>NC_071088.1:75213123-76558123 GCF_027358695.1 Spea bombifrons | reverse complement strand
GAATTATTAAGTCTATCTTTTAATGTTTGTCTAACTAATATTTTGCTTTTATTTTGTGTTAAAGATTGTACAATGTTCTCCATTTATTGTTGCACCTATTTGTTATTAATTTGACGGGGTAATTCAGTCCCCATGGCTAACACTTTGTTATCATAGGAATTAAAGTGGCAACACGTGAAGACAAAGCACAGACTAAAGATGCAAATTTGTTTTAAATTGGGTCCTCTGAGATCTGAGGTTAAATTAGGGAGGAAAAATATGTTGCTTTGCATAGGAAATATTGAAAGAACGACAGCATGGTATAAATATTACAGTGCAGCAACTATTAGCAGACTACTCAGAAGTTTCGGTGGCAGGCATGAAAGAGGACACTTGGTTGTGGAGAATTAAAATCTTAATCCCAGGATATTACATTTTATTTCTGGAGGGTGTTGAAAATGATTTATTTAGCAAATGATTAAAGGCAATAGATGAAAATAATAGTGCCGCTAACTCCAATATAATGAAAAACAGCTTATCAAGTGTCAAAAACATCACTCACTTGTCCTGGGACTCTATATACACATATAGATGAGGCTCAAAACATTTGGAAATAATTCCATGAAATGGGTTCTCTGGCGCTTTGGGTTTCTTTGGCTGTAAAAGGAAAACACTTGTTGAAACATAAAATTTAATTTAGATGTTTCAGCGCTCTTACAAATCCCTGCCTTGACTAATCATTATGAAGTGCGTTTAATCTGGAAGATAAGAGTTTGTCATATTGCACAGATAATGTGGGGACATTTCTTGAAAGTCACATAATTTATGCATCAAAAAAGGCCAGCTCAGCTGAAGGTTTTAGTTTAATCAAAAATCAGAACTCACTTTATCCAAGTCGCCTTCTTTGTCCAGGGGAGATTCGTCAGCTGTTCCATCATCGTCCAGGAAAGGATTGGTGGAGGCCAGTGGCTGCGGTTCTGGCTTTTTCTAAGAAAAAAAAAATATTGCTCAGTTTCTGACAATCTTTTTCATCACTTGCAAGCCTCAGTAGGCAGAAGGATATGGCTTGTAAACTGAAGGACATCAATAGAACAAAGTATTCCTAGCATAGTAAGTTGTACTGGGTTTTAGCAGCATTGCACAGGCAGAAGCTGAGGGACAGCGATGCGATACGCTAATTAATTTATCTTCAAGCAATGATCTTGATGCAGAACATGCCTGTGGCTGAAAGGTAATTCTAATCCATACTTGTAAACAGTCATTACATGAACACAGTTACAGTTTTATGTAAGCAAGCAATAGGCATTTTTTCAGTTGTGAATTCCAATTCTTCAACAATTAGACTGCAGGGTCCCGACCCTTTGTAATGTCCTTACTTGACCCAATGTCCTATCTTTAAGTGGAATAATTGAAAGCACATGTGAACATGGCACACAATATAAATTAAAAACATACTTTTGCTGGCGTATTAGTATATAACAATCGCTGTTCACAATTCACCAAATATATTGACTATGAATGGGCTATTTAAAAGGCATAAAAAACATTTACTTGGCAAGTTTGCAAAGAGAAACTATAGCTTAATGCAAACTGTCTCCCACTTGAAAGCAGCATTAGTGAAACTATTTATCTTTTAAGTGGTCTATGTAGAAAGCAGTTTTCTTCAAGCTTCTTGCCTTCTTGCATATTGCAGAGACATCTACTGAGAAACTGAGAATACCAATACCTATTGAACGTAAATCCAGTGTTCACTGAGGCTGAAAGTTGTGATAGATATTGGGATCTACATGCTTTAACAAGGTAATCAGACTTGGAGGGAACATGCCACAGACACATTTAAGGTACAGTAATATCTGTGGCGGCAAGTGTAAGCCAGGATGTTTGCGTGCAAGCGTAAATTGTCCGTGTGTATGGGCAGTCATTTGTAAGGCCAGAGTACGCGTGTGTATTTTCAGTTTATTCATCATTATTGCTATTTTGGGCTTAAAGGGAATAGAATGATTGAATCTAAAACATTTAACCCAGGGGCACTAATTACTATTGTTTTAAACTTTAAAAAACTGAATGTCCTTCGCCGAGTGTAGAAACTGTAAAATCTCATTCAGAAAAGGGACTTTAGAAATAAGTATTTTTTTTTTTTTTTTTTTTAAATGGAGCACTTGCGCTACCAAACCTTTTTTGTTACATATTACAAATTGTGCAAATGTTTCAGGGAAGCTGCTTTCTCAATGCTTGTCACCAAGTGATCTAGAGAGTTGCTAGAATCCATTCAACTTCTCAAGGATAGCATAAGCTGAAGAAAATGTGTCCTGCAATGCTTAAAGGGCTACCAGCACATAAATTGCCATGTCCTTTCCAACCATGATATCCATCTTTTCTTCAAGCTCAGAATGTTTGCTGGGTGTGAGTGTACTCCAGCGTTCTACAACCTTAAGAGCTCATTTTTGCTGTTGCAGCAGAGCCCCGTCCAAAACGGGAATTAACCCCTAAAATGCCGCATTGAGGCATTTAAGGGGTTAACGCTGCACTTTCGCTCTCATGGAGGGATCAGGCAGCAGGGGGGATGTTGTGTGGGGGGGGACCCAATCAACACAATCCACACACAACCCCCTTCCCTGAAGCTGTCTGTGGCAGCTGTAAACGCAATTGCTGGTTTGCCGGCAATTGTGTTTTCAGCCTACAGAATCACTCGATCAAAGGCTCGGGGGCGGGCTCAGGGTGGCTGTGCTGGTCTGCCCAGACACCTGGGCAGACAGCGGCAGCGGCTCCACGATCACCACGATTGTGGCGACGTGGGGGCATGTAACAGGCTGACAAACACCTAGGCGCCATTTTTTGTCAAGCCCTGTAGTAGAGAAATAGTTTCAAAAAGTTTGTATGTTGAAATCCTTCAGAATCCACCCTTTGTAGCCATATCACATGCATTAGCTGGGACCAGGTGTAGTAATATCAGTTTACAGTGGTTCGGCTGCAATACAGCAAATCTGAATAAAGCATTAAATGAAAGAAAAACTATGCCATATAATAAAATAAATGTTACATTGTTCATGTAAAGCTATGTAATAGCAAAAATAAAAAATAAAACTAAACATTTTATGGGGTGATTTGTATCCACATGTTTTCTTCTAAATGTCAAAATTCCTAATTCCAATTCCTGTGGCACTGAGACACATCAACTGAGTTAAAAAAACCAGCAGGCTCCATTTAACAAAATATTATCCCAGGAAATTGTTTTGTTTTATTTTGTAGTATGGCTCAGTTTTTATAGAAATGAAACAACCTGAGCCTGTATGGTGAACCTGGAAATTTTCGTTTAAAGGATTTAATCTAGATCTAAAACTAACCCAATATCCCCAAAGAAATTACTGAAATGCCAACACAATCAGCTTTTCCCTTCAATAGCCCAAAATGGTGACCTTATCAGTGTGACCTTTTGTTTTACAGGGAACAAATTGGCTTTGTCAACTTTGATATATACAAGACTGGAAAGGACTGGTGCCTGCTTAACAGATATCAGCCATAAGCCATAATGGTTGAATACAGAACTAGAAATTGCTTTAACCCCTTTAGGCTTTCTTTTTCTTTTTGTACCCTTTGTGTACAAGACTGCTTTAAAATTTTTGCCGTACTCGTGTTTAGCTGTAATTTTCGTCTTTTTTTTATTTTTTTTTACACTTTTATTTGAAAAATCTTTTACTCATCTATAAAATCTAATAAAAAAAACCTGCCAAACACATCCTACTATTTGTCTCGAGTTTAAAAATACCCAATGTTTTTATAGCAAGCTATAGGGCAATAAGTACAAATAGCATTTTAGTATTTCAATTTTTTTCCCCAAATCTGGTAATTCTGTCTCCATATCTTATTTGGGACATCTTTGGAGCCAGCCAATTCAATCATCCATTTTTTTTTTAAAACTAGACATCCCATGAGTATTACAAATGCTAGTATTTAAACTCTTTCAATGCCAGGTTTTTGGGAAGATGCAGTACTAATTTTATCACTTTACATTTTGTTGAAACTGGATGGTTCCCCTGATGGTGAGATTTCCCACATTTATTTATTTTTACACATTCTGAGTAGAAAGCGGAGTGCCACTGTATTTCATGGTTGAATGCAGAACCTGTATTCAATCTGCAGGGGAAGCCCAGAGTTCTCAGCAGGGTCTAGAGAGACCCTTATGGAAAACGTACCGCCGCCATCTTGCGAGAGGCAGAATCTCTCGCAGTGGCGCTTGTGACCCCTCTCCTGAGCTTTCTTTTATCTATTATCACTGATTAGTATGTATTATGCATTTCTATTTTAAAAGAAGACCATACTTATCCTTAACAAAATGTATAATTTTTGCAAATTCATCAAATATGGAAAAGGGGAATCATACTTTAACAAACATATGGTAAAATGAGAAAAAAATAAATTTTGATCCTTTGGTTATGAAACCCACAGGACTGAAGTGCCAAACTCCACCTTTCCTTGCTAAAGTGTCCTTTTCTTTAAGGAACAGAATCTGGCAGAACTTGAAAAACACCAAACTTAGATATTATTTATAGCTTTACAGTTATAAAATTCATATAAGTCATAAAATAAATCTATACAGCCACGTGTCATGTGTTTCATTTTTCCTTGACTAGTGTTAAGCTCCTTACCACAACAGTGTCACTTAGGGTGCTGCCAGAAAATCGTTTTGCAAGGAGTCCTTCGAAATTAGTTGTCCTCTGAATAGCAAAAAGCAACAGCTTCACCTCAATTTCCTTGGCTCTTGTCCTCATAATTTTAGAAAGATCGTTTCTGAAGCAAAGTGGGAAAAAGGTCAGTAACAATAATCTATAAAAAAAAATTTATTAAGTTAGCAAGAAATAAAATTAATGACTAACCTAATTTATCCAAATACCACTAAGATACCTTACAGAAAATGGTTAATTTTCAAGTTTAGAAAAAAACAACAGAATTGTGACATTTCCAGAAAAAACCCCACTAAGTTCTTTTTTTCTGCTTAAGTACAATAAAATCATAACTGCAACATATAACCAACCATCACACCTATATGAGCTTACTGGACATTCCATTGCCATGGCATTAATATGGAGTGACCCCTCCTCCCCTTGCAGTTATAACTGCTGACACTCTTCTGGAAAGGTTTTCCACAATATTTTGGAGTTTATTTGTTGCAATTTGAGCCAAAAAAGCATTTGTGAGGTCAGGCATTGATGTTGGAACTGGCTCGCAATTGGCTTTCGAATTCTTCCAAAATATGTTCAATGGGGTTAAGGTCAGGGTTATGTGCAGTCAACTCAAGTCCTTCCACAGCAAACTTGTCAAGCCATGTGTTTATGGACTTTGCTTAGTACACAGGTACAATGTCATGCTGGAACAGAAAATCGCCTTCTCCAAACTGGTGCCACAAAGCTGGAAGCATTCAATTGCTTAAAATGTCTTTGTACACTATAGCATTAACTCACCCTTCCCTGGAACAAGAGGCCTAGCCGAAACTCTGAAAAACCACTAACATAACTTTACAGTAGGCACTATGAATTCCAGCAGGTAGCGATTTCCTGGCATCTGCCAAACCAATATTTGTCCGTCAGATTTTCCACTGCTTCAATGTCCAGCGGTGGTGTGCTTTACACTAGAGGACTGCATTGTGAGGCGGGTCCCGCGGGACCCGCCAAAAAACTTGCGGGCGCGGGCGGTCTTGCTGGGGCTGCGGGCGGGAGGTCAGGCACTGTACCTGCGGGTCCCGGTAATCCCGCGCAGTCCCGCAAGGCTGTCTTCTCGCTGCTCCATAACAGTGTCTCCTATCTTGCTCCGCCCAGGAACAAGGCAGAGTCACGTGATGTGATGTCACTTCCTGTGACTCCGCCTTGTTCCTGGAGGCGGGCTTGATTGGCCACAAATGTGGCGGGAGCGGGCGGGATTGGCCACAAATGTGGCGGGAGCGGAACACTCACATTGCGGGAGCGGGATTAAAAAAGCAGTCCCGCGCAGGGCTCTACTTTACACCACTCCAGCCGACACTTGGAATTGCATATAGTGATTTGCAGCTGCTCAGCCATGAAAATCCATTTCATGAAGCTCCTGACATACAACGTTTGTGTTGATATTGCTTCCAGAGGCAGTCTGGGACTCTGTGGCGAATGAGGCTACAGAGGAGTGTTATGTGCTTCAGCACTCATCAACCCCACTCTGAGTGTATATGGTCTACTGCTTCGTGGCTTAACTGTTGTAACTTTTAGATTCTTCTATTTCACCATAATAGCACTTACAGTGAACTGGGGCAGGTCTAGTGGTACAGAAATTTCCCAAATTGATTTATGGCAAAGGTGGCATCCTATGTTTGCTTGACTTTATACATGTGTGTGCCCACATAATTTAGGTCTTTATGGAGATTTAAGATACACAAAACAACTCAGTGACATTCTTGGGTTATTTTATCTTTTGTTTTATTATTTTATCTTTTATTTTACACAGCTCAAATTTAATTACCCTCACGTATTAGTTAAAATAGTTTAGAATGATTATTATGCTTTATGTAATATAAAATATCAGTGGTAGGCCATTTTTTTTCCTACAACCGCATACCAGTCACAATTTCAAATAGTAAGGACTATGAATTGTTTTCAGCCTTATCCGTTTTATTGTTAGAACCGGGCAAGAGTTATGCTTGTGGAAAGGTGAGGAGTTCAGGATAAAACTTGTGATGGTATTTTAAGCCAGAATATGTATTACAAGAACAAAGCATTGGCAGCAAACAGAGTTCTCATTAAAGAAAGAACAATGACAGGTATAAAGGGTATTTAAAATGATTTGGTACTGTGGATACACTTTTTCTCAAGGGGATTTTTCCTTTTTCCTGGAGTCTGCTCAGCACAAAACGTACAGCTAGATTACTGCATAAAAGAAGCAAGCAGCTCAAGGCCTTCCACTTTCTAATCCTTTCACTATAGGAAAAAGTTTGCGTGGTTGCATATTTTTGGTCATGACATTTATCTGATCTTTAACCAAGACCTATGCCCAAGTGAAACAGTAAATAACCACTTATACTTAAAACATGGATACACTACATTTAGCTGCAATACCTCTCACAGTGCTTGGAACAAATTTAGTCCCACTCCTCCTTGCACAGCTTCTTTAATGCTGTGAAAAGCATGGATTTTTGAGCATTAATTGCTTGTTTCAGGTCCAAACACACAATCACAATGGGATTTAGGTCTAGACTCTGACAAGACCAAAAACTCAATTCTCTAACTATTCTGAGGTAGACATCCTTTTAGGTTTTAGAATATTGTTGCGCTACATGACCCAGAGGCTAATGGACAGATGGCTTGACATTCTCCTGTACAATACATCAATACAAAGTCACTTCTGACTATCTATAGAACTTTTTTTCCATGACTCTTCAGGATCAACAAAGTGTATTTGGCAAACTGTACACAAACACTCATGCTTTCATTAGTGGTTAATCTTGAATCTAGGTTCGCTCAATGTCTTTAGATAGAACTGACTGTAGCTGAGGTGACAGAGGGGTTAGCTCCAGGTTCCTTTCTGACCCTAGAGCCACCTGCTCTAAGGATGATTTTATGCTGTTGTTGTTTGTGAGGTTTTGAAAGAATGGCCATTCCTGGGAAGATTTACTGTTGTCTCAAACTTTCACCGAACCTAATAAACCCTTAACTTGGGTTGCATTTACTGTGATAGGGGGGCCCTTAAAGATTATACATATATATACATATACACACACACATACATATATCTATCTATATATCTATATATACACACACACATATACATATATCCACACACAATTTGTATATCTATGTGTGTGTATTTATCAATGAGCAAATACAACTGTACATCTTATATCATAGACAGGAACTCAAGGAGTTGCAGGTGCCCTTATGAAACATTATAGGCAGTATTCTCAGTTTACCTTGTGATATGGCAAAATTCCACAGCAATGCGTTCAGTCATGCACCAGTCGACTGGGAACATGCGACCATACTTTTCTTCATAATCGACCAGTTGTCGCTTTATCCAAGCATACCGTCTATCAATTTTATCAAGCCAGGCAACCTACCACCCAAAGAAATTGTATATGTGATTAAAGCTCACTTCACATTAAAGACCTAATTATTTATAAGCTGCATTTTACCCTTGGATTGGAACCGAGGGGAAACATTCAACCCGATTCTCATTATAGATATTTGTTTTTAGGAATATTTCTCTTAGTAGCTCAGTATGCTTCATAACCCATTCAGTGACTAAGGGGTGGTGTGTAAACAAACACACATGCCCTTTTGGAACATAAGGTTTTAAGGACATATCAACTTTTAAGCTTTACGTTTACTCGACAAGAGGTGCTATAGTGGAATTAATTACACACATACATCTTGGTTTTCCTGGAAGAGCACCAGGTATTCAGAGAGATGTTGCCTGATGAATTTCTTGATGATCTCCTGTTTAATCCGAGGATCCAAAACATTGGCAACCAAGCAGGCATCGCGCAGGACATTACTGGGCCCACCAGTTCTCTGTAAAAAAACATCAAAAACCATTGTGTTATGTTGTATTAAGCAACGACCAATTAACTAGTTTTAAAAGCACCAGTGAAAAAAAGAATGTATATTAGTCCTTTAAAATGGATTCTTTAAATAAAAAATAAAAAAAGGGAGGGGGTAAAAAAAAAAGTACGGGGTGTATTAGTATGACTCTTGCCACTGCAAAGTTTGCCGAGCCAGCACTGCAGTCAGCTGATGGTAAATACATCATGTGTACGGCTAAATATTTTTCCTGCATGGTACTTATTCTTGAGTGGGTAAAGGAGCAAAATCCCCCATGCATTTGCAAAAGTGGCTGAATGAAAACTTAAAGGGACCTACTATATGTATTAAAGTGTATACAATGGCTGGAGTGTCATTTAAGGGTTTTTGACATTATCATCATCATTATATCTTCATACATGTAAATATTTTACCTTTGTGCCTTGTGATGGAAAAGCTTCCTCAAAATCAGCTAGAATCTGTTGGCCTAACTCCGTTTGGGCTGCTTTAACCCTGAATGGGATGAACATGTTAATGTACATTTAAGGTTGAGAATTCTTAAATATGCAAGTATTTCACAGTAAATCTTATATTTTTAGCCATCCTGGGCTTACTAGAGGAGCCGGCATGGACAATCAGGATGCAGAGAAATTAATCCTTAGATTCGTAAGCCTAATTCCAACACCATATGCAAGCAAACTTCATGTCAGCTGCAATTCATTAGATCAGAAGATGCATGCATAGTGAAATGTTTTTTTCTTAAAACACATTTTCTTGCCAGCTAGATTAGAATTATTACACTGTGCACTACATAAAACCGTTGTTCCAAACACCTAGTTTAGTATAACAAACCTAAAAAGGAATCTGATATTCATTATTGGTTCTACTGGACGAACTAAAATAGTAGCATCAATATTTTGACAAAATACCGTAAAAGTTGTAGCATTTTTTAACCTAAAGCAGAATAGTCTTATATTTATAGCTTTCAGCATAACTTTTTTAAAAATACCTATTAAAACTACCTAAAACGTTGTGATTCAGAGTGATTACTTTGGAGAAATCTTGTTTACTTATGGAAACTGGGAGATTTGGAATAAGGCATAAAAACAACGTGTCATCTCTCCTAAAATCTTAACTGCTCACATAACTAAAATATAAATATATATATATATATATATATATATATAGATATATATATATATATATATCTATATATCTATATCTATAGATATATATATATATATATATATCTATATCTATATCTATATATATCTATATCTATAGATAGATAGATAGATTTATAGATATTGCACAAACAAACAAGATGGTAACCCGTAATATGTCATTAATTGATTCTCGCTAAATATACTTCAATAATGAATATCACTGCTCACAAAGAAGGAAAATATAGAAAACTGTCAACTATGGAGAAATATATTTTTGCTTTCCTGCCATGTACTGTTAGAGTTTTTAAATACCAGTAAGTCTCAGTTAACCACAAGTGTTTTTCTTTGTTGTTTTTGCTTAGCCTGTTAGAAATGTTAGACATTGACTGGCGATGTGCTGATAAAAAAAGGCTGAAGCAGCCTGTCTTTTTTTGTCTTGTGGTACAATTGTTATGTCTCAGTTAAAATACTTTCCAGCCGATTCCAATTATTCTAAAGCCCCTTTAACCTATTCAGGGCACTAAGGATCAGCTGGAGAACAGAAGTGTGGTTCTTTCTCAAAAAGGACACAAAATCCTTCCTAAACTCTTTGGCTGTATCACTGCTCCACAATTGCGAAATACGTTTTATAAAAAAACATCTCTCTCTTACTATATCAAATACATATCTTCTTTTATAGTAGACCTTTCATCCATAGGTGTGTGCGCACCCGACACAAAGACGAAACAGTGGTTGACACCTATAAACAAATAGCCTACCTTGTTCACAAAGTCACATCATTAGCAAAGCGCATCTAGTTTGATCTCAGTCGCTTTCTCAAACATATGCACACATGGCCTCATATTCTAAAATAGAGGATATTCTTCCTTAAAAATATTACAGTAACGGTGACACTGCAGATGATCCTCAACCCTGATTATTATACCTATATAAAACACATTAATCATGTTTATTTTCATAGTCTAAAATCAATCAACGCCGTCCAGGAAAGTTACAACTTCCTACTTGAGCTGACGGTAGAATTGCTTTGGAATTTTTGCTGCAGCAATGAACAAAACCATGCGTGTATAATAATGTAAAAAACAGAACATTAAACGAAGAAAACAATCTACATTTATGTAATTACCGTATTGGCTCGAATATAGGCCGCACTTTTTTCCCCCACTTTAAGTTTTTAAAGTGGGGGTGCGGCCTATATTCGGGCTCTAGCGCCCGACGCCCGGGACATGCAGTCCCGGGCGCCGGGCAGGCAGCGGGGTTAAGATACAGATCCCCCGCAGCGGTGCAGGGGACCTGCATCCTACTCCCCGATACGCTCAGACAGCCTCCCCTGCCAGCACTTCCCACGGGGGGGGGGGGGTGCCGGCACGGGAGGTTATCTAAGCTGCCGCTGTCCTCCCTCCCCGCGATACGCTGCCGCTGTCCTCCTCTGCCCCCCCCACCCCCGACTTACCGGAGCAGACTCCCGGGTGTCTTGCGGGGCCGGCGGGAGACATTTACGCAATACGCGCATGCAACTTCCGGTACCGGAAGTTGCATGCGCGTATTGCGTAGATGTCCCTCGCCGGCCCCGCAAGACACCCGGGAGTCTGCTCCGGTAAGTCGAGGAGGGGGGGGGGGGGCAGAGGAGGACAGCGGCAGCGTATCGCGGGGAGGGAGGACAGCGGCAGCGTATCGCGGGGAGGGAGGACAGCGGCAGCGTATCGCGGGGAGGGAGGACAGCGGCAGCGTATCGCGGGGAGGGAGGACAGCGGCAGCGTATCGCGGGGAGGGAGGACAGCGGCAGCGTATCGCGGGGAGGGAGGACAGCGGCAGCGGATCTCGGGGAGGGAGGACAGCGGCAGCGGATCTCGGGGAGGGAGGACAGCGGCAGCGGATCTCGGGGAGGGAGGACAGCGGCAGCGGATCTCGGGGAGGGAGGACAGCGGCAGCGTATCGCGGGGAGGGAGGACAGCGGCAGCGTATCTCGGGGGGGGGCAGAGTGGCAGCATGTTTTTTTTGGTGCTTTTTTAAAGAAAAAAAACTTTCTTTAAAAAAGCACCAAACTTTTAGGGTGCGGCCTATATACGGGGGCGGCCTATATCCGAGCCAATACGGTACCTCAGACTTAAGCATTGCCTTACAGCTCAACTGTTCTCTAATGTACTACTAGTGAATTAAAGTATATCAATAAGACACCCTTGTTGTTCACTAAATGTCTTACAAACATCTTGACTGAAATGAGCTCATTTTTTTCACAGTATGAAAACTATAGTAAGACATCTTTGCTAAAAATTTTAATCCAATATAACTATTCTCAAGCATCAAGGCAACAGATATTCTGAATTAACGTAACACAAATGTTATATACATCTGGCACACAATGGTTAAGGGTATGCCAAATGCCACTGCACTCAAATATATTATTCATTTATAGTGTTATATTTAAATAAAAAATAAAAATCTGGGATTTAGGGAAAGTTGGGAGGGTTTTTTTTAATTATAAATGTTGACATCAACTGGCAGCACAGAAACCTGCCACTGTTTGGGGATTCTATAAGATCTCATCTGGCAAGTAAATGGGTTAATATTTTGTATGGAACACATCCATGCCTGTGACCTGCGATCTATAAACAGTACACACATAAAAATACTCAGCACGGATGTTGCCAGTAGGTTAGCTATGAAAAGTAACTATCCCCAGTTCTGTTTATTCTGGCTTTTGCAAGATGTGTTTCCTTACTCTGAACTCTGGAGATCTAAGGATGAAAAGGAGCATGTTGGGTGTGCCTCTCATTTCTGAACAAATTAGAAATCATATCGCAACCAGATGGAACAGTTATCAAAAAGTAAACACCAGGAAAGAGAGGCACAGGACAGATACAACTACAATATATACACTTTTAACCAGGAGCTATATTCTCCACACTGCTGTTTTAAAAAAGCCATGGAAAGGACGGCACCGGAACACAAGTTATCTTTGGGTGATCAAAGTCTGTTCTAAAGTAGACTGCTTTCTGTGTCCAAAATATTTCCACTCATTAATTATGATTTGCCGTAATGGAAAGGCCAACAGACCACTAGTTTAGCGGCATGTCAACTACTGATTGCAACATCAAGCTTAAAACTATGACTCTCTACTAGAGATTATCACATTTTAAGCATACTGTACAACTTAGACCAACAATTGCACATTTCCCGAACACGTAGGGGCGGGCTACAAAACCCAGAAGCTTCAGTGCAACTACTGGGGGTCATGGGACATCATGTCCCAAGAACACAAAGAGCTAGTGCTGATGTGTCCAGCAGGTGAAACCCTAGGTGCCTGAAAGCGATTCCATGGTGACTTGGTGTCTTGGGTAGGTTGAGCCCTGACAAGACATTACTTGAGAACCTTTAATAATAAACCTTAGCAGATCCATCTTTGATGCTTTCAGTTAAAGGTTTAATAATATCAATGCCAAATGTAAATGTTTAAGGAGCATTTTCAGTTTAGCTGTTATTGTGTTACACGTAAATACAATTTGTAGTAAAAAAAAAATTTTTAATGAGGCAACATGTTACACTATTAAAGAATTACTTCTTGTGAGAGTTTGGGCATTCAGGAATACTAGGCATTGTGTTTCTAAGGCTTCATTTCTTTATAAATGTTAAGTTCAACACGTGAGCAACTATAAAGAAATATTTTGAATAAGAAGTGGCATATTTCTACCTGGTCCTCTTGGAACACTTTTTAAATAAATAATGGCAATGGTAATCACGGTACTTCCAATGGAAGGCTGAGTCACTGAGTGACTCAGTTACAGAAGCTCATTAGTGATATCCCTCTCCAGAGAGATTGTTATTCTGCAAGTCTTGCAATTGCAAGTGCCATATGGAGGAAATGAGTCAAAGAATACAGTAGTCAAAAACTCAAAAAACACTGAAAAATTTATTTCTTAAAGGGGAAACATGAATTCAATTTAGCAACCGTAACTGTAATTTCATTACCAAGTTCTGGTTTAATTGAATTTTAAAAATACTTTTATATTGTGATGCTGTCCCACAACTAATGCTGAAATGCCGGTTGCAGACAGGGTCATGTTCTGTGCTAACAGACAATGCTCAGACTCCCTACTAGGAGATTCTCATGCAACAACCAAAGGATATTTACTTGTCTGGAAAATGAACAGCTTTACAACCATTAAGTGATTAGCTGGCTGTTTGTTTTGGTGGAAGGGAAATGTAAACTAAGCTGTAGATTAAATGGAATTCACAAACCAAAACTAGCAGAAAAATATAAGAAGTTGTATATGCATATTTAAATACTGATTTCATGCAATTTCCCATCCTTTTGCACCTTCTGTTGGCATCTGCAAAGTAGTGGGGTAAATGGTTTTATCACACAAAATTTAAAATTGTAAGTGCACGCAAAAGCAACCAAAAAAACCAACAAAAGCAACAGTCTTGTCCAGGTGATATTAATTCAGTTTGGTCATTAATTAGAATGAAGTTTGGGTTTGTACCGAGACCTGGAGCTTCCCACTCCAAGAACATAATATTGCATCCATCATTGCTTTGCATTGTTAGGGAGATCTCCCAGCTAATGTATAATCTGACTACAATCTGGTCTTGCTTCTATGGGATCAGCAGGAGCAAGTACTGCAAGCAATATGACAGCACAGGGATCGGGCAAAACTAACATCGTAAAACATTCACCTTTCCTGTGGTATCAGCTCTGACGCCTCAGGAGAGACCCTTCAATGTGAGAGAGACTAAACAAAACCAGAGAGATCTAGCTAGGGTCTCTGATGATGCACTTAGCACCAAATCAGATATAGTGTATATAATTTGTTTATGTAAACTAAATAAGTGACAGGTGAGTCTTTAAGTGTACAAATACATAAAATATGAGACTCTTTTTCTTTTGCTTTATTACCTTTCTGAGAGCTGGCGAATTTGTGGGATGCCCATGTACTTCTGAAAATGCTCCAGCACATTCACCACTCCTTGGAGAAGGTTGGCAACTTCCCCATATTGTCTTTTCCTAGTCATGGCCCTGGGGGTCACAATATAAAACTGCTTATAAGCTGGTAAATGCTCATATCACCTGTATCATGATATACACCATTAGAAGTGGTAAAATGAGTGTGTGTATAATTGTTTTTTTTTTGGTTTTTTTTTTAAAGGCTTACTCCAATGAGTCCACTCCTCCAGCCAGCATGTGCAGGTGGTTTAGGGTTGTTATCGAGGTGGTCAAATGACGCTTTGCATGGTCCAGTTGCTTAATATCCCTAGTGATTTCTTTAACCTTAGAATGATATTAAGGGTAGGTTAGTAATAGAAGGTTCAGCTAAAAACAAAGTTCTGTGTTCACCCCAAAATCCTGCGTGTGCCAAAAATGAATTAGCACTATATTCCTTTCGAAATTGCATAATTTCTCCCAGGTGAATTTGATACACTACAAATAACCTGGCAGACAAGTGCTTCTTCTGTTCTTCTACGCAAACAATAACAGACATTAACATTATCGTATTTTCTATGTGCATCAGCATAACTGTATGAAAAGCAGGGCACATAGATGCAGCCAGGGTCCAAGTCTGGTGGAGTTCCTGTACTCCATGTACTACCTATACTGTTTTCCCTTGTGGTCGATAACTGAGGTAAACAGAGATGTGGGGTCAAGAGATGCAGTAACAGGGACCCCTTAGTGTGAATACATACAACATATAGCTCTTCATCATATACTAAGGCAAAAAGTGATTACCGTATTGGCTCGGATATAGGCCGCCCCCGTATATAGGCCGCACCCTAAAAGTTTGGTGCTTTTTTAAAGAAAAAGTTTTTTTCTTTAAAAAGCACCAAAAAAAAAAAAAAAAACATGCTGCCACTCTGTCTCCCCCCCCCCCGAGATATGCTACCACTGTCCTCCCTCCCAGAGATATACTGCCACTGTCCTCCTCCCCCCGAGATATGCTGCCACTGCCCCCCCCCGAGATATGCTGCCACTGCCCCCCCCCGAGATATGCTGCCACTGCCCCCCCCCCTAGATATGCTGCCACTGTCCTCCTCCTCCCCCCCCGACTTACCGGAGCAGACTCCCGGGTGTCTTGCGGGGCCGGCGGGGGGCATCTACGCAATACGCGTATACGCGTATTGCGTAGATGTCCCCCGCCGGCGCCCCGCAAGACACCCAGGAGTCTGCTCCGGTAAGTCTTGGGGGCAGAGGTAAAACGCATCGTGTGGACGGTCACCGGCTGCGGCGATGCGGGTAAACAACCCGGAGGCCGTTTACCCGCATCGCTGCAGCCGGTGACCGTCCAGACGATGCGCTTAGACAACCTCCCGTGCCGGCACCCCCCCCCGTGGAAAGTGCTGGCGGGGGAGGCTGTCTGAGGACATCCGAGAGTAGGATGCAGGTCCCCTGCACCGTTGCGGGGGATCTGTATCCTAACCCCGCTGCCTGCCCGGCGCCCGGGACTGCATGTCCCGGGCGTCGGGCACTAGACCCCGAATATAGGCCGCACCCCCACTTTAAAGTCTTAAAGTGGGGGGAAAAAGTGCGGCCTATATTCGAGCCAATACGGTATATGTAAAGTTTGATGAACAAGATCCTTATTAACACAAGAGTCTTTCACTTATTTCTACAGAATAATTTGAAACCGATTTTTAAATTTTGCACCAGAATCACTTTTTATACATCAGCCCCAAATTGTTTTTGAAAAGAAAGTATTAATGGACCGCATGACTCCGAGCTTGTGGTTAACACAATTTTACCCATAGATTATATTGTGTAAAATATATATTTAGCACAGAAAAAAAAACCCTTCCACTAAATACCATTTGTTCAGATTTCTCTGCTTTATCTTTGATGTCTTTGATCTTGCCAAATAGTTGCTGTATGGCTTTCTGAGCCTCTTCAAGAGCCTAGTTAGATAAAAAACACAAAAAACAGAATGAAAAAGTCCATAGCAATTTATCAATTCTGCATAAAGATGACAGTATTTATTATTCAACATGCAAATTCCTAACAATATATTCATCTAGACCACAATGCCATTAAATCATGTTACAAAGAGATTGTATGAATGTAAATAAACTCTGAGTATATAGAATTTAACATAAACATTATATATACAGTCGCTTTTTAACTAAACACATTTTAATCTATAATCTACAAAAATAAACATTTGAAGAAAGCAGTGCCAATTCTACTTGCCAAATACCCTCTGATTCTTACTTAATATTTTTAAAGTAAATAGGATCACAATTTAGACTCCTTTTGTTTAATCACTTTAAATTAAAAAACTGATAGTCTTGCAAAAGATACTTTTTTTCTTCTAATTTAAAGGGACACCCCAGTCATCATAAGTACTTTAATAGCCGTGGTGTCTTTTTATTTTTGTGGCGTTTCCCTTGTAGATGCATTTGCCCATTTCTTTACCCCTCATCTATTTTCCATGCAGTAGATGTTGTTGGCCGAACATATCTGCGTGCATATAATATACTAACATCTCTGAAGAATGCATATTAAAGTACTCAGAGTACTTTATCTTGCATTCTTCTATCGTAGGGTCATCAGGGACACTAAACTGTCCCTTTAAGTACAGAGATTAGTGGGGGACCTTGGTATTTGAAGGCCCTAGGTATAAAAAAAAAAAAAAATATTGGCACACCATGACTAACACAGTTATTAAAAACAATAGGAATGGAAATCGGTACAGGAAAAATAGTTTAAAACACAGTAAATGCTTTAAACTTTGCAAGTATTCCATATATGGTTTGTAACCCATTGCAGTCTAAACAGTTACCTTCACCACTATAATATTTAAAGATGGCTCAAAATATCATTATTCATGAATCAATCATGAACCAGTGTTTAGAACTAAAATATACCATTTTCAGACATGTTTTATTTTACCCAAGATGGTCATGAAGAAACAGTGCTCTAAGGGATAACCACAAATCTTGTTGGCTATAAGGGTGAAAGAACAACACAGCTGTGTACCGGGCAAGTCTGAGGTGGAAAATATAGGTCAATAATGAAAGACTGGGGAACTTGCTTCGTCCTTACCAGCAAAAGACAGCGAAGTGCCTCACTTTGCTTACGTTGTAAGCTTAACAGGCCAAAGCAGGTACCCTGATGTATCCCGGGCATCTGTACTAAAATCTATAACAAATGTCCGAGCGTACAAGTGTAAGTGTTTGTGGTTTAAATCAGGAGCAGCATTTCGCCTCCTGAGCAATTTGATTAAGGCATTTTGAAAGGGATAGATTAGTATCTATGCAGTACAACTATAATCTATGGTCACTGAAGTCATTTATGCAGGAAAATTAGAAGATCAGAGTCAGAAACATCAGGTACCTTGAGTATTTAAAAAAAAAAAAAAAAAAAAAGGAAAGGCTCTGCACTTTTAGTCGTACCCATTTACAGCATGAGATACCCTTGTGACTACAGTCATCTAAACGTCAATCTAGCTTAAGGATATGCCTTGTAATATGACATGATCACAGGATTTCATTAGAGAATTTTACCTGCTGTGCCCATCATTGCGCAATGATTTTACATTAATGCCTACCGAGTCCTTGCTGGTCTAACCAAAGTCCCATGGTAGGGAAATATGCAGGGAGCATTACAATAAGAAAAACCATCAGCGTTCCTACTGAGAACGAGTATATGTAATCTGACAGAACAGGGCCTTGACATTTGGTCAAAACTCACATGAAAGGAGTCTACTCCTTTAACAGAGCCTGATCTGCTGGTTCAAGTTTATTATAATTTTTCATGCCGTGCTAAAACAGAGTATGATGCTGATCAATCATGCACAAGCATCCCAGGGTTTCATCTAAAAACCAGCAACCGGCAAAGTTTTAATATGGTCCTATAACACTCATCAGCGGCTCTGCAACTATGTTTGTTATGTTACATTCCAAGGAACTACATTTGCAACCAGATCAGAAATAAATATACATATAAATATATATATACACACAAACCAAAGGGAGCGGCTGCACACTAAAAAATACTATTAGTATACACAGGATTTTATTTGCCTGGGTGCTCAAAAAAAATAGCCAGATATATGTAACCAAATGGGCACTCACAGGTCTTTGTAGTAAAGTGCGTTTAAAACCAATTTAGTTAAATCAGCACGGCCAACGTTTCGGACCACCTCCGAAACGTTGGCCGTGTAATGTGGGTCTCAAATTCATCAGCCAGAACTACCTTGTACCGGTTAGTTTACATTTTAGGGACGTTTACAAACATATCCAGTAAACATCAATTAACGTGCAAATTACTTTTACCACTATTTTATGGTCCAAATAAAAAATACACTAGTCTCGCTTTTTACACCTTCTTCCACAAATCATCTGGAGGTTATCTAAGGAAAAACAAGAAACTATACTGCTGCCTTTTTTTTCTTCACCTCTCTGTAATATGATTTGCCTTGAGAATAATCCATAATTCATTTCCCAGACCAGAACAAAAGGAAATCTCTGAAAAGCTTTTTTTCTTAAGTCGGAAAGCTTACCACCTTAGCCAATAACAACAGATAGCGAGGAGACATCTAAATTTACATACTTACAACGCTAAGCTTTTTTGACATCTGAATTTGTAAAAATGTACACCATACATACAGAAGACAGATTATAATTCATTAGCATAATTAGAATGTGTATTTTGGGTACTCCAGAATCTGGATCAAATCAAATCAATCAAAATGTTCTACTGTTTAATTCTAGATTTTTCACTGCTAAGAACCATTCAAATACATTACAAATAGATCTAACTAATGAGCCAGTATACCTTACAAACAGGGGTGAAACCAAAGGCCATGCATTGCTGTTATATGCATTAAGTATATCTTTATAATGCATAAAATAACTAAGTGTTCAATATATTTTCACTTTTAAGTTGTTTTGTTAAATACTTTCACTATTCTAAGAGTGCTGCAGAGGCTACTTTTTGTCCCAACATTTCTAAGGGCCAGAGGTACTTGTTTTAGGTGACACATGGGATAAGTAGCACAAGTCCCTTCAAAAAAACATCACTTAGGAGGCATAAGAAAGACCTAGAGGTGAGAACCAAGTGTCTCAGGAAGCTAAGTGTGTGTATAATTAATAAATAAATAAATATATATAACAGAAACACTGACAGACACACACAGTTGCGTAAAACTAAGCCATATATGTACATTCACTAAGATGCAGGTCATGACGGAGTAGGGAGTACTATTTAGAATCCTGACCACAGGGGCTCAATATATAAGTTTAGGCAACACAAACAAGTATATACCCACATGCAACCCAACCAGTCAATTGCCACAAGACAGACATTGAACTCAAAATAGCTTAAAATGTTAAAAACTAATGCAAGTCATCTAGACGGTAAAATAGACAATGCCAAATGTGCTTCAAATATAAAGCACTGACATACAGGATCTTTTTAGGAACAAGAAAAGCGGTATGTAATCGCACGGGTATTCTTAGAAGTAGGCCCAACTTAAAAGATGCACAAATATTTAAGCATTCCAGAACATTTAAAAAAAAAATAGATATCTGTTCATTACTGCCCTCCCACCTGATTGAAAAATGTAATCAGATTTTATCGATAGAAGTTAGAATTCAACAACACATTATGGCATTTGCCAGCAATAAATTAATCTGGAAAGTAGAATGGTTTTCATTGATGTTTTTTTTGTATTTTTACTGCCTTCAGTAAACGGGAACTTGTCTTTTGTACTTAAAGTAAACCGGTGGAATGTTGACAGCCGCTGCCATCTGCTTTTGGCATCTTACAGCTTTAAAAGGTTCAGGACCTCCTTGGAAGTCAAGCTTAGACAACTCAGGACTACGTCGCTTTTGAAGGTTTATTTAATTTGCAATTTCCTGCTGACATGGTGTGAAGAGACAGACTTGGATGATCCCATTTACAGTGGTATAAAAACCAAACAAAACATCTATGCCAGAAGCATGTTTCAGCTTTAAATTAATTATGTTGCACCCTTGTTTGGAAATCAGTATGATTATTTCAGAGATATTTAGTTGAGAACAAAATCTGTAGTAAAAAAGGTACCATTATCTAATCAATTTCTTATCCTGAAGTTATATCTTCTCTTTCCCCTACAAAGGCTGTCTGAACCAATCAATAACAACGTGTAATACAATAACAGGGCAGATATAAGTTCATGGGGAGGAATAATCATACAGGTCACGATAAAAGGAACTTGTAACTGCCCCTATAGATAGACCATTGGTCTGAGCAGCTAGGGAATGACCTGAGAGTCATCTTCTGAATAGTACTTCTTCTGCATCACTCCATAACCAAAGCTGTAAGGATATCTAACTTGGAATCAAAATACAGGTCAAAGTAGATTGAGTTCAATCAAGGTCAGTAGCTAAGCTACGAACAAAACTACAAAGACAATACTGAAACATGGTGCAACCAAAAACAGCTCACTACATGGGTAATGAAGAGATGACAGGATATAGATTTGTTGCAAGGTGCAAAATGTTGATCACGTGACACAGTGACTCCAGACCAGGCTGTAACAAGAAACCACAGGTGAAGATTTAGTGTGAAAATTCCCCGGGGGCCCCAACTTCCCCATGCAACATGGTCCCACAGTCACAGTGCCACCTTTGCCCCCAAGCAGGGCCAGACTGGGAATGAAAAGCAGCCCTGGAAACATTTGGAGAGCAGCCCCATATAGTTTATCTCGCAGTCGAGCTCTTATACCCACACGCACCTCTTATACATACCCGACTCACACTATTTGCCATACAAATAACTAGCGTTCTTTTTAACACATTATTTGTATTAAAATGCCAGAAAGCAAAGGTGTCAGTGCCCCCAAACAGCTGATCTACACATCCATGCTCACATACATATACATCCTTGCTCACAAACACACATACAAACACACATACATACAAACACACAAGTGCTCTCCCAGAATTACACATCCAATCACAGATCCATGTTCACATAGTGTCAATATTTAACATCATATGAAGTAGAAAAACTAAAACAAAAGGCCAAATATTCAACAGGGTATGCATGAACGAAAGATGATATGGCTGGGAAAAAGCACAATAATACATGGCGTCTGATTGAATTCCTGTCCTACTTTTTCATCATCCACTCAGGAAGCAATGCCATGTAAGTACTATGTGAGAACACAGACTATTAAGAACAATGTGAACATTATGTATAGGATCTACATTGCAAGAATTAAAAAAGAAAAAAACAAGTCATGCAGAGGAGGTACAGTTTAACAAGGGAATACTTCACATAAGAAAATGAGCAGGACAGGGAATTAGAAGAGTATTACATTCCAGCGGGTTTATTAGCGCAATGTCAGTATATTACAAATCCATTTCTTCTTGTTTACCACTGACCATGAGCAGTATGCTGAATCTGCTTCCACCTTCAAACATTGAATTAAAACCCAGTATGTGAAAGCATATCTATACAATGACGTGGTTCTTTGTACCGGTTATATTAAGGAAATGCTACTATTATAATTATAACTGTAATGCACCTTATATTTGATGGGATAGCAAATGCAAAATGAGATAAGTTAAGGTAATTAAGAAAATAAAACATTTTGCACTGTAAAACAAAAAGGGAATAAACTAGATTTTTTTCAGGTTAACAGTTCAGTGGTTTTGCATCTGACAATATGAAAAAGTTAAAAACTTTAGATGTCTTCAAAAAAGCTCTATTTTTAGGCATTTTACACACATAAAATGATATACATTTGACGTTTTGAGCTTGAGGCAGCTCAAATTTTTTTCATTTTTGAATAATGCTTTTAAAGATTTGATATCAATAAAATCCAAGGAATAACTGTTTACAGTTGCATAAAAATCTGACCATTTGGAGGCTGCTCATTCTTTAACACCACACTGGGATAATTGGCTTGATTTTCAATCACCCAGAATAACAAATAATGGTCGTGTTTTATGGATGGTCTGGTGCAGAGAAATACAACGAGAAATATAAATATTGCCCCCCTTCTGAATTGTATTCTTGCTCTTTTACCGTCTCTTACATAGAAATTATTCGCACAATTTACTAACATAAGAAGTTCATGACCAGAGATATCACCACGTTATTACAATTTTATGTATAAAAGAGCACAACTACATTCCTACAGAGCTTTTGGAAGACAATTGCCTGACAGTAGCGAAAACCACCTCATTTTTCTTTTCTTAAATTTCTGCATCCCATTGTGCCCCTTCTGTGGTTTAAGGGAAAAGAAAAACACATCTGCCTAACTTATTAGCTTCAGAATGTTTTCTCCAGCAAGGGAAGTATGTAGCTTCAGGATGCGGTTGCAGTTAATACGAGGCAGAAATGCAGACAGAAACACCACTAAACGTCCTCTGGCATTGGGCAAGAATGCAAGGTAGAAATAAGACTCGTTAAAATGTGACATAAAAGCAACAATGTTAAACACAGCATGGCATATATAAAATAAAATACCAAGAGACAAATAACTGCATTTTGTGTTTATTAATTTGTCTTTTTTCAAGAGAAATTAGTTGTTTTTAATTTGGAGCTAATAAATAGTAGCTATCCAGATCTCACACAGAGGGTTTGAAAATGAATCTGTTCTTAACAATAGTGTAAAAAGGTGTGTACACATAAGTGTTGTGTTTCACCTATTCTGCAGAATGAACACTGTTATAGCTAAATACTAGAGTTGTGCATTCAGATTTGTACACATTACAAATTTACCAAATTTGGTGATTTGTACAAAGCCCCTAAAAAGAGGTCCTGTTGGCAGGTTGATGCCAAACGAATTAAACACAAAATTTATTCACCCGTTTTGTTTATGCTTTAATGTTTCATAGGGAAAAAGATAACGTGCTTATAAATAATAATTTAGCAGATTATTAATAATTTGTTGTGTATACCACACTTTGCAAGTAATTATATAATAGAAAATATTAACTGCTTAATCACCATCTGTGATTAGTAATGCAAGGCCAACGACGTTAAATGACTTGTCTGGGTGATTTTACTTACCTGCATTCAATGGCATCAGCCAGAGGAAACTTTTTACAAGTAAATTTACCACATTTTCAAAAAACATGTCCCTTAAATTACTTTAAAAACAGTAAACGTGAAGAATCAGACAATTTTCCCCTAGCTTCTGTTGTATCTATGTTCTTGGTAGTCATTTATACATCTCTGAGGTCCTATTGGTTTTGTGCTTCAAGAATGGAAACTGGCAGGAAATCACCAAAAATATATGTTTCAGGAAAGTGAGACTTGAAGAGATGATCTGTACTTTTGGTAGATATATGTAGCTTCCCCCTCCCCTACAGAAAATTGCTTTAATGCCAGAAAATAAAAATCGCTGGAACTGGCAGCTACATATTTTTCAGCTACGTTTTATCTAAAACAACAAAAAAAAAGAATAAAAGAAAAAGTAGCTACCATTTTCATTAACTAACATCATCTGTGGAAATCTAAGGGTACCATGCTGTCAACAAACCAGAAAAAAAGGAGAGAGTAAAATCTATACATTAAAGTGTACAGCAGATATAAAGAGTCTACACACCCCTGTTAAAATGCCAGGTTCTTGTGATTTTAAAGAATGAGACAAAGATAAATCATGTCAGAACTTTTCTCACCTTTAACGTGAACTATAAAAAGTATTGTATTGCGGGTTTAGTGTTTTTACATAGGGTATTCTATTGATTTAGTTCATTTACTACAGGTATTTAATTCAAAATTGAAACAGACGGACTGTAATCTCTACGAGACATGGACCTACATTCCTAATGCAGTCATACCTAGTGTACCCCCCCCATTCATAATGTCTGACTACTTTACTTTTGTGACTGTACCTGTTGTACCACTCCTTTATTACACATAATTTCTTATTATGGCCATTATTCACAGAACAACTGTCGTCTCTCCTCATCAAATGGAGTCTCGGATTAAAGGTGTACTACATATGATTCATTCTTCTCAAAGGAAGTCCTATACACACACAAAACTTCTAGTGGTGAACAGGCTTTAAATTGGTCTTTTTGGTAATCACTCTCAGTTATTCACAAGAGATCGTCACTACAGAGGAGTAATTTAGTTGCCATCCTGACTCCAGTTTGCTTACTGTATCTCATATGCAGCTGGCACTCTAGGGGATAAAGGGCAGCACCCACATGAAACTGGATAAGCATGAGAAAACAGCAATATTAAACTATTAAATAGTTACAAAATAACAAATTAACATGTTCAGGCTCTGAATTGCTAGTATTTTAACAAAAAAAATGCAATGCAGGCAATTTCAAAGAAATCTTCTACACCCAGTGCAGGAATTTCCACACCCAGCATGAACCACTTCCTTCTATAAAAAGGGGTCATTATCAGGATTAGTTTCAAGTCTGTTCACACCATCGTTAGCACAGACTGGGCAGGAAATAAAACACAAACTTGGATTTCACAAAAGATACAAAGCCTGACCTTCAGTTTTGGGGGGGGGGGGGTTTGCACAGTTTATAAAATGTGGCAGCATCACACCAATTGTTCAGAGTCTTAATTTTATTGAAAAACTATGTTAATAGATTTTTACCCCTCTCCTATGCCAACAGGTATTTGATGTATGTTAAGCATTATTACATGCATTTATTACAGTTTTGTGAGAACAGGCTTTGTCCAGTGTCTGATGTTCTACACTGCTGTAATTTTGTTTAGATAATTTTTGACCATATATAAATGAAGTATAAGATAAAACATTTTACCAAAGTTTTGTGCCAGCTAATCACACATGCAGTGCAAGAAGTTAGATTTAATGTCATCTCTCTTTCCACTGTTCCCATTCACCTTTAAACGCACCATTATTGCTTAGATTCTAATGAAGCCTTCCCTAAATCCCATGTCCCCATCTAACTACTAGCCTGTCTCCAAACCTACAATTGTTTAACCCATTTCTTTTTTTCTCACCCTCTGTTCAACCTTTTACAATCCAGTCTCCATCCACCTGACAGCCCTCACCCCAATTACTAACGACTTCCTCATCGCTTAAACAAAAGGTTACTTTCTCCTTGCCTTAGCCCCCTTAACCTTTTACACTGTTGACCAAATACATTTCATGGTTTGCTTAGACGCTACCTCTCTGAGAGTACCTTAAGTGTTTTCTTCCCTGGCACTTGTCCACCTTCCCTATCACTTTCTGTTGGTGTGCCTCACCTTCGCTCTCCAACAACTCTCTGCTTTTGGATTTAATTACAACCTCTATGCTGAAGAAACCCTAATTCACTCCTATTCTTTTGACCCCTCAACCATCTCTCCTAACTCCTAGCATCCTGGATGGTATCTTATTACCTGAAGCTTAACATCTTCCAGACAAATTCCCCAATGACCACCATCCTCAATTCCTGATACCTCCCGTCACTGTTGATAACGCCTCAATCTTGGTGTCATGCCACAATTGTAATTTCCTTACAAGAGACTACTAAAATACGAATCTATTCAATCCAGCCTTTTTACCACTCCAATTCATCCTGAACATATCTGCAGGTTCATTTTCTTAGTTTATTGCTACTCATTTACTGTCCCAGTTTCTTCACTGGCTCTATAGTTTTGTCTACCTGCATCCTGAAGAAACCATTTACCTTTGCAGACCTATACCCTACTGATCTATTGACCCCATCACTCTCACTAAAGTCAATTCATCCTTAACCAAGCAATCCATCTCTTTTCTTCTCATCCTTCCTCCACCTCTCCGTCATCTGTAAAAGTATGTCTTAGTGTTTGTTAATTATATTGTCAAATTGTATTTGCCTATTTTAACATTACTGCTAATTTTAGTGACCCCCGAGTCTGCAGGTGCGGTATATATAAATGTAAATGCAATCCAATGAAAGCGATTCTTAAGGTCAGGTGTTTGAAGACTTGGTAAACAGTCAGGCCTGACTAGACCAGCACTGCCCAATATAAATCCAACATGGTCCTAACGATCTGAGGTTGTCAACACACAAGGTTCCAAGTCACATTATACCACATTAAAAAGACATTTCTTAACACCACCACAGAAAAGTCGATGCATATTTGTCTGAAAAGGGTTACACAGGCATCAGAGTAGCAAGGTTGACACCACTACTAAAATTTGCCAAAAAAGCACCTGTCTAACTTTCTGGAGTGCTGGAACAAGGTTAAATGGATAGATGAGTCAAAAACTAACCTTTTTAGGGGACATGGGATCTACTAGTGTCTGACAAAAAAAATATTTCATTCCACATTAGGAACCTCATACCAACAGTCAAGCATGGTAGTGGAAGTGTCATACTTTGGGGAACCTCTGCTGCATTAGAAACTGGATTGAAGCCTGAGATGCTGTACTCAAAAAAACTAAGGTGTCCTGAATGTGTTCAAGGACTATCCATGGTAAATTGAGCCCCAATCTTTTTCCTGTTTAACTCTGGCCAGAGAATCCTATAAGTCAAGCAGAGTGCTTCTCAAAGGCTTTCGATCCCAGGGTCTTTAAAGCCCTTCCACCAGGGAGGAACAGGCAGGCATTACCTTGTTATGAGCCTCACTGGATGATTATTTTTTCTCAAGGGGATCATCAGTTGCATATATTTCTTTAATAAATGAATTATGCATCAAAATGTGTTTCTTAACTCAGGCTGCTACATTAAAATCACCCTTGTACTAGAAGTCATCAACCTTATGTCTCATTCCCCCTATTCTTCCTCTTAGATTATAAACTGGCACGAGTAGGGCTGTTTTCTCTTTCTGTACCAGCGTGTATTATGTATGTTATTGCTAATCTTAATATTGTTGTTACATCTATAGTCTCCTTTTATTGTAATAATGCTATGGAATCTGCACGTTGCAAATAAAATGGAATTTAATCTCATATTAGATCTAATAACCTTCGGTGTCAAACAGATATAACAATACAAGAACTCAAGCTATTAAGAGAACCCACGACTTCCTCATCGCTTAAACAAAAGGTTACTTTCTCCTTGCCTTAGCCCCCTTAACCTTTTACACTGTTGACCAAATACATTTGCTCAAGCTATTAAGAGAACCCACGACTTCCTCATCGCTTAAACAAAAGGTTACTTTCTCCTTGCCTTAGCCCCCTTAACCTTTTACACTGTTGACCAAATACATTTCATGGTTTGCTTAGACGCTACCTCTCTGAGAGTACCTTAAGTGTTTTCTTCCCTGGCACTTGTCCACCTTCCCTATCACTTTCTGTTGGTGTGCCTCACCTTCGCTCTCCAACAACTCTCTGCTTTTGGATTTAATTACAACCTCTATGCTGAAGAAACCCTAATTCACTCCTATCCATAAAGCACACCAGCAGCTATAGGGACCATATATAAGTCCTTGTAATAAACAAGAACAGTTGTCCACATGTATTGAAGTGTTGAAAACAATACTGACCCGATTTTTCATTTTGTATACAGTAATTCTCAATTATTGCAAAAAAAAAAATCAAAAAAAAACCAGTGTACACCGTGTGTGATTTTGTATTATTTTTGTAATTGCGCTAACAAAAGAGAGCAGATGGCAGGGGCTCATCAAACACCAAATCACATTATGATCAACGTGTCAGCAGGTTTTTTCATTTCAAGCTTCGGGATATCGGCATAGGTAAAAGTATAAAATAAGAGAAGGGTCTCTTGTCCAGTAAGTGTAATAATAATACAGGTTAAAGGGCTTTCTACTAAGGAAACATACCCTCAAATATTTGCCTTTATATAGCACTGAGCAAATTTGACACAATATTCACGTGTCAGATGTAGTTTCACTTCACAAAAGCCTGGGTCCAAAAGTGATATAATATTGGTGGTACACAGAGAAAAGTATGACGAGGGGAAAAAAAAAAACAACACATCAAGTATTTACTGCATTAGTCAAAACTACATCACTGTGCCAATAATTTACAATATTGCTGTCAGAAGATTACATATAAATACAGGGGAGCTGGGGGCAAGATAAAATAATGCTTCATACTTTAGACCCTTAAGAGCAGTGAAACACAAAGCTACAGATATGGACATCTGAGTTAACAACATAAAGGTCCTGACTCTTAATTGCAGGTGGTCTACAATTTGCTTAAGACTAGGAAAAACATTTGGACATGTCTATATTACCGCCTTTTTGCATAGGACAAATACAAAATTTTTCTGCTAACATTCAAAGGCAGTTTGACAATGGATCAGATACATGCATGGTGAGGTATACTTTAAAGTTGAAATCTGTATTTTGTATGGGTTTTTTTCAAATTAGGCTTTACATTGCCTTCCAATCTATGCTGTTCTCACACCTATAAGACTAATTGGTGATTTCACTCAAAAGCCAGGAAAGAAACAAAATGCCACAATTTGTCAAATGGCATTTTGTTTTTAAAGATACTGGAGGCATGAAATGTATCCCAATTGTCATTGTTTACAGTATAAAGTGCTCTAGAACAAAAGGCTTTACTTGCTTATTTACATACCTAACTGGGAATTAATCCAATAAGTGTCCCATTGCTTTGCTACTCAAAACGTCAACACTAATTTAGATCAAAAGTGAAGATCGTGATCAATGTCTTTAAAATTAATTTTTCGAACAACTACTTTTGTAAATGTAGCCTGTTTAGCCACCTAGTGCCTGGTAATGAAATGACAGGTCATTCTAAATATAATCGTATGTAGTTGTATCTATTGGCCAACATCTGCCACTTACAATTTTCTTTCTGTGTGACCAAAAGGAAACCACCTAGACCTAGAAGAAGTGAAGATTGTGGGGGAAAACAACTGTGTAGTATTTAAAGATCCATGTGTATGCCTGAGAATAGAGTAATACTTTTTAAGAGAGGTTTCAAAGAAGATCTGTCACTTTCAAAATTATTTCTGGCTGGGTTGAACAAATCCTTAAACCCTTAGTAAAGGGATTGCCCAGTTCCCTCCAAGACACCACCGATCTTCTCAACAAACTTACCAACATTGGCACAGTTCCTGAGGGCACCATTCTTGCTACCATGGATGTAGAATCCCTCTACACCAACATTCCCCATTGTGACGGTATAGCAGCTTGACGGAAACACCTAGAACAGGAGAACCTAGGAATGGAACCCATAACACAGCTAATACAGTTTATCCTCAACCACAACTACTTCACATTTGGACAGGACTTTTAGCTCCAAAAAATGGGGACTGCAATGGGCACACAAATGGCACCACAACATGCCAATTTATTCATGGCCAAACTGGAGGACTACATCTCCACCTGCTACAACAAACCGCTGGTATATCTCCGCTACATCGACGATATACTAATCATCTGGACTAGTAGCGAAGAGGAACTCCTCAGATTTCATGAAGGCTATAATGCCTTTCATCCCAATATAAACCTGAAACTGAGCTACTCCCGCACTAACATCCAGTTCCTGGACACTACCATCTGCATAAAGAACAAGTCCATTCAGACTTCACTCTACCGCAAACCAACAGATAGACCAACCTATCTGAAACACAACAGGTTCCATCCCAGACATACCAAAAACTCAATCATATACAGTCAAGCTATTCGATATAACCGCATCTGTTCGGATCCTATGGACAGAGATAAACACCTCCAGAATCTCAGGGAGGAATTCATCAACCATGGGTACATTATAAAAATCACAGACTCCCAAATACAGAAAGCTATCAATATCTCCAAAGAAAACCTCCTGAGATACCAGCAGCCACAAAAAAGAGTACCATTGGTGGTCACCTATAATCTACAAATGGAACTCTGTGCAAGATCTCAAAGGAACTACAAGAAATCTTGCACACTGATGAAAGACTTTGGACGGTATTCCTACAATCAAACAGCCTCCCAATCTCAAACAATGTATAGTGAGGAGCACCCTTCACAGGCGAACAGCAAATGGTACCTCTCCCTGCCAACAAAAGAGAAGCGAAACCTATGCACACATCCTTCCCACAGATGAAATACAGATACCAGGCTCACACTTACGCCACAAAATCAATGACTGCTTTACGTGCAAATCATCTAACGTGGTGTACCTCATCATGTGTGCTAGATGCCCAACAGCGATGTACGTGGGGGAAACAGGCCAAGCATTACACAAACGGTTTAATTCCCACATACATACCATCAACCAGAAAAAAATAGATACACCTGTTGGAGAACATCTGTCAGCCTGGACACAGCATTCAGGATGTGAAGCTGTCAGTACTGATTGGATCGTTCCGGACCCAGAGGGAGAGACAAATATGGGAGATCAAACTAATATACCATTTTAATACCCTACTAATTGGCCTCAACAGAAACAGAAAATTCATCTCCCATTATAACATTACGAACCACTAATCCTCTCACAATTCGAATTAACTACAAACAACTTATTCCTGGGAACATTTGACACCTTCATGGATCTGGCATCTGTCGAATGGTTTTATGGCCCCTCTAACCAGGGGTAAACTGACCAAGGATGCTTTGATTGAACCATTGGATCTCTGCTAGTCCAGCTAATTTACTCCTGAACAAATTCCCCAATACCTCTGTGTTTATCTAATGTTAACTTGTGAATTGTGCTTTTGTATTTAGAAAAGTCTGTGTTAGCTTCATTAATGCCTGAGGAAGGGACCTAAAAACTTGGTCTCGAAAGCTCGCAATTAAACTCTCAGTTAGCCAATAAATGGTATCATTTTAACTATACTTTAATCCAAAATTATAACATACATTTTGTGTTTTCTCGATCACTAAACAAAATGTGAGATATAATTGTTATATGTCATAGAAGCTGAGATCAACAGGACAAGAAATTAGGAAGGTTGCACCCATGGTATATACATAAGATGAGTTACTCAATCACTTTTTTAAGCATTGCTACTTAGGTTTATTTATGGTGTAGAATGGTAAAATGTAGGATTTGAGAAAGCGGCAGTCCATATAGGATCGTAACATTCACAGCTTCCCCAACTTGTGCACAAATATTTCTGCCTGCGAGAAACTGATTTTCAAAAACTTTCTTGGGCTGAAACAGACCTTCTGCCACTAAATTACATAAGGAAAAAACTTCAGTGGGTCTATTTACTAAATCAGGAGTTTATAAAAAAATTAAAAAAAAACTCTGAAGGCGATACCTTTATTGGCGAGTTAGAGTGCAATCTTTCAAAACAACTTCTTAAAAAGCTTAAACTCAACTCTACTCATGCAATACCACTCTATGCTTACAAGAACACTTCACCTCCCTGACTTCTCAAAGTAATGCTTCTGTTGCAAGAAAGGCAGAATTGGTCCAACATAATGTATAGTTAAATCGGTTATAAACTGTCACATATTCTCCCCACTTTATCTATGCATTATACAGGGCCAACTCAGCCCTCCTGGTGGGAGAAGCTGACTAGAGTTGGTGCTTCACAATGCATACTGAAGTCAGTGAATTAAAGTGTTCGAATGTTAGCATTCATTTTAGTGTAATTATATGCAGGGTTCTGATTCCGACAGAAAAAAAATGAATGCTAACACTTGTATATACACCCACCAAGACTTGAAAGGGGGATTAACTGTTGATCGCGTATATATATAAGAAGAAAGGGTTAGAGGAAGTTTGAATGTTATTATAGTATTTTCTGGCATGTAGTATTTTTTGGAAAGAAAAGCAGTGTTGATAGACGGCCACTAAAAACATCAACACCCTTGAGAGCTGTCAGACTCAGACAGCCAAAAATAAGAAGTTGTCAGGGCATGTATTTCTTTAAGGCTTGAATTCTCCATGTTTTGTTAAAAAAAAATCCTACTATTTAAGTATTCTGGAATATGAGGCCTTCCTTGCTGAAAGATGACCTGAGACATCAGTTCTGCCTATGGCCTCTTAATACAAGCAGTTAACAACTGATGACATTCTGTGGGATTTACAGCTCAGTTTCAGTGACAGGAAGACATTTCGCACATTAGTTGTCAAGTGAGTATTGGTATTGCCAAACAGCTTCAATATGAGGTTTGCGCCTGTATGTTAGAGCATTAAGCATTTTGTTACGCCATTAAAAACACAAAAAACATCTGAGCATCACACAAACTTCCACAGGAAACACAAAACACCACTGCCTGTTTGCTCGAATTAGCACCTTATTGAGTCAAATGAACTGCTACATCAAGTTGAGCTTAGTTTAGGCTATACAATGAAATATACATACAGAAAGATGCAAATAAATCTTTACATAATGAATCAGTTTGACTAAGTGAATTCTAGTTGTCATACCTCTTACAAATATGTATTGTAATAAGCGCTGGGTAATTTGTTGGCACTTCATAAATAAAATAATGCAATTCAAGGTAAAATATCAAAAAGAAAAAAAATGCAGCCACACTTGTGATGTTTTATGTGAAATGCCAGTTTAAAGGGAATTCATTACAAAATATGGCATATTATATGTAGTTATGAATACACGCAAGTTGGAAACACCGCATTGAAGTAGCTATCTGAATAATTATTGTAAAGTTCTTGTCACGCTCAGCATACCAGGGGAGATGCTGCTGCAGGGTAAGACGCGGTGTTCCCACAAGAGAAAATCTCAGAAGAGTTCTTTGCACCTCCAACCAGCTCCCCCTCGGGTAGAGCCTTTTGGTTTGAGCAGCCAAGGGACTGAGGATTCTCCGAGACCAGGGACTGAGGATTCTCCGAGACCAGGGACTGAGGATTCTCCGAGACCAGGGACTGAGGATTCTCCGAGACCAGGGACTGAGGATTCTCCGAGACCAGGGACTGAGGATTCTCCGAGACCAGGGACAGACTCAAAGGTACACAAGCAGAGTAGTCAAGATGAGCCTTGGTCAGGAAGCCAGAGTTCAGAACAGTCAGGATCAAGGTGGGTCAAATACAGGACCACCACTATGGAACACACTACACTATGGCAAGCACAGGTATGGCCATCAGAAGGCAAGGTTTAGTGTGTTATTATTTGACTTATGATTTTTTCTTTTAAAAAGGGTCCTAGATAGTAACAACATTCTAGCCTAGACAGACTAGGCCAGATGGTAGCAGCCCCTCTGCCCCAAACCTACTGCTGCTCAACGGACTTCTCTCCCTCTTAACTGGCCTAGTTACACAATAGAGGTATGTGCCTAGCAAGCCTACCTAGTACAGCACGCCATTCTATGGCATAACACAGACACATTATCTCATACCTTGGTACTTTAAAGAGATGTCAGCAGCAGTGAAGACATGGGAGATGGCTGGATAATTGCCCAACCAAAACACACCACTGCTAATCAATAGTTCTCACCTCACACTCACTGTAGGGCCAAGACAGCTACCACTACAAAGAACATCACAAAGATGTATAAAAATAATGCAGTCCCTGATTGTCTGGACTCTCCATATTTACACTTTATTTTCTATAGAAGACATAACTACCGTATTTGCTCGATTATAAGACAAGGTTTTTTTCAGAGCAAATGCTCTGAAAAATACCCCTCGTCTTATAATCGAGGTCGTCTTCTAATCAGACCTCAAAATGTCTGCTGGGGCCATGCTGCTTACCGGGCTTCGGTCGCGAGCAGCAGGAGAACAGGAAGCTAGCAGAGTGTCACATAACTCTGCCTCCCCCCTCCTTCCTCTGGGGGCGGGGCCAGAGAAGTTGCTCGCACAGCCGGACCCCTGCAGAAGTCTTGGAGTGAGAGATCTGCAGTTCAGGTAAGGGGGTGGGGAGGGTTTTTGTGATTAATGTGTGAAGTATGTGTGATTAATGGAATGAATGAGTATTTAAATGTTTGTGAATGAGTGTGTGTGTGATAGCATGGATGTGTAAGGGGAGTGGGGGTGGTAGCATGGCATAGGGAGGCTGTAATCAGACTCCTATCATCCCCAGGTTCCAGCATGTACTGGCTGCCTTGGCTCGATAGGAGTGTGATTGCTGTTAGCAGTTATATATATATATATATATATATATATATATATATATATATATATATATATATATATATATATATATATATATATATATATATATATATATATATATATATATATATATATATATATATATATATACCTCCAGAAATGCCTTTTAACCCCCTATATGCCACTCTGGCATATAGGGGATTAAAAGGCACATCATGGGGAAGAGTGGCAAATAGGGGGTATAAGGCATTTCTGGGGGCAGAGTGGCAACCCTGGGGGCAGATGTGCATAACTGGGGGGGCAGGTTGGCAAATAAAAGGAAACAAAAAATATATATTTTTCTCAATCATAGCTTTTATTAAATATGAAAATATTGTTTACATGAATGAATATTTACTAGTAAAACTTTTTTTCCTATAGGGTCGTCTTATATTCAGGCTTTTTGTTTTTTTCCTAAATTAATATTAAGATTTGGGGGGTCGTCTTATAATCAGGGTCGTCTTATAATCGAGCAAATACGGTACTTAGCAGGTTTAGTGGTAAAGGAACCCCTCACATATCTCCCTCTTTGGAATAATTTAGCTAGGTCAGATGACCCATGATAAAATAATGATACAGTATTTTCTTAATTATGGCTGTATGGTCAAGTCAAGAAATACATTTTAAATAATGGTCTCCACAGATTAACTCACACACCCAGAAAGCCAATTTAATGAGCTCTGCCTTAATTAGTTTACAGTTAAAGGGGAGCTACTGTACATTTCAACCAAATCATAATGGAACACAGCACTGGAAATCATCTACAATGTGTCATTCAGATTTCTACATGTCAGCTCCAACATTCACCAAAGAAATATATGCACTAATGTAACCGTTAACGAAGCTTTCACCAGGATTCTAGTATTAACCCAAGTGAGAGATTGCTGCACACATCCTGGACTCTACCTGCATTGGACCAGAGGTTTTAAATCCATGCAATTTTTCAGTAAAGCTGTCAACACAAAAGACTGTACAAAAGCAAAAAAAGCACAATTGCTTACAAGAAAATAAAACACATCGGTATGCAATATATGAATCATGTAAGAATTACGTTTAAAGATAAGATGGAATTTGCCAGTTCTCTTTCAAGTAAAAAAAAAGTCTATAGTACACAAAATCTATTCATAGCACCCTATTGAATACTGAAAGTTGCTGAATCAGGAAACACAATATACCAATACCCCCTGACTGTTCTGTTAACATGATTAGACAATAGACAATTGTAAAGTCATAGTCTTGTTTTTTTGCTGATTAAGTAAAGCCATTACATAATGTGTTCAGTTTGTCTCTTACACTTATAGTATTATCTTCCAAAATGAGTAGTTGTTAAAGGAAACCATTTATCTTATTCCATTTCAGTGTGGAGCTGTTCGCTGGCCTTGGTATGTAAAGTTCAGGCAGGGACAGAAGGGATTGGTGCTTTACACAGCAATAATGGTGACAACGTCCTTATGGAAACATGATACAGCTTTGCAGATCTGCAGTTTTGCTTCTGAGTGTGTTTGTGCTATGTTATGGATTGTTTTTTATGTAGCTCCGCGTTAGAGCTTTAATTTGCAAAATCCAGCTGCTTACATATATAAAGAAACACCATATGATCAACTTAAACTCATCACGTAACGTCAACTTACATGTAAAATTAAAAATCTAAAATAAGTCTACCACAAAACAAAAAACACAGTTTCCATAATAAAAGCAGACAGACATGACGTTACTTTTTAACATGATCTACATGTGTACACTTATGGCATGAATCTGTGCAAATAACAATATGTGTGCTTAAGACTGCTCTGAAGAGGATTACAGGCAAGCATTTAACTTTTTTGGACAAAAATTTACATTACAAAAAAAAATTGGGATGGAATCGTTAGTGCCAGTCTATGGGTCTTGTCTAATGTAGTGTTATTCTCTTTTGAACTTGAAAAATGAAGTCCTCAAGGCTTTTACATGGGTTTAGGCAAATTATAAACACTCAGAAGACTGAAATGAGACATCAGCTAATAGAAAAAACCACAGAATTTTAGCAATCCCTTTAAAACGCATTTTTGAGAACAACATGAATGGGCTTAAGTGGAGCGCATACCCAGCATATTTTGGCTGTTATGTAATTTGGACCATATGGATAAGCGTGCCCCAAGATTGGAAATTGCTTTGTTTTTCAAATTTAGCTTGGTGGGACCATCACTTCAATAGTGGTCATCGATATCAAAACTATCCCTTAAAACCAAACGTTAATGAAAAGAAAACAACCTGGGCTATTTTGTCAAGGGCCCTTTGAAAGTTTTTGTGTCGAAATTGACCCAGGGACGACTGCTGCATAGTAGGACGCAGTGTCCCCACAAAGAAAAGGCTGTCTCAAAAGAGTTCTTTGCCTATCCAACCGGTTCCCCCTCAGGTTGAGCCTCTTGGGTTCGACCATCCATGGGATCTGAAGATCCTCCGAGACCTGGGACAGACTCAAGGGTAAGCAAGCAGGGGTAATTAAGATGACCCTTGACTAAAATTGACCAATTCCAAAATTGGTATTGGAATTAAAACGTATTCTTTGTAATTCTTTGGCCAGATTTATGTTCAGTAATTGCAACCAAATGTAACCCTTTCGCTGCTAAGCCATTTCCCACCCTGGTGCTAAGGCAATTTTGAGCATTTTTCTGCAGCTCATGTTTAAACGTGTTTAGAAGTAAATTTCTTGGGAATGAACTATACAAACCCTATTGTCACCAACCAGGATCAGCAGCCGCTGGTATGAAGGAGAGGGAGACCGCACCTCTGCCAGCCTGCAGCCACAGCAACCTCCACGGAGGAGAGGAAGACCTCCATCTACCTCCACACGCCCTCTGGTGGTTAGACCCAGAACCGCAGGTACCTTTACTTATAGGCTACGGTCTAGCCACACTCAAGATGGTTGCCGGATTCCACCAAACAGGAAGTGACATCAGACTGTTCAAATTTTGGCGCCAATAGCTCCAATTGGTGCCTAGTCACTTCCTCATCCTTTATAACCCTCAGTGGACATTTAGACCTTGCCCTATTGTACCTATTCCTATAGTGTTACTCCTCAGTGCGCGTTCTGGTTCGTGTCTTCCGTGTTTGACCTTAGCTTGTTTATCGTTACTCCTGACTTCTGGATTCCTGACCTCGGCTTGTACTTCGTATATCGTGACCTCTGGTACCCTGACCTCGGCTTGATCTTGACCTTGAACTTCCATTCCTTGTGTCCTACCTGCATCAGTGTCTCCAACCTCACAGTGTGCGAGACATATATTGGTTTTTTTCAAGCACACCCAGCAGATTCCAAATATGTGTATGTCTCATCAGGTTTGCAAAATAAAGCCAAAGATGGGAAAAGTGTATTTTTTCACTTCCGACTCAATAAAAACTAGTTTGTAATGGATGGATTTTTTACTGTATTGCACAATGCATAAAGATCCAGTTTGGGGTCTTTCACAACCCCAGGGATCTCTATTAGCACAGGGGAACTGTTAACATTACCTGTTACGGTACCCTTGCACAACAATCAGGGGGGTTCTCCTATGCACAGAGGGCTCTCTTGTGGGGATCCCCTTTACAGCAGTCACGTTAATCCTACAGGACCCCTCTGATTGCTGTGCACATCCCTGCAAAGTCTTAGGATTCTAGCATACATGCAAGCACACTCACTGACACTATGCGATCAGTCAGTGAGTTATTGTGGCAGAAGACCTGATCAGGGCCTCTGCAAACCATGTGAATCCCTGCCACTTCACAGGGATTCCTCAATGATGTCAGTGAATTTTGTTTTAAATCCCCAAGAATGTACCGCTCATTTAGAGTGATGTCCTTGGTCATATAGGCTATTTTTTGTGATGTATCCCCTTTGTCCTTGGTCACGAAAGTGTTAAACCAAATTAAAAAAAAACTTGATAGCTCAACAAAAACACCTAACAAGAGCAATTAAATTTTCAACCATCGCAAATGTTATGATGATTATCATTTCAAAGTGTCAGCTATAACATTGTTTGTAGTCTATAACATAAACATTGACAGAACATGCACATACCTGTCTTCCATCCTGTCCCACATTTGTTTGCCCTCGTACAACTGTTCTAATGTTGTCATCCAAGCGCCTGAAGAAACACATTTAACAATATAATCATGTAAAATAAAATTGGATGTATAGAACTGTTTGTAGGTGTAGTGTCATGACTGGGGAATGAACCAGTAAGTGGGAAAGGGTATTTGTTCAAAAGGAAGTCCCATAGAATCAGTAAATTTGTAGCATATAGATAGTTTCATATGAAGGTAGGACAGGAAATTGCAAAATCCCTAGAACCTTCCCCTTAGCTCAAGCAAATAAAAGAAAAAAAAAAATCTTAGTGAAGGAAAATTGCAACCGAGAAGTGACAAGGAAAAGAAATTCTCAGGTACAAATTTAAAAAGTTTCCATGAATTTTCATTCCTGGTACCTGGTAACATGAAGCTAACGAGCAGGCTCGGAAACCACAGCTTGCACACTCTTCTACCAAACTACGGAATGACTCTAGCCGAAATTGATAGACATAAGGTGTGCACACTCTTCCAATCTGCTACTCTGCAGATTTGATAAATGGAAACCCCCAACTGCCTCTGCCCAAGATGTTGAGTGGAAAGAGCTCTATGAAGTTGCTTAGCGCTACAACTTGAGCCTTCAGAGTAACTGGTGAAAGTCAACCATGAAATTCCAGCTGTAGGAAGTCTAGGATCTGGCCGAGAGAGAGGTTATCTGACTGAAGGTGTCTGAGACAACACCAGGGACAGAAATCATATCTTGCTGTAACCTGCTCCCTGGTGTATACGCAACTACGTCAGAGAGACCGGACCTAATTAATCTCTCTCTTTTAAAAGCCAAGCAATCAACGTCAGATTTGTTCAGGTGAAGGACAGGCCCTTGCTGCAGCAAGTCTGGTGTGACTTCCGATCTCAGACTTGTCACTGACAGACAGACTAACTCACAGTACCTTATAATTGTGGGTCAATCTGGAGCTATAGGGATCGCCAGGCACTCATTCCACCTATTTGAAATGATTGCTTGTAGAGTCTTGTGTACAGGGAAAGTCTTCTAAAGCAGTGCTCCTCAACCCTCTCCTCAAGGCACACCTAATAGTCCAGGATTTAGGTATGACACCTTAAACACACCTGAGTAATACCTAAATCCTGGAGTGTTAGGTGTGCCTTGAGGAGCACTATTCTAAAGGACCCCTGGAAAAAATGATCAGGCCTGTCCTGAGGCTTGTCGTGCGCCTACTCCAGGGCAGCTTCTTAGGAAAACAGGTAATTCTGGCTTTTCTGAGGACATATTGGGCAAAGGCAAAACATATACCGTATTGGCTCGGATATAGGCCGCCCCCGTATATAGGCCGCACCCTAAAAGTTTGGTGCTTTTTTAAAGAAAAAGTTTTTAAGTTTTTAAAGAAAAAGGGGGACATCTATGCACATCGTGTATACAACTCCCGGTGCCGGCACTCAGCGGAAGTGCCGGCACCGGAAGTTGTATACGCGTATTGCGTAGATGTCTTCCGCCGGCCCTGCAAGACACCCGGGAGTCTGCTCTGGTAAGTCGGGGGGGTTAAAATGCATCGTGCGGATGTTCACCGGCAACGGCGCATCGCCGCTGCCGGTGAACGTCCGTGCGATGCGCTTAGACAACCTCCCGTGCCGGTACTCCCCCCGTGGAAAGTGCCGGGAGGGGAGGCTGTCTGAGCGTATCAGACAGTAGGATGCAGGTCCCCTGCACCGCTGCGGGGGATCTGTATCCTAACCCCGCTGCCTGCCCCGGGCGCTAGACCCCGAATATAGGCCGCACCCCCACTTTAAAGACTTAAAGTGGGGGAAAAAAGTGCGGCCTATACTCGGGCCAATACGGTATATCCAGGCTTTCAGCAGGCAGGACACACAGGTCACATAAAAATGAGATATACAGTACCCAGCATCTTGTCTTAGGAACACCAGATTCCTACCGCAGACTTGGAAGCAGAAGAGACTTTATGTTCACAACTAATGCGTGTCACATGACAGCAGCAGAGTAAGCTTTCCGGAAGAAAATATTTAATGCTTCTCTCCCCCAGGTGACAACACTGCTGGAGCCTTAAACAAAACGACTGCAACGCCCGCCCAAGGACTAGCGCTAAGTAGGGATCGCAATTTTGCCCCGGGTAACAGTGTTCCTCCCTAGGTCAGGTAAGCAGGCGGCTCTCCTACTTCTCATTGCTTGGGAAAGAGCCTGGACACCGGAGGTCTGCCACAAGCTCAGAGAAAAAATAATAAAAGGGGTGCTGAGTCTACCTAGGATAAAACACTGAAGGCTAGGGATAGATTCTGGGGATTTTGTAATTTCCTGCCGTACCTGTCTAGACGGAGCTATTGCTACTGAGAGCGACATGGGGAGAAAAAAAAGGGACATTTTTCTCTTGGGGCATAAATACAGTGTTGTTTACAGTAACATAGGTTGGTATTGACAAAAATATGTTTTTTCCCGTTTTGTTTTATTAAAACATAGTTCTGCAGATCTGAAGGATGCCATAATTGTCGGACATGTGATATTTGTGACACGTGACTTTCCCTCCCACAAATACTACACTGTGATGACTCCTTATGACAACATCTTTCCCAATTGGGTTTGAAGCAGAGCTTTGAAAAGCTAGCATATCTATTCCGCACTAACGTAAAGCCAAATCAAAGAAGTATTTACCTTATTTTCAAGCGAATTTTGCTAACTACATCATCAATGTTGGACAAAGACTGTAGGGGAAAAATGTAGGAATAGATTATAAATACAATACAAACCACAGTGTATTTTAGTATTAAGATCTGAAAGAACATTTGTTTTCCAAATCATAAGGTAAATTACAAATACACAAGAAAACTTCATCTATTTTATAAATAAGTGTTGGAACTCCCCTTTAACTTAAGTTGCAGGCATCTGGTCCTGCTACAGAATATTTCTGTATTGCTGTATGGGACCGCAGGGAATCTGATCAGGCCTACACTTAAGCTACTGGTTTGCTATGGATAAACAAGTCCAACTTCAATTTAGTTCTATTCTCACGTATCAAAGTATGTGATGAAACTATGCATGTTAACAGTTTTTGAGATACCCAAGACAAACTACTGAACAGAGCTGTAGAATATTATGTTATTATATAAATTGAGAACAATCATATTTTGAAATACCCAAGTAAGAAATATTATTACTTGGCTACAGGACCTTAGCCACAGATCACAAGGATTAATATGCAAACAGTGACATCTAGTGGAAACAATTAAAAAGCATGTAACCTGAAGGTAAATTTTTAGTTTATTGGGGAAAAAAATGGTATTTGGTTAATAGTCATTCATTTATTTTTCAGATATCTGCTTCCTAACTTCAGTTAGACAGCATTTTGCTGGGTCTTCTGGCCATATACACACAAAAATAGGGCTTAAGAGGGGCTTCAGTATTACTCATGAGCAAAAGCATTAAAATATACATAGCTTGGAGCTGCGTTGATATTGTTAGGTTTCGTTATGAAAACTCTTCTTTCATGTATGACCTCAAGGAAAAATAATTCTGTTCATTTGTTTACTAGTTATAAGAAATATTTACAATCTTAACAAGGGAATCAGGAGCAATCATTTATTTGGATCTGTTTTTGTTTGTGTCCATCATCACACTAGACAAGGACAAATACAAACACTGTTTTTGTAGCTCACCTGTTCAGTTGGAAATAGTGTATTGATATATTCCACAGCATTGAAATCTGCACGATCCAGAGGATCCTGACTTGGAAAAACCTACAATGGAAAAACTTGGCTTACATTTCATGAAGGAATGCAGATAACCTTAAATAAAGGCCCATAACTATTGGGTTAATAAACATACATTACTTAAATCTAAAATCAATAAAGTGAAAGTGAGTAAGCAAACTATTTCTGTAAGTGACAGTGTCCACTCCACCACCCAAGTATACAAGAGGAAAATATATATTTATATGGAATTAGTTGTCTTCTTACATGAAAAATTATCACACCATCACATAGCACAACCTGCTTAATTATATATAAAAACAAAAACGTAAGAAAGTTCTATCCTACTTACTAAAAATCACTGCACTATAGAAAAGTGCTAAATGAGCCAGAGGGGAAGCTTACACAGTACACTGGTGTCAAATGGAATCCATATTTTGGTAAATGTAGTCAAGTACTGTATATGCTCGAATATAAGACAAAAATATCCCTTGTCTTATATTCAAGGTAGTCTTATAATCCAACCTCAATCAGAGATCTGACTATACGATCCAGATGCCCTGCAGCGCTGCAGGGGACCTGGATGCTCTTCTCTGACAGCCGGTGGACATCATAGAAGCTCTGGCAGAAGTGCCGGGCAGCAGAAGCAGAGGTTGTCTACGCATATGGCGTAGACGTCCACCAGCTGCCCCCACTAGACACCAGGGAGTCTGGAGCATGGGGGACAAGTCGGGGGGTTTATTGGCAGGGCAGAGTGGCATATCAGAGGGCGAGATGTGCATAACTGGGGGGCAGGTTGGCAAATAAAAACTATGATTGAGAAAAAGCATTTGTTGTTTTTATTAAATATGAAAAAATAGTTTACATGTGAATTACCGTATTTGCTTGATTATAAAAGATGAGGGTTTTTTCAGAGAAAATGCTCTGAAAAATACCCCTTGTCTTAATTGAGGTCTGACTATAAGACTAAGATCCAGATTCCCCACTGTGCTGCAGGGGACCTGGATGCCTCCTCTCTGGTAACCTCCTCTGCTGCCTCTGTGGGCTTCTATTGCCTGGCTGCCATCAATAGACACCAGGGAGTCTGAAGTACGAGGAACGAGTCTAGGGAGGCATTGGTAAGTCGGGGGGGGGGGATATAAGGCAATCCTGTAGGCAGAGTAGCATATAGGGGTGAAAAGGCATTTTTTGGGGGGCAGAGTGGCAAAATGGGGGTTAAAAGGTGTATCATGGAGGCAGAGTGGCATATTGGCAGGTATAAGGGGGGGCAGAGTGGCATATAGGCAGGTATAAGGGGGGGTAGAGTGGCATATAGGGGAGTATAAGGCATATCTGGGGGGCAGAGTAGCAAGCTGTGGGGGCAGATTGGCAAATAAAATAAAAAAAAAATTCTCAATCAGTTTTATTAAACATGAAAAATTGTTTACATGTGAATTAATATGTACTAGTAAAACCTTTTCCTATAGGGTAGTCGTATATATAGGCTTTTTTCCTAAACCGATATTAAAATTTCAGGGGGTCGTCTTATAATGGAGCAAATACGGTAATACATAAACCGAAGGAATTAAATTAATGCATCCGCTTACAGGACACTGTGCGTGACTATGTCTCCAATTACTCACAGCCTCAGTCTATGTTGTAAATGCAGTAATGCACTTTGAGTCTTCTCAATGATGCCAACTGGATCACCTTCCTGCCACTGATTGGCTGCTTAAGCTGCCAGGACATACTCCCACTGACTTCATTGGAAGTACTTTCTGCCACTGATTGACAGGTTAAGAAGCCAATCAGCGGCATAAGATTTTGGCTCTTAGAGAAACAAGGAAGATTTTGCAGCATGGCTAGAATTTTTTCGTTTTGAAAGAATGCATATTAAAGTGCTCACAGGGTGTTTTAACTTTGTTTTTTGTTTTTTTTTGTTTTTTTTTTTTTTTACACAGGGGTTTTTGTCTTTCATGTTTTGTGCACTCAAACAAATTATATGTTTTAAGGACAGAGGAAGCTTTCCTTTGACACCATTTTTAGATGTATAGTCCAGCATTTACAAGTATCACAAGTATGCAAGCCTTTTATTGTGCCCCTGCTTTTGTGGGACACAACTGCCATCACTCTCAGCCATCCACAGTCATCAGCCCATTTCCAAAAAGCAACAAAAAAAAAATACGTGTTTCATTTGTGATGTATTTTATTGATTTTATCTTCAGGTCAAGGGGGACTGACTGTGCCATAATGTCTGATCCCTTGCATGACCGCAGGGATCAGACAGTTGTTTCAGTGTGCCAGCCAGCTGATTTACAAATCGGGTTCTAAATTGGTGGCAGATAGTAGTATGTAGAGGAGCGCACACCGGTAATTTCTTCATGATGTTCCATGCTGACAGGATAGATTTTTGGTCCATTTTTTTTTATGATGGCATGAAGGTCTTAATAAGGGGTTAATATGCATTATTCTACGGTAGGGGTGTGAGGGGGATTAAACTGTCCCCTTAACATAATGTTAATGTTTTAAAAAAAATGCTCTGTTCATTGGTTTTAGCAATTGGTTTTTAACAAGTCTGCTGGTTTTGCATAATTAGATGTGACACTAAGTATAAGGGGAGGCCTCATCTATACTTTGTATTAGAAAATGTACTTGTTGTATATGTTGACATCCCTATGCTTTCTAGCTGATGGTATTGCGTTACAGACACCAAAACAAGGCCAGTAGGTGGAATGTTCTCTGAAATATTAGAAAATAATTTTGGTAATGTTTGGTAATTTTGGGCTTAAGGACAACTTAGTTACTCAGCCTAAAAAAAAAAGTCAGGTTAGAAAAACCTTTTTCATGTACACTTTTCCCCAGTCTCTGTGGCCCTGCTCGAAGGAAGGTAGGGACCCATTTCTTTATATCCATATCCAAAAGGCCAACAGAAAGTATGGCGAAAACACACATTAATAATAACAACATCTTTTACATTAGTTCCCCTACTATGTAGGGCCAACAAAGGAGTATGTGGTGGGGATGAGTAATCATGCGAATCCTATGAGCAGTGTGCACCTGGTACACAGATAAAGCAGGATTTTATAGCCAAGCTATCCCATAGATTTATTATTCACGAAAGTCATATATGTACAATTAGGGGGGGGGGGGGGGGAAAAATGAGAAACAGCACCTACAGACCTATAAGGATTATATATACTACAAAGAATATTACATACAAGTACATTGATAAATGACATGGTGTAAGAAAGGAGTTTATACGATTTTGTGCAGCTTACTTTCAAACACACAAAACTGCAACACAAATCAAAACCACATCAGTGTTTACTTTCTTTTCTTTTTTTGAGTGTGCAAACAAATGACAACCTGAGAAATGCTAGTAAACTCAGGTGAACAATGCTGAATGATTTATCCAGGAGGGACATGCACCTACAGTGTAAAACCACAAAAGATCTCTAAAATGAACATAAGCCATTAATTAATATTATTATATCCAGCTGTCTCTGAAGGGTACTTACAAGTTGATACATTTTTAACCCTTTGACAGGGAAGCTTGACACCTTGCACTCAATGGGTTTAATGACTAAGAGGTCTCCTTCAAACAGGGTGGCTATTAACTTTGTGGCCCGCATGAACACGCACCTGCTCTATGGCTTGTTGCACCTCTGGGGACAGGTGTAACACGGCCTCCAGCTCCTCCAACACCTCAAGCTCATCTTCATCCATTCTCCCTACCAGATGCTCCGGCTTGGACAGCACAGGCTACTTCCTGCTCCGCGTTGCACCCTGGGACATATAGGAGGAAGGGTGGTTACTATGGAGACAGTGCCAGCCAGGCCACGCATGGCGGAAGGGATAGCACGTTACAATGGAATAATTTGTTTTTATATATGACATATATATATATATATCTATAAAATGAGCGATTTGTCTATAGTTTTAATCCCGTGCCTTTAGCTTTAGAAATATTTTCAAGCGAGGATACTCCTACCCTAGTCAAAGATGGCTACTGAATTCTCTGACCTCAAAATATGACGTGTGTGTGTGTGTGTGTGTGTGCTACAGCTATAAATGCAAGTTATTAAGTACAGCAATCATATTGTGTCTGTAGATGTATTATATGTGAGCCCGCGAGCATAGATCTAAATGAATCCTGGTTCCTGTTCACTGCGACATACTTTATGCTTAACCGTGGGAGATCTCTGGTATTTAGAACTCGTTGAGACAGGGAGTCGGGGGTTCCAGAAACGTACCGGCAGGATTTTCACGGTGCAAGTGTCACTTGTCAAACGTTAACCCCTTCAATCCCAGGGGTTTTTGGTACCTCAAAGCCCAGAGCAATTTTGCCATTTTTGGGGTATGTCGGTTTAGCGATTATTCTCTGTTCCTGTGAATAGTGTACCCATGTAAACTATATATTGTTTTTTTCAAGGAGAGATAGAGCTTTCATTTGATACCATAGTTGGATGATTAGCTGAAAATTTAGAATGAGAAATTTAGTAAAAACTAGCGAAGATTTGAAAGCCGGCTTCTGCTGTCAGTGGGGAGTCCAGGCTGTCAAACGACAGCCTGGTCTCCCGTGCAGCGGCAGGGATGTGTCCCTGACGCTGCACGAAGGGCTGGACGTACCGGGACGTCCATAGGGGTTTCTTTGTGGGCGTTTTTTGGACGTCCCGGTACGTCTATAGTGGAACGAAGGGGTTAATACCCAATATTATAGTAGCAGTATACATATTTTTCACACAAACTACATTTACTAGAATCAACATCTATCGCTTATGCATGAATAATGTTCTACTTATCTTCCACTCTCTTAACCCGTAAAGGACCAGGCTTTTGTACCCTTTGGGACCGAGGCTGTTTTAACACTTTTGGGGTGCTCGTGTTTAGATATAAACATTCAGCTACCAATGTTTTTATCATATTATCTAATTTCCCATAAAAAATAATAAAATATGATGAAAAATGTAAAAAAAAAAAAACATTTTCTGACTTTTACCCTAAAAATCTTTTACTCATTCAAAAAAAGCTAATGAAAAAAACCTGCTAAATAGATTCTATTTGTCCTGAGTTTGGAAATACCAAATGTTTTTATGTTTTGTTGCTTTTTTTCTGCAAGTTATTGGGCAGTTAAATAGCGTTTTACTATTTCAAAACCATTTTTTTCCCCAAAGCTGGTCATTCTGCCCCATGTGCCAATTAGGGTATCTTTGAAGCTGGCTAATGCAATTTACCCCATCAAACCATATATTTTTGAAAATGGTATTTCAAATGCTGGTATTTTAACCGTTTCTATGCACTAATTCTATCACTACCCTTTTGTCAAACTTTGTGGTAATAATTTATTTTGTGTTTTTTTTAATCACTAAAATTGCACTTCAGGTATGGATTTACAGCTCCTGGTGTCCATCACTATCAAACAACACCCCAATATGTGTTCAGCAACATCTCCTGAGTACAGTATCACCCTATGCATGGGTTTGTCGGGTTGTTTGGGAGGTAAAATGCACCATTTGTGAAGTACGCATTTTTCAACTTGGTACTTTAACATCTGGTCCTACTACCCCATGTCCTAAATGGGCCAGATTAATTCAGTTTACTCCATCACTGTCAAACAACACCCCAATATGTGTTCATCAACATCTCTTCAGTACAGTGATTGTCACACAATGGGTAAGCAGGTTAGCAAGGGGCATCGGTACAGGGATAGTATTGTCTGTACACTGTGATTCATGGTGCAAGGTAGACAGAAGAGCAGGACTGGGACTGGCAAGGCTCATGCTGAAATAGAAGCCCACTGGCAGGACACAAAACTGGAAGCCCACAGTAGAGCCCTGCGTGGGACTGTTTTTTTAATCCCACTGCCGTCTACTCCCGCTGAATTTCGGACCATTACCGCCCACTCCCGCAATGTGTGTTCTGCTCCCGCAACATGTGTGTCCAATTCCGCCCACCCCCTTACCTGATCTGCAGATTTCCCATGCATTCCCGCAAGGCTGCCTTCACTTTGCTCCCGCACAGCGTCTCTTCTCTTATTCCGCCCAAGAATCCAGAAAAGTCACGTGAGTTTACGTCACTTCTGACTCCGCTGGGTTCCTGGGCGAAACAAGAGAAGAGGTGCTTGTGGGAGCAGCGTGAAGGCAGCCTTGCGGGAGTGCACGGGATTACCGGTACATTATCTGACTGCCCGCTCCCGCCCGCAACACCCAAAAAACCACAAGTTTTTTTTACAGGTCTCGCGGGACCCGCATCCCAATGCAGTCCTCTAGCCCACAGGCAGGGCACACAACTGGAAGCCCACAAGCAACAATAGGAGGAGAGCAGAAACAGCCACTAGAGGCTGAACTAGGAACAGCCCAAACAACTTGAATGCAAAAAACAAGTGTCAGGAAAACAGGGCAGAGTGTCACAGTGATACCATCACTGCATGGGTTTGTCTTGTTGTTTGGGGCTAAAAGGTCATATTTGGGAAGTGCATGTTTTTCCATTTTGGTCAGTCTGTGCCTATGCCCTATTTTGGGACATCTTTGAACCCGGCCACTCCAATTTACCCCATCAAACCATTCTTGGGTATCTTGGCACAAAAAAACTTTGTCGGATAAAAATGATTTAAAATGTTTTGTGCTCCTTTTTCCAACACTAACACTTTCTACACATTATAATGCTTTGAGGCAGCTTGTTACACTGTTCAGTACATTGTTCAGTCTCAATCACCCAGCTGGACAGCGACTAAAGAAAGGATAAAAAGGACACACTGGATGATGCCAGGTTACAAAAAGGTGATAAAACCTTTAGATATATAGGTGAGAGGAGAAAATATAAACCAGGAATAATTAAACTAAAGACAGATGAATGGAATTAATATGAATGAGGATAAAGAATAGGGAATACACAATCCTAGCTAAGATATTAGCAAGCAGGTCGCAAGTTCCATCAGACAGATTGTCCACCCCAACCAGTATGATAGCGGACGGCCTAGCTCTTATCAGATAAATAATCCATTGCATCAAGATCCTAGGCTGGACAATGGAGCCTTGGAGACATTACCGTTGAGGGGAAAGCCCTGGTTCTGCGCAAAAAGATTCTTCTCATGCTGCAGTACATGACTCAGCCTCAAGCATATCCTCCCTTAGCAACAGCCAGTCAAGTCATCACTGTGCCTAATATACCACCCTTGCTGAGAGCACTGTTGGAGTTTAACAATTATAAGACGACCCTGATTATAAGACAACCCCCCAAAATCTGAATTTATGAAAAAAAGAAAAAGCCTGAACATAAGACGACCCTATAGGAAAAAAAGTTTTACCAGTAAATGTTAATTCATGTAAACTATGTGAACAATTTTTTTTAATAAAAGCTATGATTGAAAAAAATATTTTGTTTTTATTTCTTTTTTTTTCAACCTGCACATCTGCCCCCTGGCCTGCCACTCTGCCCAAGAAATGCCTTATACCCCTCTAAATGCCACTGTGCCCCATGATATGCCTTTGACCCCCTATGTGCCACTCTGCCTCCAGAATTGGCTTATACCCCTATATGCCACTCTGGCATTTAGGGGGTTAAAAGGCATATTATGGGGCAGAGTGGCAAACCATAGCAATGAACAACTACGATTAAACACACAAACCTTTCAAACATATGTTAAACATTTAATTCCGCACAACTTCTTATCTGCTTTTTTCTTTACATTAGAGAAACCACTCAGCTCATATTCTCTCGCGAATCGAGTACAGCTCTACACGCTGCCCGGACTAAGCACCTCCCCGGTGGTCAGAAGTACCGGTAAGTTGGGGGGGGGGGGACAGGAGGATCCAGGTCCCCTGCATCGCTGCGGGGGATCTGGATCTTAGTCTCATACTCAGACCTAGTTGAGGTCTGATTATAAGACGAACCGGATTATAAAACGAGGGGTATTTTTCAGAGCATTTACTCTGGAAAAAACCTAGTCTTATAATCGAGCAAATACGGTATTTGGGTAGGAACTTGAAAGACACTACAAATGGCTCTGCTGGGAACTCCATGATGCTCTGTTACTTGGAGGATCCTGAAATGGAACAAGTGGCACAGCTTCATCCCTTACTTGATTGAATTTATTCAAAAACCTAGCATACGTCATATACAAGGTAAACTGCAATGCGGAGCAGAACACAAACAGCAGAAGTTGAGCCAAATGCATACAGTGATAACCAACAGTACATCTGTAAAAAGGAAAAGTAATCCAAGATACAGAGAAATAAAGTTATCATGTCATACAATAAAAAAATGTAACAGTTCTAGATGCACAGAAATACAGACTTTGCAGCATGAATAAAACACAAATGTGGTGTCTATGTTTAGGAGAAGTAGGAGATTTGTTTTCTGTTCTTGTTTCAGGTAGGCCAGTATTCAGCATCCGTCCCAAAATGTGCCTAACATGTGAAAAGGTACAGAAAAAACAAAGCAGGTTGTCTTTGAAAACCCCAGGTGATGTTCATTCATAAGGTTATTGTTGAGGTTAACAACCCCCCTCCCTCAAGCAATCATGCTCAGGAGAAGCATGAGATTATTTTTTGTGTGTTTTCGTTCTTGTTCCAGGTGGCCCAATGTGAAGCATACATCCCAAAATGTGCATAACATGTGAACAGATGGAACAAATTCTGTTTTTGAAGTCCAATGTCCTTCAAATCCTCAAATAATGCGATTGTCTGAGTCCCTGTGCTGTCTCATGTTTGAAAATTATAGTTATATGGGGTAAATTAAAATTATCAGAACTCTACTGTACCTCAAATGGACCTAGCAAAGTGATCCGTCAAAATTCCAATTTTGACCCCACAACATGGGGTATTGCGGTATTTGGGAAAGTCAGAGATGATCCTGAATTTGCACATACCCTGGGAACGAAATCTACTGAAATATACCGTTTGTATATATTACATTTGTTCAAAATTGGAAATAAAAATTACTGTAACATTCGGCACAGAAATTAGCTACTTCCAAATCAGGAGGTAAATTTTTTTTTATACTCACACTTGCTATGTCTAGTTTTTACAGTAAAAACTCACATTAACAGAAAGTTACCATCACAATTGAGATAGCTCAACTTGCTTCAGTGTAAGAACAGAAAAGCCAGCCATAGTTTAAGGGACTGAACTTGTGTGAGACATCTATTGGTAGCTTTTGGAAGCACACACTAACTAGCAGAATTATTTACTTGCCAAATCCTTTTTAAACCCTCTAACAAACAACACCATACAAACCATAGCAATGAACAGCAACGATGAAACACTAAACCCTTTCAAACATATATTTAGCAATTAATTCCACGCAATTTCTTATCTACTTTTTTCATTACATTAGAGAAACCACTCAGCTCGTATTCTCTCCCTCTAACCCTCCATAAACAGAGAGAAGAACGATCATCAAAGGCAACCAACAGCTGTAAAATTACAGCATTAGCTACCCACTTCACGCTCAGAAGAGAATACTAAAAGTCCTCAACGTGGTTACTGAGTTTGACCACTTTCGAGCACATTTCTCCAGTTAAAAACTATAGAAATGATCCCTGAAAGTATAGTCTTACTTAAACCATGCTACAGTGAATCGACACACAGTAGCGGTACCTGGCTAATGTTGTGGTGACTTCTTATTACTTCTAATATACGATACAAACGCACACATAGATTATTAATACATTATTTTACAGGATCTTGAGTATTTCAAGCTTCAAACATTAATATAACTTTCATATTGTTGAGCGGTTTGGTAAGACTATGCGAACATGGCTAATTTGCATACAACACGCCTACCGTTCAATCGCAGCTTGCTTCCCAGCTTTCTGTGTGTTTTCCAAGCCGCGTTACGTTGTCGCCGTCACATCGTGCGAAGTAAAATCCACGTAGCGGAGCTTCTTAGGTAGGACGTGGATACACGTGTTGCTTTACATGCGAGTGCGTTGTGACGGAAAACAAAAACTAATGTTACGGTTGTACGGTTTTATAGTTGGGATGTAGGATAACAATTTAAATATAACCAGTCTGTAGAATGACTGTTTTAGACATGAGAAGACAAAACTTTTAGGAACTAACAATGCAAATATAAATACATTAATTAATATATAAGAATCAGTTTGTAAATGATATAGAAATGAAAATTGAGATGTTCCAACCTCAGCAGCAAGTGGTTAATAAGAGTTGAGTTCATTCAAGAACTGAACATGTCGTATTTGCTTAATTATAAGACAGCCCCCCAAAATGTGAATATTAATTTAGAAAAAAAGCCAGAAAATAAGACTACCCTGTAGGAAAAAAGTTTTATTGGTAAATATTCATTCACATGTAAACAATTTTTTAAATATGTCCTAAAACTTTGCTTGAGAAAAGCGCATGTTTTTGTTTTAATTTCCTTTTATTTGCCAACCTGCCCCCTGTAGTTATGCACATCTGCCCCAAGACTTGTTACTCTGTCCCCAAGATATGCCTTATACCCCCTATACACCACTCTGCCCCTCTGATATGCCTTATAACCCCTACAGTGGATATAAAAAGTCTGCACTCCCCTGTTAAAATGCCAGGTACTTGTGATGTTAAGAAGAAGAATCAGACAAAGATAAATCAGGTCAGAACTTTTTTCAGCTTTAACCCCTTCAAGACGGGGACATACCTGGTACTTCCTGGTCAAAGGTCACCGGCAGACCGGGACGTACCAGGTACGTTATCGATGATGCGCGATCCAGCGTCCCTATGAGCGCTGGGATCGCGAGGGGCGGCTGCTACTGCACGGAATTTAAATATTTAAAAAAAAAAGGTTTTCAAGGGAAGATGCAGTTTGCCAACGTCGGTCCTGAAGGGTTTAATGGGACCTATAACGTAAATAATTCAATTGCAAAAGAAACTGAAATTTTTGAGGGGGAGAAAAAAAAACAACTCACAATACCCTGGCTGCATAAGTGTGCACACCTTCTTATAACTGGGGCTGTGGCTGTGTTAGGAAATAACCAATCACATTCAAACTTATGCTAACCCCTTCAGGACCAGGGTTTTTTTTTTTTTTTTTTATCATGTTTGCACTAAAAAACCAGAGCAGTTTTTGTGGTTTTTTTGCTATGTCTTTCTTTATATATATATATATATATATATATATATATATATATATATATATATATATATATATATATATACATACATACATACATATACACTACCATTAAGTATGAAAAATATCTAAAAATGTTGGGGAAAAAAGGAAATATTTTCACAGTGTCACCAATAAAAACTATATATAACCAGTGCAAATGGAAAAAAACCTCCAAAAGTGTATTTAGGTATTTGTCCTGTTTTTGGAAACACCTCATATGCCTGATATTTTCATTTATTTTTGCACTTACAGGGTTAAATATGAATGATGGGCACCTTTTTATCAGATCACTTGTAAGTGACAAGTTTAGGCCACTGACATCGATCAGGGAGACCGATCAATAATCAGTGACTTAAAATGTCACTGACAAGTGATGAGGTAATAATTACCGCATTTGCTTAATTATAAGACGACCCCCCCCAAATCTGAATATTAATCTAAGAAAAAAAGAAAAAGCCTGAATATTAGGTGACCCTATAGGAAAAAAAGATTTACTAGTAAATATTACCGTATTTGCTCGATTATAAGACGACCCTGATTATAAGACGACCCCCCAAAATCTGAATATTAACTTAGGAAAAAAAGAAAAAGCCTGAATATAAGACGACCCTAAAGGAAAAAAGTTTTACCAGTAAATGTTAATTCATGTAAACTATTTTTTTTAATAAAAGCTATGATTGAGAAAAATATTTTTTTTTTGTTTTTATTTCTTGTATTTTCCAACCTGTCCCCCAGTTACACACATCTGCCCCCAGGCTTGCCACACCAATATGGCACTGTGGCCCATGATATGCCTTTTAACCCTCTATATGCCACTGTGCCCCATGGTATGCCTTTTGACCCCCTATGTGCCACTCTGCCTCCAGAAATGCCTTATACCCCTATATCCCATTCTGGCATTTAGGGGGTTAAAATGCATATTATGGGGCAGAGTGGCATATAGGGAGGTATAAGGCATTCAAGGAGGCAGAGTGGCATTAAGGGAGTTAAAAGGCATTATATAGAGCACTCTGCCTCCAGAAATGCCTTATACCCCTATATGTCACTCTGGCATTTAGGGGGTTAAAAGGCATATTATGGGGCAGAGTGGCATATAGGGAGGTATAAGGCATTTCAGGAGGCAGAGTGCACTATTAAATGCCCCCTTAACGCCACTCTGCCTCCTGAAATGCCTTATACCTCCCTATATGCCACTCTGCCCCATAATATGCCTTTTAACCCCCTAAGTGCCAGAGTGGCATATAGGGGTGTAAGGCATTCCAGAAATGCCCTACACACACACACACACACACACACACACACTTACTTACCGGTGCTTCCAATTTCCTGCTGTATTGCCAGGGCAGCGGGTTGACGTCTCATTCCGCGGCAGCCGGAAGGAGGTGGAGTTGGCAGCGGGGGTTTGTATGCGTCCGTCGCAAATACCTTCCCCGGCTGTCAGGGATCAGGAACTCTGGAACTCTGATCTCTGACAGTCGGGGAAGGTATTTGCGACGGACGCATACAAACCCCCGCTGCCAACTTCACCTCCGGAAGCACCGGTAAGTGTGTGGGGGGGGGCGACGACAGGAGGATCCAGGTCCCCTGCAGCGGTGCGGGGGATCTGGATCTTAGTCTCCTAATCAGACCTCTATTTGAGGTCTGATTAGAAGACGACCCCGATTATAAGACGAGGGGTATTTTTCAGAGCATTTGCTCTGAAAAAAACCTCGTCTTATAATCGAGCAAATACGGTAATTCATGTAAACTATTTTTCATAGTTAATAAAAGCTATGATTGAGAAAAATATTCCCACAGGCTTGCCACTCTGCCCCCAGAAATGCCTTATACCCCCTATATGCCACTCTGCCTTCCTGATAAGCCTTTTACCCTCCTATATGCCACTCTGCCTCCAGAAATTCCGTATACCCCTATATACCACTTTGGGCATATAGGGGGTTAAAAGGCATATCATGGGACAGAGTGGCATTTAGGGGGGTATAAGGCATTTCTGAAGGCAGAGTGGCATATAGTTAGTTAAAAGGCATTTCTGGAGGCAGAGTGGCATAAAGGAGGTTAAAAGGCATATCATGGGGCATTCTGCCTCCAGAAAAGACTTATGCCCCCCATATAATACTCCCAGCCACCCCCCCAGCAGTGCCCCATACAAAACGGTTATTAGCCTTAATCATTGAAGGGGTTAACACTGCACTGTCGCTCTTATGGAGCGATCAGGCAACAAGGGAATGTTGTGGCAGGTCCCCATGTGGAGACCCAGTCAACAAACAACCCCCATCCCCGAAGCTGCGCTTTGAGCCTACAGGATCGCTCCGTGGGAGTGATCGAAGACTTGCGGTATCTGTGGACTTGTCCCAGTCCACGGATACCATGTGACCATGAAGTATCAGGTACGTCCTTGTTGCGAAGGGGTTAAATAGAAGTCATAACACGCCATCATTTAAAGTGACTCTGATTAATCACAAATAAAGTTCAGCTGTTCTGGTAGGATTTACCTGACATTTGCTTTGTTGTGTCTCAAATCAGAAGCCACAGAGAACTTCCAAAGCGCCAGAGGGATCTCATTGTTGAAAGATATCAGTCAGGAGAAGGGTACAAAAGAATTTCCGAAGCGTTATATATACCACGGAACACAGTGAGGGCATTACCAAGAACTGGACGTTCCTCCAAAATTTATGAAAAGACGAGAAGAAAACAGGTCAGGGTGGCTTACGATAGGCCTACTGCAGCATTAAGGGAACTGCAGGTATTTCTGGCAAGTACTGGCTGTGTGCTACATGTGACAACAATCTCCCATATTTATATGAATGGGCTATGGGGTAGGTTGGCAAGACGGAGGCCTTTTCTTACAAAGAAAAACATCCAAGTCCCCCAAAAGGTTGAACTTTTTGGCCATAATTCCAAAAGGTATTTTTTGTGCAAAAGCAACACATCACCCAAAGAACACCATACCCACAGCGAAGCATGGTGGTGGCAGCATAATGCTTTGGGGCTGTTTTTCTTCAGCTGGAACCGGGGCCTTAGTCATGGTGGAGGGAAATATGAACAGTTCCAAATACCAGGCAATTTTGGCACAAAACCTTCAGGCGTCCATTAGAAAGATGAAGAGGAAGTTCACCTTTCACTATGACAATGACCCAAAGCACACATCCAAATCCACAAAAGCATGGCTTCACCAGAAGGACATTAATGTTTTGGAATGGCCCAGCCATAACCTAGACCTGAATCCAATTGAACATCTGTGGGGTGATCTGAAGAGGGCTGTGCACAGGAGATGTCCTTGCAATCTGACAGATTTGGAGCGCTTTTGACGATTGGGCAAATATTGCTAATAGACTCCTACCCAAAAAGATAAAGCAAGATACCGTATTTGCTCGATTATAAGACAAGGTTTTTTCAGAGCAAATGCTCTGAAAAATACCCCTCGTCTTATAAATGGGGTCGTCTTCTAATCAGACCTCAGATAGAGGTCTGGCTATGAGACTAAGATCCAGATCTTCTGCAGCCCTGCAGGGGACCTGGATCCTCCTGTCTGATAACCTCAGCTGCTGCCAGCACTTTCACCGGGGTTTATCACCAAGCGCCGACGAAAGTGCGGACAGCAGCGGAGGTTGCATATGTGCGTACCTTCTCACTGCCGGGATAGCCCGCCCACTGCCGGGGAAGCAGAGCCGGCCGGCGGCACTGTGCCATCCCAAAGTCATCGGCGGATCCGGTAATTTTCTAGAGGAGGCGGGGCCTAGCAGGGTCACACAGCGTCATTGTGTGTGATCCCGTGGGAGCTGCAGTAAGCGCCTGCTGAGGCATCACAGTGAGTGAAGCGCCTTAGGTGCTTGAGTGTATATTAGTGTCTGGGTATCTAAGTGTCAGAGTGGGTAGGTCAGTGTCAGAGTGGGTAGGTCAGTGGGTATATAAGTGTCTTGGTGTGTAAGTGTCCCCTATATGCCACTCTGCCCCATGTTATGCCTTTTAACCCCAGAGTGGCATATAGGGGTATAAGGCATTTCTGGAGGCAGAGTGGCATATAGGGGGTTAAAAGGCATAACATGGGCAGAGTGGCATATAGGTGGATAAAAGGCATATCAGAGAGGCAAAGTGGCACTTAGGGGGTATAAGGCATTTCTGGGGGCAGGTTGGCAAATAAAAACAAACAAAAAAAGTTTGCATGAATTAAACTTTTTTCCTTTAGGGTGGTCTTATAATCAGGCTTTTTCTTTTTTTTAAATTAATATTCAGATTTTGGGGGGTCGTCTTACAATCGAGCAAATACGGTAGTTTATTTAAAAGGAGAAATACTACCACAATAAGAGGACAAAGTCATAAGCTGGAGGGGCAAAGGTTTAATATTACTTTACGGAAAGGGTAGTGGACACATGGAATAGCCTTCCATTAGAAGTGGTAGATGTTGATACAGTAAAGACATTTAAGCAAGCATGGGATAGGCATAGGGCCAAGCTAGATATAGGATAAGGAAAGTACTCAGAGGTTGGGCAGACTGGATGGACCTAATGGTTCTTAGCTGCTGTCACTTTCTATGTTTCTATAATCATAATGTAGAACCTCACAATATGGTCATCCATCTATCTGTTTTTTATCCAGAATTTGACCAGGGCAGCTCTAGCGTTATTACGTCCACCACCATGAGGCTTTTGCCAGCTGGTGGTGCACAGGAGTGATCAAAGAGACTCCTCCCACCAGAGGCCGGTCTACCTTCTGTGTCCCAGCTGCCAGAGGCAGCTTCAGGGACAGGTGGAGAGGGTTCTTCAGTCTCCACATGAGTGTGGAGACCAGCCCCAACCCTTCCCTGCTGCCTGATTGCTCCATGAGAGGGACAGTGCAGCATTAACCCCTTCAATGCCACAGTTGTGTATGACACATTCGTGGCATTGCAGGGGTTAATATTTGTCCCGCAAAGCTTGTGGGGACTAAATATCAGTCAATGCTGTGCTCCAATGGAACATCAGCATTGAAAGAGAAAAATAATTTATCAAAAGCTTTTTTTAAAAAAAACAGCTCTGAGCTGAAAGTCCAGGGTGCTTCCAGGTCAAATGCTGTGAGTTTAGTAAGTGGGCTGATGATGTTCACTCACAAGTCCATACAAACTATATGCAATAGGATTGTAGCAAGGCTACCGCAACATCAAGCGGAAGTTACGGGACGTTTTGTACCACTTTTTAATGTAAGCTACCAGATTTTATTCAAGATTAAAAATATATATATACTTTTTAACCTCCTGGTATCCACCTTCTGATTTTTTTGAGAAATCTGGTTTCATGCACACCTGAAAGTTGCATTGTAAAGAAACAAAATACAAAGAGGCCTGGAATTGTAAGTCTCTCCTATGCTCTATCACAGCGGTCCCCCAACCTTTTTGGCACCAGGGACCGGTTTTGTGGAAGACAATTTTTCCACTGACCGGGGGCGGAGTGTTTTGGGTTTGATTCAACTGGAATACATTTATTGTGCATTTTACTTCTATTATTATTATTAATATATTTATTATCTATTGTTAATAATATACCGTATACTGATTATAAGACGACCCCCCAAATCTGAATATTAATTTAGGAAAAAAAGAAAAAGCCTGAATATAAGACGAACCTATAGGAAAAAAGTTTTACCAGTAAATGTTAATTCATCTAAACTATTTATTTTTAATAAAAGCTATGATTGAGAAAAATATTTTGGTTTTATTTCCTTCTATTTTCCAACCTGCCCCCCAGTTATGCACATCTGCCCCAGAAATGCCTTATACCCCCTAAATGCCACTGTGCCCCATGAAATGCCTTTTAACCCTCTAAATGCCACTGTGCCCCATGATATGGCTGTTGACCCCCTATGTGCCACTCTGCCTCCAGAAATGCCTTATACCCCTATATGCCACTCTGGCATTTAGAGGGTTAAAAGGCATATTATGGGGAAGAGTGGCATATAGGGAGGTTTAACCCCTTCGCGACCTTTGCCGGTTCAGGACCGTCATGACATGAAGGTCGCTAAATGACCTTTGACGGTCCTGAACCGTCATAAAATAAAATAAGCTTAGAAAGTGATCAACGATCACTTTCTTCGCTTAAACGGCGTTACTGTAATGCCTCGATGTCGAGGCATTCAGTAACGCCGAGATCGGCATCGGGGGCCATGTCTGGCCCCTCCCCGGGGCGTCAACAGCCGCCATACATGTATGGCGGCGGACGCCCGTTTTAAAAGCGTTTAGGAGGCGATCGACGATCGCCTCCTAAACTTAAATGGTGTCGCTGGAATGCCTCGATCAGGAGGCATCCAGCGACACCAAACACTTACCTTTGGATGGGCTGTGACCGCTCCGGAGAGCGGTCACAGCCGCAGCTGCCGGTGATCTTCGCCATCAAGCAAGATGGCGGCGGCCCGGGAAAATAAACAATAAAGATGATAGAGTTAGCTAGACGGTCTCCAGACCCTCTAGAGAACTCTGGCTCCACTTGCAGGTTGAATACAGGTACTGCATTCAACCATGCAAGTCAATGGAGCCCAGCTTTCTAATCACTATGTGATTAGTAAAATATTCAAAAAAAAATAAAAAATGAAAAAAAAATGTGCTAACATTTAAAAATAATTATGCACTGATGTCACTAGATGAACCATCCAGTACATTGCAAAATGTGTAAAAAAAAAATATAAAAAAAGTATTAAAAAAATAAAATAAAATAAAAAAATAAAGTTTATTATTTTGAGCAAGTGCTAAAATTTCTCAAAAATCTCAACAAAGAGTTAAAATAAAAGCACTTCAAATACCCAAGGGGTGTCTAATATATAAAAAAAATGGCTGATGGGGTAAATTGGAGTGGCCAAGCTCAAAGATAGGGCATAGGTACAGACTGACCAAAATGGAGAAAAAAAGCGCACTTCCCAAATGTGGCATTTTAAATCTCAAACAACCCGACAAACCCATGCATGTCGGGTATCACTGCACTCAGGAGATGTTCCTGAACACACATTGGGGTGTTGTTTGACAGTGGCATATACCAGAACCTGTATATCTATAACTAAAGTACAATTTGTGTGGAAAAAAAATACTATTACAAAGTTTGACAAAGTGTAGTTCTATAATTTGTGCATGGAAAGGGTTAAAATAACAGCATTTGGAATACCCTGGGGTGTCTAGTTTTCAAAAATATATGGTTTGAATGGGTTAAATTGAGTTAACCCGCTTCAAAGATATTCCAAAGAGGAGATGGAGGCAGAATGACCAAATGACCACCTGGATTACGCATGCCCCAAAAGTAGCCTTTTACCAGCCAAACAATCTGACAAACCCATGCATGTGGGGTATCGCTGTACTCAGGAGATGTTCCTGAACACATATTGGGTGGTTGTTTTACAGTGACATATATCAGGACCTGTATATCTATAGCTAAAGTACAATTTGTGTGAAAAAAAAAATAAAAAAAATGACTATTACAAAGTTTGACAAAGTGTAGTTCTATAATTGGTGCATGGAAAGGGTTAAAATAACAGCATTTGGAATACCCTGGGGTGTCTAGTTTTCAAAAATATATGGTTTGAGGGGGTTAAATTGAGTTTACTGGCTTCAAAGATCTTCCAAAGAGGAGATGGAGGCAGAATGACCAGATTTGTTAAAAAAGATTTGGAAATCATAAAACGCTGCTTGTACTTATTGCCCTATAACTTACAAAAAACAGCAAAAAAACATAAAAACATTGGGTATTTCTAAACTCAGGACAAGTAGTAGAATCTATTTAGCTAGTTTTTTTACTTGCTTTTTTAGGTGAGTAAAAGATTTTTCAAATAAAAGTCATAAAATGTGTTTTTTTTCAATTTTTCACCATGTTTTTTTTATTTTTTTTATAGTAAATAAGATGATACGATCAAAATAATGGTATCCGAAGAAAGCCCATCTTGTCCTGAAAAAAACAATATATAACTTATGTGGGTACACTAAATGGGTGAGGAGAAAATTACAGCTGAACACAAGCACCACAAAAGTGTCAAAACAGCTGCGGTCCCACAGGGTACAAAACGAAAAATGAGCCCGGTCCTTAAGGGGTTAAGGCATTCAGGAGGCAGAGTGGCGTATAGAGGGTTAAAAAGGCATTTCTGGAGGCAGAGTGGCATTAAGGGGGTTAAAAGGCATTTCACAGAGCACTCTGCCTCCAGGCATGCCTTATGCCCCCATTTAACACTCCCCCGGCCCCCCCTCCCAACTTACCGGTGCTTCTAACTTCCCTGTCATGTAGCCGGGGCAGCGTGTAGATCCCACGCACTTACGCTGCAGCCGGAAGGAGGCGTGGCTAGCAGCGGGGGTTGTCTGCGTCCATCGCGCAGACCTTCCCTGACTGTCATAGATCAGAGTTCCCCGCTCCGGTGCGGGGAACTCTGATCTCTGACAGCCGGGGAAGGTCTGCGCGATGGACGCAGACAACCCCCCTGCTAGCCATGCCTCCTTCCTGTTCAGCGGAAGTTGTCTACTCGAATCGCGTAGACATCTACACGCTGCCCTAGCTACACACCGGGGACTCAGAAGTACCGGTAAGTGGGGCGGGGGGGGGCAGGAGGATCCAGGTCCCCTGCAGCTGCGGGGGATCTGGATCTTAGTCCTATTTGAGGGCTGATTATAAGACGACCCCCATTTATAAGACAAGGGGTATTTTTCAGAGCATTTGCTCTGAAAAAAACCTTGTCTTATAATCGAGCAAATACGGTATTTGCTATTATTCATAACACTTTCATTCTCTCAATCATTCTCACTCTTTATTCACTATCTTCCCTCTCCCCTTTTTAAACTTCACTTATCGTCCAGGAGTCCTACCGTGGGAGCGAAAGGCCTCTGTCTCCCTGCTCTGCCACGGTGTTAGCTGCTTCACTGCTGAGCGCTGGAATATGAAATATGAATATGAAAACGCACCCCTCTCTCTCCTCCGCGTTTGAAGCCACTGATTCTGGGACATGTGGTCACCCTATCGTGCGGCCCGGTTGCTTATAGGCCACGGACCGGTACTGGTCCGTGGCCCGGTGGTTGGGGACCCCTGCTCTATCACATATACCATTTGTTATTGTGCATTCTACATACTGTTTTATTTTCCCCACAACTATTTATTTTTTGAGTGCTGCCACTAATTACCTTTGCTATTTCACTTTTGGGATAACTGTGGAGTTTTGCTCCCATTGATTCAGCAGCACTTATGTTTAGCGCTTCACCTAAACTCACTTATTTATATATGGTATTTTGTATATGTTTATGAAGTGATTCAAACACACAGAAGAAAGCCCTGTGCTCAAACTCCCATCACTCTTGTTATTTCTGACATTTTGTCCATGAGATAAAAAAATACTTCTTAGAATCGTTTACTTTACCGCAGGACTGCTGAAAGGTAAGTGAAGTACAAATGGGGGGGATAGGGTAGGTAATAGGGAGGGGGAGGAATGGTACATAATGACCCCTGGCGTCAGCGGGGGGGGGGCACCATTTTAAACTTTGCCCCAGGCGGCATTATGTCTTGGGCCGGCCCTGCACAACAGGACGGGCTCTGCCACACTGATACCCAAACACACACACCACGACAGGCTCCGCCACATCAACACCGAAACACATACCAGGACAGGCCCTGCCACATCAACACCCAAACACACACACCTGGACAGGCTCTGCCACACCAACACGCAAACACACACATACCAGGACAGGCTCTGTCACACCGACACCCAAACACACACACACCAGGACAGGCTCTACCACACCGACACCCAAACATACACACACCAGGACAGGCTCTGTCACACCAACACCCAGACACAAACAACAGGACAGGCTCTGCCGCACTGACACCCAAACATGCACACCAAGACACTAGGGATGCACTGAAACAGAAAAGGAAAACAAACAAAGGAAATGACCCCCCCCGGCACATTTAAAAATGTTTTTTCAAAATAAACCAGAAAAGCATGGTGGTGAGAGTGTCATGGTCATGGTCTGCTACAGTTCATTGAGGAAACCATGAATGCCAACATGTACTGTGACATACTGAAGCAGAGCATGATCCCCTCCCTTTCGAGACTGGGTATTCCAACATGATAACGACCCCAAGCGCACCTCCAAGACAACCACTGCCTCGCTAAAGAAGCCGAGGGTAGAGGTGATGGACTGGCCAAGCATGTCTCCAGACCTAAACCCTATTGAGCCTCTGTGGGGTATCCTCAAACAGAAGGTGGGGGAGCGTAAGGTCTCTAACATCCACCAGCTCCGTGATGATATCATAGAGGAGTGGAACAGGACTGCAGTGGCAACATGTGACGGTCTGGTGAACTCCATGCCCAAGTGGGTTAAGGTAGTCCTGGAAAATAATGTTGGCCACGCAAAATATTGACACTTTGGGCCCAATTTAGACATTTCCACTTAGGGGTGTACTTACTTTTGTTGCCACGTAATGGCTGTGTGTTGAATTATATTTGAGGGGACAGCACATTTACACTGTTATACAGGCTGCACACTCACTACTTTACATTATAGCAGAGTGTCACTTCTTCAGTGTTGTCACATGAAAAGATATAATAAACTATTTACAAAAATGTGAGGGATTGTCACGAACTGGGTCCAAACAGATGACTGCGTTGACCCAGCGTGCCCAAAGATTGTGTGCAGGAGTCACAGTGCAGTAGTGGAGTTGGACAGGGCCTGGTTGCAGGGCGACCACACTCACCCAGGTGTTGAGCACCTAGGGTTGTGCAGCCACATACCAGCACCCTGACATAGCAGCAGATGTAGTCCAAAAGGAAACAAAGTGATATCCTGCAGGCACCCTGGAGCAGGCATGAAACATATCACTAGAATCACGTGCAGGATGCTGGGGGCTGGGAGTATGGAAGCTAAGCAAAGGATATAGCAGAAACATAACAAGCAAGGGACAGGGAGACCAGGCACGAAACATAACCATACAAGACATACATGATACAGGGCACAACAAAGGACAGGGAACAAGGCAAGGAACACAGGGGAAGGAGAGAGGAGCCGGAATCCTCAGACGCTTCTCCTTTAAGCAAGGATAGGCCATATTAACTAGGGCATGGGGAGAGGAGAGAGGAACCAGAATCCTCAGATGTTAGGAAGAAGGGCAAAGGTACATAAGAGACAGACAAACATGAATACAGAAACTAGCCTAGAACTATGTGATAACAATTGGAGATTCCGTCACATCATATGGCCATAGTATGCTTAGCCCACCACTACGCCAAAGTACTCCAACGACAGTGGGTCCTAACGCTAATCCCTGCTGACAGTGGTACGAAACAAACCAAACATGTAAACCAAACACATAGCACTGAGACATACCTTTAGACCACAGACTGAGACAAACAGAACACACAGGCGGGGCACACCTTATAAAGGAAACAGAGCTGAAGCAGAAGCAAGGAATGGAAGATCAGAACAGAGCAAAAGGAAATCCAGGAATGGATCAAAGCAAAACAGGAAACTGAAGAAAGAGCGAGATATGCAGCTCCGCAGCCCGGGTAGGACGTGACAGGGATGTACTCACTTTTGTGAGATACTGTATATATATGCATTAGACATGCATTTTTATCTACATATGTACTCATCTCTTTAATAATAGCCCCTGCTGCCAATAGATATATAAATATTACACCCTTCTGCCAAAAATGGTACCCTATGCAAGCACTTCCTTGGGTCCTGCTCCAAGCTCCCTAGCACTCAATCACTCCCTCTGCTATTGCACCAAAAAAAGGTATAGATCAAATAAACAACACCTAAAACAGCACTTGCATGAATAGATCAACTGAATAAGACATACAAAAATCATATTTGCAGGTATACATAAATAATGTATGGAAAGATATAGATCAACACGTTAACACAAACCTAACTTTGAAATTCACATGTGAACTCAGCACTGAGGGTATAGATCAAATAAACAAATGGAAACAGCATTGCAGGTATTGATCAACTGAATAAGACATACAAACACTGTATTTGCAGGTATACAATAACAATGTATGGAAACATAGCATTGCAGGTACAGGTCAACAGAACACACAAGCCCAGCATTGCAGGTATAGATCCATTTGAAATCTCTTGTAAACTCAGCACCGAGGGTATTGATCAGATAAGCACATGGAAACAGCTTTGCATGTATGGAAACATAGCATAGCATACATGGATCAACAGAATAACACACAAACCCAGCTTTGCAGGTATAGATCAATTTGAATTCACATAAAAATTCAACATTAAGGTATTGTTAAAATCCCCTAAATTACAGGCTTATATCACAGGTTGTACAACCCAAGGCCAGCCCCGACATCCACACTGCCCACATAGAACCTGACCAGCAACCAGATAACACACATAGAACTTGCCATCTTTGTCCCCAAACAGACCGGCATGAATCAACTTCGTCCCCAAATAGCCCGTCCTATGCCATCTTTGTACCATAAACACCCTGCCTGTGCCATCTTGCTCCCCAAGGCTCAAACACCATGCTTGTCCCATCTTTGCCTTTCCACAAATCAATTATACATCTATGATACACGCAGGTACTTTTACAGTCACTCACTATTTTTTTCACATAATTAATTCACACAATAATTTATTCTCTCACTCATTCACACAAATTATTTACACATATTCATTAATGCATTCTCACAAATTCATTCCCTCTCTCATTCAGGCAATTCATCCACACATTAATTCATACTCTCAACTTATCCACACATTATTTCATTCTCTCATTCACTATTTATCCACACATTATGTCATTCTCTCACTCATTCCCACAATCCATCCACACACTAATTCATTAATTCTCACTCATTCTTACTCTTTATTTCAATATAATTACTACCCCCTTTCCTCACTATCTACCCCCTCTCCCTCCCTTCTCACCATCTACCCCCTCTTCCTCCCTTCTCACTTTGTACACCCTCTCCCTCCCTTCTCACTTTGTACCCGCTCTCCCTCCCTTCTCACTATCAACCCCATCTCTCTCTCTTTTCACTTTGTATCCCCTCTTCCTCCTTTCTCACTATCTATCCTTTCTCCCTCCCCTTCTCACTATCTACCCCCTCTCCTCCCCTTCTCATAATCTACCCTCTCAGTCCTTCGTAGTTCCCTTACCTTCCAGTCCTGCGGTGGGAGCTCCCTGCACTGCTGCAGTGCACCAGATTATGACGCAAATGAGCAAATGCTCTGAAAAATACTCCTTGTCTTATATTCAAAGTCGTCTTGTAATCAGACCTCAAATAGAGGTATGACTACAAGACTAAGATCCAGATCCCCTGCAGCGCTGCAGGAGACCTGGATCTTCCTCTCTGGCAGCCATTGGACGTCTGTGTGATATGTGCAGACAACCTCTGCTGCTACAACACTTCCACCAGGGCTTCTATGATGGAGCACCGGCACCATCCTTAGCCGGTCCAAATATTAGATAAATACAACCTCAGCAACACATAACATTTTACACCGTGATTTATTCAACAAAAATCAATCCAAATGGTGTAGATTCCAGCAGATTCCAGCATGACTATGCCTCAGTGCACAAAGCAACGTCCATAAGCACATGATTGGATGTGTTTGGTATGGGAGAACTTGACTGGTCCGCACAAAGCCAAGACCTCAACCCCTTCAAACGTCTTCTTCAAGACCTCAACTCCATCGAAAGTCTTTGTCATGAACTGGAATGGAGATTGCAAGCCACAGCTTCTTGTCCAACATCAGTGCCTGACCTCACAAATGCTCAGTGTAATTGTCAGGTGTCCCAAGAAAATTGTCCACTCACATGTCTGCAAATAATACTTTATTCAGCCAGCAGCATGAATCAAATCAAGTTTCGGACCACATCATGGTCCTTTATCAAGGTGAAAGCACTTGGTCTAGATACAGATGCTTCTTCCATTTACCTAAAGGTAAAAATCCCAGACAGCTTTTTACATATTGTGCAGGCTCAGAGGTAAACTTTATACTTGGAAGACATTGCAAGAAATGTTACCACTTTTTAAATAAACCTGAATTTTTAATATGTTGTATTGCTTTACAATTTTTTTTAATATTAATTTGTCTATAAGTGTACTGCAAAGCAGTATGTCTGTATTAACTATACTTTATAGGGGGTCTATATTAATTTGTCTATAAGTGTACTGCAAAGCAGTATCTCTGTATTAACTATACTTTACAGGGGGTCTAGTGGGATGATTGTCTGCAAAATGAGTTCTCAAAAATCCAAATGAAGCTAATATGAGATTTGATGACATTACAACCATCTAGAATAACTTGCAATACAACGCAGCATTTGAAGGCAGCAGACAAATGCTTTAATGAATGTTAATATTTTATTATTGTGCTAATTTTGATTATTTTGTACTAAAACAGCAAGAAAACAGTAGACAGTTCAAAATAATATCCAAAAAACACAAATGCCATTCAAAACCACCTACGGCAAAAACAATGGTACTCCACATGTGCTGTATGGAAAATAGCTGGACAAATGCATATGTGGGGATTCTGAGGAGGGGCCACTTTAAGGGTTATCTGCAACATTAAATAGTAAAGTAAATATGTGTAACCATTTCTTAGGTTCTCAATCAATGTAATTCTTTGCGTGACTATATCTACATATTATATACCCTATATAAAATATATATAACATAAAATATTGTATATGTTATAAACTATATAAACATCACTCACACTTTCTACCAATGGACAATGCTGTCTATCTGTTAAAAAAATCTTGTGATAAAACATAAGCAATGCTATAACCCTAGTCTGAATAATAGATAACAATCCCATACAAGCCACTAGCTTGTAATTTATGTATACTAGTGATTGTTATTGAGGTTATTGTTTGCTAAACCTTATATTATTTGTATAAGAATTTGTAGATTACATCATATTCTGTGTTTCATGACATATTTTGTTTACTGAAAGCAGCTTCTGCCCACCATTAACCCCTTAAGGACATAAAAACAATATATTTTTGAAGACATTCCAAAATATTTCAAATGTTGGTATTTTAACACTTTCCATGCGCAAATTCTACCACCAGCCCTTGCCAAATGTAGAGCTCCTGGTACTTGTCACAAACAACACCTTGATATTGAGGCATTACAGCAACACCGTTTGGGAGAAGAAATCAATCTTTAATTACTTTGCAAGCTCGTTAAACCCCATGATGTGCCAGGCTCGTCTGTTGTCATTAACTGATGTCAAGGGGTTAACAATGAGAAGACTCATTGATAGAGACTGATTAACTATCTGATTTCCTGTAATGGGATCACCAGATATTGTTAGGGTTATTCATGAGATAAAATAGGCAAAACCAATATTCTAGCACATAATTCTGGCGCTTTAATTATTGTAGGATCACACCTATAATATGAATTTAAAGCGATACCCTATATTTTATCACTTATCCTAAATCCTTTCAAATCACACCAACATTTATAATTCATAATGAGATATTATATTAGCACAATAGTTTAATCAAGATATAATTTTTTATCAAAACACAATCTACAAAATATCTATATAATCTGTGCGATGCCAAAGATAAAACAGAAAAATTACCTTCAAAACATGTAGCAGTAAATCATGACATAAAATACAGCATAGTATGGATCGGTTATCAGGTATGAATCACTGGCTTATTAAACTCATACAAAAATGTATGACAGGTGAAGCAAACCATTGCATAAACATCTCAGATTTAGGCTAGGTTTCGGCTAGGTTTCCACTTGGGTTTTTGTCCTGCTTTTTTTTCCACTTGGGTTTTTGGGTTTTTGTCCTACAAACCACAGAAAAGAGACAAAAGGGTCCGCCGGGCTGTGTTTAAGTAGAACTCTACCAAGTAAATTACATCAGGAGGGGGCAGATACTTGCCATTTATCCCAATCCCTTTTAGCTGGGTGAAACTTCTAACTTGTAAAGGCTGGAAAAACTGCCTATGGTCAAAAAAAGCAATTTCCACAGAAAGGCTAAAACGCCAGAAAAAACTCCAGAAAAAACGCCAAAACGCAGGTAAATGCAGTGGCAGTTTTCTTGGCGTTTTTCCTGGCGTTTTTCATCAAGAAAAAAACGCAGGACAAAAACCCAAGTGGAAACCTAGCCTTATATGAATGATGCCATTTTATATGATAGTATAATATCAAAGCAGTTAATTTCCGGTCCACTCAGCAACCACAAATAAAAGAAATGGCAATACTCAGGATGGTAACAAAAAGATCACTATATCTCACTATATTAGTCTGTAGCAATGGTACTAACACAACAATTTAACCCCTTCAGGACCGGGGTTTTTTTTGTATCATGTTTGCACTAAATAACCAGATGCTATGACTTTCTTCAACTGTGATTGCCCACTAATTTAGTGTACCCCTACACATTTTATGTTGTTTTTTTCCAGCACAAGTTGGACTTTATTTTGAAATAATAATTATATTATACTGTATTTGATAGATTGTAAGACAAAGATATACTTTATACTCCCTATGTGCCACTCTGCCTCCCTGATATGCCTTATATCCCCATTTGCCACTCTGCCTCCCTGATGTGCCTTATACCCCCTGTGACGGAACCATCCATCACTGGGGCCACCAGAGAGGCCTGACTGCCAGACTCCTCCCTATTGACTATGGGCCCTGACTTTGTAAAGACTTGTGTGGCACCCACGCAGCAGAAGAGCTGCCATCAGAGTGCCCCTGACCTCTGCCTGCTCCCTTCCCTGTTCCCTGAGCCTGAACACAGCAACCTTGTAAGGTCCAATCAGGCAGCACCAGAGACTGTGGTAGTGGATGGGACTATGGTCTCCACACCTGGGTCCCTGCAAAGTTGGGCAGTTGGCCCAGATCCCCACTCCCCAGCAGAAGCGATGGCATCAGGGCAGAGTGATGCTGGTCTCTGCCCACCCCTCCCCCTTGTTCCCAAGTCTGACCATGACGCTCCCACAGTGCCCGCTCAGACCACCCCAGCCGAAATACTGGCAACAGGCGAGAGGCAGGACGACTCCTCTCTACCAGCACTGGGGGTCCCTGCAAACTCTATAGAAGAGCTTTCTCCAGGTCAGAGTGCTGCTGGCCTCTACCCTCCCTCACCAGACGTCCCTTCACCAGAGGATGTATGTACCCCATACAGGTGGATGAGACTGTGGTCGACACCTGTGGTCTCCAGAAATGCTGAGCAGCTGACTCAGATCCCCAACCCTGGATTGAAGGGGCCCCCGCCACCCTGTTTCCCCAGCGGCAGAGAAGACTCCAGAGAGAAGGTGCAGTTGGCAATTCTCTCCAGCGGCAGTTATATTTTTCGGGAGAGGCAGAGGTCAGGCGGGTGAGTACTGCTCTTGGAGGGGCAGATTGTTTGGGGCACCAGTATTGGGAGGGCATTGATGGCCAAAATGAACTGACTGACTACGGAGTCAACCCGTTTGGGGTCTCCTCCTGGGTCAGTCCCATTCGGAAGGGGGAGAAATGTGACGGAACCATCCATCACTGGGGCCACCAGAGAGGCTCGTCTGCCAGCCTCCTCCCTATTGACTGACTTTGTAAAGACTTGTGTGGCTACCCCAGCAGCATATCATGTCATCACTGGCTGAGGGGATTATCTCTAGCAGACAGCCAGGATCTGCAACCAGTGACCACCATTGTTTCAGTTTAATGTTGTATAACTCAGTCTCCCCCCCCTATGGTATTGTTAATCCCGTTACTGCCCCTGTTGTCTCTGGGAGGAAGATTAAGGGTGCGGTTTGTATCCCAATATCTTGATTATGTTAATGTCTGTTTTGCTGGATATATCCAGCCCTGTGTGTCTAAAATAAATCAGTCTTCATTTGGTTTTACCCTACACTGAGGGGATGAAAAATATCTAAAATGTGGGGAAATATTTTCACAGTTTCACCTATAAAAATTATATATGTAAGTGTATTTAAGTATTTGTCCTGGTTTTTGGAAACACCTCATATGCCTGGTATTTTCCAGCGCCTTCCACAGTTTGTCTAACAAGAAAAAGAAAACATTTTTCACATCCACCTTGCAGTTTCACCATGTTTATTTTTATGAGTGGATATGTGAAAGAACAAAATAGGTCTTGATTTGTGTTCAGTAACACCACCCGAGTACAGCAATACCCCACATGCATAGGTAAGTCATGTTTCTCAGATATTGTGGAGTCAAAACCGGGACATGCGCACTTCAATTTTAAAACTTTTTAATGATCAGATCACTCCTGTCAGCCCACAACTCACAGCAATTAACCTGGAAGCAACCTTGACTTACTTATTTCAATATTCTTACTACTCTCTTTCTCACTATCTACCCCATCTCCCCCTTTCTCATTATCTACCCCCTCTCCCTCCCTTATCACTCACCCTTAAGTCCTGTGGCAGGAGCACAAGGCTTCTGCTTCCTGCTCTGCCGCGGGGTGCTCTGCTTCACTGCTGAGCGCCAGTATATGACATCATATTCTGGTGCTTGGCATGAAATGCCGGCACCGCAACGGAGGTAGAGGACTCGCAGAGGAAGAAGCGGGGCGCTGAGCGGTTGCTTGGCGCCCCTCTCCTCTGCGTCAAAAAAAATAAATATATATATATATATATATATATAAAAGAGACAGCACTTTCAATTAGGCTGCCCGGGATTTAAAGTCCCATTGCCGGACTGTCCCGGGAAATCCGGACATACAGTGTCTGTTGGGTGGTTCCAAATTCGTCGGAGTGGGAGGCAACAGGGAGGGCAAGGAATAACCTAGGGGGGCCCCCCTCTACCGACACCACTGTATGGGAGTGATCAAAGGCTCTGGGGAGACGGCTTGGGGTGGCTGCGGTGGTCTGCAGGTTCAGTGGAAAAATTAAGTGGAGGGAAAAAGAACTTTCATCAAATTAGGCAATCACCATAAATTTTCAGTGAGCCAGGAGAAAATTATTAGATAATCAAAGTAGTTGTAAGAGTAAAATAGGGCCCAAAATCTCTGAAGCCCAAAATCAAGTGTTCTACCTGTTTCAAGACAGTACTTTAACTATTACTGCAATAACAAGAGTAGCCACGGCTGAAATCACTGCCAGGCCACGCCAAATAATTAGCTTCTTTAGTGAGAGGACTTCTCCTATGACGTTAGAAGTTTCAGCAACAAAATCATCTTTCTTCACCAAATGGTCTGTGCGTCTATTACCAGCACCAACATCTGACAAGATAATATATCTGGAATGTTGATCCTGTGAACCATATGAAGTCTGCATGTCTCCTGTGGTAAAACAGAAAATAAAAAATAAAATCAGTCAGCAGAAGTTGTGTCCTCTCTGCCTCTCTATCTAAATATTTGTTATTTATGTAGCTTTTTTGGCTTTTATGGTGTGCAGCTTGATATAACATGTTGAGGACAAACCAGTCACACACAGAAGCCGACACCATTCCAGACACAACCTGATGCCAGGAATGAGGACAGAGGTGCAGCATCTATCGTATTTTGGTAACTTGATTGAATGCTGAATATATAATTTTTAATTTTAATCCACCTACCATTGTTAGCCAAACTGTCACCGGGCCTCTCTGTCTGTAAAGCTGCAGAGACAACATCCTTCATCTTCTGTTTTATTCCTGCTCGAACCTGAGCCTGATAAAACATACAATGCATGATTCATTTTTGGTGCTGCTGACAGCCGCAGGAGTGCAGATCTTTGTTTAGACTAACAAATAATATATTTGATATACTAGGCACACAGCTTCAAAGAAAACTGATACAGTCACATAAAATGCTTCCTTAATGCACAGTAAGCATACCATTTTTATCTGGTTAGGTTCATAAAAGAAAGTAAAAGTTTGGCCATCATCATCATCTTTGGTCTTCTTAACAGCGGTTGAGCTTTATTTGGCTAACCTCATTTAACATTCTTCAGCTGCTCTCTCCTATGATTGCCTCTACTTCACTCACACTTGCACACCTGATAAAAGAGTGGTCCCGAACTTTTCAACCTATTCCCCTGCTGCATCCCTCTCCTCTTCCTCCTTTGAGGTTTATGCCACCCAGATATTCCATACTCTGTCTACACACAGTTGTTGTATTCCCCCCGGTCCTGCTACTATCCTTTTTGACCACTTCTGGTCATGGGTTTCCAACTTCCTCTCTTCTGATGTCCTCATTTCATCCTTGGAGACTTTAACATTCCAGTAGACACTGGGAGTCTCATAGTCTCTAAATTCCTGTCTATTAACCCCCCCCCTTTGATCTTAAACAACATACTCCCCTACTCACAATGATGTTCACAACCTGGACCTTATTTTTTCTACTATATGCTCACTGACCAACTTCTCTAACTCCCCTTTCCCCTTCTCTTACCACAGCCTTCTACCCTGTTCTCTCATGTTGCTCCCTACTCTCTCCCATCTCAAACTTGTCATGCTCTAACCACCCAACCACCTCTTGGTCTTTACAATGCTCATGCTTCTAACCAAGCCACATGACACTAACTGACATCTTTAATGTGGCCCCTTGTCACGGTCAGGACTCCTTGCCAAGCAGTGACAATCGTTCCCCTATCCTCTTAGACCCTCACATATCAAAGCTCATCTCAGAAAGGGGAGAGATTCTTAAGCAACAACATTAACAAAGCTTTCACCACATGCTTTCTGAGACACTGTATGTCACAGAGCAGGATGGTAAAGGCCAGGGGATCAAACTACTCACTATGGAACAATGAGAATTACTGAATTCTGAAAACACAGAGGAAGAAGCTAAACAAACAATAAAAGTCCTCTCAAATGGCAGGAACCCCGGCCAAGGTGCATTCCTGGTGAAATATTACAAATTATTATATATTTTTGAATAAGTGACCTGCTGACACCCTGAATCAGGCTAACACCATCCTATAAACCAAACCAAATAAAGACCATAAAACATTCATCCACCTAAATTTAAAAATGTTAACCAAATTAACCCCTTCAGTCCCTTATGGACGTACTGGTCCGTCCCAAAAATGCATCTCAAGAATCCCCTATGGACTTACCAGTATGTCCTGCCCTTCTCGAAGCGGCAGGGACACATTTGTGTTGCTACACGGGAGATCAGGCTGTTGTTTGACAGCCTGGACTCCACCTGACAGCAGAAGCCAGCATCGCTGGCTTTCTGCTGCCTGATCTCATGTAACAGCTTCTGGCACAAATGCCGGAAAACTGTAAAAATTTTAAACGCAGATCGCAAGATCAGGCATTCTCTTCCGGGGTCGCGTCACTGCTGACATCACCCGGAAGGTCATCGGAGGACAGGATATCCCCTGCAGGGATATCCGATCGCTCCGATGAGACACAGACACTGTGATCTTTATACAAGGCTGTGGGGACTTGCATAGAGATCACAGAATGATTGGTGCAGGGGGATGGGGAATATATAAAGAGAATAAAAAAAAGAAACCCTTACATCCCATTGCCCTAACACAACATCTAAACAGTATAACTCTCCTTCCCTCATTCACAACCACCAAACCCTTTAATCCATAAGCATAAAAATTCTATGAATAATGTACACTTTATAGTAAGTTCTATATAATCTATAATCTATATAAATTAGGTATTTTTGAAATCAGGACAACTACATTGATAAACTTGGAGGGGATTTTTCATCACCTTACCTAATTTTGTAAGGATTCACAGGGAAAATTTATAAAAAATTAGGTGTTTTTTTCAAATTTTCACTAGTTTTTGATAACATAGATTAGCTGAAAATTTATGATGAGAAACTTAGTAAAAACTAGTGAAAATCAGAAAAAAGTAAGTTTTTAATATATTTTCCCTCTGAATCCTCACAAAATTAGGTAAAGTGATGAAAAATCCCCTCCAAGTTTATCAATGTAGGTGTCCTGATTTCAGAAATACCTAATTTATATAGATTTTCCATACTTTCCCAGCACCTATAGGGAACATACTATAAGGTTTACATTATTCATAGCTGAACCGACATACCGCAAAAAATGGCAAAATTTCACCGGGTACCAAAAACCCCTGGGACTGAATGGGTTAATGATCACAAGATACCAAGATACAAAACTTCCTGTTACAGGTGTGAGTACAGCAACAATTGTGTTTTTTAAAATCTGTCAAAGAAATATGAATAGCAATAGCAGCTGTAATATTCTCAGACCACAAAGCCTGCTCTCACTCGAAGTAGGTCTCCCCTACTTGCTTCCAGCCACGTCAAGCAGTGTGACAAGGGTATGGTTGGTGAAGGAGTTAGTGATGTCCGGATCATGAACGAATCGTTCATTTCATCCTATTCTTTTTAGTGATCGGGATGAATCGGTTCAGTAGACTGAACAATTCATTTGTAGCGGTTCAGTCTGTGAATCATGCAGCTGTAACCTGATCCTAGAGCTGTGAGTCATCTGCAGAGCACTCAGACACAGACTCTGGGGTCAGGTTACAGCTCATTAATTCACAGAGGAACCATGACTCATAGAGTCAGAGAGTCGTTCAAAGATTCGAATGATCCGAAGATTCGAATGATCCGAAGATTCGAATGATTCAAATGATTCGAATCTTACAGGGATCCGGATCTTACAAGGATCCGAATCTTACAGAGATTCGAATCATTCAGAGAATATTACTGATACCATACTTTTATAAATAAATACATTAATAATGTTCACACTGCCCCCAGGATTTAGATTCCCCTGAGTTTGCCCCCCTTTACCTATAACTGCACCTACAGTTAACTTTATTAAATTAATTAAATTAACCCTCAGTCATCAGCATAAAATTAACCCCTATATCCCATCAACCATAACTGCCCCTGAAATTAACCGTAAAGATCCCATTAACCATAACGGCCCCTGAAATTAACCCTAAAGACCCCATTAACCATAACGGCCCCTGAAATTAACCCTAAATACTCCATTAACCATAACTGCCCCTAAATTAATTGCATGTACTCCAGAAAAATTACCTAATAAATTGGTATGGTTGATGGGGTCTTTAGTGTTAATTTAGGGGCAGTTATGCTTAATGAGGTGTTTAGGGTTAATTTGGGGGCAGTTATGCTTAATGGGGTGTTTAGGGTTAATTTGGGGGCAGTTATGCTTAATGGGGTGTTTAGGGTTAATTTTAGGGGCAGTCATGGTTGATGGGGTGTTTAGGGTTAATTTAATTAATTTAATAAAGTTAGCTTAAGGTGCAGTTGCAGGTAAAGGGAAATGTAAATCCTGGGGGCAGTGATTATTAATGTATTTATTTATAACAGTATGGTGATATTATCTGACTGATTTGAATCCCAATGAAGGCAGAGATCCGAATCTTTGAACGACTCTCTGCCTTCATTGACATCACTGGAGTAGGCAGGGGGGAGGATTCATTGAGTAATGAAAGGGGCGGGGCCAATCGTTAGTGTGCCTGCACGGAGTTACTGGAAAACAGTAACTCCTGTGAGTCACACTGAGTGATCCGAAGATTCGGATCATGAATCGGATCATTTCAGTGAACGAGTTGAAATGATCCGATTCACTTTAATGATCCGAACTTCTCATCACTAGAAGAAGTTCCCCCTCTTTCTTGATGTAGACTCTGGCTTGGTTGATTATTGCTGGATGATGTGGACGTGGATTCAGCAAGGGAAGGAGGGGACTTCACATGAGGGGTTGAAGCCTCAGCCTCTGACCATATAAAACCTCTATTCTCACCTCAGTTGGTGCTTGTGTGTTCCAAGTTGCAGTATCTGTCTTGGTTTAGTCACTATTTATCTCCTGTCTCATAACCTTGGTTTGTTTGACATCAGTGATCCGTGCTGCATTCCTCAAACCTTGGACTGTCAGGCTACGTGTGTGCTCTACCATCTAGCTTTTACTGCCCCTGTTCTGCTTGGCCCTCATGGCCATTCCCTACGCCCTACGCTTGCCCTAAGCTCCTAGTCGTGCCCCTGACAAATACAGTTTCCTCTGGTCCAAAGGGTTTGCCAGATTGTCCACAAACTGCAAAAAACAAAAGTCAGGTTGGGACTGAATATACCAAATTTGAGAGACTACAGTCTGGCAGCACAGCCATGTCATGCAATTGACTGGATTACGCAAACCAACAAATCTACAGACACATATTTTGAGAGCCAATTTTTTCCTTCTACCTCTATCCGCACTCTTCCACACACCATACAGCCTACGTATGTGGTCAGAGTAGATCCCTTACTATTGACCACAATTAACGCGTGGAAAAATGTTAGAATTATTCTCAATTTACAATGGCAATATACACTACACCTACCATTACTGGGAAAATGTTGACTTTCAAGAAAGTAAAGCAACACATCCTTTCAGTGAGTGTTACACCATGGGTCTCATATCAATACATTATTTTTTGATACCTTAAACCACTCAATATTATCAATGCACTAATGCAGAAACAAATCTCAGAATCTACACATAGTGTTGTTTGCTTACCTACAGATCTAAAGCTACACTATGTCCATAATAAAGTATTTCACTCAGAATGGCATAATTATTGTGATGCCTATCTGCATAGGGATAGGGGAGGCACCCATTCAATTAGTGTCCTGTGTAAAAACATTAGATTCTCAAGCGCCTCACTGGAACACATCGGGGGACTGGAATGGTGACCAACTCTTTTACATAATATAGACAAAACAGACATCTGCAAAGCTGTCTGTAAGACAGGCAATGTACTTCCAATAGCATTCTATACTATGTATACTATACTATGTAACAACCAACAGAATGTTTTGGCTGGGCCTGAGGGAGAATGACCACTGCCTAAAACCTGTGTCCCCAAACGCTCTTTCACTTCAAGGCTTCTTTTGTTATACAAAACAAATGTATATTTTAGCTTCAAACTAGGAAGCCCATGGGTTTAAACTAAAAAATTGATGTGCTTTGTTTTATATAACAGTATATCTGTTTCCAAATGGAAATGTTTTTTTTTATTTATTTATAAATATATTTACTTAAATGCATGTTCATAAATTATCTTGTCTTGAAATTGTATATAAGTTGGTTCAATATTTTTGAAAGCGGAAAACAATTGAGTGTTTTCACTTTAAATTTAAATAATAAAAATGTGCAGTCAGTTGGAGTATATATATATATATATATATATGAAGTACATTTCTTCTGAATCGCATGTTTTCACATAAAAGAACAATAAAAAGTGTTTTTCATATAATATAAATAATCTATATCGCTGTCCCCAATAGGTATCACACTCACTTTTAATAGAGCAGATTTTCACTGCTCAATGTGTATAACCTAGCCTCCTTGCATAATCTCATTTTACTGGTCATCTAGTTAGATCGCAGGTTGTGTGAAAGATGCATTGAACGTGCAGCCATACCCTCTCCATCACCCAGACGATACATACCACTTGTAGTACCTGTCAACAACCCCTCAGCCATTCCATCTATGGAAGAACCGATGTAGATCAGTTTGGCATGTGGCCAATTATCTGAAGTCGAGAATGTGCCTCTACTGCAGTAAACCTGGGCACCTGATCCGTTCCTGTCCTCAGCGCCCTCCTGTCACTGGAGGTAAGAATGAACACACTAAAGTATGCTTGAGTTTGTCTCCTAAGTGGCTTCCATCATTTACCAGTATCCTTATTTTTATAGCGGACCAGTAATTTGACTTTCTTCTCTGCCATAATTGATGCTGGGGCCAGCAGCTGTTTTATGGATCAGGACCTTCATATACCTTCACTTGTCAAGTCTACTCCTATACATATTCAGATTGTATATTCAGATAGTAGATTCAGGCAGTCCTTTGTCCTCTAGCCCCGTCTCAAAAGAAACACAACCACTTCAAGTTCTCCTGGGCGATAATCATATTTAACAATTGAGCTTCTGCTTAATTGTATCACCCATTTTTTTCAATTATCATCAGACTGCCATGGCTAAGAGTACATAATCCCACGATAGAGTGGTCTTAAGGTACCCTTGTCACTCTTTTGCAATCAGTGCCATCGGTCCTGCTACTTCCTTACACCCCATTCTCTCACACTAACAATCAGCTCCTTATGTAGAATATGTAATACAGTGATGTCTTCGACAAAAAAAGGAGCTGACACGCTACTTCCCTGAAGAACATATGATTGTCCAATTGACCTCCTTCCTGGGGCTCCTATTCCATTTGGGAGAATATTACCATTATCTGAACCTGAACTCTGTCACCTTAAGGAATATATTCAGGGAAATCTGGCTAAAGGCTTCATCCGCCAAAACACATCTCCAGCCAGTGCGGGGATTTTCTTTATGGAAAAGAAAGATGGAAGTCTACAACTCTGTGTAGATTACCATGCATTTTATAAAATAACTATAAAAAACAGATATCCTCTACGTCTTATCCCCGAATTGTTGGACAGACTTAAAACCACTCATATCTTCTAAAATTAATCTCTGAGGGGCCTATAATCTAGTCCGTATACTTAAAGGGAACAAGTGAAAAACAGCTTTCCGAAGCTGTTACGGGCACTTTGAATATCTTGTAATGCCGTGCGGACTGTGCAACGTCCCATCAACCTTCCAACATTTTTTGAATGATGTGTTCCAGGATTATTTGGACATCTTTCTAGTAATCTACCTGGATGACGTTTAAATAGTTTCTCCAACTCTGCCAGAACATCTAACTCATGTCAAAGAAACTTTAGAACGCCTACAAGCCCAGTGTCAGAATCAGGAACGGAGCGTAGCGCAGGTTGGATAAGCAAGGTTTTAATAAGCAACAAATAATAAGCATACAGTCCCAACAAAAGGAACACGGCAGTGTAGTTAATCAAACAGTTCCAAGGACAAAGCCAGGCAGCATAGTCAAAACAGTTCCAAGGTCAAAGGCAGGCAGCATAGATTCATAAACAAAGTCACAGGTCCAATATAAAGGAAAAAGGCAAATAGCGTAGCCAAAAACAGTTCCAAGGTCAAAGGCAGGCAACGTAGGTTCATAAACGAAGTCACAGTTCCAATATAAAACGCAAAGGCAAGTAGAGGAATCCAAGAAATGGGAGCCAAGGGTCAAATATCGGAAAGTCAAGTAGAATGTTCAAAATCTTCTGGAAGCAGATGATAGGGAATCCACAGGAAAAGCAGCTCAACTAGCAAGCAAATTGTGAAGGGGTTATTGGGTTTTTATAGGGTCTCTGATTAGAGGTCTTCTCCCCTTCACACCTGATTACCTCTTCTGCACACCTGTTCCCCTCCTCCACACACCTGGTGCCCTCCCCTTGGTGTGAGAAGGATAGGGGTAAAGGATTCTGGCTCCTCCCTTGATTGGCAGCTCCCTCATGCCTCCCTCCGTCCTCCGAAACGAAGCAACGCCCCCCCGCCACGAGGAAAGCGCACGCTTTTGCCAAGCACGGCGTGCGTCATAATCGAGGCCGGGTATATGGCCTTCCCCGCAGACGAGCGATCGCACCACGAGGGAGCCGGCTTCCAGAACCTGGCCCCCGCGACAGCGATCCTCGCCGTGAGGTAGGTGGCGGTCTCCGGTCCTGACACCCAGCATCTCTACACTAAACTAGAGAAATGCCAATTTGACGCATATCAAGTGGAATTTCTGGGGTTCATAATCACTGCTGGGAACATACAGATTGACCCAAAGAAACTATTTGCAGTATTAGAATAGTCGGTGCCCTCTGCAAAAAAGCTGTACAACGCTTTATTGGATTTGCAAATTACTACCGGAAGTGTATTCTGAATTTTTCTCACATCATGGCTCCCATAACCATATTAACTCATCAATCCTCTTGATTTGTGTGGACTCCAGAGGCCCAGACAGTGTTCGAGACCCTGAAACACTGCTTCACTACAGCCCCCATCCTTATCCAACCTAATGTTGCAGAAACCCTTTCAAATGGACGCTTCAGATATTGCTGTGGGAGCTGTTCTGTCTCAAAGACACGGTGAGAAACAAAAACTTCACCCAGTGTTTTACTATTCCCCCAAATTGACCTCTGGTATCCTAACCCTGGCTTATTGTAGGGCCACCTGTGACCTCTGGTATCCTGAGCCTGGGTTATTGTACGACCATCCGTGCTTATGGCAACCCACAAGAGTGTCCTGTTATCATCTTCAACCCTCCATTTGCGTGTTCCATGTCTAGCAAGCATGTTAAGCATGTCACAGATGTTTTAACACTTTTGTGGTGCTCCTGTTTAGCTGTAATTTCCTTCTCTTTCAATCAGTGTACCCACACAAGATATGCATTGTTTTTTCAGAACAAGAAGGCCTTTCTTCAAATACCATTTTTGACCATATGATCTAATTTCCCAAAGAAATAAATAAATATTAAAATGGTGAAAATGTATAGAATTACTTTCTCTCACTTTATTTGAAAAATATTTTACTGATCTCTAAAAGCTAATGTAAAAATCTGCTAAATAGATTCAACTATTTGTCCCAATTAAGAAATACCCAATGTTTTTATTGTTTTTTTTTTATAGGGCAATAAGTATAATAGGTGTATTGCTATTTCAAAACCATTTTTGCCTTTGGTCATTCTGCTCCATGTGCTATTTAGGACATCTTTGAAGCCGGACAATTACCGTATTTGCTCGATTATAAGACGACCCTGATTATAAGACGACCCCCCAAAATCTGAATATTAACTTAGGAAAAAAAGAAAAAGCATGAATATAAGACGACCCCAAAGGAAAAAAGTTTTACCAGTAAATGTTAATTCATGTAAACTATTTTTTTTTTAATAAAAGCTATGATTGAGAAAAATATTTTTTTTGTTTTTATTTCTTGTATTTTCCAACCTGTCCCCCAGTTACGCACATCTGCCCCCAGGCTTGCCACTCCAATATGGCACTGTGGCACATGATATGCCTTTTAACCCTCTATATGCCACTGTGCTCCATGGTATGCCTTTTGACCCCCTATGTGCCACTCTGCCTCCAGAAATGCCTTATACCCCTATATCCCATTCTGGCATTTAGGGGGTTAAAATGCATATTATGGGGCAGAGTGGCATATAGGGAGGTATAAGGCATTTCAGGAGGCAGAGTGCTCTATTAAATGCCCCCCTTAACGCCACTCCAGAAATGCCCTATGCCCCCATTTAACACACACACACACCCTATACCCCCATTTAACTAACACACACACTCTCTCTCTCACCCCTCTCTCCCCTCTCTCTCCCCTCTCAGCCCTCTCTTACCGGTGCTTCCAGCCGGGGCAGCGGGTTGACGTCGCCTTCCGCTGCAGCCGGAAGGAGGTGGAGTTGGCAGCGGGGATTTGTATGCGTCCGTCGCGTTTACTTTCCCCGGCTGTCAGAGATCAGAGTTCCCCGCACCGGTGCTGCGAGCTCTGATCTCTGACAGTCGGGGAAGGTCTACGCGAGGGACGCAGACAACCCCCGCTGCTAGCCACACCTCCTTCCGGCTGCAGCGGACGTTGTCTACGCGGATCGCGTAGACGTCAACCCGCTGCCCCGGCAACACAGCAGGAAGCACCGGTAAGTGTGTGTATGATGGGGGGGGGGGTGAGACAGGAGGATCCAGGTCCCCTGCAGCGGTGCGGGGGATCTGGATCTTAGTCTCCCAATCAGACCTCTATTTGAGGTCTGATTAGAAGACGACCCCGATTAGAAGACGAGGGGTATTTTTCAGAGCATTTGCTCTGAAAAAAACCTTGTCTTATAATCGAGCAAATACGGTATATTTACCCCATCAAACTATATACCCCAAGGTATTTCAAGTGCTGGTATTGTAACCCTTTCCATTCACAAATTATACCACTGGATTCACACAGATTGTACTTCAGGTATGAATTTAAAGTTCCTGGTATTTCTCATTGTCAAACAGCACCACAATATGTATTCAGCAACATCTCCTGAGTACAGTTAGAACACCCATGCATGAATTTGTCAGGTTGTTTGGGGGCTAAAAGGCCACATTTGAGAGGTGCACTTATTGTTTTTCATTTTGGCATCTGGTCAGTATATGCCCTATTTGGGACATTTTTGAACCTGGCCTATTCAATTTATCCCATAACCATATTTACCCCATGGATATTTGAAATGCTAGTATTTTAACTCTTTCAATGCCAGGATTTTTGGAAAGATACAATGCTAATAAAAATAAAAATAATTTTTTTTTTTAATATAGATTTTAGGACTTTTTTTTATATTTTATTAATCACATTGAGTTCTCAAGAGGGATCTGGAGAGAACCTCTTGCATACATGTTTTGCGAGATACACTGTATGATGGATGTTGACACCCTAGGGAAAGGTCACATGTGCCCTGCTACCAATCTTGGTGTTGCTGAAAGCACGTCATTGGTTGTCATTGGTTGTTAACTGACTAATTAATGTTGCCTTGCACATCACTGGTTGTTAAGGGGTTAATAGCACGTAGAAACTCCACAATATTTTTCTGCTTTGTCCACTTACAGTGGATATAAAAAGTCTACACACCCCTGTTAAAATGACAGGTTTGTGATGTTTAAGGATGAGATAAAGATAAATCATGTCAGACCTTTTTCCACCTTTAATGTGACCTATAACGTGAACAATTCAATTGCGAAATAAACTGAAATCTTTAGTGTGCACACCCTCTTATAACTGGGGCTGTGACTGTATTCAGAATTAACCAATCACATTCAAACTCATGTTAAATAGAAGTCATTAAACATCTGCCATCACTTAAAGTGACTCTAGGCAATTATGGCACAAAACCTTCAGGCGTCTGTTAGGAAGATGAAGAGGAAGTTCCCCTTTCAGCACGACAACACCCCAAAGCACACATCTAAATCCACAAAAGCATGTCTTCACCTGAAGAAGATTAACATTTTGGAATGGCCCAGCCAGAGCCCAGACCTGAATCCAATTGAACATCTGTGGGTTGATCTGAAGAGGGCTGTGCACAGGAGATGTCCATACACCACTCTGCCTCTCTACCCGACTCCCTGGTGTCTTGTGAACCTCCGTTGCTGACAGGAGGCAGAGTGGTGTATGGGAGGGGGGAGGAGGCAGAGTGGTGTATGGGAGGGGGAGGAGGCAGAGTGGTGTATGGGTGAGTTATAGTGGTGTATGGGGGGTATAATGAATTTCAGGGAGGCAGAGTGGCATATCTGGGGGAGTTAGAGTGGTGTATAGGGGGAGGTAGAGTGGTGTATGGGGGTATAATGAATTTCAGAGTGGCATATCTGGGGGAGGCAGAGTGGTGAATCAGGGAGTATAATGAATTTCAGGGTGGTGCAGGGCATTTTTGGGGGGCAGAGCGGCATATCAGGGTACACAGTGGCATATAGGGAGGTATAAGGCATAAATGGGGGCGAGTGGCATATTGGAAGTTATAAGGCATATCAGGGGCACAGTGACATATAGGGGGTATAAGGCATATCCATATTAGGCATATCAGGGGGGCATAAGACATATCTGAGGGAAAAAGGTATATCAGGGGGCTCAGTTGCATATCACTGGCATATAAGGAGTATAAGGCATATCAGGGGGCACAGTGGAATCTCTGGCATACAGGAGGTATAAGGCATATCTGAGGGCAGAGTGGCAAACTGGGAGTCAGATGTGCAGAACTGGGGGCAGTTTGGTAAATAAAAGAAAATATAAACAAGGCTTTTTTCTCATAGTTTTTATTAAATATGAAAAATAGTTAACATATGAATTAATATTTACTAATAACTTTGTATTAAAACCTAGTTTAAGAAACACTGTTTGGGTTCTTGTAGCTTTTATTATTATGCCAGTAAAATAAGAAAGTGAATAGAGAAATGCCATAGTAATAAAGAGATGAAAGTGTAAATTGTTTTTATTACATTATTTTACATTTTAAAAAAATTGCTTTAATCGATTAACCGAAAAAATAATCGGCCAACTAATCGATTATTAAAATAATCGTTAGTTGCAGCCCTAGAATTTTTACATTACAGGTCACATTAAAGGTGGAAAAAGCTCTGACGTGATTTGTATTTGTCTCATTCTTTAACATCTCAAGAACCAGGCATTTTAACAGGGGTGTATAGACTTTTTATATCCACTGTATACAAACCTTCTTGTCACAGATACGCTATTATGTCACTACAAAAAAAATAGCAAATCTCACAGTAACTCCAGGGAACGGCAACAAAAGGTGTCTACAAAAATGACAAAAAAAACGGTTTATATAATTACAGCAATAGCACAAAAAGGTATCATGTAGTATTGGCTAAAGACCAAACTGCCAATGCTAAATATTTTCACAACCAATGTATATCTGTTAATTTGCATGGACTGGGTAGAGGCTACCCTCATGAACGATTAAAAGAAACAAAAAACGTTTTAACTTCGGGGAAGTTACATTAATACCTTAGACCTTGATTTATGTAGATTAATAAAGACACCCTTTCAATATGCCTCATGGTACAGCTTACAATTAGTCCACAATCATTAGATTTTATTTCAATACTACAGGGACAGGCAGGACTGGGACTACATGACAACAGGGTGAGACCTGAGCTATGCACTATTTTTCCTAATAAGCAATTGGCAAGGATAACATTGGATACAACAGGTTACATTATTTTCATCTGGTTAGTTTTTTGGTCTAGCTAGACTTTTTTGTTTGTTTTAAGTTAGTTCTAAATAAGATATGTGCCAAACATATTCAATCTGCTAAGTGGTACAAGGTGGAACTTGTAAACTTTCCCTTGCACCAAGTAAGGGCTGAAATCAAAATATCATACACATATACACTACATGTGTTAATCTGTAATAGACTGGTAGAATTGAAGTTGCAAATTAAATATGCAAATTGCAAATTAAAGCAAATTGAATATGGTGAAAAAAGTCACTAACAAAACTGATCTGAAGTAAAAAAGAAAAGTAAAAATGTGCATTTGTCCATTCCTAACGCAAGATGCAACTAAAGTTCTTGTTCGTGCCCGATGCTGTCTCTTGACTTCTGTCTTAATTAATCCAATATGAATGCTGTTGCCATTGCTGTTGCAGTAAGTGGCTCTCCACCATACTAAAGGTAATTAATCCTTTCTTGGTAAGGCTACATGGGACATTGAACTGTCTGGAGTAGGACTCTGGAGTAGGACCTGCTTATTATATTTAACACTACATATAATAGGGTATTGCAGGAAATGTTGCATATAACCTCTATATACATTATAAACATTACCTCTTCACAAGCTTTGTTCCAATCCAGTCTTATAACGAATGTGACAAAAAAGGTGGCTTGTAGGAAGAGACAAATAAGCGTTCCAGACCACAAACCTTGAGAAAAGAGCATATACTGAGAACACATACTAAAGTACAAGATTACAAGCCAAACAATCCAAAATACCATAATTTGGACGAAATCACAAATTGATGCCCTGATTGGTTCCTCAGAGGCTAGTGCAGTGGCCTCTAGCGAAACTATTGTGGCTCAGGAGTCTATAAGGTCCCGGAAAGTAGTAAGATGCTCTTGTACTCTTGTACTTAAGAGTTAAGATCAGTATATGTACAGACCTTTTCTGACTTTTCACTTGTTTGCATTGGTTTTTATTAACCATGGTATGACAATTCGATACCCAAAGCCAAGAAAGAGTTTTGTGTTTTGAATAAGTCTTGAATATGTCCATCTAAAAAGAATACGTTCTTAAAAAATACATATTATACTTTTAATATAGAATACAACTTTCCTCTGCCTCCTTCTGTCAGATTTTACACTAAGTTGTAAAATTCTTACCCATTACTCCAAGTTTCAGAGCAAACATCAGGGATATTCCTACAGGTAAGCCAATGACGTAATATCCAACTGCATTCAAAATGGCACCAATCTTTTGCTTTCCAGTTCCCCGCAACACTCCCCCACAGGTACACTAAAAGCGATTATTAAATAGGTTATGGTTTAAAGTGTACATAATATCAGAAATTCAGTAACATGTTTCAATACTTACAGAAATCGCATCAAGTACATGAAATGGAGCAAAGATAATCAAAATATGTGAAACCAGGAGTACAATGTCACTGCAAATAAAAAAAGAACACTACCTAAGTAAAATTCATACATCGTAATAATGAAGAATAAAGATGACATCAGTTAAACCAAAATGAGATCTAATTCTAGTCCTTAACTCGGAGGAGTGCAAAGGTGGGTGCCATGGGGACACAGCATCAAGGTGCCCCACTAACCAAGGTGCCCAGCAGAAGCCCACAGAGAGTATGTATAGCAGTGACCACATGTGTATTACTTAAATAAACTTATGATCACTCTTTGTTCACTTCATCTCGTTTCATTTCTCTGCCTATTTCACCATTCAAGTGGCATTATACACACTATCATTTCAAGACTGCTACTATAGATGGGAAGGTCTGGAAAAAAAACCCAGAAGAATTGGGGGGGAAACTGTTTTTTTCCATTACCAAAGTCCTTTTTTTTAATATTGTCATATAGTATACTAGTAAAGATGACTACTAGTGTGTTATAATCGTTAACATTTAATAATAACATTATAATAATCATTTTAGCTAGCTAATATTATATTAGCTTGGTGTGCTTGAGATTCTGCCAGGTAGAAGAGTTAATTTATCCCACATAAAGATTAAGCAGTCCACTACTACCCTTAAGCTTAAGCTAGAAGTTGATTAATTTAATTATTAAATTAATATAAGAAATCTCTAATAATTTATTACTTACTTAGTTAATAATTTGGTTAATTATTTAAGTTAAGCTAATCTTTCTAGTACTGGTGCTGCAGTATACAAATATTAAATATTTTGATTTTTTAATTTGTTTTGCACACCTCAGTCCATCAGTGAAGTGAACTTGTTGGGCTAGTCATTCCAGCCATATAACTGCCGTGTTTTTTTTTGTTCAGCAAGCAGTGACGCTGTTTTGATAAATATTATTATTTTCACATTTCTATTTTATTTTATTAAAAACGCCTCAGTGTTTTGCTCACCTAAATCCATCCGCATAAGCAGTGAAAGTTGTTTAATCCCATAATATAATAATTAGAATTTATAATATACTAATATTATAATAAATAATATAAATGAATAATAAAAATAATAATAATAAAAACTCCAACAGCTGCTTCTGAGCCAATAGCAGCTACAGCTAGTTGGCAGCCAAAGACCAAGGCAGGTTGGAGCACTGCAACATGTCCAGCCCACCCTGGAAGAATTTGGGGCATTCCAGTCCAGGAGGTCAATGGCCAAGCAGCAGGCCAATAAAATAACCCGATTTATTGAGCAGTTCCTTTTAGTTGGAGGGGCATCCTTCTCCATGATTGAAGGCGAGCCTTTCAAACAATTGATGGCGGCTGTGGCTCCACAATACACAGTTCCCTCATGTTCCACTTTCAGTAGGAATATTGTCCCCTCACTGTATCAGTCCTGTGTTTCAGCAGTGAAAGAGGAGCTTTCCGAGGCTGCTGGTCAGTGTGTTCAGTTCACAACAGATTTGTGGAGCGCATCTAGTGGGCAGCATGTCTTTATTTCCTTGACAGCACACTGGTGGCAGCCCGGTGTGTCTAAGAAAGCTGCTGCAGCAGGCTACTGATCATTCCTTCTCCATGCAGAAGTGATGGATGAAAAGCACACTTCTGAAAATATTCTGCATGCAATAAGAAAAATCGTTTGCCTTTGGGTGGGAGCAGAGGCGGGCTCCAATGTTGAAGTGGGTTTTGTGGTAACTGATGGAGGTGCAAACATGGTGAAAGCGCTGCAAGATGGGTGAAAGCGCTGCGCAGCCCACATCATCCATCTCGTAGTCTTGGCAGCAATATCAGAAAGAGGAAGTCATTTAGCAGCAGTAGTTCTGTCAAGCTGCAGAAAGATCGCTGGACACTCCACCACCGTGTTAAGGCTAGCCAACTTTTGGGGGAAGACCAAGAGAGGGCAGGTCTTCCTGTCCACTGTCTATGACAAGATGTCAGTACGCGGTGGAACTCCACTTTAGATATGCTGGAGAGGTTTTTGGAGCAGCAAAGGGCAATCCATAATCTTGCCTCAGAGCACAATATTGGGATTACATCTTCATTGAATAGGGAGGATTGGACAGTGATCGCCCAGCTAGTGGCCGTCCTTAAACCATTCAGGGATGCCAAAGAAAATTTAAGCTGAAACACTGCCAGTCTGGCCCATCTCATCTTGGCAGCTAGATGGATGTGTTCATTGAGAACCGTGAAGCTGTTCAAGGTGGCACTCTACATCCTGACCTAACAGCCATAGTCAGGAAGCTGAAGGATCTGCTAAAAGTATGCCTTTGCAAACGCATGGAGGAAAGTCCCAAAATGATGCTAGCGTGCCTTTGTGATCCAAGGATTAAGGGAAAGCTAGCAATCAAATTCCATGTTCTTAGTAGCTACCGGGAGCAATTGGTTTAAAACGTTCGTGACTGGCAGCGTAAAAGGGGAATGCTGTCTGAGGAGGGAGAGGTGCAGGAGGAGGAAGAGATGATGATGTCTGCTACTCCTAGCAGCAGCATCTGCAACAGTGCCGCAAGAAGCGCAACACAGCTGAGTGGAGCAGCTGCGTTTTGGGAAGAAACACTTGGGAGTATTGTTGGACCATCTGACAGAGCTAGCAGCAGAAAGGATAGTAGTGCTGCTGAAATGGTCAAACTTTACCTCTGTGAAGTTCCTGCTGTGCCTAATGTTGGCTACTGGGATGAAAAGAATAGTGTGTGGCCTGCACTCTCATGGGTTGCGCAGCAGCTACTATCATGTTCACCAACCACTGTTCAAAGTGAGCTCGTGTTTTCTATGACTGCAAATATAGTGCACAGTGCTCACGCATGGCACCTGCCGAAGTCTGGGTACCCAGGTCTTAGCTTGGAAAGTTAATTTTCCCAAATGATAAAGGTAGTTTCTCCCTCCTGACTGCGTCTATTCGTGTTAGTCCGCTGCCAAATGTCATGGACTGACAGTGTTTGGATGCTTTGCCCTGGGGGTGAAACAGGTGAGTGGGTCACCAATTCCCCACTCATTCACCCTTTCCATTTTTCAATCATCTACTTCTTCTTTGTAAATCTTGCCTTTTCCTTCCTTTCATTTTATTTTTTTTTTTCATCTGATTCACAACCAACCAAATATAACACACATATACACAATTCACAAGGATCTTTCCTGTTATTTGCCCTGGCCCTCAGTGGCGTCGGCAGGGGGGAGGCAGAGAGGGGGCCATGGTCCCCTACATCATGCTGTGCCCCCGTGTGCCCCCCCAATCGAAACACCACCCTTTTTTTGTGCAGCCGTGATAGACATGGAGGAGAGAGGTGCCGAGCGGTCGCTCAGGAATAAGTTCTCAGCAACCGTCGGGCTTCTCACTCTCCTCCGCGAGGCCTCTGTCCTGGTCACGGTGCCGGCATTTCATGACATCATATTCTGGCACACAGCAGTGAAGCAGCGAGCACCACACCAGAGCAGCGAGACAGAGGCCTTGTGCTCATGCCGCAGAACTTCTACAAGGTAAGTGAACTTCAAAGGGGGGAGAGGGTAGTTAGTGAGAAGAAGATAGGGAGAAGGGAGTGATACAGGGGAGAGGGGGTAGATAGGAGGGAGTAGATGCGAAGATTTTTTTTGTGTTCACAAAGATGAACACAAAGACGAACACAAAGACAAACACAAAGACTTCGCCGGCACCCAAGTCTACTAAATAACATGTTTATAACATGGCATTCGAACTATATTACATGAAGACCAGTATGAAAAGTGCAATATGTTCACATCCAACTTGTACAAATGCCAGTTACTTAACTTTTTCTTTTGCAATCGGTGCCAAGGTGAAAATCTGATTGGGTGATTGTGATCGCTCTACCTGTCCAATTCATGTAGGAGGATTAGAGGAGATCTTTTGCTTTTTCAGTGGTTTCTTCAATTATTTTGTTGCATGTATATTTGAAATATATATATATATATATATATATATATATATATATATATATATATATATATAACATATACAAACCCTGCTGTTTTAAAAAGCACATTTAGTTTATTATTTACTGAATAAGCTGTACTTTTATTTCAAGCATGATAATTTCATATACACTGGATTTCATGTTCCATATGTGTAACAATAATTTTAAATTTGTAAAACTACTCCACTCTGCATTTGTTTTCAATTTTTCTGAAAGTTTTCATTTTTTCTGGAACAAAACTGTTATTTCCCATGGCTTCAAAATTTCCGGAAATTTTTAATCTCTAGCTGCTTCCATTACAGCACTGGAGTAACTATAGGTCTATTGTGTGTGAGCATGGGTGTGTACTTGTGTGTGTGAGCATGCATGTGTACTTGTGTGTGTGTGTCAACATGTATGTGTAAGTGATGTGAGATGGGGTGTGTGTAATTTGTGTCAGTGTGTTTACATTTGTTATATGTTGGAAGGGGGAGCAAAGGTCAAAGGAACAGTTTTTTAGGGGGCTTTGTTTAAGCCCTGAAAGGGTCTTACCAGTCTGATGTTGTTGGTGCGGCTTGGTTACTATAACAACTGCAAATTTGTTAATAACGCTCTGTGTCACAGTGTGGGAAAGCTATTTACTTACTAACCTGTCTGAGGTAAAAATGTAGGCGACATAATCTTTCAATCCGGCCACTAAAACCCCAGTTACCAATGCCAAAAGCACTGTGGACAAAAAAAGACAAAGAGAGAATTATTTTGCCAGCAGATACCTTTAGAATGGCAAAAACAAAACAGAGTCATGTTTGCAACAGCTTGTAAACTATCTTACTGTGAAGTCAGTATCATGTCATCCCATCGAATCATATACTGCATTTATCTCCATTCAACTAACCTCCTCTATGTGATCTTGTGAACACGACAATGATGGGTACAGTCAATACTGATACACACCTGACAGACCCTGAGGCAACCAAATAGTCCAATCTCTTTTTTACCATAAGTAAGTTAGTCTTATCTTAAGGGAGCTAGAAAATAGTGTTCCATCCCATTTACCTCTTCCCCTGCTTCTACTGAGGTTAGTTGTGCTTCCTTTGATTTCAAAGGGTTCTCAACTCTTGTATATGTAAGTGCATTAAAGTGCATGCATGGGCAGCGTACATCAATGCCTGCTTCAGTTGGTATAGGAGAGGGAAATGGGGCATAAGTCTCACTTTCTAGCTCCCTAAAAACTGAAAGACATAACGCCAAATACAGTATTAATTTGAGGCTATTCAAAAAGCACAGTGATGTGTCTCCAAGGTCAGTTTTACATACATAAAGGTGGAATCCCATAGTTTTTTAGTTTTCACGGCACAGGAATGCAGGGGGGGTTAGGTTACAGTGTGCAAGCACCTGAGAGGAAGCTCCTGGTGTGTTGTGGGGTGCAAGAGGGAGGGAATGTATTTATGTTACGTATGTAAGTATGCGTGTCAGGATCCACAGGGATTATCCTCGCCTCAGAGCTACAGCCTTGTGTTCCTGGCCTTGTACATCGAGCCACTGATTTACTGCATCTAAGCTGTCTTCTGTGTTTGACCTTTGCACTCCAATCTCATTCTAGTGTTTGTTCCTTGGTACCCCGCTGATCATGATATTCAGGTTTCTGACCTTTGGCTTGGACTCTGCCTATTTTTGGGATCATCCTTTGTGACGTGCATTGGACAATGCAATAGACCAGCATGAAATGCGATCTGAATGCTTGGTTGCATAGGGAGAGGTATTAGCAGTAGAGAGAGGGATATGCTTATGTTGTTGTACAGAGCACTGTGAAACCTTAATTGGGAGTATTGTGTACAGTACTGGAGAAAATATCTCCAGAAGGATATACCTTATTTGCTCGATTATAAGACAAGGTTTTTTCCAGAGCAAATGAAAAATATAATCGGGGTCGTCTTATAATCAGACCTCAAATAGGTCTGACTTTGAGACTAAGATCCAGATCCCCCGCAGAGCTGCAGGGGGTCTGGATCCTCCTGTCTTATAACCCCCCCCCACCCAACTTACCGGTGCTTCTGAGTCCCCGGTGCGTAGCCGGGGCAAAGGGTAGAGAGTTCCCCGTGATCTCTGACAGCCAGGGAAGGTCTGCGCGATGGACGCATGCTATTACTTCAGAAAAACTGCAGTAATTTTTTCGTAAGGGGCAGACAACCCCCTTCCGGCTGCAGCGGCCGGCTTCAAAAATATCCGAAATGGCACATGGGGGGAAGAATTACCAGATTTGGAAAAAAAGATCGTTTTGAAATAGCAAAACGCTACCTGTACTTACTGCCCCGTAACGTGCAGAAAAAAGCAAAAAACATAAAAACATTGGGTATTTCTAAACTCAGGACGAATAGTAGAATCTATTTAGCAGGTTTTTTCATTACCTTTTATAGATGAGTAAAAGATTTTTCAACTAAAATTTTCACCATATTTTATACTTTTTTTAATAGTAAATAATATGATACAATCAAAACAATGTCATCTACAAAAAAACAATATATAACTTGTGTAGGTTCAGTAAACGGGTAAGAAGGAAATTACAGCTAAACATGAACAGCGCAGAAATGTTAAAACGGCCATTGTCACGAAGGGTACAAAAAATAAAATCAGCCATTGTCACGAAGGGGTGAAAAAAAAAAATAGTTCACATAGTTTACATGAATTAACATTTACTGGTAAAACTTTTTCATAGAGGGTCGTCTTATATTCAGGCTTTTTCTTTTTTTTCATAAATTAATATTCAGATTTTGGGGGGTCGTCTTATAATCGAGCAAATACGGTAGATACTCTGGAAAAAGTTCATATAAAAGCTACTAAACTGGTTCATGGATTGCAGGATAAAACTTACCAGGAAAGATAAAGAATCTTAACATATATAGCCTTAAAGAAAGATGTGACAGGGAATATGATAGAAATGTTGAATACATAAAGGGAATCAACATGATAAAGCAAGAGAGTTTATTAAAATGTCAGTGAAATATTACTTTACTGAGTCCTGGATGCATTGAAAAGCCTTCTTGCAGAAGTAATAGAGGTTAATACAGTGAAGGAGTTTAAGCAAGCATGGGATAGGCATAAGGCTTAGCTAAATATAAGAAAAAGTATTTAAAGGTTGAGCCAAATGGTCTGCCATCACTTTCTTTGTTTCTATGTTGTCCTGTTGCCGCACCCAACTTCTGTTGCAGTTCAACCTACTTAATCTCCCTTATACATTCAATTCCCTTCTTCGTCCTATCATAACTACCCCTTCCACTGACCTTACCGCCTCGGGCTTTGCCACATTGTTCAATAATAAAATTGAAACAGATGTGCTATAGCTGCACAGTTCCCCCCTCCTGCCCTTGCCATCCCTGGGACTCTGCAGCCTACCATACACTGGACTCTTCTTCCTCTTCTACATTAAACCGTTTCTCTCATCACTGAAGACGAGGTTCTTCTTCATTCCTCTTGTCCAACCAAGTCTTTTTCATCTACTCTTGTCTCTACACTAACTAATATCTTCAACCATCTTCAAATATGCTACCATAGCGACTGATCTGTCCAGCAACTGTCCCATCTCTCTTCTTACTTGCATCTCCAAGCTTCTTGAAAGAATTGTTTATAGTCCAAATTGTTTTGACTCCAAATCCCTACTTGACCCTCTTCAATCTGGATTCCTCTCTCAAATTTTTACCAAGACCGCTCTTACTAAAATCCTCTTCGTTGCCAAGTTCAAGTGCCAATACTCTATGCTAATCCTTCTTGACCTCTCTGTTGCCTTTGACATTGTGGACCACCCTCTTCTCCTAAAAACTCTTCATGATCTTGGTCTCTGTGATACCACTCTCTACTGGTTCATATTCTACCTTTCTAACGGTATAACATCTCCCTCTCCGCTAACACTTCTCTTCCCCTCTCAGTTGGCGTACCCCGAGGCTCCTTTCTAGGACCCATTCAATTCTCACTTACACTACCTTTGCAATCTTTGCAATCGCATCTCAATATTTGACTTTCAATACCATATGTATGCCAATGACACACAGCTCCACCTATCCTCTTCTTATGTCCCTTTGCCTTAGATTGTGTAACTAACTGCCTTGCCTCCATCTCTAACTGGATGTCTGCGCATTTCCCTAAACTCAATTTCTCCAAAACCAAACTTCTCATCTTCCATGCCTCCAATGCTAACATTGCCTCAACAGTTTCCCTCAATGTCAATGGTGCAATCATCTCCTTGTCCCCTCACATTTGTTTTCGTGTCACCCTTGATTCAGACCTCGCATTCAGCCCCCACATCTAGTCTCAAAACCCTGCTGTCTCTATCTCAAAAACATTTCCCACATTCCAGATGCCACTAAGGCTCCTGTCCATGCCCTCCTTATCGCCCGCCTTGACTATTGTAACAGTGTCTTAACTTGTCTCCCCATACCCATTTTGCCTCTCTCCAATCCACCAGGAACGCTGCTGCCAGACTTATCTTCCTCACCAATTGCTTTACTAAGTCAGTATCTTCACTGGCTGGCTGTGCTCTTCAGGATTAATTTCAAAATCCTGACTCTAGCTTTCAATGCTTTACATAGTGGTTCCCCTACTTACATCTCCTCACTAACCTCAAAATACACTAATAACAAGGCTTGTGCATTAGATAATCGATATTTAACCAAACAGGTGCACTACTAATATCCTTAACATTACACGAAACCTATAACTCTAAGTCTAAGCTTATTTTGAGTTTTTGACCCACTTTCTTTCATCCTTATACCTTCCACCAGTCCCGAATTAACCAGGACAGTCGTTTTTTTCCCAGTCCTGACCTGTCAAATTTGGGTAAAGTAGGTATGCAAATGTAGGTAAAATAAATAAATATAATAACTTTAATAACTTTAAAAATATAATAAGTAATGAACACCTTATTTTTACTAACACCTATTAAATTGAAAAGTAGATACATTAAAAATAGATTTTTAACCAAACCGGTGCACTACTACTATCTTTAACCTTACATTAACTCTTTAACTCTATTTCTAAGCTTATTTTGAGTTTTTGACCCAGTTTCTTCCATTCACATACCTGCCAACAGTGCTAATTTACTACTTGTTATGTCCTATGTACCCATTGTACAGCACTGTGTTTATATATTTATATAATAATCAATAATATTAAGTTTTAGCTGTCAGTTGGATCCTGTTCCGTTGCACCCCTCTGCTGTTGGTAACTCAGTGTCTTGGCCTACCGGAAAGTGGTTCTTTACTCTTCTTGTCTGAGAACAGCTACGTAACTCAGGATCAGTCTGTATAATTTACTCTCACAAAGTGACACATACTCAGGTACAGTTATTCTGTTCAGTATACGTAGTACAGAATACATGAAAGATGTCATCTTTTATCTTTACTAGATAACTTGATAGTATATACCCAAGATAAGAAGGCCACAAGATCTCATTAGCTTCTAATTTACAGGAAATCCTTGTCTAATGTCACATGTTGCCTTGTCAACAAAGAATGCACATTAAAGTGCATTGTTAGTACTTTAATGTGCATTTATTAAACCTGTAAAAATTCATTTATGATATGTGTTTGTCTGAATATTTCTCCTGCAAGCTAGGGTGCAGGAAAAGAAACAGATCCATTTAGCGGACTCTGCAAAATTCCTCAATGCATTTTCAAGTGGGACCACAAGAAAATTTAAAGGAACTTATCATATGCATCAAAGTGAATACAATGACTGTGATGTCTCTATAAAGAACTAATTTTATATGAATACTCACCAAATAAATGAATACCTAAATGAGACATAATTATTTTAAGGTTGTATTACCGCATACCTGTGCATATAAGAGAGACTTTAGTAGAGAGTTTGGCCTGGCTGATATCTCCAGCACCTAAAGCATTTCCTATCCTGACACAGGCAGCCACTGAGAAACCCATAGGTATCTGTGTTGGAAAAAGCCATTTTTATCAGTAACGCTAAAATATTAACATTAGCAGTATATCGGATTAAATCAATTAAACTGGAAACTAACATTCCCCACATTTTGCTCCTCCCAGCTTCAATTCTACATATAAAACCATGACAAAAAAAGCTAAACAAAAGAAGGGAACTGAAGTATGGATACCCCCCCCCTCAGGATTTATGTGCTTATTTGGTGCTTGGTACGATTCTTAAATGTGGAGGTTGTCTGTCAAGATTTCACATTTTCACAAGGTTTGGGACAGTTTGGTTTGAGGATTTTTTTTGAGGATAGTACCAAAATCTCTAAAAGCTAACTTTGTGATGATCTCACTGAACCCTTGGGTTATCCTACTCACCATGTAAACTGCTGTTGCCAACTCCATCATTATCGCCTGTGCTCCAAGTTCCACCACACTTATAAGACCTACAGGGAATGAAGAACTGTATATATATCATATGTGTCACTTTCACAAGTAAATTATGTTAGATGGAGTTGAAAAATAGTTTTGCTCACTGCTCAGACCTAAGTTTCCACTTCAGAAAATACAAAATGACACTGCAGGGATTCATGCCAACGATTCCACTGCAGATGATCATTCAAAGCTTCTCCCGCTTCAAAAATCAAAATAAGAATTACACATTTGAAAAATGTAGCAAAAACAGAAAAGATAAATATTTAAAACAACAAAGGGGAATGTAAATCCTGGGGGCAGTGATTATTAATGTATTTATTTATAAAAGTATGGTGATATTCTCTGAATGATTCGAATCCCTGTAAGATCCGCATCCTTGTAAGAATTGAATCATTTGAATCATTGAATCATATGACTCATTTGAATCATATGCATCATTTGAATCATATGAATCATTTGAATCATTTGAATCATATGAATCATATGAATCATATGAATGATTGAACGACTCTCTGACTCTATGAGTCATCTTTCCTTTGTGAATTAATGAGCCGTAACCTGATCCCAGAGTCTGTGTCTGAGTGCTCTGCAGATGACTCGCTCTAGGATCAGGTTACAACTGCATGATTCACAGACTGAACTGCTACAAATGAATCGTTCAGTCTACTGAACCGATTCATCTGGATCACTAAAAAGATTCCGATCAAATGAACGATTCTTTCATGATCCGGACATCACTACTCAGTACAGAAAATACATAAATACATTTTCCCCAGCAAAAATAAAAAAACTAGACACACTGCTGTGAAATTAAATCCCATGCTGATACCACACAAAATGATACAAAAGACACATACCCAGTTATCTAAAAAAGATTAAAATTATAAAATAATAAAATTATATATATATATATATATATATATATATATATTGCTTTTGGGGTCAATTTGCACAGCAAAAGATCTTGAAACTAACCTGCCAAGAAGCCTCCCAATTCAAAGCTCCACAATTCTATACAGACCATGAGCATGCTGGGAATGGCTAGACGGATGAAGGAACCCCACTCCTGCAGGCAATCTCTAGACCACCCTAAGAAGAAAGAAGCATAATAAGACCATAAAGGACAACTTTCACAATAGACCTCTGTTCCACTGTATTGATCATTTAGGGTTCTATTACCTCAATACACCCACATTCTGCCCTAGTACTCTTATTTTGAAAGAACATAATGTTTCTAAGCATTAAATCCTACTGTGCATATATATATAAGCAAATATTCAAACGATACTTCATTTGAGCTTTACATCCCAAAAAATCATATAAAGCCTCTTTTAGCATGGGAGAAAGAAAAACATGTACAATCGTTTTCTATATAGAAACACGGAATTTGACAGCAGAAAAGAACCAATCCGCACATCTACAGTGCTGTAAGATTTGCCCTTCTCGATAACTTCTATTTTTGCTTATTTGTAACATTTAAATGCTTCAGATCTTCCACCTTACTTTAATATAAGATAAACACAACATGAGTAAACACAAAATGCAGTTTTTAACCCTTTCACTGTTATGCCATTTCCCACCCTGGTGCTAAGGCAATTTTGAGAATTTTGCTGCAGCTCACGTTTAAACGCCTTGTTGGGGGTCTGTAGCTGCTTAGATGCCTGAGATAATAAGCCTTGGGGGTCTTCAAGATATTTTTTGGTAAATGTGAGGGGCAACTCTCCCATGGATACCGTTTTTGCACATTGTCTTTCTTTTTGTGAAATCGTGAACACTGACCTTAATTGAGGGAAGTGAGGTCTGTAGTAGAGCCCTGCGCGGGACTGCTTTTTGAATCCCGCTTCCGCCCGCTCCCACTGTTTTGAATCCCGCTCCCGCAATGTGGGTGTTCCGCTCCCGGCCGCTCCCGCCCGCTCCCGCCACATTTGTGGCCAAACCCGCCCGCTCCCGCCACATTTGTGGCCAATCACGCCCGCCCGCAGCCCCAGCCCCGCGGGACCCGCCTCCCAATGCAGTCCTCTAGTCTGTAGTTCTTCACATGTTACACTGGGTACTTTTGTGACTTCCTGGTTGATATGCCCTTGGTAGGCAGACCACTCAAATAAGAATTACACATTTCTTGTTTAATCTGGCCCCTTCTTCAAAGAGCCAAGGTAGTCCTTTATGGTCTTCTCGACATTAGGCACTGAATAGGACTGAGCTGTTTAATCTGGCCCCTTCTTCAAAGAGCCAAGGTAGTCCTTTATGGTCTTCTCGACATTAGGCACTGAATAGGACTGAGCTGCATAGATGCCGGTGCAAGTTCCAACAACAGAGCCAAGGACTGCAGAAGCCCTAAGTTTGGCAACGACAGATAATGGCTCTCCAAGAGGTTTAAACATGGCTTTCCAACCCTCTCCAGACATATAGATATAGGGTTGGATAGCTTTTTTCCGTCTATATATTAAGTGCATTTTTTTACAGTTATCAACATTAAACTATAGCTACCAAACTCGAATTTACTTAAATGAGTTGCCATTGGCTTGTTCTACAAGGAATATCTACAGTGTTGCAGACCTTTGTATTACCTGCAAAAAGACATACCTTACCATTAAGACCTTTTGTAATATATCTAATAAAATATTTAAAATGTATGGGTCACAATATTGACTTTTTAGGTACCCACAAGTAACAAGATTTCCCTCTGAATATACACCATTAAATATAACCCTCAGTCTGCAATCACTAAACCCATGCCCTATAATTGTGAGTCCCCCCCCCTCAAAGATTTTAGTTTGTTTGGAATTGAATTGTTTACGTTATAGGTCACATTAAAGGAGAAAAAATAAATTGTATCATTACATCTTTATTGTCATGTTTGCAGTTCTTATACAACTAATCCTAATCTGAAACAAAAAGTGTATAATGGCTTGACCACTGATAAGAAACTGTCTGATAGCTTGACTTCAGTTATATTGTGGGGTGCACTAAATGAGTTAAGGACCAATCACAGCTGAATAAGGACATAGCAAAAAGACAAAAACTGCCCTGTTAATGCAAACATAGTAAAAAAACCTTGGTCCTAAATGGGTTAATAGGTAAGTTGTTTACCTTACGCACGTTTCTAAGACATTATTTATTTTACTTCACATGGCGTGTGACATGGTCACAAATTGTACAACCAGTTATGAAGGTGTATAGTAAATTATTTATGATTTTTTATTGTTACAAATGATCACTCACCTCCCCAAGTATCCACATGCAGTTTTCTCACATATATATAGATGAAAAGCAGGGAAGACATTGTGATCTGAGAAAATGTATTTGCCCAAGCTGAGCCCCTAAAGGAAAACAAACCACAAACAATCTTAGGCTGAACCCGCCAACACATTATTTCTAACTTATCTGAGGTGTGCACCTAATAATATTTCAATACCATTCCCAGCTATAGATCATACAAATAAATCTAGTTTTTATTTCCATACCCTGTGCAGGATTTGGGGACATCCTGTCAGTAAAAGTGAGTCTTTAACAACTACTCATAATAATATATCCTCAAGATATGTAAAAGATGCAAAGAAACAGAAGAATGAAGCAAATGTTAGCAGTATAAAAGATGACCCCCCCATTGTTTCCAATTTTACTTAGGATTTCTACCACAAATTAGGGGCCACTGATAAAAAAACACACAGGATGCTCAACAGCATCCTATGAGGAGAATACCCTTCATGCATAGGTTACATACCACACTATTTTGCCCCACCTCCTTAGCTAAGTTAACCCCCAGGTTGTTTTTTTATTTTTTGTACCCTTCGTGCTCAAGATGGTTTTAAAACTTTTACAATGCTCGTGTTTAGCTATAATTTTCTCCACAGAAGTTATACCGCATTTGCTCAATTATAAGATGAGCCTGATTATAAGACGACCCCCCAAAATATTAATATTAATTTAGGAAAAAAAGAAAAAGCCTCAATATAAGAATACCCTATGAGAAAAGTTTTACTAGTAAATATTAATTCACATGTAAACTGTAATTTCATATTTAATAGACTGAGAAAAATTATTTTTTGTCTTTATTTCCTTTATTTTCCACACTGCCTCTGTTATGCATCTCCCCCCCAGAAATTCCTTATACCCCTATATGCCACTCTGTCTTCCTGATATGCCACTCTGCCTTTCAGATATACCTTTTAACCCCTATTTGCCACTCTGCCCCCAGATATGCCATATACACCCCTATATGCCACTCTGCCTCCCTGACATGCCTTTTAACCCACCATATGCCACTGTGCCTCCAGAAAACCATCATACCCCCCAACTTACTAGTGCATCCCTAGACTTCCCTGTGCTTCAGACTCCCTGGTGTCTAGTGGGGGCAGCCAGTGGGGGAGGCCTGTTCGATGCTGCTGGCCGGTATTTCCACTGGGGCTTCTATGAACCGGAAGGTCACGTGATGCCGGCGCTCCGTCATAGAAGCCGCAAGAGGAAGTGCCGGCAGCAGCAGAGGCTGTCAGAGGGGTGGATCCAGGTCCTCTGCAGAGCTGCGGGGGGAACTAGATCTTAGTCTTGTAGTCAGACCTCTAGTTGAGGTCTGATTATAAGACGACCTTGAATATAAGATGAGGGACATTTTTCAGAGCATTGGAAAAAAACTCATCTTACAATTGACCAAATACGGTATATTGTTTTTTTTGGGACAAGAAGGGATTTCTTCAGATACCATTTTTTGATCATATCATCTAATTTCTTATAAAAAAAACCCCATCCATTTATTCATATTTTTTTTTACTTTCCTACTCCCTTACTCCCTTTAACTTGCCTAGAGCTGCCATTCTAGCTGCCCACACACACCCCATGTGTAAACACTATAAAAACATAGTAACACAAAAAATAGTGTAGTATGTTTTATACTACACTATTTTTTGTGTTATTATGTTTTTTATAGTGTTTACACATGGGGTGTGTGTGGGCAGCTAGAATGGCAGCTCTAGGCAAGTTAAAGGGAGTAAGGGAGTAAGAAAGTGAAAGAGTAAGCGAGTAAGAGGGAGAATGTGTAAGTGTGTGTGTTAGCATGAGCTTTTATGTTAGAGGGGGTGAGTGTAGTATGAGTGTGTGTTAGTGTGAATATTTGTGTGTTTTAGTGCATATATGTGTATGTTGTGTTGCTGCTAGCTTCGTCTTTCTGATTCCTGGATTTTGGATACCGATAACACTGACCTCTGGCTTTGGACACAGATTCTGCTGACCTCTGGCTCCCTGACCCTAGCATTTGGATTCCAATACAGATGAATTCTGGCTTCATGTCACTCGACTTGGCTTCTAAGTTGATTGCTTTCGGCTATCCACAAAAGGCTCTGTTTCCAAGCTTGATTTCTTCCAGTGTGTCCTAGCAAGTATGACCATCTCTGCATACTGGGCTCTGCTATACCACGTGAGTACATACCTTACAAACCTCCGCTCAAAGAAGCCTCGGCGGAAGTGCCGGCATCGGAGGTTGTCAGTGCGCCGGTAGCCATATACACCAGGGAGTCTGGGGTGCATTGGAAGTCGGGGGGCATTTATATGGGGCATAAAGCATATCTGGGAGGGCAGAGTGGCATATCTTGGGGTCAGAGTGTCATATCAGGGAAGCAGAGGGGAATATCTATAAGTGCATTACGAATTAAGGGGGACCTTAAAATGGCTATTGGTTTTCCAAATTTCTGTATATATATATATATAACCTATGCTGACTAACTGCATAATAGATACCAAAACACTGTTTTACCATTCCACTAGTGTAGTTTTTCTTTTTTTTAAAAAAGTTTCTTTAAAATAGCACCAAACTTTTAGGGTGCGGACCATAATCGGGTGCGGCCTATATTGGAGCCAATATGGTATATGTATATATATTTTTGTGACAGAATGTGTGGTATACATAAAATATGTAAAAGAGGCAAACGGATGGTAAATAAACACTGCAGCATCAATCAATATAATACCTTGATTTTTACATCCTGCTTTAAATGTTATTACCTAGCCCAGTTCTAGAGCCCATGCTTGTTGAGCTTGATGGAGTTTGTTTTTGAATCAATGGCATCAACTTAACAAAGAGTAGCTTTTATGAAGACTCACAGCTGAGATCAATTTGAAGGCACCCAATTAACACATTTGCAACTAAAACCCAGCAAATGAACAGGACTCAAAAATATGATATTTAAAAGTAAAATGACTTACACAACTCCGAGATTTAAGGTGTATAGCAAGATAGCATTGGCAGAAGCATTTAAAATATTTACAACAGCACCAGTGAAAACCTGAGGCCATATTATACCCTGAAAAACACAACATGACACAGAAAAACAATTGAGTAAAAAGTCATTAACCCCTTTGTGTCAAAAGCGGTTTTAACATTTCTGCGGTGCTCATGTTTAGCTGTATTTTTCTTCTTTCTCATTTACCCCACACAAGTTATATATTGTTTTTTTTCAGGACAAGAAGAGCTTTATTTAGATGACATTGTTTTGATTGTATCATATCATTTATCATTAAAAAGGTATAAAATATTATGGAAAATTTAGAAAAAAAATTCTGACTTTTACTTAAACATCTTTTACTCATCTATAAAAGCTAATCAAAAAACCTGCTAAATAGATTCTACTGTTTGTCCTGAGTTTAGAAATACCCAATGTTTTTATGTTTTTTTGCTTTTTTTCTGCACGTTATGGAGCGTTGTGTTATTTCAAAACCATTTTTCCAAATCTGGTAATTCTTCCCCATGAGCTATTTCGGGTATCTTTTAAGTCGGTCAATACAATTTACCCTATCAAACCATGTATTTTTGAAGACTAGACACTCCAGGGTGTTTTAACTCTACCAGCAGTCTGTTTCAAACTTTGTAGTAGTCATTGTTTTGCGTTTTTTTTCACACACATTTTACCTAATGCATGAATTAACAGGCCTGGTATATGCCACTGTCACACAACACCCCAATATGTGTTTAGCAACATGCCCAGAGTACAGTGATACCCCCATGCATGGGTTTGCCTTGCTGGGGAAAAAGATTGAGGCAAACATTTTCAATGTTGAACTTTCTTTGGTGATCCTGTGCCCATGCCCTATTTGGTACATCAGACGTGACCTCAGGGGGCGTGCAGGAACTGGTTTGCTAGGGTGTGTCCTGTGAAAAGCACGTATCTTAAGGGGTGCATGGAAGTTAGATGCTGGTTCCCAAGTACGTTCTTCTGGACTGTATCCCTTCCAATTCCCCAAGTACTCCAGCCTTCCATACCGTAGACATGAGTCCAATATATCTTCTACTTCAAACTAGTCTGATCCCTGCACAGTGATGGGAGGAGGATATGTTTGTGGCTTCCTATGGTGAGGATCTGGAGTCCATCTTTTCAGAAGGGATACATGGAAAGTCGGATGGATTCGACAAGTGTCAGGGAGGTCTAGACGAACCGCAGTTGTACCGTATACAGCCATGATAGGGAAAGGACCAAGGTACTTGGGATTGAGTTTCTTTGTTGGTCCGGGAAGTTTTATATGTGCTGAAGACAGCCACACCTTATCACCTACTAGATATCGTGGTGCAGGTTTTCTACTTTTGTCTGCAAATCATTTATAGTCCAGTTGTGCCTTTTGTAAGTGGTTCTGTAGGGTATGGAATCCCTGTTGAATGAGTTGGAGCCGAATGACAGCAAGAGGAACCGTAGAAGAACGAGGCAAGTCAACGTGAAACTTCGGGTCATAACCGTAATTGGCCTTAAAAGGAGTCATCCGAATAGAACTCTATAACTGATTATTGTGAGTGAATTCCGCCAATGGTAACATTTATAAAGTATAGCAACGGAGATACTGTTCCAGGATTTGATTGGTTCTCTCGATTTGCCCGTTGGTTTGTGGATGATAAGCGGAGGACAACAGCCTTTTGAGTTGTAAATCGAGATTAATTGTACCCCTCTGTCAGATAGAATGGACCTGGGAATACCATGAAGGCAAAAGACATGACGTATGACTAGATCAGCTGTTTCCGTAGCGGTTGGTAAGTAGAGAACAGGAATGAAGTGGGCCATCGTAGTGAGACGATCAATCACTACCATGATGGTGTTGTGTTGTTTGGATACAGGCAGATCGACTATGAAATCAACTGTAACTTCCTCCCATGGCCGTGTTGGTATGGCCAGTGGTTTTGGCCGTCTGTGTTTTTGCTCTGGCACAGGTATCACAGGACTTAACGTATGAGATGATGTCTTGTCTCATTTTAGGCCACCAGAAAGACCTACTGGCGAGTTCATGGGTCTTTCTCACTCCTCCATGTCCGGCTAGCGTGTGGTCATGTACCGCATTGAGAACATCGGTTCTGACCTGAACGGGAACATAAATCAGATCGTCTTTAAAAAGGAGTTCATTCTCAGAATGGAAGGAAATGTTTGGTATAGAAGGAGATAAAGTGTCACTGTGGTTCTGGATATCCCTGAGGAGAGACGTCTATACCGCAAGGAAATGACTAGCAGGAAGGATAGTCTCTTGTCTCTGTGCTTTTTTCTTGGTCTTCGTAGAGCCTAGATAAAGCATCAGGCTCTGTCACACCGACATCCAGACACTCACACCAGGACAGGCTCTGCCACACTGACACCCAAACACACACACCAGGACAGGCTCTGCCACACCTACACCCAAACACATACCAGGACAGGCTCTGCCACATCGACACCCAAACACACACATCAGGACAAGCTCTGCCACACCAACACCCAAACACATACCAGGACAGGCTCTGCCACACCAACACCTATACACCTCCCTCCAGGACAGGCTCTGCTACACTGATAACCAAAAACCCACAAACAGCAGAACACAATCTACATCACAGACATCTACATCAGGGTGGATTTTTCACACTGCATTGTCGTTTATACCCCCTTAGTGTTTTTACCCCTTGTGTATTGATGCCCCAGCCAGTACCCTTTTAGTATAGATTAATATGGTGCCCCCACAACCTTGTATGATCGCCTCCAGCCATCACTATTTGTATTAATGCCCCCAGCAAGCCCCTCCCTTTATTATTGATTTATGTGATGGCCCCATCGCGTTGAAGTAAAGACTACGATTGAAACATGATTTCAAAATTACAGCTGAACTGGCAGTTTCGTTAATATTAGACCCTGCTGTCGATATATATTAATATTAGTCCCTGCTGCCGATATAGAATAATATTAGTCCCTGCTACCTGATTTGCAGGTATACATAAATAATGTATGGAAATATGGCATAGCAGATATGGATCTACAGAATAACACAAAAAACAAGCTTTGCAGGTATAGATCAATTGGAATTCACATAAAAACACAGCATTAAAGGTATATTTAATATCCCCTAAATTACAGGCATAGATCACAGGTTGCACACCCCAAAGCCAGCCCTGGCGTCCACACTGCCCACATAGAACCTGACCAGCACCCAGACTACTATTGTTGATTTGTTTTTGGTCAGCAAATTCGTCTCCTGAGGAAGCCAGGACAGCACCTGGTGAAACGCATAGAGAGGCTGATTTTATCTTCATCCATTCATATCACCACTTACCAGAGGATTCCTTGTGGACTGCCTTTGCTTTCATGCTGTTGTAGCCCATTTTGTGAGCCATCACCTCTTGAAAGTTGCTCCAATAAACAGGGGCCACACTTTTTACTTACTTTACTGTGCCATAGTATTAATTCTTTTATACAGATCATTGGAAAGGACTGCATTTTAGATTGTCTTGGATACGATTTTTTTCACATTGTTTAACCCTGCGCTTCCCTACCTGTATACATTACAGCACCCAGATAACCCACATAAGATTTGCCATCTTTGTCCCCAAATAGCCCAGCACAAGTCAACTGTGTCCCCAAACAGCCTGGCCTGTGCCATCTTTGTCCCATATATACCCTGCCTGTGCCATCTTGGTCCCCAAGGCTCAAACATCCTGCTAGTGCCATCTTTTTGCCCTTCCACAATTATAAATCTATGATACACACAAACACTTTTACAGTCACCCACTAATTCACACTTTCATTCAGACAATTCATCCACATATTAACTCATGTTCTCCCTAATTCAGACATTTCATCCACATATTAACTCATGCTCTCCCTCATTCAGACAACTCATCCACATATTAACTAATGCTCTCCCTCATTCAGACAATACATCCGCATATTAACTCATGCTCTCCCTCATTCAGACAATTCATTCACATATTAACTCATGCTCTCCCTCATACAGACAACTCATGCTCTCCCTCATTCAGACATTTCATATGAACTCATGCTCTCCCTCATTCAGACAACTCATCCACATATTAACTCATGCTCTCCCTCATTCACACCATTCATCCACATATTAACTCATGCTCTCCCTCATTCACACAATTCATCCACATATTAACTCATGCTCTCCCTCATTCACACAATTCATCCACATATTAACGCATGCTCTCCCTCATTCACACAATGCATCCACACATTAATTCACACTCTTTACTTATTGCAATATTCTTACTACCCTCTTCCTCACTATCTACCCCCTCTCCCTCCCTTATTACTTTCTACCCTCTCTCCCCCTTTCTATCTACCCCTTCTCCCTCCCTTATCACTTTCTACCCCCTCTCCCCCCTTTGTAGTTCTCTTACCTTTAGGTCCAGCGATGGGAGCACAAGGCTTCAGTCTTCCTGCTCTGCTGCCGTGCCCGCTGCTTCACTGCTGAGCACCAAAATATGAGGTCATATTCCGGCACTCAGCATGAAAGTAGAGGTCTCGCGGAGGAGAATGGGGGGCGCCGAGCGGTTGCAATGTGACTAGCGCTATGGTGTTATTTTTGTATTTAGGCAGGTTAGTATGTCACATACATCCCACACTGGCTGTCAGGGTTCCACCCTGCCACCCTGTACTTTGTGATGATTATTTGCATGCCTTGCAAACGCCAGAGGCCACTCTTCGGTATGTGGAACCTGGGAATCATATCATCTGACCAGCTGCACTGGCTTCCCTTGGTGTTTACCCTTTTTCCATAAATAGCTGCTCATCACCTCAGTTACTGCCTTTACATTGTAGTGTAAGTAGCCTTCTGCTGTGGCTTTGTATCCTGGTCCTGTATTTCTCCTAGCAGTTTCCTACTGATCGATCATTTGGTTCTGATCTGGCTTGGTTGTGACCATTCTCCTGGATACCTAATTTGGCTTGTCGACTGTGTCCTTCTGTTACTGACACGGCTTGTTTTTGACAGTGACATTGGCAGTGACTCGGAGCATTCATTGATCAGATACGCAATCAAAATGTATACGCTCTAATACCTATCTTAATAAGAACAATGTGCATGTGACAATGTTGATGCATACCTGATTTTGTAAGTACCGCGTCTGCAACTGGTAAAGAAATACAGCCTAAAATAACAATGAAAAGACTATTGAATACCAAAAGACACCAACATAAAATAGGATGCAGTTACATTAACATAATACAGTTCATAGTTTATTCCTTATTTCCGTAGGAAGATAATTTATTTCTCTTAAATGCTCTGGAGAATTGTATTTTAGAGAAAATCAAGAACAGGTGGCAGTAAACAAATTTAGTAGTTGAACTGTTAACTAGCAATTATACACCGTTGATATATTTCACAACCTAAATCTTTAAAAATCTTTATGGTTATCCAAGGACCGCAGCCAACTGAGGCAAACGTATAGAGAAATAGCTCCATCTTCCCAAGGGCAATCTGAATCCAACCAAGCCAGAATTACTAACATACCATAATTTATTCTGCCTGAAAATACCCATCTACAAGTAGAGCACTCAAAACGGGTCTAGTGCAGCAGATGTCATTTATAATGACGGTATGACGAAATACCTTCACTCCAGAGGAGCTGAGGTGTAAATCACGCATCTCCACCTGGTGGCAGAGGGCCCAATACAGACAACCAGGTTGTGGCTTATTGCATGTTAGGTGATACTCGCCTCTCCAGATCTGATCCTCCTGAGCTTTACATGTTGCACAGCCTGTTGGTTTCCTCCCAACTACATTTCAAGTTTGGAAACTACACAATCCCAATTCGGGTCCTAGGCACTACAGTACAAGATCTTGTGTGGGGCATATCAGGCTAGTTGTACTTTGACATCTCTCCACACCGCAGGAAAACAAGGGACAGTATTGGCGCGCAAGGGACAGCTCAATGCCATATTGTTCTCAGAGTGGCTGTTACTGCCTGGAGGCTATATTTGCTGTTAAAGAACACTGCCTGTAGTCTTTTGCTGGAATTATCTTACTCTATATGTGTTTGATTTGTCGTGCTCCCCTTTTGTATATAATTTGCTTTTTTTAATCACATCAGCAAAGCTATGTGCTGGAGTCTTTAACCAAGCAATGTCTTCTATTACCTGCCCATGTGGAGTGTGGGAAACCAAAGAAAATTGTGCACACATGATGCCCTCTCTTTATTAATACCCTATGTTGGCTTTTCAGCATATTTGGCCTCTTGTGACCCCAATGGTAGATACATTTATTTTAGACATAACTATAAACTCAGGATGCTTCTCGTTAATGTCTACACTCTGAACTACCCTAACCCCCCTTTTTTTTGTTTCCTTACTTAGTCCAACTGCTTAACTTAACTTCTTTACGTATAGGGGGTGACTTCAATAGTATTGATAATTCCTCCTTGGATAGGAGTGGAGCTGCGGTGTCAAGCCCGGCCGGGAACACCTACCTCGCTGCGGGGGCCGTCGCCTCAGAGCGCGATCCCCACCGGCAGACCTCCTCACGACGTGGCCGCACGGTCCCCGAACCGTGCGCCACGCAGAGTATCGGGTCCGGCGTCGCGATCGGACCTCCTGATCACGGCGCGGCACTACCTCGTGGCAGGCCGCGCTCCCGGACTCCCGGTCTGCGGGCACGAAGTGCCGAGCATGCGCCGCGCACCCGGAGAGGAGGGGGGCGGGGCTTAACCCCGTTGATACAAACTCCCTCTCCAACAGCCACCAGAGGGAGGGGGAGGAGATAGACTCAGCTCTGTCTCCCTCCACTCAGGTGTATCAAGGGGAGGGAGACAGGCACTGTGGGTGGGAGGAGTACAGGTGATAGGGGGTGGAAGCCTAATTACCTGCCCCTATATAAACTCCCCCAGCCTCTACACCAGTGCTTCTTTGTTAAGCTCCAAGTGTTGCTTGTACCTCTCTAGAGTATTCGTATCCTTGGTATCCTGACCTGACCTTTCGTATTCCGTTTATGCTGTCTGCTGCCTGCCTTGACCTTTGGACCGTGACCCCGACTATTCTCCTGGATTTGCCCCTCTTTTGTACCTCGCTCCTGGACTCTGTATAGTGGTGCCAGCGCCACGCTCCGCACCCCCTTACCTGACAAAACAAAGAAGCCCTTATGGAGCCTGCAGGCGCTGCTGATGCGCTCCACACCTTGACCCAACAGATTACGGCTATGGCCCAAAACCTGATGGACCTACAGGAGAATCAACTCCTGCTCCGCCAACAGTTACAAGTTGTCCAAGGGGCCATACCCCAACCACCCCCCGATGTTCTCCCCGTACCCATTGGGGAACCAGTGGTGGAAGGGGCTGGGGCCCACCCTGAACCCCCTGTTCGGTTGCCTGCTGTCTTTGACGGAGAACGCACCAAGTACCGGGCGTTCGTGTCATCGTGTGAGTTGTTGTTCGCGTTAAAGCCTCGCACTTCTGCCACGGACTATGTCAAGGTGCGTTCAGCTATCTCCCTCCTGTCCAATGGCCCCATGATCTGGGCCCATCACCTATTGCTCACGCAACACCCTGCATTAGAGACCTGGGTACTGTTCCGCCAGGCCATGGACGGTTTATATGCTGACCCCCACAGAAGGGGGACTGCTGAGAACCTCCTCCACAACCTCCGGCAAGGTCGCAAGCCGGTGGAGGACTACATCTCGGAGTTCCGGAGCCTGGCCACAGAGACCCGGTGGAACGAACCTGCTCTGCTCCACCAGTTCCGCCTCGGGTTGGCGGAGTCCCTGAAAGATGAACTAGCCAGGATGGATCCTCCGGCCACCCTGGATGCCATGATTCACGCGGTCACCCAATTGGACCGCCGTCTCCGGGAACGTCGCCTAGAGCGGGGTCCTCCTCCTCTCTCTCGTTCAGGCTTCCCCAACCGTCCTCCGACTGCGACTCCGAGTCCTTCCTCTGATGATGCTGTGGAACCCATGCAAATCGGGGTGGCAAGAGGACCCCTGTCGACAGCCGAAAGAACCAAACGGGGGAACGAGAACCTCTGTATGTATTGCGAGAAGCCGGGGCACTTGGTCCGTGTATGTCCACTAGCACCGCCTCGAGGTAAGGCCACGTACGTACCTCTTTATGTCTCAACGGGGCTGCCTCTCATCTCTCCGTTCCTGTGTTGTTGCAGTGGGGCGGTAAGTCCGTACCCCTACACGCCATCCTGGATTCCGGGGCCAGCGAGAACTTTCTGGACACTGACCTAGCCCACCGCCTTCACACCCCCACACGTCTCCGGGACCCACCTCTCGAAGTCCGGCTGGTGGACGGGAGACCGATATCATCAGGGCCGGTTACCTCCGAGACTCTCCCTCTCCGCCTTACCGTCGGAACGTCACAACAAGAGACAGTGGTCCTCAACCTTGTCCACACCCCCACGTACCCTCTCATCCTGGGTCTTCCCTGGCTCTGTAAACACGATCCAGCAATAAAGTGGTCTTCAGGAAAAGTCACTTTTTGTTCGACCTTTTGTATGCAACATTGTATTGCGGGGGCTGCGCTCTCCCTTCTCGAGCTTTCGTCGACTCCTTCAGCTGGGGATTCTATGTTACCCGCCCCATACCGTGGTTTTGCCTCCGTTTTTGACCCTAAGGAAGCTGAACGTCTTCCACCACACAGACCATACGACTGTCCTATCGATCTCCTCCCGGGGGCTCCCATACCGTTCGGTCGTATCTTTCCCCTCTCGGAACCCGAACTCAAGATCCTCAAGGAGTACATCGAGGACAACCTGGGGAGAGGCTTCATCCGACCTTCCACTTCCCCGGCCGGTGCCGGGATCTTCTTCGTAGGAAAGAAAGATGGAGGACTCCGACCTTGCGTCGACTACAGAGAATTGAACCACATCACCATCAAAAACAAGTATCCCCTGCCTCTGATTCCCGAACTCATGGACCGCCTACGGGGGGCGCAAGTGTACTCCAAGCTGGATCTACTGGGCACCTATAACCTGGTTCGCATCCGGAAGGGGGACGAATGGAAGACAGCCTTTCGTACCAGATACGGACATTACAAGTACCGAGTCATGCCGTTTGGTCTCTCCAATTCACCAGCCACGTTTCAGCGTTTCCTCAACGACTTGTTCAGGGACGTGCTGGACTCATGTGTTGTGGTCTACTTGGACGACATCCTCGTCTACTCATCCTCACTAGCAGAACACCGAAAGCACATGGCCCTGGTGCTGACTCGGCTCCACCAGAACCACCTATATGCCAAGCTGTCCAAATGCACCTTCGAAACCACCAGGGTGGAGTTCCTGGAGTTCATAATCACCCCTGGGAAGATAGAGATGGACCCCAGGAAGGTGATGGCGATCCAGCAATGGCCTGTCCCGAACTCGGTCAAGGCCGTCCAAAGATTCATCGTTTTCGCCAACTTCTACAGGCGGTTTATCAAGGGGTTCTTTCGCCTGGTCCTCCCCATCACCAGTCTCACCAAGAAACATACCAAGTTTCGGTGGACACCACCAGCACAAAAGGCGTTCGACATGCTGAAACAACAGTTCACCACAGCCCCCATCCTCGTGCTCCCAAATCCTCTGAAGGCCTACTGGTTGGAAGTGGATGCATTGGAGTCCGCTGTGGGTGCCGTTCTCTCACAGCGCCACGGAGCCCAAGACCTTCTCCATCCGGTCTCCTATTTCTCCAAACGACTCTCCCCGGCTGAGAGCAACTACAACGTGGGGGACCGGGAACTCCTCGCCATCAAGATGGCCTTGGAGGAGTGGCGGCACCTGTTGGAGGGAGCACAATACACCATCACCGTGTTCACCGATCATCGCAACTTGGAATATCTTCGTACAGCCAAAAGACTCTGCCCTCGGCAAGCCCGATGGGCTCTGTTTTTCACGCGCTTTCAACTCCATATCACCTACAGACCCGGGACAAAGAACATCCAGATTGTACGACCCGGTGGAAGAACCAGTCTCGTCACAAGACGGGATCCTACAGTCAGCCCACTTCTTGGGCATACAGACGTCCCTCATGGATGACCTCCGTAAACACAGCCGAACCCTCCACTCCGAACCAGAGACAGTGTCTTGCAAGGCCTCTCAGGGCCTATTCCTGAAAGACGGGGTGGTGTATGTACCCCTCCTAGCGAGACCCGCAGTTATCCGCGCGGTCCATGACCTTCCCTCTTCCGGTCATGGAGGACACCGTCAGACCCGAGACCTCGCCCGACGATATTTTTGGTGGCTGACTATGTCAAAAGACATCGAGCAGTACGTCCAATCATGTTCAGTGTGCGCCCGATCCAAGAAATCCACCATCAAAACAGCAGGCCTCCTACAACCCCTCGCCATCCCCGAGCGACCATGGACAGACATCACCGTTGATTTCATCGTGGACCTACCACCCTCACGAAGCCACAACACAGTCATGGTGGTGGTTGATCGTCTCACAAAGATGGCTCATTTCGTCCCCACCACTGCATTACCCACGGCGGCCAAGACGGCCGACCTGTTTTTGCAAGCCATATACAGACTACATGGGACACCCCACACAGTATTGTCGGACCGAGGGACCCAGTTCACGTCCCGATTCTGGAAAGCGTTCTGTAAGGGGTTGGGAGTCCGTCGCTGTTTGTCCTCCGCCTATCATCCCCGTACCAATGGCCAAACAGAACGGGTGAACCAAATACTGGAACAATACTTGCGCTGCTACGTCTCGCATCTTCAAGACGATTGGTTCACCTTGCTACCATTGGCGGAGTTCTCGTACAACAACCACCTACAACGGTCTATAGGGATGTCTCCCTTCCAAGCAGTTTACGGGTACAACCCGTCCTTCCTCTTCGACCTTCCCTCCACCGAAGGTGTCCCTCCGGCCCGGGATCATATCCAACTACTACAACAAACCGTCCCGGTCCTCACAGCCGCACTGCAGAAAGCCCAAGCACACCACAAGAAACAATTCGACAAACACCATCGGCCGCATGCCCCTCTTCAAGTGGGCGACAAGGTGTGGCTCTCCTCCAAATACATACCCACTCGGACACCCTCCAAGAAGTTATCTATCTAGGACCCTTTCTCGTCACTGATTTGGTTGGTCCGGCTGCCGTCAAGCTCAAGCTCCCTGACTCCTGGGGTCTTCATCCAACGTTCCACGTATCCTTGGTGAAGAAATGGGTCCCTTCTTTGGACACTGGGGGAAGCAACATTCCTCCTCCTCCGGTTCTGGTGGACAACGACCAAGAATACGAGGTGGAGAGCATCCTTGACTCCCGCATCCGCAGGGGCCGTTTTGAGTACCTAGTTTTGTGGAAGGGATTCGGCCCGGAGGAACGGTCATGGGAACCCCTGGCCAACGTTCACGCCCCTGCTAAGATCCGATCCTTCCATCGCTCCCATCCTGTGTACGAGGGGGGGTATGTCAGGCCCGGCCGGGAACACCTACCTCGCTGCGGGGGCCGTCGCCTCGGAGCGCGATCCCCACCGGCAGACCTCCTCGCGACGTGGCCGCATGGTCCCCGAACCGTGCGCCACGCAGAGTATCGGGTCCGGCGTCGCGGGAACCGTCGGGCAGGAGGTCTACTCCGTGGCAGACCGCGCTCCCGGACTCCCGGTCTGCGGGCACGAAGTGCCGAGCACGCGCCGCGCACCCGGAGAGGAGGGGGGCGGGGCTTAACCCCGTTGATACAAACTCCCTCTCCAACAGCCACCAGAGGGAGGGGGAGGAGATAGACTCAGCTCTGTCTCCCTCCACTCAGGTGTATCAAGGGGAGGGAGACAGGCACTGTGGGTGGCAGGAGTACAGGTGATAGGGGGTGGAAGCCTAATTACCTGCCCCTATATAAACTCCCCCAGCCTCTACACCAGTGCTTCTTTGTTAAGCTCCAAGTGTTGCTTGTACCTCTCTAGAGTATTCGTATCCTTGGTATCCTGACCTGACCTTTCGTATTCCGTTTATGCTGTCTGCTGCCTGCCTTGACCTTTGGACCGTGACCCCGACTATTCTCCTGGATTTGCCCCTCTTTTGTACCTCGCTCCTGGACTCTGTATAGTGGTGCCTGCGCCACGCTCCGCACCCCCTTACCTGACATGCGGCCACTTCACGCCCCCAGTTTAACGGTTTTCATCAGCTGATCCACCAGCTTCTATTGGTTGATCCTTGGCATATATCTAATCTAGGTAAAAGAGATCATATTCACCTTTCCAAAGCACACTCCTCCCTCTCACTTATAGATCAAACTATAGTTTCTGCGCACCTACTAGACAGGATCTTGCAAAAGAACATTGAAAATATACTTATCTCTCACCATGCCCCAATTTCACTCATAGGTACATTCTCAGACAAAACTTTACTGCACAGACATTGGAAATTCCGATCTTATCTCTATGATTAAGACAATTTTCAACAACACTTGATAACAGTGTGAGCAAACTACATGGATGACAACATAGGACACATGGACCAGCCACTCTTATTATGGGGACGCTAGATAATTATAGCAAAAGTCTAATCCCCTTATGCTTACGAATAACCAGAGACCCTAAATGACTATCTCACCCCAGATGGTCTACCTGCTAAAAAGAAGATGTGCCTCCTATGCTAGCAGATCTTTTTAATACTACCCTTGAACATCAAATCTTAAGTACATCTAGGACCGTCCTGATACCTAACCCCAGTAAGGACCCAACCAGGGTCCCATCTTACCTTCTGATAACATTAATGATCCAATACAAAGTTATTGACTAAGTTTTAAAAAAAAATGTATGGTTTGATGGGGTAAAATGGGCCAGGTTTAACTATGTCAAATAGGACATGGGTGCAGACTGACCAGATGTCAAAATGAAAAAAAATGTGTATCTTGCAAAATATGTTTTTTTTTAGCCCCAAAACTGGTGTGGTTTGTCAGTGACATATACCAAGAGCTGTAAATGCAAACCTAAAGTATAATATGTGTACAAAGAACACACACATAATTACTGCCCCAAACTTTGACAAAGGCTGTGGTTGAATTAGTTCATAGAGTTAAAATACAAGCATTGTCTACTTTTCAAAAATATATGGTTTGGTGGGGGAAATTGAATTGGCCGGCTTCAAAGATGTCCAAAATAGGACATGGAGGCGGAAGGAAATTAGATGATATGATCAAAAATTGTATCTAAACAAAACCCTTCTTATTCTGAAAAAAACAAAATATTACTTGTGTTGGTACACTAAAAAAGAGAGAAAATTAACAGTCTTGGCTACAAAAAAACCCAAAACTGCCTGGTCCTTAAGGGTTAATTACACATGCAATGAATGGGCTAAAGACCTAGATAGCGTTATCGTTGATTATATCAGATTCATCAAAACTTGTCATCCCAGTTTATTTTTACATCAGAGATTAATTACTGGGCCTTCAAATTCCCTCATTTCTTACAGGAGGCATTTTTTTAGACTGAAGCAACTCCTCCTGTTGCCCTTCTGTGCAGAAATGGTTTATAAACATACCCACGATGTTTACATTTCTCCAGCCAAACTGTATAAAATGGGTCTGAGAGGATGACAACTACCCTAATTGTTTACAACCAGGGGCTGATGTTATGCATGGGCTTTGGTAATGACCGGAGGTCACCACCTCTCTAGTGTCCTTGCCCCAAACCTAACCCACATCTTTAATCTCTTCTCTTTCAAACATGCCATCATCTCCCCATCCTAAAGAAACCTTCCCTTGATCCCACATCCCCATCAAGCTATCGTCCAGTTTCACTTCTCCCACTAGCTTTCAAACTGCTGGAACGATCAACTTACAATCAACTAACAAACTTCAAACTCTCTACTTGACCCTCTACAATCCAGTTTCCATCCACAGCATTCAACAGAGACTGCACTCACTAAAATTACTAATGACCTCCTCGCATCTTAAACAAAAGGCCAATTCTCACCGATTATTCTCTTGGACCTCTCCGCAGCCTTTGACACAGTTGACCACCCCCTCCTCCTACAAACCCTCCATGCTCATGGCATTCGTGACACGGCTCTTTCATGGCTTAAATCCTACCTTTCTGACTGTACTTTTAGTGTCTCATTCACTGCTTGCTCCTCTCCCCTACCGCTATCTATTGGTGTTCCTCAAGGCTCATTTATTGGGCCTCTGCTATTCTCCATCTAAACTTCTTCCTTTGGCTTCCAGTACCACCTATATGCAGATGATACCCTAATCTATATTTCTGCTCCTGACCTTTCCCCCTCTCTTCTTACTCGCCTCACCTGTCTATCAGGAATTGCATCATGGATGTCCTCCCATTATCTAAAGTTTAACATCTCTAAGACCAAACTCATGGTAATCTTGCCATCTGCTCTGTCCCCTTTTCCTGACATCTCTACTACTGTTGAAAACTCCACTATCCAACCAACAGACCAGGTTTGTTGCCTTGGTGTCACCCTTGACTCTACTCTCTCCTTCATCCCTCACATCCAGTCCCTCACCATATCCTGACACCTTCACCTGAAAAACATCTCCCAAATCCGCCCATTCTTCACACAAGACACAGCCAAGTTACTGATCCATTCCCTTGTGATATCCCACATGGATTATTGCAACTCCCTACTAACCGGTCTCCCTCTGTCCCGCTTTTCCCCTGCTTCAATCCATCCTCAACATTGCAGCTAGATTAATTTTTCTATGCTGCCGTTCCTCAGCGGCTGCTCCACTATGCCAATCACTTCATTGGCATCCCATACCCTTCAGAATCAAATTTAAACTTCCGACCCTGACCTATAGAGTCCCCAACAACTCGGCACCCCCTTACATCTCTATCCTCCTATCCAAATACACCCCTACCCGCCTTCTTCACGCCTCTCACGACCTGCGGCTATCTTCTACACTTCCACTCCGGTATTCTGGATTTCACCTGCGCCACCGCGTTCCCTTCCCCGTTCCATCAGACTTTTTACCTTGTACACAATTTTCAAAACCTCTCTGGAAACCCACCTGTTCAAGGAAGCGTACAGCATTCCTTCCCAGTACTCTCAACCATCATCATAATCAAGCCATCTGAATAATTAACAGCTTCCACATATCATCGGACCCAGGTCAACTCATCCCCATCCAAGCAGTCCTCTCCTATTGTCTCACTTCCCCATCAACCACCAACTAGATTGTAAGCTCGCAAAAGCAGGGCCCTCTTCTCCTTTGTACCAGTTTGTTATTGTGTGTGATTCTAAATTGTTCTACTGACTGAGCTGCGGAATCTGCTGGCACTTTATTAATAAATGTAATGTAATATGAATACCTTCATGAGGCCAGATTTTTCATCTTCTATCTTTATTTAGAAAAAAATATACATTTTGTTTCAAATGGATTGGACAAACTCAGTGACCCAAAAGGAGTTAAGAATAAAACATGTTATTAATACATGGCAAACCTTTATCAATACATTGGATATTAATGTCCGTACTCAGATCATTTGTACATTTCCACATACTAAGACTCTACAAGTGAAGCATCTTATACAGTCATAGGAGGGTTGCAATGACAAGGAATGTTGGGAAGAGACAAAACATTCCTAGCCGATACAGACCTCATTTTAGCCCTATTAGTTATAGTTAATAGTTTTGTCGTATAAGTCTTATTTTAAAATTGCTTCATCATGCTGGGCATCCTACAAGTGCTGTACTCACGGTCCTTCTTACTCCACATTATACACTTGCTACCATTGCGCTAGGGCAGAATGCAATATACATTTTAACCCGTGCCTTTCATATCATGATATGTACCTTTTTGTATTCTATGTATTACACATGGTAGTGCTACCAAACTATGGATGACTATGGAGTATTGCACTTTATGACTTTTAAAATTGCTTGTATCTTCCGAATATATCTACATAATTCTTTACCCCCTAATTTTTGTTTGTTAAAGATTAGTTTTCCTTGTAATCAGTGACTCACTTAAGTAGTGGATGATTAAAATGTTATGTTTAAATTATCCCAATTCTGTTGGTAGATATCCCATGTTTCTTTACTACCTTGTCCCACACAGACCTGTTCAATGTTTCTGGAGCAATGCTTCTTAGGAACATGTCATTACTTTTCTCTAACCAAGAAACCATATATGTAGACCAAAGAGGGTAATGTCACAAATGTAAAAAAGAAACTTACTGGCACAGCTGGGATAAAAATCATCACATATGTCTGTGCCAACCTTAAACAAAAAGAATTGGTCACTTTTCATAACAAAAACATGCATTATGCACAGTTCAATCTACTTTTACAGATTACATGAATGTTGTCAGTAATGGATGTTATACTTTACACAGTTTACTCAACTCCTTTTTGCTGAAGCATCGTATAACAAATTGATCATTTAAATACTCCATTTTTGATGAAGCATTGTATAACAAATTGATCATTTAAATACATTCACAAACCAAGTGCTAAAACCATTTCAGTGAATGCTGTGAGTAAAATGGGTCAAACAGTATATGTCAGTCCAAATTAACTAAATATAATAATAATGATCCTCAATGCATACAAACATTTAGTATTTTATTGGAGTGGACTACAAATAGCTGATGTCACAGCTATACAACTGGAAAAAAGATTTGAGAGTATGCAGATTTTATTTTTGAGTCACAAGATGAAACTTAAGTGCCATAGAAAAAACGATGTTCCTCTTTGAGCATACAATATAGTGTTGTATAGACTAATGTATGTTAGTACTGATGGAAATCTAAGTTTGTTCATTTAGGCATTATCTGCAGACCTGGAGGCTACCATTGCTGTCAGTCATATGATGTTTTTGGAGAGTTTCTCTGCTCAACCACAACACTGGGCTGATTCTGATTATTTATGACAATGCTAATGGACTCCATTTCTCTCTTGATCTTCATTAGTTATAGTGTCCAGTTGGTCCACTGTATTGTTTACCACAGACAGTATAATTATTATTAGTATTATTATTATCTTTTATTTATATAGAGCCAACAATTGATGTAGCGTTTAATTATATAAAGGGTCAGGATGTTTGCCTACACAGTAAACGAAAAAATTATTTGATTCCCTGCTGATTTTGTACGTTTGCCCACTGACATGATCAGTCTATAATTTTAATGGTAGGTTTATTAGAATAATGAGAGACAGAAAACAGCAAAAAATCCAGAATAACACATATCAAATAAGTTATAAATTGATTTGCATTTTACTCAGTAAAGTAAGTATTTGACCCCTTTGCAAAACATGTACTTGTTGGCAATCACAGAGGTCAGACGTTTCTTGTAGTTGGCCACCAAGTTTGCACACATATCAGGAAGGATTTTGTCCCACTCCTCTTTGCAGATCCTCTCCAAGTCATTAAGGTTTTGAGGCTGACGTTTTGACACTCGAACCTGCAGATTCCTCCACAGATTGTCTATGGGATTAAGGTCTGGAGACTGGCTAAGCCACTCCAGGACGTTAATGTGCTTCTTTTTGAGCCATTCCTTTGTTGCCTTGGCCATCTGTTTGTCAATGTCATGCTGGAATACCCATCCACGACCCATTTTCAATGCCCTAGCTGAAGGAAGGAGGTTCTCACCCAAGATTTGACGGTACATGGCCCCATCCATGGTCCCTTTGATGCAGTGAAGTTGTTGTGTCGCCTTAGCTGAAAAACACCCCCAAAGCATAATGTTTCCACCTCCATGTTTGACAATTGGGACGGTGTTCTTGGGGTCATAGGCAGCATTCCTCCTCCTCCAAACACGCCGAGTTGAGCTGAAGCCAAATAGCTCAATTTTGGCCTCGTCTGACCACAACACTTTCACTCAGTTCTCCTCTGAATCATTCATATGTTCATTGGCTTCAGATGGGCCTGTACATGTGCCTTTTTGAGCAGGGGGTCCTTGCGGGCGCGGCAGGATTTCAGTCCTTCACGGCGTAGTGTACCAATTGTTTTCTTTTTTTTGCTGGTGACTATGGTCCCAGCTGCCTTGAGATCATTGACAAGGTCCTCCCGTGTCCCGTGTAGTTCTGGGCTGATTTCTCACAGTTCTCATGATCATTGAAACACCAGGAGGTGACATCTTGCATGGAGACCCAGACCGAGGGAGATTGACAGTTATTTTGTGTTTCTTCCATTTGCAAATAATCACACCAACTTTTGTCACCTTCTCACCAAGCTGCTTGGCGATGGTCTTGTAGCCCATTCCAGTGTAGGTCTACAATCTTGTCCCTGACATCTTTGGACAGCTTTTTGTTCCTGGCCAAGGTGGAGAGTTTGGAATCTGATTGATTGCTTCTGTGGACAGGTGTCTTTTATACAGGTAACAAGCTGAGATTAGGAGCACTCTGTATAAAAGACACCTGGGAGACAGACATCTTGCTAATTGATAGGGGATCAAATACTTATTTCACTGAATAAAATGCAAATCAATTTATAATTTATTTGAAATGCATTGTTATTCTGTCTCTTACTGTTCAAATAAACCTACCATTAAAATTATAGACTGATAATGTCTTTGTCAGTGGGCAAACATACAAAACCAGCCAGGAATCAAATTATGTTTTCCTTCACTGTAAAATGGGCTAAGTTAACAGAGCTTAGAAAACATCCAATGGCTAATATGCAGCTTTTATTAAAACTTTTAATGTATTTTTTTTCAGTTTTTACCTACTGGATAAAATGGTACGTTAGTTAAAAAGCAAGACATCACCAAATCGATATTGCTATTCTGAATATAATATAAGACCGGAGACTGATTATGGTCTGAGTCTTAGCATCAGGAAGGAGAAGACTACTGTACATAGGCCAACTTGGTTTTACGTATCTATTTTCCAGTACCTTTTCGGTATAAACTGATTGATAATGACAATAATGTAATAATAACTGAAAAGTGTCTTATAGCTTGCTTTTTAACTATGCATTATTCGTACTTTGATCAGCTGTTATACAGAGATTAGCAGCTATCATTTGTGTTTGTCAGATATTACGTGTAATATTAACCTGGCAACATCCGGATTCTGTCTGAAGAGCAGCAGGATGTATTCAGTGTTAATGAAGATGCCCCAGCAAGGGAAGCAGAACAGTAACAGGATCAGAATCCCCCTCTGTAAGATTATTCCAATGCGTTTCATATTTTTACCACCATACGTCTATAAGAAAGTAAATAATAGAGGAAAAATTACAACTTAGTAACAATTCAATCTGTTTTTTTATTTACATATATGCAACATGTGTTTGACACATCATATACCTGACAGAGGAGACTCCATGCTGCCGGAAGAAAACCTGATGTCCAGTGTATCAGCAAAAAGAGGTCCCCACCGGCAGTGGCATCACAACCCGGGTGCGGGGGGTGCGGACCGCACCCGGGTGACACCTTACAGGGGGTAACACCACACCAGGCAGAGAACTCTATGAGAGTGTAATCTGCCTGGGATCACCCTACCATAGCGCGGCCGCGGCAGTGCAACAGGAGCGGAGGAGGCAGACCTGGCACTGGCAGATCATCACTGGACGGCGGAGGAGGAATAACGGCACCACGCACAAAATTGTCCAAAATATAGGCCGCGGCTGATTATAGGCCGCAACCCTAAAGTTTAATGTTAATTTAAAGAAAATATAATTAACAGAAACATTACTAGAAAGCTAAGAGTATTCCGCTTTTTCAGTTTTTACTCCTGGAGCGCTTTCACAATAGGGTCGGGCAAAGGAACAGGAAGAGAGGCTGTCCCTGTTAACTATTCTTAATTCATTTTTTAATATATTTTAATAATCACATTGTGATTAGTAAGCTGGGCTCCACTGACCCGCATGGTTGAATGCAGTACCTTAGGGTTCTCACAAGTGTCTTGAGAGACACCCTAGAGAACTTATTTATTTTTTAGGAAAAATATCTCACGCACTTGTGATCACATCTCCAGAGCAGTCACAGTGCGTCCTGAGGTGGGTTATTGTTGATGTCCTCCAAAACTTCTTTTAACCCCTTCGCGACCTTTGCCGGTTCAGGACCGTCATGACAAGAAGGTCACTAAATGACCTTTGACGGTCCTGAACCGTCAAAAAATTAAATAAGCTTAGAAAGTGATCAACGATCACTTTCTTCGCTTAAACGGCGTTACTGTAATGCCTCGATGTCGAGGCATTCAGTAACGCCGAGATCGGCATCGGGGGCCTTGTCTGGCCCCTCCCCGGGGCGCCAACAGCCGCCATACATTCTCCTCCATTTGGGAGGAGAAAGCGATCTTGATTTGATTTTGCTGTAACTCTACCTGAGAAATGAGGGTGTCGCATGCATTCGACAAGCCTGAACCAATAGATATTCCTGAAACATTGATGACCTAAAAAACAAATGGCATATTACAAATGAAACATTTAAAACTATTCTAACCCTTATGTCTTATGTAACTCAGCTACAGTAACCATCCCTATAATGATAAAAAAACACAGCGTTATCTGCACGTTATTGCTGAAATCTAGTAATAAATTACTGATACCATATAAGAAATCCTTGACTAAATCATACATCACTCCTATCTACCAAAGTTGGAGGCCTCATAATTTATCTCATATTACCGTATTTGCTCGATTATAAGACGAGGTTTTTTCCAGAAAAATACCCCTCGCCTTATAATCGGGGTCATCTTATAATCAGACCTCAACTAGGTCTGACTATGAGACTAAGATCCAGATCCCCCGAAGCGATGGAAATAAAAACTAAATATTTTTCTCAATCATAGCTTTTATTAAAAAAAAATGTTCACATAGTTTACATGAATTTACATTTACTGGTAAAACTTTTTTCCTATAGGGTCGTCTTATATTCAGGCTTTTTCTTCTTTTCATAAATTAATATTCAGATTTTGGGGGGGTCGTCTTTTAATCAGGGTCATTTTATAATCGAGCAACTACGGTAGTTAATCTGGCCTTTACTTTCTCCCAAGGCACATCCCAATATATGAAACGCATGACACACAGTTTATAAAATGCATCATTAAATACACCAGATTTCCTACAATGCATCTTACATTCAAAATAGTGCAGACAGGGTCCTGTTATGTTAATATAAAGTTTTACATACACATTGGGCTACATACAGCACATTATCAAACGAAAACTATAAATTCTGAAACAGAAACAGTGCAAGAAAACAAGGATGGAATAACACCTACAACAATAGCAAGTACCACAGAGTCCAACTCAATCTTTTTCAGTTTAGCAGATATACCCCATTAAGACCTGACAGTCCTAAGCAAATAAGATGATGAGCATTGACCATCACTGGCTTCCTCTTTGAAATCAATAAGTGTGTCAGTTGTAACTGGTACCAAGTGCATAAAACTATGAAGGTTGGCTGCAAAACTACATTGGGGGGGTATGGGTAGATGATGAATGTATGCATTGTCTGCAAGCCCTGTGCACCAAATTTACTGTAAATTCCATGTTTTATGGGTTAAATATAATTTGTGGAGAATATCTGCTAAATATTGTCATCTCTAGCAGATAGAGGGACAGTTCCTTTTTGGGATCCAAACCCCTGTGTCACTCTGTCCTGTCTAGGAACCTTAGAACAACTCAATTAAATTGAAATTAAACTGTTGAAATATATATGTAAATTTTCCATTTAAATGCCTTAACTGCACAATTAGCTACCGGTCCTCCAGGCTAAGCTCAACGGTAGTATCTGTGAGAATAGAAACCCTTTATCTTCTGGGCTTGACTCTTTAAGTGACAATCAGGTACGTGTCAACAGACACGTACCTACAATAGGGATGTACCGAAATTAAAATTCTGGACCGAAACTGAAAATTTAGGATTCACTTGGCCGAAACTGAAAATGACCCCCCCCCCACACACACCTTTAAAAAAAAACAACAAAAAAACCACACTTTTATTAAACATAAGTAACACCAAAATTTGACAAAAAAAAAAACCAATAGCAATATTACTGTATTTGCTCGATTATAAGACAAGGCTTTTTTCAGAGCAAATGCTCTGAAAAATAACAATAAAAGGGAATAAAAACAAGGAAATAAAAACAAAAAAAAATTATCAATCATAGTTTTTATTATATAAGAAAGAATAGTTTAAAACTATTTAAAACTATTCTAACCCTTATGTCTTATGTAACTCAGCTACAGTAACCATCCCTATAATGATAAAAAAACACAGCACGTTATTGCTGAAATCTAGTAATAAATTACTGATACCATATAAGAAATCCTTGACTAAATCATACATCACTCCTATCTACCAAAGTTGGAGGCCTCATAATTTATCTCATATTACCGTATTTGCTCGATTATAAGACGAGGTTTTTTCCAGAAAAATACCCCTCGCCTTATAATCGGGGTCATCTTATAATCAGACCTCAACTAGGTCTGACTATGAGACTAAGATCCAGATCCCCCGAAGCGATGGAAATAAAAACTAAATATTTTTCTCAATCATAGCTTTTATTAAAAAAAAATGTTCACATAGTTTACATGAATTTACATTTACTGGTAAAACTTTTTTCCTATAGGGTCGTCTTATATTCAGGCTTTTTCTTCTTTTCATAAATTAATATTCAGATTTTGGGGGGGTCGTCTTTTAATCAGGGTCATTTTATAATCGAGCAACTACGGTAGTTAATCTGGCCTTTACTTTCTCCCAAGGCACATCCCAATATATGAAACGCATGACACACAGTTTATAAAATGCATCATTAAATACACCAGATTTCCTACAATGCATCTTACATTCAAAATAGTGCAGACAGGGTCCTGTTATGTTAATATAAAGTTTTACATACACATTGGGCTACATACAGCACATTATCAAACGAAAACTATAAATTCTGAAACAGAAACAGTGCAAGAAAACAAGGATGGAATAACACCTACAACAATAGCAAGTACCACAGAGTCCAACTCAATCTTTCCCAAATGTCCACAGAAAACAGAGCTTACAATATTCAAAAGGAACACCATAATCTGGGACAGGAACTGAAAAACAAAAGCAGGAGAAAATGTTTAGTATATTTTCAATGCATATACCGTATTGGCTCGGATATAGGCCGCCCCCGTATATAGGCCGCACCCTAAAAGTTTGGTGCTTTTTTAAAGAAAAAGTTTTTTTTCTTTAAAAAAGCACCAAAAAAAACATGCTGCCACTCTGTCCCCCCCCCCGAGATATGCTGCCGCTGTCCTCCCTCCCCGAGATACGCTGCCGCTGTCCTCCCTGCCCGCGATACGCTGCCGCTGTCCTCCCTGCCCGCGATACGCTGCCGCTGTCCTCCCTGCCCGCGATACGCTGCCGCTGTCCTCCCTCCCCGCGATACGCTGCCGCTGTCCTCCCTCCCCGCGATACGCTGCCGCTGTCCTCCCTCCCCGCGATACGCTGCCGCTGTCCTCCCTCCCCGCGATACGCTGCCGCTGTCCTCCTCTGCCCCCCCTCCTCGACTTACCGGAGCAGACTCCCGGGTGTCTTGCGGGGCCGGCGGGAGACATCTACGCAATACGCGCATGCAACTTCCGGTACCGGTACCGGAAGTTGCATACGCGTATTGCGTAGATGTCCCTCGCCGGCCCCGTCGGGGGTGGGCAGAGGTAAAACGCTTAGATAACCTCCCGTGCCGGCACCCCCCCCCGTGGGATGTGCTGGCAGGGGAGGCTGTCTGAGCGTATCGGGGAGAAGGATGCAGGTCCCCTGCACCGCTGCGGGGGATCTGTATCTTAACCCCGCTGCCTGCCCGGCGCCCGGGACTGCATGTCCCGGGCGTCGGGCGCTAGACCCCGAATATAGGCCGCACCCCCACTTTAAAAACTTAAAGTGGGGGAAAAAAGTGCGGCCTATATTCGAGCCAATACGGTATATGGCTAAAAAGAAGGTAGCTTTCCATATTATCCTAAAGAAAGCAGATCAATTCGCATTCAGTATTAATCCCTATGTATTTGTTTAGGTTCCTTCTGAACAATAAAGGATCAACTAATCCATTCCTATAGGAGAAGGTTGTTGGCATTAGCCCTCCATAATGCAGAGGAAATGGTGTAGAATAATGTATTTCCTCTCATCTCATCTAATCTATATTTGCAGTTTAGCAGATATACCCCATTAAGACCTGACAGTCCTAAGCAAATAAGATGATGAGCATTGACCATCACTGGCTTCCTCTTTGAAATCAATAAGTGTGTCAGTTGTAACTGGTACCAAGTGCATAAAACTATGAAGGTTGGCTGCAAAACTACATTGGGGGGGTATGGGTAGATGATGAATGTATGCATTGTCTGCAAGCCCTGTGCACCAAATTTACTGTAAATTCCATGTTTTATGGGTTAAATATAATTTGTGGAGAATATCTGCTAAATATTGTCATCTCTAGCAGATAGAGGGACAGTTCCTTTTTGGGATCCAAACCCCTGTGTCACTCTGTCCTGTCTAGGAACCTTAGAACAACTCAATTAAATTGAAATTAAACTGTTGAAATATATATATGTAAATTTTCCATTTAAATGCCTTAACTGCACAATTAGCTACCGGTCCTCCAGGCTAAGCTCAACGGTAGTATCTGTGAGAATAGAAACCCTTTATCTTCTGGGCTTGACTCTTTAAGTGACAATCAGGTACGTGTCAACAGACACGTACCTACAATAGGGATGTACCGAAATTAAAATTCTGGACCGAAACTGAAAATTTAGGATTCACTTGGCCGAAACTGAAAATGACCCCCCACACACACACACCTTTAAAAAAAAACAACAAAAAAACCACACTTTTATTAAACATAAGTAACACCAAAATTTGACAAAAAAAAAAACCAATAGCAATATTACTGTATTTGCTCGATTATAAGACAAGGCTTTTTTCAGAGCAAATGCTCTGAAAAATAACAATAAAAGGGAATAAAAACAAGGAAATAAAAACAAAAAAAAATTATCAATCATAGTTTTTATTATATAAGAAAGAATAGTTTACATGTGAAGTAATATTTACTAGTAAAACTTTCTTATAGGGCAGTCTTATATTCAGGCTTTTTCTTTTTTTCCTAAATTAATATTCAAATTTTGGGGGGTCATCTTATATTCAGGGTCATCTTATAATCGAGCAAATACGGTAATATATATATATTATTGTTAACAGCAGTCATACTACTATCATGCCCAGGCATACCCAGATTCCAGCATGTACTGGCTGACTTAGCATGATAGGAGTGTGATTGTGGTTCACAAAATGTCAAAGTTCAACACTGAAAAATGCGCATGCCCCAAATGTGTCCCCTTTGCCCTCAAACAGCCAGTGAAACTCATGCATGGGTGGTATATATTAGCATTTGAAATACCCTGGGGTGTCTAGCAGTGTTCCCTCTAAGCTGTGCGCTCGTGTGCGCGCACATAGCATTTTTAGAGAGCGCACATGTCCAAAAATTGTGCGCACAACAGTTTTTCCCAATAAAAAAAAAATATATTATTTTTTTTATACTTTATGCGGCGCGGATATTGTGCGCACAAAATTTTGGCTCTGGGAAAATTTTTGCACAAGAGAAATTTTCTGTGCACGCCACCTAAGAAAAATTAGATGGAACATTGGTGTCTAGTCTTCAAACATATATGGTTTGATTGGAAAAATTGCATTGACCAGCTTTAGATACCTGAAATAGCACATGGAGGCAGAATGACCAGATATGGAAAAAATGGTTTTGAAACAACAAAACGCTACTTGTACAAATTGCCCTATAACTTGCAAAAAAAGCAACTGTTGTGCAGTTGTTAACTCCCTTTCATACCAAGAGTAGAACTTTTGTGATATATATATATATATATCACCTTCACTCATCAGTAAGTGTACGTATCTGGTTTATCATTATGATGCACTGAATAAATACTGTTCTATACCCACTATATGAACACCAGGGAGGGGAAGACTTACAAAAAACTCAGAGAATAAAATAATTCCCGTTAACATTTATAGGTCGCAAGTCCCTCTTACCAGCGGTCCGGCCAGCACACACTGTTCTTTCACTTCACTCATGAAGCCAGCAGGCAGCAGCCGGCGGAGACCGCGAGGAAGCCAGTTGGACTTACCGTTGAACGGTAAGCCCTCCGCTGGCCGCTCCGCTCCGCTGTTCTCTCGTCCGTTCATTTTCTCCCAGGGAGAAGTCACAGTACTGTTAGCGTCTGTTACATCTGCTCTGAAGCACCGCCCACTGCATTGAAACTAGAGGAATGGAAGATGCCGCAAGCATTAAGGGGCGGGGGTCTTCAAAGGGGGTCACGGTATTTATGCGTAACACATCTAGCTAAGTACAGTAAAGCTTATGAGACGGATTTGAACTGAGTTGATTCCAATTGCCAGCACAACATACTATAACTATTAAATAAATAAATGCACATTTGCTGAACATTAAAATCAGAGGGGTATTTTCCAGAATCACTCCTGCTTCCATATGTGTTTATTACTTCCAATATTTTTGATTGAATTTTTTTGCCACAGATCGGTGCAGGAGCAAAGAAGTTCTTTAGTGGTCTGTTACTTTATATTATTTATTGCTTTATAGAGCACTGTGATATTTTGCATTGCTGTACAATGGGTAGACAGGGTATAGACGTACCGGGACGCAGGGGCGTACCTAGAGTATTTGGCACCCGGGGCGGATCCTGTATGTGGCACCCCCCCACACACACACTTTAAAACTACCTGGCCGAAACTGAATATGACCCCCCACACACACCATAAAAAAATCTAACACTTTTATTTCGAGTAAGTAACACACCAAAATAGGACAAAACAATTAAATAACAATATATATATATATATATATATATATAATTGTTAACAGCAATCACATTCCTATCATGCCCAGGCATACCCAGATTCCAGGAAGCACTCGCAGACTTGGCATGATAGGAGTATGATTGCCCTATCTACCCCTTCTCGCTCCCTTCTGCCCTATCTACCCCTTCTCACTCCCTTCTCCCTATCTACCCTTCCTAACTATCTACCCTCTCCCTCTTTGAAGTTCACTTACCTTTCAGGAGTCCTGCGGTGGGGGTGCAGGGCCTCTGTCTCCCAGCTCTGCGACTGTATGGAACAGTATAGAGTGATGGGAGTTATGATGTACTTTAGAGCATAATGAAAAATACATTGGAAATGGTACAGCATAACACCCATCACTCTCACACACTTACCAATCCACACTTACCAATCCACACATATACCAATCCACACATATACCAATCCACACGTATACCAATCCACACGCATACCAATCCACACACATACCAATCCACACGCACACCAATCCACAAACACATACCAATCCACACACTTACCAATCCACACACATACCAATCCACACACATACACCAATCCACACACTAATCCACACACATACCAATCCACACACATACCAATCCACACACACACATACCAATCCACACACACATACCAATCCACACACATACCAATCCACACATATACACCAATCCACACACATACCAATCCACATATACCAATCCACACACATACACCAATCCACACACATACCAATCCACACACATACCAATCCACACATATACTAATTCACACACATGCCAATCCACACACATACACCAATCCACACATATACACCAATCCACACACATACCAATCCACACATATACCAATCCACACACATACCAATCCACACACATACCAATCCACACACATACCACTCAACACACATACACCAATCCACACACATACACCAATCCACACACATACACCAATCCACACATATACCAATCCCCACACATACCAATCCACATACATACCAATCCACACACATACCAATCTACACACATACCAATCCACACACATACCACTCAACACACATACACCAATCCACACACATACACCAATCCACACACATACACCAATCCACTCTCACTGAATGCTTTCCTACCTTTCCTATTTTCTCCTTACAGCTCCTTTTCCTGCTCTTCGCTCCTCTTCTTCTTCAGTTCTTCTGTCTTCTCTGTCTTCTTCCGGGTCAGAGGGCACGGACAGCGGTGGGCGTGGCTTCAGTGTTGTGCGTCGGGATCTGACAACAAACCCCGGCGCACAACAGCTGTTGCCGCGCGGATCGCAAGGGAGTGGTATCGGAGGTCTTTAACAGACCTCCGGCTCCCTTGAGTGATTTTAAACCGGGTTCAAGGGAAATCCTTGAACCGGCTTAAAATCACTCAAGGGAGTCGGTGGTCTGTTAAAGACCTCCGATACCGCTCCCTTGCGAGCCTGCTCCTCCAGCGGCGGACATTACTGTCCGTCTCTGGAGGGGTGCCGGGTGCCGGCAAGTTGGCACCCCCTTGATGAGCGGCACCCGGTGCGGACCGCCCCCCCCCGCCCCCCGCTAGGTACGCTACTGCCGGGACGTCCAAAAAACGCCTATTAAGAAACCCCTATGGACGTCCCGGTACGTCCAGCCCTTTGTGCAGCGGCAGGGACACATCCCTGCCCCTGCACGGGAGACCAGGTTGTGTTTTCCCTTTTGTACCAGTGGGACCGAGGCTGTTTTAACACTTTTGCGGTGTTCGTGTTTAGATGTAATTTTCTCCTCACTCATTTAGTGAACCCACACAAATTATATGTTGTTTTTTTCAGGACAAGAAGGGCTTTCTTCAGATACCATTGTTTTGATCATATTATCTAATTTCCCATAAAAAAATAATAAAATATGATGAAAAATGTAAAAAAAACACACATTTTCTGACTTTTACCCCAAATATCTTTTACTCATCCAAAAAAGCTAATGAAAAAACCTACTAAATATATTCTACTATTTGTCCTCAGTTTAGAAATACCCAATGTTTTTATGTTTTTTGCTTTTTTCTGCACGTTATGGAGCATTAAGTACAAGTAGCGTTTTGCTATTTCAAAGCCATTTTTTCCAAATCTGGTAATTCTTCCCCCATGTGCCATTTCGAGTATCTTTGAAGCCGGCCAACGCAATTTACCCCATCAAGTCATATATTTTTTGAAAACTAGACACCCCAAGGTATTTCAAATGCTAGAATTTTAACTTTTTCCATGCACCAATTCTACCACCAGTCTTTGTCAAACTTTGTGGTAGTAATTTATTTTGTGTTTTTTATCGCTAATTTTGCTCTTCAGGTATAGATTTACAGCTCCTGGTATACATCACTTTCAAACAACACCCCAATATGTGTTCAGCAACATCTCCCGAGTACAGTCATACCCCCCATGCATGGGTTTGTCGGGTTGTATGGGAGGTAAAACGCCACATTTAGGAAGTGCACATTTTTAACTTGGAACTTTTACATCTGGTCATTCTGCCCCTATGTCCTAATAGGACCATCTTTGAAGCCGGCTAATTCAGTTTACCCCATCATACCATATATTTTTGAAAACTAGACACCCCAAGGTATTTCAAATGCTAGTATTTTAACCCTTTCCATGCATGAGATTCTACCACCAGCCTTTGCCACACTTTGTGGTAGTTTTTTTTTGGTAGTTTTTTTACACAAATTGTACTTTGGGTATAAATTTAGAGCTCCAGGTATACGTCACTATCAAACAACATCCTAATATGTGTTCACCAACATCTCCCGAGTACAGTGATACCCCACATGCATGGGTTTGACTGCTGTTTGGGGTTAAAAGGCCACATTTGGGAAGTGTGCTTTTTTCCCCCTATTATGGCCAGTCTGTGCCTATGCCCCATCTTTGAGCCCGGCCACTACAATTTACCCCATCAAACCATATATTTTTGAAAACTAGACACCCACGGTACTTAAAATGGTAGTATTTAACCCTTTCCATGCATCAGATTCTACCACCAGCCTTTGCCACACTTTGTGGTAGTATTTTTTTTTACACAAATTGTACTTTGGGTATAAATTGATAGCTCCAGGTATACGTCACTATCAAACAACACCCCAATGTGTGTTCAGGAACATCTCCCGAGTACAGTCATACCCCACATGTATGGGTTTGTCTGGTGTTTGGGGTTAAAATGCCACATTTTGGAAGTGCGCTTTTTTTCCCCATTTTGGTCAGTCTGTACCTATGCCCAATCTTTGAACCCGGCCACTCCAATTTACCCCATCAAACCATTCATTTTTTTAAATTAGACACCCCTTGGGTATTTGAAATACTTGTATTTAAATTTTTCCATGTAAGGTTTTTAGGGAAGATACAGCGCTAATTTTAGCACTTTTTTTTTACATTTTGCTGGAACTGGATAGTTCCTCTGAGGCATAATAATTTTCAAATGTTACCATGTTTTTGTGCATGTCGGCAGGAAATCTGACGACACCAGTTCAATGAGTTGAGTAAGCAAGAGCTTCTTTATTCAAGTGCGCACAGGGGAGAGTCCAGTTCGCAGACTTCTCTCCCTCTCCTTAATTTTCTAACAATATATAGGCAAAGAAGCGCAAACAGTTATTAGCATATTGTCTAGCCATCTGTTGGTATATTTACTTTGATTTGCTGACACACACGGTTTAAAGAGGTGAAGAAAAAATAGCCCCCCCCAGACATGTGAAATATTTACTTACAGAAGGTCAAGAAAGGGACAACTTGTCCTTTGTCGTGGCGGACTCTGATTCTTTTGCAACAAGGCACTTAGAGCAAAGAAAACATACGAAAACATACCATATGTACACATTCTTCCGAGACACAAACAAGACATAAGTAAACTAAGAAATGAGGTAGACAGGTGATTGTAGTGTTATCTTATCTGCTATCAGCAGAATAAGCAATGAGGTAAAGATCATTGTGCTGACATCCAGAATCAACAAAATTCTTCAACTTCCACATTTTTTTTAAGCTTTTTTTTTATTTATTTTTTTTTAAAATATATTTTACTAATCACACAGTGACTTGCATGGTTGAATGCAGTTACTGTATTCAACCTGCAAGTGGAGCCAGAGTTCTCTAGAGGGTCTGGAGATCATCTAGCGAACTTCTTCAACTTTATTATTTTTTTTACAGGGCGGTCACAGCCGTCCTGGGGTAAGTGTTTGGTGTCGCTGAATGCCTCCTGATCGAGGCATTCCAGCGACACCATTGAAGTTTAGGAGGTGATCGTTGATCGCCTCCTAAATGCTTTTAAAACGGGCGTCTGCCGCCATACACTGTATGGCGGATGTTGACGCCCCGGGGAGGGGCCAGACGTGGACCATGATGCCGATCTCGGTGTTGCTGAATGCCTCGGCATCGAGGCATTACAACAACACTGTTTAAGCTTAGAAAGTTTGTTTAAGTTTGTTTAAGTCTCATGACGTGTCAGGCACGTCATAGGTCGTTACGTGACCGTTTTGCATGATGTGTCTGACCTGGCAATGGACATTAAGGGGAAAGACGAGCCTTTCCCTCTGAATGAGGGAGAGCATGAGTTAATATGTGGATGAATTGTCTGAATGAGGGAGAGCATGAGTTAATATGTGGATGGATTGTCTGAATGAGGGAGAGCATGAGTTAATATGTGGATGCATTGTCTGAATGAGGGAGAGCATGAGTTGTCTGAATGAGGGAGAGCATGCGTTAACATGTGGATGAGTTGTCTGAATGAGGGAGAGCATGAGTTAATATGTGGATGAATTGTCTGAATGAGGGAGAGCATGAGTTGTCTGAATGAGGGAGAGGATGAGTTAATATGTGGATGAGTTGTCTGAATGAGGGAGAGCATGAGTTAATATGTGGATGACGCTGTGAGGGAGCAATGTGAAGGCAGTCTTGCGGGACTGTGCGGAAAAATGTAGTTCAGGTAAGGGGGCAGGTGGGATTGACCACATATGTGGTGGGAGCAGGCAGGATCGAACCACATATGGAACACACACATTGTGGGAGCGGGCGGGAGCGGTCACAAAATCAGTGGGAGCGGGATTAAAAAAACAGCCCCGACCAGGGCTTTACTTTATAATTCCCATCATTATATAGCCAGCCAGAGACTGACTATAGTACAGCATGCCTACCCTTGTAGGAATCTGACACTGGTCCTAGGTGTTTAACCCTCATGCCCCCCATCATCACCCCAACAGTCCCTCTCTCCCCTCCTTCACTGTGCCAAACCTCTCTTTTCCTCCCCATGTAGTTCAATGATAGATCAAATAAACGACTTGTAGGAACACAGCCTTGCATGTATAGATTAAGTGAAAAATCACATGAAAATGTAGCTTTGAAGGTATAGATCAAATGTATAATGCATGCAAACCTTAAACTGCAGGCATAGATCAAAGGTCGCACACCCCAAAGACAAGTCCAGGCACCCAAGTTGCAGACATAGAACTTATCCTGCACCCATGGGCGTAGGAACCCCTAAAAATCTGGGGGGACAGCATTTCCCCCCATCAGATCCCCACATGCATGTATAGATTAACTGAATAAGACATACAAACCCTATATTTGCAGGTATAATGTATGGAAACAAAGCATAGCAGATATGGATCAACAGAATAACACATAAACTCAGCTTTGCAGGTATAAATCAACTGGAATTCACATAAAAAGTCAGCATTAAAGATAGAAACCCCCTAAATTACAGGCATAGCTCACAGGTTGCACACCCCAAAGCCAGACCTGGCGTCCACACTGCCCACACAGAACCTGACCAGCACTCAGATTACACAAACTAATTACAGTACAGCCCAGTGTGAGCCAACTTTGTCCCCAAACAGCCCAGCGTGAGCCAACTTTGTCCCTAAACAGCCCAGCTCACAAATAATTAAAGCAATTCACCCACACATTAATTCATTATTTCACTCATTCACACAATTCATCCACATATTAATTCATTCATTATCACTCTTTATTTCAATATGCTTACTACCCCCCTTTTGTTACTTTTATCCCCACTTCGTCCCCTTCTCACACTATCTACCCCTTTACCCCTTCTCACACTATGTAGCCCCTCTCCCCCTTCTCACACCATCTACCCCCTTCCTACCCCCTTCTCACACTATCTACCCCCTCCCTACCCCCTTCTCACACTATCTAACCCCTTTTCTCGCTAGCTACCCTCTCCCAACCCCCCTTCTTGCTAGCTACTCTCTCCCTACCCCCTTTGTAGGTGACTTACCGTGCAGTTCTGTGGTGGGAGCGCGAGGCCTCTGTCTCGCAGCTCTGGCGCGATACGCACAGCTTCACTGCTGAGCGCTAGCTGACTTGGAGATCACAGGGGATAGTGGTTGCGCATAGACGAGAAGAAAGTCACAGTAGTATAATATGTGGCTGGCGCCGTGTGGTAAAGCGTTAAAGAATGGGTATTCCCATTTTTCGGGGACTTTAGCAATTAGTCCCACAATACTTGTATGGGCGAGACAATCCTCGCCTGGGGATGTCTTTAACAGCAGTCCTGTTTCGTTCTTTCTTTCGTTCTCAGGATAAGGTGCACATGAAAAGTTAAACAGAAATAGACATAGTGCTTTCTGTATATGTAAAATGAAAAAAAAATAAAAACAGTTCACTATGTACTCACAATATGGTGAGCAATAAATGGATTGCTCACACCTTCTGGTGTAGGTGGAATGATTTCCACCAAGGATATAGTGGTCGCAGGTCAGATGTTGGAACTTGCGTGTTTAAAGCATTAAAAGGATACCAGGAGCAGAAAAGGATGGTTTTTAAAAAAAATATATTTATTTTCCGCTTTCTGGTTAAAAACCATTAAAAGGCATGGACATGGCAGATATTTTCACAGTTGCTGAACGTAGCAAAGGACACTTTTGTATTTATTTAAAACAATACTAAATAGTACCCTCTAGGCCCAAAACACTTATGGGTAGACACTACCCTTACAAATGCCTGCCCATAAACACACATGCCTGCCCATACGTACATACATACATACACATTCACGCTTGCCCATACACATAAATATCTTGGCTTACACTTGCCCTTGTATCCACACACTTCTTGCCCTTACATACAAACACCTTCAAAACACAAGTACACATTCTCACCCTTTTCTTATAATTTCTCCACTGGCTTATTACGTCTCCTCTTTGTCATTGTCTCTCATTACCATTATATAAGGCATATAGGGTATATAAGGCATATGTGGGGAGGACAGTGTGGCATGTCTAGGGAGGACGAAGTGGTGGATCAGGCTGTGTAAGGCATATCTGGGGCCACAGTGGCATATGTGGGGGTAGAGTGGAGTGGCATATGTGAGAGGCAGCGTGGCATATGTGGGAGGCAGCGTGGCATGTCTGGGAGGCAGCGTGGCATGTCTGGGAGGATGGAGTGGCATATCAGGGGCCACAGTGGCATATGTGGGGGTAGAGTGGAGTGACATATGTTGGGTAGAGTGGAGTGGCATGTCTGGGAGGCAGCGTGGCATGTCTGGGAGGCAGCACGGCAAGCTCAAATGTGCATAAATTAGGGGGGGCTGGTTGGGAAATAAAGACAAGAAATGCATTTTATCAAAAAAAAATTTATTCTGCTGTTTGTATTTAACGTCATTTGTTTATTAAATTATTTTAAATAAATGAAAAATTTACATTCAATTTTTATGCGATTAATCGAAAAAATAATCGGCCAACTAATCAGCCCTTATGCAGATGTTCACCAGCTGGTCTGGGGTGAGGCAGAGTGGCTTATAGGGTGCGTGTTAAATATATTCCTCCTATAGTGTCTTTTTTAGTTTGTTGATGGCATTTAACACCACCTTATGTGCATACCTGGGAACTTCTGGTCTCCGGCTACCCAGAGACTTCCCTTGCAGGACGTGGCCAGGACTGCCCACTGATGTCAGCAGGCGACCCCGTGATGTCGGTAGGAGTTCCCACTGATATCAGTGGGTCCCCCTGGTGTTAGTGGGAGTTCCCACTGACCTTGGGGCATTCCCGCTGACCCCAGTGTGAGTTCCCGCTGACGTCAGGGGCGGTCCTGCTGATGTTGGGGGCGTATCCTGCTGACGGCAGCAGGAAAAAAACCTTTTGAAGGGAAAATGGGCGGGGAGCGTGACCCGGAGGATTCAGGTCTTGACCCGGAGAAGTTCCCAGCTATGCTTATGTGCTTCTGTGTGTCTACTCTGCATCATGTTGCCTGCTGTAACCTATATGGACTAGTAAACGTGCGCAATCCACATGTTCTGCATATACAACTACATTGAAATATTTAACCATAATACATAACACATATATTTAACCATAATACATATACTATATTTATAATCTAGGCAAGATTGGGGATTGGCAGGATTCTTTTAGGATAATCACAAGGAATATTATAAAATATTAGTGAATATATGTGTTGTTAACATGAGAGGGAATGTAGTCTTCCTTAGTCTGGTCGAGTTGAATTGTTAGAGGCACCTGTGTTGTTTGGGGAATTAAAGCAATGTGTTTTTGATGCGACAAAACAATTAATTTGGAAATAAAAATATTGTTTGGATGGCAACACATTTTTATAGCCAAGAAACCTGTATGCAGCCCCTGAATCCTGTTGCCTGTAGCTGTAAACTGTCATTGCTTTTTATGTGTTCTCAGTAAAATCATTGTTTAAATAGTTTGGTGTTTACCTTTATTGTGTAAACTAAAAATGAATGCAGCATAATCTTTCAATCCAACAACAAGAACATCAGTATAAAAATGAACACTTAGACAAGAAGACACAGGGAGAAAAGCCATTAATTATAAGCAAATATATTTCCAGTATTGACACACTTGACATTATTGATGTTAAATCTAGAAAATTATTATATCGAAAACTATTTATCAGCACCCAAACATGAATGAGGGCAGATATAAACAGAGGGGAAATGATTGAAGTACAACACAGTTGTCTGACACAGTTGGAAAAAAGGCCACTTGTTAGATCAGCTGAGTATATATATATGTTAGCGGCTATGGCAATGGCCGTATTTGTGGGCGGAGTCTGGGGAACTACTTAACCCCCTACAGCTCACCTTCAGGTGCGATGCGTTGAGTCAGGATCACGCTTTTCCTGAGTAGCAGCCTGAAGTTTTGGCGGGCGGCCAAGTGAGTAGTCAACTGTGTTAGCGTGGTTCCGGTATCCTACACGTTGCTTCGCTCAATACCTCTTTCAGCTACCAGGTAAATGGACAAACGCCGGTTTGTGCACTCTTTATGTCAGATTGGCTGTTGGCTGTTGGTTAAATTACTTGCTTTACGTGGGAAGTATGCGTCACCGCTGGTCCTGAGGGGTTGTGGACTTTGCCACAAATATTTGCATAGATATTTAATGTTGTATTAGGTTCCTGGGGGGGGCTGGTAATATTTTATGGTTTCCATTGTTGTCCGTTATAAGCCTTGGTGAGTTGAACTGCTTGTACGTACCTTACATAACCTACTGTGGCTTCCATTATAGTCAGGGTAGGTGAGCTCCAGTTGTTCCAGACCTATCACGCCTATGGGTCCATACGGGCTGAGACTTTGTTTTTTAATTGATTGGCGTTCGGTCTACTCGTCCGTACTACATACATCACAAGTGCAATACTCATAACATTCTTACTCGTCTTCAACCAAACTAGGCAGATGGTATTACCGTATTTGCTCGATTATAAGACGAGTTTTTTTCTAGAGCATATGCTCTGAAAAATACCCCTCGTCTTATAATCGGGGTCGTCTTATAATCAGACCTCAAATAGGTCTGACTATGAGACTAAGATCCAGATCCCCTGCAGCGATGCAGGGGACCTGGATCCTCCTGTGTTATGCCCCCCCCATCTTACCGGTGCTTCTGAGTCCCCGGTGCTTAGTCCGGGCAGCGTGTAGAGCTCTACGCGATTCGCGTAGAGCGGAAATTGTCTACGCGAATCGCGTAGAGCTCTACACGCTGCCCGGACTAAGCACCGGGGGACTCAGAAGCACCGGTAAGTTTGGAGGAGGGAGTGTTAAATGGGGGGGCATAAGGCATTTCTGGAGGCAGAGTGCTCTGTGAAATGCCTTTTAACCCCCTTAATCCCACTCTGCCTCCAGAAATGCCCTTTAACCCTCTATACGCCACTCTGCCTCCTGAAATGCCCTATACCTCCCTGTATGCCACTCTGCCCCATAATATGCCTTTTAACCCCCTAAATGCCAGAGTGGCATATAGGGGTATAAGGCATTTCTGGAGGCAGAGTGGCACATAGAGGGTCAAAAGGCATATCATGGGGAACAGTGGCATATAGAGGGTTAAAAGGTGTATCATGGGGCACAGTGGCATTTAGAGGGTTAAAAGGCATATCATGGGGCAGAGTGGCAAGCCTGGGGGCAGATGTGCATAACTGGGGGGGCAGGTTGTAAAAAAAAAGAAAAGAAATAAAAACAAAAACAAAACTATTTAGACTTTTGTTTCCCACTACGGCACAAGCCTCAACTTCGGAGGCTGCGTCTCTGCAGTCCGTTAATACCTCGCCAGTGCAGATTCATAAAGTGTTGAATTCTCTCTCTACCTCTATGCTTCAGCTTCAAGAACTTACGGAAGCTTTGGAGAGAATGAACACCGGTAGTCGTATCCTGGCCACCATGTCGCGCAGCCTGGTGCTAGCCGACAGCCGGCAGCCCCTCCACCTTTAGGTATGGGCCCCAGTAACCCTGCTGTCACCCCGGATCATTTTGTGTCGGCTAGTATTAGGAGGGATATCTTGGAAGGCAAAGATGTTAACCTTGCTCCTCTTTTGATCACCACGCATGATGTCGCCGACAATAAGTTGTATGCTTGCGGGGATGTGTCAGTGGTTCTTAAGTCTAAGGATCTCAGGTTGAACACGAAACTCTCTATCCCTGAGTTTGTGCTGGCGTTTAGTCTATTTAGGGATATAATCTGCTCGGTGCACCCAGATAGGAGAGAAGAGCTGGACCTCTACTTGTACAAAGTTGTAGATCTGGGTTACAAGTACGGGGGTTCATGTTTTTATGACTATCACCATTCATTTTCGGCCAAAGCAGTGGCGGCTCTCTCCCAGTTCTGGTGCACTACTAATTGGGCTGTGCTTGATATGGAGCTGTTTTGTAGACACTTTGCGGGGATTAAGGCCCTGCTTTGCTCCAATTGCCAGTCTTCAGCTCACACCACCAACTGGAGTCCTACAGCTGCTCTGGCAGCTTCTACCAGCTTGGATAGGGGAGGGGCACAGCTTCAACCATCCTCTTCAGCGACACCACAGGTGGATAAGTTGGGCAGGCCCATTCGTTATTTAGGGAAGGCTCAGATTTGCAATAATTTTAACCTTGCAGTATTCAATTATGTGCAGTGTCGGTTGCTTCACGTGTGTTTCATTTACTATAGGGCGCACCCTAAAACTGCCTGTACTATTAAGCAGCAGCACAGCTGACTGAGCCGGGTCAATTTGGACCAGTTAGCTACGTATCTGCAGGCTCACCCATCTCAGCAGCTACGGGCTTTTTTAATCACAAGTTTCACTTCAGGTTTTCATAGGGTCTTATCGCCCTTCCCCAGTCCTCATTTGAAGGGCATAATCTCCTCTCAGCAGAGGCAAACCCCCGGGTCATGTCAGAGTTGCTTCACACGGAATAAGATAAGGGGTTCATTATAGGGCCTTTCAAGGAGCCTCCCTTTCATGTTTGGAGGATTAACCCCATTGGCGTCGTTCGAGGTAAATTCTCCAATAAATACTGCATGATTTATGACTTGTCAGTGCCTCATTCTCCCTATGTCCCCAGCAGTGGCGACTCTAGAAACAATATATAGGGGGGGCACACAAGATACCACAGTCAAACTGGGGGGGCATTCATAATTTCCAAAAGTAATGTGCTATGGAATTATACTTTTGTTATTGGGCTAAAATAATACTTGGTCATTCAACATGGGAAGCCTGAAGCCACAATTGAGTGCGACTAATCATTGAAATAAATATTATAACAATAAATAACTTTTCCACTAAATGATTTCAGGGCCTTGAACGTTTTGTCCCCTGAAGTCACTACAACTTCAGGAGGGCATTTTATCTCTGGATAAGTATAAATTAAATATGTCCTATTGTAAGGATATAAACAGATGACCAAACACACACACCAACACAGGCTCTGTCACACCGACACCCAGACACACACATCAGGACAGGCTCTGCCACACCGACAACCAAACACACACACACCAGGACAGGCTCTGTCACACCGGCACCTAAACACACACCCTAGGACAGGCTCTGCCACACTGACAACTGAACACACACACCAGGACAGGCTCTGCCACACCAACACCGATACACACACACCGGAGGACAGGCTCTGCTACACTGATAACCAAAAACACACAAACAGCAGGACACAATCTATGTCACAGACATCTACATCAGGATGGATTTTTCACACTGCATTGTCGTTTATACCCCCCTTAGTGTTTTTGCCCCTTGTGTATTGATGCCCCTGCTGCCCATATATATTAATATTAGCCCCAGTTGCCGATAGCAGATATAGATCAACACATTAACACACAAACCAAGCTTTACATGTATAGATCAACTGATATTCACTTGTGATCTCAGCACTGAAGGTATATATCAAATAAACAGAATCAGACATACAAATCCTGTATTTGCAGGTATACAATAATAATATATGAAACGTAGCATCGCAGGTATAGATCAAATAAATACATGGAAACAGCATTGCAGGTATTAATCAGCTGAATAAGACATACAAACACTGTATTTGCAGGTATACATAAATAATGTATGGAAATATATAGATATGGCTCTACATAATAACACAGAAACCCAGCTTTGCAGGTATAGATCAATTGGAATTCATTTAAAAACACAGCATTAAAAGGTATATTTAAAACCCCCAGAATTACAGGCATAGATCACAGGTTGCGTCCACACTGCCCACACAGCAATCACACTCCTATCATACCCAGGCAACCAGTAAATGCTGGTACCTAGGCATGATGGGACTGTGCTTGCTGTGATTGCTGTTAGTAATCACACTCCTATCATGCCAGGTCAGCCAGTACATGATGGTACAGGGTGGCTGCAAGTGATGTGTAGACCCCATACTGCTGGCAGCATCAATACACAAGGGGGGCAGCTAGCTAGGTTTCAGCTTGTACTGGCTGACTTGGCATGATAGGAGTGTGATTGCTAACAGCAATCAAAGTCCCATCATGCCTAGGTTCCAGCACTTACACATCCATCCAGTAAATGCTGGAACCTAGGCATGATGGGACTGTGATTGCTGTTAGCAATCACACTCCTATCATGCAAAGTCAGCCACTACATGCTGGTACAGACCCCATACTGCTGGCAGCATCAATACACAAGGGGGCAGCTAGCTAGGTTTCAGCTTGTACTGGCTGACTTGGCATGATAGGAGTGTGACTGCTAACAGCAATCAAAGTCCCATCATACCTAGGTTCCAGCACTTACACATCCAACCAGCAAATGCTGGAACCTAGGCATGATGGGACTGTGCTTGCTGTGATTGCTGTTAGCAATCACACTCCTATCATGCCAAGTCAGCCACTACATGCTGGTACAAGGTAGCTGTAAGTGATGTGCAGACCCCACACTGCTGGCAGCATCAATACACAAGGGGGGCAGCTAGCTAGGTTTCAGCATGTACTGGCTGACTTGGCATGATAGGAGTGTGACTGCTAACAGCAATCAAAGTCCCATCATGCCTATGTTCCAGCACTTACACATCCATCCAGTAAATCCTGGAACCTAGGCATGATGGGACTGTGATTGCTGTTAGCAATCACACTCCTATCATGCAAAGTCAGCCACTACATGCTGGTACAGACCCCATACTGCTGGCAGCATCAATACACAAGGGGCAGCTAGCCAGGTTTCAGCATGTACTGGCTGACTTGGCATGATGGGAGTGTGATTGCTAACAGCAATAACAGTCCCATCATGCCTAGGTTCCAGCACTTACACTCATACTCATTCAAACACCCTCCCCACTCATTCAAACATCCTCCCCACCCCCTTACTTGCACTGCAGCTCCTCGACGCCGCTCACAGACTTCAGCAGGGGGCGCGGCCTCCCTCTGCATTCTCTGCTGGCTTCCGCTTCCTGTATACAGTACAGAAGACCCTCCCACAGGTAAGTAGCAGAGCTCGAGGTGCGGCCCGCGTAAGATCGGTTGCCTTGGCTGCCGATCTTACGCGGGCCGCACCGTCTTTCTACTCCGTATTAAAAAAATAAAATAAAAAAAAAGACGGGATTTAAAGTCGCATTGCGACTTTATTCCAAATTCGGCAGGGGGGCAACAGGGGGGGCAAGGATTAACCAAGGGGGGGCAATTGCCCCCCCTTGCCCCCCTGTAGCGACGCCACTGGTCCCCAGTATTATATTCATTGATTCCTTCGGAGTTTTCTTTAAAATACCCATCGGTTGACATGGCCATTCAAAGTATTTTGCACGCAGGTAGGGGTGCTTGGCTGTCTAAAGCAGAGATTTGTGATGCGTTCAAACTTCTCCCTATTTTATCCGCACTATGGCAGTGGCATGGAATCAGGTGGGTGGGGCAATATTTTTTTGCAGTCAAACTTACATTCGGGTGTAAAAGCAGTCGCTGGCTTTTCGATTCCTTCGCACAAATTGGTTTGTAACGCATCCAGTTCACTGTCATAAGGTCATCCGCTATCTGGATGACTTTCTTTTGATCGAGCCTCCCGAGCGTCCGCCCCAGGACCTCCACAGACTCAGATCCGTGTTTCAGGATATTAATATCCTGTTAGCCTCTCATAAGGTGGAGGGACCAGATAAGATAATTACGTTCCTAGGGATTACGTTGGACACGTCCCGCATGTTAGCTAGTCGCCCGCTTGACAAATTGGACCGTATTAAGCAGAAGATCCATGGCCTAGTGAGTCTGGGGAACTACTTAACTCCCTAATGCTCACCCTCAGGTGCGAAGCGTTGAGTCAGGATCACGCTTTTCCCCCACCCTCTCCTTATCTCAATTCTCATTACTTGGATATGCCCTCTTTTTGGCGTACCTTCCATCAAGATCACGGCACACCTCAGATCTTGTAGGTAGGCATTTCGTCAGTCTCGCTATTCTCGTTCATCACACTAATGTCCCAGACTCCGTACACAAATATATATAGATATATATATATATATATATCTATATATATATATATATATATATATATATAAATATTCCTCCTATAGTGTCTTTAGTTTGTTGATGGCATTTAACATCACCTTATGTGTGTCTACTCAGCATCATGTTGCCTGCTGTAACCTATATGGAATAGTAGACGTGTGCAATCCACATGTACTGCATATACAACTACATTGATATATTTAAAAAGGATGTTGGAGCTTCTAAGAAAATTTTTTAATTGACATTAATTTTTTTAAGCAAATTTTAGAAGTTCTTTTTTTTATTTATAGCACAATACCATGTGATACTCAACGTTGAGAAGTTATTTTATTTATTTATTTATACCACAATACCATGTGAAACTGAAATAGCTTTGAGTACATGAATAAGGTAAAGTGCAGCAAGAGCCTTGAAACCAGGTGAGTAATATTTCTGTGTATAAAAAAATATTATTTAATCTATATTTAGAAGACTATTTTAACCATAATACGTATACTATTTATTTATAATCTAGGCTAAATTGGGGATTAGGTCACAAAGGGAAAGTTCTATAAAAGATACACTTTCAAGCGATGGTAAAACACATAAACTGAGGTCTTTGCACTATACTAAAGTGCATGTGAATAATGGTGGTTAAGGTAGAATAGAGGGTGTAGGTAGGAATTTTATATTTTATTTATTTATTTAAATCTGCACTATATTCCTCAATCCCAAAGGACAGGCATGATGAGGAGAGGCACAGAATGGATTTTGCGTCTCTCCAAAAAATGTTTGAATATTTTAATACCCTCATGTCAATGTGCAGGGAAAAAAACATGCTGCTAATGTTTTTTTTTTTCATGGGATGAGGATTGAAGTAGAAGCACAGGGGTGAGGGTTTACTCGAGCTCTATCCACCTGAAGCTTATTATATTACCCTTGCCCAACGGCCCATAGGGTAAGGGTTGGAGATCTCTGTCTTGTTTTTCATTGTATTATTTTACTTTTATTTTATACATATAGATCGTATTTGCTCGATTATAAGACAAGTTTTCTTTCGGAGAAAACGCTCTGAAAAATACCCCTCGTCTTTTAATCGAAGTCGTCTTCTGATCAGACCTCAAACAGGATTCTCCTGTCTGGTAACCTCAGCTGCGGACAGCACTTCCACCGGGTATCTATCATCGAGCGCCGTTGAAAGCGCGGGCAGCAGCGAAGGTTGTCTACACGCGTACCTTTCCCAGCCTATAGCCTACCCTCAGCATGGGGTGGGCGCCTCCTCCGCGCCGGGATAGCCCGCCGACTGCCATACCGTATATAATTTAAATGGTAGGGGGAGTTTGATGGGGTTTTTTTTATTTAATTTTGATAATTTTAGACAGGGCAAAAGACAAATGTGTTTTAATTCAACTCACATCTCCCCACTGGAAACTTGCAGAATTCTTTTAGGATAATCGCAAACAATATTAACAAATATTAGTGAATATATGTGTTGTTAACATGAGAGGGAATGTAGTCTTGTTTAGTCTGGTCGAGTTAACTTGTTAGAGGCAGCTGTGTTGTTCATTGCGACAAAACAATGAATTTGGAAAGAAAAATATTGTGTGAATGGCAACACATTTTTATAGCCAAGGAACCTGTATGCAGTCCCTGAATCCTGTTGCCTGTAGCTGTAAACTGTCATTGCTTTTTATGTGTTCTCAGTAAAATCATTGTTTAAATAGTTTGGTGTTTACCTTTAGTGTAAACTAAAAATGAATGCAGCATAATCTTTCAATCCAACAACAAGAACATCAGTATAAAAATGATCACTGAGAGACAAGTAGACACAGGGAGAAAAGCCATTCATTATAAGCAAATATATTTACGGTATTGACAGACTTGACATTATTGATGTTAAATCTAGAAAATTATTATATCGAAAACTATTTATCAGCACCCAAACATGAATGAGGGCAGATATAAACAGAGGGGAAATGATTGAAGTACATTATCCTGGACCTTTCAAAGGATTCCAAAATGTTCCGGAATACAATGTTTTTATATATATGTAAAGCAATAGTATATATTTTTTTAAAATATGGCGCTGAACAAAAAATTGTCACAAACCACTAAACAAACTCTAAATAGTGTAATCTGATGTAGTGTGACTTCAAATGTAATGTTATTTTTGTTTCAGTTCCATAAGAAACATGAGTAGGTTCATTGTTGAAGCACCTATGTGCTTCTCAAATACATGCTTTCTTCATGAATGTTTATATATATTCTCAGGGAGCTAGTAAATACTAGACGTGCATTTGTATTCGGGTGAACATGAAAACGAACACGAAGGGTGCATGGCAGCGGCAAAACGTATACCAAGTCAATTGGTTGATGGCAGGGGAGGCCCCTGTCAGCGGCCAGTAGAATTGCTTGAACAGACATTTAAAATCCTGGCGCCAAAGCTGCTGTGTAACGCGTTAACTCCATATTAACCCCTTCTACAAAAAACGAAGAAAACAACCAACACAAAGAATGTACATGAATATTCGCCCGAACACAGGAACGGGCGAATATTCGTGGAATACGAAGACTTTTTCCCCCAAGAAGGAGAATACAAAGACGAACACGAAGAGTTGGCCGGTGCCCAAGTCTACTATTTAATAAATTAGGTAAATAAATTGACTTATTCAAAAGCATTACCTTGTTCGCAAGCTATGTCCTCTGGAGTTGCAGAATCTGTTTCATTTTTGAAAAATCTACATTTACATCATAGTCAAAGATGGGGAAATCACAAAATGAATATTGTTCTTAAATATCTCATAGGATAAATTCATTTTATAATGATAAAATTCATAATCATGATTAAATTTACATTCAAGATTACAATTGATTGTAATACCAACCTACACAATCTCTACTGTTAACTCCTGCGTTACCGATCGCCTGTTATGTACATTCTGGCCAGCACATAGTACAGCGAGCCACCTTCACATGGCTGATAATGATTAGATGTAACAGCCTACACAACATTAACCCCTTAAGGACAATGAGCGGTCCCTAATAATAGCCTTCCAGCAGAAGTCGTAGAGGTTAATACAGTAAAGGAGGTTAAGCATGCATGGAATAGGCATATGGCTATCCTAGATATAAGATAATGCCAGGGACTAATGAAAGTATTCAGAAATTGGGCAGTCTAGGTGGGCCAAATGGTCACTATCTGCCGACACACCCAGGGCTGGCAGCCAAGTATGCCACTGTATATAATTCATGAGTTTCATGACTCAGGTGACAACTCTATTCTTAATCCACTGCAATATAAAGTCGGAAGTGGGTCCAAACAGAGTAAACTAAACTCCCAGGTCTCTTTCCTTTGTTGCTGCTCGCAGGCAAAACCAGTGCTTCAATGTGTGGTCACGCTACTGTTGGCTGTGCGAATGAAAAAGGACATTGAAAAACAGTAATACATTTTTTAAAGGAAAAAGAAAAACTATCAGACATTTGATACATGCCATCTTGTTCTCATTTTTATTTAATGTATTTTTCATTTTGAAATATGTATGTATCTCATTTGTTTATGGTTTTTTTTTAGAACATTCTTTCAAGTTTTTGAAGATCTGTTTTCACATACTGTGAACATGCGAACACCATTGAGTAAGCCACACATTGCAAATTTGGTCATCCATTTATGTTACTCTATCCGCTTTGTATCCAAAGTTTGACCAGCAATCCAGTAAGTAGCACAACAACTCCTCCAGCTAGAGTAAGACCTCTACGAATTATTAGTTCCACCACTGGGAGGCTTTTGCCAGCTGGTGTTGCACTTTCATTGAATGGCATGTGGCCTGGTTGACTTGTAGTACAGATCTCTGATAATTTGATACTGCCTTGTGTACTCGGCTGCACTGCAAAAAGCAAAATAAAACATAAATAAATTGAGATGTAGGCCTCCTTTATCACACTTCCTTTTAGTTCTCTGAATATGGAATCATAATAGAATATGATTTTATATTCAGAATACTATTTTAAATAATAAAATGTTGGTCAAAATGTGTGTTTTTTATTAGAAGGATTCATACAAATGTGAACAAACTTTATATTAAACAAAATTTGCCTGTTTAGTGCTTTTGTATAAATATCCAATAACAGGGAGGGTCCCAGAAGATGCATTGTACTTGCACATAGTCATTGTGTGCTTGAGTTGTTTGACCACTTAAGGACCAGGCTGTGTTTTACCTTTTGTACCCTTTGGGACCGAGGCTGTTTTAACACTTTTGCAGTGCTCGTGTTTAGATGTCATTTTCTCCTCACTCATTTAGTGTACCCACACTTTAAAACAATTTTTTTCCCAAAGCTGGTTATTCTGCCCCATTTGCTGTTTTGGGTATCTTTGAAGCTGGCCAATGCAATTTACCCCATGAACCCATATATTTTTGAAAACTAGACACTAATTCTGCTTCAGGTATGGATTTACAACTCCTGGTATATGTTACTTTCAAACAAGACCCAAATATATGTTCATTGACATCTCCCGAGTACAGTGATACCCCCCATGAATGGGTTTGTTGGGTTGTTTGGGGGGTAAAATGCCACATTTAGGAAGTGCACATTTTTTATCTTGGAACTTTTACATCTGGTCCTACTGCCCCATGTCCTAATAGGACCATCTTTGAAGCCAGCTAATTCAATTTACCCCAATCAAACCATATATTTTTGAAAACTAGACATCCCAAGGTATTTCAAATGGTAGTATTTTAACCCTTTCCATGCATGAGATTCTACCACCAGCCTTTGCCACAGTTTGTGGCAGTAATTTTTTCTGTCATTTTTTCCCACTATCAAACAACACCCCAATGTGTGTTCAGCAACATCTTCGGGGTACAGTGACACCCCCCATGCATGGGTTTCTATGGTGTTTAGGGTTAAAAGGCCACATTTTGGGAGTGCGCTCCCCCCCCCCATTTTTCCCCATATTTTACTAATCACATAGTGATTAGAAAGCTGGGCTCCCGGTCATGCGCAAGCAATAACCCACACAAACCGTATTTACAGAATGTAGATCCTTGGATGTATCGGAACTGCATGTGTTCTTCAGTGTGATTTTGTCACTGCATTCTATTATTGCTCTTCCTTTGTAGCGCGTTGGCGCACTGAACGTCGCCTATTTGAATATTACCTGTCCCCCCCTTCCCTTTTTTCCTTTCTGTACCCCCTCCCTGCATTATTTGAAAATTACAATAAAATCTGATTTACCCAAAATCGGTTGTGACCACTCTCCAGGGCGTCCTGGGGCGAGTGTTCGGTTTCCATGAATGCCTCGTGATCGAGGCATTTCAGCAACACCATTGAAGTTTAGGAGGTGATCGTTGAAAAAAAAAATGGATGCGGCCAAAATGAAAGTTTTGTCATAATCGATTATGCTTGTCTTGCACAAGTCTACTTCTTATTAAGCCATTCCATCTCTTCATCTTGTTGTGTTACTAAAATGTGTTCTACATAAATTCTTAGATTGTCCTCAGGACAATATTTTAGTCTACTAGAAAACATTGAAAACACATACCTGAGAAAACTGTTTCGTTAGCATTCATTCCTGCTCGTTCTTGGGCCTAAGTTAATGAAAGGTGGAAAAAATGTAAAAAGGTATAATTATAAATTTGTATGATTTACATTATGAAAGAAATCAGTAGTTGATGTTATTAAAAACAGAGAGCTGCTTACACATCTGAAAAAAGCCTGTTTAAGTAATATGTGTGTATGTCTTGTCAACTTCTTCATGAACAGAGGTACTGCCTCTCCGCCCTAAATCTAAACAAAATGGCTGATGCAGGCGTACGACCGCCAGGGCCATCTTTGATGTGGGGCAAAAGCCAGCAGCAACTGTAATTGCAGGGGTGGCAAAGGTAAAGGTATCGTGTTATTTACTCTATTGAATTCTGCATTTGTTATTAAAAAGGATTACTGGCACTAAATTGTGGCATCAGGCATCCTGTGTATGATTACTTTTTTTTTTTAGTGTACTGATGTACTCCCCATCACATTACATCAATATGCGTTAAAAAATCAGGAAAAGATGGTTATGAATGGTGGTCTGATTGACTAGACTTATCAATAGTTGCAAATATCAATAGTTATTATCAATATTATATATTATATATCAATTATATATATTATGTATATTATATATATATAATATATATTAATATTATTATCAATATCAATAGTTATTAGAACTGCTCACTATACCCGGATAATACGCCTAATAGCACACATTATTCCAATCACCCGACTTGATTACATTGTCCAACTAGGATGCTTCATACTTTAATAAATGGAGATGATTGAATTTGTATTTCATTGGGGTCCTGGTTGTGAGGCAACCTTCCACCACATGATCTGGCATTATGAGCTAGCAAACTAGTAAATGTGGAGACACATCTAGAGTATGTGTATGGATGTCAAACATTTAACCCCTTCGCGACCTTTGCCGGTTCAGGACCGTCATGACAAGAAGGTCACTAAATGACCTTTGACGGTCCTGAACCGTCAAAAAGTTAAATAAGCTTAGAAAGTGATCAAGGATCACTTTCTTCGCTTAAACGGCCTTGCTGCAATGCCTCGATGTCGAGGCATTCAGCAAGGCCGAGATCGGCATCGGGGGCCATGTCTGGCCCCTCCCCGGGGCGTCAACAGCCGCCATACATTGTATGGCGGCGGACGCCCGTTTTAAAAGCGTTTAGGAGGCGATCAACGATCGCCTCCTAAACTTAAATGGTGTCGCTGGAATGCCTCGATCAGGAGGCATCCAGCGACACCAAACACTTACCTTTAGGTGGGCTGTGACCGCTCCGGAGAGCGGTCACAGCCGCCGCTGCCGGTGATCTTCGCCATCAAGTAAGATGGCCGCCGCTCTGTAAAAAAAACAAACAAGAAAAAGTTTGCTAGATGGTCTCCAGACCCTCTAGAGAACTGGCTCCACTTGCTGGTTGAATACAGGTACTGCATTCAACCATGCAAGTCAATGGAGCCCAGCTTTCTAATCACTATGTGATTAGTAAAATATTCAAAAAAAATTAAAAAAAAAATGAAAAAAAAAAAAAAAAATGTGCTAACATTTAAAAATAATTATGCAGTGATGTCACTAGATGAACCATCCAGTACCAGCAAAATGTGTAAAAAAAAATATAAAAAAAGTATTAAAAAATAAAAAAAATAAAAAATAAAGTTTATTATTTTGAGCAAGTGCTAAAATTTCTCAAAAATCTCAAAGAGTTAAAATAAAAGCACTTCAAATACCCAAGGGGTGTCTAATATATAAAAAAAATGGCTGATGGGGTAAATTGGAGTGGCCTAGCTCACAGATAGGGCATAGGTACAGACTGACCAAAATGGAGAAAAAAAGCGCACTTCCCAAATGTGGCATTTTAAATCTGAAACAACCCGACAAACCCATGCATGTCGGGTATCACTGCACTCAGGAGATGTTCCTGAACACATATTGGGGGGTTGTTTGACAGTGACATATACCAAAACCTGTATATCTATAACTAAAGTACAATTTGTGTGAAAAAAATTACTATTACAAAGTTTGACAAAGTGTAGTTCTATAATTGGTGCATGGAAAGGGTTAAAATAACAGCATTCGGAATACCCTGGGGTGTCTAGTTTTCCAAAATATATGGTTTGAATGGGTTAAATTGAGTTAACCGGCTTCAAAGATATTCCAAAGAGGAGATGGAGGCAGAATGACCAAATGACCACCTGAATTACGCATGCCCCAAAAGTAGCCTTTTACCAGCCAAACAATCTGACAAACCCATGCATGTGGGGTATCGCTGTACTCAGGAGATGTTGCTGAACACATATTGGGGTGTTGTTTGACAGTGACATATACCAGAACCTGTATATCTATAACTAAAGTACAATTTGTGTGGAAAAAAAAATAAAAAAAATTACTATTACAAAGTTTGACAAAGTGTAGTTGTATAATTGGTGCATGGAAAGGGTTAAAATAACAGCATTTGGAATACCCTGGGGTGTCTAGTTTTCAAAAATATATGGTTTGAATGGGTTAAATTGAGTTAACCGGCTTCAAAGATGTTCCAAAGAGGAGATGTAGGCAGACTGGCCAGATTTGTTAAAAAAGATTTGGAAATCATAAAACACTGCTTGTACTTATTGCCCTATACGTACAAAAAACAGCAAAAAAACATAAAAACATTGGGTATCTCTAAACTCAGGACAAGTAGTAGAATCTATTTAGCTAGTTTTTTTACTTGCTTTTTTAGGTGAGTAAAAGATTTTTCAAATAAAAGTCATAAAATGTCTTTTTTTTCAATTTTTCACCATGTTTTTTTTATTTTTTTTATAGTAAATAAGATGATACGATCAAAATAATGGTATCTGAAGAAAGCCCATCTTGTCCTGAAAAAAACAATATATAACTTATGTGGGTACACTAAATGGGTGAGGAGAAAATTACACCTGAACACAAGCACCACAAAAGTGTCAAAACAGCCTCGGTCCCACAGGGTAGAAAACGAAAAATGAGCCCGGTCCTTAAGGGGTTAATGATGTTCTTTCAAAGATATGATTATGGCCCAGATCTGGTAGTAAATATCCCGTAAACTCTGTGTTTTTCTATGAGATGCACGGAAAATGTATTAATGTCTAGAATTAAAGTTAACTCTTTAATTCTTTATACTACACTATTACCCATTTAAGTTAATGAAGAACATTCTAAAAACTATAAACTAAAGCCAATCAAGATCATCTATGTTCATTAAATAAAGTGTTTCAAAATGTATAACACAAGACATATGCTTGCACATTATTCTAAATACATCTGCATAAAAAAATTCAAGGAAGGATAAGGCTCAAAAATGTGTTAACCTTTGAGTATGTTAATTCATAAAACACTTTGCATATCCCTTTATCATAATTATAAACAATTCAGAAAAAGACCTGGATTGATGTTATGACCTTAAGATGGGGCCGGTGCCATTTTTTAGCTGTCCACTTCAATACTCATATTTGAAAGTGGAGAACAAAATGCAAGTATTTGTGTTTAAATTCCACTTCCCTTAAAAACAAAACACAAGATGTACCTCAAGTGAGATATTCTTCCAATCTATTCTTAGAAGGTAGACTGCAAAGAAACCAGACAGGGAGATTCCACACAGGGTCATTCCACTCCACAGGCCTGTGCAAGACATTCTAATTAACACTTTAAAAGCATTGACAATTGTGTTTATTTAGTTTAGAAAATTCAGAAATAACTTATCATAAGGCATTAATAGTTTTTTTTTACACTAGCACAAATGGTACCTTACATCTTATGGATATTGTGATGGGCTACATGTGAATATGCAATCAGTGGCAGGAAATATTAGCATGTATTCTAAACTGCACACTCTGTATTATGAACAAAACTAAAAGTTAGGGACCAAAACCACAGAGCCCTGATGTGAAAGTTTTCTTCACCAAGAAACAAGCCCCACAGTACCACCTTTGCCCCCAAACAGATTGTGAGTACAATCGTTGCCCTCAAGCAGCCTATCGGTGCCACCCTAATCCTCAAACATCTTGCCTTTGCCATCTTTGCCTCCAAACACCTGAAACGCGTCATAATTGCCCTCAAACATCTTGACTGTGCCATCATTCCCCCAAACAGTTTGTCTGTGCCTTCTCTGCTCCTTTCCCCACCTCCAACATACACTCTGACACACATATGTAAACACACTTACACTTGTAATTTTTAGAATTATATTTTTTTTAATTATTTGTGAATTGCTCACTTTTTTGTTTTTGACATTGTATGCACTGGATTTAATTCCTTGAACATTTTGCTATGGAGCTAAATCCATGAAGAATGATTTGGTCCCTCCTTTGAGAGTGGAGGTCCTAGAAGATGGGTGCCTCTTTTAGGCTTTGGCATGGAAAGGAAGGGGCTGCACATGCCTATGTCTGGAGTACTGATATAGAAGAGGAAGACTTGGTTTCTACTGCAGCCACATTACTTTGGGACACTGACACTCATCTTCACACAAAGACAAGGAAGCATGAGATACAATGCCTGAAGCTCAGACATCAAGCAAAACAAAAAACATAGCAATAATATAAAACACAGCTTTCATTTCAGCCCTAGTGAAGTGTCCTCACTCAAAGGGATCTCTTAATTCTAACTGCAGGCATATTTACACCCAGACATTTTTTTCAATGATGGGACAATAATTCCACTTGACATAGAATAGAAAGACCACAAGGGTTAGTTCCGTAAACAGATGGTTAGTGTTCATATTAGCTAAAAGGTAATGTTCCTACATTTGCTCTGTGTAACACATGACATGGTGCCATTGCATACTGGCAAGAAGGAAACCATTTCTTCCAACTCTTGTAGCCTACTTTTAGTCATATTAAATAGTGTTTCTTGTTGTTGGGCTGGGCTTATTCCAGACAAGGCTATAAGGAGGTATCATAGAATTAGATAATCCCTTATGAAGGCTAAAGATTCATTTTTATGATGTTATCAACACAAACTGGAAGAAAAATTTCCATCATTCCATACTGCAGGAAGCATCTCCACATAAAATCGTTTCTATGCTCATTGCTCAGGGACACTATTTATATTATGCAGTCAGGGCCGGCCCAAGACATTGTGCTGCCTGGGACCAAGGATGAAATGTTGCCCCCCAACCACCAAAACCACATCCACCTCCATTATTCTAAATCACGATTAACAAACTCACGGTCTCTCACACACTCTCATTCATGCTCTTCATTTATTCTCTGCCCCTTTCCCGCATCACACTTCTTCTCTCGCCTCTTCTTATTCTTCCGCCTTCTTTCTTTGTCTACTTCTTCCCATGTATATTTGTGTATATGGCCTCCCAGATCCTATATTTTGGTACCCCTTCGCCCCCTAGTAACTCACATACACACTGGCACACATTTTTACACAAACTCTCACATTTGAACAAACTTACACACTCATGGATGTCTGCACGTTTCTTGAAACTCTCCAAAACAGAACTTCTCATCTTCCCTCCCTCCAATGCTAAGATTCCCATATCAATTTCCCTCATTGTTTATGGTGCCATCATCTCACCCTCTATTCATGCACGCTGTCTTGGTGTCACCCTTGACTCTGACCATTCGTTCACCACCCACATTCAGTCTGTCTCTAAAAACGTCTGTCTCCATCTTAAAAACATTGCCTGCATCCGTCCCTTCCTAACACAGCATGCCACTAAGGCTCTTGTCCATGCCCTGATTATCTCCCGTCTTGATTACTGTAACTCTGTCTTAGCTGGTCTCCCTCTTAACCTCTCACCTCTCTACAATCCACCATGAATGCTGCTGCCAGACTTATCTTCCTCTCCCATCGCTTTACTAACATCTCTGCCCTGGCTGCCTGTGCACTTCAGGATTCATTTCATTATATAAGTTATGGTGGGTAAAGGTGATGGAATACCCTTCCACTTAAATTTAAGGGGTAGTGGAAGCATTATTAAACACTCATCTACAGACACCAGACAAGCCAGGAGGCTTGCTTTTCCCTCAGAAATCTCATGGCGCTGCCACAACCACAAGTGATTCTGGGTAGGTGCATGCAAATAAGGTTACCAATTATCACCTTTGCCTCTATATCCACTATATACATCGATCCCTTTCAAAATCCTCACTCTTACTTCCAAAGCCCTTCACAGTGGTTCTCCTCCCTACATCTCCTCACTTATCTCTAAATACACACCTAACCGGTCTCTCCGCTCATCCAATGATCTCCTTCTATCCTCACCTCTGATTTCTAGCTCTCCTGCAGGCTTACAAGATTTTTCCAGGGCTGTCTCTATCCTCTGGAATGCCCTCCCCCAGTCTATCTGTCTCTCCCCCTGCCTTCAGTCCTTCAAAAAGACCCACTTCTTTAAGGACGCTTATAATATTGCACATTAACACCCCCATATTCCCTTAGTTCACCTCTCCTAGTCCCTCTTATGCAATACTTACACTAGTGTGGCTGGTCCATCCCTTACTATGGCACTTTTACGTTTTACCTTATGTGTAATACACCCTAAATCCCTCTAGATTGTAAACTCGTTTGATTAGGGCCCTCCTCACCTGTTGCCTCTGTAAGTCAATTTGTTATGTCACTTACTACTTGTTATGTCCTGTCTACCTATTGTACAGCGCTATGGAATTTGATGGCGCTATATAAAACAATAAATAATAATAATGCCAACACACATGCACACGAACATCCTACACAATTATGTTAAAGTACACTACCTTTCACACATACTTCTATGCTCACACATACACATCCCTGCTCACACATCTATATTTACACATCCATGCTAGCGCACTAACATTTACACATCCATGCTAGACCATAAACACTTACACATCCATGCTCATACACTTCAATGCTCCCACACACAACCATGCTCATACACACTTACACATAAACATCCATGCTTACACATCTATGCCCAAAACACACACCTCCATGCTGCCACACACATACACATAAATGCTCACACCAACATTTACACATTCATGCTCACATATACACACTTATGCCCACACATACACATTAATGCTGAAACACAAACACTTACACAAACACATAAACACCCATGCTGACATATTTAACTATACACATTCATGTTCACACACACACATCCATGCTCTCACACACACCCATGTATGCATAGTCCCACAGTCTTAGCTTAACCCCAGCTTTTGCCCCAGGTGTGAGCAGCTTGGCATTTATCTGTTGGAGGTCACATAACCTGCCTATCTGATTCTCTGTGGGACCATCTTTTTTGCAGACGTGCACAAAACGCCAGGTAGATAGATTCAGGGAGAAAGAGAAGAAACACTTCTCCACCACAAATCTAACTGGAGACATGTTGCTATAGCTATATTACTGGCAAAGCTAATTTTCTAAAACAATATGCACTGGGTACCCATCATCAATCAGCATTGTGCAGGTTCAGGCTTCTGCAGAGATACCCATACCTGGGAACTCTTAGGGTTTGACCCGGAGATTGCCGGGTGAGTACTGCTTCTCCGGTTCTCAAGGTCGCGGGGTCTTGACACGCCCCACTCCCCTCCCATTTTTCCTTTAAATGGGGGTGTTTCCTGCTGCCGTTAGTGTGAATGCCCCCAACGTCAGCGGGAACTCCCCTGACAATAGCGGTACCACCCACCGATGTCACGGGACAGCCCGCTGATGTCAGTGTGGAGTCCAGATGTTGCCAGGTATGCAGATACCTCATGTACAGTAAAGACTAATATGTCACAGCCATATGTGACTCACAATGGGTTCCAGGAAAAGGAGCTATCAGCTTTCAATTGGGGTCTTCTACTGGCTGTACTAACTCCATTATCACATAATTCTAATGGATTATATAATAGACAATTAAATTCATAAACTAATACGCATTTTCAAAACCTACCGGAATTCAGCAAGTAGATAGCATAGCAGCCAGACTAGGACCAAAAATATTTGCTGGCATTTAAGGCACACCAGCGTACAGTTAAGATACTTAAATAGTTTCTGCAACTGTAAATAAACTGAGGCCCACTGGCTTACTGGTATTTGCTCAACCCTTCTACTACAAAGAGTGATATAAATATGATGGTTTATACCTTTTATACCCAGTTTGGCTGCAAACATTAAGGCAGCAGCAGATGGTAGTCCAATTATATAGTATCCAATTGTGTATACAATAGCACCAACTTTCTGCCTTCCAGTGCCTCTGAGTACTCCACCTGAAACACACTGCACAAAAAACTTTTGTTGGGTATGACCACATCACAGTCATCACTAAACAATAATAATAATAATAATAATGCTTTGTTATAGTGTTCCTGTTAAAGATTGGATGAAGAGCTTTCAATTATATTGCTTGATGATGACAAAAATACTAAATGTCACTTATCATAAAGGAACATTGTAAGTTTTACTCTCTCTAAAGGATCAATAGATTTGTAAAATCCTCTAAGTTTTGATCTATTGGACTTGTGGCTTTCCATTATAAACTCAGAATCACAGATCATTTCAACACGTTCAACAACATCTGAACAAATTAAATATGTACTTTCTTGGAATCAACTTCTTTGGTGTGATGGCTATGTGCCAAGTACACCTTGGAGAAAACTATGATTCCTGTTTACAAATAGCAGCCATTTTGTATTTGGCAGTTGTGGGTAAGCATGCAAATAATTACAGCAATGTGTATGTCTACAACTTAGTTGCTTAAAAAATAAAATGTATTTTTACTTACAGCAATAGATTCAAATAAGTGGAACATGATGTATATAGGGATAACTTCAGAAACAAGGCCAGCTATCTCCCTGTTAGAAAAAAAAACATATTTAAGATAAATCAATAGGTCCCCAACCACGTGGCCTATAAGCAACTGGGCCACGTGGCCAACTGGGAAACCGTTAAATTTTCCAGTAGGCTGACTGGTCCGTGGGCCGGCAGTAGGGTAAACACACGTCCCGGATTCCCCGGTACAGTCTCAGAATGGGACTACATGTCCTGTGTCCCGGGCAGCTTCAATCCAGGCATTGTCTTGGACTGAGACCTCTACGTAGATGTGGATCTCTGCCAAACTGGCTCCACCCACCTCACTGAACAGGGCTGGCACTCCCATAGTCCCATGTTTAGTGACAAAGATGCCTATGGGAAACTGGGGGCTCCCATTGATTCTGCATTATGGTGAGTTGTATAAGTATTTCATTATATTTTAAATTTAATAATAATAGAAGTAAAATGCACAATAAATGTAATGCACTTGAATCAAACCCAAAACACCCTACCTCTGGTCCGTGGAAAAATTGTCATCCACAAAACCTGTCCCTGGTGCCAAAAAGGTTGGGGACTGCTGTTCTAATGTACTGAAGATTATACACAAACACATAAGCAAACTTAGACACTATTCTTGCTGAAAACTACCCCTTGTGTATTACTGACACAAAGGATTGCACTTTAATACCAGATCTTTTATCTGTAGCTCTACCACTGCTAAAATGGAAGTAAATTACTAAATAATGGCAATTCCAAGAAACTGGTTACACATAGAGGTCCAGGTTCCATTTTAAGCTATCAGTGAAATCGTATCTAGGTGACAAAAAACATTATTGTGGGAATTCCTTTGGATAAAGGAAGATCAATAATTTTCATGAATGTCAATTTGAATGTGTGACCGATACAGGCAGGGCCGGCCTTAGGGGTGTTCGACCTGTGCGGCCGCACAGGGCGCCATGGCAACAGGGGCGCCTGCCCGGGACTTAAATTAAAACATCGGGGGGGGGTTTGTTTTTTTTGTAAACTTTATTTAACATCATTCATGTTAAATAAAGTTAAAAAAACCCCCAAAAAACTGTGTTTTAATTTAAGTCCTGGGCAGGGGCGCCGAGCGGTTGCTCGTGAAGTTTCCAGCAACCGCTCGGCGCCCCTCACTCTCCGTGACTCCGTCGCGGTGCCAGCATCTCATGATGACTATTCCGGCGCTCAACATGAAATGCCGGCACCGCGGCAGAGTGAGAAGACGGATGCCTCCCGCTCCCACCACAGGATTTACGGCAATAAGGTAAGTGAGGAGGGGGGTAGTTTGAAGGGGTGGGGTGGGGTAGTTTGAAGGGGGGGGGGGTAGTTTGAAGGGGCAGAGGGGGGTAGTAGTTTAAAGGGGCAGAGGGGGGTAGTAGTTTGAAGGGGCAGAGGGGGTAGTAGTGAGAAGGGGGCAAGGAGTAGTCCGCACAGGGCGCCAGAACACTTAAGGCCGGCTCTGGATACAGGGGACCACATCAATAGCCTGTCACTTGTTATAAGGCTCTATGCACAGTTGCCATTCCATTAACAAAGCAAAATAATTTAAATGCACTCTCTATAGGCTTTGACATTTAATTAATCTAGGTAGAGAAACTACACATTTTAAAAGAGACTGCAAGCTAACTTTCACAGTTATTTCACTTTCCATTCTGAAAAGTAAAATATTGGAAATATATTAAAAGTATAATATCAGGATACATACCTATCACTGGTAAAAACATATGAAAACACATTCTTTAAGGAGGCCAGCAGGATTATGTCCACAATGATGAAAACACCTAGGAACAAGAATTATAAATTGTGGACCACAAGTATAAACATGTTACTCCAGTGGGCACTATTCTGAATCAATTTGTGGATAAACCATCACCAAGCCTCTACCCTGTGCCATACAAAGCTTACAGTTCTAGCTGCTCTGTATTTCTGTCTTACACCAACATTTTCAGGGATGTTTTGTCTTTCATACTCTTTGTGTCATCCATGGGATTATCTTAAATAGTGCTGAGGACCACTAGTGGTGGACTTGACACCTGTTGGATATACACATTCTACAACAGCTGCTGCCCTCTACCTGTTATATGTAGTAAAGTTCCTGTAGGTACTGCCGATGATTAAGTTATGAGTAATGCATTTTTTGTTATACAACACTCTATTACATGTATTACAGTTGGCCTGTGCAACTGCTTAATTCGCTTACAGTATATGGTGGCACCACCTCTGTGTGACAACAATGATGGATATTTTTTGTCTTTCTTTTTATGCTTGGCTAATTTAAGTTGTCTAGGTAAACTGAGCTTTCAGAGTAATCTAAAATGGTTGAGTTTCACTAGGTTATATCTGCGAATGTCTAGTGTCAACACAACCTTCCTAGTCATTATGGACTCATCATATATTAACATAATATAATAATAATAATAATAATAATACAAAATTTCAATTTGTTCAATTTTTTCAAAGGTAGAGTGACTGGAGGAGAAATAATGCAAAAAAAGGTTGCACCTGTGACCAGAAAACCAATTTTCATAGACCTTTTGGCTTGTTCTATATTTCCAGCACCCAGTGCGTTGCCCACTCTGACGCTGGTGGCCATACTTATGCCAAAGGGAATCTGAAAAGCCAAACCAATTAGTGAAAGTGACACAAAAGGGTAGAAGTACATTTGACCCAACTTAAAATAAACCATGTTTAGTATAGATATTGCTTAAAATGTATTGATGCATGATGATGATTTTCTCATCATGATGATGATTTTCTCATGATGATATCATCATGATCATCATTATAGGAGGTCCTCTTTATTTTGTACTTATAGCACAGCCCAACTGAGTTACTGTTTTTGTTTTTACTTTACCATATATGCGATGCTCACAACCTGATAGATGACAGATTGGGCTCCAAGCTCCACCACACTAACAAGGCCTGTGAGAAAAAAGAACAGTCATATGATAAAATGTGAGAGATATACAAGGGAAGTAATCTTTTTTAAAAGGTTTATTTTAATCAATTAATTACTACAGCTAGATGAGAAATCTTTAGCTGCATTGTATTAATCTCCTTTCATTGGAATGTTGGTACTAGTTAGCACCTTTACAAATGCTGGTATTTGAAGTGCTTTAGTCAGCACAGTATATCTTAACTCACCAACAAGAAAGCTTCCAATTTCATAGGTCCACCATTCAATGCATACCATTAACATACTAGGCACAGCTAATGCTACAAAGGAGTTCCAGTCTTGTAAGCATTCCATGGACCATCCTGGCAGAACAAAAGAGAAGCTGTTAATTTGTGCTAGTGATATGTATGCCACCTCAACTACTTTTTGATGAGGAATGGTGATGCTACTAGAGCCTAGAAACCAAAGGATTTTTCGCTTTGCTGTTTTTTAAGTGTACAACTCCTGATGCTTTAATAAACAGACAGTACCTCCCCAAGTTTTTACATGAAGCTTCTTCACACGAATATATAGGAACAGTAGCAGAGCTTGTGAGAATTGAGCAATGGTGTTGGCCCAAGCTGATCCTCTGTAATGCAAAACTGTAGTTATAATATTAAAACAAAACACATCTACCTGGCTATTTCTCTATGTCCTTAAGGAGATTTTTTAGATAAGTGTAAGAGCTAGAGTTTTCCTTCATAGCCGAATACAACAAGGAAAATTAAACATGCAAATGATGGTGGTCCAAAGTACACAATATTTGTTTTCACAAATACTAATTCAAAGAACTAACATCGCCAAGTAAAGAAATGCATTGATGTCCAACATGCCACATATACACAACACTATGTGATCTTATCACTTAACCAATATATTTTGCTGTGCAACACCTAATCTTAGCATAGCTGCATGGCTTTCCATGGAAACAGTAATATTACGTAAATACTAAGACATTCATGAACTATATGGAACTCTTGCCCCACCTTTGTCCTGTTATGTCCTTAACAACATTAACAATTTTGATTACATAAAAAATGGACTCACATAACTCCAAACCCCAGTACAAACAGGAATACGTAGTTCACCATGACGTTTATGATGTTCGCTAAAATGCTGGCAATGATCTGAGTTTTGACTATACCCTGTAACAAACATTTAGGATCTCATGAATGTTTAGCAGGTTTTATTATGTTATATTGCACACAAATTTTACTTTGACAAGTTGCTTACATTTTTTAAAAGAAAACCTGTTTTTCGATCATTATGTTTCTTTAAATTCAGTAAGGGAGATCTACACCGATCAGCCATACCATTATGACCACCTGCCTAATATTGTGTAGGTCCCTATTTTCCCCCAAAACAGCGCTACCCATCTAGATATGGACTGCACTAGACCTCTGAAGGTGTGCTGTGGTATCTGACACCAAGACATTAGCAGCAGATCCTTTAGGTCCTGCAAGTTGCGAGGTGGGGCTTCCATGGATGCATCATGATGCCATGTGTTCTCCAGGTAAGCAACACACATGCACCCTGCAATCCACATGATGTAAAAGAAAATGTGATTCATCAGACCACCTTTTTCCATTGTGGTCCAGTTCTTATGCGATTTGAGCTAGAGTAGCTTGTCTGTTGGATTTGACCACACGGCCAGCCTGTGGCATAATGACATTTATAAACAACATTACCAAATTTGTATTGTTCCTTTGTGTGCTTTTTCATTCAGAGACCTTATCAGGGGAATGCTCAAAAAGGGCTGATCCGATCGGGTCTGGGCCGATCCAGGTTGGACAAGCCTTTTGTGAACAAATTTAGACTAGCCCAAGGAGGCAGGAACAAAGCAGGGTCATGTAATATGAGGTAACATGACTCCACAATTAAATAGGCTGATCGCACATGTGTGAGCAGTGAAATAAATCTGCAGGTGAGGTAAGGGGATGAGTGAGGGAAGTAGAGAGAGGATAAGTGATGCATTATGCATGTACGACTGTATTGTGTGTGACCATGTGTGTGTATTTGTGTGTCAGCATGGATGTATTTATGTAAATGTGTGAGCATGGATGTGTCTATGTAAGTGTTTGTGGGTAAGCAAGCATGTGTATGTATAAGTGTGCGTGTCATCATGCATGTGAGCTTAAGTGTGTGTTAGTGATTATGTGCATATCTGTTCGTGTGAGTGTGCAAGTCTGTCCAAATGTGACAGTGTGTGTAAAATGTGTGCCAGTGCGTTTTTACCCGAGGGACAAGGGGCAGATGGAGGTAATAAATATAGGATCCGGCCTGGTTGCCAGATATTCTGGGTTTAGATCACATTTACACCCTTGGGTTTTAGACCACATTTATGGATGGGTCAGTCATACATAAAATACTGCATAGTGTATTATGTATTTTTTATATGTTATATATGTATAAATCGAAAAATGCACTCTATCTGTATAATATATATTGATTTGTTACTTCTCTTGTTTTCATATTGCCGTATTTGCTCGATTAGTTTATTCCAAAAATCAAGGTCGTCTTTTATTCAGACCTCACTCATGCTCTATCACACACTCACTCTCTCATGCTCTCTCACACTGACACTCTTTCACACTCTCATTAAGTCTCTCTCACACTCTTGTTTTTCTATGTAATCTTGGTACATTGCATTATTTATCAAACTGTACATTAAGCATTCATATTCAGAAAAACAAAACATATGTACCTGATTTTGTAAGTATCGTGCTTCCAGTTGGTAAATAAATGCAGCCTGTGAAGAAAATGGTACATAAGGACAGTTTATATTTGCTATATACCGTATTTGCTCGATTATAAGACGAGGTTTTTTTCAGAGCAGCTGCAGGGGACCTGGATCCTCCTGTCTCCCCCCCCCCGTCCCACTTACCGGTACTTCTGAGTCCCCGGTGTGTAGCCGGGGCAGCGTGTAGATGTCTACGCGATTCGCGTAGACAACTTCCGCTGCAGCCGGAAGGAGGTGTGGCTAGCAGCGGGGGTTGTCACCGGTGCCGGTGCGCGGAACTCTGATCTCTGACAGTCGGGGAAGGTCTGCGAGATGGACGCAGACAACCCCCGCTGCTAGCCACGCCTCCTTCCGGCTGCAGCGGAAGTGCGTGGGATCTACACGCTGCCCCGGCTACATGACAGGGAAGTCAGAAGCACCGGTAAGTTTGGGGGGGGGGTCGGGGGAGTGTTAAATGGGGGCATAAGGCATTTCTGGAGGCAGAGTGCTCTGTGAAATGCCTTTTAACCCCCTTAATGCCACTCTGCCTCCAAAAATGCCGTTTTAACCCTCTATACGCCACTCTGCCTCCTGAATGCCTTAAACCTCCCTATATGCCACTCTTCCCCATAATATGCCTCTTAACCCTCTAAATGCCAGCGTGGCATATAGGGGTATAAGGCATTTCTGGAGGCAGAGTGGCACATAGGGGGTCAAAAGGCATATCATGGGGCACAGTGGCATATAGGGTTAAAAGGCATATCATGGGGCACAGTGGCATTTAGAGGGTTAAAAGGCATATCATGGGGCACAGTGGCATATAGGGAGTATAAGGCATTTCTGGGGCAGATGTGCATAACTGGGGGTGCATGTTGTAAAATAGAAGGAAATAAAACCAAAATATTTTTCTCAATCATAGCTTTTATTTAAAAAAATAGTTTACATGAATTAACATTTACTGGTAAAACTTTTTTCCTATAGGGTCGTCTTATATTCAGGCTTTTTCTTTTTTTCCTAAATTAATATTCAGATTTGGGGGGTCGTCTTATAATCGAGCAAATATGGTATTTGTTACTTTAGCCACATAATACATTTCTATTTTATGCATAATTTCCACTTCATCTTACAGAGCAATGTCACAGCATTAGAAACATAGTATTTGTCGGCAGATAAAAACAATTTGGCTCGGCCCTCAATCAGCCCTTTTTCTAGTATTAGAGATTCAGAATAGCTTATGCCTATTCAGGACCAGCGCTACCTATAGGCAAGGTAGGTGCCGGCCTATGTGGGGGTGCCTCCTTGTAGATCCACTGGAGAAGGAAGGTCGGTCAGGGAGATCATAGGCTAACAAGCCCTAAATAAAGGAAGCATGTGGCTCACTGCTCCCTCACGATGCTGTGGGTGCCGACATATGACATCACCACAATGGAGCAGTGAGACAAAGGCGAGAAAGGGGAGAGATAGAAAAGGGGAGATAATAAGAAAGGGGAGTTATAGTTAGAAATAGGGAAAAATTGCATAGATAACAAGAAAGTGGAGAGATATTAAGTAAGAGGAGAGATAATGAGAAGGAGAGATGGGGACAAAGGGAGAGATAAAGAGAAAAGGGAGAGATTACATAACAAGAGGTGGGGAGAGGGGGGAGAGTTAATGTTAAAAGGAGAGATAAAGAGAAATGGGAGAACAGACAGAGAAATGGAAGGGATATGATAAGGTAAAAGAGGAGCACTAATGACAAAGAGGGAATCAAAGAAAGGAGAATTAAATAGAGCAAGCAGGGGGGACATATGGAAAAAGATGACGTAAAATTAAAGAAAGGGGGACAAATACAGAGAAAGAGAAAGAGAAGAGGAGAGATAAAGCGAAAGGGGAACAGTAATAATAACAAGTGGGATCAAATAGAAGGGAGAACAATAAAGAGAACAAGTAGAAAGGGACAAAGGGGGGAGAGATACAGTGAAAGAAGAGATAACAAGAAAGGGGTGAGATAAATAAAAGTAGGAGGAGAGAAAGAGAAAATAGAGATGAGATAAAGAGAAATGGGAGACATAGTGAGCAAGAGGAGGATCAAAGCGAAATGGGCAGAAAGGGGGAGAAAATTATATGGGGAGAAATTATGAGAAAGGGGAGAGAGAGTGTGTTTGTGTTTTGAAAATGTTTGTACATTAGAACAAGTGTGTTTAACGGCAAGCAAGTGTAAGCTAGGATGTTTATGTGTAAGGGCAAGCGTGAATGCGTGTGTATATATGTATGGGCACAAGTGTGCGTTTATGAGCAGGCATTTGTAAGGGTACTTTTGCAAGGCATTTGTATATGTGTGTATTTTGATATTGTAGTCTATCCATTACTGTTTTGGGCCTGATAATTAATAAAGGTTGCATGTGCCCCAGACTAAGAGGAGCCCTGACTGAGAGGAGACCGAAGACTCTCAGAAGAGGCCACTGTGAGTGTAATCTGAGTGGTGGGTAATTCCTGTGGATACAACCTGGGCAAGTCCTGTGTCTGTGTGCAATCTGGTGTGCAAGTCATAAATAAACAGATGAAGCCAGGCAGAAGAACCACCGTTGACAAAAAGGGTCCAGAAAATCACAAAGAGGGTATTGAGAATTAATGTATTTATTGCATGAAGCCACAAAAATACAGGGGTGACACCTTACCTAGGGCGCACCTAGAGTATTTGGCACTTGGGACGGAGCCTGTATGTGGCACCCCCCCCCAAAAAAATAATAATATTGGCAAGAATATTTATATCATAAATAAACTTTAAGTCAACTGGAAAAAACTAGAAATCTGGAAAAATAAATCAACTTATAAATAAATTAAATAAGGTTAAATAAGTAACATTTACTGAACAGATATGGTACAGCATAACTCCCTTTACTATACGGTAAGCCAGGCTTAGACGTGGTAGGCCTCTGCCCCTAAAACAGCTGGCCCATGCCACCATTGCCCCTAAACAGACTCTCCGTGCCACAGCTGCCCCCAAAACAGCCTGCCTGTGCCGTGCCCCTGAAACAGCCTGTCTGTGCCACCGATGCCCTTAAAATAACCTGCCTGTGCCACCATTGCCCCTAAAACAGCCTGCCTGTGCCACACTGTCCCTAAAACAGCCTGCCTGTGTCAACGCTGCCCCTGAAGCAGCCTGCCTGTGTCAACGCTGCTCCTGAAGCAGCCTGCCTGTGCCACCTGTGCCGCCACTGCTCCTAAAGCAGCCTGCTTGTGCCACCGCTGCCCCTGAAGCAGCCTGTCTGTGCCACTGCTGCCCCTAAAACAGCCTGCCGGTGGCACCGTTGCCCCAAAACAGCCTGCCTGTGCCACTGCTGCCCCTGATGTAGCCTGGCAGTGCCACCGCTGCCCCTAAAACAGCCTCCCCATGCCACTGCTGCCCCTAAAACAGCCTGCCTGTGCCACCTCTGCCCCTGAAGCAGCCTGCCTCTACCACTTCTGCCCCTGAAGCAGCCTGCCTCTGCCACCTCTGCCCCTAAGAGAAGAGATGAGGTAACCTAAGTGCTGGGGCAAGTCCTATGTGTGCAATCTGGGTGCTGGGGCAAGTCAAAACGTTGCTGGCAGAATCACGAGGCAGCAGTGGCACATAAGGCCTGATAAGACTCTTGCAAGATGCTGCCAGCAATTGATGCTGAGCAGCTACAATGCTATGTTTCCATTTTTTTTATTTATTTAATCTATACCTGCAAATATAGGGTTTGTATGTCATATACCTGAACTACATAGGGGGAAGGTGTAGCACAGTAAGGGAAGTTAGTTGGGTCAAGTTGGCAGTTGACTTGTAAAAGGGGCTCCACCATGACAAAATCAGCTCCACACCGCACAAGAGTTAGCGCAAAACTTAATTAACAGCACTGCCAAACGTGATGATGAACTCACCCGTGACTCATCTGACAAACTCATGCCATGACTCTACTGACTGGGTCAAATGACAGCCTCAACTGGCATCAACTGAACATCCTGTGAATAGGTTAGTTGTTGTTCACATTGGCTTTACTACACCGTCAGAAGCTGCTCCTTAAGCCCAGCCCAGGACAGGAACCAGAGAACTGGTATACGAAGGGTTTAACAAATAGAGCTCTTTGCATATTACCCCAAGCACCAGACAGTACTGGTGTTGAGGTAAAACAGGGACTGAGTTTTATTGAAAACATACCAACTTATATACATACAGTAATCTTGATAAAAGCATGTTCCCATTAGCAAACAATGCCCTGCTTGGAGTCCCAGGGTAACTCGGTTTCAAAAGTGCTCTGATCTGAGGGTGGGCCTCCAAGCACCAGTAACGGAAAGTTACCTGGGCCCGGGCCAAAATGTAGCCGGACCAGAGTTCCATGGCCCGAATAATAATAATAATACAAAACCCCAGACTTCAGATGGCGAGGGAAATCCAGGGTTCCCAAATGAGCTCCCTCTCTGGAGCCACGCCAACCTATGCCTCAACGTGAGTCCAACATCCCCAAAAGAAGATGTAGGGAAGCAGGCAGCTGTAGTGACCATCCTCAAAGTTCAGCAGGTATTCCCGCGGGGCCCAGCCGCCATACAGTTCCAGGAAATCGCGGCTAGGACCTGGTCAGGCCAAACAGCAGGAAGAACAGGGAAATGCGGCAAGGAAACAAAAGGGAATGTATAGGACATAATATCATGCTCCTATCTTGATGAATTTACATAAATAAAACCCTATAAATATATAAAATAATAAATAAAACAACAAGGAAGTTGTCAAGTGCCTGTGACTTGTTTTGTGTTAAATTAGATGAGTTACTTTAGTTAAAGCAACTGAAAACACAAATCTTAGTTAATAAACCTAATGAGCCAGCATAAATCTGTAAATTCCAGAATAAAATTAGATATGATGAGTACTTACAGGGAGAGCAGGGATAAAAACAAGAACATAGTCTTCTGCCAATCTGTAAAAATACAAATCCATATGTCATTGAAATAACAATAATAATGACAATATTAATAACGCAATTTAATCATAAGGTATCAAATGCATAGATATAAGTTGATATTTTGCATGACAGACCCTGTTGCTGTGTTGAATAAATAATTATTTATGTTTCCTTGTGCAAATACATGGAGGCATTCATAAGAAACCTCAAATGTTTTCCCTCGCTCCAATTCATTGGATTGTGGGAGATGTATTCAATTAACCACCCTACCAGCGCGCAAGCAAAGTGCTAACACAGCCAATCAAATTTAGCATGTGAGATTTCCAGGGATCTAAAAAGACTATTGTGAACATGCACACAAAATGCTTTCATTGAAATCTAGCAAATACTTCAAACGATCAAAATTGGTCCCAAACACAGATGGAGGGTGTACTACAAGGTCAGTTGTTTTTTTGAAGGGGAATTCTCCTATTCATATGTGTGTAAACTTTCTCCTCATATCACATTTTGGAATGCTGCAACATGACTTACCGGGCTACCTTGGGGTCCTGTCTGAAAAATAATAGAATATTTTCTGTGTTTAGAAATAATGCCCAGCATGGAAAACAAGCCAGCAGCAGGATAAGGATTGCTCGTTGCATCACAATGCCAATTAGCTTCAAGTTTGTGCCCCCAAATATCTGAAAGATATGACAACATGTGCAGCTTATGTACACTATTTTCATCTAAATGCCTTCTAGCAGGCTCCCAATCCAATTTCTAAAAACAACCAATGAGACATATTAACAAATACGTATCATGGACTGTCTTTATTTTAGTTTACTCAATTTGTTTTCCAAACCTACTGAAGGAAATAAATGTTTGGGTAACTTGCCAAGCCAGGAGGTGCTGAATAGGCACATCATTTCATAGTATAAAAGGACAGCTTAAAGGGAGATCTCTTATCTCTATAACTGGCCCATTAAGCGAGTAAGGTTCCAGGGAAACTGAGTATCCAGTAGGTTGATCAGTCCTTCGTTATGAGGCAGAGGGGCTACTGATGCAGTCCTGCCACTCTAGGCCTAATCAGCCTAATCAGCCTAGGCTAGAATACTCCACTAGCTTACCTTGTGGTATACATGATGGGAAACATGGACCAGTTAGCACGTTTTTGCTTTAAATATTTTAAGATCTTCTGGTTAATGTATGAATGTAGAATAAGTCAATTGTCTCATTGCAGATACCCAGATGGCCTCTCATTACACATACAGATTTGAATTGCCTGAAATGTAATTTCAACCAATTTCAATGGCATTATCTGTTTTATTACAGAGTCTATTTTGGATAATTTGTACCATATTCACATATGTCACTTCTTTTTGTTGTTATTGTTTCATCAGAATTACAATGGAATTCAATAAAACGTATGTCTCTTCTTTCCATAAGCCTACCTGTGATATGATTGTGTCACATGCTGAAGACAATCCTAGTCCCACAGAGAGCCCAGTCACAGAAATAACCTAAAGGTAAAGTTGTAAAAGGAAAAGAATATATCTTGATCTTGGGGAAAAAAATACTTGTGAAAGCTTGGTCCTCTCGACTTAAGACCTAGTATGATTTAAGAGCCTTTAAATGGAGGCCCTCGCAACTTGCACAACTGAAACTGCTGCTAACGGTGCTAGATATAACAGAACACCTTCAGAGGCCTAGTAGAGTCCATGCCTCGACGGGTCAGGGCTGTTGTGTATATATATAGATATATATATATATATATATATATATATATATATCTATATATATACACACACACACTATATGGACAAAAGTATTGGAACACCTGACCATTAGAGCAACAGGGACTTTTATGACATTGCATTCTAAATACGTTAATGTGTAGATGGAAGGGGGTGATTTTGGTGCACTAAGAAATAATAATGATAATGGATAGAAATGATGGTGGGGAGGAATATGATGACAATAATGATGGAAGGTATGAATATGGTGGTTGGGGACATGTCATATGAATTACGATGTGGGTGTGATGATGGTCGGGGCAGCTCTACACGGGGCAGCACATATATATATCAATTTCATCCCTGCTAGATATAAACTGTACGTGGTAAGATCGGAAAGTGGAAGCATTTAGGAACAGTGGCAACTCAGCCATGAAGCTGAGGCATATGGTGCATAAATGTTGTCAGCGCTCTGCTGATTCCATAGCTGAAGAGTTCCAAGCGTCCACTGGCATTAATATCAGCACAAAAACTGTGCGGCGAGAGCTTCATGGAATGGGTTTCCATGGCCAAGCAGCTGCATGCAAGCCTCACATCACCAAGTACAATGCCATAATGGTATGGGGCTGTTTTTAAGGGATTTGGCTAGACCTCTTATTTCCAGTAAATGAAAATCTAAATGCTTCGGCATAGCAAGACATTTTGGCCAATGCTATGCTTCCACCCTTTTCTATTCCAGTATGACTGTGCCCCAGTGCACAAAGCAAGGTCCATAAAGACAGGGTTGGATGATTTTGGTGTGAAAGAACTTGACTGGCCAGCACAGAGCTCTGACCTCCACCCCATGAAACACCTTTGGGGTGAACTGGAATGAAGAGAGGGACATCAGTGCATGACCTCCCAAATTCTATACTGGTTGAATGGACAAAAAGTCCCTAAGACTAAGGTATTTAGAATGCAGTGTCATAAAAGTCCTTGTTGGTGTAACAGTCAGGTGTCCCAATACTTTTGTCCATATAGAGTATATATAACTGTATTGTATGAGAGGGTATTACTATTACAGGTAATATACTCAGTACTCACTGTATGAATATGGTTTCAGACAAAAGTCCTACTTGTGCTTACAAAAACAATATAGAATTTGTGTATGTACACAAAATAACATGATATAAATGGCGAAAATCTCTGGTCTTTGGGGTGTGCAGTATCCTTGGTTAAACCTGGCATTATAGACTAGTGTTAAGGACCAGACAATAAAGCCATGCCATAGACATGATACGTTTGTCCTGATCTAAGCTATCAACTCACCTGAAGGCTATGTAGATATGAAAAATTGGATCACTGTTTTACTCTAATTATTAATAGAGTTTCCTGTATATATGCTCAGAACATGTGCCATCCAAGAAACTTACTGCATTTGCAAGAGTCACTGCATCTAATTCCTCTTTTCCCAGGTGACCACAGAATATGGAGCTGACAATGTTTATAGAAAAACAAAGCAGTTGTGACAGAATCTATTAAAATAAAAACAGAAATTCTGTAAATTCTGTAAAGTACTAAGAATAAAACAATTTTATTTAAATGTTTAAGATTGCTGTCTCATTAAATGTTTGTGAACTAAACATTTATTTTGACTTTATAATTTATACAATGTAATGGTTTTAAAACATTTAAAGTTAAATAGCTATTTTCCTTCTGCAGAGGGATGTTTGGGGTCAAAGTTTATAATTATGAAATCTATCCTGAGCTCCCCTGCCTTTTCCCCACTAAAACCTATGTTAGTATCATGAATACTATGTTAGTATCACATGAATGGAAAGGAATAAGCTTGCAACTCCAGTTAAGATGGATGCCATGGAAAACTGAGCAGTCTTGAGCTATGAGGCCAATGGTGTAAAGCTCCCAAAACACTAAAGATTGTTCGCATGCTTCTATTCATATTGTATTTTTTGACAAAGCTCTGTTGACCTCAAGATTTTAACCTCTTAAGGACAATGGGCAGTCCCTAAACCCGTACATGTACGGGCTTTGTCATTAAGAGGTTAATAATACCTAGATGACATTACATTGAATCCTTAACATGATTAATGGTCTTGTGCCTGTCAGGAAACATTAGCTGTAATAAGCACTCACCAAGGGACCTGCCAATCCACACAGCTCCTTCACCTCTTCGGTAGGGTTATCTATGATACATTGACATATCCTTCGTAACAGGTTGAGAAAACCATTCTGCATAGCTGGAACCAATACATTTCTATTTTCCTTCTGACTGCTACCATCATGCTCCATTTGGACTAAATTGCTAAACTACATCTACTTGCTTACTAGCTACATGAAATTTGAACTTTAGAATGTATAATTTAACAAATGATACATCATCTATTAAAACTCAATGTGCCTGCATTATAAAAATAATGCAACAGTCTGACTAGTATGGGGAATCACTGAACCATGAAATTCACATTCTTCTAGCTATTCTGTACTGTACTGTGAAAATGAGTTCCAGTGACATGACTTTGTAATACCACACTTCCAATAGGCCAGGGGATAGAAACATAGAATTTGACGACAAATAAGAACAATTCAACACATCTAGTGTGCCCATTTTGGGATGGTTATATTATCTTCTGTGTAAAGATATGTAATGCATGATGTACCCGTGACTTTTACCCCCCGATGGTATCTCCATCCATAGCTGCCTTCTAGCTGTTACAAGAACTGTATATGGGCACACTCCAGAGCACCACCTCTCCCGGCACCCGAATCACTAGCCGAATGTTAATGCAGGGTAAAGTACAAGAACTCTTTATTCAGAGTCTCACACAGGGTTTTTAATAGACATAAATTATATTTTCAACATAGAGGAATACAATTTAAGTGAAATTTGGATGCGTCTCTCAGGACAGAGGGAAAGGGAAAAAAGGGAAGGGAAAAGTGGGGGAGTGGAGATGGTGGCCCAGTGCTAGTACTGCTCAGATTTAGAGGGTGGCCTAATTCATAAGTGACCTCGCTTACCAAGATGATATGAAATTCAGCCAACATGCCCAAGTGCCAGTGTATGCATTCAAATGGTCAGAAGCCGTGTGGACCAGTTCCTCCATCACCCTAATTTTCTTCACCCTGGACACTCAAGTGCAGAGGGTGGGAACCTTCCAGCACCTCCAATATACCATTCAGTAAGTGTTTGGCGATGGAATGTTTCATAGAGGCTAAGGTTCTATTCAAGTTAAGGAGTGCTTCATTTCCATTTCTGTGTGTATTAATATTTACTCAATGTCTAGTCAACAAGTGTTATTTCTCTAATCCCTTGACCTCTGTTGTGTATTTGCATTTGTTAAATGTGTGATGATCTTAATCTGGTGCCGATGTTGTCTGTATAATCCCTTGCCATTGTGTTATGTGTTAATGATGTTATCACGTTCCTGTTTCTTGTGTTTGTCAATTTATATGGTAAAGTGACCATATAAACTATGCCCATTCCCATTGATAGTAGTATGGTTCCTTGGTAGAATGTGTTCCCAATGATCAAAACTAAGCTAAAAGGCGGTTTGATGACATTACAACCATCAAGAATTACTTCCAGCACAACACAACAGTTCCAGTATTGCTTTTGATAGTTGCCGACATAAATGCATTTAATCTGTGGAAGATTAAACTCTTTTTCTTCCCCAGACTTTCTCCACAATCTCCACTGGGCTATGTGTAGAACTATTCCAGAATTCGAAAGTTTAACACCCAACAAGCCTATCCCATGTTTGCACAGGGTAGCACACTGCCCTTTAGGTATTGCGTCTATAATGGATAGGTGGTCTCTTTGTCATGTTCATATCCAAGTATTTCATTGGAGATCAGTGATGTAAAACTAAAACATTCAAAAGTAAATTTTTTCTGTTCATCAACAGCATATTGTAACTAATTTTATTCTATAGACTTAGAAAGTAGGAAAAATCAGACAAGTGTTATCAGATTCCAACCTTTAATTCTTGTTCAGGACTGCTATCATTTGGTACAAAAATAGCAAGAAACGGTTCAATATTATATGCAGTAACAATATATTCACTAAAGTTACATTTAATATTGAGGTAGAAATGATTCATATAATGCATAATCTACACACAGAAACATACATTTGTTTTTTTTTAAAGAGATTGTTTTTTTTCATTTAGAACCAAAAATGTTTTGTTTCGATTCACATTCTTCAACACATGAAAAAAGGTGCTTGGGTCTCTTTGGCAAGGGAGGAGCGAGACACAACTTAAAGTTACAGTTTAATGTCAACAATTGTTACACTAAATAAGAATGTATACTCTGTGAGTACAAAAAAATAAGTTAAAATCTTGAGCTGCCCTCCTCTATAGTTTGATGAAACTTGAAGCAGCTAATCAGTGGCAGGAAAGTGCTCCCACTCAAATCAATAAGGTATTTTATACACACATGCACAGGGGTTTCAACAGACTGTCTGCAAAACTATGCTAGCCTTGGAAGAATCCACAGAACTCATCTCCTGCACAGAAAATATGAGCAAAAAAGGCCGTGAAAAATTGCATTTATTGTTTCATTTCTCTTAGTGGATACCAAAGAACACAGGTTTATCCAAAAAAGAAAAATTTTAAATATTTGTGGCACAATTATTGGCAACCCTACGAATTCATATGTGAAAAATATAGTATATTCCCATTGATATTTTATATTTTATAGTACACTTGGGTGACTAGCAGCAGGAAATTGTTCAACACAGACTTCCCATTTCATTAGATATAGATATGGCAACACATAGGCCAAATTTATTTAGCCATACATTGCGATAGGAATATAGCTGTTATGTGCGGCAAAAGGTTGTTGAGCTTCACACAACGAGAAATGGTTATAAGAAAATAGCAAAACATTGAAAATGCCCATTTCCACCGTCAGTGCAATAATTATGAAGTTCCAGTCAACCTGGAAGACGACATGTGTCTATAATGTCTCTATGCAATGTGGAGAGGATAGTTTGAAATGCCAAAAAATCTCCAAGGATCACAGTTGAAAAATTGCAGGAGCTAGTTGCATCTTGGGTTCAGAAAGCCTCCAAAACTATAATCTGACCATTACCTACAAGCTGTTTGGAAGGGTTTCAAGAAATAAAAAGCCTCTACTCATTTTGTTTGCCAGACACTACTGGAACTTCAAATGTGATTGAGTTCTATGGTCAGATTAAATCAAAATAGAGCTTTTTGGCAAGAAATGCCATAGGTGGGTTTGGCACGCACAGAGAGGTAGCCATATGAGTACCACATGCCCATGGTTAAATATGGTGGAGGCTCTTTAATGTTTTGGGGGTGTTTTTCTCCCAGAGGACCTGGACATTTTGGAAGGATACATGATATCAACAGATATTAAATGAACACCTCACTGCCTCTGCTAGAAAGCTTAAAATGGGCTATGGTTGGACCTTCCAGCATGACAATGATCTAAAACATACATCAAAATCAAATATTTGTTTCTATAATGATCTTAGCACTGTCTTCTGAGTTTATTTTTGCTTTAATAGGTTTTCCCTATTTCTTGGGGAGTCCCAATATCACCTCCTCCATTTATGGCTGCTACTTATAATTACAATTGATATCTATTTTATACCATTCACATATAATTACTATTAATTGGTGTGGGAGTTTTTTCTCTTTTTTTTCCTCTCGTGAAATATTTCTCACACATTAAATTAAGCGCTGTATTTTGTGTTTTTTGAAGGGAAGAGTCAACCTTGAAATTTGAAAGGTCTGGATAGACTCTGTACGGAGGAATGGTCCCTTGCCATGTATACTCCAACCTCATCAGGTATTATAGGAGAAGAGCTGTTATATTGGCAAAGGGAAGTAACACAAAGTTAAAAGGTGCAAACATTGTGCCCCCCCCACACACATTTATATATATATATATTTAACATGTTTTTTTGTTTTTTTTTATAAACCTGTGTTTTTGCAATTGTTTGATATCCATGAGAGCAGAGCATCTTTGTGTATTGTGTGAAGAAAAGATACAAAGTTTAAACAATAAAGATATATTTCCACAGCCTTCTTTGCTTATATTTACCAAGGATGCCAATATTAGTGGAGGGCACTATAGCAGAGGTGGGCAAATGAATATGAGAGGATTTTGGGGAGGGACATTACAAAAGTGTAAATGGTCCACACATTTATCATACGCACTGAAGTATACAGAAACAAAAACTGTCTGTGCTTCTCACCCTAATAAAGTTGGCAAAAAATATATAATCTAATATAAATTAGTGTTTTTTTCTCTCCCCTGTATGCACTTAAGTGCAAATGATGGCTAAAATGTTCCTTGAACACTTCTCTGCTACATAGAATGGGAAAGTAATTATCTCAATCAATGTCTTTCTTCTTTGGATAGGTTTTTATATTTACTATATAAGCTATATAAAATATTTAGCACATAATCATTATAAAATATATACCATATATTATATACACTAGTCAAGTCTTCTAGCAATGATCAGTGTGGATACTCACAGGTGCTCTCATTCTGTCGGAAATTCTTGTGGTAAAAGATGAGCAATGTAATTACCCTAGTCTGAATCATAGGCAATGGTGACATGCAAGTCACTGGCTTGTAATTTATCTATAATGGGAGCCCTGTAATTAATATATTATATTATTATATTAAGGTAAATTATCCATTTGCTAAACTTATATTATTTTTATAAGAATTTGTAAATTACATAATAGTCTGTATATTTCACAAGGTGTTTTGTTTACTGAAACGTTTTCTGCCTACTCTTAACAAAGATAAGACTCCTTGATACATACTGAATAACTAGCTGCTCTTCTGTAATGAGATCACCATACATATGATGTTGCCCTGCACAGAGTACAATAGTTTTTTTTTTAACAAGCTCTGAAATATGAAGAGGAGTGATCTACCCATTTCCAGCCAGCAGTTTAACTATTACTCCAATAATAAGAGTAGCCACGGCAGAAATCACTGCCAGCCCACGCCAAATAATCAGCTTCTTTACTGAGAGGACTTCTCCTACGACATTAGTAGTTTCAGCAAATAAATCATCTTCCTTAACCAACTGGTCTGTGTGTCTATCAACAGCACCAACATCTGGCAAGATTATATATCCAGTAAAATCTTGATCCTGTACACGATATGAAGTCTGCATTTCTCCTATATTAAGACAGAAAATAAAGTCAGCAGGAGTTTATTGTGTATATTGTTAGTTTTAATGTTATTTTTATACTGTTTAATGCTCCCCTCATTGTCAGAGTTAGGAAATCTGCGGGCGCTCTTTAAATAAAATATCATAATAGTTATAAAAATGGAAATGTACATTTATAAAGCAGCAGTTTGCATGCAAACAGAATTATATGACATCAAAGATACGGCGAGACATCTCATATACAGTGGATAATGTATTGAGAAGCATTTCTAGTGATTTCTCCAGTTTTCTGACTTTGCAACAGAATAGCTCTTTATACTTGAAACCCTCACAATAAGTAAAACTATCGCAACCTATCAACAACAGCATCATTTTGGTGAAGTGGTAGCTAAGTATGTGTGAATGTGTGAGGACAACGAGTTGTGGAACCAAAGATTTGGAATTTAGGGATCGAACAAAGGCCAAAATACCACAGTGGCCAATCAAGACAGAGAATCACCAGAGGCAGCAGAATAGTGCAGTCTTAATGGGTCAGACAGGCAGCAAACATCAAACACGGTCCACTACACAAACCAAACGTTTAGGGTCACATGCAACATGGACACAATCCTTAAGAGTAAGACAAGGTCGGGCAGATATCCTGTAATGCCAGGTAGACACCATGGGGAAGGGGGGGGGCAGATGAATAGTGCAACATGTTTAAACAGTAACCACTAATATCAAGAAAGGAATGTGCCGTTGACGCAAGTGGGCCTAGCACATACTCGAGTGTGAAAGCAGAGTGCTGTAAACATCTAACCTGGCACATTTTGTGGACAATATACTTACACAAATCAGGTAAGAGGGCACAATACAACAAAAATATTAAAATATAAATAGTCAAGTGATTACAGATTGGGTGTAAAACTCTCGACATATAACGTATTTGCTCGATTATAAGACGACTCCCCCAAATCTGAAAATTAATTTAGGAAAAAAAGATAAAGCCTGAATATAAGATGGCCCTATAGGAAAAAAAAGTTTTACCAGTAAATGTTAGTTCATGTAAACTATGTTTTTAATAAAAGCTATGATTGAGAAAAATATTTTGTTTTTATTTCCTTTTATTTTCCAACCTGCCCCCCCTCCAGTTATGCACATCTGCCCCAGAAATGCCTTATACCCCTTATATGCCACTGTGCCCCATGATGTACCTTTTAACCCTCTATATGCCACTGTGCCCCAATATATGCCTTTTGACCCCCTATGTGTCACTCTGCCTCCAGAAATGCCTTATACCCCTATATGCCACTCTGGGCAGAGTGGCATATAGGGAGGTATAAGGCATTTCAGGAGGCAGAGTGACGTATAGAGGGTTAAAAGGCATTTCTGGAGGCAGAGTGGCATTAAGGGGGTTAAAAGGCATTTCATAGAGCACTCTGCCTACAGAAATGCCTTATGCCCCCCATTTAACACCCTCCCAAACTTACCGGTTCTTCCGACTCCCCAGTGTGTTGTCCAGGCAGCGGGCAGACGTCTACAAGATTCCCGTAGGCAACTTCCGCTGCAGCCGGAAGGAGGTGTGGTTAGCAGCGGGGGTTGTCTGCGTCCATCGTGCAGACCTTCCCCAACTGTCAGAGAGAATTCTGATCTCTGACACCGGTGCGGAGAACTCTGATCTCTGACAGCCGGGGAAGGTCTGCACGATGGACGCAGACAACCCCGCTACTAACCGCACTTCCTTCCGGCTGCAGTGGAAGTTGTCTACGCGAATTGCATAGACGTCTACCCGCTGCCCCGGCTACATGACCAGGGAGTCAGAGGCACCGATAAGCTTTTTTTTTGGGGGGGGGTTAATGGGGGGCATAATACAGGAGGATCCAGGTCCCCTGCAGTGCTGCGGGGGATCTGGATCTTAGTCTCATAGTCAGACCTATCTGAGGTCTGATTATAAGACGACCTCGATTATAAGACGAGGGGTATTTTTCAGAGCATTTCCTCTGAAAAAACCCTTGTTTTAATACCATATGAGCCAATCTGCTCTAAACTAAACTGTTATTATATACATAATTCATGGTACATGATATACATACCAAAAAACTATTCAAAGTTAGAAGGCAAGAAGACCTTGCACGACGTCCCCCAATGTTAGATTTTTTAGCTGTTATGGTGTGCAGTTTGATTATTATGCTACATGTTGAGGACAAACCAGTCACGGACAGACTTTAAGTGAGGACACCATCCCAGACACAGCCCAACGCCTGGAATGAGGACAAGGATGCAGCGTCCATCAGATTCTGGTAACCTGACTGAATACTGAATATGTATTTGAATATTTATATCCAATCCACCTACCATTGTTAGCCACATCAGCACTGGGACTCTCTGGCTGCAAAGTTATGGGGTTAACATCCTTCCTGTCTTGTTTGACTCCTGCTCGAACCTGAGCCTGATAAAACATACAATGCATGGGTCATTACTAATACAGCTGACAGCAGGAGTGCAGCTCTTTTTTTTAGACAAATAATATAATATACAAACAAATAATATACTTGATTAACTAGGCACACATCTTATTTATTTATATCTTCACATCTAATGGTGCTTACTCAAGTTTCAGGATTTATTTTTTATGATCTCAGTTTATATACTACACATATGTTCATCTGTTTGGTATATACTGTATATCTGTGCTGGTGCAACATGTGTTAGTAATGAAGTTTATTGGAGGAACTCAATTCCGATTGGCTGAATTTTATTTTAAATATCGATTTCTATAAGAGAATTACTTGTCTATGATTAAGCCCATATGGGCGAAACGTATAGGATGCAGATTCTCTGTCCTGCTCTTATGGATTTGTAAAGAACAATAAAGCTTTGTGGTTTTAACTGACATACTGGCATCTCTACGTATATATTTTTTTCATTTGGTGTGTGCTGCATATCTGGTCAGCTTTTTTCTTTGATTTGGAGGTGGTGAGGAACCGGAGCGGCTGCACCTGTTTGAGGTCTCAAAATATACAGTACTACCTACACGGGTAAGAGGTTCGCTGCTCGTTTTGGAAGGTTTTTGTACTATGTGCTCAACCACTAAATTCTCTAACTTACCATTCCATCTTTCTAATCATCACTTTGTCCTTCCACTATTTCCTATTCCATCCAACAACCTCTTCTCAACAGACTTATTCCACCCTTTCTCTCCCATCTCTACCCTAGCTCCCTCTTTCCATAATTCCACAGTCTGATATATACTTGAGGACATAGCCCAAACCACCTCTCGCTCTTCACAATGCTCATGCTTTCATCCCTGGCACACAAGACTAACCCGACATATTCAACATTGTTCCTGTACAGATAAACCTAGCTGGTGGAAGTCTCATTCTACCTCTTACTTCCTTCACTATAAATGAATGTTACGTTCCTATTACTCTGCTCTCACCATTGCTAAGGAAACCTACTCAACCTCCCTCAATTGCCCTAAACGTCTCTTCAGTACCTTCAATTCCCTCCTTCTTCGTCCTGTCATGGTTATTCCTTGCACTAACCTAACTGCCACCTACTTTACTGATAACATTGATACAATAAGATATGAAATATATTCACTCCTGCTCTCATCTTCCCTTTGTCTCTGCTCCCTTATCCCCATTAAACCCTCTGGTCACTAAAGACAAGGTTATTCTCTTTTCCTTTCTTCTTGCGCTACCACATGTCCCCTTGATCTTATTCCCCCTTCTACCTTACCCTTTGTGTCTCATCCACTCTTGTCCCAATGTCTTCCCATCCTCTCTCAAGCATGCTACCCTAATTCCAATCTTGGAAAAGCCTTCCCTGAACCCAATCGATCTGTAAAACATCCACAGCATCTCTCTACTTTCTCTCACCTCCAAGCTTCTTGAATGACTTGTATACAACCAAATAACCAAGTTTATTGACTCCATCTCTTACATGACCCTCTTATACGTGTATTCTGCTCTCAACATTCAACTGAGACCACTCTTACTAAAGTGACTAATGATTTACTGATAATTCCAAGGGCCATTATTCTCTGCTAATCCTTCTGGACTGTTCTGCAGCTTTTGACACTGTGGACCACCCTCTTCTCCTACAAAGCGCTCCCAATCTTGGCCTCTGTAACACTTCTCTTCCCAGGTTCATATCTTACCATTCTGATTGCACCCTCAGCATTTCGGTAAAACTTACTCTCCCCTTCTCAGTTGGTGTACTCCAAACCTCATTTCTAGGACCCTTCTTTTCTAAGTTTATACTACCTCACTTGGCAAACTAATTTCATCTTTAGCTACCTATAGCGAACTAAAATTGCTATTAACAATCATTTATGGTGGGGGGTCATATTCGGTTTCGGACAGTTAAATGCTGCATTTTCGGTTTCAGTCCCGAATTTTCGTTTCGGTGCATCCCTAAGCCAGACAATGACGTGGTAGGTCTACACCACATCAATGTTTGGCTTAGTATATAGTGATAGGAGTTATGCTGCACTATTGTCAATGTCTGGCTCAATGTATAGTGATAGGGATTACACTGTACCACCGTCATTGTCTGCCTCAGTATATAGTGATAGGTGTTATGCTGTACCCCCGTCAATGTCTGCCTCAGTATATAGTGATAGGTGTAATGCTGTACCCCGTTAATGTCTGCCTCAGTATATAGTGATAGGTGTTATGCCGTACCAATGTCTTCCTCAGTATATAGTGATAGGTATTATGCTGTACCCCTGTCAATGTCTGCCTTAGTATATAATGATAACAGTTATGCTGTACCACTGTCAATGTCTGTCTCAGTATATAGTGATAGGTGGTATGCTGTACCCCGTCAATGTTTGCCTTAGTATATAATGATAACAGTTATGCTGTACCCCGTCAATATCTGCCTCAGTATATAGTGATAGGTGTTATGCTGTACCCCGTCAATGTTTGCCTTAGTATATAATGATAACAGTTATGCTGTACCACTGTCAATGTCTGCCTCAATGTATAGTGATAGGTGTTATGCTGTACCCCGTCAATGTCTGCCTCAGTGTATAGTGATAGGTGTTATGCTGTACTACTGTCAATGTCTGCCTTAGTATATAATGATAACAGTTATGCTGTACCACTGTCAATGTCTGTCTCAGTATCTAGTGATAGGTGTTATGCTGTCCCCCATCAATGTTTGCCTTAGTATATAATGATAACAGTTATGCTGTACCACTGTCAATGTCTGTCTCAGTATATAGTGATTGGTGTTATGCTGTACCCCGTCAATGTCTGCCCCAGTGTATAGTGATAGGTGTTATGCTGTACCACTGTCAATGTCTGCCTTAGTATATAATGATAACAGTTATGCTGTACCACTGTCAATGTCTGTCTCAGTATATAGTGATAGGTGTTATGCTGTACCCCCTCAATGTCTGCCTCAGTGTATAGTGATAGGAGTTATGCTGTACCACTATCAATGTCTGCCTTAGTATATAATGATAACAGTTATGCTGTACCACTGTCAATGTCTGTCTCAGTATATAGTGATAGGTGTTATGCTGTACCACTGTCAATGTCTGTCTCAGTATATAGTGATTGGTGTTATGCTGTACCCCGTCAATGTCTGCCTCAGTGTATAGTGATAGGTGTTATGCTGTACCACTATCAATGTCTGCCTTAGTATATAATGATAACAGTTATGCTGTACCACTGTCAATGTCTGTCTCAGTATATAGTGATAGGTGTTACCCTGTACCACCGTCAATGTCTGCCTCAGTACGTAGTGATAGGTGTTATGCTGTACCACCGTCAATGTCTGCCTCAGTATATAGTGATTGGTGTTATGCTGTACCACCATCAATGAAACTCTCCCTTTAACATGTTTTTTCTCTGGAGTTGGACCCACTTATATTTCACACTTCACATGTATGATTTTGCACGAAATTTTGGATATAACCTTTATATACATTTTAATGAAGAAAACATTACCTCTTCACAAGCCTTGTTCCAATTCAGTCGTAAAACGAATGTAGCAAAAAAGGTGGCTTGTAGGAAGACACAAATAATCATTCCAGACCACAAACCTTGAGAAAAAAAGCATGTTACTGAAATATTGTAGCACAGGATCTGAAGGTCAAAAGTATTGTAAAGTATAATAAATTATACACTAGAATTCTACACTAAAATGTTTCAGTTGTTATGTATGGGCAAACAGATGTATGGGAGACATAAGACAAAAGGTTGGAATACAGCACTCAGTAGTTAGATGTGCACGAGCCAGGGTACCAAGTCCTTCAATAAATCCAAAATAAAGAAGCAGAGGCTCAGCACTCAAATGGTAAGGTGAGTTTATTTCACACAGTAAACGTTTCGACACACAGGTCTTTCTCAAGCCTTATTCTAAGGCTTGACAAAGACCTGTGTGTCGAAAAGTTACCTGTGTGAAATAAACTCATCTTACCATTTGAGTGCTGAGCCACTGCTTCTTTATTTTGGTTTCTGTGACAACAACCTCTTCTAATCTATTAGGGAACTTATGTCACATGACTACAAGGCTGAATTAAACATTTCCTGCAATAACACAAACAGGTTGAAACTGGTGAGATAGGTCAGTGGGTAAATTCCCTCACTACAGAGCCTGTTCAGGGTCACAGATTCACATCCCAGCAGGATCAACGGAGCCCTTCTGAGGTCGATAATGGAGTGCCATTGATAATAATAGGCAATAACAACATCTATTATACAGCTGCCAATTCAGTTAATTATGTATGATAAGGAAGTGCTTTGAATCTCACTGGGAGAAAGGCTATATATATAAATACTGTTTTCTTAAACTGCGCACAGCCATCATATGCATTTTAATCAGTGCCAAGAAATGTCAGCTCACAGAGGAAGAAGGCAGTTTGCTTCATTTTTAATTATTTTTTTTATTTTAAAAGACTGTATACAAGATTACAAACAATCTAAAATATTATTATTCATATAAAAAGAATGGAGCAATCAGAAATTGTCACTCTGATTGGTTCCTTAGAGGCTAGTGCTGTAACTTCTAGTGAGACCACTGTGGTTCAGGAGTAAGATGCTCAGACTCCTGTACCTTATTGTTTAGAGGAGGAGCAGGATGATACTTCTGTGTTCAAGCTTGTCTATTTCTGACCTCTCACTAGTTTGCATTGTGTTTTTATTGACTCAGGGAACCATTGTATCACAATTCGATACCCAAGGACAAGAAAGAGTTTTGTGTTTTGATTCTGTCTTGTATGTCCATCAGTTCTTAAAATTACATATACTACTTTTAATACAGAATACAACTTTTTTTTTTAAGATTTTCACTCTGCAAAATTCTTACCCACTACTCCAAGTTTCAGAGCAAACATCAGGGATATTCCTACTGGTAAACCAATGACGTAATATCCAACTGCATTCAAAATGGCACCAATCGTTTGCTTTCCAGTTCCCCGCAACACTCCCCCACAGGTACACTAAAAGCAACAATTAAATAGGTTATGGTTTAAACTGTACATAATATCAGAAATTCAGTAACATGTTTCAATACTCACAGCAATCGCATCAAGCGCATGAAATGGTGCAAAGATAAGCAAAAGACGTGAAACCAGTAGGACAATTTCACTGCAGATAAAACAGAACACTACCTAAGTTACATTTTTGTACATAGTAAAAATACAGATCACATAAGTTAAATCCAAATGAGACCTAATTCTAGTCCTTAAATCAGGGAAGTGCTAAGGTGGGTGCCATGGTGACACACCACCATGGTGCCCCAGTCTCTTGCACAGAGAGTGCGTACAGCAGTGAAGACAGGGATTTGCATGCAGTAAGATTGGAATAAGAGCTGGCAAACTGCATGGGTAATAAGAGAGTGTGAGTGTCTGTAGGTATATATATGTATTTATGTGTAAGTGTATGGTGCTATTGTGAGTGAGTGTAAGCGTATGTCAAGGGTGAGCCTAGGGTTAGTGATGCGATGGAGAATAGTGAGACAGTGTGTGTAAGTGTACAGTGTGAAGAGTGAGTGGCACGTTTGTGTGTAGTATGTGCAGTATCATGTCAAGGTCACTCTACCTTACAGCAAAATATTTGCTCCTAGTTTTACCAGTATAATGTTGATGCGGGGCTTGGTTTCTATAACTGCAAACTCTATGTGTAACAGTGTGGGGATGCTGTTTACTTACTAACCTGTCTGAGGTAAAAATGTAGGCAACGTGATCTTTCAATCCGGCCACTAAAACACCAGTTACCAATGCCAAAAGCACTGTGGACCAAAAAAAAAAATCAAGGTAAGAAGAGAATGATTTTGCCAACCGATACCTGCGATTTAAAATGGCAAAAAAACAGTCTTGTTTGCAGGAGCTCGCTGTCACAGAGCCGCTATTCACCCGCTACCTCGATCCCGAGGTGAGCGGAGGCTCCGTCCCCTCTCCTCCCCTGTTCACTGACACGGAAGCGAGCAGGGTTTCCTTGGCGACACATCATCCCCGCTGCCGACGGAAGCCGGCAAGAAGAGGAACGCGATCAAGTGTTGCTATGGCGATGCGTCTCTTATGGTGACGTCGCAGTGGCGGCAAATTGAAACAAATTTAAACTCTGACCTCTCTATACCCTTTGCTCAGGTATCAGCTGTTTTGTTCCCTATACCATAGCGTTGATTAAAGTTTTGACTACCCGTGTACCAGACCCTCTTTTGTAAATTTTGACCTGTGATTTTTGCAGCCTGCCTAGATTTCTGCTTTGTGACCTGACATTGCTTTTTGGATTTAACCCTTTGTTATCTCACCTGGCTTCTACGTGTTCATTTGTTTCCTGCAACAAGGAACTACCCTGTTCCCTGGCTCACGTGACACTTGCAAACTATTTTACTGTGAAGTCAGTGTCATCTCATCCCATCATATACTGAGTTTATCTGCATTCAATTAACCTCCTCTACCAGCTGCTCAGTACGATAATTTTAAGAGTAATGTGTTTTACATTACCTTGTGATTGTGACAATGATGTGTACAGTCAATGCTGAAACACACTGATAGACCCTGAGGCAACCTGTTCCATTAGCCAAACAAACATTTAATGAAGGGACAGTCCTATTACTTTTTTTTTACCACACGTAGTAAGTCAGAAAAGAAGACCCCCCCCCCGTCTGGTTTTAATGGAGTTGGTTGTACATTCATGTATGTAAGTAGACCTGAAACACACCAAAGCGCATACTTGGACGGCATCCATCAGTGCACTGCCTGCTTCAGTAGGTGTAGGAGAAGGAAAATGGGACATACGTCTACTACCGACTACTTAACCGGAACCATTATATTTTTAAGGTTCTATTACTCTTACCTGTGCATATAAGAGAGACTTTAGTAGAGAGTTTGGCTTGGCTGATATCTCCAGCACCTAAAGCATTTCCTACCCTGACACTGGCAGCAACTGAGAAACCAACAGGTATCTGTGGGGAAAGGGTGGGAAAAAGATATGTTATTGTTACTGATAAAAATGGCTTAATGCCCACATTAGCAGTCTAGCAGTATATCAGATAAAATCCATTAAACTGGAAACTTTCTTCACACTTTGCACCTCCCAGCTTGAATTCTACATATAACCAAGAACAAAAGAGCAAAACACAAGAGGGGAAAGTAATAAAAAAAATGTTTATTTGGTGCTTCCTATTATACTTTATCATAAAGACTGTCTGTCAGCATTTCATATTTTCACAACTTTTGGAACAGTTTGGATGATTGGTTTTGGGATACGGTCAAAATCACAGAATAATAACTTTGTCATGATCTCACTGAACCCTTGTTATCCTACTCACCATGTAAGCTGCTGTTGCCAACTCCAGCATTATTGCCTGTGCTCCAAGTTCCACCACACTTATAAGACCTTTGGGGAAGAAAGAACTGGGCACCTTAATTAATAAATTATGTTAAGTAATATTAAGTGTTTATATCTATCTATCTATCTATCTATCTATCTATCTATCTATCTATCTATCTATCTATCTATCTATCTATCTATCGTATATGTAAGCCACAAAATAAAGGTTGATTTGTGTATGTATGTCATTTATATTACTTTGCCAAGTTACTGATGTGAGATAGATGTGGAAAAGAGCTCTCTGAAAATCTAAATAAACATACATTTGAAAATGTAACAAAAAATACAAATGTAAAAAAATAAATATTTAAAAAGGGCCCCTGTGATGTTAGATATAAGAGAGATTCCTGGGTCTTACAAGCACTCCACTGGGTTATCTGATGATGTTTGGAAGAATTTGATTGGGAAACAACTGCATGGAAAGTGTGTGAATGACCCTTGTAGAAAAGCCTAGGTTGTCTATTTTTCATTACAGATAAAACTGGAGAAAAATACATATATTCTTCCATAAGTGTCCCTCACTTCCTGGTCGCTGGCTTAAAGTCATTGCCCTACCTAATTCTAATTGGCAAGTCATTTATTTGCCCGACTCATTCTTATGAGTTGGCTTATTAACTCAATTGTAGCTTACAAGGTAGTATGCATCAATAAAAAAGATTGTACAGCAATTAAACATATCTGAAATTCTCTTGAACATGATAGGTGAAAATACTTCTCCCCCTAGCAAAAATAATAAACTAGGCACATTGCTGTAAAATTGAATCACATGGTGACACTACACAAAAAGGTACAAAAGGGACACACCTAGATATATAAAAAAAATCTAACTGCGTACAAAAATACTATATATTTTATTATTGGGGACAGTTTGTAGGAAGCAGGATCTTGAAACTAACCTGCCAAGAAGCCTCCCAATTCGAAGCTCCACCATTCTATACAGACCATGAGCATGCTGGGAATGGCTAGACGGATAAAGGATCCCCACTCCTGCAGGCAATCTCTAGACCACCCTAAGAAGAAAGAAGCATAAGAAGATCATAAAGCAAAAACATATTTTCTTCTAATATTCAACCAAACCCAAAAGGACCACTTCCACAATGAGCTTCTCTTCCCACCAATTAATTGAAGCACAATTAAGGAGAACCAGAGCTGGAGAAACAGGAAAAGTATAATTTTGGTATCAATAAGAATACATTACATTGATGAAGCGGATTTGGCCTTTATAATGTTTTATGGGTTGATTAATCAGCTGTTTTAGTTTAATATTTTACACTGAACAGTGATTAGCTGGTCATTCAATCGCTATATAATTTAAAACATGTCAAGTGCTTATACTGTATTGATCAATAAGGGTTCTATTACCTCAATACAAACCCCCTCTGCTCTAGTACTATGATTTTAAGTTTTATATAACAGACACATTTAAAATCCAGCCTCACTACTGCATTGGGTATATTATTTTGTATTTTGTATATCTATGTATTTTGCACTTTTGTCTTATTTTTACAAATATACATATTTTTATATGCAATGCTGATGTCTATGTGGCCTTTATTGTGCTTGCCTTATACAATTTATTGCCATAATTATTGCAAAGAGGATTTTTTAAAGATATTTTACTAAATAATCCTACGGTGTTGTTAAAATAGCTAATCATTTCAATAAAAAAAACAGACTTTTGGTCTGTTAAATACAAGGCCTTATGTTAAGTTTTTTTTTAATCGTTTTTAATTACTTTTTAAGTTAATCATCTCCATAGCACTAGATTTGGGTTTCTATAGAGATGCACTGTCCTGTGTCTCGGTGTGGTTAAGCCTGAATGGAAGAGCACCAGAAACTTCTGGGTTATAGCTGGGTTATATCCACACAAAACTATTTAAATGACTACATCTGGAACAGTTACTTCTTTACCGGGCTCTTTGTATGTTGTTTAGAAGAAGTAAAGGGACCTTATGGTTTTTATGCCAATTGTATTTATGTTCATGTAGTGCTACTGTTTTTTGGTTTTTTTTTGTGTGAAATTTTGAAAATGCTTGAGATTTGGGTTTGATGAGCGCTTACACAAGTATAAAAAAGTACAGTGGATGTAAGTTAATAGGTAAGTTGTTTAACTAGGTAAGTGATTTAGCTTAGGTAAGTTTCTAATTTTACTTCACTCTATTCTTTGCAATTCCACACCTGAAATCTTCCCTTCCTCATAGTCAGGGCCGGCCTTTGGGGTGTGCGACCTGTGCGACCGCACAGGGCGCCACACTCCAGGGGGCGCCGCCGCGGGGTCCGCCGCCGCCGCAGCGCGGTCCGCCGCCACTGCCGCCGCGGGGTCCGCCGCAGCGCGGTCCGACGCCACTGCCGCCGCGGGGTCCGCCGCAGCGCGGTCCGACGCCCCTGCCGCCGTGGAGTCCGCTGCCGCCAGTATGGGGGCACCCGGCACCCCTCCAGAGACGGACAGTAATGTCCGCCGCTGGAGGAGCAGGCTCGCAAGGGAGCAGTATCGGAGGTCTTTAACAGACCTCCGATACCGCTCCCTTGTGATCCCCGCGGCAACAGCTGCTGTGCGCCGGGGTTTGCTGTCAGATCCCGGCGCACAGCACTGAAGCCGCGCCCACCAGTCTCCGTGCCCTCTGACCCGGAAGAAGAGAAGACAGAAGAACTAAGAAGAAGAGCGAAGAGGAGGCAAAGAAACTGAAAGAGGAAAGGTAGGAAAGCATAGAGTGACAGTGAGAGTGGATTGGTGTATATGTGTGGTTTGGTATATATGTGTGGTTTGGTATATATGTGTGGTTTGGTATATATGTGTGGTTTGGTATACGTGTGGATTAGTATATATGTGTGGTTTGGTGTATATGTGTGGATTGGTGTATGTGTGGATTGGTGTATATGTGTGGTTTGGTATATATGTGTGGTTTGGTATATGTGTGGATTAGTATATATGTGTGGTTTGGTGTATATGTGTGGATTGGTGTATGTGTGGATTGGTGTATATGTGTGGATTGGTATATATGTGGATTGGTGTATATGTGTGGATTGGTATATATGTGTGGATTGGTATGCGTGTGGATTGGTATATATGTGTGGATTGGTGTATATGTGTGGATTGGTGTATATGTGTGTGGATTGGTATGCGTGTGGATTGGTGTATATGTGTGGATTGGTATATATGTGTGGATTGGTGTATATGTGTGGAGTGGATTGGTGTATATGTGTGGAGTGGTGTATATGTGTGGATTGGTGTATATGTGTGGATTGGTGTATGTGTGTGGATTGGTGTATATGTGTGGAGTGGATTGGTGTATGTGTGTGGATTGGTGTATGTGTGTGGATTGGTGTATGTGTGTGGATTGGTGTATGTGTGTGTGGATTGGTGTATGTGTGTGGATTGGTGTATGTGTGTGGATTGGTAAGGGTGTGAGAGTGATGGGTGTTATGCTGTACCATTTCCAATGTATTTTTCATTATATAGTTATGCTCTAAAGTACATCATAACTCCCATCACTCTATACTGTTCCATACAGTGGCAGAGCTGGGAGGCAGAGGCCTTGCACCCTCACCGCAGGACTTCTGAAAGGTAAGTGAACTTCAAAGAGGGAGAGGGTAGATAGTTAGGAGGGGGTAGATAGGGAGAATGGAGTGAGACGGGGTACATAGGGCAATCATACTCCTATCATGCCAAGTAGTCTACGAGTACATCCTGGAATCTGCGGGCATGATAAGAATGTGATTGCTGTTAATCATATATATATATATATATATATATATATATATATATAAAAATATTGTTATTTAATTGTTTTGTTATGTGTTATGGTGTGTGGGGGGGTCATATTCGGTTTCGGCCAGGTAAATGCTGCACTTTTGGTTTCAGTCCAGAATTCGTTTCGGTGCATCCCTACTACTAAGCCAGACAATGAAGTGGTAGGCCTACACCACATCAATGTTTGGCGTAGTATATAGTGATTGGGGTTTTGTTACAAGTTTTTATTCCTTTCTTTTTTTGGGATGGGGGGGGCGCCAGACGAGTAGTCCGCACAGGGCGCCAGAACACCTAAGGCCGGCTCTGCTCATAGTGGTTATAAAACTAGTAAGAAAGATTACATGAATTAGCCAGTACAGTAAATGATTTATAAATCCTTTTTAATATATAAAGAATTCATTTATAGTTATAGAGATTGGTTAGATAATTAAGCATACATTTGTTACAAATGATCACTCACCTCCCCAAGTACCCACGTGCAGTTTTCTCACATATATATAGATGAAAAGCAGGGAACACATTGAAATCTGAGAAATTGTATTTGCCCAAGCTGAGCCCCTAAAGGATAACAAACCACAAACAATCTTAGGCTGAACCTGCCAACACACATACTGTTCACAGCTATAGATCCTACTAATCTAGTTCTCATTTCCATAGTCTGTGCATGCCATTCAAAATTAGTGATTTTGTAAAACATCTTCCTGCTGTTAAGCAATATCATGTTTTATGATTTACCCATTGGTGACCAGGGGTTAAATCCCCCCCCTTTGTGACCGGAGATTTTTTTGCAATTTTACGACTTCTTTGTTGAACCATGATTCCACTTCTCCATCTATAGTGTATCTACACAAAATATATATTGTTTTTTTTCCCCAAAGGACAAGGGTTTTCTCTTTATACCACTTTTTTGTACAGCCTTTCATTTAGTATGAATTAAAAATGAACCCCCGCAACGTTCACTTACATACGTACAGCCCAAGTCACAGTACACAACATATCACAGGGTAGACAAATTAGATATAGTTAAATTCCATAATCATGCTCTAGGTAGAAAATACATATATGCCATAATTATGGCAGTGTTTTTGAGGGCAACAATTCCCTATATTCTTGCTGAGCATGATGAGAGCTGTTCAGCCCTTCTCGTATATTGTTTTTACTGGTGGGAGAGGGCACCTCCTGGCAATGCCTTAGCATAGGGTGCAGAGTGTTGCTACTTAGAAGCTGCCTCCTGTGCTCAGTCTGCCTCCTTATTATTTCTTACATAGCTGGCACTCTAGGGGTTAAATACGTGCTTAGGGCTAGTTTACTACATGCTACTGTCCATTAAAAACGAACAGTCTAGCCCTGAAAATTTTATTTTTATTTTGCATATACTCTAATGTATTTTACTGCATGGAAAATTGTACATGCATTCTTTAGAACATGAAGACTTCATTTATTTTAACTTCTTCCTATGCTACTGCTACTGAAACTAAGAGAATAACATAGTGAGAGGCTAAGGGAGGGAGTATCTGTATGTGTGTTTGCATAAGCATGTCAGATGGGGTGGGTGTAGCACAAGTCTATATAAGTGTGTGTTAGTGTGAGTGTGTGTGTAACTATAACTGTCAGAGGATGGAAGGGGCCACTTGGCTTTACCCAGAAAGTGCCAGACCTCCCCTGGATTATATCTAAATAGTAGACGTTCTAGCTTTAGATCATGATCTTTTGATCTAACACTTAAACAATATTTTTTATAATATATGTAAAAGAGGCAAACAGACAAGTAAGCTTTAATCCTCAATATGAAACCATGATTTTGAAAATCCCGCTCCAGCTTTGATTACCAAGCTCATTCTAGTGACCAATGCTCAAAATGCTCGTTTAGCTTGATATTGAAAGAAGGCATCAATGCCAAGTTTTAGGTCAAGATCTTATAAACGTCACACTCCTCCAGTCCACGAACGTCAACTCACTCCCAGTTAAGCATGGACAGCAGGTGCATAGAAATCTCCCTCTGGCACCCTCTGAAGCAATACAAAAATCCAATGTGTCAGCAACACTACACAACCACAATTCATCCATACCAATAGGCGAGTATAAAAATATTCTTTATTCAGTCATTCATAAACAGCAGGACAACAAACTGGGCAAGCTTAATGTGAGATGCACATATGTTTTAAGAGTATCCAGTTTGTTTTCCTGCTGATTATGAAAGTCTGAATAAAGAATATTTTTATACTGGTGTGCATCCAGTGGATGATTTGTGGATGGGCAATGTTAATGACCTATTGGATTTAAGTATTAGGACAAGTCTTATAAGTGGCTGCAAGTAAATTAACATCTGGGGGAGTCATTGCCTCAGGGCATTGCATTGGCGTTCCTTTTCAAATCAATGGCATCAACTTAACAAAAAGTGGCTTTTATGAAGACCCACAGATCAATAGGAAGGCACCCAAGTAAAAAATTGCATCTAATATGCAGTAAGTAAACAGGACCATAAACTATTACATTTAAAAGTAAAATTACTTACACAACTCCGAGATTAAAGGCATAGAGCAAGACAGCATTGACAGCAGCATTAAAAATATTTACAACAGCTCCAGTAAAAACTTGAGGCCAAATTATACCCTGAAAAACACAACATAACATAGAAAAACAATTGAATACGTCATTAAATCATCATTCTTATAGCTCATCTAATATATGATGTGACAAACGCTGTTGGGCCCTGTATGTCACTTTTAGGAATCCTAAGGACTGTCCTCTAGGGCATTAAGGCTCAGGAACACCAATTTGCAGTAAACTGTGCTCTTTATATGCAAGTGCGCAAATCAAACACCAAATCTCAAAAAAAATCTTAAAAGAGCTCCCAAGTTGAGCCCTCTCAGAGTATACTTTGCTGGTTTAGACTCAGCAGCCTAAACAGCCACTAAGTATTTCTCCCTGCCAGACCAAGCTAAGGCAGACCTCCCCCAGACAGCACACACACTTCCAGGTAGGTAATGTCTTCATCATCAGTTGTCTTCAGGGCCTCTCCTTGCCATGAGAGCAGAGCGGAACTTCTCAATCTCTCCTTTCAACAGTCTCCTTGACTGTCATGCTCCAGGGTATTTTAATGCCTGGGACCTGTACCTGACGCAGACTTCATTGGAATCCCGGACTGGATCATTGGTCCACATTTTCTTTAATTGCTCTACCCCAGGGACCCATATACATGAATTGTCCAGCACTTCTGCCAAAAAGCCAAACAAATCATCTCCCTGATTTTTACAGTGTCACAATATCTAGAGAACTTAGAGTAATTTTCTGTTATCTGTAGCCATTCAAAAAACATATTTGTTGTTCAAAACAATATATCTATGCAACAACAGAGATACAATAACAATTATAACTGAGATTTTGTGACTCAAATGTGTCCTTGTGTCCCACGTGTGTCACAGTCCCGGCAAGCGCGGGCAGGCTAACGCACGACGGGCATCGGGGACTGGTGTAGCTTCTTCGGGTCCTGGCAGGCATCACAACGGGCATCACGAGCGGTGTCTCGCGGCTCCGATGTCGGCGATTGGGTGGCTGTTCGTCGAGATCGGAATCGCGAGGGTTTCAAGTACTTACCCGATCCCGGCGCATCCATGGTCCCCAGAGCCGGCCTTAGGTGTTCTGGCGCCCTGTGCGGACTACTCCTCTGGCGCCCCCCCATCCCAAAAAAAGAAAGGAATAAAGACTTGTAACAAAACTTGTAACAAAACCCCAATCACTATATACTACGCCAAACATTGATGTGGTGTAGGCCTACCACTTCATTGTCTGGCTTAGTAGTAGGGATGCACCGAAACGAATTCTGGACTGAATGCGAAAGTGCAGCATTTACCTGGCCAAAACCGAATATGACCCCCCCGCACCATAAAAAAATCTAACACTTTTATTTAAAGTAAGTAACACACCAAAGTAGGACAAAACAATTAAATAACAATATTATATATATATATATATATATATATATCTATATGATTAACAGCAAACACATTCCTATCATGCCCAGGCATACCCAGATTCCAGGATGTACTCGCAGACTTGGCATGATAGGAGTATGATTGCCCTATCTACCCCTTCTCACTCCCTTCTGCCCTATCTACCACTTCTCACTCCCTTCTCCCTATCTACCCCCTTTTCCCCTGTCTCACTCCCTTCTCCCTATTTACCCCCATCTAACTATCTACCCTTTCCCTCTTTGAAGTTCACTTACCTTTCAGGAGTCCTGCGGTGGGGGTGCAAGGCTTCTGCCTCCCAGCTCTGCCACTGTATGGAACAGTATAGAGTGATGGGAGTTATGATGTACTTTTAGAGCATAATTAGATCATGAAAAAGACATTGGAAATGGTACAGCATAACACCCATCACTCTCACACGCATACCAATCCACACGCATACCAATCCACACGCATACCAATCCACACGTATACCAATCCACACATATACACTAATCCACACATATATACCAATCCACACATATATACCAATCCACACATATACTAATCCACACACATACCAATCCACACACATACCAATCCACACACATACCAATCCACACGTATATACCAATCCACACGTATATACCAATCCACACGTATATACCAATCCACACATATACACTAATCCACACATATATACCAATCCACATTTACCAATCCACACAAATACCAATCCACACACATACCAATCCACACATATACCAATCCACACATACACTAATCCACACATATACCAATCCACACACATACCAATCCACACATACACCAATCCACACTCTCACTGAATGCTTTCCTACCTTTCCTCTTTTCTCCTTACAGCTCCTTTTCCTTCTCTTCGCTCCTCTTCTTCAGTTCTTCTTCCGGGTCAGAGGGCACGGACAGCGGTGGGTGCGGCTTCAGTGTTGTGCGCTGGGATCTGACAACAAACCCCAGCGCACAGCAGCTGTTGCCGCGCGGATCACAAGGGAGCGGTATCGGAGGTCTTTAACAGACCTCCGTCTCCCTTGAGTGATTTTAAGCCGGGTTCAAGGGAGATCCTTGAACCGGCCTAAAATCACTCAAGGGAGCCGGAGGTCTGTTAAAGACCTCCGATACCGCTCCCTTGCGAGCCTGCTCCTCCAGCGGCGGACATTACTGTCCGTCTCTGGAGGGGTGCCGGGTGCCCCCCTGATAAGCAGCACTCGGTGCGGACCGCCCCCCCCGCTAGGTACGCTACTGGCGGCAGCGGTACGCTAGGGTGGCGTCGGACCCCGTGGCGGCGCCCCCTGGAGTGTGGCGCCCTGTGCGGTCGCACAGGTCGCACACCCCAAAGGCCAGCCCTGATGGTCCCCATGAAGATGATGGGGGCGTGTCATCGCCGCATAGCTGAAGGAGCAGTCTTGATGGCCAGCTGGAGCTGCATCAGTGACGTCATCTAGTGGGCGGGGTTTAGGTCTGGCGCCGGATTTAAAAATCCGGAAATCCTCTCTCCAGTTACCCTGTTGTGGTCTTTGCTGTGTGAACGGTGCTCTTTTCTGGATATTTTTGACCCTTTGCTTGCCTGACGTCTCTCTTGCCTTCTGATTTTGTACCGCTACCTACTCTGATTTGGCTACCGTTTTGGCTCGTCTGACTTCCCTCTCTGGATTTTGACCCTGGCTTGTATGACTACCCGATTTTTGTGTACCGACCTGGCTATCGTTTGGCTTCTTCCCCTCCCTGCGGAGATCCTTTACTGGATCCTTCTATGCTCATCCTATGCTCATCCTGTACCTTGTCCAACTCCGTTCCTATATTATCTACCTCTGCCTGGCCTCCTTGCTGTTGGGATCATCTAAATCCTGGGGCGCTGCTGCTGAGGGCTTCTCCTTCAGCAGTAGTACTTTGGGTGGAAAAACTTCCGTGGTAAGTGCCAGCGTAGGGGTGGTCGTGACAACGTGCTGCTTCCAAATGAATTTGGCCAAATATGACATGCTGTTCCACTGTGTTGTTTCTTGTTCCATTTAGCCAATCCCCACATTCACTTGACGCTCTGTGTGCGGACACCAGCGTGCCGATCAATGAAGTTGTAGCAATGATTGATTTTGAAATGCTCAAATCCAGCCTTTTCCAAATTCTCGGCCTTGTAGGCACGCCAACTAGCTGAGTAAATGATAGAGCCTGTTTTGATATTGTCAGGCCCATTCAGGTTGCGGAGCGGCTTCTCTCTAGTTTCCCCTGTCCAGCTACAGTTCCCCTGTCCAGCTACAGTTCCCCTGTCCCGCTACAGTTCCCCCTTGGCTTTAATCCATTCCTAGATTTCATTGTGCTTTGCTGTTTACTTCTGATACTTTGTTCCAGTCCTGCTCTTTGCTTCAGCTTCTGTTTCCTATATAAAGTGTGCCCCATCCTTTTGTTATGTTTGTCTCAGTCTGCAGTCTATAGGTATGTTTTATCTCTGTTCTGTGTTTAGATTTAATGTTTAGTTTCAGCTTTAGAAACTCAGTAGGCAGGGTTTAGTGCTAGGACCCACCAAATATTGGAGTACCTTGGCGTAGTGGTGGGCTAAGCATACTATGGCCATAAAATGTGACTAAATCTCCAGTTGTTATTTTATAATCCTAGGCTAGTTCCTGTATTTATGTGTGTCTGTCTTTTATGTGCCTTTGCCCTCTTTTCCCTGAATCATCTGAGGATCTCAGCTCCTCTCCCCATGTGCCAGTTTAAGATATCCTATACTTGCTTAAAGGAGAAGTGTCTGAGGATCTCGGCTCCTCATTCCATCCCCTGTGTGCCTTGCCTTGTGTCCTGTACCATGTATGTCTGCTTGTGTCTAGCTGTAATTTTCTCCTTTTTAGTTTTTTTTTTCAGGACAAGAAGGGCATTCTTCAGATACCATTTTTTGTGGTAGATACCATTAATTTTTTGTTTTGTTTATCACAAAATTCAGGTATTAAAAGTAGTCACCCCCTGGGTATTTGAAATGCTAGTATTTTAACTTTGCATGTCAGGATTTTTGGTTAGATAAAGTGATAATTTTAGCACATGCTCATAAAAATAAACTTTTTAAAATATATTTTTGGACTTTTTTAACATTTGGTGGTAAGTAGATAGTTTAATTATTTTTAAAGGTAACCACATTTTTTTTAGTTATTTAAATTTTTTTTCAATTTTGTTAAATTACTTTTTAAATATTTTACATTTTGATTAAAAAGCTGGGCTCCATTAACTTGCATGGCTGAATGCAGTACCTTTATTCAACCTACAGGGGGAGCCCAGAGTTCTCAGGAGGGTCTGGAGAGACCCTCTTGGAAACTTGTTTATTTTTTGAAAGGACGCCACCATCTTGTGGTAGGCAAAGTCTTTTGTAGTGGCGATTGTGACAGCTCTCTAGAGCAGCCACAGTGCGCCCTCAGGTGGGTTTTCAGTGTTGAATGCCTCACTGGTCTTCAAGGTAGTTTGTTCTAATGATCTTTCCCTATATCATTTAAGCAAAATTCCACTTTTCCTGTAAAGCTTTATTAACAAATCATTTCCTTTACAAATAAATGATTGACCTTGATTGATAATAGCAATGGCAGTTTTTTCCCTAAAGGCCATGGCCGTGAGTACTATTTGTAGATCATGGTCTAAGACAGGTCTTGACTTACCCCCTACCAATTACCTCTTTGGCTGCCGTCTACGTGCTAAGCATCGGCATCTGACATCATGTAACATGCACGTACGCCACAGAATAAGGTTACTTTGGAAGTTGTGGCATAGTGCTCCATAAGTAGTGCACTCAGGAGCCTGATCACCCCTGCAATTGTCATCCCAGGCAAGAAAGCACACACCACTAGCCATGGTATATATTTCACTTGTATTATAATTGTATTTAGGCATAACAGTATGCCACACTCATCCCACATTGACAGTGACTAGGAGAACCCATCAATCAGATTTGGAGTTTACACAAACAAAATTGATTAAGCTCTACTACCTATCTTAATAACAATAATGTGCATGTGGCAAAGTTGATGCATACCTGATTTTGTAAGTACCGCGTCTGCAACTGGTAAAGAAATACACCCTAAAATAATCACAAAAAAGAATCAAAAAAGTATTGAACTCTATCAGACACCCAAAACATAACATTTCCGTATCAAGATAATTTAATTATCTAGAGTGCTCTGGAGAATAGTGGTTTAGAGAAGCAAACAGTAGCAGTACTGCCAACTAGCAATTCTGTAGGTAGATGTTCCATGTTACTTTACTATCCTGTCCCACACAGACTTAATATTTCTGGAGAAATGATTCTTGTAAAAAGTGTCATGACTTTTCTCTAACCAAGAAACCATAAAAGCAGATCAAAGAGGATAATGTCTCAAATGTGAAAAGACAACTTACTGGCAGAGCTGGAATAAAAATCATTACGTATGTCTGTGCCAGCCTAGGAGAAAAATAAAAACATGCACAGTTTAAAGTTAACAAACCCAGATTAGTTAAATTCTAGGACACGGTATGCTATGATATTTGAAACAATGATTGACAAAGAACTTTTGAGAGGGCAGTCTCTATTATCGCAGATTAATGTTGTGTAATATTTTAAGGCAAGACAGGAGGCTCATATTTGCATTACTTCCTTTACTGTCAACAAACAGCAGCAAATAAGAGGAACAGTAAACCAATCAGAAAACAGCCTTTAACCATATAAGCTAAGACATCCCCTCCCTCTTTCTTTGCTGCTCATCTGACTGTCAGACCTCAGACCTACTTTCATGGTTATGGAATATTTTGTTTCTTCCAGGATTTTCCCTTGTATTTGTTCCTCCTATTATTATAGAGTTTGCTCAGTCCTACTGGGTTTGTTTTCACTCCCCCATGTGTTTCTTCTCTGTAACAGGGTACCATTTCTGTTGGAGATGCTTGTTCTGTGTCCCCTTCTCCTCCTTGCAGTATCTGCTTTGGTTTTCAGTAGGTCCGAGGCTCTCTCTTCCTTTGCTCCTCTGGGGTCCCCCTCCTCCTGCGCCATTCAGGCATTTTGTTTTCTGTTTGTTTGCCACAAATTAGCCCTGTTTACAGTGGACTCCCGTTTCCCGCTGGAGGCTGGTGCCATCTTGTCTTCCTCCGTCACTGGGCAGAAACGCAGTGTCAGATGTTATGGTCAGCTCACGATCATCTGCTCTCTTTCTGCATTTTTCCAGCTATTCTTTTTTTGTGGTCCAATTTCTAGGCTATTTCTCACAATGTGAACGCCTGTCTCATAGTTCTATTCAGCTATTTAGATTTTCACAGGGTGAACCCGTGTCAGTGCTGTCTTGCCTGATTTATAAGGGTGAGCCCGTTTAAATTTTTTAGTTCCCTGCTTAGCGCAGGAAGTGTCTACTTGGGCTACCTGTTATCCTGCACCATTATGTCGGCAGGGACCAGTCCATCACAGGCTTTCCTTTCCTGGCTGGAGTCTAAATTTCTCAGCTCCATGGAGTCATTTATTTCTAAAATGACAGACAATGTGACTCAAAGCATCCCGGTTCAGCCTGCCCCTGAAACCATCCAAAATGTATACAACCTATCTTCCTTATATAGGTTCACCCCTTCAGTGGGGAAGATAAGGCTACTGAGGGTGCTCTCACCCTTTTAGTTGAATGTCGTGCCAGATTCTCCTATTATTTCAGAGTTTTCAGATATCCTGGATATCCATTCCTAACCCCACTACACCTTCTCCAGAGGACACTCCAAGTTTGGATCCAGACGGTTACTTTCTATTCGAACCCAAATATATGCGGCACCCTAGGCCCACAGAATTGGCCCCACCAGCCCACATCTTTTGCTCTGAAAAAGTCTTCATCTTATATTCAATAAAATCGATAATGAAATTCGTTGGCAATGATTTTCATTATCGATTATTATCGTTTTTATTTTCGAAAGGTAAATCCTACTGTTCCATTATTTTGTTTCCGTCGGCTTGCTCTAGAAGCCATGAAGACGTTGCAGGGGAACCGGTCTGTAAGGATCCTGTGGTCTCTCGTCTGCTGAGGGGTCTTAGTTTATCTAGATGCTATTATACGCTATGGGATGTTGCTGTTCTAGATATTCTGCGTTCCTGTCCGGATAACAATTCTGCTCAGCGATATTGTTGGTGGCCGAAAATAAGTGTCCGGAGGGGCCCTGCTGCTTACCTGCGCAGGAACCTAGTGGAGTCACGTGAATGCACATTACATGACTTCGCTCCGCTCCTTTTTCCCCTTGGGGCGGGAAAAGAGAAGTTGTTCGCACAGAGAGCGAGAAAGGAAAGCAGCAGGGCCCCTTCAGGTAAGGGGGTGGGGGAGGTTATATGAGCAAGTATGTGAGATAAAGGGAATGAATATGAGTATATGAATGAGTGAAGGAATGTTTGTGAATCAGAGTGTGTGTTATAGCATGGATGTGTAAGTGGGGGAGTAGCATGGCATAAGGAGGCTGAAATCACACGCCCATCATGCCCAGGCAGCTAGTACATGGTGGAACCTGGGCATGATAGGAGTGTGATTACAGCCTCCTTGCCCAGGCAGCTAGTACATGGTGGAACCTGGGCATGTTAGGAGTGTGATTATAAATATATATATATTATGCAATTATATATATATATATATATATTGTTGTTGATTTTTGTCCAATTTTGGTGTGCTAACCACACTTTTAATAAAAGTAAGTAACACACCAAAACCAGAACCTGCCAGAACCTGGGCATGATAGGAATGTGATTGCTGTTAGCAATCAATCATATATATTAATTTTGTTATTGATTTTTTTATCAAATTGTGGTGTGTTACTTACTTTTAATAAAAGTGTGGTTATTTTTTATTTATTTTTTTAAAAAGGTGTGGGGGATCATTTTCTGTTTCAGCCAAGTCAATGTTAAATTTTCATTTCGGTGCATCCCTACCAGTGATGTCATGGTGACATCACTGGGCACCCATTTATTTTTACCTTTTTTTGAAAGGGGGAAACATTTTTTCTCCCTCTCCTCCTCCTGATCTGTTTATGCTGATTACAATGTGATCAGCAAGCAGGGCTCCATAGCCCTGCACTGCAGATTACAATAACTGCAAGCAGCCAAAAGGGGGAAGCAATGGTAGAGGTTAGAGGTCTAGAAAGACAGTGCTGAGTCTTTTCTGTCCTTCCAGTGGGTGTCAGTAGTGACACGTACAGAAAGGGAATACCTGATCACCAATAGGGGAAACTCTAGGCTGTTGTTAGTCAGCCTGATCTCCTGTGTAGCAGCAGAGAGATGTCTTACCTGTACGTCATAATGAGCATGTTGCTACAAGTTTTAACAACCTACAGGTACATCCTAAGTGGACTCAACAGCTTAAAGTTAACACCAAATCAAGATGCTAATCATTAAACACGTCTATCCTGAATATAATACAAAGGCGAGGACTGATTAAAGTCTTTAGATGAGGAAAAAAGGGCAGACTAAATGGGCCACCTTGCTTCTATGTTTCTATTATTCAGTACTTTTTCAGTATAAACTGGTTTACTAAATTAACAGACTGTTTGTCCTGTTAATTCATAATGTGACAACAATGTAATAATAATGGAAACGTGTCTTATAGCTTGCATTTTAACTGTGCCTTATTTGTACTTTGATCAGTGGTTATACAGAGATTAGCATCTATCATTTGTGTTTGTCAGAAATTACGTGTAATATTAACCTGGCAACATCCGGATTCTGTCTGAAGAGCAGCAAGATGTGTTCAGTGTTAATGAAGATGGACCAGCAAGGTAAGCAGCACAGTAACAGGATCAGAATCCCCCTCTGTAAGATAATTCCAATGCGTTTCATATTTTTACCACCATACGTCTATAAGGAAATAATAGAGACAAAATTACTACACAATGACAATTGTTTTTTGGTATCATATACGCAACATATGTTTGACATACCATAATCCTAACAAATGAAGACTTGATGCTAACTGATATGCATTTCCACCCTATATTAAAAACACAATATTTTCATGAATTTATTTTGCTGTAACTCTACCTGAGAAATGAGTGTGTCGCATGCATTCGACAAGCCTGAACCAATAGATATTCCTGTAACATTGATGACCTAAAAAACAAAAGGTATATGACAAATGGTTAAGAAGCATTTCAAACTATTTTATTGCCCTTAAACCTATATTTCGTGTCTGACTAAGCTCCGGTAACCATCCCTATAAAAATAATTAAACTACAAACAGTGTTATCTGTACACAACTTTATTACTGAAATCTAGTAACAGATTGCTAATATCTTATAAGAAATCCTTGACTAAATGGTACATCACTGTTGGGGTTAATGAGGAGGAGTCCGGAATGCAGGAAGACACCAATCCAGGAAGCACAATACAACAAGGTCAAACAAGGATAGGCAGGTTCACAGAGCTCAGCAAAGTCCAGTAAGAATAGCCAGGGTCAGGTTCACAGAGATCAGCAAAGTCCAGTAAGACATGCCAGGGTCAGGCTCACGGGGATCAAAGTAGAAAACACAGCAGTGAGGAGCTCAATACGGCACATACTCAGTGCTGGTTTTTAAACATGCCGCTCCTGGAACCCCCCCCATGCATGACATCATCCAAGCGCGTTGTCTGTCTTCTCCACTCGGGGACGAATAAAGTTGAGTGAGAGTGCGCACACGAACAGTCATGCGGGAGGCAGCAGAGGAGGGTACTCAGGTGAGTGGTTCCGTTGGGGTCTCGGGCAGAGATCCTATATAATAAACTTGGAGGGATGATGATTTACCTTATATCACTTAATCTGGCCCTAATTTCTCGCAAGGCACAAGCCATAATATGACATGCATAGCAGGCATTTTAAAACGTGAGATAACACATAGTTTATAAAGTGCACCACTAAATTCACCAGATATACTAAATCAGGGCTCGACAAATCCCAGGCGCCTGAGAATTTTGTCCTGGCGCCTAGGTCAGGGGCGTCCAACTTTCAGGACGTGCCACTCAAGGGGGCAGAGCTCACAGAAGAGTTCCTCGTGATGGGGAGGGGAGAGAATCTTCACGTTGGAGAAGAGCAGGGGGGGAAAAGCGAAGATGTAAGTATTAATAAAGAAATAGGGGTTTGAGGAAAATGGACCTATATTCAGTGGAGGGGGACATCATTAAAACTTAAATAATACAAAAGGGGGATTGGCTGGGTTTTGAAATTACAAAATCAATATAAACAGGGGTGTGTGTAGTTGGGGCTAATACACATGGCAGTGGGGGCATCAATAGACAAAATGGTGGTTGGGCATCAAATAAATTAATACTAAAGGGGGGCATCACATTAACCACTATAAAAGGGTGGGGGCATCAATACACAAGGAAGGAGGGTTGGCTGGGGGCAACACATAAATCAATGGCATAAATGCACAAAGGGGCGCAATACACAAGGCTGTGGGGCGGAACACATTAATCAATACTAAAGGCTGGGGCATTAATACACAAGGGGCAAAAATATAAAAGGGGGGGGTTAATGACAAAGCAGTGTAGAAAATACATTTTCTATCCTTCGTAGTGGCTTAGCCTGTCCTGGTGTGTGTGTCTGGGTGCCGGTGTGTCAGAGCCTGTCCTGGTGTGTGTGTTTGGGTGTCGGTGTGGCAGTGCCTGATGTGTGTGTGTGTTTGGGTGTTAGTGTGGCAGAGCCTGTCCTGGTGTGTGTGTTTGGGTGTCGGTGTGGCAGAGCCTGTCCTGGTGTGTGTTTGGGTGTTGGTGTGGCAGAGCCTGTCCTGGTGTGTGTGTTTGGGCGTCGGTGTGGCAGACACAAAAAAGCCACAAAAAGTCAAGTGAAAAACACTATGATATACAAAATTTGGTGTGTCACATAAGAATATATTCAATTATCTGCATAACTTAAATGCCCATGACTTTGGTTCTAGTCTTTTTTATGTGTAAATTAAAGATTTGTTATTTTTGTCCTTGAAAATAAAACTGTTAGCTTTAAAAAAATCCTGGCTCCTAACTTTTTTAGCTGGCTCCTAGAATCAAAACAGATTTGCCAAGCCCTGTACTAAATTAGCTACAATTCACCTTACATCCAAAACAGTGTAGACATGGTCTTGTTCTGTTAATATAAAGTTTTACATACACATTGGGCTACATACAGTGCATTATCAAACTAAATTTAGTGTGCAAAACAACACTTACAGCAATAGCAAGTACCACAGAGTCCAACTCAATCTTTCCCAGATGTCCACAGAAAATAGAGCTTACAATATTCACGAGGAACACCATAATTTGGGACAGGAACTGAAAAACAAAAGCAGGAGAAAATGTTTAGTATATTTTTCAATGCACATATATATCTAACAAGGTAGCTTTCCATATTATGCTAAAGAAAGCAGATCAATTCACATTCATTATGTAGTTTTTTAGGTTCCTTCTGAACAATAAAGGATTAACGTTAGCCCTCCATAATGCAGATAAAATGGTGGCATCCTCTTTCAAAGCAATAGGTGTGCCAGTTGTAACTTGTACCAGGTGTTTTAAGGGCCCATTACACATGGCACAAGTTACAACTGGCACACCTTTAAAGGTGGCTGTAAAAATACATTGGGTGCTATGGGTAGATGATGACTGCATGCATTGTCTGCAAGCCTTTAGCACTAGGTTTCCTGTAAATTGCATCACTTATGGTTAAACAATATTTATGAAGAATATCTGACAAATATCGTCATCTCTAGCATACCTCCTAAGGAGGTATGATAGAGGGACAGTCATTTTTTTCGGATCCAAATCATTTTTCCTCTGTCCTGTCTTGATATCATTCTCTCCTAGGAACTCAGAATGTTTGCTGGGTCTCAGTGAATCTCAGTGTTGTACAGTCTGAAACAGCAGACAAATAACCTAATTAAATTGAAATGAACTTGCCAAAATGAAAATGTACATTTTCTATCTAAATGCCTTAAAAGTACAAGTAGCTACTTGTCCTTAAGGGTAAGATGTAGTATATTTGAGAAGAGAAATACTTTATCTTCTGGCCTTAATCCTTTCAGTTCCAACCAAATATGTGATATGTGGTTGGAAATGTGGACTCAGGATGCCAGGTTTCTCTTCCCCAATCTGGATCCCTAAAGCAAACCCATGCTCCCTGCCATTTTACCAGATTAAGCATTCTTGTTCTTAAATCAACAGACATTTATCTAACACTTAATAAGTATCTAACAATCAATAGACAGGTGCCTACAATACGGTATTTAGCATATGCTTAAGCAGTAATAGAAACTTTGTGATATGCATTATAACTCTGAGGTTGAATATTACTTTTTACATTTAACTGATCTTTTAAAAGTATTTCTTGCAGAAAACATTTTTATGGTAAAGATGCTCTGAGAGCTCTTGAGACTCCACCATATGGAGAATTTGAGATAGTTACAAATATATAAAATGAATAAAAGGTAAAGACAGATGCCTCCTTCTGATAAAATATGTGGAAAGGACTTTCACCCTGCATTTGGTGATAATAAGTTACCTGTAAATCTGCTCATACCGGGTAGGGTAATTTGTTTAGATTGTAGCATTTTATCTCATTGTTCTTTGACCTTTTTGCTTATTTAACTTGCACAATCACGAGAGCCCTTTAATCCTTATACAATTAAGGTCAGTAAAAGCTGTATATGATATTGTAAAAAAAGTCAAAGGCAAAAATGCATTAGGGCAACTCAAGAAAAGTTGTTCATAAGAACAAAAATACGATTTCACTGTGTATTATATTTATTGTGATTAAAATTGTAATTTTATAACCTGTCTTTGGCGCTGTACCAATAGCTCTATTGTTTTCTTGGGGGCATCAGGGAAGAGCCTCAATTGGTATTAAGCTGCCTTTTCCCCTCAGCTTTTTTCTTTTCTTTTATTCTCTCTTTCTTCTGTACCTGCTATACCGACTACTGGCACAAGCCTACACACGTTACCTCACAGACAGGAAAAATGACCTGATACCATTAATCTATAGGCTAATAAAGATTGCATGTCATTAAGGCTGAAACAACTAATCGATAGAATCGATAATAATCGATAATGAAAATCGTTGACAACGATTTTCATTATCGATTAGTCAAATCGAATTTTATCAAACGCTCTGAAAAACTCCTCTCCTTATATAATCCGACCTCAAACAGCTGCAGGGGACCTGGATTCCCCTCACCGTCAGCCGGTGGGTGTCCGTGCGATGCGCACAGACAACTTCCGCCTTTCCACTTACGCTCCTACGATGCAGTGGCAGCATCACATGATGTAGAAGCCCCAGCGGAAGTGAAGGGGAGTAACGGAGGCTGTCTGTGCACATCGTGCAGACCCCCACCGGCTGACAGAGAATCGAGGTCTCCTGCAGAGGATCATCCTCTCTGTCAGCTGGTGGGGGTCTGCGCGACGCACACAGACAGCCTCCGTTACTCCCTTTCACTTACGCTGAGGCTTCTATGAATCCGGTGATGTTCACAAAACACCAGGGAGTTGGGAGAGAGGCAGAGTGGTGTATGGGAGGGGAGGAGGAGGCAGAGGGGTGTATGGGAGGGGGGAGGAGGCAGAGTGGTGTGTGGGAGGGGGGAGGAGGCAGAGTGGTGTATGGGTGAGTTATGGGAGGTATAATGAATTTAAGGGTAGCAGAGTGGTGTATGGGGGTGTAATGAATTTCAGGGAGGCAGAGTAGCATATCTGGGGGAATTAGAGTGGTGTATAGGGGGAGGTAGAGTGGGGTATGGGGGGTATAATGAATTTCAGAGTGGCATATCTGGGGGAGGCAGAGTGGTGAATCAGGGAGTATAATGAATTTCAGGGTGGTGCAGGGCATTTATGGGGGGCGGAGTGGCATATCAGGATGCACAGTGGCATATAGGGAGGTATAAGGCATAAATAGGGGCGAGTGGAATATTGGAAGTTATAAGGCATATCAGGGGGCACAGTGGCATATAAGGAGTATAAGGCATTTCAATATTAGGCATATCAGGGGGGGCATAAGACATATCTGGGGGTAAAAGGTATATCAGGGGGCTCAGTTGCATATCACTGGCATATAAGGAGTATAAGGCATATCGGGGGCACAGTGGCATATCAGGGGGCACAGTGGAATCTCTGGCATATAGGAGGTATAAGGCATATCCGGGGGCAGAGTGGCAAGCTGGGGGTCAGATGTGCATAACTGGGGGCAGTTTGGTAAATAAAAGAAAATTTAAACAAGGCTTTTTTCTCATAGTTTTTATTAAATATGAAAAATAGTTAACATATGAATTAATACTTACTAATAACTTTGTATTAAAACATAGTTTGAGAAACACTGTGTTTGGGTTCTTGTAGCTTTTATTATTATGCCAGTAAAATAAGAAGGTGAATAGAGAAATTCCATTGCGATAAAGAGATGAAAATTGTACGTTTTTTATTACGTTATTTTAAACAAAAAAAAATGTGCATTTTTTTTATCCAATAATCGATTAATTGAAAAAATAATCGACCAACTAATCGATTATTAAAATAATGGTTAGTCGCAGCCCTACATGTCATAATTAAGCCAATACTGTCAATAAATGCCATATCAGGAGCTTTGTTGTTCACTATGGTGTCCATGGTTATGAATCCACATAACACTATACACTATATCCACATCCACATAAAACTATACAACACTTTCTCTGAAACTTAATCCACAAAAAAATCAGACTATACAGCTCAAACAGAATCCTTGCCTTGAAATGGATCTTGAAGCGAAAAGTCTGCCAGTGAACCCTACAACTTAGAAGGTGTCTGCCCTTACAACTTGTTCCTGAGGTACCGTATTGGCTCGGATATAGGCCGCCCCCGTATATAGGCCGCACCCTAAAAGTTTGGTGCTTTTTTAAAGAAAAAGTTTTTTTCTTTAAAAAAGCACCAAAAAAAACATGCTGCCACTCTGTCCCCCCCCCGAGATATGCTGCCACTGTCCTCCCCCCCCGAGATATGCTGCCACTGTCCTCCCTCCCCGAGATATGCTGCCACTGTCCTCCCTCCCCGAGATATGCTACCACTGTCCTCCCCCCCGAGATATGCTGCCACTGTCCTCCCTCCCCGAGATATGCTGCCACTGTCCTCCCTCCCCGAGATATGCTGCCACTGTCCTCCCTCCCCGAGATATGCTACCACTGTCCTCCCTCCCCGAGATATGCTACCACTGTCCTCCCTCCCCGAGATATGCTACCACTGTCCTCCTCTGCCCCCCCCCGACTTACCGGAGCAGACTCCCCGGTGTCTTGCGGGGCCAGCGGGGGACATCTACGCAATACAACTTCCGGTGCCGGCACTGGATGTGCCGGCACCGGAAGTTGTATACGCGTATTGCGTAGACGTCCCTCGCCGGCCCCGCAAGACGCCCGGGAGTCTGCTCCGGTAAGTCCGGGGGGGGGGACGGTCGGCACGATGCGCTTAGACAACCTCCCGTGCCGGCACCCCCCCCCCGTGGGAAGTGCTGGCAGGGGAGGCTGTCTGAGCGTATCGGGGAGTAGGATGCATGTCCTCTGCACCGCTGCGGGGGATCTGTATCCTATCCCCGCTGCCTGCCCGCTAGACCCCGAATATAGGCCGCAGTCTTTAAAGTGGGGGAAAAAAGTGCGGCCTATATTCGAGCCAATACGGTATTTAGTTAACTGTTGTTTCACAGCTGTATGGTGGCTTTCGTCGTCATAAAAAAACATTGACATTACAATAAAGTACTGTAAACCCATAATCACTCAATGGACTACATTGTACCACTGAGAATACAGTTACTAGTACAAGAACTGTACAACAACTGCAAGTTAAGCTTCAGGTTCAGTAAAAGAATGAAACAAAATCACATTGCTCCTTGTGATTGCCCTCTGGGGAGTGATAAAATTAGACACCTCAATACTATCAACTGTTCTAAAGTTGTCAACTCCCTTTCAGATGCAATTCTACTAAGCAATCATAAAAAGAGAAGAAATATGAACCATCTGCCCATGTCCTAGTGATGTAAAGACTCAGACCTTAATCAGAGCCGGCCTTAAGTGTTCTGGCGTCCTGTGCGGACTACTCCTCTGGCGCCCCCCGCCCCCCCAAAAAACAACTAGCTTTCATTAAAGATAGTTTATGTGGAAGTGCAAACAAGTACAGCAATATATAACTGGAAACAACAATATACATTAAATACAAGGAAAAAACAGCTAATCTTCTGTAACAAAAACGCCTAGCATGCAATCACTCCCTCCGCTACCACACCAAAAAAAATTGCCACACTGACTGCAGATTAGGTGAAGACTGTGATAGTCAGTGCAGTCTTCCCTCCTTCTCGTGACTTTGAGAGGTCCTCTCCCCTGAAATCATTCCCAGTCTCTCTGTCCCTCATTCATTAAGCCATACCTCTCCTTTCCTTCCTCCCTGCGGAACTACAGATCAAACACATATAAACAGCACTTGCATGTATAGATCACATACAAACCCTATATCTGGTATCGATCAACAGAATCAACACAGAAACCAAGCTTTGCAGGTATAGATCAATTGAAAAACACGTTAACTCAGTGTTGAAGGTATAGATCAAATAAACAGAATCAGACATACAAATCCTGTATTTGCAGGTATACAATAATAATATATGAAACGTAGCATCGCAGGTATTGATCAAATAAATACATGGAAACAGCATTGCAGGTATTAATCAACTAAATATGACATATTAACCTTGTATTTGCAGGTATACATAAAAAATGTATGGAAACATAGCATAGCAGATATGGATCTACAGAATAACACAAAAACCCAGCTTTGCAGGTATAGATCAATTGGAATTTACATAAAAACACGGCATTAAAAGGTATATGTAAAATCCCCTAAATTACATGCATAGATCACAGGTTGCATACCCAAAGCCAGCCCTGGTGTCCACAATGCACACATAGAACCTGATCAGCACCCAGATTACACACATATTACAGCCCAGCCTGAGCCAACTTTGTCCCCTAACAGCTCAGTGTAAGACATCTTTGTCGGCAAACAGCCCACCCTTCATGTGCCATCTTTGCATTTCCCCAAATCACTTAAACATCCATGATAGACACAAACACTTACACAGTTACTCACTCATTCACACAAATCATTTACACATATTCATTAATGCAGTCTCACAAATCATTCAAGCAATTCATCCACACATTAATTCATTCCCGTACGCATTCACACTACCCCCTCTCCCCTTCTTACTATGTACCCCCTCTCCCCCTTCTCACTATCTATCCCCTCTCCCCCTTTCTCACTAGCTATCCCCTCTCCCCCTTCTCACTGCCTTCCCCCCTCTGCTCCTTCTCACTATCTACCACCTCTGCCCCTTCTCACTGCCTCCCCCCTCTGCCCCTTCTCACTAATTCCCCCCCTCTGCCCCTTCTCACTGCCTCCCCCCTCTGCCCCTTCTCACTGATTCCCCCCCTCTGCCCCTTCTCACTGATTCCCCCTAAGCCCCTTCTCACTGATTCCCCCCTAAGCCTCTTCTCACTGATCCCCCCTAAGCCCCTTCTCACTATCTACCCCCTCTCCCTACTTCCCATTATCCCTACTTACCTTGTTGCCGGAGTCCTGCGGTGGGAGCGGGAGGCGTCCGTCTTCCCATTCTGCCGTGGCGCGCGCTTCACAGCTGAGCGCCGGAATATGACATCATATTCCGGCTCTCAGGATGAAACACCGGCACCGCGACGGAGTTACGGAGAATGAGGGGCGCCGAGCAGTTGCTGAAAACTTCAGGAGCCCCTGCCCAGGACTTAAATTAAAACATTGGTTTTTTTTGCTTTGTTTTTTTTTAAACTTTATTTAACATGGAGGATGTTAAATAAAGTTAAAAAAACAGCAACAACAAAAAAAGCGATGTTTTAATTTAAGTCCCCGGCAGGCGCCCCCGCTGCCGTGGCGCCCTGACCCAGGTCGCACACCCCTAAGGCCAGCCCTGACCTTAATCAATCCTCTGTCTTGTCTTAATTTCAAAGTAGCTTTATGCCTATTACATACATAAATTCCATCACTGTACTATCCTGTACCACTTCTGATGCAAGGCTGTTTCATTTATCTACCTGGTTGAGAGCAGGATCAGTGTTAAGTAGACAAGCTGCGTAATAAACTGAAGTTAAACTTAAATAACAATAAACTATTACAAATATAAACTTATAAAATAAAAACACCCAGAAGTGTTCTAGCAGGAAAGACAGGAACCCTGCCTTGGTGACATTACTGATGATGTCTCCATGGTGTTCTCCCAGTAACACCACAAGAGCATCTGATAATACCCAGATATTGGGGAGCCCATAGATTTGTGATGCATGTATGGATTTCATGGTAGCAGAGATGTCACTAGAAATGTTTTTTTTTTTTTTTTTTACAAAGCAAACATTACAAAGATGTCTACTTTGAATAAGCAATAAAAGACTCCTGGCCATCACGAGAAATAATGGTGAACATTTCTGATTCGCGCAACGGACCCCTCATTCATTCATCAGTGAGTTTATGTATCTGGTTTTAAGGTTTACCAAACCTTCTATTAAAATGTGTAATTAATTGTATAACTTCATTGTAAAGTATTTAATTATCTGGTGTTACCTAATAAAATATCATTATGATGCATTCATATTTATATATTCTTACGGAGCAATTACACACCGAATAAATACTGTTCTATATGAACACCAGGGAGGAGAAGAAGAAACTCTGAGAATAAGATAATTCCCGTTAACATATATATAGGTCGCAAGCCCCTCTTACCACCGGTCCGGCCAGCACACACTGTTCTTTCACTTCACTCGTGAAGCCAGCAGGCAGCAGCCGGCGGAGACCGCGAGGAAGCCAGTTGGACTTCCCGTTGAACGGTAAGCCCTCCGCTGGCCGCTCCACTCTGCCGTTGCCTTGTCCGTTCATTTCCTCCCAGGAAGAAGGCCCAGTACCGTATGTGTTACCGTCAGTCACATTCCCTGTATATGTGCTCTGAAGCGCCGCCCATTGAAAACAGAGGAATGGGAGATGCCACAAGCCTTAAGGGGCGGGGGTCTTCGATGAGGGTCACAAATATTTATGTGCAATACATCTGGCCAAGAACAATAAAGATGCTGCTTTAGTACTTCAACACTTATGAGAAGTTTTTGAAACGGCTTTGTACCATTGGCACAAGATGACATGTGGTTGTGAGGATAGGGATAAACGGTTTAATGGCCGTTAAAGGATAATAAAAAATAATTCTGGATTACGCTGGCACTGTCCCGCTGCCCGTGCTTTTGGTGCTTCACTAGCTCTTGCCCCACTATTGGCGAGTATTTAGGGTATAAATATATGGGGTATAACGGTGTAGGCAGTGCCCAAGGCAAACAGTTATCTGTCTGTAATCTGTACTGACCTCAGAGTCTGGTGAACAACAGTTAAGCAGAAGAGCCGCGTGTAGCGGCATGGAAGAGCTGCTGAATAGTCGCCCATTACGTAATGAGTATTTGTTTAATGTAAGGAAAACGCTTTTATATTTTTACTTATAGATAAAAAAGTTATTGTTGTGACTTTTATTGGGGTAATAGTTGCCTCGCTTTAAAGGGGAAGTGAACTGGTTAATATACAAATTTGATATTCTGGTTTAAAGGGCGATTGGTTGGGTTTAATATACGTTTTGGTACTCTGGTTATTATTGCAGCGTTTCAAAACGAAATTACAGACCACGACCTGTTTTCACTTAAGTTGGTGTCTTCTTGTGCTTTATATCATGTTAGTGTGCTGCCACACGCTGGTTATACTGCTCGATTTTAAGACGATTTGAATATTAATTTAGGGAAAAAAGAAAGAGTCTGAATATAAGACTACCCTATATGAAAACTGTTTCACTAATAAATATTAATTCACATGTAAACTGTTTTTCATATTTAAAGAAACTATGATTGAGAAAAATACATTTTTTATTTCATTTTATTTGCAAACCTGCCCCCAGTTATGCTTATATGCCATTCTGCCCCCCAGAAATGCCTTATACCCCCTATATGCCACTCTGCTGCCAGATATGCCTCTTGACCCCCTATGTGCCACTCTGCCCCCCAGATATGCCTTATACCCCCTATATGCCTCTCTGCCTCCTAGATATTTATTTTAACCCCCTATGTGCCACTCTGCCTCCCTGATATTTCTTTTAACCCACTATATGCCACTCTGCCTCCCTGATATTCCTTTTAACCCCCTATATGCCACTCTGCCTCTAGAAAGCCCTTATATCCCCTGTATGCCACTCTTACCCTCCCCCGACTTACCAGTACTTCCTTAGACTTCTCTCCGTGCTTCAGATTCCTTGGTGTGTAGTGGGGCAGCCGGTCGAGGTCTGCGCGATCTGCACAGACAACCTCCGCTGCCGGCACTTACACCGGGGCTTCTATGAATGAGCACCGGAAGGTCATGTAGCGGCGGCGCTCCGTCATAGAAGTCGCGGCAGCACGGAGGTTGTCTGCGCACATCGCACAGACCTCCGCCGGCTGCAGGAGAGGAGGATCCAGGCCTCCTGCAAGCTTGCGGGGGATCTGCATCTTATTCTTGTGATCAGACCTCTATTTGAGGTCTGATTAGAAGACGACCTCGAATATAAGAAGATGGCTATTTTTCAGAGCATTTGTTCTAAAAAAAAACTTGTCTTATAATCAAGCAAATACGGTATATCCCATACAGCCACATGTACTGACTTGATTCCTAATGTTGACACAACATCTATATTATAAGACAGACTTGGGAAACACAATATGTCATTGCATTGATTTCAAACAGAGGAGCCCAGTAACAGCTTTACCAGCATTTTAAAGCTAAATTTCAGTTTTTAAGTCATGGACAATTGTATGTCTTTTTTTCTAGAGCTACACCAAAAATGCAGTCAAGGTGAAAAGTCGTCATACCTTTACTCAGGTTTGCTTGTTATCCATAAGTAAAACAGTGTATAGCATAAATGTTGTTTACAAAGAGATTTTTCATCTGAAGGCATTATCATCCAGTCCACTGTGTTCACTTTATTTTCTAGTACTATAACTATTGGGTAAATGGAAATTTGTTGGACGTTGAATTTAGGAGAGTATTTAAATCATTCCTGTTTTCATATCTGTTTATTATTTCCAGGTGTACCCTTTTATATTTTAATAGTATACAAATGCTGTGACTGAATATACTTGGCTAGGCTGTTGATGATTGTGTCCTGCGCATATGCATCATATTTACTGTGTCACAACTGCTGTAACCTAGGAGCATACACCACAGAGTTTCTTAACCCATATACCCATCCATTGAGGGGTTAAGCCCTAAGAATGGAAACCTGCGTCTTTGATCCCAAAAGTGTGGAGGCTCAGGTATATATATATATATAGATAGATAGATAGATAGATAGATAGATAGATAGATAGATAGATATACATACAGATACAGGTAGTGAGTAGCAAAGCACATCTGGCCGGAGGTGCCAGATACCTGTATAGAGGTAATGCCAGAGCTAGGTGTCCAGGACAGGTAACCACAGGAAGCAAGGTCAGGTATGCAGAACAGGTTGTCAGACATAGCCAATGTCAGTACACAGAGTAGGCAGCCATGTATGTACATTATAGCCAGGTATGGTACACAAATCAGGTCAGAGAGTAGTCAAACAGGCAAGGAGTTAAAACACAGCTTCAGGAACAGATTCACTAGATATGCTGAGTGCTTTAGAATAGCAACTTAAGGTTCTTAAAACTAGTGCCCCTAATGCACGTCTTTCCTGCAAGAAGAGCTTGTTGTTGTGTTGGCGATGTTGCCATCGCGACCAGCACCCGCAAAAGTCATCATCGCGCGTCCATTGGCTAGTTTTCCAGTTTTCCCCGCCTCTAGTCCTATTTAAACCCCCATGCCCTGTGCTATAGTGTCTGTGCAACGAGTCTTTATTACTCTGGGTGTGTGTTTGTTCTACGTTAGTGGTTCCTGTATCTACGCTTCCTGATTTCCGTGTACCAGACCTCGGCTATGGTTCCTGACATTTGCTCCTACGCTGCCTGCCCCGATCTCGGCTTTGTTTCCTGATTCTGACCCTGCGCTGCCTGCCCCGAATTCGAATTGTTTAGTTCTTGTGCCTTTGCCTCAGGTCCTGATTTGTCCTGTTGCCTCAGATTACGTACCGTCCAGCTGTGTGTACGCTGCCGCTCATGCTTAGTGGGTCCGTTATCCAGTGGTGCCTAGGCTTGCATAACACTCTCCCCTTTCTGTCCTTTTCCCATTATCCCATTTATCCCTCTCCTTTCTCGTTTGATTCTCCCCTGTATCAGTACCGCTCCCATTTTTTTTATCTCAATTCTCTTTTTCTCTTTATCTTTCTTTCTCTTCGCCTCTCTCTTTTCTCCCTATCTCATCTCTTTTTATCTCCTTATCTCTCTTCCCTTCTCCATTTTCTCCCAACCCCTACCCTTTCTCTTATGTTCCCCATCTTTTTGATCCGTCGTTTTCATTATCTCTCATTATCTTTCTCTATAACTCTTACCTTTCTTATTTATCCACCTTTCTCTCCCCCTTTTCCCATCTCTATTTTTTCTCTCTCTCTCTCCCCTTCAAACTCCCCTTCGTTCTCCTTATCCCCCCTTCTCACTATCTCTCCCCTTTCTCCCCATCTCTGCTGTTTCTCATGATCTCCTTTTTCTTTATAAAGCTTCTCTTTCTTCCAAATTATATCTCTTCTAAATCTACCTCTCCTTACGTCTCCTCTTCCTCACTATAAACCTTTCTGTAGCTCTGTGGTGGTGGGCACAAAATGTATTCCTACAAAGCTCTGTTTCAGTGCTTCAGTGACATCATATCCCAGCCCTCAGCATTAATCGCTAGCACACTTTGCAAAGGAGGGAGCAGTAAAAAAGAGAGGTCTGTATAAACAGACCTTACGCTCCCTTTAGTTTGGGCCATCAAGGGGAGATCCATGATCTCCACCAATTGGCGCTGTTCCTCCAGTGGCAGGCAGTCCAGTCAGACACCTTGCCTACTCTGATGCTCTGACTTCAACATTTGTGCGGGGAGCATTAGAGGCTTGTGCGGAAGCCAGGCAGCAAGCACAACACTACATCTTTTTTTGTTTGGTTAAATTAAATAAATAAATAAATAATAACTATAACAACAATAACTTATACAACAAAATAATCAGTCATCTGCAGTATCCTCTTGTGTTAACGTGAGAGCTGTTTCTTGTTTCTTCTTTTGAGAAAGTTGGTATATATCTTTTGGTATATGGCATGTTGTCTCTGAGATTCTCTTCTGGAGACCAGCGAGCAACAGGAATTCTTTTTCTGGGGGTACGAATATGAGAAGTCTGGTCCTGGTTAGAAATTTTTGACTCATCATTACGGATTTCTTTATTACTGGCATTACAATGTTCTTCATTACTGGTTGGTATCACTGTGTCCTCATTTTCAGTTGAGTCGGAGTCTGTTGTTGGATCATGCCAAACCCCACCCCAAATATCAAATTTATCCGATTTTTTTTTTGGTATTTAAGGATCCTCATCAGACTGTTCTCTCCTCTCAAACCTTGGTCGTAACTGATTTACATTACATCAACAAACACCTGTTTGAGAGGTTATCACATACGTCTTTGGGTCTACAACCTGGCCAACTACACCTGGTACCCATCTTTCATTTTTATGATACAACCTATACCATACCAAGTCCTTCAGTATAGGTTCTCAAAGGTTTTCCCACTCTCATTTTATCTTGCATAATGCGGACTGTTTCTGTGACATCTGGTGTGACTAAATCTTCCTGCCAAACAATAGTTGAGCAGGTGCAACTCCTCTGGTGGGGTGTTGAGTAACTCTATATTGTTGTTTAATACTAAGAACATTTTACAATTTTTACTGTTTTTCTGTTTTGCAGAGCTAACAATGCCCTTTTAAAAGTTTGGACAAATCTCTCTGCTTGTCCATTTGTGGCAGGATGATAGGGTGCTGCCCGATGATGATGAATTCCATTATCATGTAAAAAGTTATGTGATACAAACTGGGGGCCATTATCTGTGACTTATTTCCTTGGTAGTCCAAATACCGAGAATAATCTTTCTAATGCTGAAATGACTTCAGTAGTTGTAGTCCATGTCATTGGAATGACTTCTGGCCACTTAGAGTGTGCATCAATTATTATTAAGTATGAAATTCCATCAATAGGACCAGCAAAGTCCAAATGTAGTCTCTCCCAAGGTGTATTAGGCCAGTCCCATGGTTGTACAGCTTCTCGTGGCAGGTGTGTCACGCTCTCTCCCTCGGTGTCAGGTGCACGCGGGCAGAGGACCGCTCGCGAGCAGCCGTTACCGGGGGTGACGGGTGTCTCCCTTGATGTGGGCGGTCGGGTCCCCGATCGCCGGCATCAAGGTTTCTGGGGACATTGCTGCTGTCCGGCATCATGATGCCCGACGGAGCATTGATCCACAGTATTCTGTACTTACCCGCTCCCGGTCCAGCGGCGTTCCTCCTGTCTGTATCGATGGGGGCGTGGCTGGACGGGTCAGGAGGCGGAGTTCTGGGAGACTGCCCAGAACTGCGATGATGCGGTCCAGGGGGTGGAGCTTGTAAGGGCGCCAGATTTAAAAACCCGGGAAATGCTTTAGTCTGTACCCTGTTGTGTTCTGTGTATCCAGAGTTATTGCTACTGCTCGTTACTATAGTTTTTGACCTCTGCCTGCCTGACGATTCTTTGCCTAGCGATTCTGTACCTTCTCCTGCTTATCCTGGTTTCCAGTTTTTTGGCTTGTCTGACTACCCGCTCTGTTACGACTTGGCTCGTCTGATTACCCGCTCTGTTACCGACTTGGTCCGTCTGATTACCCGCTCTGTTACCGACCCGGCTATCCTGAGTACGTTGCCTGCGTTAACCCCCGGCTCTGCTGCATTTGCCTTCTGGTTCCTGCTGTCGGGGCTCCTGCACCTTGCACTCCAACTCTGCCCCTAATTTATCCACCTGCATCTGGCCTCCTCACTGTTGGAATCATCCCAGTCTCCACTCCCTGTCACTAAGGGTCTCCCTTGGTGTGGGCTTCGGAGCAGAAGAACTTCTGCGGTGAGTGCCTTGGTGACAAGTTGTCCTTGGACTTGAATGCATCCTTTGCATGACATGACATATTCCTCAATATCTTTATCAACTGATGGCCACCAAGCCTACTGTTTCATTCTGACAATGCCATGAAAGAGTTGTAATGTGGCTTGAAGTAACTTATGTATTATGTATTAGAACTTTTTTGCCCCATAAAATACATCCATCATGTACTGAGAGTTCTTTGGCTCGTTATATGTATGCTTGCTGTATTTCACAGCTTTTTCCTTGGCCAGCCTTCTCTCAAATATTTTGATACAAACTGTAATTCAGTATCACAAGCTGTCTCTTTGGCAATCCTTCTAGCATGTATTACGCCTTCTAGCATGTATTACACACCTGGAAGACTTTTCTGTACAACTGATGAGGAACTCTTTAGTGGAAGCCTTGACATGGCATCAGCATTACTATGGAAGTCATGGGCCCAATATTTGCACTCAGGGTTGTAATATGTCGGCTGTTTTAGTTGAAATTCCCTTTCTTGGATTAAAAATGGTTAATAACGGTTTATGGTCTGTTAACAGAGTAAATTATCTGCCATAATTGAGAATAATTCTTCTCGACTGGTGTCACACTTCAAACTTTTATTTGAAAAATCTTTTACTCATCCAAAAAAGCTAATGAAAAAAACCTGCTAAATAGATTCTACTATTTGTCCTGAGTTCAGAAATACCCAATGTTTATGTTTTTTTGCTTTTTTCTACACATTATGGGGCAATAAGTACAGGTAGCGTTTTGCTATTTCAAAGTCATTTTTTCCAAATCTGGTAATTCTTCCCCCCATGTGCCATTTCGGGTATCTTTGAAGCCGGCCAATGCAATTTACCCCATCAAGTCATATATTTTTGAAAACTAGACAGCTCAGGGTATTCCAAATGCTAGTATTTTAACCCTTTCCAAGCACTTATTCTACCATCAGCCTTTGTCAAACTTTATGGTAGTAATTTTTTTGCATTTGTTTTTTCACACACATTTTACTTCAGGTATGAATAAACAGGTTCTGGTATATGTCACTATCATAAAACACCCCAATATGTGTTCAGCAACATCTCCTGAGTACAGCGATACCTCACATGAATGATTTTGCCTGGCTGTTTGGGGGCAAAAGGGCCACATTTGGGGCATGCACATTTTTCAATGTTGAACTTTGGCATTTGGGGATCCACTGCCCATGCCCTATTTGGTACATCTTTGAGCCGGGCCATTTCAGTGTGCCCAATAAACCCATATATTTTTGAAAACTAGACACCCCAGGGTATTTCAAATGATAGTATTTTAACTCTTTCCATGCACCATATCTACCACCAGTCTTTGTCAAACTTTATGGTAGTCATTTTTTGCATTTGTTTTGTCACACACATTTTACTTCAGGTATGAATTAAAAAGTTCTCGTATATGTCACTATCACAAAACACCCCAATATGTGTTCAGCAACATCTCCTGAGCGCAGTGATACCCCACATGAATGATTTTGCCTGGCTATTTGGGGGCAAAAGGGCCACATTTGGGGCATGCACATTTTTCAATGTTGAACTTTGGCATTTGGGGATCCACTGCCCATGCCCTATTTGGTACATCTTTGAGCCGGGCCATTTCAGTGTGCCCAACAAAACCATATATTTTTGAAAAGTACACACCACAGGGTATTTTAAATGCTGGTATTTTAACTCTTTGCATGCACACATTTTACCACCAGCATTGTTTCAAAGTTTGCAGTAGTATTTTTGTGTGTGTATTTTTCCCACACACACCTACTTTATGTATGAATTTACAGCTCCTGGTATATGGCACTGTCACACGACACCCCAATATGTGTTCAACAACATCTCCTGAGTACAGTGATACCCCACATGCATGGGTTTGTCATTTTTTGGGGGAACTAAAAGGCCACATTTGGTACGTGTGCATTTTTCTAATTGGAAATTAGATGTGTGGCCATCCTCCCCCCCCGTGTTAATTGGGACCTTGTTGAACCCGGCCAATTCAATTTACCCCATCAAATCATACATTTTTTTAAAAGTAGACACCCCATGGGCATTTAATATGCCAGTATTTTAACTCTTTCCATGCGAGAATTGTTTTAAGCTAATAAGGACTTGCTCACAAAAATATATATTTTTTATATATATATTTTATTTTTTTTGCCTTTTTTTTTTACATTTTTTTCAACTTGAAGGTTCCCCTGATAGTGACATCAGTGGGAAATTATTTTTACATTTTACTGTTTTTTTACTATTTTTTTCTAATTATTATTAATTTTATTTTATTTTTAATTTATTTTTACTAATCACACTGTGATTAGAAAGATGAGCTCCATTGACTTGCATGATTGAATGCAGTACTTGTATTCAACCTGCAAGTGGAGCCAGAGTTCTCTAGAGGGTCTGGAGACCGTCTAGCGAACTTTTTAGTCTTTATTGTTTTTTTTACAGGGCGGCCGCCATCTTGCTTGATGGCGAAGATCACCTGCAGCGGCGGCTGTGACCGCTCTCCGTTTCGGTGCAGAAAGCGAAAATAGTTCGCTTTCTGCACCCGTTTAAAGACGTGCCGGTCCTGGCACGTCAATTGTCGTCATCGACTTGATTTTCGGTGACGTGCCCGGACCGGCAATTGTCATCAAGGGGTTAAAAAAAAAAAAAAGCTATGAAAAGTCACATTCCCTTTTTAAAAATCCCCGATACTAAATTTTAATCCCTTTGATGATGGGGTTCCCTTTGATGATGGGGTTAAATTTAGCCAATGGTAGAGGGAGGCAATTTTTGAAATCCTGATGAACTGCAAATATTATTAAATGGCTGATTTTAGCCTGTGTGGTAGGTGAGTAACCATCTCATCCCTGAAGCTCCTTGTATTTTTACTGCAAAACTTATTTTTGCTGTAAAAGTGATTTTTTTTTCTCCCTTTACCATAATTTCTTTGGGATTGTAAGGGGAAAGAATGGAGTGTGCCACTGTGAGTGATTGTATGGAAAGTATGGTGTGTGCTTCTGCAAGTAAACGTAGATATGAAAGATAAAGATAGAGAGAAGAGGGAGATATTGGGGAATATGATAGAAGACAAGAAAGGGGAAATATTAAATATTGGGGAAAAGGAAAGATGACAAGAAAGGGGAGAGATAAGGAAAAGTAGAAGAGATCCGGACGAAAGAAGATAGCTAAAGGGAAATAAGTTAGATAAAGAGAGAAGAAAGAGACAAAGGATGAGAGATTGAAAAAACAGAGATGTGAAGCGGAGGAGATAATGAGAAAGCAGGGATATAATGAAGAATGGGGGAGATAAGAGAAATGGAACAGATGAAATAGACAAAAAGGGTATAGATAATGAGAAAGGTGGTATCAAAGAAAAGGGGATAAACAAAAACAGGTGTAGGGAAAAAAATGGAGAGATTAAAGTAAAAGAGGAGGAGAGATAAAGAGAAAGAGGAGGAGAGATAAACAGGATATAAGAGAAAGAGGAGAGGCGATATACAAAAAAAGACGAATAGAGGGAAAAGGTGAGGTAAAGAGAAAGATGAAGAGAGATAAAGAGTGGAGGGGACATACCCCGACATTTTGGACAATGCTATGCTTCCAACTTTGTGTGAACAGTTTGGGGAATGCCCTTTTTCTGTTTAAGCATTACCGTGCCCCATGTCCATAAAAACATGGTTCGATGAGATTGGTGTGTGGAAGCACTTGATTGGTCCGCACAGAGCCCTGACCTCAACCCTATCGAAGACCTGTAGGAGGAACTGGAAGAGCCTTTCCAGAAGCTGTTATAAATTAATAAAATTATATAATTATAAAGGTAGGACCAACTACATAATAATGGCTGTGTATTTAAAAAGCAATGTCATAAAAGTCCCTGATGGTATAATGGTCAGGTGTCCCAATACTTTTGCCCATATAGTGTATGTGTGTGTGTCCATTAAACCCCTTGTGCCCCATTCTTGCCCAACTCCCAAATCTTTAAAGGTGAAATCTCATTTTTCTTTATGACAAATATCAAAATGCATTTCACACAATAGTTTGTTACATATTGCCATTTCCAGTTTACACTGATATCTCCAATTAACGTTAATAATTTATTTAATGCTAACTAAACATTTAACTATTACACCTACAACCAGTGATGTCACAGCACAAGCCACTGCCAGCCCACGTCTAATTATCAGCTGCTTCACCGAGAGGACTACTTCTGTAACACAATCTTCTTTCTGTTCCAACTTTTCTGTGGGTTTGTCACCAGAACAAATATCTGACAAAATAATATTTCCAGTATCGTTTTTATCCTGTACACCACACGAGTCAAAGTGATGCATGTCTCCTGTAGCACAAGACAAAAGAGAATACTTTCAGTAATTATGTTGAATCATTTATGATGGAAGATGTGAAGTAATATTGGATGATGTAATAATGACTGTCTTTTTGAAGACTATAGAACTATAGGCATTTTGTGTCTCTATTTTACATGATCTGTTTCAATATAAGAGACAGTAGGAATTATATTGGACTACTTCACCATAGTCGGCTCACCCAAATATGACTAATGCCACTGCAATAGTGTTTTTTTGTTGCAGCCAGATGCTATGACTGTAATGGAAACTTTTAGGAATTTATGAGTGTTTTTTTGTACAAATCACCTACCATTTTTATCCACATCTGAATTGAGACTCACTGTCTGTGCAGTGAAAGGACCAGGAACCTTTCTCTTTAGTTTTACTCGAGCTCGAATTTGAGCCTGAAGAAAATAATTATGAGAAATAAACACTTAAAGGTGAAGTATATGATAAATCAAAACATGTTGTCTTCTGTCTGGCTGATGGAGGGTGCCAGTACCTCCCATAGCCATAGAAAAAGTTTCCAGTACTCTAGAGTCATAAAAAACTATTATGTAAATATAGAAGTCACTGAACTTGATGTAGTGTCTGTTTTTGTGGTATATGGATTCTTGTAATACACTATAGACATATGTCATATTATGGTGTCCCAAGCCTTTATCTCACCCCCCACTCTGCACACGCTTTTTGTGTACTCAGCGTTTACATACCTATAGGCATGTTTTGTGCGTTTCAGACGAGGGCATGTCCTTGCCTGAAACGTGCAAAAATTATGTCACAATACTGTAAAAGCATACTATCCAATTATAGCCCCATCTCCTTTTCTGTGTTTGGCTCAGGTGATGAGAGAGCCAGCTATAAAATAAATCTGTGGGAGGTGCCAATCAAAAGCCTGAGTGCCTGAGTATCACGCTCCATCTAATCCCCTTGAGGTTATTTAAGTGCCATTTATTAAAACCAGACCTCATGCCCTCTGCCTCCATCCTTGCTCTCTGGGATGGAGATTAAACAAAATGAAATAATCCTACCTAGCCCATGACCACCTAAGGGGGGATGAGATCCATCCAAGAACCCTTTGGGTGCCATGAGTCAATCTAAAGATGATCAGCAAATAAACTAGTCAATATTTTGCCCAAGGAAAGGAGCCATCCAAAAAAATACAAATGAAAAAAAGCCAGACTGAAAAATAAAAAAGCCAACACAAATAAATAAATAAATTACAGCACTTTTTATAGCTGATATGTTGTCAAGAAGTACTATACTGTTTGTGAGGCAACATTTTTGATGTTCATTTTGTCTTTTCTAAAGCTCCTTTAATTTTTTTTTGCCATAAATTTACAGTGAATGAAAATATACCGTATTGGCTCGGATATAGGCCGCCCCCGTATATAGGCCGCACCCTAAAAGTTTGGTGCTTTTTTAAAGAAAAAGTTTTTTTCTTTAAAAAAGCACCAAAAAAACATGCTGCCACCCTGCCCCCCCCGAGATATGCTACCACTGTCCTCCCTCCCCGAGATATGCTGCCACTGTCCCCCCTCCCCGAGATATGCTACCACTGTCCTCCCTCCCCGAGATATGCTGCCACTGTCCTCCCTCCCCGAGATCCGCTGCCACTGTCCTCCCTCCCCGAGATCCGCTGCCTCTGTCCTCCCTCCCCGAGATCCGCTGCCACTGTCCTCCCTCCCCGAGATCCGCTGCCACTGCCCTCCCTCCCCGAGATCCGCTGCCACTGCCCTCCCTCCCCGAGATCCGCTGCCCCCCCTCCCCAACTTACCGGAGCAGACTCCCGGGTGTCTTGCGGGGTCGGCGGGGGACATCTACGCAATACAACTTCCGGTGTCGCAAGACACCCGAGAGTACCGGTAAGTCCGGGGGGGGTGCAGAGGTAAAACGCATCCGCACGATGCGCTTAGACAACCTCCCGTGCCGGCACCCCCCCCCCGTGGGAAGTGCTGGCAGGGGAGGCTGTCTGAGCGTATCAGACAGTAGGATACAGGTCCCCTGCACCGCTGCGGGGGATCTGTATCCTAACCCCGCTGCCTGCCCGGCGCCCGGGACTCCATGTCCCGGGCGTCGGGCGCTAGACCCCGAATATAGGCCGCACCCCCACTTTAAAGTCTTAAAGTGGGGGAAAAAAGTGCGGCCTATATTCGAGCCAATACGGTATATTGGTGTGAATATATATATTGGTGTAAAATGTTGCAAAAGCTAAGTAAACAAAGATGAAAGCAAGGAGGAGCAACAGGAGAGGAAAAGTGCTTCTGAAACAACGTGAAACAAATGTATATACAAATCCCTGATATAAAGGGATTTAAGAGAAATTTGGTTTGCAAGAGGCACAGTTTACCCAACGTCAATTGTGAGGAAAAAATAGACATTACCTCTTGACATACTTTGTCCCAATTTAACTGTACAATATACGTTCCAAATATAGAGGCTTGAAGGAAAACGCAGCTAATCATTCCACACCAAAGGCCTTGAAAAGACAACACGGTCTTAAACATGGTAATAACATAAAATGCCAAGCTCTTCCATAAACTAGCACTAATTTGTGCAGGAATTCAATAAAATAAATGAAACCATTTGCCCATCAGTAACCAGAGTGACTGGACAAAGGTGTGTCATTCTATAGTTACCAGCTACCATCTAAGATTATAAAGAGGTTAGCTAGATTTTTGTAGATGTTTTTACACACACACAAATTGGCTTTTCTTTCTCTTTTAATCATACAGATTTTACCTATTACACCCAGTTTCACAACAAACATCAGGGATATTCCTATAGGCAAACCGATAATGTAATACACAACAGCATTCACAGTAGCACCAATCTTCTGCTTTCCTGTTCCCCGTAATATTCCACCACAGGTGATCTAAAAGCAATAGTGAAATATGTTACTAGGCAACCTACACACAACTATGATTTATGGTAACCTTTAAAGTGCCTGATACACACTGACGTAACTACAGGGGTTAGTGCCTCTAGGGGGCCCGGTGTGACCTCTGCAACCCCCTTCTTCCTGTCTCCTCGTACCGGTTCAAAATAGTTTAGAAAGAGCCCTTTCGACCTGGACCGCACTGATCTAAACTATTTTAAACTGGCACAGGGAGACAGGAACGCACAGTGTGCACGACCAGCCAGAGAGAAAGCTGCAGGAGCAGTGAGAGGTATGCGGAGGCGGGAGGTGTGAGCATGCATGTTTACTTCTGTGTGTGTGTGTAAGCATGCGTTCTTCTGTGTGTGAGCATACATGTGTATTTGTGTGTGTGTGAGCACGGATGTAAAATTGTGTATGTGTGCATGAGCATGGATGTGTAATTGTGTGTTTGTATGAGCATGGATGTGTAATTGTGTGTTTGTATGAGCATGGATGTGTAATTGTGTAAGTGGGGTGAGATGTGTGTGTGTGTGTAATTTGTGAAAGTATGCTTACATATGTATGTTGGGGGCAAAGAAGGCACAGACCAGCTGTTGAAGTTGGGGGCCTGTGTCAATTTTTCACACCAGGGCCCCATGGTTTCTAGTTACGCCTCTGCTGATACATATGTCATACGTAAGGTCAGGTGGCCAGCTACGTACTACTACTACCTCTCTAGTGCCCTAAAAATTTAGTTGGTGTGTGTAGACATAACCTAATCTTGCTATACCCAAGTATACATACACAATAAGGTCGAAAAGTCTATTAACACAACCTGTTTTTATTTTGGCATTTCTGAAAAACAAATTTGTGTGACAAAATATACGGTACTTCTCAAACAAAAATACATAATTTTCATTAAAACCAAAGCTCACAATATTTGGTATGACCGCCATTGACTCTACAAAATTTTGCAGAATATTACAATGCACATTCCAGCAATCCTTCAGGTAAAACATTTGAAGGCAGATAAGAACCATCTGGCTCATTGTGCTTACACTTCACCATAGAGTTTCCAACAGGGCATACATAAACAATATAAGTACATTTTTATGGGCCAAAATTCAAGTGTTCCATAGGGAGGATGATCATAAGGATCGTGGGAGTTGTAGTCTACAAAAGTGGATTCACTAGCAATGTAGACAGGGTATATTATTTACTGTAAGTAAATGTGTATATTCACTTATAGTGTCTTTATTTACTCTATTGATGGCATTTACCACCACCTAATGTGTGTCTACTTGCCATCATGTTGCCTATTGTACTCGTGGAAATGTGTGCAATCCACATGTGTATACAACTATATTAATATACAGTATTTAATAAGGATGTTGGCGCTTCAAAAACATGATTCCATTTTTATTTAATAAGGATGTTGGAGCTTTAATTTCTTTTTATTTTATTATATAAATAAGCAAATTTGTGGAAATTTATACCCCTATACTACAGTATGTGATACTCATTGGAAGGACAAGGCATGTAAAAAAAATGTGTGTATACTTACGGAAATAGCTTCGAGTACATGAAATGGGGCAAAGAGCAGCAAGAGCCTTGAAACCAGGTGAGTAATATCTCTGTGTATAAAAAATATATTATTTCTATATATTTAGAAGCATATTTTAACCATAGGTATAATACTATATATTCAATCTAAGCCAAATTGGGGATTAGTTCACAAAGGGAGTTTTACACAGGGGCGTACCTAGTGTATTTGGCACCTGGGGCGGATCCTGTATGTGGCACCCCCCAACACACACACACACACTTTAAAACTGCATAGCTTCTATCGTTTTATATACTGGTGCACACATTGAAGGTGGTACAGCATTACTGTTATTATATACTAAGGCAGGCACTGACAGTGGTACAGCATAACTCTTATCACTATATACTGAGGCAGACATTGACGGGGTACAACATAACACCTATCACTATATACTGAGGCAGACATTGACGGGGGTACAGCATAACACCTATCACTATATACTGAGGCAGACATTGACGGGGCTACAGCATAACACCCATCACTATATACTGAGGCAGACATTGACGCTGGTACATCGTAATCCCTATCACTATACATTGAGCCAGACATTGACAATAGTGCAGCATAACCCCTATCACTATATACTAAGCCAAGCATTGATGTGGTGTCAGCCTAGCGCTTTAGTGTCTGGCTTAGTAGGGATGCACCGAAATGAAAATTCTGGACCGAAACCGAAAATTCAGCATTTACTTGGCCGAAACCGAAAATGAACCCCCACCATAAAAAAACCCCCACACTTTTATTTAAAGTAAGTAACACGCCAAAATTGGACAAAAAAATTCAACAACTATATATATATATATATATATATATATATAATTGTTAACAGCAATCACACTCCCATCATGCCCAGGTTCTAGCATGTACTGGTTGCCTGGGCATGATAGGAGTGCGCTTGCTGTTAGCTCTCATATATATATATATATATATATATTAATATTGTTATTATTATTGTTCACATGTGAACTCAGCACTGGAGGTATAGCATCAGACATGCAAATCCCATATTTGCAGGTATACAATAATAATGTATGGAAACATAGCATTGCAGGTATAGATCAACTGGAAATCACATAAAAACTGGCGTCCACACTGCCCACATAGAACCTGACCAGCACCCAAATTACACACATAGGACTTACCATCTTTGGCCCCAAACAGCCCCGCCTGTGCCATTTTTGTCTCCCTCCCTTCTTACTATCTACCCCCTCTCCCTCCCTTCTCACTATCAACCCCCCTCCCTTCTCACCATCTACCCCTTCTCCCTTCCTTCTCACTATCTGCTCCACCTCCCTTCCTGCTCACTATGTAACCCCCTCTCCCTCCCTGACGTCATATTCCGGAGCTCAGCATGACAGGCCGGCACTGCGACAGAGTTAGAGGCCTCGCGAAGGAGACTGAGGGGCGCCAAGCGGTTGCTGGGCTCCCCTCTCCTCTGCATCAAGAAAAGAAAAAAAGTGACCAGGCTGGTGTAGGTAGGATTTTTTTTATTTATTTAAATCAATACTATACCCCTCAATCCCACAGGACAGAGAAGGGGAGAGGCACAGGATGGGGTTTTGTGCCTCTACAAAGAGATTTTGAAAACTTTAACCCTCTCATCCCAATATGCAGGAGAGCTAAATACTTCTAAGGGGTTTTAAATATTTTTTTACCCCACATAAAATGAGGCATTGGATGGTTAAGATAAAATCACAGTGGTGGGAGTTTACTTGAGGCATCCCCATGAGGAAACAACACATAGGGTGGGAGCTGGAAGGGGTCCATTGGTTATTTGGGAGTTCTGGAGACCCCTGTCTTTTTTATCATTTGTTTTGCAGGGGAGGAGTTTGATCTTCTTTACTTAATTTTGAGAATTTCAGACAAATGGCAAAAGATGAATGTGCTTTCATTCAGCTCACATACCCTCACCAAAAACTTGCAAAATTCTTGCATAATATTCTCAAGCAATTGTTAACAAATATTATTTGCATTATTTTGCGAGTGTTAGTATGAGAGGGCATGAGTAAATAGTGTTCAAGTAGTGGCTTGAATGTGGCAAAACAATGAATTTGGATAAAAATTTTGATGGCACATTTTTAGCGAAAGAACCTGTATGCAGGTTAGGAATCCTGTTGCCTGTAAACTGTCGTTGCTTTTTAACCCCTGGACGACAATTGACAATTGACAGCATTTTAAACTTCGCCGACGCCATTATCTACCCTAACCCCCCCCCCCCGGACTTACCTTTAAACAGTCCTGTGGCGAGTCTCCCTGCTCTGCCACGGTGCCGGCTTGTAATGCTAATACGGAGACCCGCCGCAGAGGAGAGAGAGAGGGGCGCCGAGCGGGTAAGCGAAAACCACTCGGCGCCCCTCTCTCTCCTCCGCTTAAAAAAAAAGCGTTTGGGGCGGCAAAGTGCCGCCCCTTAAAAAGTGCCGCCTGGGGCAATTGCCCCAGTCGGCTCCATTTTAGGGCCGGCCCTGGATACAAGGAACAAGGGAAAAGGTACATAAGAGACAGACAAACATGAATACAGGAACTAGCCTAGAACTGTGTGATAAAAATTGGAGATTCCGTCACATCACCACTACGCCAAAGTACTCCAATGACGGTGGGTCCTAACGCTAATCCCTGCTGACAGTGGTACGAAACAAACCAAACATGTAAACCAAACACATAGCACAGAGACATACCTTTAGACTGAAGACTGAGACAAACAGAACACATAGGTGGGGCACACCTTATAAAGGAAACAGAGCTGAAGCAGAAGCAAGGAATGAAAGATCAGAACAGAGCAAAAGGAAATCCAGGAATGGATCGAAGCAAAACAGAGAAACTAAAGCAAGACAGATATGCAGCTCCGCAGCCTGGGCAGAACGTCACAATGTGCCATTGTCACAAAGGGGTTAATGTATTCTCAGTAAAATCATTGCTTACATTAGAAAGGTAAATACCAACCTATTTGAAGTAAATATGAATGGAACGTATTCTTTCAATCCAACGACAAGAGCAGCAGTCAGCACAGAAATAAACACTAATATGAAACAAGAAGAGTGGATTAGTAAAAAAAAAATTTTTATTGTTGAATTTTTTGGCCAATTTTGGTGTGTTACTTACTTTTAATAAAAGTGTGGTTAACACACCAACATTGGAGAAAAAAATACAACAATATTAATTTATATATGATTGTTGACAGCAGTCACACTCCTATCATGCCCAGCCAACCGGTACATGCTGGAATCTGGTTATGCCTGAGATTGCTGTTTATATATATAATTATATCTATAGATAGAGAGAGAGATTATATACATACATAGTCATTAACATTTTTGTACAATTTTGGTGTGCAACATACTTTTATTAAAAGTATGGGATTTTTTATTTTTTAAAGGTGGTCATTTTTGGCTAAGTGAACCCTGAATTTTCGGTTTTGGTCCAGAACTTTCATTTCGGTGCATCCCTAGAATAAATAGAACTATTTCATTTTTATTTATCCTGAATCCTGAATTTGTAGTCACAAAACTTTCAAGGCCCAGAAATCAGTGAGAGGAAAAGTAAAGGTTTTGTGTCATTTACTTGATTTTAATCTGCATATCTTATTAAAGGCTATATTTTCTCACAGTGAAAAATGAGTGCGGCCCTCGCATGTATACAATTCTGATGAAGTGGCCCACTGCAGAAAAAACTTGGACACCCCTGTTCTAGTGCAACATTTTCTCTTCTCACTACAGCAACCAGTGTAACAACCCAATAAGAAAGAATATTCCATTGGCTGCTATGGTTATAAGAACACTTTTCAAGCTTTGTAGTGGACAACATTTTACACATAACTAAGTACTATGCAAGTGGGGTTGCGTAAACAACTTTGCAATGCTATACAGTTGTGCAACATTCAACATACAGTATCTGTTATTCTGATACTAGTTTTATAGTATAGTTGTTACAGCATTCAATAAAACGTGGGTAACAAAAAAATGTTCTTACCAGTACATATAACAGAAACTTTAGCAATGAGTTTGGCTTGGTTCACATGTCCAGCACCTAAAGCATTTCCTATTCTGATACTGGCAGCCACTGAAAAACCAACAGGTATCTGTGACGAAAATATAATTTTTTTCAATTATCAGCATGGGGCAGTTGTAAACATAAACAAGATAAACCATGAAAAATTGTTTAACCCCTTAAGGACCGGGCTCATTTTTCGTTTTGTACCCTGTGGGACCGAGGCTGTTTTGACACTTTTGTGGTGCTTGTGTTCAGCTGTAATTTTCTCCTCACCCATTTAGTGTACCCACATAAGTTATATATTGTTTTTTTCAGGACAAGATGGGCTTTCTTCAGATACCATTATTTTGATCGTATCATCTTATTTACTATAAAAAAAATAAAAAAAACATGGTGAAAAATTGAAAAAAAACACATTTTATGACTTTTATTTGAAAAATCTTTTACTCACCTAAAAGAGCAAGTAAAAAAACTAGCTAAATAGATTCTACTACTTGTCCTGAGTTTAGAAATACCCAATGTTTTTATGTTTTTTTGCTGTTTTTTGTAAGTTATAGGGCAATAAGTACAAGCAGCGTTTTATGATTTCCAAATCTTTTTTAACAAATCTGGTCAGTCTGCCTCCATCTCCTCTTTGGAACATCTTTGAAGCCGGTTAACTCAATTTAACCCATTCAAACCATATATTTTTGAAAACTAGACACCCCAGGGTATTCCAAATGCTGTTATTTTAACCCTTTCCATGCACCAATTATACAACTACACTTTGTCAAACTTTGTAATAGTAATTTTTTTTATTTTTTTTTCCACACAAATTGTACTTTAGTTATAGATATACAGGTTCTGGTATATGTCACTATCAAACAACACCCCAATATGTGTTCAGCAGCATCTCCTGAGTACAGCGATACCCCACATGCATGGGTTTGTCAGATTGTTTGGCTGGTAAAAGGCTACTTTTGGGGCATGCGTAATTCAGGTGGTCATTTGGTCATTGTGCCTCCCTCTCCTCTTTGGAATATCTTTGAAGCCGGTTAACTCAATTTAACCCATTCAAACCATATATTTTTGAAAACTAGACACCCCAGGGTATTCCAAATGCTGTTATTTTAACCCTTTCCATGCACCAATTATAGAACTACACTTTGTCAAACTTTGTCATAGTAATTATTATTTTTTTTTTTTCACACAAATTGTACTTTAGTTATAGATATACAGGTTCTGGTATATGTCACTGTCAAACAACCCCCCAATATGTGTTCAGCAACATCTCCTGAGTACAGCGATACCCCACATGCATGGGTTTGTTGGGTTGTTTCAGATTTAAAATGCCACATTTGGGAAGTGCGCTTTTTTTCTCCATTTTGGTCAGTCATTTTGGATAGGTACACTATGCCTTATCTTTGAGCTAGGCCACTCCAATTTACCCCATCAGCCATTTTTTTTTATATATTAGACACCCCTTGGGTATTTGAAGTGCTTTTATTTTAAGTCTTTGTTGAGATTTTTGAGAAATTTTAGCACTTGCTCAAAATAATAAACTTTATTTTTTAATTTTATTTTATTTTTTTAATACTTTTTTTATATTTTTTTTTTTACACATTTTGCTGGTACTGGATGGTTCATCTAGTGACATCACTGCATAATTATTTTTAAATGTTAGCACATTTTTTTTATTTTTTTTTCCATTTTTTATTTTTTTTTTGAATATTTTACTAATCACATAGTGATTAGAAAGCTGGGCTCCATTGACTTGCATGGTTGAATGCAGTACCTGTATTCAACCAGCAAGTGGAGCCAGTTCTCTAGAGGGTCTGGAGACCCTCTAGCGAACTTTTTCGTCTTTATTGTTGTAGTTCCCGGGCCGCCGCCATCTTACTTGATGGCGAAGATCACCGGCAGCGGCGGCTGTGACCGCTCTCCGGAGCGGTCACAGCCCACCCAGAGGTAAGTGTTTGGTGTCGCTGGATGCCTCCCGATCGAGGCATTCCAGCGACACCATTTAAGTTTAGGAGGCGATCGTTGATCGCCTCCTAAACGCTTTTAAAACGGGCGTCCGCCGCCATACAATGTATGGCGGCTGTTGACGCCCCGGGGAGGGGCCAGACATGGCCCCCGATGCCGATCTCGGCCTTGCTGAATGCCTCGACATCGAGGCATTGCAGCAAGGCCGTTTAAGCGAAGAAAGTGATCCTTGATCACTTTCTAAGCTTATTTAATTTTTTGACGGTTCAGGACCGTCAAAGGTCATTTAGTGACCTTCTTGTTATGACGGTCCTGAACCGGCAAAGGTCGCGAAGGGGTTAAAAAGCCAAGAGCCAACAAAACAAATAGCTTGATGAGAAGACAATAAAGGAAGGCTTACATAATGCCTGCCACCTTGGCTTGAAGACCGGGACATAATGTCAGTTTGGAAAGATACAACAATGTGAGGCATCATACTTATGGAATTATTGGTTAGGTGTTCCCAGTATGCAGAGTGGAGAGAAGGTATGTACGAGAATATGGTGAAACATAAGGTGTAGGTGCTTAAGCAAATCTTTGAGGCAGGAGTCTGAAGATTTTCTGCGTGGCCTGTCATGTGTGTCTTGTGTTGATTATTAGTAAATGGAAATTAAAAGATAGTTGATAGATGAGGTCTTCTGCAAGCAAAACAGAAAGCAGAGGGCTATCCTAGCTTATCAATATTATGCAATGATACACAATATAAAATGTATGTGCCGTTGTTTTATTGGTGTATATCGACTGGTTTAAGGATCAGAGATGGAAAATAATTATATCCTGTAGGGCTGAAACAACGAATCGATAAAATCGATAATAATCGATAACGGAAATCGTTGTCGACGATTTCCGTTATCGATTAATCGAGTGATCGATTCGTTGTTGGAGCACTCGGCTCCTTTTACTTACCTCCGCGAGCGTTCCCCGCTTCTGCTACACGCTCTGCAGTCTCCGCCTTCTAGCTACGTGACGGATGTGACGCGTTCCGGAGGTAAGTATTCTTCATGTCTATGTGCACAGATCGCACAGAGCGAATCGCTCTGTGCGAATGGAGCCATTCGCACAGAGAGATTCGCTCTGTGCGAGTGGCTCCATTCGCACAGAGCGATTCGCTCTGTGCGAGTGGCTCCATTCGCACAGAGCGGTTCGCTCTGTGCGAGTGGCTCCATTCGCACAGAGCGATTCGCGGGGGTGGGGGTCCACGGTGGGGTGGGGGTGGGGTTTCAGGGGATGCAGGGTGTGAGTGTGGGTGCAGGGCAGAGTGGGGGTGGGGGTGCAGGGCAGGAGACTGGGTGCAGGGCAGGAGACTGGGTGCAGGGCAGAGTGGGGGTGGGGATGCAGGGTGTGAGTGTGGGTGCAGGGCAGAGTGGGAGACTGGGTGCAGGGCAGAGTGGGGGTGGGGATGCAGGGCAGGGTGTGAGTGTGGGTGCAGGGCAGAGTGGGTGCAGGGCAGAGTGTGGGGGCAGGGCAGAGTTGGAGACTGGGTGCAGGGGCACAGTGCAAAGTGCTGGGTGCAAAGTGCCAGTGCTGGGTGCAAAGTGCCAGGGCTGGCTGCAAAGTGCCAGGGCTGGGTGCAAAGTGCCAGGGCTGGGTGCAAAGTGCAAAGTGCTGGGTGCAAAGTGCTTGCTGGGTGCAAAGTGCCAGGGCTGGGGCAAAGTGCTGGGTGCAAAGTGCCAGGGCTGGGGCAAAGTGCTGGGTGCAAAGTGCTGAGTGCTGGGTACAAAGTGCTGGGTGCAAAGTGCCAGGGCTGGGTGCAAAGTGCCAGGGCTGGGTGCAAAGTGCCAGGGCTGGGTGCAAAGTGCTGAGTGCTGGGTGCAAAGTGCTTGCTGGGTGCAAAGTGCCAGGGCTGGGGCAAAGTGCTGGGTGCAAAGTGCCAGGGCTGGGGCAAAGTTTCTTGAACAGTAATAGTCCACCTCTTTTCAGAATGTTTGGGGTTATTTTGTTTCATAAATATTGTGTTTGGGTTCTTGTACTTTGAAAATATTGTTTTTTATTACATCATAACAAAATAAGAATGTTAATGTAAATTTTAAGTTGTTTTTTAACATCCAGTTCATTAAATTATTTTAAATAAATGAAAAATTTGCATATTGATTTTTTTTATCCGATTAATCGATTAATCGAAAAAATAATCGGCCAACTAATCGATTATTAAAATAATCGTTAGTTGCAGCCCTAATATCCTGGTTAATCCTGACTATAAAAATTCAAAGAGCTCACAGTTGGCTCCAGCAAAATTTCTTACCATGTAACACGATGTCACCAGCTGCAGCATTATGGCTTCTGCTCCAAGTTCCACCACACTGATAAGACCTAATCACAAATATGTAACGTAATGTTGTATGTAGTATATATATATATATATATATTTATATATATATATATATATATATATATATACACACATCAATCAGCCATAACAGTATGACCACTGACATGTGAAGTGAATAACACTGATAATCTTGTTATCATGGTACCTGTCAGTGGGCGGGATATATTAGGCAGGAAGTGAACATTTCATCCTCAAACTTAATGTGTTAGAAGCAGGAAAAATGGGCGAGCGTAAGGATCTGAGTGACTTTGACAAGGACCAAATTGTGATGGTTAGATGACTGGGTCAGAGCATTTCCAAAGCTGCCGTTCTTGTGGGATGTTCCCGGTCTGCAGTGGTCAGCACCTATCAAAATGGGTCCAAGGAAGGAAAAGCATTGAAATGGCGACAGGGTCATGGGCAGTCAAAGGGTCATTGATGCATGTGTGGGGAGAAGGCTGGCCCGTGTGGTCAAATCCAACAACCAAGCTACTGTAGCTCAAATTGCTGATGAAAGGTGTGCATAACATAGTGCATAACAGTTTTTTGCATATTGGGCTGCGTAGTCCCAGCCCAGTCAGGGTACCTATGCTGACCCCTATCCACTGTCAAAGGGCCTACAATGGGCACGTGAGCATGAGAACTGGACCACGAAGCAATGGAAGAAGGTGGCCTGGTCTGATGAATCATGTTTTCTTTTACACAACGTGGATGGCCAGGTGCGTGCGCCTCACTTACCTGTAGAATACACGGCACCAGGATGCATCCATGGAGGCCCCGCCTCACAACTTAGAGGACTTACTGGATCTGCACACCTTCAGAGGTCTAGTGGAGTCCATGCCTCGATGATATTAGGCCGGTGGTCATAATGTTATGGCTGATAGGTGTATGTGCTTATAGATACCTGTAGACTGCACTCAAAGCTCATGACTGTGACAGTACAAACATTCTACAAAATAGACACACACACACAGTAAGGGTTATCTAACATAATTATTACAAAGACACACAATTTAGACATAAAAAAATGCCACAAATGTGTGTCAATTTTGTGTAGCAACTAACCTACTAAGAATGCTCCTATTTCAAAGCTCCACCACACTATACACATCATTAGCATGCTAGGAATCGCCAGGTGTATGAAGGATCCCCATTCTTGGAGGCAATTTCTAGACCAACCTGAGAAAAAGCAACAATGAGACCATTTATCAAGACACATTATTTATATAGTATAGTAGTATGAGCAGATTAAAACATGGACAGCTGGTCTGCATTTCTATGGGTCTTCAATTATGATACCAACAAGTAAGATTTGGCAAAGTTTCTGTGCCAAAAATGTCTTTAAGTGTATTTAAAGTGGCCAGAACAGTTACTGGTGCAAAAATAGGTATAGTAGGCTGGTACATATGCTGCTAACTTCTATTTCTGTCATATTTCAATGTTATAACTTGTCTCAAATACTAATTTCCATCAGTTTGACAGAAATATGCCAATGTAAAATATTCTTTTAAATCAGTATGGTAAGGGAAAGGTTAATAATTACCTTTGCAGCCTTAAATACCAACCATTTTTCTTGAATAATAGAGCTTACTAAGTTGTTTGCGTGGCTGTACAGGAAATATTATTACCGTATTTGCTCGATTATAAGACAAGGTTTTTTTCAAAGCAAATGCTCTGAAAAATACCCCTCGTCTTATAATCGGGGTCGTCTTATAATCAGACCTCAAATAGGTCTGACTATGAGACGACTAAGATCCAGATCCCCCGCAGCTGCAGGGGACCTGGATCCTCCTGTCTCCCCCCCCCCCCCCCGTCCCACTTACCGGTACTTCTGAGTCCCCGGTGCGCAGCTATTTTAAGGTAGGGGCCTGGAACTGCAGCTCCATCAGCCCCTAAGTCAGTCCGGGCCTGGCTTCATCTATTAATATATTTTCAGTGCTAAAGTTTATTTTCTCTTTAGTAATCACTCACCTTCCCATGTTTCCACATGCAGTTTTTTCACATATATGTAGATAAAGAGGAAAAAACACAGGGCAAACTGAGAAATTGCATTAGCCCAAGCCGAGCCTCTGAAGGAAGAGGAAAAAAAACATACTATTATGATTAAAATAAATGTTCTCACATATTAAATTAAATATGGTATCATTACTATGGTATTACTAGTACCAATAAATGAATACTAAGATACATGTTTTTGCTATTCTACATGACAATATTGTATACTAAAAGTCACAAAACAAAAATGTTGAAAACTGAAATGAAATATCAAGTGGATGAGAATGATCAGTGTCCATCTCCACTGATCATAGGTCAATATTCATCTGCTAAACTGCCCCATAATACCCAGACTAGGTATGACAGCATTACCAGGTGTGCATCAAGTGTGTATTACACCGTTCCAGAGAACAGTAACATTTGTAAAAGTTTTTTTCCCTGTGACCCAGGATAATAATAAGCCCAACCCTTCCTGGGGCTATTATTAGGGGAAAATTGGTACCTTTTGCTTTAAGGGGCAAATCCAGACCACCAATTTAGTTGTGTCTAAATTATACTTGAAAGGCTATGAACAGAGGAATCTGACACTTATATGTTTTGCATTACCTCAGACTAGTGAATGCTTGAAACAATACCCCATAGAATGACCAGCAAAGAAATAGCCTCAGAACCGTTATCATAGCACCAAAAGATGTTCTCTTTTTTCCTCACTGACACATTTTCACCAATACTATGCTCCAGGAAGCCTTGTCACCACCAAGTCATGGGCATCTCGAGTGAATACTGGCTCAAAACCTCAAACTGAGGAAACCTTATTTAGAAGAGACACGACCCTATATTGTGCTCTATTTCATGCAAATGCAAAATGACTTACTTTATTCCCATCTTTAGGCCATACAGAAAGACAGCATTCACAGCCGCATTGATAATGTTTACGACAACAGCTGTAAACACCTGAGGCCATATTATACCCTAAAACATACAAAATATTTATATGCAGCAAAAGAAATGAGAAAAAATAACACAAGTGTATATTCTATGTAAATTCTGTTACATGTGTTTTTTGGTTTCTTTGTTAAATATTCCAGTTACAAACCCAGCATATTAAATAAAAAAATATCTGTGAAACAGTGAAGTACTTTCTAATATTTGCTCTATAATTGACAGAAATATACGGAACTCCTATAAAAAATGTTATAATTACAAAAATTTTAAAGGTAATTTTGTCAGTTTAACGGTTTTTCTATTTTCTTCTAGTATTTTATAAATTATTCATACTAACTGTTGGACTACACACATAAAATGGCATTAAAACTACTGTGGGTTCTTTAAAAAACAATATATAGGTTGTGTGGGTTAATCCACACTTGTTTGACACTGATTTGAGGTAAATGACACAGCTGCCAGGTTAAGTAGTTACAAGCATTAAATCAACTGCATAAATGCATAATTTACCTTAAAAACACTACAATAATGATCACAAAGTATATGTAGCTGCATTGATTGTACCTGATTGTTTAAGTATCGTGTCTGTAGCAGATAAAGGAAGACAGCCTGAAAAAACAAAAACAGGAATCAGCAGAAAGAATAAAAAAGGCAATTACAATGTGTTTGCTTATTAAATGAACATTCCTGTAGCTCATACAGCCCCACACACGAAAAAAATGCATATTAATGTACTTTACAAGCACTTTACTATGCATTCTTTGCCTGAGAAGAAAAAAACACTTACCTTGTTAAAACCAATCACTGGCAAGAAAGTGCTCTCATGGAAATCAATAGGAATGCTTTGTGCAGTTATATTAGACACCCTGGTGCTGGCTGACATTGAGTATAGTGCGTATGTGTGCTGATAAGCAGGATATATATTTCTCCCCATCCTGCTGTGCCAGTCACTGGGTTCAAACTATCTATATACATATTGAGCTTGCTCGGTCAATCAGAAAAAGACCGTTAGAGTGGCCCAATGATGACACACACTTTTTGTGTATATCCTGAATATACAAAACCAAGGACTGATTATGGTTTGAGTCTGTTAAGACATTTGATGCCTTAGGTCCCGTTGACAGTCAGGATATTGCCAAACAATGTTTTAACTCCAATATGCAAGGGTCTAGATAGACTAATGTTTGGTGGCTCTGAGAGGGACAATAGAAGACCCTGATATGTTTACAAAAGACGGATAAAAAAAACAGGTGGGTAAACAAGAAGGTGGACTTTACAACCTGAGACACTACCAACCAAGAACCTTTAAAGAAAATCACTTAATGCAGTTGTCTGAGCATAAACATTTAACATAAACTGAACTGTTTGTTATTTCAGCAAGGGCCAAAGTCTGAACTCATGCATTATTATATTTTATACAGTCATGCATTATTATATTTTAATCTAAAGTCAATTCTTGTATTCAGTGGATCAGTATATGGGAGTTAAGGTCTTCATACATGGGGAAAGAGTGCCATCTGATTAGGGTCCCCAGGGGCCAAGTTAATTATTAACACACCCGTAACCAATGAAAACCCAGACTTTACCCAAAGTTCTTCCCACAAACATGGGGCAAGAAACTGATAAGAGGGAGATGATGGTTAAATAGGGAGAAAGGAGAAAAAGGAGAGAACTGGAACAACCCCTAGAAGCCGAGAATTGATGACTGGTTGAGGTTGCTTATTAACTACACTCCCCACAGAGTTCCTAGGTAACATCTTAAGGTTTCCTTTTATTTCAAATATTTTAAATTGACGTCTAGTTTTATTTATATTGTAGATTTAACTCATCCCAAGATAATAGTAGGATAGTTATATCCTATTCTATCTGCAGTCTCAGTGAGATATAACTGAAATAAGAAATACTGTTAACAATAGATATCAGTTTACTACATTTATAACCAAATAAGGGACCTTAAATTATATGTTGTAGATTACCAACGGCGAGTAAAAGTATTGGCCTAGTATTGTTGCATTGTAATAACTGGTCTTGGTATCACTTGGCAGGATTGTTAGATATGAGTAACTGATGGAGAAAATAATTACCGTATTTGCTCGATTATAAGACGACCCCGATTATAAGACGACCCCCCAAAATCAAAATATTAATTTAGGAAAAAAACAAAAAGCCTGAATATAAGACGACCCTATAGGAAAAAAGTTTTACCAGTAAATATTAATTCATGTAAATTATTTTTTCATGTTTAATAAAAGCTATGATTGAGAAAAATATATTTTTTAAATTTCCTTTTATTTGCCAACCTGCCCCCCCCAGTTATGCCACTCTGCCCCCAGAAATGCTTTATACCCCCCTATTTGCCACTCTGCCCCATGATATGCCTTATACCCCTATATGCCACTCTGGCATATAGGGGGTTAAAAGGCATATCATGGGGCTGAGTGGCATATAGGGGGTTAAAATGCATTTCTGGAGGTATATAGGCATATCATGGGGCTGAGTGGCATATAGGGGGTTAAAATGCATTTCTGGAGGTCCAGAAATGCATTTTAACCCCCTATATGCCACTCAGCCCCATGATATGCCTTTTAACCCAGCATGTACTGGCTGCCTTGGCTTGATAGGAGTGTGATTGCTGTTAGCAGTTTGATATATATATATCAAACTGCTAACAGCAATCACACTCCTATCAAGCCAAGGCAGCCAGTACATGCTGGAACCTGGGGATGATAGTAGTGGGATTACAGCCTCCCTATGCCATGCTACAACCCCCACCCCCCTTACACATCCATGCTATCACACACAAACACATTTAAATACTCATTCATTCCATTAATCACACATACTTCACACATTAAACACACATTAATCACACATACTTACCCAAAAACCCTCCCCCACCCCCTTACCTGAACTGCAGATCTCTCACTCGAAGACTTCTGCAGGGGACCGGCTGTAGAGCAACTTCTCTGGCCCCGCCCCCAGAGGAGGGAGGGGGAGATATAGCTCTGTGAGGACGCTGCAAGCTTCCTGTCCTCCTGCTTCTAACAGAAGAGACGCTGCTCGCGACCGGTAAGCAGCATGGCCCCAGCAGACATTTTTTGGGGGGTCTGAGAAGACGACCCCGATTATAAGACGAGGGGTATTTTTCAGAGCATTTGCTCTGGAAAAAACCTCGTCTTATAATCGAGCAAATACGGTATATATTGAACCGTGTAATATTATGGGCTATACAGCATATGCTGGGATTTGTTCATTGATTTGCATTGTAGTCTAATTGTGTAAGGTAAGGTGGTAAGATTATATACAATTACTAGAACCTTGTTTGCCCAGAGATCTTTGGATAAAAATAATTTCGGCACCGGCGCGGGGAACTCTGATCTCTGACAGCCGGGGAATGTGTGCGCGATGCACGCAGACAACCCCTGCTGCTAGCCGCGCCTCCTTCCGGCTGCAGCGTGAGTCTACACGCTGCCCCAGCTACATGACAGGAGACTCAGAAGTACCGGCAAGTGGGACAGGGGGGGGTGTTAAATGGGGGGCATTAAGGCATTTCTGGAGGCAGAGTGCTCTGTGAAATGCCTTTTAACCCCCTTAATGCCACTCTGCCTCCTGAAATGCCTTAAACCTCCCTATATGCCACTCTTCCCCATATTATGCCTTTTAACCCTCTAAGTGCCAGAGTGGCATATAGGGTTAAAAGGCATATCATGGGGCACAGTGGCATATAGGGTTAAAAGGCATATCATGGGGCACAGTGGCATTTAGAGGGTTAAAAGGCATATCATGGGGCACAGTGGCATATAGGGGGTATAAGGCATTTCTGGGGCAGATGTGCATAACTGGGGGGCAGGTTGGAAAATAGAAGGAAATAAAACCAAAATATTTTTCTCAATCATAGCTTTTATTAAAAAATTAGTTTAAATGAATTAACATTTACTGGTAAAACTTTTTTCCTATAGGGTCGTCTTATATTCAGGCTTTTTCTTTTTTTCCTAAATTAATATTAAGATTTGGGGGGTCGTCTTATAATCAGGGTCGTCTTATAATCGAGCAAATACGGTACATTTAACAGTTTTCTAAATCTACTCATAGACCACCAGCAGTTATCTATATCACTAAAGTGCAAGATGCAAGGTGCAAGATGGTCTGCCCTTAAGCATAGGAATCAGATGACAATAGCCCCCACCCCATTTCTTGTATTCGACATTCCACAGTTTTCCCTCATACTGTACACCTTGTGGATGCAGAAAGCAGGACATTTGATCCTGTAACTTGTTGCAGGGCATCAATGAGCCACACAAATAATTTGCCTTTCTGCCCCATAACATAAATATGCAAGAGGGGTGTCCTCTATTGGGAAAACCTAATAAATACAATCAAAACATGAATTGGGGGGACAAAAGTACACTAATATTTCAAGAGTAAATACCCACTTACAGGAAGTGCTGGGATAAATATCATCACATATGCTTGTGTTAACCTACAAGGAAAACTGAAAGTTACTCCTAGTCATTCATATTAAGAGGTCTTTTCATTAAGAAGACACAAATGAAACACCAATTTAAGACATTAAAATAGAGACAGATATGTTAATACGGACTAGTCTAAATTTAGCATTGTGAGCCCGTACATGTATGGGCATGGTCGTGAAGGGGTTAATCAGTTAGTAGTCATGTAAACAGGGATCCGATTATTTTTTTTCTGCATGCTGATAAGCTGATCCAGCTACAGATCAGCTACCAGTATGCAGGACCATTTACTTTTGTAGCACTAAGTATTGAGACAGGTAACTAGAGTATTCTGCTGGTTACACCGACGGATTCCTTTATAGAAGCAGTAATTGAATAGTTTCTGTGTTCAAATTCAGAAGTAGATGCTGGCCAATCACTGTCCAGGAGCATTTTGTACTGTGCAACAGTTTATTAAAATATTGTGTTGTTTTCTTTCTTAAAACAGCTCTAGTTCTTGCACACTATAATGTTTTTTAGCAGCTGCATTTTAGACTTTTTTGTGTTATGTTAGCACAATTAATTACGATGGGTCAGTCATTATCACTGAATTGCGCACTCTGACTAATGAATTTAATTCATTAGCATTTTCATAAAGAATCTGCTAAATTTGGTGTTTGAGCAGGGGATCACCCATGACTGAGTACAATTTCGACCTAAATAAGATAAAGGAAGTTTATTGGAACAAAGTGAGATAAAACCACAATTCTAACCTTTTTTTCTGTATACAGAACTGTAGTTTATTCTCAAGGGGAAACAGATGAAATAGTTGATTTTGTAAAATAAAGGTATAAATGAAGTGTAATCTAACCTGGCGACTTCAGGGTTCTGTCTGAAGAGAAGCAAGATGTATTCAGTGTTAATGAAGATGGCCGAGCAGGGAAAACAAAACAGAGACAGGATCAGAATCCCCCTCTGTAAAATAATTCCAATTTGTTTCATATTTTTACCGCCATATGTCTAAAACAAGATGGAATGAACACGTAAACTATTACACAATACTTTGGATTTTTACATAGACAATTGTTACTATAAACTAAATAAACTCACATATCTGTGTTTACAGGTTAAAATAAGTAACATATAGTTATTAAAACACATCTTCTGTGAGTGCCATTTTTGCTCCCTGCTCTCTGGATGTGCATAACTAATCATTCCCAATAACATATCTTCATCCTCTTATTAAGTTTCTGCAAACTGTTGATTGATTCAAGCAGCATTTGTGAGTGTGTGAGGTTAAATGACATTAGGAGAGGAAACCAAATTAGAAAATTCTAGTTGTCTTGCATTAAGGTCTTTTGACTAAGATAAGGCTTTCTTTGCACCAGCAGAAAGGCAAAAGAAGAAACCAGTGAAGCAGAAAAATAAGAGAAATCCTGTTGCGGCTACAAACTCCAGAGAGCAGTTCCCTAATGCTCAGAGGAAAGATTGTACATTAGTGGCGTGTTTGAGTGGGCTGTAGTTGGTGGACAGTGGTAGTATAAACACCATTATTTTAGTGTTCAATATTGTTGTAAACAAATAAAATAAGAATTGTACAATTTTGTTAAAATACACCTTGGTAGTCTCTGCATTTATGTACTGACACCAAAAATGATTTTGTGGAGAACCTGGTACATTTTGCCAATACTGCCTTCTTCAGAGGTAAGTGATTGTAAAAATTGACGTGAACAGACTGACTTGATATGCCTATCGCTGTGTGGGTACACAGCAGGTGCTGTCCCATGATGCTTTCAATATGAAAACATTTAGCTGGCTAGGGGAAGCAAGCCTGAGTTGTTGGTTCTAATGAAAGAACTGTCACAGGGCTGCACAAAGCAATTAGAGGGGACCCTGTACAGAGGCGTATCTAGGGTATGGCACCTATGGTTCGTGCCATAGGAGCCATTTGAAAGGGGCGCGCCAGTGAGCGGCTTTCAAACCCAGTCTTTTTTATTTATTTTTTTGATGCGGAGGAGAGGGAGGGGCGCCTAGCAACAGCTCGGCGCCCCTCATTCTCCTCCACGAGGCCTCTACCTCTGTCCCGGTGCCGGCATTTCATGCTGAGCGCCGTAATATGACGTATTACGGCGCTCAGCAGTGAAGCAGCGGGCACCAGCGAGCGGCTTTTAAACGCTGTCTTTTTTTTATGCGGGGGAGAATGAGGGGCGTCGAGCGGTTGCTAGGCGCCCCTGTCTCTCCTCTGCATCAAAAAAAAAAAGACAGCATTTAAAAGCCGCTCGCTGGTGCCCGCTGCTTCACTGCTGAACGCCGTAATTATGTAATTTCGGCGCTCAGCAGTGAAGCAGCGGGCACTGCAACAGTGCGGGAAGACAGAAGCCTCCTGCTCCCATCGCTGGACCTCAAGGTGAGAGAACTACAAAGGGGGAGAGGGTAGATAGTGAGTAGGTGGAGGGAGAGGGGTTAGAAAGTGATAAGGGAGGGAGAGGGGTTAGAAAGTGATAAGGGAAGGAGAGGGGTTATAAAGTGATAAGGGAGGGAGAGGGTTTAGAAAGTGATAAGGGAAGGACAGGGGTTACAAAGTGATAAGGGAAGGAGAGGGGTTACAAAGTGATAAGGGAAGGAGAGGGGGTAGATATAAGTAAAGAGTGTGAATTAATGTGTGGAGGCATTGAGTGAATGAGGGTGAGCATGAGTTAATATGTGAATGAGTTGTCTGTATGAGTGAGAGCATGAGTTAATATGTGGATGAGTTGTCTGTATGAGGGAGAGCATGAGTTAATATGTGGATGAGTTGTCTGTATGAGGGAGAGCATGCGTTAATATGTGGATGAGTTGTCTGTATGAGGGAGAGCATGAGTTAATGTGTGGATGAATTATCTTAATGAGGGAGAGCATGAGTTAATGTGTGGATGAGTTGTCTGAATGAGGAAGAGCATGAGTTAATGTGTGGATGAGTTGTCTGAATTAAAGTGTGAATTAGTGAGTGACTGTAAAAGTGTTTGTGTGCATCATAGATGTATAATTGTGGAAGGGCAAAGATGGCACTAGCAGGAGGTTTGAGCCTTGGGGACCAAGATGGCACAGGCAGGGTTTATATGGGACTGTTTGGGGACAAAGTTGACTTGTGCTGGGCTATTTGGGGACAAAGATGGCAAATCTTATGTGTGTAATCTGGGTGCTGGTCAGGTTCTATGTGGGCAGTGTGGACGCCAGGGCTGGCTTTGGGGTGTGGAAGATGTGATCTATGCCTGTAATTTATGGGGTTTTAAATATACCTTTAATTGTTACGCCGGATCAGGCGCCACAGGAGGTGGACCCACGATGCAGAAATATCTCCGAAAAACAAGCCGGGATCGAGACAGGCAGCACAGGAGCGTGGTCAATACAATAGCCGAGGTCGGGGCAGGCAGCACAGGATCAGGGTCAAATGACAAAGCCGAGGTCGGGACGGGCAGCACAGGATCAAGGTCAAATAACAAAGCCGAGGTCTGGTACACGTGGAGATCAATCAATAAACAAGAGCACCCAGAGAACATTAACATGGACTCGTTGAACGGGCAAGGAAACACAGGAGCAGGAAGTTTAAATAGGACCAATGGCGGGAAAGAAGGTACGATGACGTCATCGCGACCGACGCAAGAGATGCGTCGTCGCGATGGCAACGAGCAAAAACAAACCCTCCTGCCTGTGGTACCTCCGCGAATGACGTGGAGGCGCCACAAGGCAGGAGAAGAAAGAAGACAGCCACCGTGGACGTGCAGCGGCGATCGGACACCCGATCGCCGCCGACATGCCCGCGGCGGCTAACCAAAAAGCCCTCTCTGCCTGTGCTGCTGCCGCGAGCAACGCGGCAGCGCACACAGGCAGGAGGGAAAAGAGACAGCCACCGTGGACAGGCAGCGGCGATCGGACACTCGATCGCCGCCGACATGTCCGCGGCGGCTAACCACAAAGTCCTCTCTGCCTGTGCTGCCGCCGCACAGGCAGAAGAGGTACTGGTCGGGTGCCGCGAGCCTGCAGCGGCGGATCGTCTTTTAGATCGCCGCTGACAGGCTGCGGCAGCCCGATCAGGACTGTCTGTGGCAGGGAGGCGTGCCGCACGCACGGCAACACACGAGGAGGACGTGCGCGAGGAACGCCGAGGGACCCCAGCCGGACAGGTAGGTATGACACAACCCCCCCTCCCAGGAGCGCGCTCCGGGCGCGAAGGACCGGGACGGAGAGGGAAGCGGGCATGGTAACGGGAGACACAGAGAGGCGCGTGCACAGCACGGGCAGGAATCCAGGTCCGCTCCTCCGGACCGTACCCACGCCAGTCGATAAGATACTGTAAGGAGCCGCGGTGCCAAAGGGAGTCGAGCACGCGACGGACGACGTGCTCCTCGTGGCCGCGGACAAGGACAGGGGCAGGAGGACGAAGGGCCACAGAATAGCGGTTACGTACGCAGGGTTTAAGGAGAGATACGTGAAACGAGTTGGGGATACGCATGGAAGGAGGCAGAGCAAGGGACACGGCAACCTCGTTGATACGACGGACGATGCGGAAGGGACCGAGAAATCGGGGGCCCAGCGTCTTACTGGGTTGACGAAGCGCGATATGCCGTGCGGATAGCCATACATAATCACCAACCCTGTAGCGGGGAGGTGCAGCACGATGCTTGTCAGCAGCAGCCTTGCTGCGAGCTTGGGCCTTGACCAGCTGGTCACCGAGAGCTTTCCAATGGGCACGCATGTCAGCGACCCGTTCCTCGACGGCAGGGATGGTGGCACTGTGAGAGGCGGCAGGAAGTGGCAGGACAATGGGATGGTATCCCAATGCAGCAAAAAACGGCGAGCAACGCAAGGATTCATGGACAGCGTTGTTGTAGGACAGTTCGGCCAAGGGTAACAGGGAAGACCAGTTGTCGTGGCGTTCATTGACGTGTAAGCGCAGGAATTGTTTCAAGGTCTGGTTAGTGCGCTCTGTCTGGCCGTTAGATTGCGGGTGATAAGCCGAGGACAGATGTGTCCGGATACCCAACCTGCAGCAAAGGGTTCTCCAGTACCTGGATATAAACTGGGGACCCCTATCCGACACCACGTGAAGTGGCAGACCATGCAGACGAACCACGTCTCTGATGAACACATCTGCCAACTGGGACGCCGTGGGTAGCTTGCGTAGGGCAATGAAGTGAGCCTGTTTAGTGAACCTGTCCACCACCACGAGGATGGTAGTGAACCCTTGAGAGACAGGAAGGTCGACAATGAAGTCCATAGCGATGTGAGTCCATGGAGTTCTAGGGACTGGAAGAGGCAATAATAAACCAGAAGGCCGGGTGTGCAAGGATTTGTGGCGAGAACATTGAGGACAGGTGGCGATGAAGGCGCTGACGTCACGTGTTAAGGACGGCCACCAGAAGGTTTTCCGAATGTGGTACTCGGTCTTGCGGGCTCCAGGATGACCGGCTAGTGGTGGGTTATGACCCCAGTGGAGAACAGCAGCACGAAACTGCTGGGGGACGTAGAGTCGTCCCGAAGGAGGTCGTTGGGACGCTGTGATGTGCGCCTGTTGCATACGAATCCGGTGCATCACGGAAGACGACAAGGACGAGACGATGCGTGCTTGAGGAATGATGGGTTCATCTTGGGAGAAGTCCCGATGACTGTCGAATTGACGGGAGAGAGCATCTGCTTTGATGTTTTTACTTCCGGGCTGATAGGTCATGATGTAATTAAAACGGGTGAAGAACAAGGCCCATCTGGCCTGTCGAGGGTTCAGACGTCGAGCAGATTCTATATATTGTAGATTCTTGTGGTCAGTCAAGACCACAACAGGCAGTTTGGTACCTTCGAGTAGGTGACGCCACTCCTCGAAGGCCAGTTTGACTGCGAGGAGTTCTCTGTTTCCCACGTCATAGTTACGTTCGGCGGATGAGAAGCCCTTGGAAAAGAACGCACAGGGATGGTACTTGGAGGTTGTCGGATTCCGTTGAGAAAGTACAGCCCCCGCACCGGTCTCTGAAGCGTCTACTTCAAGCAGGTATTGCAAAGCAGGATCTGGTCGTTGCAGAACGGGGGCTGAACAAAAGGCATGTTTTAGGCGTTCGAAGGCTTTTACAGCCTCCACAGACCAGTACTTGGGATTAGCCCCTTTTTTAGTAAAGGCGATGATAGGCGCTGCGATGGAAGCGTAATTGCGTATGAAGCGCCGATAATAATTGGCGAATCCCAAAAAGCGTTGTACTGCCTTTACAGTATGGGGGATAGGCCAATCGAGGATAGCCTTCAACTTGCTGGGGTCCATTTCGAGGCCGTTAGCGGAGATGATGTACCCGAGGAACGGGAGGCTGTTCTTTTCGAAGTCGCACTTTTCGGCTTTGGCATAGAGACCGTTCTCACGCAGTCTCTGCAGAACTGAACGTAGATGCATACGATGAGTTATGATAACCGGTGAATAGACAAGGAAATCGTCGAGATAGACGACCACGTGGGAAAGCAACATGTCTCGGAACACATCATTGATGAAGGCTTGAAACACGGCAGGAGCATTACATAAGCCGAAGGGCATCACCCGGTACTCATAGTGACCAAATCTCGTATTAAAGGCGGTCTTCCATTCATCATTTTCTTTAATGCGTACTAGGTTGTATGCCCCTCTTAGGTCGAGCTTGGTGAAAACCGTAGCCCCCTTCAGTCTGTCATAGATCTCCGTGATTAACGGAAGAGGATACCGGTTTTTCACGGTGATACGATTTAGTCCCCTATAGTCTATGCATGGTCGAAGGGAGCCCTCCTTTTTGGAGACGAAAAAGAATCCAGCCCCTGCAGGTGAGGAGGAGGGTCGGATGAAGCCCTTCTCCAGGCTCTCTTTAATGTATAATTCCAGAGCCTCATTCTCTGGTTCAGACAGAGGATATGTGCGCCCACGAGGTGGCGTGGTACCCGGCAACAAGTCTATGGCACAGTCATAGGGTCTATGAGGGGGTAGGCGTTCTGCCTGTCTCTTGGAAAATACATCCAAAAAGTCCCAATAATGTTTAGGCACTAGAAGCTTGGGGTCTGTAGGCTTGATTTCCAGGACGAGATTCACCCTTGTGCAGGGTAACGAACAAAGGCGGTGACAAGAAGGACTCCATGCAAGTATTTCGCCTTTGTCCCAGTCAATGCGTGGGTTATGTAGTCGTAGCCAGGTGAACCCCAGAATCAAGGGGGCATGAGGTGATTGTATCAGTTCGAACGTGATGGTTTCTCTGTGGGTTGCCCCAATGAACATAGAGAGTGGACTGGTCTCTCGGGTGACCACTCCCCGGCCTAAGAGGCTACCGTCAACAGCAGTCACCACAGAAGGAGTCTGTTTGGAACGTAGTGGTAGCCCATGTTGTACGGCCCATCGTTCGTCCAGAAATACTCCAGCCACCCCAGAGTCTATGAAAGCGTGGGTGACCACAGAGTGGTCTAGCCACCTAAGCGAGACGGGTATTAACATGCGTTGGGGAGGAGACTTGTTCTTAATGCTTAGGGGTCCTCCTCCTTTGGTCCCTAAGCTTTGTCGTTTCCCGGACGTAACGGACATTTACGTAGGAGGTGATCTGCTTGTCCGCAGTAGAAACAGAGACCTTGAGCCCTCCTTCGAGTTTTCTCTGCTTCAGTGAGGTGACGAATAGTGCCAATCTCCATGGGTTCTTCGGAGGATTGGCTGGGTGCTGTAGGTGGAGAATGAGGACCGCTATGGGAGGGAAGCGGTCGCTGTCGCCTGCCTTTGTCTTTCTCTGCGTTTCTCTCCTGAATGCGCTTGTCCACGCGCAAACATAAGGTGATAAAGTCCTCTAGGTCAGATGGAGGATCGTGGAACAACAGCACGTCCTTGATCTTCTCATTGAGACCCTTCCGATAAGCGGCTCGGAGGGCACCCTGATCCCACTGGAGTTCACATGCCAGAGTGCGGAATTCCACAGTATATTGGGCTAGAGTCTTATGTCCCTGTTGTAACTCCAACAAGGAGTTTTCCGCTGTTTCTTTGCGGCCTGGCATATCGAAGACCGATCGTAAGGCCTCCATGAAAGCTGGACAGTCTTCCATCAGGTCGGATCCTTGCTCGATAAGGGGAGAGGCCCACAGCAGTGCCTCACCCTTCAACAACGAAATGATGAAGGACACCCGTCTGGAAGAGGTACAAAACGCCCGTGGATGGTTACGGAAATGCAGCAAACATTGATTCAGGAATCCCCTGCATTCCTTGGGATCCCCAGCATATTTGTCCGGGAGAGGCAAGCGAGCGGTAGCGCCTCCGTCCTCTGGGCTGGGATCCCTAGGTACAAAAGACGGTCTGGCAGGGGGAGCGACGGCCATAGACCGAAGCAAGTCAGTCATAGTGTCCATTTTGCTGGATAAGGACTGAAGTTGAGTGGAGTGAGACGTAAGCAGCTGTTCCTGCAGGTCCTGGCGGGAGAGGACGTTAGCCATTTCCGCGGGGTCCATGGTATGGCCCGTTCAATGTGTTACGCCGGATCAGGCGCCACAGGAGGTGGACCCACGATGCAGAAATATCTCCGAAAAACAAGCCGGGATCGAGACAGGCAGCACAGGAGCGTGGTCAATACAATAGCCGAGGTCGGGGGAGGCAGCACAGGATCAGGGTCAAATGACAAAGCCGAGGTCGGGACGGGCAGCACAGGATCAAGGTCAAATAACAAAGCCGAGGTCTGGTACACGTGGAGATCAATCAATAAACAAGAGCACCCAGAGAACATTAACATGGACTCGTTGAACGGGCAAGGAAACACAGGAGCAGGAAGTTTAAATAGGACCAATGGCGGGAAAGAAGGTACGATGACGTCATCGCGACCGACACAAGAGATGCGTCGTCGCGATGGCAACGAGCAAAAACAAACCCTCCTGCCTGTGGTACCTCCGCGAATGACGTGGAGGCGCCACAAGGCAGGAGAAGAAAGAAGACAGCCACCGTGGACGTGCAGCGGCGATCGGACACCCGATCGCCGCCGACATGCCCGCGGCGGCTAACCAAAAAGCCCTCTCTGCCTGTGCTGCTGCCGCGAGCAACGCGGCAGCGCACACAGGCAGGAGGGAAAAGAGACAGCCACCGTGGACAGGCAGCGGCGATCGGACACTCGATCGCCGCCGACATGTCCGCTGCGGCTAACCACAAAGTCCTCTCTGCCTGTGCTGCCGCCGCGAGCGACACGGCGGCGCCACACAGGCAGAAGAGGTACTGGTCGGGTGCCGCGAGCCTGCAGCGGCGGATCGTCTTTTAGATCGCCGCTGACAGGCTGCGGCAGCCCGATCAGGACTGTCTGTGGCAGGGAGGCGTGCCTGTTCAACACGCATGCCCCCTCGTGTGCGCGCCGCACGCACGGCAACACACGAGGAGGACGTGCGCGAGGAACGCCGAGGGACCACAGCCGGACAGGTAGGTATGACATTAATGCCGTGTTTTTATGTGAATTCCAATTGATCTATACCTGCAAAGCTGGGTTTTTGTGTTATTCTGTAGATCCATATATGCTATGCTATGTTTCCATACATTATTTATGTATACCTGCAAATACAGGGTTAATATGTCTTATTCAGTTGATTAGTACCTGCAATGCTGTTTCCATGTATTTGATCTATACCTGCGATGCTACGTTTCATATATTGTTATTGTATACCTGCAATTACAGGATTTGTATGTCTGATTCTGTGTATTTGATATATACCTTCAGTGCTGAGATCACAAGTGAATTTCAATTCATCTGGGTTTGTGTGTTGATCTATACCTGCTAGGTCTAATATTTATATATTTATATATATGGGCAGCAGGGGCTAGTAAATTGGTTTTAGATATTTGGACATTCCTGTAGGATTCCATTAACTGTGGTCCAGTAGACTTGGTCCTTAATGACAGGACTGTTTCTTACTTGTAGTATACTTTGGGACAATCTTTTAACATTTTTCAGTGTTGCTGTTTAGTTGCTGTTTGGTTGTAATTTTCTTCTTTCTCAGTTTGTGCACCCACACACATTATATATTGTTTTTTTAGGACAAACAGGGCTTTCTTCAGATACCATTATTTTGTATCATATCATCTAATTGACGATAAAAAATTATAAAATATGGTAATTTTTGTTAAAAAAGAACATTTTCTCACTTTTATTTGAAAAATCTTTTACTCATCTGCAAAAACTAATGAAAAACATGCAAAATATATTCTACTATTTGTCCTGAGTTTAGAAATACCCAATGTTTTTATGTTTTCTTTGCTTTTTTCCTGCAAATTATTGGGCAATAATTATGTGATCGTGGCATTACAGCTATTAAACAGCAGCCCATGCATGTACGAGCTTTGTCATCAATGCGGTGCACCGTTACCCTGTACATGTTGTGAAGGGGTTAAATGTTAACACTTTTTTTAGCTTTTTTTTCCCATATTCTTTTTATTATTTTTTTAATATTTTACTAATCACATTGTGATTAGAAAGCTGGGCTCTATTGACTTGCATGGTTAAATGCAGTACCTGTATTCAACCTGCAAGTGGAGCCAGAGTTCTCAAGAGGGTCTAGAGACACTCTAGTGAAATTTTCCAACCTTGCTATTTTTTTCAAAGGACGCCAAAATCACTCGCAGTGGGCACTGGAGTGAGTGTTCTGGGTTGCTCAATGCCTCGTTATAGAGGCATTTCAGCAACACCATTGAAGTTTACCCTCTTTTAAAACGGGTGTCCGCCACAATACAGCGGCCCTAAGGAGGGGCCAGAGATGGCCCCTGATGCAGATCTCGGTGTTGCTGAATGCCTCGACATTAAGGCATTACAGCAACACCGTTTAAGCGAAGAAAGTGATCGTACACACATATACACATAGACTGCCCCACACACATCTGCCCATCCACATAAATACATTGCCCTTACACACGGCTGCCCATACACACATACATACACATGGAGGCTTGTCCATACACACAAACATACTCACACTTGACCTTACAACATCCCTTTCTCCCCATCCACTACTCCTTTTCTCATATCTGTTATCTTTCTCCTCTTCTCCCATTCTCTATCTTTCATCTTCTGTCTTCCATTCTGTAGTTGGAGTGCAAATTCTGTCACTCCAGACCTCTGCTTTGGTGCTCCCTATGCACTATGAGTTAGCAATTGATGTAGAGCGCCAGGATATAATGCCATATCCCGGCATTCGGCATTAATTGCCAGCACATAGTAATTAGAGAATACGGAAGCAGGGTTTTGTCAAATCTTTCCCTCCCTTAATGTTAGGCCGGTTACAGAAAGATAGTGATTTCCCCAACTGGCCCTGCTCATGGGGCAGCGGGCACCCTGTGGCCACCTGCTACCCAGACCAGCACTGATGGTTCCTTGTCTTCACACTGCACCAGCCCAGAGGTGGCGGCCTATCAGGAAATCTCCTGGTATCCTAGTACGTCCCTTGCCCCGTGCCTACTGCTTTGTGCACATGGGGCAGCCTCACAGCCCGCCCCCATAGATACACTGCTGTTCTAGCGGCTCCGTGGTGAATCACATTTTGATTCCCCATGTGCCTCCAAGAATGTGGGGCCCCTGGGCCACTGCCTAGTGTACCCATGCGTTAAGAAGGCACTGTTTTTGGCTACTGATGCAAATATACAGGTCATTTCACTTAAGAATTTTGTTTTAATCATACCTGAGATATGAGTGTATCAAGTGCAGAGGCCAAGCCTGTCCCAACAGACATTGCAGTAACATTTATGACCTAAAAGAAAAAGTCACACACCATTACAGATTATTGGTTAATGTCTGAAAGTATTTGTCTAGACTTATAATGTCCAGTTTTTTAACCTGGAAGAACTCATGCTATTTAGAAGCAGGGAACAAGGAAAAATCTAGTAAAACCCTGATAGAATGAATGTATTCTTCAGGTAGGATTTTGTCTGTAAAAAATCTTCTTAGTCTCAATCGCCCTTGGGCTTCCAATATGACACCAAATATGTAGGCTAAAATACTTGCCTTAAATCCTGTTCTTCCACTACTGAATGAAATTCATATGATCCTTTTGGTGTCAGGCTTGTAATACCAGTTATTTGTAAGGATGTGGCAGGAAAAAGGCACCCTTTAACCTGATTAGTTTGTTTTCAAGCCAGTCCTTGTGACTATCCACAAAGTGTTGGAAATAACTGATCTGAAATCACCCTTCTAGATAGGTCAGTCACTTATGCTAGACAATATGAAAAATTGTCAATCTTAAAGGTATGGCTTGGGGTCACAAAAACATGAATAATGTTGCGTAGTACTCTGTTTTAAAATATGTAAGAATATTGACTATTATACACTGTTAAACAGACAACAGACTGTATGCTAAACAGGCATATGTATGCAACCTTTGTGTGCCAAGCATGGTTTTGTTGCTGTCACAAGACAACTGCTAAAATTCAGTTTGATGCAGTCAACCAGAAATGAGAATAAATATCAAAATATACAAACTTGCTACCATTCCAACTTCTTTAAATGTTACCCTTGGGTCACTTACTAGGGCTGATTTTCTCTAATCAGGTGGCTCTGGGTTGATTTCAAATACAATAATGGAGGTTTACTCTACTAAAGAGTACCTAGAGACAAAGGTAGCCCAGACAGAACAAATGGTAAATCCAATGTAATTTACAATGTAAACTGTATGAAGAAGTAATACCTACAGCAATAGCGAGTATCACAGAGTTCAGCTCAATCTTGCCTAAATGTCCACAGAAAATAGAGCTCACTATATTCACCAGGAACACCATGACATTAGACAGAAACTGAAAAACAAAAAGTAAGGCGTTTAGAGATGGAAATTTGTAGCTTAAATAATTCATTTTATTCTTGTTTCAAGTTATCTACAGATACATTGAAAAATAGGCACTTATGGGGATGCATTGCAAGGTACCTATACATTTTATATAGATAGATAAATAATGGGAACACACACAAAGTGCTGAACTACTGAAAGTATTTGTGGGTATATTTGTCATACATGATTCGTGTGCGGGCTGTGATCACACATCTAGTATCTCCGCACTGCACACATTCTCTCCATGCATTGCTGCTGGCAAATAGCTCTTGTAGATGACAACACCATAAAATGTTGCTATACGGGCTTTACAGCAATCACATGGGAACAGAACAGGCAGAAACGTCAGTCTTAAGTTAGCATGATCTTGATTTATGTATAAATAATACTTTGAATATAAATAAACCAATATTCTGCATTAACTAATATAACAGATTTAAATAAAGTCTACTACTCTCATTACCAGAGGTCCAGCCATCGCACATAACTCCTTCACTTCACCCGCGAATCCAGCAGGCAGCAGCCGGAGAAGACACCGGGGTAGCCAGCTAGACTTTCCTCTCAGAGGCGAGCTCTCCGCTCCGCTTTTGGACTCCATTCCGGTCATTGCGCATTACCCCGCGGACCCAGCGCAGTGTGTGTCAGCGTCAATCATCCCCGCTATATGTGTGACAGCGGCAGACCCGCCCACTGAATACAGTCTGAGGAGCGAAGCAGACAGGTAACTTGGGGGGCGGGCTGTTGCCGAAGCAAGGGATGTGCTTCAGGAATAAGTAGTCGGCAGGGCTGGCCTAAGACTTTTTATATGACCTATTGAAAAGTATGTAAACGAGGGAGGATTAAAACCAAATGGGGCCCCAGGGGCAGGACAGTCACAATTGCCCTATTCCACTTACTAAAATTCCCCTTTTACACGTGTTTATTTGTGCGACAAAATATCAGGCTGACACACAATGTTATTATTATGTTTTACTGATTTAATTATATATAAGCAGTGCTTCTTACAGTACATATATCTAAGGGTCATGACGAGACTACAATAGACAGACTAAGGCAAACCAACACATTAGGTAAAGAGATTGTAAACAACAAAGTTTACGTTACAACCAATTGGACTTACATGAGGACCCAACTCAAACACACTTGGAATCTAGAACTACATTGAATTATTACTGCTACTGCCACTGAGGGAATTCAAACAAGCCATGCTATCCTTATTACCATTTTATCTTACCCTTGTTTTGCACCTCACCATTACATTTCCTTTGTCATATTCCCACCCTGTCAGATTCCTTGCCGATATCATGCATTTTGCCTCAGCCTCCTGTCAAATCTGTTGCCCCAGTCATATATTCAGACACTGTGTAAAAATCTCAGTCCCCTCTTAGATCCCCTTCCTCCTGTAAGGTGTTTTTCCCCTCTGGCCTGTGTCATTAAGGGCCCTAATCATAATTCTCCCAGCCTTGTATTGTAATCTGTTTTCTTTTACACTTTCTTACATTATTTTATACATAATACATAAACACTCAAATTCATATATACACTCAGAAACACATATATACATGCTCACAAATTTACATACACGCAAACTTACACATATGCACATGTATGCAAACACATCTTTAACCCCTTGACTACAATGGACATGCCAGACATGTCACAGAACTGCATCCCCTTAAGTACAATTGGTCATACCTGGAACGTCATAGGGTTAAACAGGTTTAGAAAGCAATCAAAGCTCACTTTCTTCTCCCAACGGTGTTGATGTAAAGCCTCGATATCGAGGCATTCAGTAACACCGAAAACTGCTGCAGAGTCCCAGCTGCCTACTTTAAAAGAACCTAGGAAGTGATCAACGATATATAGGGTGATCACATGTCCCGGATTGCCAGGGACAGTCCCGCAATGGGACTTTAAGTCCCGGGCAGCCTCAATCCGGGACAATGTATTGTCCCGGAATTGAAACGCCGTCGTTTTTTTTTTTTCTTGAGGCGGAGGAGAGACAGGGGTGCCAAGCAGTCGCTCATGCATATGTTTTCAGCAACTGCTCTTGGGCCCTCACTCTCCACCGCGAGGCCTCTAGCTCGGTCACAGTGCCGACATTTCATGCTGAGCGCCGAAATATGACGTCATATTCCGGCGATCAGCAATAAAGCAGTGTGCACCGTGCCTGAGCAGTGAGGCAGAGGCCTCGCACTCCCACAGCAGGACCTCTACAAGGTAAGTGAACTACAAAGGGGGGGAGGGGTTAGATAGTGAGAAGAGAGGGGGTAGTGAACTACAAAGGGAGGGGAGGGGGTAGATAGTGAGAAGAGGGGGGTAGATAGAAGTGAGGGAGAGGGGGTAGATAGTGAGGAAGGGGGTAGTAAAAGTATTGAAATAAATAAAGATTGAGAATGAGTGGGGAAATGAATGAATTAATGTGTGGATGAATTGTGTACATGAGTGAGAGTATGAATTAATGTGTGGGTGAATTGTCTGAATGAGTGAGAATGCATTAATGAATATGTATAAATGATTTGTCTGAATGAGTGAGAGAATAAATGATTGTGTGAATGAATCATGCAAATGAAAGTGTGAATTAGTGAGTGACTGTAGAAGTATTTGTATGTATCATATATGTGTAATTGATTTGTAGAAAGGCAACAATGGCACAAGGAGGGTGTTTGAGCTTTGGGAACCAAGATGGCACAGGCAGGATGTTTATGGGACAAAGATGGCATAGGACATGGGTTTTGTGTGTTAATGTGTTGCTATATACCTGCTATGCTATGTTTCTATACATTATTTATGTTTACCTGCAAATACAGGGTTTGTATGTCTTATTTAGGGCTGCAACTAACGATTATTTTAATAATCGATTAATCGGCCGATTATTTTTTCGATTAATCGATTAATCGGATAAAAAAAAACAATATGCAAATTTTTCGTTTATTTAAAAGAATTTAATGAACTGGATGTTAAAAAACAACTTAAAATTTACATTAACATTCTTATTTTGTTATGATGTAATAAAAAACAATATTTTCAAAGTACAAGAACCCAAACACAATATTTATGAAACAAAATAACCCCAAACATTCTGAAAAGAGGTGGACTATTACTGTTCAAGAAACTTTGCCCCAGCACTTTGCACTTTGCACCCAGCACTTTGCACCCAGCCCTGGCACTTTGCACCCAGCACTTTGCACCCAGCACTTTGCCCCAGCCCTGGCACTTTGCATCCAGCACTTTGCACCCAGCATTCAGCACTTTGCACCAGCACTTTGCACTTTGCACCCAGCCCTGGCACTTTGCACCCAGCACTTTGCACCCAGCACTGGCACTTTGCACCCAGCACTTTGCACTGTGCCCCTGCACCCAGTCTCTAACTCTGCCCTGCACCCAGCCCTGCCCCCACATTCTGCCCTGCCCCCACACTCACACTCTGCCCTGCACCCACTCTGCCCTGCACCCACACTCACACCCTGCCCTCCATCCCCACCCCCACTCTGCCCTGCACCCAGTCTCCCACTCTGCTCTGCACCCACACTCACACCCTGCATCCCCACCCCCACTCTGCCCTGCACCCAGTCTCCTGCCCTGCACCCCCCACCCCCACTCTGCCCTGCACCCCCACCCCCACTCTGCCCTGCACCCCCACCCCCACTCTGCCCTGCACCCCCACCCCCACTCTGCCCTGCACCCACACTCACGAACCGCTCTGTGCGAATGGAGCCACTCGCACAGAGCGAACCGCTCTGTGCGAATGGAGCCACTCGCACAGAGCGAACCGCTCTGTGCGAATGGAGCCACTCGCACAGAGCGAACCGCTCTGTGCGAATGGAGCCACTCGCACAGAGCGAACCGCTCTGTGCGAATGGAGCCACTCGCACAGAGCGAACCGCTCTGTGCGAGTGGAGCCACTCGCACAGAGCGAACCGCTCTGTGCGAGTGGAGCCACTCGCACAGAGCGAACCGCTCTGTGCGAGTGGCTCCATTCGCACAGAGCGATTCGCTCTGTGCGAGTGGCTCTGTGCGATCCGTGCACATAGACATGAAGAATACTTACCTCCGGAACGCGTCACATCCGTCACGTAGCTAAAAGAAGGCGGAGACTGCAGAGCGTGTAGCAGAAGCGGGGAACGCTCGCGGAGGTAAGTAAAAGGAGCCGAGTGCTCCAACAACGAATTGATCACTCGATTAATCGATAACGGAAATCGTTATCGATGATTTCCGTTATCGATTATTATCGATTTTATCGATTCGTTGTTTCAGCTCTAGTCTTATTCAGTTGATCTATACATGCAAGTGCTGTTTCATCTGATCTACAGTGGGGCAAAAAAGTATTTAGTCAGCCACCAATTGTGCAAGTTCTCCCACTTAAGAGATGAGAGAGGCCTGTAATTTTCATCATAGGTACACTTCAACTATGAGAGACAGAATGAGACAACAAAGTCCATAAATCACATTGTCTGATTTTTAAAGAATGTATTTGCCAATTATGGTGGAAAATAAGTATTTGGTCAATAACAAATGTTCATATCAATACTTTGTTATATACCCTTTGTTGGCAATAACAGAGGTCAAATGTTTTCTGTAAGTCTTCACAAGGTTTTCACACACTGTTGCTGGTATTTTGGACCATTCCTCCATGCAGATCTCCTCTAGAGCAGTGATGTTTTGGGGCTGTCGCTGGGCAACACGGACTTTCAACTCCCTCCAAAGGTTTTCTATGGGGTTGAGATCTGGAGACTGGCTAGGCCACTCCAGGACCTTGAAATGCTTCTTACAAAGCCACTCCTTCGTTGCCCGGGCGCTGTGTTTGGGATCATTGTCATGCTGAAAGACCCAGCCATGTTTCATCTTCAATGCCCTTGCTGATGGAAGGAGGTTTTCACTCAAAATCTCACGAGACATGGCCCCATTCATTCTTTCCTTTACACGGATCAGTCGTCCTGGTCCCTTTGCAGAAAAACAGCCCCAAAGCATGATGTTTCCACCCCCATGCTTCACCGTAGGTATTGTGTTCTTTGTATGCAACTCAGCATTCTTTCTCCTCCAAACACGACGAGTTGCATTTCTACCAAAAAGTTCTACATTGGTTTCATCTGACCATATGACATTCGCCCAATCCTCTTCTGGATCATCCAAATGCTCTCTAGCAAGCTTCAGACGGGCCCGGAGATGTACCGGCTTAAGCAGGGGGACACGTCTGGCATGCATGATTTGAGTCCCTGGCGATGTAGTGTGTTACTGATGGTAGCCTTTGTTACTTTGGTCCCAGCTCTCTACAGGTCATTCACTAGGTACCCCCGTGTGGTTCTGGGATTTTTGCTCACCGTTCTTGTGATCATTTTGACACTACGGGGTGAGATCTTGCGTGGAGCCCCAGATCGAGGGAGATTATCAGTGGTCCTGTATGTCTTCCATTTTCAAATAATTGCTCCCACAGTTGATTTCTTCACACCAAGCTGCTTGCCTATTGCAGATTCAGTCTTCCCAGCCTGGTGCAGGTCTACAATTTTGTTTCTAGTGTCCTTCAACACCTCTTTGGTCTTGGCCATGGTGGGGTTTGGAGTGTGACTGAGGTTGTGGACAGGTGTCTTTTATACTGATAACAAGTTCAAACAGGTGCCATTAATACAGGTAACAAGTGGAGGAGACTCTTAAAGAAGATGCTACAGGTCTGTGAGAGCCAGATATCTTGCATGTTTGTAGGTGACCAAATACTTACTTTACTGAGGAATTTACCAATGAATTCATTAGAAATCCTACAATGTGATTTCCTGTATTCTTAAACAAACCAATCCCATTCCTGGGATCAAAAATACCCTTATTATAACCCCACCCTAAAACATAACTTTTATTAATATGTTTGTTAAAAGGTATAACCAAAAAAAGATTTTTGAAAACACCAGTGTCACCAGTCCTACCATGAAAGGTATACGTCACTGTAGCATAAGGGCATATGCCCACAGCTGTGTAACACTAATAATATTAGATCATATATACTGTTGATGGCTGCAGTCCTAACAACAGAAATAATTGACCAGTGACACAGGCTTATTAAAAACTCAGACGAATAGCCCCCCTGACATGTTTCGCTCCTCAGAGCTTCATCAGAGGTCTGGGCTAATGGCCTCTGATGAAGCTCTGAGGAGCAAAACATGTCAGGGGGGCTATTCATCTGAGTGTTTGGTTGTAACTTACCCTTGTCCCCGCTGGGGCATTATTTTGGAATTGTTCCTGTATTCTTTCCCCCCATTCTGTCTCTCATAGTTGAAGTGTACCTATGGTGAAATTACAGGCCTCTCTCATCTTTTTAAGTGGGAGAACTTGCACAATTGGTGGCTGACTAAATACTTTTTTGTCCCACTATATATATATATATATATTTAATATATATTAGGGCTGCAACTAACTATTATTTTAATAATCGATTAGTTGGCCGATTATTTTTTCGATTAATCGATTAATCAGATAAAAAAATACATTATTTTAAATTGAAGAAAAATTGCAATAAAAAACGTACAATTTACACTTTCATCTCTTTATTGGAATGGCCTATCTCTATTCACCTTATTTTACTGACATAATAATAAAAGCTACAAGAACCCAAACACAGTGTTTCTCAAACTAGGTTTTAATACAAAGTTATTAGTAAATATTAATTCATATGTTAACTATTTTTCAGATTTAATAAAAACTGAGAAAAAAGCCTTGTTTAAATTTTTTTATTTACCAAACTGCCCCCAGTTATGCACATCTGACCCCCAGCTTGCCACTCTGCCCCCATATATGCCTTATACCTCCTATATGCCAGATTCCACTGTGCCCCCTGTTATGCCACTGTGCCCCTGATATGCCTTATACTCCTTATATGCCAGTGATATGCAACTGAGCCCCCTGATATACCTTTTACCCCCAGATTTGTTTTATGCCCCCCTGATATGCCTAATATCGATGTCTTATACCCCCTATATGCCACTGAGCCCCCTGATATACCTTTTACCCCCAGATATGTTTATGCCCCCCTGATATGCCTAATATCCATATGCCTTATACCCCCTATATGCCCTAAAAATTCATAATACCCCCCATACACCACTATAACTCACCCATACACCACTCTGGCTCCTCCCCCTCCCATACACCACTCTGGCTCCTCCCCTGCCCATACATCACTTTGGCTCCTCCCCCTCCCATACTCCACTCTCCCCCCTCCCATACTCCACTCTCCCCCTCCCATACTCCACTCTCCCCCCTCCCATACTCCACTCTCCCCCCTCCCATACTCCACTCTGGCTCCTCCCCCTCCCATACATCACGTTGGCTCCCCCCTCCCATACTCCACTCTGCCTCCTGTGAACCTCCGTTTCTGACAAGACACCAGGGAGCCGGGTAGAGAGGCAGAGTGGCGTATGAGAGGAGGCAAAGTGATGTATGGGGGGAGGAGCCAACGTGATGTATGGGAGGGGGAGGAGCCAATCAGTGATGACCAATCAGCCCAAGCCTCCTGATTGGTGGGTGGTGTCACCTGACCAGGGCTGACCAATCAGAGAGAGGGAAACCTGGGCCGGCTGCTGATTGGTTGCTGGAGTCAGCTGACTAGGCTCAGCCAATCAGGAGCTGCCTCTCAGCCCAAGCCTCCTGATTGGTGGGTGGTGTCACCTGACCAGGGCTGACCAATCAGAGAGAGGGAAACCTGGGCGGGCTGCTGATTGGTTGCTGGAGTCAGCTGACTAGGCTCAGCCAATCAGGAGCTGCCCCTCAGCCCTAGCCTTCTGATTGGTGGGTGGTGTCACCTGACCAGGGCTGACCAATCAGAGAGGGAAACCTGGGCCAGCTGCTGATTGGTTGCTGGAGTCAGCTGACTAGGCTCAGCCAATCAGGAGCTGCCCCTCAGCCCTAGCCTCCTGATTGGTGGGTGGTGTCATCTGACCAGGGCTGACCAATCAGAGAGAGGGAAACCTGGGCCAGCTGCTGATTGGTTGCTGGAGTCAGCTGACTAGGCTCAGCCAATCAGGAGCTGCCCCTCAGCCCTAGCCTTCTGATTGGTGGGTGGTGTCACCTGACCAGGGCTGACCAATCAGAGAGAGGGAAACCTGGGCCGGCTGCTGATTGGTTGCTGGAGTCAGCTGACTAGGCTCAGCCAATCAGGAGCTGCCCCTCAGCCCTAGCCTCCTGATTGGTGGGTGGTGTCACCTGACCAGGGCTGACCAATCAGAGAGAGGGAAACCTGGGCCGGCTGCTGATTGGTTGCTGGAGTCAGCTGACTAGGATCAGCCAATCAGGAGCTGCCCCTCAGCCCTAGCCTCCTGATTGGTGGGTGGTGTCATCTGACCAGGGCTGACCAATCAGAGAGAGGGAAACCTGGGCCGGCTGCTGATTGGTTGCTGGAGTCAGCTGACTAGGCTCAGCCAATCAGGGGCTGCCCCTCAGCATTGGTGCAAGGTATCATATTGCATGACGCGTTATTATTATTTATGAATTATTATTATTTATTACATTTTTAAAGGAATCATTAATAATGAGATTTATTTTTTTGCCATTTGAATTTATGGGCACAAAGGTATTTGCAACATGGTTAACAGTCACCACCGAGAAGAACTTACGAGCAACGGGGTGGAAGTCTAGCACCTTAACCACAACTCCAAGTCAGAGATACTGGAAAGCATTTGTCTCTGTTGCGTATTGGTTTAGGTGTTACTCATTTATTCATATAATCATTCATTCACAGATTCATTCCCTCAATCACACACACTCATTCAAACACCCTCCCCACCTCCTTACCTGCAAGGCAGCTCCTCGATGCCGCTTACAGACTTCAGCAGGGGGCGCGGCCTCCCTCTGCCTTCTCTGCTAAAGCACAGAGGAAGTAGGATGTCACGTGAACTCCGCTTCCTCTGTGTGCAGTCCAGAAGTCCCTCCCACAAGTAAGTAGCAGGGCTTGAGGTGCGGCTCGCGTAAGATCGGTTGCCCTAGCTGCCGATCTTACGCGGGCCGCACCTCGAGGTCTCGCGGGCCGCATTTGGCCCGCGGGCCGCATGTTGGACGCCCCTGACATAGACCAAAACGTAAGCCATTTTGTCTTTGCCCTTACAAGCCACCCTTACAAGCCACCCTTCTTTAGTTTATTTAGTGCATTTGTTTGGGAGTCAGGCTAGCTAAAGGGGTGTAAAAACTAAAGGATTGTTTCTGTAGAGCCTTATACCTGTTCTCTGTGGTGCAATGGTTGAGATGTTGGATTTAGTTTTTGAGGTTCTGGGTTTAATTCACTCCAATTTATTTATTTGTTGTGTTTGTTTGGGAGGAAGGCACGCTAGAAGATTGCAATGAGGTCAAAAACCAATGGATTGTTTGCAGGGGACAGGTTTTCTAGTGTCTGTAGTGTACATGCTACCCTTCTTTCGTTTATTAATTGTGTTTGTGTGAGAGGCAAGCTAGGTGACATTCCTATATGGCTTTGTAGAGTAATGGTTAAGGCGCTGAGCTAGAGTGCCTGAGGTCCTGGGTTCAATTCCCCTGTGCTCCATCTTGAACTTCTTCTAAACTCTCTTCTACAATGTGGTTTTTTTTGTTTGGTGAGGGAGAAAAAAGCTATTGTTAGCAACCAGGCCAAAACACAAGCCACCCAGTTCATGCATTAAAATTGAATGATTTAGTCAAAGGGATTTGGGTCACTCTGTCAGCATTAGCCATTTTCCCCACATTTGGATATTTATATCAACATTCACAGGCCATACAAAATCAACTTAAAAATGACCCCTGCATTGTATATTTATCCCACCATACATCCCCACATTGTACATTTATCCCACAGACAGCCCCACATTGTGTATTGATTTATGTGATGACCCTCAGCCAGCCCTGTATGTAAATGAATGCCCCATTGCCCCCCCACACCCTTGTGTATTGTCCTCATCCATTTTCTTTGAGAAATCCATGTGCTGTGGTTGCAGTGAGATGTGTCTGATTGGCTGAACCTGGTCAAGTGACTCTACCAGCCAACCAGGCACTGGGATTGAGACCCAGGGGGGATTTAAGCTTCACTTGCAGGCCTTGGTTCTTTTGATGTTCGTTTTCTTTGAGAAATCCAGGTGCTGTGGTTGCAGTGGGATGTGTCCAGGCCAGGCCAGGCCAGGGCTTATCTTTGTACAGTATTTCCCCTGTCTCTGTTTTTGCATTGCCATTGTCCCTTTTTTTTCCTGCTTCCACCTTTGCTGTTATTGAAGGCACAAGGTGTCTCAGACCCTATCGTCTCCAATAATACTAATGCCTTTTCCTTCACTTATCATGAGTAGTTCTTCTTCTTTCCATAGCTTTAACGTGTCCCGTTCAATCCCTTTTCTGTTATGTTGTGCCTTTGACGCTAACATTCCCTTACTTTATTAGTCTCTACCGCTTCTGCTGGGAGGCTGTTCCATTTCTCTACAACTCTAGGAGTAAAACTTCTTTACATTACATCTAAGTCTCTAACTCACTAGTTTCAGATTATGACCTTCTTTAACCATTTCTCCTCTTTTGATACAAACATCCCTCCTGTGATTTGTTAAATGCCTTTAAGGATTTCAAGTATTTTCTCCAATCTTATACATATCAAGATTCCCTAGTTTTCCTGAGCCTGCATTATTCTTATCTACAATGGTAAGTTGACCATTTCCTTTCACTGTAACTCATCTAGTACTCATAGTTTCCGCAGAGAATTGTGTTGCTTTTTTACATGTAGAGATACATATAGTTTATTGGTTTTGAATTGTCGTTTCAGCGTTTCTCCCTTTTTTTTTTTAATTTTTCTTCTTTTCTTTTCGCCATTGTCTTCATCCCTTTTCCCAAGGCCGGTATCTCTTACTCTTCTAGCCTATCCTCTCTCATTGTTTTCCTCCTATTACCCATATTCTCTGGTTTGCAATTCACTTTTTACCCTTTTTTTGGCTTATAACTTTTTGTTGTTGAGGTTTTTGTTGTTAGAATCTTGTTGGATCAGCATGAGTTAATAATCATTGTACATATTCCAGATAATGAAACATGTCACATAAATTATACAATGTTTTTTTTTTTCAAAATCAAGGTTTATTGAGTTTTTGTAGAAATTTTGGGGGTTAGGACGGGGGGGTACAGAAGGAAAGAGGGGAGGGAGGAAAAGAGGGGTATACAAGTCCATACACATCGTCGGCATATTAAAGCAGGAAATAAGCAACAACCCGCGCAGGGGTCACAACAGCAGCAGGAACAACAATGATGAGAGGAGACATAGCACTCCCAGTGAAAATTAACAAAAAGAGAAATAAAAGCACAGCGTCAACAAAATCCCCAGAGTGTGTGTGTGGCGTATCGAACAAATCACAAGTCAAGCGAAGACACATAGGAGAGCCAGTGAAACCAGGTGGCCGTGTACCTCTCCCTTTGCTTCATAGAGACCGCGGAGAGATCTTCGATCCTCCTAACGTCCTCCACCCGCGACATCCAGTCCCTGATAGGCGGGGAGCAAGTCTGCTTCCAGTACAGGGGAATGAGACCCTTGGCAGCATCCAATAAATGGCGCACGACCGAGCGCTTATAGTGTGAAATAGAGTGGGGAGTGTGGTGTAGAAGCATAGGCAGTGCTTGGAAAGGGGGGGGGGAGTCAGAGAGCTCTGAAATAACACGGTGAACCTCTTTCCAGAACGGCTGGATTTGGGGGCAGTCCCACCATAAGTGCAGCATCGTACCCACATCCCCATCACATCGCCAGCATCTATCCGAGGAGCTAGGGAACATGAGGCGCAGCCTCTGAGGCGTGCGGTACCAATGGGTCAGAATTTTATAGTTCGTTTCCTGTACCTTAGTTGCCCTGGAGCTCTTGTGCGTGAGAATAAAAATCTTCTCCCAGTCCCCATCCGAGAGATCCGCGACCCCCAGAGACTCCCAGGTCGAACAGAAGGAAGGCCTCACGGTGTGTGTGGAAGACAGAATGAGGGAGTAAAGCATAGAAATGCCTCCCCGCGGGAGGCGCGCATCCGAGCACCAAGTCTCAAAGCAGGTCAGGTCTCTATGCAAGCACTGTCGGTTGGGGAGAGAGGTAAGGTAGTGCGTGACCTGGTGGTGCGCGAAGCGGTCAGACCAGGAGAAGGCAGCCCCAGGTCGTAGAGCCTCCAAGGTCACGACCCCCCCATCTCGCAACAGCTCACGGGCCCGGACGGGAGGGGGGAGCCCCATGTATCCTTCAGGTCCCCAATGACGACTCGGCGCAAAGTCTGGGTTGCCCCAAAGAGGCAACAGGGGCGACGGTGACGAGGAGAGTTTGGCCTTATGCCCAGTAGCCCTCCACACCGACAGGGTCGCCGACACAAGGGGGTGAGACACCACTCGACCCCCCACCCTAGGGCCCCAAAGGGCGTGCAACACCTCACCCCGGGAGTCACCCAGTTCCAGTGCGACCCAAGGTTTCTGACCCGGACCCGCCACATTCCACTCCACTACGCGCAGCAGGTGAGCAGCCTGGTAGTACCCGTAGAAGTCCGGCAGCGCGAGTCCGCCCGCGGACTTTGGCCGCGTAAGTTGCGAGAACTTCTGCCTCGGGCTCTTATTCCCCCAAATAAATTTAATCACCGCGGACCGTAGGGAGGCAAAAAAGTCCCGAGGGAGGCTGATCGGTAGAGTTTGAAATAGATATAAGACCCGCGGAAGCAGGTTCATCTTCACCACGTTCACCCGGCCGATCCAGGAAAGATACGTGGGCGTCCACCTCTGGAGGTCAGACGTCAAAGCAGACAATAAAGGAGCAAAATTTTCACCGTATAACAGGGCAACGTCAGCTGTCAACCAAACACCCAGGTATTTCATCTTCCCAGGGCACCAACGGAAAGGAAAACTGGAGGCTAGAGCTGGAACCTGCTGCGGGGGCACTGAGATATTTAAGATTTCCGATTTGGAGAAATTTATTTTCAGGTTGGAGAGGGCGCCATATGTGCGGAACTCCGCCAGAATACTCGGCAGAGAAATCTCAGGGCGATCCACTACAAAGAGCAGGTCGTCCGCGTAGGCTGCAACTTTATGAAGCCCCCCACCATCCGAAAACCCCAGAATGTCAGGGCACGAACGAACCGCCTCCAAAAAGGGCTCCAGGGACAGAACAAACAATAAGGGGGACAGCGGACAGCCCTGCCTAGTGCCATTACTAATCGATACTGGTGGGGACAAAGCACCATTAACCCTGACACGGGCCGTAGGCGTAGAGTAAAGGGAAGCAACCCAAGCAAGCATGGAGGGGCCCAGACCCAGGTGCTCCAGGGTGGCCCGTAAAAACGACCAGTCCACCCTGTCGAAAGCCTTTTCGGCGTCGGTGGAGAGGAACAACAGGCGGCGAGTCCCCACCCCCGCCCTGTGAGCAATGTTAAGGAGCCGGACCGTATTGTCACACGCCTCGCGACGGGGAACGAAGCCTGCCTGATCGGGGTGCACTAGCTGTGGGAGGAATCCAGCAAGCCGCAGCGCCAGGGCCTTAGAAAAAAGCTTGAGATCCACGTTTAACAGGGATATAGGCCTGTAGCTTTGGCATAAACAGGGGTCCTTGCCCTCCTTATGGATAACGGTAATCGTGGCCGCCAGCGTCTGAGGGGGTAAACTATGACCCACCAAGAGGGAATTCAGGGCCTTGCGCAAAAAGGGAAGTAGCCTATCAGAAAATGTTTTGTAATAACCCAGGGGCAACCCGTCCGGGCCCGGACATTTACCCGTCTGTGTCGCTCGCAAAGCTAGTGTGAGTTCCTCAACAGACAGCGGTCGGTCAATGTCAGCAGCCTGCGCAGCCGTAAGTTTGCGTCGGGTGTATTGTGCGAGGTAGCGGTGAATGAGCGCACGCCTGTCGAGCTCAGTCCGTTGCGGGTCCCCCCGGGGTAAGTTATATAGAGCTGTGTAGTAGGAGTGGAACGCCTCCACAATTTTAGAAGGAAAGGAGGACACATCACCCGCAGCCGTCCGAATCTTATGAATATGTGTAGTCTTTTTGTGGGGATTGATCATTTTCGCTAAGAGTTTGCCGCACTTGTTGCCGTGTTCATGGAAGAACCGGCGGCTATACAGGGAGGCCCGGCGGAAACGAGAGTTCAGGATGTCGGAGAGTTGACCCCGTAGGGATAGTAGCTCCCGATGAATATCATCTGTTTGGATTCGTTTATGTGCGCTCTCTAGGTGTGTAATGCGAGAAGTAAGCCTGTCTATCTCCTGCGAGCGGAATTTCTTCCGCTGCGCGCCTTCCCGTATGAAAAAACCACGGATAACACTCTTATGGGCTTCCCAAACCACCGGAGGAGGCACCCCCTGTGTGTCGTTTTCCCGAAAATATTGCTCCAACTCCGATCCTACACGAGCCACCAGTGCCTCGTCCAGTAAGAAGGAGTCATTGAGACGCCACGTCCACTCCCTCGCCCTATGTAAAGGGGATTGTAGGGTCAGTACCACGGGGGAGTGGTCCGACCAAGTCATCGGCAATATCGAACAAGTGAGCAAGAGGTCGAGATGGGACTGGGAGAGAAATAAGTAATCGAGGCGAGAGTAACTGTTGTGCGGTGGAGAATAAAACGTGAAATCACGATCCGCGGGGTGCATGGACCGCCAGCAGTCGATCAGGTGAGCGTCAGCCAATGACTTGCGAAGGGACCGTAAGTGGCCTTGCGGGACACAACAGGACCCGCTGGAGGTATCCAGCGTGGGGCATAGTGGAACATTCATGTCACCACCCAGAACCAGTAGCCCATCCGTGAAGGAGGAGAGGGAATGCATAATGGAGCGAAAGGCGGTGTGTTGACCCCTATTAGGCAGATAGATGCTGGCGAATGTGTACAGGACCTCGGCAATAGTGCCCTTAACGAAGGTAAATCGACCGGACGCGTCGGACAGAGTATCCTTGACCAAAAAAGGTATTGATTTAGCGATCAGGATGGCAGTCCCCTTAGTCTTGGCTTCGGGATTATTACTAAAATAGCCAGTGGGGTAATGAGAGTCTCGAAAACTGGGAGCCCGCCCTTCCCTAAAATGCGTTTCCTGCAGGAAGACAACTGAGGCTTTGTGTAAACGGAATTCCCTCAGGGCCCTAGAGCGCTTTTCAGGGATGTTAAGGCCCTTGGCATTCACAGAGAAGAACGTCAGAGGGGCCGGCCGGAATGCCATCGGGGACAGCGACGGACCTGATACCCAGGGAAGGAGACGGAGGGGAGGAGAACAAGGGGAGAGAGTAAGGGAGACCAGTGGAGGGAAGGAACGGCAAGAGGGAAAGGGTAACTAGGGGCAAGTGTGTCGTCTACCGGTGAAAAACCCGCACCTCGGCGAGGGGAAAGGGGCCACCAATAGAACACTGCAAGGACACTGGACCCCGCGTGGGGCAGACAAGTTAGGAGTCAAGGAAGGTAAAAGAACGAAGGCAACAGCAAAGCTGCTTATAGTAACAATGTTAATAAAACAATGAACAGAACAGAGTGTCCCACCACCCGCTCGGCAAAACAGCAACACAGAGATACAGCACCACTGTATAGCAGGCAACGGGTAGAAGGCAGGTGTCCCAAAACAGAACGGTATCGGCGACCGACCCAGGGAGAGATATAATACTAAGTAATAATAATAAAAAAAAAAAAAAAAAAAAAGGGTGTCTCGTGTAAAATGTGGAGCTGTGCTGAAATAGAGCCAAAGCCTCAGTCGCATTAAAGCCCTTATGGGGCAATCAGAACGGAAGTGCGAAAGAACCCTGTAGTAGCAGCAGCATGTGTGTGACCCAGCAGACAAAAATCATGTCACTGCGGCGACCGAAAACACAGGTGTAAAATGCTTCTGCAGAGTGGAGACAATGGCAGAAGATATGGCAAAGTGTCACGGAGGCAGGGCAAATAGGACCCAGCTAAAAATAAATAAATAAATAAAAAAAAAAAAAAAAAAAAAAAGGGGGGCATACCCAACGCAGCAACAATCGTGTTGTGTGAGGTGCAAACAGAGGGCGACGCAAGTCGCGGTGGCGCAAGGTGTGTGAGAGTGTAGGACAGGGTCAGGCAAAACCCACGAGGGACGCAAGAACACCCTAGGAGGCTACATCAGAACAATAAAGGAAACAAATAAAGAAAGGAAACAAAAATAATAGCGAAAACACAAACAAAAACAAAAACCGGGCGGCTCACGTGAGCTATGCGTCCCGCATGGCGAGAGCAGCGGAGTCCCAACAGGGCCCAAAGGCGTAGGGCAGTGCAGCGGCGGTCGGAGCCGACGAGATGAGGTAGGTGGTAAGCAGCGCGGGCTCGCCGCTGCAGCCGGTATGTAGAGGCCTGGAGCACGACAGTCAGTCCTCCTGCCGCACGTGCCGGGCATCCTCCGCTGGTGCATGGTGAAGGGGTCGCCGGCGACGGTCTCCGCGGTGTGCCGTCCCTGGGTCCGGAGCCCTATCAAGCCAGTCCTCCACGTCGACAACCGGTAGGTCCAAAGCGCGAAGAAAGAAATTATACAATGTTTTGTTCAGTATACCATAGGCAAAGTAATCCAAGTACAGATTTGAAACATAAGAAAATCCAAAATGCCCATAAGTGCCATGTTAGATCAAATTTGAACCATTGTATGTGAGTGTCACCAACACTTCCCCAATAGTAGGTGGATCAGGCTGCTGATTGGTTGCTGGAGTCAGCTGACTAGGCTCAGCCAATCAGGGGCTGCCCCTAAGCCCTAGCCTCCTTATTGGTGGGGGGTGTCACCTGACCAGGGCTGACCAATCAGAGAGAGGGAAACCTGGGCCAGCTGCTGATTGGTTGCTGGAGTCAGCTGACTAGGCTCAGCCAATCAGGGGCTGCCCCTCAGCCCTAGCCTCCTGATTGGTGGGTGGTGTCACCTGACCAGGGCCGACCAATCAGAGAGAGGGAAACCTGGGCCGGCTGCTGATTGGTTGCTGGAGTCAGCTGACTAGGCTCAGCCAATCAGGGGCTGCCCCTCAGCCCTAGCCTCCTGATTGGTGGGTGGCGTCACCTGACCAGGGCTAACCAATCAGAGAGAGGGAAACTTACCCTACCAGGGTGCCCCAGAGGCCGCACGCCCGCTCTCCATACCCCGCAGGACTAGAGACAGTAGAGGCCCGGTCATCCCCAAGCCGATCCGTTAGGGATCTGGCTGTGTCTGCCGGACGTTTGCACAAGAGGGGAGTAATGTGACGAACCCTGTCTGATCTTCACTGTTATTATTATTATTATATTTATGTGTACCCTGTTTGAATGTGGCTGCAGCTGCCCCTCAGCCCTAGCATCCTGATTGGTAGGTGGTGTCACCTGACCAGGGCTGACCAATCAGAGCGAGGGAAACCTGGGCCGGCTGCTGATTGGTCGCTGGGGTCAGCTGACTAGGCTCAGCCAATCAGGGGCTACCCCTCAGCCCTAGCCTCCTGATTGGTGGGTGTTGTCACCTGACCAGGGCTGACCAATCAGAGCGAGGGAAACCTGGGCCGGCTGCTGATTGGTTGCTGGGGTCAGCTGACTAGGCTCAGCCAATCAGGGGCTGCCCCTCAGCCCTAGCCTCCTGATTGGTGGGTGGTGTCACCTGACCAGGGCTGACCAATCAGAGCGAGGGATTCCTAGGCCGGCTGCTGATTGGTCGCTGGGGTCAGCTGACTAGGCTCAGCCAATCAGGGGCTGCCCCTCAGCCCTAGCGTCCTGATTGGTGGGTGTTGTCACCTGACCTGTTGTCTCTGGTTTGCAATTCACTTTTTACCCTTTTTTTGGCTTATAACTTTTTGTTGTTGAGGTTTTTGTTGTTAGAATCTTGTTGGATCAGCATGAGTTAATAATCATTGTACATATTCCAGATAATGAAACATGTCACATAAATTATACAATGTTTTGTTCAGTATACCATAGGCAAAGTAATCCAAGTACAGATTTGAAACATAAGAAAATCCAAAATGCCCATAAGTGCCATGTTAGATCAAATTTGAACCATTGTATGTGAGTGTGACCAATCAGAGCGAGGGAAACCTGGGCCGGCTGCTGATTGGTCGCTCAGCCCTAGCCTCCTGATTGGTGGGTGGTGTCACCTGACCAGGGCTGACCAATCAGAGCGAGGGATTCCTAGGCCGGCTGCTGATTGGTCGCTGGAGTCAGCTGACTAGGCACAGCCAATCAGGGGCTGCCCCTCAGCCCTAGCCTCCTGATTGGTGGGTGGTGTCACCTGACCAGGTCTGACCAATCAGAGCGAAGGATTCCTGGGCCGGCTGCTGATTGGTCGCTGGAGTCAGCTGACAAGGCTCAGCCAATCAGGGGCTGCCCCTCAGCCCTAGCCTCCTGATTGCTTTGTATTATTATTTATGAATTATGATTTATGATTTATGAATTAATATTTAATTGTTAAAGGAATCCTTAATAAATGCTGCTTGAATTTACGGGTATCACGAGCGACATTACTGGTGTGGGAACGAGCCGGCAGTAGCCAGAATCAAACTCACGAGCAACAGGGTGGAAGTCGAACACCTTAACCACAACTCTAAGTCAGAGATACCGAGAGGCACCCGTCTCAGTAGCATATTGGTTTAGGTGTTACGTGATTTTAGTTTAGCTTTAGGTGATTCCCTGAGGCTTATTTTTTACGTCACCACGTAGACCAAAATTTAAGCCGTATTGTCTCTGCCCCTACAAGCTACCATTCTTTAGTTTATTTAGAAGTCAGGCCAGCTGGAGGACTGTATTGTATAAAGGACTGATTTTCCAAGCTTTGCCATCCAGTCTCTGTAGCCTAATGGCTAAGGTGTTGTGCTTGGTACCTTGACGCCCTGAGTTCAATTCCCCTAGGCTTCAACTGTGTCTGCTCTGCTTTTTGGTTTTTAAGTAAGCACATAGACCAAAACATAAGCCATTTTGTCTTTGCCCTTGCAAGCCACCCTTCTTTAGTTTATTTAGTACATTTGTTTGGGAGTCAGGCTAGTTAAAGGGCTGTAAAAACTAAAAGATTGAAAACAGGGCCTTATACCTGTTCTCTGTGGTGCAATGGTAGAGATGTTGAATTGAGTTTTTGAGGTTTTGGGTTTAATTCACTCCAATTGATTTATTTGGTGTGTTTGTTTGGGAGGAAGGCACGCTACAAGATTGCAATGAGGTCAAAAACCAATGGATTGTTTGCAGGGGACAGGTTTGCTAGTGTCTGTAGTGTATATGCTACCCTTCTTTCGTTTATTAATTGTGTTTGTGAGGGAGACAAGCTAGGTGCCACTCCCATATGACTATGTAGAGTAATGGTTAAGGAGCTGAACCCCAGTGCTTAAGGTCCAGGGTTCAATTCCCTTGTGCTCCATCTGAACTTTCTCTGATCTCTCTTCTACATTTTTTTTGTTTGGTGAGGGAGAAAAAAGCTATTGTTAGCAACCAGGTAGACCAAAACACAAGCCACCCAGTTCATGCATTTAAATTGAATGATTTACTCAAAGGGATTTGGGTCACTCTGTCAGCATTAGCCATTTTCCCCACATTTGAATATTTATATCATCATTCACAGGCCGTACAAAATCATCAACTTAAAAATTACCCCTGCATTGTATAGTAACATAGTAACATAGTAACATAGTTCATAAGGTTGAAAAAAGACCAAAGTCCATCAAGTTCAACCTATATACATATTGTGTCCCTACCGTGTTGATCCAGAGGAAGGCAAAAAACCCTTATGAAGCAGATGCCAATTGCCCCATACCAGGGGGAAAATTCCTTTCCGACTCCAAATATGGCAATCAGAATAAATCCCTGGATCAACGTTCTGTCCCTATTAATCTACTATCCATAACTTGTGATATTATTGCTTTCAAGAAACACGTCCAGGCTCCTTTTAAACTCTTTTATTGAGTTTACCATTACCACTTCCTCTGGCAGAGAGTTCCATAGTCTCACCGCTCTTACTGTAAAGAACCCCCGTCTGTGCTGGTGTAGAAACCTTCTTTCCTCCAGCCGTAGAGGATGTCCCCTTGTTATCCCACCATACATCCCCACATTGTGTATTGATTTATGTGATGACCCTCAGCCACCCCTACATGTAAATGAATGCCCCATTGCCCCCCACACCCTTGTGTATTGTCCTCATCCATTTTCTTTGAGAAATCCAGGTGCTGTGGTTGCAGTGGGATGTGTCCGATTGGTTGAACCTGGTCAAGTGACTCCACCAGCCAACCAGGCATTGGGATTGAGACCCGGCGGGGGTTAAGCTTCACTTGCAGCCCTTGGTTCTTTTGATGTTCATTTTCTTTGAGAAATCCAGGTGCTGTGGTTGCAGTGGGATGTGTCCAGGCCAGGGCTTATCTTTGTACAGTATTTCCCCTGTCTCTGTTTTTGCATTGCCATTGGCCCTATTCTTTTGTGTTTTAGTTGTTTTTTTCCTGCTTCCACCTTTGCTGTTACTGAAGGCACAAGGCGTCACAGACCCTATCATCTCCAATAATACTAATGTATTATCCTTCACTTATCATGAGTAGTTCTTCTTCTTTCCATAGCTTTAACATGTCCTGTTCAATCCCTTTTCTGTTGTGTTGTGTCTTTGAAGCTAACGTTCCCTCGCTTTTAGTCTCTACCGCTTCTGCTGGGAGACTGTTCCATTTCTCTACCACTCTAGGAGTAAAACTCCTTTACATTCCATCTAAGCCTCTAACTCACTAGTTTCAGATTATGACCTTGTTTAACCATATCTCCTCTTTTGAAACAAACATCCCTCCTGTGATTTGTTAAATGCCTTTAAGGATTTCCAGTATTTTCTCCAAGCTTATACATATCGAGATTCCCTAGTCTTTCCTGATCCTGAGCCTGCGTTATTCTTATCTACAATGGTAAGTTGAACATTTCCTTTCACTGTAACTCATCTAGTACTCATAGTTTCCTCAGAGAATTGTGTTGCTTCTTTACATGTAGAGATACATATATCAGCATTTCTTCCTTTTTTTTTTTTCCTTCTTTACTTTTCTTTTCGCCATTGTCTTTATCCCTTTTCCGAAGGCTGGTATCTCTTACTCTTCTAGCCTATCCTCTCTCATTGTGTTCCTCTTTTTTACCCAAGTGGTGTTTTTCTGTTCCAAGCTGATGGCCACAAAACACCCCTACGTCAGAGGGCTCAGCTAACAGCACAGACCTGTGGGATAAAACAAGCAGTGTGTCCTGCATCAATTTGTCTATTTTGTCACATTAACGGCTCGGTGGAGTTTGCTATCCCAGTTTGGAGTTAACGGAAGTATGGAAAATGCTACACCCAATCACACATGAAGTTTTGCCGAGCCAATAGAGACGCAACTCCCACCTAGGAAGTGACTTGACGTGGCACATTAAGGCACTTCGCATTTTTTATCTTTTATGGAAATAAAATGAATTATTTAAGTGTGTGTGTATTATTATTATTATTTTTTTTAATATTCCTTTGGTATGTAGCTTTCTGCTTTCCCCCCTCCAGTGTGAGGATTTGTGGACAGTTGTACAAAAGCAAACATAGGGGTTTAATTTGAGTGAATTTTCAGCTCTGGCCAAGATAGTCCTGGCTATTTGTGGATTGTTGCTATAACAGACCACCTCAATATCAGAAGCAAGTCTACGGCAGAGACCTGATTTAAACTCCTTGACTTTGCTATACATTCTAATTGCCAAATTATTAATCCGTTTCTGCAGCGTAAAGAGCTTGGCTGGCCCTGTATAATGCATAGCTAAGTCAATGAGATGTCGCTGAAAAATCCCTGACCATTAAATTATGCACTATACAGGAACAGCACAGCCATTCTAGCAAGAGGAACCTGTAAGTCTGGGCAATATGAGCTCTCCCGTCAACCCTCCTTCCAGGGAATACTCTCCAATTAAGGAAGTGACTGCTGGAGAATTTCTTCTGCCTGCTGAGCCAAGACAGGCTTATCTTAGTCAAGCAGCAGCTGCCCCTCAGCCCTAGCATCCTGATTGGTAGGTGGTGTCACCTGACCAGGGCTGACCAATCCGAGCGAGGTGGACCTGGGCCGGCTGCTGATTGGTTGCTGGAGTCAGCTGACTAGGCTCAGCCAATCAGGGGCTCCCCCTCAGCCCTAGCGTCCTGATTGGTGGGTGTTGTCAACTGACCAGGGCTGACCAATCAGAGCGAGGGAAACCTGGGCTGGCTGCTGATTGGTCGCTGGGGTCAGCTGACTAGGCTCAGCCAATCAGGGGCTGCCCCTCAGCCCTAGCCTCCTGATTGGTGGGTGGTGTCACCTGACCAGGGCTGACCAATCAGAGCGAGGGACCGGCTGCTGATTGGTCGCTGGGGTCAGCTGACTAGGCTCAGCCAATCAGGGGCTGCCCCTCAGCCCTAGCCTCCTGATTGGTGGGTGGTGTCACCTGACCAGGGCTGACCAATCAGAGCGAGGGATTCCTAGGCCGGCTGCTGATTGGTCGCTGGGGTCAGCTGACTAGGCTCAGCCAATCAGGGGCTGCCCCTCAGCCCTAGCCTCCTGATTGGTGGGTGGTGTCACCTGACCAGGGCTGACCAATCAGAGCGAGGGATTCCTAGGCCGGCTGCTGATTGGTCGCTCAGCCCTAGCCTCCTGATTGGTGGGTGGTGTCACCTGACCAGGGCTGACCAATCACAGCGAGGGATTCCTAGGCCGGCTGCTGATTGGTCGCTGGAGTCAGCTGACTAGGCTCAGCCAATCAGGGGCTGCCCCTCAGCCCTAGCCTCCTGATTGGTGGGTGGTGTCACCTGACCAGGGCTGACCAATCAGAGCGAGGGATTCCTAGGCCGGCTGCTGATTGGTCGCTGGGGTCAGCTGACTAGGCTCAGCCAATCAGGGGCTGCCCCTCAGCCCTAGCCTCCTGATTGGTGGGTGGTGTCACCTGACCAGGTCTGACCAATCAGAGCGAAGGATTCCTGGGCCGGCTGCTGATTGGTCGCTGGAGTCAGCTGACAAGGCTCAGCCAATCAGGGGCTGCCCCTCAGCCCTAGCCTCCTGATTGCTTTGTATTATTATTTATGAATTATGAATTATGATTTATGAATTATGAATTAATATTTAATTGTTAAAGGAATCCTTAATAAATGCTGCTTGAATTTACGGGTATCACGAGCGACATTACTGGTGTGGGAACGAGCCGGCAGTAGCCAGAATCAAACTCACGAGCAACAGGGTGGAAGTCGAACACCTTAACCACAACTCTAAGTCAGAGCTACTGAGAGGCACCCGTCTCAGTAGCATATTGGTTTAGGTGTTACGTGATTTTAGTTTAGCTTTAGGTGATTCCCTGAGGCTTATTTTTTACGTCACCACGTAGACCAAAATTTAAGCCGTATTGTCTCTGCCCCTACAAGCTACCATTCTTTAGTTTATTTAGAAGTCAGGCCAGCTGGAGGACTGTATTGTATAAAGGACTGATTTTCCAAGCTTTGCCATCCAGTCTCTGTAGCCTAATGGCTAAGGTGTTGTGCTTGATACCTTGACGCCCTGAGTTCAATTCCCCTAGGCTTCAACTGTGTCTGCTCTGCTTTTTGGTTTTTAAGTAAGCACATAGACCAAAACATAAGCCATTTTGTCTTTGCCCTTGCAAGCCACCCTTCTTTAGTTTATTTAGTACATTTGTTTGGGAGTCAGGCTAGTTAAAGGGCTGTAAAAACTAAAAGATTGAAAACAGGGCCTTATACCTGTTCTCTGTGGTGCAATGGTAGAGATGTTGAATTGAGTTTTTGAGGTTTTGGGTTTAATTCACTCCAATTGATTTATTTGGTGTTTTTTTTTGGGAGGAAGGCACGCTACAAGATTGCAATGAGGTCAAAAACCAATGGATTGTTTGCAGGGGACAGGTTTGCTAGTGTCTGTAGTGTATATGCTACCCTTCTTTCGTTTATTAATTGTGTTTGTGAGGGAGACAAGCTAGGTGCCACTCCCATATGACTATGTAGAGTAATGGTTAAGGAACTGAACCCCAGTGCTTAAGGTCCAGGGTTCAATTCCCTTGTGCTCCATCTGAACTTTCTCTGATCTCTCTTCTACATTTTTTTTGCTTGGTGAGGGAGAAAAAAGCTATTGTTAGCAACCAGGTAGACCAAAACACAAGCCACCCAGTTCATGCATTTAAATTGAATGATTTACTCAAAGGGATTTGGGTCACTCTGTCAGCATTAGCCATTTTCCCCACATTTGAATATTTATATCATCATTCACAGGCCGTACAAAATCATCAACTTAAAAATTACCCCTGCATTGTATAGTAACATAGTAACATAGTAACATAGTTCATAAGGTTGAAAAAAGACCAAAGTCCATCAAGTTCAACCTATATACATATTGTGTCCCTACCGTGTTGATCCAGAGGAAGGCAAAAAACCCTTATGAAGCAGATGCCAATTGCCCCATACCAGGGGGAAAATTCCTTTCCGACTCCAAATATGGCAATCAGAATAAATCCCTGGATCAACGTTCTGTCCCTATTAATCTACTATCCATAACTTGTGATATTATTGCTTTCAAGAAACACGTCCAGGCTCCTTTTAAACTCTTTTATTGAGTTTACCATTACCACTTCCTCTGGCAGAGAGTTCCATAGTCTCACCGCTCTTACTGTAAAGAACCCCCGTCTGTGCTGGTGTAGAAACCTTCTTTCCTCCAGCCGTAGAGGATGTCCCCTTGTTATCCCACCATACATCCCCACATTGTGTATTGATTTATGTGATGACCCTCAGCCACCCCTACATGTAAATGAATGCCCCATTGCCCCCCACACCCTTGTGTATTGTCCTCATCCATTTTCTTTGAGAAATCCAGGTGCTGTGGTTGCAGTGGGATGTGTCCGATTGGTTGAACCTGGTCAAGTGACTCCACCAGCCAACCAGGCATTGGGATTGAGACCCGGCGGGGGTTAAGCTTCTCTTGCAGCCCTTGGTTCTTTTGATGTTCATTTTCTTTGAGAAATCCAGGTGCTGTGGTTGCAGTGGGATGTGTCCAGGCCAGGGCTTATCTTTGTACAGTATTTCCCCTGTCTCTGTTTTTGCATTGCCATTGGCCCTATTCTTTTGTGTTTTAGTTGTTTTTTTCCTGCTTCCACCTTTGCTGTTACTGAAGGCACAAGGCGTCACAGACCCTATCATCTCCAATAATACTAATGTATTTTCCTTCACTTATCATGAGTAGTTCTTCTTCTTTCCATAGCTTTAACATGTCCTGTTCAATCCCTTTTCTGTTGTGTTGTGTCTTTGAAGCTAACGTTCCCTCGCTTTTAGTCTCTACCGCTTCTGCTGGGAGACTGTTCCATTTCTCTACCACTCTAGGAGTAAAACTCCTTTACATTCCATCTAAGCCTCTAACTCACTAGTTTCAGATTATGACCTTGTTTAACCATATCTCCTCTTTTGAAACAAACATCCCTCCTGTGATTTGTTAAATGCCTTTAAGGATTTCCAGTATTTTCTCCAAGCTTATACATATCGAGATTCCCTAGTCTTTCCTGATCCTGAGCCTGCGTTATTCTTATCTACAATGGTAAGTTGAACATTTCCTTTCACTGTAACTCATCTAGTACTCATAGTTTCCTCAGAGAATTGTGTTGCTTCTTTACATGTAGAGATACATATATCAGCATTTCTTCCTTTTTTTTTTCCCTTCTTTACTTTTCTTTTCGCCATTGTCTTTATCCCTTTTCCGAAGGCTGGTATCTCTTACTCTTCTAGCCTATCCTCTCTCATTGTGTTCCTCTTTTTTACCCAAGTGGTGTTTTTCTGTTCCAAGCTGATGGCCACAAAACACCCCTACGTCAGAGGGCTCAGCTAACAGCACAGACCTGTGGGATAAAACAAGCAGTGTGTCCTGCATCAATTTGTCTATTTTGTCACATTAACGGCTCGGTGGAGTTTGCTATCCCAGTTTGGAGTTAACGGAAGTATGGAAAATGCTACACCCAATCACACATGAAGTTTTGCCGAGCCAATAGAGATGCAACTCCCACCTAGGAAGTGACTTGACGTGGCACATTAAGGCACTTCACATTTTTTATCTTTTATGGAAATAAAATGAATTATTTAAGTGTGTGTGTATTATTATTATTATTATTTTTTTTAATATTCCTTTGGTATGTAGCTTTCTGCTTTCCCCCCTCCAGTTTGAGGATTTGTGGACAGTTGTACAAAAGCAAACATAGGGGTTTAATTTGAGTGAATTTTCAGCTCTGGCCAAGATAGTCCTGGCTATTTGTGGATTGTTGCTATAACAGACCACCTCAATATCAGAAGCAAGTCTACGGCAGAGACCTGATTTAAACTCCTTGACTTTGCTATACATTCTAATTGCCAAATTATTAATCCGTTTCTGCAGCGTAAAGAGCTTGGCTGGCCCTGTATAATGCATAGCTAAGTCAATGAGATGTCGCTGAAAAATCCCTGACCATTAAATTATGCACTATACAGGAACAGCACAGCCATTCTAGCAAGAGGAACCTGTAAGTCTGGGCAATATGAGCTCTCCCGTCAACCCTCCTTCCAGGGAATACTCTCCAATTAAGGAAGTGACTGCTGGAGAATTTCTTCTGCCTGCTGAGCCAAGACAGGCTTATCTTAGTCAAGCAGCAGCTGCCCCTCAGCCCTAGCATCCTGATTGGTAGGTGGTGTCACCTGACCAGGGCTGACCAATCAGAGCGAGGTGGACCTGGGCCGGCTGCTGATTGGTTGCTGGAGTCAGCTGACTAGGCTCAGCCAATCAGGGGCTGCCCCTCAGCCCTAGCGTCCTGATTGGTGGGTGTTGTGACCTGACCAGGGCTGACCAATCAGAGCGAGGGAAACCTGGGCTGGCTGCTGATTGGTCGCTGGGGTCAGCCGACTAGGCTCAGCCAATCAGGGGCTGCCCCTCAGCCCTAGCCTCCTGATTGGTAGGTGGTGTCACCTGACTAGGGCTGACCAATCAGAGCGAGGTGAACCTGGGCCGGCTGCTGATTGGTCGCTGGAGTCAGCTGACTAGGCTCAGCCAATCAGGGGCTGCCCCTCAGCCCTAGCCTCCTGATTGGTGGGTGGTGTCACCTGACCAGGGCTGACCAATCAGAGCGAGGGAAACCTGGGCCGGCTGCTGATTGGTCGCTGGGGTCAGCTGACTAGGCTCAGCCAATCAGGGGCTGCCCCTCAGCCCTAGCCTCCTGATTGGTGGGTGGTGTCACCTGACCAGGGCTGACCAATCAGAGCGAGGGATTCCTAGGCCGGCTGCTGATTGGTCGCTGGGGTCAGCTGACTAGGCTCAGCCAATCAGGGGCTGCCCCTCAGCCCTAGCCTCCTGATTGGTGGGTGGTGTCACCTGACCAGGGCTGACCAATCAGAGCGAGGGATTCCTAGGCCGGCTGCTGATTGGTCGCTCAGCCCTAGCCTCCTGATTGGTGGGTGGTGTCACCTGACCAGGGCTGACCAATCAGAGCGAGGGATTCCTAGGCCGGCTGCTGATTGGTCGCTGGGGTCAGCTGACTAGGCTCAGCCAATCAGGGGCTGCCCCTCAGCCCTAGCCTCCTGATTGGTGGGTGGTGTCACCTGACCAGGTCTGACCAATCAGAGCGAAGGATTCCTGGGCCGGCTGCTGATTGGTCGCTGGAGTCAGCTGACAAGGCTCAGCCAATCAGGGGCTGCCCCTCAGCCCTAGCCTCCTGATTGCTTTGTATTATTATTTATGAATTATGAATTATGATTTATGAATTATGAATTAATATTTAATTGTTAAAGGAATCCTTAATAAATGCTGCTTGAATTTACGGGTATCACGAGCGACATTACTGGTGTGGGAACGAGCCGGCAGTAGCCAGAATCAAACTCACGAGCAACAGGGTGGAAGTCGATCACCTTAACCACAACTCTAAGTCAGAGATACTGAGAGGCACCCGTCTCAGTAGCATATTGGTTTAGGTGTTACGTGATTTTAGTTTAGCTTTAGGTGATTCCCTGAGGCTTATTTTTTACGTCACCACGTAGACCAAAATTTAAGCCGTATTGTCTCTGCCCCTACAAGCTACCATTCTTTAGTTTATTTAGAAGTCAGGCCAGCTGGAGGACTGTATTGTATAAAGGACTGATTTTCCAAGCTTTGCCATCCAGTCTCTGTAGCCTAATGGCTAAGGTGTTGTGCTTGGTACCTTGACGCCCTGAGTTCAATTCCCCTAGGCTTCAACTGTGTCTGCTCTGCTTTTTGGTTTTTAAGTAAGCACATAGACCAAAACATAAGCCATTTTGTCTTTGCCCTTGCAAGCCACCCTTCTTTAGTTTATTTAGTACATTTGTTTGGGAGTCAGGCTAGTTAAAGGGCTGTAAAAACTAAAAGATTGAAAACAGGGCCTTATACCTGTTCTCTGTGGTGCAATGGTAGAGATGTTGAATTGAGTTTTTGAGGTTTTGGGTTTAATTCACTCCAATTGATTTATTTGGTGTTTTTTTTTGGGAGGAAGGCACGCTACAAGATTGCAATGAGGTCAAAAACCAATGGATTGTTTGCAGGGGACAGGTTTGCTAGTGTCTGTAGTGTATATGCTACCCTTCTTTCGTTTATTAATTGTGTTTGTGAGGGAGACAAGCTAGGTGCCACTCCCATATGACTATGTAGAGTAATGGTTAAGGAGCTGAACCCCAGTGCTTAAGGTCCAGGGTTCAATTCCCTTGTGCTCCATCTGAACTTTCTCTGATCTCTCTTCTACATTTTTTTTGTTTGGTGAGGGAGAAAAAAGCTATTGTTAGCAACCAGGTAGACCAAAACACAAGCCACCCAGTTCATGCATTTAAATTGAATGATTTACTCAAAGGGATTTGGGTCACTCTGTCAGCATTAGCCATTTTCCCCACATTTGAATATTTATATCATCATTCACAGGCCGTACAAAATCATCAACTTAAAAATTACCCCTGCATTGTATAGTAACATAGTAACATAGTAACATAGTTCATAAGGTTGAAAAAAGACCAAAGTCCATCAAGTTCAACCTATATACATATTGTGTCCCTACCGTGTTGATCCAGAGGAAGGCAAAAAACCCTTATGAAGCAGATGCCAATTGCCCCATACCAGGGGGAAAATTCCTTTCCGACTCCAAATATGGCAATCAGAATAAATCCCTGGATCAACGTTCTGTCCCTATTAATCTACTATCCATAACTTGTGATATTATTGCTTTCAAGAAACACGTCCAGGCTCCTTTTAAACTCTTTTATTGAGTTTACCATTACCACTTCCTCTGGCAGAGAGTTCCATAGTCTCACCGCTCTTACTGTAAAGAACCCCCGTCTGTGCTGGTGTAGAAACCTTCTTTCCTCCAGCCGTAGAGGATGTCCCCTTGTTATCCCACCATACATCCCCACATTGTGTATTGATTTATGTGATGACCCTCAGCCACCCCTACATGTAAATGAATGCCCCATTGCCCCCCACACCCTTGTGTATTGTCCTCATCCATTTTCTTTGAGAAATCCAGGTGCTGTGGTTGCAGTGGGATGTGTCCGATTGGTTGAACCTGGTCAAGTGACTCCACCAGCCAACCAGGCATTGGGATTGAGACCCGGCGGGGGTTAAGCTTCACTTGCAGCCCTTGGTTCTTTTGATGTTCATTTTCTTTGAGAAATCCAGGTGCTGTGGTTGCAGTGGGATGTGTCCAGGCCAGGGCTTATCTTTGTACAGTATTTCCCCTGTCTCTGTTTTTGCATTGCCATTGGCCCTATTCTTTTGTGTTTTAGTTGTTTTTTTCCTGCTTCCACCTTTGCTGTTACTGAAGGCACAAGGCGTCACAGACCCTATCATCTCCAATAATACTAATGTATTTTCCTTCACTTATCATGAGTAGTTCTTCTTCTTTCCATAGCTTTAACATGTCCTGTTCAATCCCTTTTCTGTTGTGTTGTGTCTTTGAAGCTAACGTTCCCTCGCTTTTAGTCTCTACCGCTTCTGCTGGGAGACTGTTCCATTTCTCTACCACTCTAGGAGTAAAACTCCTTTACATTCCATCTAAGCCTCTAACTCACTAGTTTCAGATTATGACCTTGTTTAACCATATCTCCTCTTTTGAAACAAACATCCCTCCTGTGATTTGTTAAATGCCTTTAAGGATTTCCAGTATTTTCTCCAAGCTTATACATATCGAGATTCCCTAGTCTTTCCTGATCCTGAGCCTGCGTTATTCTTATCTACAATGGTAAGTTGAACATTTCCTTTCACTGTAACTCATCTAGTACTCATAGTTTCCTCAGAGAATTGTGTTGCTTCTTTACATGTAGAGATACATATATCAGCATTTCTTCCTTTTTTTTTTCCTTCTTTACTTTTCTTTTCGCCATTGTCTTTATCCCTTTTCCGAAGGCTGGTATCTCTTACTCTTCTAGCCTATCCTCTCTCATTGTGTTCCTCTTTTTTACCCAAGTGGTGTTTTTCTGTTCCAAGCTGATGGCCACAAAACACCCCTACGTCAGAGGGCTCAGCTAACAGCACAGACCTGTGGGATAAAACAAGCAGTGTGTCCTGCATCAATTTGTCTATTTTGTCACATTAACGGCTCGGTGGAGTTTGCTATCCCAGTTTGGAGTTAACGGAAGTATGGAAAATGCTACACCCAATCACACATGAAGTTTTGCCGAGCCAATAGAGACGCAACTCCCACCTAGGAAGTGACTTGACGTGGCACATTAAGGCACTTCACATTTTTTATCTTTTATGGAAATAAAATGAATTATTTAAGTGTGTGTGTATTATTATTATTATTTTTTTTAATATTCCTTTGGTATGTAGCTTTCTGCTTTCCCCCCTCCAGTGTGAGGATTTGTGGACAGTTGTACAAAAGCAAACATAGGGGTTTAATTTGAGTGAATTTTCAGCTCTGGCCAAGATAGTCCTGGCTATTTGTGGATTGTTGCTATAACAGACCACCTCAATATCAGAAGCAAGTCTACGGCAGAGACCTGATTTAAACTCCTTGACTTTGCTATACATTCTAATTGCCAAATTATTAATCCGTTTCTGCAGCGTAAAGAGCTTGGCTGGCCCTGTATAATGCATAGCTAAGTCAATGAGATGTCGCTGAAAAATCCCTGACCATTAAATTATGCACTATACAGGAACAGCACAGCCATTCTAGCAAGAGGAACCTGTAAGTCTGGGCAATATGAGCTCTCCCGTCAACCCTCCTTCCAGGGAATACTCTCCAATTAAGGAAGTGACTGCTGGAGAATTTCTTCTGCCTGCTGAGCCAAGACAGGCTTATCTTAGTCAAGCAGCAGCTGCCCCTCAGCCCTAGCATCCTGATTGGTAGGTGGTGTCACCTGACCAGGGCTGACCAATCAGAGCGAGGTGGACCTGGGCCGGCTGCTGATTGGTTGCTGGAGTCAGCTGACTAGGCTCAGCCAATCAGGGGCTGCCCCTCAGCCCTAGCGTCCTGATTGGTGGGTGTTGTGACCTGACCAGGGCTGACCAATCAGAGCGAGGGAAACCTGGGCTGGCTGCTGATTGGTCGCTGGGGTCAGCTGACTAGGCTCAGCCAATCAGGGGCTGCCCCTCAGCCCTAGCCTCCTGATTGGTAGGTGGTGTCACCTGACTAGGGCTGACCAATCAGAGCGAGGTGAACCTGGGCCGGCTGCTGATTGGTCGCTGGAGTCAGCTGACTAGGCTCAGCCAATCAGGGGCTGCCCCTCAGCCCTAGCCTCCTGATTGGTGGGTGGTGTCACCTGACCAGGGCTGACCAATCAGAGCGAGGGAAACCTGGGCCGGCTGCTGATTGGTCGCTGGGGTCAGCTGACTAGGCTCAGCCAATCAGGGGCTGCCCCTCAGCCCTAGCCTCCTGATTGGTGGGTGGTGTCACCTGACCAGGGCTGACCAATCAGAGCGAGGGATTCCTAGGCCGGCTGCTGATTGGTCGCTGGGGTCAGCTGACTAGGCTCAGCCAATCAGGGGCTGCCCCTCAGCCCTAGCCTCCTGATTGGTGGGTGGTGTCACCTGACCAGGGCTGACCAATCAGAGCGAGGGATTCCTAGGCCGGCTGCTGATTGGTCGCTGGGGTCAGCTGACTAGGCTCAGCCAATCAGGGGCTGCCCCTCAGCCCTAGCCTCCTGATTGGTGGGTGGTGTCACCTGACCAGGGCTGACCAATCAAAGCGAGGGATTCCTAGGCCGGCTGCTGATTGGTCGCTGGGGTCAGCTGACTAGGCTCAGCCAATCAGGGGCTGCCCCTCAGCCCTAGCCTCCTGATTGGTGGGTGGTGTCACCTGACCAGGTCTGACCAATCAGAGCGAAGGATTCCTGGGCCGGCTGCTGATTGGTCGCTGGAGTCAGCTGACAAGGCTCAGCCAATCAGGGGCTGCCCCTCAGCCCTAGCCTCCTGATTGCTTTGTATTAGTATTTATGAATTATGAATTATGATTTATGAATTATGAATTAATATTTAATTGTTAAAGGAATCCTTAATAAATGCTGCTTGAATTTACGGGTATCACGAGCGACATTACTGGTGTGGGAACGAGCCGGCAGTAGCCAGAATCAAACTCACGAGCAACAGGGTGGAAGTCGAACACCTTAACCACAACTCTAAGTCAGAGATACTGAGAGGCACCCGTCTCAGTAGCATATTGGTTTAGGTGTTACGTGATTTTAGTTTAGCTTTAGGTGATTCCCTGAGGCTTATTTTTTACGTCACCACGTAGACCAAAATTTAAGCCGTATTGTCTCTGCCCCTACAAGCTACCATTCTTTAGTTTATTTAGAAGTCAGGCCAGCTGGAGGACTGTATTGTATAAAGGACTGATTTTCCAAGCTTTGCCATCCAGTCTCTGTAGCCTAATGGCTAAGGTGTTGTGCTTCGTACCTTGACGCCCTGAGTTCAATTCCCCTAGGCTTCAACTGTGTCTGCTCTGCTTTTTGGTTTTTAAGTAAGCACATAGACCAAAACATAAGCCATTTTGTCTTTGCCCTTGCAAGCCACCCTTCTTTAGTTTATTTAGTACATTTGTTTGGGAGTCAGGCTAGTTAAAGGGCTGTAAAAACTAAAAGATTGAAAACAGGGCCTTATACCTGTTCTCTGTGGTGCAATGGTAGAGATGTTGAATTGAGTTTTTGAGGTTTTGGGTTTAATTCACTCCAATTGATTTATTTGGTGTTTTTTTTTGGGAGGAAGGCACGCTACAAGATTGCAATGAGGTCAAAAACCAATGGATTGTTTGCAGGGGACAGGTTTGCTAGTGTCTGTAGTGTATATGCTACCCTTCTTTCGTTTATTAATTGTGTTTGTGAGGGAGACAAGCTAGGTGCCACTCCCATATGACTATGTAGAGTAATGGTTAAGGAGCTGAACCCCAGTGCTTAAGGTCCAGGGTTCAATTCCCTTGTGCTCCATCTGAACTTTCTCTGATCTCTCTTCTACATTTTTTTTGTTTGGTGAGGGAGAAAAAAGCTATTGTTAGCAACCAGGTAGACCAAAACACAAGCCACCCAGTTCATGCATTTAAATTGAATGATTTACTCAAAGGGATTTGGGTCACTCTGTCAGCATTAGCCATTTTCCCCACATTTGAATATTTATATCATCATTCACAGGCCGTACAAAATCATCAACTTAAAAATTACCCCTGCATTGTATAGTAACATAGTAACATAGTAACATAGTTCATAAGGTTGAAAAAAGACCAAAGTCCATCAAGTTCAACCTATATACATATTGTGTCCCTACCGTGTTGATCCAGAGGAAGGCAAAAAACCCTTATGAAGCAGATGCCAATTGCCCCATACCAGGGGGAAAATTCCTTTCCGACTCCAAATATGGCAATCAGAATAAATCCCTGGATCAACGTTCTGTCCCTATTAATCTACTATCCATAACTTGTGATATTATTGCTTTCAAGAAACACGTCCAGGCTCCTTTTAAACTCTTTTATTGAGTTTACCATTACCACTTCCTCTGGCAGAGAGTTCCATAGTCTCACCGCTCTTACTGTAAAGAACCCCCGTCTGTGCTGGTGTAGAAACCTTCTTTCCTCCAGCCGTAGAGGATGTCCCCTTGTTATCCCACCATACATCCCCACATTGTGTATTGATTTATGTGATGACCCTCAGCCACCCCTACATGTAAATGAATGCCCCATTGCCCCCCACACCCTTGTGTATTGTCCTCATCCATTTTCTTTGAGAAATCCAGGTGCTGTGGTTGCAGTGGGATGTGTCCGATTGGTTGAACCTGGTCAAGTGACTCCACCAGCCAACCAGGCATTGGGATTGAGACCCGGCGGGGGTTAAGCTTCACTTGCAGCCCTTGGTTCTTTTGATGTTCATTTTCTTTGAGAAATCCAGGTGCTGTGGTTGCAGTGGGATGTGTCCAGGCCAGGGCTTATCTTTGTACAGTATTTCCCCTGTCTCTGTTTTTGCATTGCCATTGGCCCTATTCTTTTGTGTTTTAGTTGTTTTTTTCCTGCTTCCACCTTTGCTGTTACTGAAGGCACAAGGCGTCACAGACCCTATCATCTCCAATAATACTAATGTATTTTCCTTCACTTATCATGAGTAGTTCTTCTTCTTTCCATAGCTTTAACATGTCCTGTTCAATCCCTTTTCTGTTGTGTTGTGTCTTTGAAGCTAACGTTCCCTCGCTTTTAGTCTCTACCGCTTCTGCTGGGAGACTGTTCCATTTCTCTACCACTCTAGGAGTAAAACTCCTTTACATTCCATCTAAGCCTCTAACTCACTAGTTTCAGATTATGACCTTGTTTAACCATATCTCCTCTTTTGAAACAAACATCCCTCCTGTGATTTGTTAAATGCCTTTAAGGATTTCCAGTATTTTCTCCAAGCTTATACATATCGAGATTCCCTAGTCTTTCCTGATCCTGAGCCTGCGTTATTCTCATCTACAATGGTAAGTTGAACATTTCCTTTCACTGTAACTAATCTAGTACTCATAGTTTCCTCAGAGAATTGTGTTGCTTCTTTACATGTAGAGATAGATATATCAGCATTTCTTTCTTTTTTTTTTTCTTCTTTACTTTTCTTTTCGCCATTGTCTTTATCCCTTTTCCGAAGGCTGGTATCTCTTACTCTTCTAGCCTATCCTCTCTCATTGTGTTCCTCTTTTTTACCCAAGTGGTGTTTTTCTGTTCCAAGCTGATGGCCACAAAACACCCCTACGTCAGAGGGCTCAGCTAACGGCACAGACCTGTGGGATAAAACAAGCAGTGTGTCCTGCATCAATTTGTCTATTTTGTCACATTAACGGCTCGGTGGAGTTTGCTATCCCAGTTTGGAGTTAACGGAAGTATGGAAAATGCTACACCCAATCACACATGAAGTTTTGCCGAGCCAATAGAGATGCAACTCCCACCTAGGAAGTGACTTGACGTGGCACATTAAGGCACTTCACATTTTTTATCTTTTATGGAAATAAAATGAATTATTTAAGTGTGTGTGTATTATTATTATTATTTTTTTTAATATTCCTTTGGTATGTAGCTTTCTGCTTTCCCCCCTCCAGTGTGAGGATTTGTGGACAGTTGTACAAAAGCAAACATAGGGGTTTAATTTGAGTGAATTTTCAGCTCTGGCCAAGATAGTCCTGGCTATTTGTGGATTGTTGCTATAACAGACCACCTCAATATCAGAAGCAAGTCTACGGCAGAGACCTGATTTAAACTCCTTGACTTTGCTATACATTCTAATTGCCAAATTATTAATCCGTTTCTGCAGCGTAAAGAGCTTGGCTGGCCCTGTATAATGCATAGCTAAGTCAATGAGATGTCGCTGAAAAATCCCTGACCATTAAATTATGCACTATACAGGAACAGCACAGCCATTCTAGCAAGAGGAACCTGTAAGTCTGGGCAATATGAGCTCTCCCGTCAACCCTCCTTCCAGGGAATACTCTCCAATTAAGGAAGTGACTGCTGGAGAATTTCTTCTGCCTGCTGAGCCAAGACAGGCTTATCTTAGTCAAGCAGCAGCTGCCCCTCAGCCCTAGCATCCTGATTGGTAGGTGGTGTCACCTGACCAGGGCTGACCAATCAGAGCGAGGTGGACCTGGGCCGGCTGCTGATTGGTTGCTGGAGTCAGCTGACTAGGCTCAGCCAATCAGGGGCTGCCCCTCAGCCCTAGCGTCCTGATTGGTGGGTGTTGTGACCTGACCAGGGCTGACCAATCAGAGCGAGGGAAACCTGGGCTGGCTGCTGATTGGTCGCTGGGGTCAGCTGACTAGGCTCAGCCAATCAGGGGCTGCCCCTCAGCCCTAGCCTCCTGATTGGTAGGTGGTGTCACCTGACTAGGGCTGACCAATCAGAGCGAGGTGAACCTGGGCCGGCTGCTGATTGGTCGCTGGAGTCAGCTGACTAGGCTCAGCCAATCAGGGGCTGCCCCTCAGCCCTAGCCTCCTGATTGGTGGGTGGTGTCACCTGACCAGGGCTGACCAATCAGAGCGAGGGAAACCTGGGCCGGCTGCTGATTGGTCGCTGGGGTCAGCTGACTAGGCTCAGCCAATCAGGGGCTGCCCCTCAGCCCTAGCCTCCTGATTGGTGGGTGGTGTCACCTGACCAGGGCTGACCAATCAGAGCGAGGGATTCCTAGGCCGGCTGCTGATTGGTCGCTGGGGTCAGCTGACTAGGCTCAGCCAATCAGGGGCTGCCCCTCAGCCCTAGCCTCCTGATTGGTGGGTGGTGTCACCTGACCAGGGCTGACCAATCAGAGCGAGGGATTCCTAGGCCGGCTGCTGATTGGTCGCTCAGCCCTAGCCTCCTGATTGGTGGGTGGTGTCACCTGACCAGGGCTGACCAATCAGAGCGAGGGATTCCTAGGCCGGCTGCTGATTGGTCGCTGGAGTCAGCTGACTAGGCTCAGCCAATCAGGGGCTGCCCCTCAGCCCTAGCCTCCTGATTGGTGGGTGGTGTCACCTGACCAGCGCTGACCAATCAGAGCGAGGGATTCCTAGGCCGGCTGCTGATTGGTCGCTGGGGTCAGCTGACTAGGCTCAGCCAATCAGGGGCTGCCCCTCAGCCCTAGCCTCCTGATTGGTGGGTGGTGTCACCTGACCAGGTCTGACCAATCAGAGCGAAGGATTCCTGGGCCGGCTGCTGATTGGTCGCTGGAGTCAGCTGACAAGGCTCAGCCAATCAGGGGCTGCCCCTCAGCCCTAGCCTCCTGATTGCTTTGTATTATTATTTATGAATTATGAATTATGATTTATGAATTATGAATTAATATTTAATTGTTAAAGGAATCCTTAATAAATGCTGCTTGAATTTACGGGTATCACGAGCGACATTACTGGTGTGGGAACGAGCCGGCAGTAGCCAGAATCAAACTCACGAGCAACAGGGTGGAAGTCGAACACCTTAACCACAAGTCAGAGATACCGAGAGGCACCCGTCTCAGTAGCATATTGGTTTAGGTGTTACGTGATTTTAGTTTAGCTTTAGGTGATTCCCTGAGGCTTATTTTTTACGTCACCACGTAGACCAAAATTTAAGCCGTATTGTCTCTGCCCCTACAAGCTACCATTCTTTAGTTTATTTAGAAGTCAGGCCAGCTGGAGGACTGTATTGTATAAAGGACTGATTTTCCAAGCTTTGCCATCCAGTCTCTGTAGCCTAATGGCTAAGGTGTTGTGCTTGGTACCTTGACGCCCTGAGTTCAATTCCCCTAGGCTTCAACTGTGTCTGCTCTGCTTTTTGGTTTTTAAGTAAGCACATAGACCAAAACATAAGCCATTTTGTCTTTGCCCTTGCAAGCCACCCTTCTTTAGTTTATTTAGTACATTTGTTTGGGAGTCAGGCTAGTTAAAGGGCTGTAAAAACTAAAAGATTGAAAACAGGGCCTTATACCTGTTCTCTGTGGTGCAATGGTAGAGATGTTGAATTGAGTTTTTGAGGTTTTGGGTTTAATTCACTCCAATTGATTTATTTGGTGTGTTTGTTTGGGAGGAAGGCACGCTACAAGATTGCAATGAGGTCAAAAACCAATGGATTGTTTGCAGGGGACAGGTTTGCTAGTGTCTGTAGTGTATATGCTACCCTTCTTTCGTTTATTAATTGTGTTTGTGAGGGACACAAGCTAGGTGCCACTCCCATATGACTATGTAGAGTAATGGTTAAGGAGCTGAACCCCAGTGCTTAAGGTCCAGGGTTCAATTCCCTTGTGCTCCATCTGAACTTTCTCTGATCTCTCTTCTACATTTTTTTGTTTGGTGAGGGAGAAAAAAGCTATTGTTAGCAACCAGGTAGACCAAAACACAAGCCACCCAGTTCATGCATTTAAATTGAATGATTTACTCAAAGGGATTTGGGTCACTCTGTCAGCATTAGCCATTTTCCCCACATTTGAATATTTATATCATCATTCACAGGCCGTACAAAATCATCAACTTAAAAATTACCCCTGCATTGTATAGTAACATAGTAACATAGTAACATAGTTCATAAGGTTGAAAAAAGACCAAAGTCCATCAAGTTCAACCTATATACATATTGTGTCCCTACCGTGTTGATCCAGAGGAAGGCAAAAAACCCTTATGAAGCAGATGCCAATTGCCCCATACCAGGGGGAAAATTCCTTTCCGACTCCAAATATGGCAATCAGAATAAATCCCTGGATCAACGTTCTGTCCCTATTAATCTACTATCCATAACTTGTGATATTATTGCTTTCAAGAAACACGTCCAGGCTCCTTTTAAACTCTTTTATTGAGTTTACCATTACCACTTCCTCTGGCAGAGAGTTCCATAGTCTCACCGCTCTTACTGTAAAGAACCCCCGTCTGTGCTGGTGTAGAAACCTTCTTTCCTCCAGCCGTAGAGGATGTCCCCTTGTTATCCCACCATACATCCCCACATTGTGTATTGATTTATGTGATGACCCTCAGCCACCCCTACATGTAAATGAATGCCCCATTGCCCCCCACACCCTTGTGTATTGTCCTCATCCATTTTCTTTGAGAAATCCAGGTGCTGTGGTTGCAGTGGGATGTGTCCGATTGGTTGAACCTGGTCAAGTGACTCCACCAGCCAACCAGGCATTGGGATTGAGACCCGGCGGGGGTTAAGCTTCACTTGCAGCCCTTGGTTCTTTTGATGTTCATTTTCTTTGAGAAATCCAGGTGCTGTGGTTGCAGTGGGATGTGTCCAGGCCAGGGCTTATCTTTGTACAGTATTTCCCCTGTCTCTGTTTTTGCATTGCCATTGGCCCTATTCTTTTGTGTTTTAGTTGTTTTTCTCCTGCTTCCACCTTTGCTGTTACTGAAGGCACAAGGCGTCACAGACCCTATCATCTCCAATAATACTAATGTATTTTCCTTCACTTATCATGAGTAGTTCTTCTTCTTTCCATAGCTTTAACATGTCCTGTTCAATCCCTTTTCTGTTGTGTTGTGTCTTTGAAGCTAACGTTCCCTCGCTTTTAGTCTCTACCGCTTCTGCTGGGAGACTGTTCCATTTCTCTACCACTCTAGGAGTAAAACTCCTTTACATTCCATCTAAGCCTCTAACTCACTAGTTTCAGATTATGACCTTGTTTAACCATATCTCCTCTTTTGAAACAAACATCCCTCCTGTGATTTGTTAAATGCCTTTAAGGATTTCCAGTATTTTCTCCAAGCTTATACATATCGAGATTCCCTAGTCTTTCCTGATCCTGAGCCTGCGTTATTCTTATCTACAATGGTAAGTTGAACATTTCCTTTCACTGTAACTCATCTAGTACTCATAGTTTCCTCAGAGAATTGTGTTGCTTCTTTACATGTAGAGATACATATATCAGCATTTCTTCCTTTTTTTTTTCCTTCTTTACTTTTCTTTTCGCCATTGTCTTTATCCCTTTTCCGAAGGCTGGTATCTCTTACTCTTCTAGCCTATCCTCTCTCATTGTGTTCCTCTTTTTTACCCAAGTGGTGTTTTTCTGTTCCAAGCTGATGGCCACAAAACACCCCTACGTCAGAGGGCTCAGCTAACAGCACAGACCTGTGGGATAAAACAAGCAGTGTGTCCTGCATCAATTTGTCTATTTTGTCACATTAACGGCTCGGTGGAGTTTGCTATCCCAGTTTGGAGTTAACGGAAGTATGGAAAATGCTACACCCAATCACACATGAAGTTTTGCCGAGCCAATAGAGACGCAACTCCCACCTAGGAAGTGACTTGACGTGGCACATTAAGGCACTTCACATTTTTTATCTTTTATGGAAATAAAATGAATTATTTAAGTGTGTGTGTATTATTATTATTATTATTTTTTAATATTCCTTTGGTATGTAGCTTTCTGCTTTCCCCCCTCCAGTGTGAGGATTTGTGGACAGTTGTACAAAAGCAAACATAGGGGTTTAATTTGAGTGAATTTTCAGCTCTGGCCAAGATAGTCCTGGCTATTTGTGGATTGTTGCTATAACAGACCACCTCAATATCAGAAGCAAGTCTACGGCAGAGACCTGATTTAAACTCCTTGACTTTGCTATACATTCTAATTGCCAAATTATTAATCCGTTTCTGCAGCGTAAAGAGCTTGGCTGGCCCTGTATAATGCATAGCTAAGTCAATGAGATGTCGCTGAAAAATCCCTGACCATTAAATTATGCACTATACAGGAACAGCACAGCCATTCTAGCAAGAGGAACCTGTAAGTCTGGGCAATATGAGCTCTCCCGTCAACCCTCCTTCCAGGGAATACTCTCCAATTAAGGAAGTGACTGCTGGAGAATTTCTTCTGCCTGCTGAGCCAAGACAGGCTTATCTTAGTCAAGCAGCAGCTGCCCCTCAGCCCTAGCATCCTGATTGGTAGGTGGTGTCACCTGACCAGGGCTGACCAATCAGAGCGAGGTGGACCTGGGCCGGCTGCTGATTGGTTGCTGGAGTCAGCTGACTAGGCTCAGCCAATCAGGGGCTGCCCCTCAGCCCTAGCGTCCTGATTGGTGGGTGTTGTGACCTGACCAGGGCTGACCAATCAGAGCGAGGGAAACCTGGGCTGGCTGCTGATTGGTCGCTGGGGTCAGCTGACTAGGCTCAGCCAATCAGGGGCTGCCCCTCAGCCCTAGCCTCCTGATTGGTAGGTGGTGTCACCTGACTAGGGCTGACCAATCAGAGCGAGGTGAACCTGGGCCGGCTGCTGATTGGTCGCTGGAGTCAGCTGACTAGGCTCAGCCAATCAGGGGCTGCCCCTCAGCCCTAGCCTCCTGATTGGTGGGTGGTGTCACCTGACCAGGGCTGACCAATCAGAGCGAGGGAAACCTGGGCCGGCTGCTGATTGGTCGCTGGGGTCAGCTGACTAAGCTCAGCCAATCAGGGGCTGCCCCTCAGCCCTAGCCTCCTGATTGGTGGGTGGTGTCACCTGACCAGGGCTGACCAATCAGAGCGAGGGATTCCTAGGCCGGCTGCTGATTGGTCGCTGGGGTCAGCTGACTAGGCTCAGCCAATCAGGGGCTGCCCCTCAGCCCTAGCCTCCTGATTGGTGGGTGGTGTCACCTGACCAGGGCTGACCAATCAGAGCGAGGGATTCCTAGGCCGGCTGCTGATTGGTCGCTCAGCCCTAGCCTCCTGATTGGTGGGTGGTGTCACCTGACCAGGTCTGACCAATCAGAGCGAAGGATTCCTGGGCCGGCTGCTGATTGGTCGCTGGAGTCAGCTGCCCCTCAGCCCTAGCCTCCTGATTGCTTTGTATTATTATTTATGAATTATGAATTATGATTTATGAATTATGAATTAATATTTAATTGTTAAAGGAATCCTTAATAAATGCTGCTTGAATTTACGGGTATCACGAGCGACATTACTGGTGTGGGAACGAGCCGGCAGTAGCCAGAATCAAACTCACGAGCAACAGGGTGGAAGTCGAACACCTTAACCACAACTCTAAGTCAGAGATACTGAGAGGCACCCGTCTCAGTAGCATATTGGTTTAGGTGTTACGTGATTTTAGTTTAGCTTTAGGTGATTCCCTGAGGCTTATTTTTTACGTCACCACGTAGACCAAAATTTAAGCCGTATTGTCTCTGCCCCTACAAGCTACCATTCTTTAGTTTATTTAGAAGTCAGGCCAGCTGGAGGACTGTATTGTATAAAGGACTGATTTTCCAAGCTTTGCCATCCAGGCTCTGTAGCCTAATGGCTAAGGTGTTGTGCTTGGTACCTTGACGCCCTGAGTTCAATTCCCCTAGGCTTCAACTGTGTCTGCTCTGCTTTTTGGTTTTTAAGTAAGCACATAGACCAAAACATAAGCCATTTTGTCTTTGCCCTTGCAAGCCACCCTTCTTTAGTTTATTTAGTACATTTGTTTGGGAGTCAGGCTAGTTAAAGGGCTGTAAAAACTAAAAGATTGAAAACAGGGCCTTATACCTGTTCTCTGTGGTGCAATGGTAGAGATGTTGAATTGAGTTTTTGAGGTTTTGGGTTTAATTCACTCCAATTGATTTATTTGGTGTTTTTTTTTGGGAGGAAGGCACGCTACAAGATTGCAATGAGGTCAAAAACCAATGGATTGTTTGCAGGGGACAGGTTTGCTAGTGTCTGTAGTGTATATGCTACCCTTCTTTCGTTTATTAATTGTGTTTGTGAGGGAGACAAGCTAGGTGCCACTCCCATATGACTATGTAGAGTAATGGTTAAGGAGCTGAACCCCAGTGCTTAAGGTCCAGGGTTCAATTCCCTTGTGCTCCATCTGAACTTTCTCTGATCTCTCTTCTACATTTTTTTTGTTTGGTGAGGGAGAAAAAAGCTATTGTTAGCAACCAGGTAGACCAAAACACAAGCCACCCAGTTCATGCATTTAAATTGAATGATTTACTCAAAGGGATTTGGGTCACTCTGTCAGCATTAGCCATTTTCCCCACATTTGAATATTTATATCATCATTCACAGGCCGTACAAAATCATCAACTTAAAAATTACCCCTGCATTGTATAGTAACATAGTAACATAGTAACATAGTTCATAAGGTTGAAAAAAGACCAAAGTCCATCAAGTTCAACCTATATACATATTGTGTCCCTACCGTGTTGATCCAGAGGAAGGCAAAAAACCCTTATGAAGCAGATGCCAATTGCCCCATACCAGGGGGAAAATTCCTTTCCGACTCCAAATATGGCAATCAGAATAAATCCCTGGATCAACGTTCTGTCCCTATTAATCTACTATCCATAACTTGTGATATTATTGCTTTCAAGAAACACGTCCAGGCTCCTTTTAAACTCTTTTATTGAGTTTACCATTACCACTTCCTCTGGCAGAGAGTTCCATAGTCTCACCGCTCTTACTGTAAAGAACCCCCGTCTGTGCTGGTGTAGAAACCTTCTTTCCTCCAGCCGTAGAGGATGTCCCCTTGTTATCCCACCATACATCCCCACATTGTGTATTGATTTATGTGATGACCCTCAGCCACCCCTACATGTAAATGAATGCCCCATTGCCCCCCACACCCTTGTGTATTGTCCTCATCCATTTTCTTTGAGAAATCCAGGTGCTGTGGTTGCAGTGGGATGTGTCCGATTGGTTGAACCTGGTCAAGTGACTCCACCAGCCAACCAGGCATTGGGATTGAGACCCGGCGGGGGTTAAGCTTCTCTTGCAGCCCTTGGTTCTTTTGATGTTCATTTTCTTTGAGAAATCCAGGTGCTGTGGTTGCAGTGGGATGTGTCCAGGCCAGGGCTTATCTTTGTACAGTATTTCCCCTGTCTCTGTTTTTGCATTGCCATTGGCCCTATTCTTTTGTGTTTTAGTTGTTTTTTTCCTGCTTCCACCTTTGCTGTTACTGAAGGCACAAGGCGTCACAGACCCTATCATCTCCAATAATACTAATGTATTTTCCTTCACTTATCATGAGTAGTTCTTCTTCTTTCCATAGCTTTAACATGTCCTGTTCAATCCCTTTTCTGTTGTGTTGTGTCTTTGAAGCTAACGTTCCCTCGCTTTTAGTCTCTACCGCTTCTGCTGGGAGACTGTTCCATTTCTCTACCACTCTAGGAGTAAAACTCCTTTACATTCCATCTAAGCCTCTAACTCACTAGTTTCAGATTATGACCTTGTTTAACCATATCTCCTCTTTTGAAACAAACATCCCTCCTGTGATTTGTTAAATGCCTTTAAGGATTTCCAGTATTTTCTCCAAGCTTATACATATCGAGATTCCCTAGTCTTTCCTGATCCTGAGCCTGCGTTATTCTTATCTACAATGGTAAGTTGAACATTTCCTTTCACTGTAACTCATCTAGTACTCATAGTTTCCTCAGAGAATTGTGTTGCTTCTTTACATGTAGAGATACATATATCAGCATTTCTTCCTTTTTTTTTTTCCTTCTTTACTTTTCTTTTCGCCATTGTCTTTATCCCTTTTCCGAAGGCTGGTATCTCTTACTCTTCTAGCCTATCCTCTCTCATTGTGTTCCTCTTTTTTACCCAAGTGGTGTTTTTCTGTTCCAAGCTGATGGCCACAAAACACCCCTACGTCAGAGGGCTCAGCTAACAGCACAGACCTGTGGGATAAAACAAGCAGTGTGTCCTGCATCAATTTGTCTATTTTGTCACATTAACGGCTCGGTGGAGTTTGCTATCCCAGTTTGGAGTTAACGGAAGTATGGAAAATGCTACACCCAATCACACATGAAGTTTTGCCGAGCCAATAGAGATGCAACTCCCACCTAGGAAGTGACTTGACGTGGCACATTAAGGCACTTCACATTTTTTATCTTTTATGGAAATAAAATGAATTATTTAAGTGTGTGTGTATTATTATTATTATTATTTTTTTTAATATTCCTTTGGTATGTAGCTTTCTGCTTTCCCCCCTCCAGTGTGAGGATTTGTGGACAGTTGTACAAAAGCAAACATAGGGGTTTAATTTGAGTGAATTTTCAGCTCTGGCCAAGATAGTCCTGGCTATTTGTGGATTGTTGCTATAACAGACCACCTCAATATCAGAAGCAAGTCTACGGCAGAGACCTGATTTAAACTCCTTGACTTTGCTATACATTCTAATTGCCAAATTATTAATCCGTTTCTGCAGCGTAAAGAGCTTGGCTGGCCCTGTATAATGCATAGCTAAGTCAATGAGATGTCGCTGAAAAATCCCTGACCATTAAATTATGCACTATACAGGAACAGCACAGCCATTCTAGCAAGAGGAACCTGTAAGTCTGGGCAATATGAGCTCTCCCGTCAACCCTCCTTCCAGGGAATACTCTCCAATTAAGGAAGTGACTGCTGGAGAATTTCTTCTGCCTGCTGAGCCAAGACAGGCTTATCTTAGTCAAGCAGCAGCTGCCCCTCAGCCCTAGCATCCTGATTGGTAGGTGGTGTCACCTGACCAGGGCTGACCAATCAGAGCGAGGTGGACCTGGGCCGGCTGCTGATTGGTTGCTGGAGTCAGCTGACTAGGCTCAGCCAATCAGGGGCTGCCCCTCAGCCCTAGCGTCCTGATTGGTGGGTGTTGTGACCTGACCAGGGCTGACCAATCAGAGCGAGGGAAACCTGGGCTGGCTGCTGATTGGTCGCTGGGGTCAGCTGACTAGGCTCAGCCAATCAGGGGCTGCCCCTCAGCCCTAGCCTCCTGATTGGTAGGTGGTGTCACCTGACTAGGGCTGACCAATCAGAGCGAGGTGAACCTGGGCCGGCTGCTGATTGGTCGCTGGAGTCAGCTGACTAGGCTCAGCCAATCAGGGGCTGCCCCTCAGCCCTAGCCTCCTGATTGGTGGGTGGTGTCACCTGACCAGGGCTGACCAATCAGAACGAGGGAAACCTGGGCCGGCTGCTGATTGGTCGCTGGGGTCAGCTGACTAGGCTCAGCCAATCAGGGGCTGCCCCTCAGCCCTAGCCTCCTGATTGGTGGGTGGTGTCACCTGACCAGGGCTGACCAATCAGAGCGAGGGATTCCTAGGCCGGCTGCTGATTGGTCGCTGGGGTCAGCTGACTAGGCTCAGCCAATCAGGGGCTGCCCCTCAGCCCTAGCCTCCTGATTGGTGGGTGGTGTCACCTGACCAGGGCTGACCAATCAGAGCGAGGGATTCCTAGGCCGGCTGCTGATTGGTCGCTCAGCCCTAGCCTCCTGATTGGTGGGTGGTGTCACCTGACCAGGGCTGACCAATCAGAGCGAGGGATTCCTAGGCCGGCTGCTGATTGGTCGCTGGAGTCAGCTGACTAGGCTCAGCCAATCAGGGGCTGCCCCTCAGCCCTAGCCTCCTGATTGGTGGGTGGTGTCACCTGACCAGCGCTGACCAATCAGAGCGAGGGATTCCTAGGCCGGCTGCTGATTGGTCGCTGGGGTCAGCTGACTAGGCTCAGCCAATCAGGGGCTGCCCCTCAGCCCTAGCCTCCTGATTGGTGGGTGGTGTCACCTGACCAGGTCTGACCAATCAGAGCGAAGGATTCCTGGGCCGGCTGCTGATTGGTCGCTGGAGTCAGCTGACAAGGCTCAGCCAATCAGGGGCTGCCCCTCAGCCCTAGCCTCCTGATTGCTTTGTATTATTATTTATGAATTATGAATTATGATTTATGAATTATGAATTAATATTTAATTGTTAAAGGAATCCTTAATAAACGCTGCTTGAATTTACGGGTATCACGAGCGACATTACTGGTGTGGGAACGAGCCGGCAGTAGCCAGAATCAAACTCACGAGCAACAGGGTGGAAGTCGAACACCTTAACCACAACTCTAAGTCAGAGATACTGAGAGGCACCCGTCTCAGTAGCATATTGGTTTAGGTGTTACGTGATTTTAGTTTAGCTTTAGGTGATTCCCTGAGGCTTATTTTTTACGTCACCACGTAGACCAAAATTTAAGCCGTATTGTCTCTGCCCCTACAAGCTACCATTCTTTAGTTTATTTAGAAGTCAGGCCAGCTGGAGGACTGTATTGTATAAAGGACTGATTTTCCAAGCTTTGCCATCCAGTCTCTGTAGCCTAATGGCTAAGGTGTTGTGCTTGGTACCTTGACGCCCTGAGTTCAATTCCCCTAGGCTTCAACTGTGTCTGCTCTGCTTTTTGGTTTTTAAGTAAGCACATAGACCAAAACATAAGCCATTTTGTCTTTGCCCTTGCAAGCCACCCTTCTTTAGTTTATTTAGTACATTTGTTTGGGAGTCAGGCTAGTTAAAGGGCTGTAAAAACTAAAAGATTGAAAACAGGGCCTTATACCTGTTCTCTGTGGTGCAATGGTAGAGATGTTGAATTGAGTTTTTGAGGTTTTGGGTTTAATTCACTCCAATTGATTTATTTGGTGTGTTTGTTTGGGAGGAAGGCACGCTACAAGATTGCAATGAGGTCAAAAACCAATGGATTGTTTGCAGGGGACAGGTTTGCTAGTGTCTGTAGTGTATATGCTACCCTTCTTTCGTTTATTAATTGTGTTTGTGAGGGAGACAAGCTAGGTGCCACTCCCATATGACTATGTAGAGTAATGGTTAAGGAGCTGAACCCCAGTGCTTAAGGTCCAGGGTTCAATTCCCTTGTGCTCCATCTGAACTTTCTCTGATCTCTCTTCTACATTTTTTTTGTTTGGTGAGGGAGAAAAAAGCTATTGTTAGCAACCAGGTAGACCAAAACACAAGCCACCCAGTTCATGCATTTAAATTGAATGATTTACTCAAAGGGATTTGGGTCACTCTGTCAGCATTAGCCATTTTCCCCACATTTGAATATTTATATCATCATTCACAGGCCGTACAAAATCATCAACTTAAAAATTACCCCTGCATTGTATAGTAACATAGTAACATAGTAACATAGTTCATAAGGTTGAAAAAAGACCAAAGTCCATCAAGTTCAACCTATATACATATTGTGTCCCTACCGTGTTGATCCAGAGGAAGGCAAAAAACCCTTATGAAGCAGATGCCAATTGCCCCATACCAGGGGGAAAATTCCTTTCCGACTCCAAATATGGCAATCAGAATAAATCCCTGGATCAACGTTCTGTCCCTATTAATCTACTATCCATAACTTGTGATATTATTGCTTTCAAGAAACACGTCCAGGCTCCTTTTAAACTCTTTTATTGAGTTTACCATTACCACTTCCTCTGGCAGAGAGTTCCATAGTCTCACCGCTCTTACTGTAAAGAACCCCCGTCTGTGCTGGTGTAGAAACCTTCTTTCCTCCAGCCGTAGAGGATGTCCCCTTGTTATCCCACCATACATCCCCACATTGTGTATTGATTTATGTGATGACCCTCAGCCACCCCTACATGTAAATGAATGCCCCATTGCCCCCCACACCCTTGTGTATTGTCCTCATCCATTTTCTTTGAGAAATCCAGGTGCTGTGGTTGCAGTGGGATGTGTCCGATTGGTTGAACCTGGTCAAGTGACTCCACCAGCCAACCAGGCATTGGGATTGAGACCCGGCGGGGGTTAAGCTTCACTTGCAGCCCTTGGTTCTTTTGATGTTCATTTTCTTTGAGAAATCCAGGTGCTGTGGTTGCAGTGGGATGTGTCCAGGCCAGGGCTTATCTTTGTACAGTATTTCCCCTGTCTCTGTTTTTGCATTGCCATTGGCCCTATTCTTTTGTGTTTTAGTTGTTTTTCTCCTGCTTCCACCTTTGCTGTTACTGAAGGCACAAGGCGTCACAGACCCTATCATCTCCAATAATACTAATGTATTTTCCTTCACTTATCATGAGTAGTTCTTCTTCTTTCCATAGCTTTAACATGTCCTGTTCAATCCCTTTTCTGTTGTGTTGTGTCTTTGAAGCTAACGTTCCCTCGCTTTTAGTCTCTACCGCTTCTGCTGGGAGACTGTTCCATTTCTCTACCACTCTAGGAGTAAAACTCCTTTACATTCCATCTAAGCCTCTAACTCACTAGTTTCAGATTATGACCTTGTTTAACCATATCTCCTCTTTTGAAACAAACATCCCTCCTGTGATTTGTTAAATGCCTTTAAGGATTTCCAGTATTTTCTCCAAGCTTATACATATCGAGATTCCCTAGTCTTTCCTGATCCTGAGCCTGCGTTATTCTTATCTACAATGGTAAGTTGAACATTTCCTTTCACTGTAACTCATCTAGTACTCATAGTTTCCTCAGAGAATTGTGTTGCTTCTTTACATGTAGAGATACATATATCAGCATTTCTTCCTTTTTTTTTTCCTTCTTTACTTTTCTTTTCGCCATTGTCTTTATCCCTTTTCCGAAGGCTGGTATCTCTTACTCTTCTAGCCTATCCTCTCTCATTGTGTTCCTCTTTTTTACCCAAGTGGTGTTTTTCTGTTCCAAGCTGATGGCCACAAAACACCCCTACGTCAGAGGGCTCAGCTAACAGCACAGACCTGTGGGATAAAACAAGCAGTGTGTCCTGCATCAATTTGTCTATTTTGTCACATTAACGGCTCGGTGGAGTTTGCTATCCCAGTTTGGAGTTAACGGAAGTATGGAAAATGCTACACCCAATCACACATGAAGTTTTGCCGAGCCAATAGAGACGCAACTCCCACCTAGGAAGTGACTTGACGTGGCACATTAAGGCACTTCACATTTTTTATCTTTTATGGAAATAAAATGAATTATTTAAGTGTGTGTGTATTATTATTATTATTTTTTTTAATATTCCTTTGGTATGTAGCTTTCTGCTTTCCCCCCTCCAGTGTGAGGATTTGTGGACAGTTGTACAAAAGCAAACATAGGGGTTTAATTTGAGTGAATTTTCAGCTCTGGCCAAGATAGTCCTGGCTATTTGTGGATTGTTGCTATAACAGACCACCTCAATATCAGAAGCAAGTCTACGGCAGAGACCTGATTTAAACTCCTTGACTTTGCTATACATTCTAATTGCCAAATTATTAATCCGTTTCTGCAGCGTAAAGAGCTTGGCTGGCCCTGTATAATGCATAGCTAAGTCAATGAGATGTCGCTGAAAAATCCCTGACCATTAAATTATGCACTATACAGGAACAGCACAGCCATTCTAGCAAGAGGAACCTGTAAGTCTGGGCAATATGAGCTCTCCCGTCAACCCTCCTTCCAGGGAATACTCTCCAATTAAGGAAGTGACTGCTGGAGAATTTCTTCTGCCTGCTGAGCCAAGACAGGCTTATCTTAGTCAAGCAGCAGCTGCCCCTCAGCCCTAGCATCCTGATTGGTAGGTGGTGTCACCTGACCAGGGCTGACCAATCAGAGCGAGGTGGACCTGGGCCGGCTGCTGATTGGTTGCTGGAGTCAGCTGACTAGGCTCAGCCAATCAGGGGCTGCCCCTCAGCCCTAGCGTCCTGATTGGTGGGTGTTGTGACCTGACCAGGGCTGACCAATCAGAGCGAGGGAAACCTGGGCTGGCTGCTGATTGGTCGCTGGGGTCAGCTGACTAGGCTCAGCCAATCAGGGGCTGCCCCTCAGCCCTAGCCTCCTGATTGGTAGGTGGTGTCACCTGACTAGGGCTGACCAATCAGAGCGAGGTGAACCTGGGCCGGCTGCTGATTGGTCGCTGGAGTCAGCTGACTAGGCTCAGCCAATCAGGGGCTGCCCCTCAGCCCTAGCCTCCTGATTGGTGGGTGGTGTCACCTGACCAGGGCTGACCAATCAGAGCGAGGGAAACCTGGGCCGGCTGCTGATTGGTCGCTGGGGTCAGCTGACTAGGCTCAGCCAATCAGGGGCTGCCCCTCAGCCCTAGCCTCCTGATTGGTGGGTGGTGTCACCTGACCAGGGCTGACCAATCAGAGCGAGGGATTCCTAGGCCGGCTGCTGATTGGTCGCTGGGGTCAGCTGACTAGGCTCAGCCAATCAGGGGCTGCCCCTCAGCCCTAGCCTCCTGATTGGTGGGTGGTGTCACCTGACCAGGGCTGACCAATCAGAGCGAGGGATTCCTAGGCCGGCTGCTGATTGGTCGCTCAGCCCTAGCCTCCTGATTGGTGGGTGGTGTCACCTGACCAGGTCTGACCAATCAGAGCGAAGGATTCCTGGGCCGGCTGCTGATTGGTCGCTGGAGTCAGCTGACAAGGCTCAGCCAATCAGGGGCTGCCCCTCAGCCCTAGCCTCCTGATTGCTTTGTATTATTATTTATGAATTATGATTTATGAATTATGAATTAATATTTAATTGTTAAAGGAATCCTTAATAAATGCTGCTTGAATTTACGGGTATCACGAGCGACATTACTGGTGTGGGAACGAGCCGGCAGTAGCCAGAATCAAACTCACGAGCAACAGGGTGGAAGTCGAACACCTTAACCACAACTCTAAGTCAGAGATACTGAGAGGCACCCGTCTCAGTAGCATATTGGTTTAGGTGTTACGTGATTTTAGTTTAGCTTTAGGTGATTCCCTGAGGCTTATTTTTTACGTCACCACGTAGACCAAAATTTAAGCCGTATTGTCTCTGCCCCTACAAGCTACCATTCTTTAGTTTATTTAGAAGTCAGGCCAGCTGGAGGACTGTATTGTATAAAGGACTGATTTTCCAAGCTTTGCCATCCAGTCTCTGTAGCCTATTGGCTAAGGTGTTGTGCTTGGTACCTTGACGCCCTGAGTTCAATTCCCCTAGGCTTCAACTGTGTCTGCTCTGCTTTTTGGTTTTTAAGTAAGCACATAGACCAAAACATAAGCCATTTTGTCTTTGCCCTTGCAAGCCACCCTTCTTTAGTTTATTTAGTACATTTGTTTGGGAGTCAGGCTAGTTAAAGGGCTGTAAAAACTAAAAGATTGAAAACAGGGCCTTATACCTGTTCTCTGTGGTGCAATGGTAGAGATGTTGAATTGAGTTTTTGAGGTTTTGGGTTTAATTCACTCCAATTGATTTATTTGGTGTTTTTTTTTGGGAGGAAGGCACGCTACAAGATTGCAATGAGGTCAAAAACCAATGGATTGTTTGCAGGGGACAGGTTTGCTAGTGTCTGTAGTGTATATGCTACCCTTCTTTCGTTTATTAATTGTGTTTGTGAGGGAGACAAGCTAGGTGCCACTCCCATATGACTATGTAGAGTAATGGTTAAGGAGCTGAACCCCAGTGCTTAAGGTCCAGGGTTCAATTCCCTTGTGCTCCATCTGAACTTTCTCTGATCTCTCTTCTACATTTTTTTTGTTTGGTGAGGGAGAAAAAAGCTATTGTTAGCAACCAGGTAGACCAAAACACAAGCCACCCAGTTCATGCATTTAAATTGAATGATTTACTCAAAGGGATTTGGGTCACTCTGTCAGCATTAGCCATTTTCCCCACATTTGAATATTTATATCATCATTCACAGGCCGTACAAAATCATCAACTTAAAAATTACCCCTGCATTGTATAGTAACATAGTAACATAGTAACATAGTTCATAAGGTTGAAAAAAGACCAAAGTCCATCAAGTTCAACCTATATACATATTGTGTCCCTACCGTGTTGATCCAGAGGAAGGCAAAAAACCCTTATGAAGCAGATGCCAATTGCCCCATACCAGGGGGAAAATTCCTTTCCGACTCCAAATATGGCAATCAGAATAAATCCCTGGATCAACGTTCTGTCCCTATTAATCTACTATCCATAACTTGTGATATTATTGCTTTCAAGAAACACGTCCAGGCTCCTTTTAAACTCTTTTATTGAGTTTACCATTACCACTTCCTCTGGCAGAGAGTTCCATAGTCTCACCGCTCTTACTGTAAAGAACCCCCGTCTGTGCTGGTGTAGAAACCTTCTTTCCTCCAGCCGTAGAGGATGTCCCCTTGTTATCCCACCATACATCCCCACATTGTGTATTGATTTATGTGATGACCCTCAGCCACCCCTACATGTAAATGAATGCCCCATTGCCCCCCACACCCTTGTGTATTGTCCTCATCCATTTTCTTTGAGAAATCCAGGTGCTGTGGTTGCAGTGGGATGTGTCCGATTGGTTGAACCTGGTCAAGTGACTCCACCAGCCAACCAGGCATTGGGATTGAGACCCGGCGGGGGTTAAGCTTCTCTTGCAGCCCTTGGTTCTTTTGATGTTCATTTTCTTTGAGAAATCCAGGTGCTGTGGTTGCAGTGGGATGTGTCCAGGCCAGGGCTTATCTTTGTACAGTATTTCCCCTGTCTCTGTTTTTGCATTGCCATTGGCCCTATTCTTTTGTGTTTTAGTTGTTTTTTTCCTGCTTCCACCTTTGCTGTTACTGAAGGCACAAGGCGTCACAGACCCTATCATCTCCAATAATACTAATGTATTTTCCTTCACTTATCATGAGTAGTTCTTCTTCTTTCCATAGCTTTAACATGTCCTGTTCAATCCCTTTTCTGTTGTGTTGTGTCTTTGAAGCTAACGTTCCCTCGCTTTTAGTCTCTACCGCTTCTGCTGGGAGACTGTTCCATTTCTCTACCACTCTAGGAGTAAAACTCCTTTACATTCCATCTAAGCCTCTAACTCACTAGTTTCAGATTATGACCTTGTTTAACCATATCTCCTCTTTTGAAACAAACATCCCTCCTGTGATTTGTTAAATGCCTTTAAGGATTTCCAGTATTTTCTCCAAGCTTATACATATCGAGATTCCCTAGTCTTTCCTGATCCTGAGCCTGCGTTATTCTTATCTACAATGGTAAGTTGAACATTTCCTTTCACTGTAACTCATCTAGTACTCATAGTTTCCTCAGAGAATTGTGTTGCTTCTTTACATGTAGAGATACATATATCAGCATTTCTTCCTTTTTTTTTTTCCTTCTTTACTTTTCTTTTCGCCATTGTCTTTATCCCTTTTCCGAAGGCTGGTATCTCTTACTCTTCTAGCCTATCCTCTCTCATTGTGTTCCTCTTTTTTACCCAAGTGGTGTTTTTCTGTTCCAAGCTGATGGCCACAAAACACCCCTACGTCAGAGGGCTCAGCTAACAGCACAGACCTGTGGGATAAAACAAGCAGTGTGTCCTGCATCAATTTGTCTATTTTGTCACATTAACGGCTCGGTGGAGTTTGCTATCCCAGTTTGGAGTTAACGGAAGTATGGAAAATGCTACACCCAATCACACATGAAGTTTTGCCGAGCCAATAGAGATGCAACTCCCACCTAGGAAGTGACTTGACGTGGCACATTAAGGAACTTCACATTTTTTATCTTTTATGGAAATAAAATGAATTATTTAAGTGTGTGTGTATTATTATTATTATTATTTTTTTTAATATTCCTTTGGTATGTAGCTTTCTGCTTTCCCCCCTCCAGTGTGAGGATTTGTGGACAGTTGTACAAAAGCAAACATAGGGGTTTAATTTGAGTGAATTTTCAGCTCTGGCCAAGATAGTCCTGGCTATTTGTGGATTGTTGCTATAACAGACCACCTCAATATCAGAAGCAAGTCTACGGCAGAGACCTGATTTAAACTCCTTGACTTTGCTATACATTCTAATTGCCAAATTATTAATCCGTTTCTGCAGCGTAAAGAGCTTGGCTGGCCCTGTATAATGCATAGCTAAGTCAATGAGATGTCGCTGAAAAATCCCTGACCATTAAATTATGCACTATACAGGAACAGCACAGCCATTCTAGCAAGAGGAACCTGTAAGTCTGGGCAATATGAGCTCTCCCGTCAACCCTCCTTCCAGGGAATACTCTCCAATTAAGGAAGTGACTGCTGGAGAATTTCTTCTGCCTGCTGAGCCAAGACAGGCTTATCTTAGTCAAGCAGCAGCTGCCCCTCAGCCCTAGCATCCTGATTGGTAGGTGGTGTCACCTGACCAGGGCTGACCAATCAGAGCGAGGTGGACCTGGGCCGGCTGCTGATTGGTTGCTGGAGTCAGCTGACTAGGCTCAGCCAATCAGGGGCTGCCCCTCAGCCCTAGCGTCCTGATTGGTGGGTGTTGTGACCTGACCAGGGCTGACCAATCAGAGCGAGGGAAACCTGGGCTGGCTGCTGATTGGTCGCTGGGGTCAGCTGACTAGGCTCAGCCAATCAGGGGCTGCCCCTCAGCCCTAGCCTCCTGATTGGTAGGTGGTGTCACCTGACTAGGGCTGACCAATCAGAGCGAGGTGAACCTGGGCCGGCTGCTGATTGGTCGCTGGAGTCAGCTGACTAGGCTCAGCCAATCAGGGGCTGCCCCTCAGCCCTAGCCTCCTGATTGGTGGGTGGTGTCACCTGACCAGGGCTGACCAATCAGAGCGAGGGAAACCTGGGCCGGCTGCTGATTGGTCGCTGGGGTCAGCTGACTAGGCTCAGCCAATCAGGGGCTGCCCCTCAGCCCTAGCCTCCTGATTGGTGGGTGGTGTCACCTGACCAGGGCTGACCAATCAGAGCGAGGGATTCCTAGGCCGGCTGCTGATTGGTCGCTGGGGTCAGCTGACTAGGCTCAGCCAATCAGGGGCTGCCCCTCAGCCCTAGCCTCCTGATTGGTGGGTGGTGTCACCTGACCAGGGCTGACCAATCAGAGCGAGGGATTCCTAGGCCGGCTGCTGATTGGTCGCTCAGCCCTAGCCTCCTGATTGGTGGGTGGTGTCACCTGACCAGGGCTGACCAATCAGAGCGAGGGATTCCTAGGCCGGCTGCTGATTGGTCGCTGGAGTCAGCTGACTAGGCTCAGCCAATCAGGGGCTGCCCCTCAGCCCTAGCCTCCTGATTGGTGGGTGGTGTCACCTGACCAGCGCTGACCAATCAGAGCGAGGGATTCCTAGGCCGGCTGCTGATTGGTCGATGGGGTCAGCTGACTAGGCTCAGCCAATCAGGGGCTGCCCCTCAGCCCTAGCCTCCTGATTGGTGGGTGGTGTCACCTGACCAGGTCTGACCAATCAGAGCGAAGGATTCCTGGGCCGGCTGCTGATTGGTCGCTGGAGTCAGCTGACAAGGCTCAGCCAATCAGGGGCTGCCCCTCAGCCCTAGCCTCCTGATTGCTTTGTATTATTATTTATGAATTATGAATTATGATTTATGAATTATGAATTAATATTTAATTGTTAAAGGAATCCTTAATAAATGCTGCTTGAATTTACGGGTATCACGAGCGACATTACTGGTGTGGGAACGAGCCGGCAGTAGCCAGAATCAAACTCACAAGCAACAGGGTGGAAGTCGAACACCTTAACCACAACTCTAAGTCAGAGATACTGAGAGGCACCCGTCTCAGTAGCATATTGGTTTAGGTGTTACGTGATTTTAGTTTAGCTTTAGGTGATTCCCTGAGGCTTATTTTTTACGTCACCACGTAGACCAAAATTTAAGCCGTATTGTCTCTGCCCCTACAAGCTACCATTCTTTAGTTTATTTAGAAGTCAGGCCAGCTGGAGGACTGTATTGTATAAAGGACTGATTTTCCAAGCTTTGCCATCCAGTCTCTGTAGCCTAATGGCTAAGGTGTTGTGCTTGGTACCTTGACACCCTGAGTTCAATTCCCCTAGGCTTCAACTGTGTCTGCTCTGCTTTTTGGTTTTTAAGTAAGCACATAGACCAAAACATAAGCCATTTTGTCTTTGCCCTTGCAAGCCACCCTTCTTTAGTTTATTTAGTACATTTGTTTGGGAGTCAGGCTAGTTAAAGGGCTGTAAAAACTAAAAGATTGAAAACAGGGCCTTATACCTGTTCTCTGTGGTGCAATGGTAGAGATGTTGAATTGAGTTTTTGAGGTTTTGGGTTTAATTCACTCCAATTGATTTATTTGGTGTGTTTGTTTGGGAGGAAGGCACGCTACAAGATTGCAATGAGGTCAAAAACCAATGGATTGTTTGCAGGGGACAGGTTTGCTAGTGTCTGTAGTGTATATGCTACCCTTCTTTCGTTTATTAATTGTGTTTGTGAGGGAGACAAGCTAGGTGCCACTCCCATATGACTATGTAGAGTAATGGTTAAGGAGCTGAACCCCAGTGCTTAAGGTCCAGGGTTCAATTCCCTTGTGCTCCATCTGAACTTTCTCTGATCTCTCTTCTACATTTTTTTTGTTTGGTGAGGGAGAAAAAAGCTATTGTTAGCAACCAGGTAGACCAAAACACAAGCCACCCAGTTCATGCATTTAAATTGAATGATTTACTCAAAGGGATTTGGGTCACTCTGTCAGCATTAGCCATTTTCCCCACATTTGAATATTTATATCATCATTCACAGGCCGTACAAAATCATCAACTTAAAAATTACCCCTGCATTGTATAGTAACATAGTAACATAGTAACATAGTTCATAAGGTTGAAAAAAGACCAAAGTCCATCAAGTTCAACCTATATACATATTGTGTCCCTACCGTGTTGATCCAGAGGAAGGCAAAAAACCCTTATGAAGCAGATGCCAATTGCCCCATACCAGGGGGAAAATTCCTTTCCGACTCCAAATATGGCAATCAGAATAAATCCCTGGATCAACGTTCTGTCCCTATTAATCTACTATCCATAACTTGTGATATTATTGCTTTCAAGAAACACGTCCAGGCTCCTTTTAAACTCTTTTATTGAGTTTACCATTACCACTTCCTCTGGCAGAGAGTTCCATAGTCTCACCGCTCTTACTGTAAAGAACCCCCGTCTGTGCTGGTGTAGAAACCTTCTTTCCTCCAGCCGTAGAGGATGTCCCCTTGTTATCCCACCATACATCCCCACATTGTGTATTGATTTATGTGATGACCCTCAGCCACCCCTACATGTAAATGAATGCCCCATTGCCCCCCACACCCTTGTGTATTGTCCTCATCCATTTTCTTTGAGAAATCCAGGTGCTGTGGTTGCAGTGGGATGTGTCCGATTGGTTGAACCTGGTCAAGTGACTCCACCAGCCAACCAGGCATTGGGATTGAGACCCGGCGGGGGTTAAGCTTCACTTGCAGCCCTTGGTTCTTTTGATGTTCATTTTCTTTGAGAAATCCAGGTGCTGTGGTTGCAGTGGGATGTGTCCAGGCCAAGGCTTATCTTTGTACAGTATTTCCCCTGTCTCTGTTTTTGCATTGCCATTGGCCCTATTCTTTTGTGTTTTAGTTGTTTTTCTCCTGCTTCCACCTTTGCTGTTACTGAAGGCACAAGGCGTCACAGACCCTATCATCTCCAATAATACTAATGTATTTTCCTTCACTTATCATGAGTAGTTCTTCTTCTTTCCATAGCTTTAACATGTCCTGTTCAATCCCTTTTCTGTTGTGTTGTGTCTTTGAAGCTAACGTTCCCTCGCTTTTAGTCTCTACCGCTTCTGCTGGGAGACTGTTCCATTTCTCTACCACTCTAGGAGTAAAACTCCTTTACATTCCATCTAAGCCTCTAACTCACTAGTTTCAGATTATGACCTTGTTTAACCATATCTCCTCTTTTGAAACAAACATCCCTCCTGTGATTTGTTAAATGCCTTTAAGGATTTCCAGTATTTTCTCCAAGCTTATACATATCGAGATTCCCTAGTCTTTCCTGATCCTGAGCCTGCGTTATTCTTATCTACAATGGTAAGTTGAACATTTCCTTTCACTGTAACTCATCTAGTACTCATAGTTTCCTCAGAGAATTGTGTTGCTTCTTTACATGTAGAGATACATATATCAGCATTTCTTCCTTTTTTTTTTCCTTCTTTACTTTTCTTTTCGCCATTGTCTTTATCCCTTTTCCGAAGGCTGGTATCTCTTACTCTTCTAGCCTATCCTCTCTCATTGTGTTCCTCTTTTTTACCCAAGTGGTGTTTTTCTGTTCCAAGCTGATGGCCACAAAACACCCCTACGTCAGAGGGCTCAGCTAACAGCACAGACCTGTGGGATAAAACAAGCAGTGTGTCCTGCATCAATTTGTCTATTTTGTCACATTAACGGCTCGGTGGAGTTTGCTATCCCAGTTTGGAGTTAACGGAAGTATGGAAAATGCTACACCCAATCACACATGAAGTTTTGCCGAGCCAATAGAGACGCAACTCCCACCTAGGAAGTGACTTGACGTGGCACATTAAGGCACTTCACATTTTTTATCTTTTATGGAAATAAAATGAATTATTTAAGTGTGTGTGTATTATTATTATTATTTTTTTTAATATTCCTTTGGTATGTAGCTTTCTGCTTTCCCCCCTCCAGTGTGAGGATTTGTGGACAGTTGTACAAAAGCAAACATAGGGGTTTAATTTGAGTGAATTTTCAGCTCTGGCCAAGATAGTCCTGGCTATTTGTGGATTGTTGCTATAACAGACCACCTCAATATCAGAAGCAAGTCTACGGCAGAGACCTGATTTAAACTCCTTGACTTTGCTATACATTCTAATTGCCAAATTATTAATCCGTTTCTGCAGCGTAAAGAGCTTGGCTGGCCCTGTATAATGCATAGCTAAGTCAATGAGATGTCGCTGAAAAATCCCTGACCATTAAATTATGCACTATACAGGAACAGCACAGCCATTCTAGCAAGAGGAACCTGTAAGTCTGGGCAATATGAGCTCTCCCGTCAACCCTCCTTCCAGGGAATACTCTCCAATTAAGGAAGTGACTGCTGGAGAATTTCTTCTGCCTGCTGAGCCAAGACAGGCTTATCTTAGTCAAGCAGCAGCTGCCCCTCAGCCCTAGCATCCTGATTGGTAGGTGGTGTCACCTGACCAGGGCTGACCAATCAGAGCGAGGTGGACCTGGGCCGGCTGCTGATTGGTTGCTGGAGTCAGCTGACTAGGCTCAGCCAATCAGGGACTGCCCCTCAGCCCTAGCGTCCTGATTGGTGGGTGTTGTGACCTGACTAGGGCTGACCAATCAGAGCGAGGTGACCCTGGGCCGGCTGCTGATTGGTCGCTGGAGTCAGCTGACTAGGCTCAGCCAATCAGGGGCTGCCCCTCAGCCCTAGCCTCCTGATTGGTGGGTGGTGTCACCTGACCAGGGCTGACCAATCAGAGCGAGGGAAACCTGGGCCGGCTGCTGATTGGTCGCTGGGGTCAGCTGACTAGGCTCAGCCAATCAGGGGCTGCCCCTCAGCCCTAGCCTCCTGATTGGTGGGTGGTGTCACCTGACCAGGGCTGACCAATCAGAGCGAGGGATTCCTAGGCCGGCTGCTGATTGGTCGCTGGGGTCAGCTGACTAGGCTCAGCCAATCAGGGGCTGCCCCTCAGCCCTAGCCTCCTGATTGGTGGGTGGTGTCACCTGACCAGGGCTGACCAATCAGAGCGAGGGATTCCTAGGCCGGCTGCTGATTGGTCGCTGGGGTCAGCTGACTAGGCTCAGCCAATCAGGGGCTGCCCCTCAGCCCTAGCCTCCTGATTGGTGGGTGGTGTCACCTGACCAGGGCTGACCAATCAGAGCGAGGGATTCCTAGGCCGGCTGCTGATTGGTCGCTGGGGTCAGCTGACAAGGCTCAGCCAATCAGGGGCTGCCCCTCAGCCCTAGCCTCCTGATTGCTTTGTATTATTATTTATGAATTATGAATTATGATTTATGAATTATGAATTAATATTTAATTGTTAAAGGAATCCTTAATAAATGCTGCTTGAATTTACGGGTATCACGAGCGACATTACTGGTGTGGGAACGAGCCGGCAGTAGCCAGAATCAAACTCACGAGCAACAGGGTGGAAGTCGAACACCTTAACCACAACTCTAAGTCAGAGATACTGAGAGGCACCCGTCTCAGTAGCATATTGGTTTAGGTGTTACGTGATTTTAGTTTAGCTTTAGGTGATTCCCTGAGGCTTATTTTTTACGTCACCACGTAGACCAAAATTTAAGCCGTATTGTCTCTGCCCCTACAAGCTACCATTCTTTAGTTTATTTAGAAGTCAGGCCAGCTGGAGGACTGTATTGTATAAAGGACTGATTTTCCAAGCTTTGCCATCCAGTCTCTGTAGCCTAATGGCTAAGGTGTTGTGCTTGGTACCTTGACGCCCTGAGTTCAATTCCCCTAGGCTTCAACTGTGTCTGCTCTGCTTTTTGGTTTTTAAGTAAGCACATAGACCAAAACATAAGCCATTTTGTCTTTGCCCTTGCAAGCCACCCTTCTTTAGTTTATTTAGTACATTTGTTTGGGAGTCAGGCTAGTTAAAGGGCTGTAAAAACTAAAAGATTGAAAACAGGGCCTTATACCTGTTCTCTGTGGTGCAATGGTAGAGATGTTGAATTGAGTTTTTGAGGTTTTGGGTTTAATTCACTCCAATTGATTTATTTGGTGTTTTTTTTTGGGAGGAAGGCACGCTACAAGATTGCAATGAGGTCAAAAACCAATGGATTGTTTGCAGGGGACAGGTTTGCTAGTGTCTGTAGTGTATATGCTACCCTTCTTTCGTTTATTAATTGTGTTTGTGAGGGAGACAAGCTAGGTGCCACTCCCATATGACTATGTAGAGTAATGGTTAAGGTGCTGAACCCCAGTGCTTAAGGTCCAGGGTTCAATTCCCTTGTGCTCCATCTGAACTTTCTCTGATCTCTCTTCTACATTTTTTTTGTTTGGTGAGGGAGAAAAAAGCTATTGTTAGCAACCAGGTAGACCAAAACACAAGCCACCCAGTTCATGCATTTAAATTGAATGATTTACTCAAAGGGATTTGGGTCACTCTGTCAGCATTAGCCATTTTCCCCACATTTGAATATTTATATCATCATTCACAGGCCGTACAAAATCATCAACTTAAAAATTACCCCTGCATTGTATAGTAACATAGTAACATAGTAACATAGTTCATAAGGTTGAAAAAAGACCAAAGTCCATCAAGTTCAACCTATATACATATTGTGTCCCTACCGTGTTGATCCAGAGGAAGGCAAAAAACCCTTATGAAGCAGATGCCAATTGCCCCATACCAGGGGGAAAATTCCTTTCCGACTCCAAATATGGCAATCAGAATAAATCCCTGGATCAACGTTCTGTCCCTATTAATCTACTATCCATAACTTGTGATATTATTGCTTTCAAGAAACACGTCCAGGCTCCTTTTAAACTCTTTTATTGAGTTTACCATTACCACTTCCTCTGGCAGAGAGTTCCATAGTCTCACCGCTCTTACTGTAAAGAACCCCCGTCTGTGCTGGTGTAGAAACCTTCTTTCCTCCAGCCGTAGAGGATGTCCCCTTGTTATCCCACCATACATCCCCACATTGTGTATTGATTTATGTGATGACCCTCAGCCACCCCTACATGTAAATGAATGCATCATTGCCCCCCACACCCTTGTGTATTGTCCTCATCCATTTTCTTTGAGAAATCCAGGTGCTGTGGTTGCAGTGGGATGTGTCCGATTGGTTGAACCTGGTCAAGTGACTCCACCAGCCAACCAGGCATTGGGATTGAGACCCGGCGGGGGTTAAGCTTCTCTTGCAGCCCTTGGTTCTTTTGATGTTCATTTTCTTTGAGAAATCCAGGTGCTGTGGTTGCAGTGGGATGTGTCCAGGCCAGGGCTTATCTTTGTACAGTATTTCCCCTGTCTCTGTTTTTGCATTGCCATTGGCCCTATTCTTTTGTGTTTTAGTTGTTTTTTTCCTGCTTCCACCTTTGCTGTTACTGAAGGCACAAGGCGTCACAGACCCTATCATCTCCAATAATACTAATGTATTTTCCTTCACTTATCATGAGTAGTTCTTCTTCTTTCCATAGCTTTAACATGTCCTGTTCAATCCCTTTTCTGTTGTGTTGTGTCTTTGAAGCTAACGTTCCCTCGCTTTTAGTCTCTACCGCTTCTGCTGGGAGACTGTTCCATTTCTCTACCACTCTAGGAGTAAAACTCCTTTACATTCCATCTAAGCCTCTAACTCACTAGTTTCAGATTATGACCTTGTTTAACCATATCTCCTCTTTTGAAACAAACATCCCTCCTGTGATTTGTTAAATGCCTTTAAGGATTTCCAGTATTTTCTCCAAGCTTATACATATCGAGATTCCCTAGTCTTTCCTGATCCTGAGCCTGCGTTATTCTTATCTACAATGGTAAGTTGAACATTTCCTTTCACTGTAACTCATCTAGTACTCATAGTTTCCTCAGAGAATTGTGTTGCTTCTTTACATGTAGAGATACATATATCAGCATTTCTTCCTTTTTTTTTTTCCTTCTTTACTTTTCTTTTCGCCATTGTCTTTATCCCTTTTCCGAAGGCTGGTATCTCTTACTCTTCTAGCCTATCCTCTCTCATTGTGTTCCTCTTTTTTACCCAAGTGGTGTTTTTCTGTTCCAAGCTGATGGCCACAAAACACCCCTACGTCAGAGGGCTCAGCTAACAGCACAGACCTGTGGGATAAAACAAGCAGTGTGTCCTGCATCAATTTGTCTATTTTGTCACATTAACGGCTCGGTGGAGTTTGCTATCCCAGTTTGGAGTTAACGGAAGTATGGAAAATGCTACACCCAATCACACATGAAGTTTTGCCGAGCCAATAGAGATGCAACTCCCACCTAGGAAGTGACTTGACGTGGCACATTAAGGCACTTCACATTTTTTATCTTTTATGGAAATAAAATGAATTATTTAAGTGTGTGTGTATTATTATTATTATTATTTTTTTTAATATTCCTTTGGTATGTAGCTTTCTGCTTTCCCCCCTCCAGTGTGAGGATTTGTGGACAGTTGTACAAAAGCAAACATAGGGGTTTAATTTGAGTGAATTTTCAGCTCTGGCCAAGATAGTCCTGGCTATTTGTGGATTGTTGCTATAACAGACCACCTCAATATCAGAAGCAAGTCTACGGCAGAGACCTGATTTAAACTCCTTGACTTTGCTATACATTCTAATTGCCAAATTATTAATCCGTTTCTGCAGCGTAAAGAGCTTGGCTGGCCCTGTATAATGCATAGCTAAGTCAATGAGATGTCGCTGAAAAATCCCTGACCATTAAATTATGCACTATACAGGAACAGCACAGCCATTCTAGCAAGAGGAACCTGTAAGTCTGGGCAATATGAGCTCTCCCGTCAACCCTCCTTCCAGGGAATACTCTCCAATTAAGGAAGTGACTGCTGGAGAATTTCTTCTGCCTGCTGAGCCAAGACAGGCTTATCTTAGTCAAGCAGCAGCTGCCCCTCAGCCCTAGCATCCTGATTGGTAGGTGGTGTCACCTGACCAGGGCTGACCAATCAGAGCGAGGTGGACCTGGGCCGGCTGCTGATTGGTTGCTGGAGTCAGCTGACTAGGCTCAGCCAATCAGGGGCTGCCCCTCAGCCCTAGCGTCCTGATTGGTGGGTGTTGTGACCTGACCAGGGCTGACCAATCAGAGCGAGGGAAACCTGGGCTGGCTGCTGATTGGTCGCTGGGGTCAGCTGACTAGGCTCAGCCAATCAGGGGCTGCCCCTCAGCCCTAGCCTCCTGATTGGTAGGTGGTGTCACCTGACTAGGGCTGACCAATCAGAGCGAGGTGAACCTGGGCCGGCTGCTGATTGGTCGCTGGAGTCAGCTGACTAGGCTCAGCCAATCAGGGGCTGCCCCTCAGCCCTAGCCTCCTGATTGGTGGGTGGTGTCACCTGACCAGGGCTGACCAATCAGAGCGAGGGAAACCTGGGCCGGCTGCTGATTGGTCGCTGGGGTCAGCTGACTAGGCTCAGCCAATCAGGGGCTGCCCCTCAGCCCTAGCCTCCTGATTGGTGGGTGGTGTCACCTGACCAGGGCTGACCAATCAGAGCGAGGGATTCCTAGGCCGGCTGCTGATTGGTCGCTGGGGTCAGCTGACTAGGCTCAGCCAATCAGGGGCTGCCCCTCAGCCCTAGCCTCCTGATTGGTGGGTGGTGTCACCTGACCAGGGCTGACCAATCAGAGCGAGGGATTCCTAGGCCGGCTGCTGATTGGTCGCTGGGGTCAGCTGACTAGGCTCAGCCAATCAGGGGCTGCCCCTCAGCCCTAGCCTCCTGATTGGTGGGTGGTGTCACCTGACCAGGTCTGACCAATCAGAGCGAAGGATTCCTGGGCCGGCTGCTGATTGGTCGCTGGAGTCAGCTGACAAGGCTCAGCCAATCAGGGGCTGCCCCTCAGCCCTAGCCTCCTGATTGCTTTGTATTATTATTTATGAATTATGAATTATGATTTATGAATTATGAATTAATATTTAATTGTTAAAGGAATCCTTAATAAATGCTGCTTGAATTTACGGGTATCACGAGCGACATTACTGGTGTGGGAACGAGCCGGCAGTAGCCAGAATCAAACTCACGAGCAACAGGGTGGAAGTCGAACACCTTAACCACAACTCTAAGTCAGAGATACTGAGAGGCACCCGTCTCAGTAGCATATTGGTTTAGGTGTTACGTGATTTTAGTTTAGCTTTAGGTGATTCCCTGAGGCTTATTTTTACGTCACCACGTAGACCAAAATTTAAGCCGTATTGTCTCTGCCCCTACAAGCTACCATTCTTTAGTTTATTTAGAAGTCAGGCCAGCTGGAGGACTGTATTGTATAAAGGACTGATTTTCCAAGCTTTGCCATCCAGTCTCTGTAGCCTAATGGCTAAGGTGTTGTGCTTGGTACCTTGACGCCCTGAGTTCAATTCCCCTAGGCTTCAACTGTGTCTGCTCTGCTTTTTGGTTTTTAAGTAAGCACATAGACCAAAACATAAGCCATTTTGTCTTTGCCCTTGCAAGCCACCCTTCTTTAGTTTATTTAGTACATTTGTTTGGGAGTCAGGCTAGTTAAAGGGCTGTAAAAACTAAAAGATTGAAAACAGGGCCTTATACCTGTTCTCTGTGGTGCAATGGTAGAGATGTTGAATTGAGTTTTTGAGGTTTTGGGTTTAATTCACTCCAATTGATTTATTTGGTGTGTTTGTTTGGGAGGAAGGCACGCTACAAGATTGCAATGAGGTCAAAAACCAATGGTTTGTTTGCAGGGGACAGGTTTGCTAGTGTCTGTAGTGTATATGCTACCCTTCTTTCGTTTATTAATTGTGTTTGTGAGGGAGACAAGCTAGGTGCCACTCCCATATGACTATGTAGAGTAATGGTTAAGGAGCTGAACCCCAGTGCTTAAGGTCCAGGGTTCAATTCCCTTGTGCTCCATCTGAACTTTCTTAATCTCTCTTCTACATTTTTTTTGTTTGGTGAGGGAGAAAAAAGCTATTGTTAGCAACCAGGTAGACCAAAACACAAGCCACCCAGTTCATGCATTTAAATTGAATGATTTACTCAAAGGGATTTGGGTCACTCTGTCAGCATTAGCCATTTTCCCCACATTTGAATATTTATATCATCATTCACAGGCCGTACAAAATCATCAACTTAAAAATTACCCCTGCATTGTATAGTAACATAGTAACATAGTAACATAGTTCATAAGGTTGAAAAAAGACCAAAGTCCATCAAGTTCAACCTATATACATATTGTGTCCCTACCGTGTTGATCCAGAGGAAGGCAAAAAACCCTTATGAAGCAGATGCCAATTGCCCCATACCAGGGGGAAAATTCCTTTCCGACTCCAAATATGGCAATCAGAATAAATCCCTGGATCAACGTTCTGTCCCTATTAATCTACTATCCATAACTTGTGATATTATTGCTTTCAAGAAACACGTCCAGGCTCCTTTTAAACTCTTTTATTGAGTTTACCATTACCACTTCCTCTGGCAGAGAGTTCCATAGTCTCACCGCTCTTACTGTAAAGAACCCCCGTCTGTGCTGGTGTAGAAACCTTCTTTCCTCCAGCCGTAGAGGATGTCCCCTTGTTATCCCACCATACATCCCCACATTGTGTATTGATTTATGTGATGACCCTCAGCCACCCCTACATGTAAATGAATGCCCCATTGCCCCCCACACCCTTGTGTATTGTCCTCATCCATTTTCTTTGAGAAATCCAGGTGCTGTGGTTGCAGTGGGATGTGTCCGATTGGTTGAACCTGGTCAAGTGACTCCACCAGCCAACCAGGCATTGGGATTGAGACCCGGCGGGGGTTAAGCTTCACTTGCAGCCCTTGGTTCTTTTGATGTTCATTTTCTTTGAGAAATCCAGGTGCTGTGGTTGCAGTGGGATGTGTCCAGGCCAGGGCTTATCTTTGTACAGTATTTCCCCTGTCTCTGTTTTTGCATTGCCATTGGCCCTATTCTTTTGTGTTTTAGTTGTTTTTCTCCTGCTTCCACCTTTGCTGTTACTGAAGGCACAAGGCGTCACAGACCCTATCATCTCCAATAATACTAATGTATTTTCCTTCACTTATCATGAGTAGTTCTTCTTCTTTCCATAGCTTTAACATGTCCTGTTCAATCCCTTTTCTGTTGTGTTGTGTCTTTGAAGCTAACGTTCCCTCGCTTTTAGTCTCTACCGCTTCTGCTGGGAGACTGTTCCATTTCTCTACCACTCTAGGAGTAAAACTCCTTTACATTCCATCTAAGCCTCTAACTCACTAGTTTCAGATTATGACCTTGTTTAACCATATCTCCTCTTTTGAAACAAACATCCCTCCTGTGATTTGTTAAATGCCTTTAAGGATTTCCAGTATTTTCTCCAAGCTTATACATATCGAGATTCCCTAGTCTTTCCTGATCCTGAGCCTGCGTTATTCTTATCTACAATGGTAAGTTGAACATTTCCTTTCACTGTAACTCATCTAGTACTCATAGTTTCCTCAGAGAATTGTGTTGCTTCTTTACATGTAGAGATACATATATCAGCATTTCTTCCTTTTTTTTTTCCTTCTTTACTTTTCTTTTCGCCATTGTCTTTATCCCTTTTCCGAAGGCTGGTATCTCTTACTCTTCTAGCCTATCCTCTCTCATTGTGTTCCTCTTTTTTACCCAAGTGGTGTTTTTCTGTTCCAAGCTGATGGCCACAAAACACCCCTACGTCAGAGGGCTCAGCTAACAGCACAGACCTGTGGGATAAAACAAGCAGTGTGTCCTGCATCAATTTGTCTATTTTGTCACATTAACGGCTCGGTGGAGTTTGCTATCCCAGTTTGGAGTTAACGGAAGTATGGAAAATGCTACACCCAATCACACATGAAGTTTTGCCGAGCCAATAGAGACGCAACTCCCACCTAGGAAGTGACTTGACGTGGCACATTAAGGCACTTCACATTTTTTATCTTTTATGGAAATAAAATGAATTATTTAAGTGTGTGTGTATTATTATTATTATTTTTTTTAATATTCCTTTGGTATGTAGCTTTCTGCTTTCCCCCCTCCAGTGTGAGGATTTGTGGACAGTTGTACAAAAGCAAACATAGGGGTTTAATTTGAGTGAATTTTCAGCTCTGGCCAAGATAGTCCTGGCTATTTGTGGATTGTTGCTATAACAGACCACCTCAATATCAGAAGCAAGTCTACGGCAGAGACCTGATTTAAACTCCTTGACTTTGCTATACATTCTAATTGCCAAATTATTAATCCGTTTCTGCAGCGTAAAGAGCTTGGCTGGCCCTGTATAATGCATAGCTAAGTCAATGAGATGTCGCTGAAAAATCCCTGACCATTAAATTATGCACTATACAGGAACAGCACAGCCATTCTAGCAAGAGGAACCTGTAAGTCTGGGCAATATGAGCTCTCCCGTCAACCCTCCTTCCAGGGAATACTCTCCAATTAAGGAAGTGACTGCTGGAGAATTTCTTCTGCCTGCTGAGCCAAGACAGGCTTATCTTAGTCAAGCAGCAGCTGCCCCTCAGCCCTAGCATCCTGATTGGTAGGTGGTGTCACCTGACCAGGGCTGACCAATCAGAGCGAGGTGGACCTGGGCCGGCTGCTGATTGGTTGCTGGAGTCAGCTGACTAGGCTCAGCCAATCAGGGACTGCCCCTCAGCCCTAGCGTCCTGATTGGTGGGTGTTGTGACCTGACTAGGGCTGACCAATCAGAGCGAGGTGACCCTGGGCCGGCTGCTGATTGGTCGCTGGAGTCAGCTGACTAGGCTCAGCCAATCAGGGGCTGCCCCTCAGCCCTAGCCTCCTGATTGGTGGGTGGTGTCACCTGACCAGGGCTGACCAATCAGAGCGAGGGAAACCTGGGCCGGCTGCTGATTGGTCGCTGGGGTCAGCTGACTAGGCTCAGCCAATCAGGGGCTGCCCCTCAGCCCTAGCCTCCTGATTGGTGGGTGGTGTCACCTGACCAGGGCTGACCAATCAGAGCGAGGGATTCCTAGGCCGGCTGCTGATTGGTCGCTGGGGTCAGCTGACTAGGCTCAGCCAATCAGGGGCTGCCCCTCAGCCCTAGCCTCCTGATTGGTGGGTGGTGTCACCTGACCAGGGCTGACCAATCAGAGCGAGGGATTCCTAGGCCGGCTGCTGATTGGTCGCTGGGGTCAGCTGACTAGGCTCAGCCAATCAGGGGCTGCCCCTCAGCCCTAGCCTCCTGATTGGTGGGTGGTGTCACCTGACCAGGGCTGACCAATCAGAGCGAGGGATTCCTAGGCCGGCTGCTGATTGGTCGCTGGGGTCAGCTGACAAGGCTCAGCCAATCAGGGGCTGCCCCTCAGCCCTAGCCTCCTGATTGCTTTGTATTATTATTTATGAATTATGAATTATGATTTATGAATTATGAATTAATATTTAATTGTTAAAGGAATCCTTAATAAATGCTGCTTGAATTTACGGGTATCACGAGCGACATTACTGGTGTGGGAACGAGCCGGCAGTAGCCAGAATCAAACTCACGAGCAACAGGGTGGAAGTCGAACACCTTAACCACAACTCTAAGTCAGAGATACTGAGAGGCACCCGTCTCAGTAGCATATTGGTTTAGGTGTTACGTGATTTTAGTTTAGCTTTAGGTGATTCCCTGAGGCTTATTTTTTACGTCACCACGTAGACCAAAATTTAAGCCGTATTGTCTCTGCCCCTACAAGCTACCATTCTTTAGTTTATTTAGAAGTCAGGCCAGCTGGAGGACTGTATTGTATAAAGGACTGATTTTCCAAGCTTTGCCATCCAGTCTCTGTAGCCTAATGGCTAAGGTGTTGTGCTTGGTACCTTGACGCCCTGAGTTCAATTCCCCTAGGCTTCAACTGTGTCTGCTCTGCTTTTTGGTTTTTAAGTAAGCACATAGACCAAAACATAAGCCATTTTGTCTTTGCCCTTGCAAGCCACCCTTCTTTAGTTTATTTAGTACATTTGTTTGGGAGTCAGGCTAGTTAAAGGGCTGTAAAAACTAAAAGATTGAAAACAGGGCCTTATACCTGTTCTCTGTGGTGCAATGGTAGAGATGTTGAATTGAGTTTTTGAGGTTTTGGGTTTAATTCACTCCAATTGATTTATTTGGTGTTTTTTTTTGGGAGGAAGGCACGCTACAAGATTGCAATGAGGTCAAAAACCAATGGATTGTTTGCAGGGGACAGGTTTGCTAGTGTCTGTAGTGTATATGCTACCCTTCTTTCGTTTATTAATTGTGTTTGTGAGGGAGACAAGCTAGGTGCCACTCCCATATGACTATGTAGAGTAATGGTTAAGGTGCTGAACCCCAGTGCTTAAGGTCCAGGGTTCAATTCCCTTGTGCTCCATCTGAACTTTCTCTGATCTCTCTTCTACATTTTTTTTGTTTGGTGAGGGAGAAAAAAGCTATTGTTAGCAACCAGGTAGACCAAAACACAAGCCACCCAGTTCATGCATTTAAATTGAATGATTTACTCAAAGGGATTTGGGTCACTCTGTCAGCATTAGCCATTTTCCCCACATTTGAATATTTATATCATCATTCACAGGCCGTACAAAATCATCAACTTAAAAATTACCCCTGCATTGTATAGTAACATAGTAACATAGTAACATAGTTCATAAGGTTGAAAAAAGACCAAAGTCCATCAAGTTCAACCTATATACATATTGTGTCCCTACCGTGTTGATCCAGAGGAAGGCAAAAAACCCTTATGAAGCAGATGCCAATTGCCCCATACCAGGGGGAAAATTCCTTTCCGACTCCAAATATGGCAATCAGAATAAATCCCTGGATCAACGTTCTGTCCCTATTAATCTACTATCCATAACTTGTGATATTATTGCTTTCAAGAAACACGTCCAGGCTCCTTTTAAACTCTTTTATTGAGTTTACCATTACCACTTCCTCTGGCAGAGAGTTCCATAGTCTCACCGCTCTTACTGTAAAGAACCCCCGTCTGTGCTGGTGTAGAAACCTTCTTTCCTCCAGCCGTAGAGGATGTCCCCTTGTTATCCCACCATACATCCCCACATTGTGTATTGATTTATGTGATGACCCTCAGCCACCCCTACATGTAAATGAATGCATCATTGCCCCCCACACCCTTGTGTATTGTCCTCATCCATTTTCTTTGAGAAATCCAGGTGCTGTGGTTGCAGTGGGATGTGTCCGATTGGTTGAACCTGGTCAAGTGACTCCACCAGCCAACCAGGCATTGGGATTGAGACCCGGCGGGGGTTAAGCTTCTCTTGCAGCCCTTGGTTCTTTTGATGTTCATTTTCTTTGAGAAATCCAGGTGCTGTGGTTGCAGTGGGATGTGTCCAGGCCAGGGCTTATCTTTGTACAGTATTTCCCCTGTCTCTGTTTTTGCATTGCCATTGGCCCTATTCTTTTGTGTTTTAGTTGTTTTTTTCCTGCTTCCACCTTTGCTGTTACTGAAGGCACAAGGCGTCACAGACCCTATCATCTCCAATAATACTAATGTATTTTCCTTCACTTATCATGAGTAGTTCTTCTTCTTTCCATAGCTTTAACATGTCCTGTTCAATCCCTTTTCTGTTGTGTTGTGTCTTTGAAGCTAACGTTCCCTCGCTTTTAGTCTCTACCGCTTCTGCTGGGAGACTGTTCCATTTCTCTACCACTCTAGGAGTAAAACTCCTTTACATTCCATCTAAGCCTCTAACTCACTAGTTTCAGATTATGACCTTGTTTAACCATATCTCCTCTTTTGAAACAAACATCCCTCCTGTGATTTGTTAAATGCCTTTAAGGATTTCCAGTATTTTCTCCAAGCTTATACATATCGAGATTCCCTAGTCTTTCCTGATCCTGAGCCTGCGTTATTCTTATCTACAATGGTAAGTTGAACATTTCCTTTCACTGTAACTCATCTAGTACTCATAGTTTCCTCAGAGAATTGTGTTGCTTCTTTACATGTAGAGATACATATATCAGCATTTCTTCCTTTTTTTTTTTCCTTCTTTACTTTTCTTTTCGCCATTGTCTTTATCCCTTTTCCGAAGGCTGGTATCTCTTACTCTTCTAGCCTATCCTCTCTCATTGTGTTCCTCTTTTTTACCCAAGTGGTGTTTTTCTGTTCCAAGCTGATGGCCACAAAACACCCCTACGTCAGAGGGCTCAGCTAACAGCACAGACCTGTGGGATAAAACAAGCAGTGTGTCCTGCATCAATTTGTCTATTTTGTCACATTAACGGCTCGGTGGAGTTTGCTATCCCAGTTTGGAGTTAACGGAAGTATGGAAAATGCTACACCCAATCACACATGAAGTTTTGCCGAGCCAATAGAGATGCAACTCCCACCTAGGAAGTGACTTGACGTGGCACATTAAGGCACTTCACATTTTTTATCTTTTATGGAAATAAAATGAATTATTTAAGTGTGTGTGTATTATTATTATTATTATTTTTTTTAATATTCCTTTGGTATGTAGCTTTCTGCTTTCCCCCCTCCAGTGTGAGGATTTGTGGACAGTTGTACAAAAGCAAACATAGGGGTTTAATTTGAGTGAATTTTCAGCTCTGGCCAAGATAGTCCTGGCTATTTGTGGATTGTTGCTATAACAGACCACCTCAATATCAGAAGCAAGTCTACGGCAGAGACCTGATTTAAACTCCTTGACTTTGCTATACATTCTAATTGCCAAATTATTAATCCGTTTCTGCAGCGTAAAGAGCTTGGCTGGCCCTGTATAATGCATAGCTAAGTCAATGAGATGTCGCTGAAAAATCCCTGACCATTAAATTATGCACTATACAGGAACAGCACAGCCATTCTAGCAAGAGGAACCTGTAAGTCTGGGCAATATGAGCTCTCCCGTCAACCCTCCTTCCAGGGAATACTCTCCAATTAAGGAAGTGACTGCTGGAGAATTTCTTCTGCCTGCTGAGCCAAGACAGGCTTATCTTAGTCAAGCAGCAGCTGCCCCTCAGCCCTAGCATCCTGATTGGTAGGTGGTGTCACCTGACCAGGGCTGACCAATCAGAGCGAGGTGGACCTGGGCCGGCTGCTGATTGGTTGCTGGAGTCAGCTGACTAGGCTCAGCCAATCAGGGGCTGCCCCTCAGCCCTAGCGTCCTGATTGGTGGGTGTTGTCACCTGACCAGGGCTGACCAATCAGAGCGAGGGAAACCTGGGCTGGCTGCTGATTGGTCGCTGGGGTCAGCTGACTAGGCTCAGCCAATCAGGGGCTGCCCCTCAGCCCTAGCCTCCTGATTGGTAGGTGGTGTCACCTGACTAGGGCTGACCAATCAGAGCGAGGTGAACCTGGGCCGGCTGCTGATTGGTCGCTGGAGTCAGCTGACTAGGCTCAGCCAATCAGGGGCTGCCCCTCAGCCCTAGCCTCCTGATTGGTGGGTGGTGTCACCTGACCAGGGCTGACCAATCAGAGCGAGGGAAACCTGGGCCGGCTGCTGATTGGTCGCTGGGGTCAGCTGACTAGGCTCAGCCAATCAGGGGCTGCCCCTCAGCCCTAGCCTCCTGATTGGTGGGTGGTGTCACCTGACCAGGGCTGACCAATCAGAGCGAGGGATTCCTAGGCCGGCTGCTGATTGGTCGCTGGGGTCAGCTGACTAGGCTCAGCCAATCAGGGGCTGCCCCTCAGCCCTAGCCTCCTGATTGGTGGGTGGTGTCACCTGACCAGGGCTGACCAATCAGAGCGAGGGATTCCTAGGCCGGCTGCTGATTGGTCGCTGGGGTCAGCTGACTAGGCTCAGCCAATCAGGGGCTGCCCCTCAGCCCTAGCCTCCTGATTGGTGGGTGGTGTCACCTGACCAGGTCTGACCAATCAGAGCGAAGGATTCCTGGGCCGGCTGCTGATTGGTCGCTGGAGTCAGCTGACAAGGCTCAGCCAATCAGGGGCTGCCCCTCAGCCCTAGCCTCCTGATTGCTTTGTATTATTATTTATGAATTATGAATTATGATTTATGAATTATGAATTAATATTTAATTGTTAAAGGAATCCTTAATAAATGCTGCTTGAATTTACGGGTATCACGAGCGACATTACTGGTGTGGGAACGAGCCGGCAGTAGCCAGAATCAAACTCACGAGCAACAGGGTGGAAGTCGAACACCTTAACCACAACTCTAAGTCAGAGATACTGAGAGGCACCCGTCTCAGTAGCATATTGGTTTAGGTGTTACGTGATTTTAGTTTAGCTTTAGGTGATTCCCTGAGGCTTATTTTTTACGTCACCACGTAGACCAAAATTTAAGCCGTATTGTCTCTGCCCCTACAAGCTACCATTCTTTAGTTTATTTAGAAGTCAGGCCAGCTGGAGGACTGTATTGTATAAAGGACTGATTTTCCAAGCTTTGCCATCCAGTCTCTGTAGCCTAATGGCTAAGGTGTTGTGCTTGGTACCTTGACGCCCTGAGTTCAATTCCCCTAGGCTTCAACTGTGTCTGCTCTGCTTTTTGGTTTTTAAGTAAGCACATAGACCAAAACATAAGCCATTTTGTCTTTGCCCTTGCAAGCCACCCTTCTTTAGTTTATTTAGTACATTTGTTTGGGAGTCAGGCTAGTTAAAGGGCTGTAAAAACTAAAAGATTGAAAACAGGGCCTTATACCTGTTCTCTGTGGTGCAATGGTAGAGATGTTGAATTGAGTTTTTGAGGTTTTGGGTTTAATTCACTCCAATTGATTTATTTGGTGTGTTTGTTTGGGAGGAAGGCACGCTACAAGATTGCAATGAGGTCAAAAACCAATGGTTTGTTTGCAGGGGACAGGTTTGCTAGTGTCTGTAGTGTATATGCTACCCTTCTTTCGTTTATTAATTGTGTTTGTGAGGGAGACAAGCTAGGTGCCACTCCCATATGACTATGTAGAGTAATGGTTAAGGAGCTGAACCCCAGTGCTTAAGGTCCAGGGTTCAATTCCCTTGTGCTCCATCTGAACTTTCTTAATCTCTCTTCTACATTTTTTTTGTTTGGTGAGGGAGAAAAAAGCTATTGTTAGCAACCAGGTAGACCAAAACACAAGCCACCCAGTTCATGCATTTAAATTGAATGATTTACTCAAAGGGATTTGGGTCACTCTGTCAGCATTAGCCATTTTCCCCACATTTGAATATTTATATCATCATTCACAGGCCGTACAAAATCATCAACTTAAAAATTACCCCTGCATTGTATAGTAACATAGTAACATAGTAACATAGTTCATAAGGTTGAAAAAAGACCAAAGTCCATCAAGTTCAACCTATATACATATTGTGTCCCTACCGTGTTGATCCAGAGGAAGGCAAAAAACCCTTATGAAGCAGATGCCAATTGCCCCATACCAGGGGGAAAATTCCTTTCCGACTCCAAATATGGCAATCAGAATAAATCCCTGGATCAACGTTCTGTCCCTATTAATCTACTATCCATAACTTGTGATATTATTGCTTTCAAGAAACACGTCCAGGCTCCTTTTAAACTCTTTTATTGAGTTTACCATTACCACTTCCTCTGGCAGAGAGTTCCATAGTCTCACCGCTCTTACTGTAAAGAACCCCCGTCTGTGCTGGTGTAGAAACCTTCTTTCCTCCAGCCGTAGAGGATGTCCCCTTGTTATCCCACCATACATCCCCACATTGTGTATTGATTTATGTGATGACCCTCAGCCACCCCTACATGTAAATGAATGCCCCATTGCCCCCCACACCCTTGTGTATTGTCCTCATCCATTTTCTTTGAGAAATCCAGGTGCTGTGGTTGCAGTGGGATGTGTCCGATTGGTTGAACCTGGTCAAGTGACTCCACCAGCCAACCAGGCATTGGGATTGAGACCCGGCGGGGGTTAAGCTTCACTTGCAGCCCTTGGTTCTTTTGATGTTCATTTTCTTTGAGAAATCCAGGTGCTGTGGTTGCAGTGGGATGTGTCCAGGCCAGGGCTTATCTTTGTACAGTATTTCCCCTGTCTCTGTTTTTGCATTGCCATTGGCCCTATTCTTTTGTGTTTTAGTTGTTTTTCTCCTGCTTCCACCTTTGCTGTTACTGAAGGCACAAGGCGTCACAGACCCTATCATCTCCAATAATACTAATGTATTTTCCTTCACTTATCATGAGTAGTTCTTCTTCTTTCCATAGCTTTAACATGTCCTGTTCAATCCCTTTTCTGTTGTGTTGTGTCTTTGAAGCTAACGTTCCCTCGCTTTTAGTCTCTACCGCTTCTGCTGGGAGACTGTTCCATTTCTCTACCACTCTAGGAGTAAAACTCCTTTACATTCCATCTAAGCCTCTAACTCACTAGTTTCAGATTATGACCTTGTTTAACCATATCTCCTCTTTTGAAACAAACATCCCTCCTGTGATTTGTTAAATGCCTTTAAGGATTTCCAGTATTTTCTCCAAGCTTATACATATCGAGATTCCCTAGTCTTTCCTGATCCTGAGCCTGCGTTATTCTTATCTACAATGGTAAGTTGAACATTTCCTTTCACTGTAACTCATCTAGTACTCATAGTTTCCTCAGAGAATTGTGTTGCTTCTTTACATGTAGAGATACATATATCAGCATTTCTTCCTTTTTTTTTTCCTTCTTTACTTTTCTTTTCGCCATTGTCTTTATCCCTTTTCCGAAGGCTGGTATCTCTTACTCTTCTAGCCTATCCTCTCTCATTGTGTTCCTCTTTTTTACCCAAGTGGTGTTTTTCTGTTCCAAGCTGATGGCCACAAAACACCCCTACGTCAGAGGGCTCAGCTAACAGCACAGACCTGTGGGATAAAACAAGCAGTGTGTCCTGCATCAATTTGTCTATTTTGTCACATTAACGGCTCGGTGGAGTTTGCTATCCCAGTTTGGAGTTAACGGAAGTATGGAAAATGCTACACCCAATCACACATGAAGTTTTGCCGAGCCAATAGAGACGCAACTCCCACCTAGGAAGTGACTTGACGTGGCACATTAAGGCACTTCACATTTTTTATCTTTTATGGAAATAAAATGAATTATTTAAGTGTGTGTGTATTATTATTATTATTTTTTTTAATATTCCTTTGGTATGTAGCTTTCTGCTTTCCCCCCTCCAGTGTGAGGATTTGTGGACAGTTGTACAAAAGCAAACATAGGGGTTTAATTTGAGTGAATTTTCAGCTCTGGCCAAGATAGTCCTGGCTATTTGTGGATTGTTGCTATAACAGACCACCTCAATATCAGAAGCAAGTCTACGGCAGAGACCTGATTTAAACTCCTTGACTTTGCTATACATTCTAATTGCCAAATTATTAATCCGTTTCTGCAGCGTAAAGAGCTTGGCTGGCCCTGTATAATGCATAGCTAAGTCAATGAGATGTCGCTGAAAAATCCCTGACCATTAAATTATGCACTATACAGGAACAGCACAGCCATTCTAGCAAGAGGAACCTGTAAGTCTGGGCAATATGAGCTCTCCCGTCAACCCTCCTTCCAGGGAATACTCTCCAATTAAGGAAGTGACTGCTGGAGAATTTCTTCTGCCTGCTGAGCCAAGACAGGCTTATCTTAGTCAAGCAGCAGCTGCCCCTCAGCCCTAGCATCCTGATTGGTAGGTGGTGTCACCTGACCAGGGCTGACCAATCAGAGCGAGGTGGACCTGGGCCGGCTGCTGATTGGTTGCTGGAGTCAGCTGACTAGGCTCAGCCAATCAGGGACTGCCCCTCAGCCCTAGCGTCCTGATTGGTGGGTGTTGTGACCTGACTAGGGCTGACCAATCAGAGCGAGGTGACCCTGGGCCGGCTGCTGATTGGTCGCTGGAGTCAGCTGACTAGGCTCAGCCAATCAGGGGCTGCCCCTCAGCCCTAGCCTCCTGATTGGTGGGTGGTGTCACCTGACCAGGGCTGACCAATCAGAGCGAGGGAAACCTGGGCCGGCTGCTGATTGGTCGCTGGGGTCAGCTGACTAGGCTCAGCCAATCAGGGGCTGCCCCTCAGCCCTAGCCTCCTGATTGGTGGGTGGTGTCACCTGACCAGGGCTGACCAATCAGAGCGAGGGATTCCTAGGCCGGCTGCTGATTGGTCGCTGGGGTCAGCTGACTAGGCTCAGCCAATCAGGGGCTGCCCCTCAGCCCTAGCCTCCTGATTGGTGGGTGGTGTCACCTGACCAGGGCTGACCAATCAGAGCGAGGGATTCCTAGGCCGGCTGCTGATTGGTCGCTGGGGTCAGCTGACTAGGCTCAGCCAATCAGGGGCTGCCCCTCAGCCCTAGCCTCCTGATTGGTGGGTGGTGTCACCTGACCAGGGCTGACCAATCAGAGCGAGGGATTCCTAGGCCGGCTGCTGATTGGTCGCTGGGGTCAGCTGACAAGGCTCAGCCAATCAGGGGCTGCCCCTCAGCCCTAGCCTCCTGATTGCTTTGTATTATTATTTATGAATTATGAATTATGATTTATGAATTATGAATTAATATTTAATTGTTAAAGGAATCCTTAATAAATGCTGCTTGAATTTACGGGTATCACGAGCGACATTACTGGTGTGGGAACGAGCCGGCAGTAGCCAGAATCAAACTCACGAGCAACAGGGTGGAAGTCGAACACCTTAACCACAACTCTAAGTCAGAGATACTGAGAGGCACCCGTCTCAGTAGCATATTGGTTTAGGTGTTACGTGATTTTAGTTTAGCTTTAGGTGATTCCCTGAGGCTTATTTTTTACGTCACCACGTAGACCAAAATTTAAGCCGTATTGTCTCTGCCCCTACAAGCTACCATTCTTTAGTTTATTTAGAAGTCAGGCCAGCTGGAGGACTGTATTGTATAAAGGACTGATTTTCCAAGCTTTGCCATCCAGTCTCTGTAGCCTAATGGCTAAGGTGTTGTGCTTGGTACCTTGACGCCCTGAGTTCAATTCCCCTAGGCTTCAACTGTGTCTGCTCTGCTTTTTGGTTTTTAAGTAAGCACATAGACCAAAACATAAGCCATTTTGTCTTTGCCCTTGCAAGCCACCCTTCTTTAGTTTATTTAGTACATTTGTTTGGGAGTCAGGCTAGTTAAAGGGCTGTAAAAACTAAAAGATTGAAAACAGGGCCTTATACCTGTTCTCTGTGGTGCAATGGTAGAGATGTTGAATTGAGTTTTTGAGGTTTTGGGTTTAATTCACTCCAATTGATTTATTTGGTGTTTTTTTTTGGGAGGAAGGCACGCTACAAGATTGCAATGAGGTCAAAAACCAATGGATTGTTTGCAGGGGACAGGTTTGCTAGTGTCTGTAGTGTATATGCTACCCTTCTTTCGTTTATTAATTGTGTTTGTGAGGGAGACAAGCTAGGTGCCACTCCCATATGACTATGTAGAGTAATGGTTAAGGTGCTGAACCCCAGTGCTTAAGGTCCAGGGTTCAATTCCCTTGTGCTCCATCGGAACTTTCTCTGATCTCTCTTCTACATTTTTTTTGTTTGGTGAGGGAGAAAAAAGCTATTGTTAGCAACCAGGTAGACCAAAACACAAGCCACCCAGTTCATGCATTTAAATTGAATGATTTACTCAAAGGGATTTGGGTCACTCTGTCAGCATTAGCCATTTTCCCCACATTTGAATATTTATATCATCATTCACAGGCCGTACAAAATCATCAACTTAAAAATTACCCCTGCATTGTATAGTAACATAGTAACATAGTAACATAGTTCATAAGGTTGAAAAAAGACCAAAGTCCATCAAGTTCAACCTATATACATATTGTGTCCCTACCGTGTTGATCCAGAGGAAGGCAAAAAACCCTTATGAAGCAGATGCCAATTGCCCCATACCAGGGGGAAAATTCCTTTCCGACTCCAAATATGGCAATCAGAATAAATCCCTGGATCAACGTTCTGTCCCTATTAATCTACTATCCATAACTTGTGATATTATTGCTTTCAAGAAACACGTCCAGGCTCCTTTTAAACTCTTTTATTGAGTTTACCATTACCACTTCCTCTGGCAGAGAGTTCCATAGTCTCACCGCTCTTACTGTAAAGAACCCCCGTCTGTGCTGGTGTAGAAACCTTCTTTCCTCCAGCCGTAGAGGATGTCCCCTTGTTATCCCACCATACATCCCCACATTGTGTATTGATTTATGTGATGACCCTCAGCCACCCCTACATGTAAATGAATGCATCATTGCCCCCCACACCCTTGTGTATTGTCCTCATCCATTTTCTTTGAGAAATCCAGGTGCTGTGGTTGCAGTGGGATGTGTCCGATTGGTTGAACCTGGTCAAGTGACTCCACCAGCCAACCAGGCATTGGGATTGAGACCCGGCGGGGGTTAAGCTTCTCTTGCAGCCCTTGGTTCTTTTGATGTTCATTTTCTTTGAGAAATCCAGGTGCTGTGGTTGCAGTGGGATGTGTCCAGGCCAGGGCTTATCTTTGTACAGTATTTCCCCTGTCTCTGTTTTTGCATTGCCATTGGCCCTATTCTTTTGTGTTTTAGTTGTTTTTTTCCTGCTTCCACCTTTGCTGTTACTGAAGGCACAAGGCGTCACAGACCCTATCATCTCCAATAATACTAATGTATTTTCCTTCACTTATCATGAGTAGTTCTTCTTCTTTCCATAGCTTTAACATGTCCTGTTCAATCCCTTTTCTGTTGTGTTGTGTCTTTGAAGCTAACGTTCCCTCGCTTTTAGTCTCTACCGCTTCTGCTGGGAGACTGTTCCATTTCTCTACCACTCTAGGAGTAAAACTCCTTTACATTCCATCTAAGCCTCTAACTCACTAGTTTCAGATTATGACCTTGTTTAACCATATCTCCTCTTTTGAAACAAACATCCCTCCTGTGATTTGTTAAATGCCTTTAAGGATTTCCAGTATTTTCTCCAAGCTTATACATATCGAGATTCCCTAGTCTTTCCTGATCCTGAGCCTGCGTTATTCTTATCTACAATGGTAAGTTGAACATTTCCTTTCACTGTAACTCATCTAGTACTCATAGTTTCCTCAGAGAATTGTGTTGCTTCTTTACATGTAGAGATACATATATCAGCATTTCTTCCTTTTTTTTTTTCCTTCTTTACTTTTCTTTTCGCCATTGTCTTTATCCCTTTTCCGAAGGCTGGTATCTCTTACTCTTCTAGCCTATCCTCTCTCATTGTGTTCCTCTTTTTTACCCAAGTGGTGTTTTTCTGTTCCAAGCTGATGGCCACAAAACACCCCTACGTCAGAGGGCTCAGCTAACAGCACAGACCTGTGGGATAAAACAAGCAGTGTGTCCTGCATCAATTTGTCTATTTTGTCACATTAACGGCTCGGTGGAGTTTGCTATCCCAGTTTGGAGTTAACGGAAGTATGGAAAATGCTACACCCAATCACACATGAAGTTTTGCCGAGCCAATAGAGATGCAACTCCCACCTAGGAAGTGACTTGACGTGGCACATTAAGGCACTTCACATTTTTTATCTTTTATGGAAATAAAATGAATTATTTAAGTGTGTGTGTATTATTATTATTATTATTTTTTTTAATATTCCTTTGGTATGTAGCTTTCTGCTTTCCCCCCTCCAGTGTGAGGATTTGTGGACAGTTGTACAAAAGCAAACATAGGGGTTTAATTTGAGTGAATTTTCAGCTCTGGCCAAGATAGTCCTGGCTATTTGTGGATTGTTGCTATAACAGACCACCTCAATATCAGAAGCAAGTCTACGGCAGAGACCTGATTTAAACTCCTTGACTTTGCTATACATTCTAATTGCCAAATTATTAATCCGTTTCTGCAGCGTAAAGAGCTTGGCTGGCCCTGTATAATGCATAGCTAAGTCAATGAGATGTCGCTGAAAAATCCCTGACCATTAAATTATGCACTATACAGGAACAGCACAGCCATTCTAGCAAGAGGAACCTGTAAGTCTGGGCAATATGAGCTCTCCCGTCAACCCTCCTTCCAGGGAATACTCTCCAATTAAGGAAGTGACTGCTGGAGAATTTCTTCTGCCTGCTGAGCCAAGACAGGCTTATCTTAGTCAAGCAGCAGCTGCCCCTCAGCCCTAGCATCCTGATTGGTAGGTGGTGTCACCTGACCAGGGCTGACCAATCAGAGCGAGGTGGACCTGGGCCGGCTGCTGATTGGTTGCTGGAGTCAGCTGACTAGGCTCAGCCAATCAGGGGCTGCCCCTCAGCCCTAGCGTCCTGATTGGTGGGTGTTGTGACCTGACCAGGGCTGACCAATCAGAGCGAGGGAAACCTGGGCTGGCTGCTGATTGGTCGCTGGGGTCAGCTGACTAGGCTCAGCCAATCAGGGGCTGCCCCTCAGCCCTAGCCTCCTGATTGGTGGGTGGTGTCACCTGACCAGGGCTGACCAATCAGAGCGAGGGAAACCTGGGCCGGCTGCTGATTGGTCGCTGGGGTCAGCTGACTAGGCTCAGCCAATCAGGGGCTGCCCCTCAGCCCTAGCCTCCTGATTGGTGGGTGGTGTCACCTGACCAGGGCTGACCAATCAGAGCGAGGGATTCCTAGGCCGGCTGCTGATTGGTCGCTGGGGTCAGCTGACTAGGCTCAGCCAATCAGGGGCTGCCCCTCAGCCCTAGCCTCCTGATTGGTGGGTGGTGTCACCTGACCAGGGCTGACCAATCAGAGCGAGGGATTCCTAGGCCGGCTGCTGATTGGTCGCTGGGGTCAGCTGACTAGGCTCAGCCAATCAGGGGCTGCCCCTCAGCCCTAGCCTCCTGATTGGTGGGTGGTGTCACCTGACCAGGTCTGACCAATCAGAGCGAAGGATTCCTGGGCCGGCTGCTGATTGGTCGCTGGAGTCAGCTGACAAGGCTCAGCCAATCAGGGGCTGCCCCTCAGCCCTAGCCTCCTGATTGCTTTGTATTATTATTTATGAATTATGAATTATGATTTATGAATTATGAATTAATATTTAATTGTTAAAGGAATCCTTAATAAATGCTGCTTGAATTTACGGGTATCACGAGCGACATTACTGGTGTGGGAACGAGCCGGCAGTAGCCAGAATCAAACTCACGAGCAACAGGGTGGAAGTCGAACACCTTAACCACAACTCTAAGTCAGAGATACTGAGAGGCACCCGTCTCAGTAGCATATTGGTTTAGGTGTTACGTGATTTTAGTTTAGCTTTAGGTGATTCCCTGAGGCTTATTTTTACGTCACCACGTAGACCAAAATTTAAGCCGTATTGTCTCTGCCCCTACAAGCTACCATTCTTTAGTTTATTTAGAAGTCAGGCCAGCTGGAGGACTGTATTGTATAAAGGACTGATTTTCCAAGCTTTGCCATCCAGTCTCTGTAGCCTAATGGCTAAGGTGTTGTGCTTGGTACCTTGACGCCCTGAGTTCAATTCCCCTAGGCTTCAACTGTGTCTGCTCTGCTTTTTGGTTTTTAAGTAAGCACATAGACCAAAACATAAGCCATTTTGTCTTTGCCCTTGCAAGCCACCCTTCTTTAGTTTATTTAGTACATTTGTTTGGGAGTCAGGCTAGTTAAAGGGCTGTAAAAACTAAAAGATTGAAAACAGGGCCTTATACCTGTTCTCTGTGGTGCAATGGTAGAGATGTTGAATTGAGTTTTTGAGGTTTTGGGTTTAATTCACTCCAATTGATTTATTTGGTGTGTTTGTTTGGGAGGAAGGCACGCTACAAGATTGCAATGAGGTCAAAAACCAATGGTTTGTTTGCAGGGGACAGGTTTGCTAGTGTCTGTAGTGTATATGCTACCCTTCTTTCGTTTATTAATTGTGTTTGTGAGGGAGACAAGCTAGGTGCCACTCCCATATGACTATGTAGAGTAATGGTTAAGGAGCTGAACCCCAGTGCTTAAGGTCCAGGGTTCAATTCCCTTGTGCTCCATCTGAACTTTCTTAATCTCTCTTCTACATTTTTTTTGTTTGGTGAGGGAGAAAAAAGCTATTGTTAGCAACCAGGTAGACCAAAACACAAGCCACCCAGTTCATGCATTTAAATTGAATGATTTACTCAAAGGGATTTGGGTCACTCTGTCAGCATTAGCCATTTTCCCCACATTTGAATATTTATATCATCATTCACAGGCCGTACAAAATCATCAACTTAAAAATTACCCCTGCATTGTATAGTAACATAGTAACATAGTAACATAGTTCATAAGGTTGAAAAAAGACCAAAGTCCATCAAGTTCAACCTATATACATATTGTGTCCCTACCGTGTTGATCCAGAGGAAGGCAAAAAACCCTTATGAAGCAGATGCCAATTGCCCCATACCAGGGGGAAAATTCCTTTCCGACTCCAAATATGGCAATCAGAATAAATCCCTGGATCAACGTTCTGTCCCTATTAATCTACTATCCATAACTTGTGATATTATTGCTTTCAAGAAACACGTCCAGGCTCCTTTTAAACTCTTTTATTGAGTTTACCATTACCACTTCCTCTGGCAGAGAGTTCCATAGTCTCACCGCTCTTACTGTAAAGAACCCCCGTCTGTGCTGGTGTAGAAACCTTCTTTCCTCCAGCCGTAGAGGATGTCCCCTTGTTATCCCACCATACATCCCCACATTGTGTATTGATTTATGTGATGACCCTCAGCCACCCCTACATGTAAATGAATGCCCCATTGCCCCCCACACCCTTGTGTATTGTCCTCATCCATTTTCTTTGAGAAATCCAGGTGCTGTGGTTGCAGTGGGATGTGTCCGATTGGTTGAACCTGGTCAAGTGACTCCACCAGCCAACCAGGCATTGGGATTGAGACCCGGCGGGGGTTAAGCTTCACTTGCAGCCCTTGGTTCTTTTGATGTTCATTTTCTTTGAGAAATCCAGGTGCTGTGGTTGCAGTGGGATGTGTCCAGGCCAGGGCTTATCTTTGTACAGTATTTCCCCTGTCTCTGTTTTTGCATTGCCATTGGCCCTATTCTTTTGTGTTTTAGTTGTTTTTCTCCTGCTTCCACCTTTGCTGTTACTGAAGGCACAAGGCGTCACAGACCCTATCATCTCCAATAATACTAATGTATTTTCCTTCACTTATCATGAGTAGTTCTTCTTCTTTCCATAGCTTTAACATGTCCTGTTCAATCCCTTTTCTGTTGTGTTGTGTCTTTGAAGCTAACGTTCCCTCGCTTTTAGTCTCTACCGCTTCTGCTGGGAGACTGTTCCATTTCTCTACCACTCTAGGAGTAAAACTCCTTTACATTCCATCTAAGCCTCTAACTCACTAGTTTCAGATTATGACCTTGTTTAACCATATCTCCTCTTTTGAAACAAACATCCCTCCTGTGATTTGTTAAATGCCTTTAAGGATTTCCAGTATTTTCTCCAAGCTTATACATATCGAGATTCCCTAGTCTTTCCTGATCCTGAGCCTGCGTTATTCTTATCTACAATGGTAAGTTGAACATTTCCTTTCACTGTAACTCATCTAGTACTCATAGTTTCCTCAGAGAATTGTGTTGCTTCTTTACATGTAGAGATACATATATCAGCATTTCTTCCTTTTTTTTTTCCTTCTTTACTTTTCTTTTCGCCATTGTCTTTATCCCTTTTCCGAAGGCTGGTATCTCTTACTCTTCTAGCCTATCCTCTCTCATTGTGTTCCTCTTTTTTACCCAAGTGGTGTTTTTCTGTTCCAAGCTGATGGCCACAAAACACCCCTACGTCAGAGGGCTCAGCTAACAGCACAGACCTGTGGGATAAAACAAGCAGTGTGTCCTGCATCAATTTGTCTATTTTGTCACATTAACGGCTCGGTGGAGTTTGCTATCCCAGTTTGGAGTTAACGGAAGTATGGAAAATGCTACACCCAATCACACATGAAGTTTTGCCGAGCCAATAGAGACGCAACTCCCACCTAGGAAGTGACTTGACGTGGCACATTAAGGCACTTCACATTTTTTATCTTTTATGGAAATAAAATGAATTATTTAAGTGTGTGTGTATTATTATTATTATTTTTTTTAATATTCCTTTGGTATGTAGCTTTCTGCTTTCCCCCCTCCAGTGTGAGGATTTGTGGACAGTTGTACAAAAGCAAACATAGGGGTTTAATTTGAGTGAATTTTCAGCTCTGGCCAAGATAGTCCTGGCTATTTGTGGATTGTTGCTATAACAGACCACCTCAATATCAGAAGCAAGTCTACGGCAGAGACCTGATTTAAACTCCTTGACTTTGCTATACATTCTAATTGCCAAATTATTAATCCGTTTCTGCAGCGTAAAGAGCTTGGCTGGCCCTGTATAATGCATAGCTAAGTCAATGAGATGTCGCTGAAAAATCCCTGACCATTAAATTATGCACTATACAGGAACAGCACAGCCATTCTAGCAAGAGGAACCTGTAAGTCTGGGCAATATGAGCTCTCCCGTCAACCCTCCTTCCAGGGAATACTCTCCAATTAAGGAAGTGACTGCTGGAGAATTTCTTCTGCCTGCTGAGCCAAGACAGGCTTATCTTAGTCAAGCAGCAGCTGCCCCTCAGCCCTAGCATCCTGATTGGTAGGTGGTGTCACCTGACCAGGGCTGACCAATCAGAGCGAGGTGGACCTGGGCCGGCTGCTGATTGGTTGCTGGAGTCAGCTGACTAGGCTCAGCCAATCAGGGACTGCCCCTCAGCCCTAGCGTCCTGATTGGTGGGTGTTGTGACCTGACTAGGGCTGACCAATCAGAGCGAGGTGACCCTGGGCCGGCTGCTGATTGGTCGCTGGAGTCAGCTGACTAGGCTCAGCCAATCAGGGGCTGCCCCTCAGCCCTAGCCTCCTGATTGGTGGGTGGTGTCACCTGACCAGGGCTGACCAATCAGAGCGAGGGAAACCTGGGCCGGCTGCTGATTGGTCGCTGGGGTCAGCTGACTAGGCTCAGCCAATCAGGGGCTGCCCCTCAGCCCTAGCCTCCTGATTGGTGGGTGGTGTCACCTGACCAGGGCTGACCAATCAGAGCGAGGGATTCCTAGGCCGGCTGCTGATTGGTCGCTGGGGTCAGCTGACTAGGCTCAGCCAATCAGGGGCTGCCCCTCAGCCCTAGCCTCCTGATTGGTGGGTGGTGTCACCTGACCAGGGCTGACCAATCAGAGCGAGGGATTCCTAGGCCGGCTGCTGATTGGTCGCTGGGGTCAGCTGACTAGGCTCAGCCAATCAGGGGCTGCCCCTCAGCCCTAGCCTCCTGATTGGTGGGTGGTGTCACCTGACCAGGGCTGACCAATCAGAGCGAGGGATTCCTAGGCCGGCTGCTGATTGGTCGCTGGGGTCAGCTGACAAGGCTCAGCCAATCAGGGGCTGCCCCTCAGCCCTAGCCTCCTGATTGCTTTGTATTATTATTTATGAATTATGAATTATGATTTATGAATTATGAATTAATATTTAATTGTTAAAGGAATCCTTAATAAATGCTGCTTGAATTTACGGGTATCACGAGCGACATTACTGGTGTGGGAACGAGCCGGCAGTAGCCAGAATCAAACTCACGAGCAACAGGGTGGAAGTCGAACACCTTAACCACAACTCTAAGTCAGAGATACTGAGAGGCACCCGTCTCAGTAGCATATTGGTTTAGGTGTTACGTGATTTTAGTTTAGCTTTAGGTGATTCCCTGAGGCTTATTTTTTACGTCACCACGTAGACCAAAATTTAAGCCGTATTGTCTCTGCCCCTACAAGCTACCATTCTTTAGTTTATTTAGAAGTCAGGCCAGCTGGAGGACTGTATTGTATAAAGGACTGATTTTCCAAGCTTTGCCATCCAGTCTCTGTAGCCTAATGGCTAAGGTGTTGTGCTTGGTACCTTGACGCCCTGAGTTCAATTCCCCTAGGCTTCAACTGTGTCTGCTCTGCTTTTTGGTTTTTAAGTAAGCACATAGACCAAAACATAAGCCATTTTGTCTTTGCCCTTGCAAGCCACCCTTCTTTAGTTTATTTAGTACATTTGTTTGGGAGTCAGGCTAGTTAAAGGGCTGTAAAAACTAAAAGATTGAAAACAGGGCCTTATACCTGTTCTCTGTGGTGCAATGGTAGAGATGTTGAATTGAGTTTTTGAGGTTTTGGGTTTAATTCACTCCAATTGATTTATTTGGTGTTTTTTTTTGGGAGGAAGGCACGCTACAAGATTGCAATGAGGTCAAAAACCAATGGATTGTTTGCAGGGGACAGGTTTGCTAGTGTCTGTAGTGTATATGCTACCCTTCTTTCGTTTATTAATTGTGTTTGTGAGGGAGACAAGCTAGGTGCCACTCCCATATGACTATGTAGAGTAATGGTTAAGGTGCTGAACCCCAGTGCTTAAGGTCCAGGGTTCAATTCCCTTGTGCTCCATCTGAACTTTCTCTGATCTCTCTTCTACATTTTTTTTGTTTGGTGAGGGAGAAAAAAGCTATTGTTAGCAACCAGGTAGACCAAAACACAAGCCACCCAGTTCATGCATTTAAATTGAATGATTTACTCAAAGGGATTTGGGTCACTCTGTCAGCATTAGCCATTTTCCCCACATTTGAATATTTATATCATCATTCACAGGCCGTACAAAATCATCAACTTAAAAATTACCCCTGCATTGTATAGTAACATAGTAACATAGTAACATAGTTCATAAGGTTGAAAAAAGACCAAAGTCCATCAAGTTCAACCTATATACATATTGTGTCCCTACCGTGTTGATCCAGAGGAAGGCAAAAAACCCTTATGAAGCAGATGCCAATTGCCCCATACCAGGGGGAAAATTCCTTTCCGACTCCAAATATGGCAATCAGAATAAATCCCTGGATCAACGTTCTGTCCCTATTAATCTACTATCCATAACTTGTGATATTATTGCTTTCAAGAAACACGTCCAGGCTCCTTTTAAACTCTTTTATTGAGTTTACCATTACCACTTCCTCTGGCAGAGAGTTCCATAGTCTCACCGCTCTTACTGTAAAGAACCCCCGTCTGTGCTGGTGTAGAAACCTTCTTTCCTCCAGCCGTAGAGGATGTCCCCTTGTTATCCCACCATACATCCCCACATTGTGTATTGATTTATGTGATGACCCTCAGCCACCCCTACATGTAAATGAATGCATCATTGCCCCCCACACCCTTGTGTATTGTCCTCATCCATTTTCTTTGAGAAATCCAGGTGCTGTGGTTGCAGTGGGATGTGTCCGATTGGTTGAACCTGGTCAAGTGACTCCACCAGCCAACCAGGCATTGGGATTGAGACCCGGCGGGGGTTAAGCTTCTCTTGCAGCCCTTGGTTCTTTTGATGTTCATTTTCTTTGAGAAATCCAGGTGCTGTGGTTGCAGTGGGATGTGTCCAGGCCAGGGCTTATCTTTGTACAGTATTTCCCCTGTCTCTGTTTTTGCATTGCCATTGGCCCTATTCTTTTGTGTTTTAGTTGTTTTTTTCCTGCTTCCACCTTTGCTGTTACTGAAGGCACAAGGCGTCACAGACCCTATCATCTCCAATAATACTAATGTATTTTCCTTCACTTATCATGAGTAGTTCTTCTTCTTTCCATAGCTTTAACATGTCCTGTTCAATCCCTTTTCTGTTGTGTTGTGTCTTTGAAGCTAACGTTCCCTCGCTTTTAGTCTCTACCGCTTCTGCTGGGAGACTGTTCCATTTCTCTACCACTCTAGGAGTAAAACTCCTTTACATTCCATCTAAGCCTCTAACTCACTAGTTTCAGATTATGACCTTGTTTAACCATATCTCCTCTTTTGAAACAAACATCCCTCCTGTGATTTGTTAAATGCCTTTAAGGATTTCCAGTATTTTCTCCAAGCTTATACATATCGAGATTCCCTAGTCTTTCCTGATCCTGAGCCTGCGTTATTCTTATCTACAATGGTAAGTTGAACATTTCCTTTCACTGTAACTCATCTAGTACTCATAGTTTCCTCAGAGAATTGTGTTGCTTCTTTACATGTAGAGATACATATATCAGCATTTCTTCCTTTTTTTTTTTCCTTCTTTACTTTTCTTTTCGCCATTGTCTTTATCCCTTTTCCGAAGGCTGGTATCTCTTACTCTTCTAGCCTATCCTCTCTCATTGTGTTCCTCTTTTTTACCCAAGTGGTGTTTTTCTGTTCCAAGCTGATGGCCACAAAACACCCCTACGTCAGAGGGCTCAGCTAACAGCACAGACCTGTGGGATAAAACAAGCAGTGTGTCCTGCATCAATTTGTCTATTTTGTCACATTAACGGCTCGGTGGAGTTTGCTATCCCAGTTTGGAGTTAACGGAAGTATGGAAAATGCTACACCCAATCACACATGAAGTTTTGCCGAGCCAATAGAGATGCAACTCCCACCTAGGAAGTGACTTGACGTGGCACATTAAGGCACTTCACATTTTTTATCTTTTATGGAAATAAAATGAATTATTTAAGTGTGTGTGTATTATTATTATTATTATTTTTTTTAATATTCCTTTGGTATGTAGCTTTCTGCTTTCCCCCCTCCAGTGTGAGGATTTGTGGACAGTTGTACAAAAGCAAACATAGGGGTTTAATTTGAGTGAATTTTCAGCTCTGGCCAAGATAGTCCTGGCTATTTGTGGATTGTTGCTATAACAGACCACCTCAATATCAGAAGCAAGTCTACGGCAGAGACCTGATTTAAACTCCTTGACTTTGCTATACATTCTAATTGCCAAATTATTAATCCGTTTCTGCAGCGTAAAGAGCTTGGCTGGCCCTGTATAATGCATAGCTAAGTCAATGAGATGTCGCTGAAAAATCCCTGACCATTAAATTATGCACTATACAGGAACAGCACAGCCATTCTAGCAAGAGGAACCTGTAAGTCTGGGCAATATGAGCTCTCCCGTCAACCCTCCTTCCAGGGAATACTCTCCAATTAAGGAAGTGACTGCTGGAGAATTTCTTCTGCCTGCTGAGCCAAGACAGGCTTATCTTAGTCAAGCAGCAGCTGCCCCTCAGCCCTAGCATCCTGATTGGTAGGTGGTGTCACCTGACCAGGGCTGACCAATCAGAGCGAGGTGGACCTGGGCCGGCTGCTGATTGGTTGCTGGAGTCAGCTGACTAGGCTCAGCCAATCAGGGGCTGCCCCTCAGCCCTAGCGTCCTGATTGGTGGGTGTTGTCACCTGACCAGGGCTGACCAATCAGAGCGAGGGAAACCTGGGCTGGCTGCTGATTGGTCGCTGGGGTCAGCTGACTAGGCTCAGCCAATCAGGGGCTGCCCCTCAGCCCTAGCCTCCTGATTGGTAGGTGGTGTCACCTGACTAGGGCTGACCAATCAGAGCGAGGTGAACCTGGGCCGGCTGCTGATTGGTCGCTGGAGTCAGCTGACTAGGCTCAGCCAATCAGGGGCTGCCCCTCAGCCCTAGCCTCCTGATTGGTGGGTGGTGTCACCTGACCAGGGCTGACCAATCAGAGCGAGGGAAACCTGGGCCGGCTGCTGATTGGTCGCTGGGGTCAGCTGACTAGGCTCAGCCAATCAGGGGCTGCCCCTCAGCCCTAGCCTCCTGATTGGTGGGTGGTGTCACCTGACCAGGGCTGACCAATCAGAGCGAGGGATTCCTAGGCCGGCTGCTGATTGGTCGCTGGGGTCAGCTGACTAGGCTCAGCCAATCAGGGGCTGCCCCTCAGCCCTAGCCTCCTGATTGGTGGGTGGTGTCACCTGACCAGGGCTGACCAATCAGAGCGAGGGATTCCTAGGCCGGCTGCTGATTGGTCGCTGGGGTCAGCTGACTAGGCTCAGCCAATCAGGGGCTGCCCCTCAGCCCTAGCCTCCTGATTGGTGGGTGGTGTCACCTGACCAGGTCTGACCAATCAGAGCGAAGGATTCCTGGGCCGGCTGCTGATTGGTCGCTGGAGTCAGCTGACAAGGCTCAGCCAATCAGGGGCTGCCCCTCAGCCCTAGCCTCCTGATTGCTTTGTATTATTATTTATGAATTATGAATTATGATTTATGAATTATGAATTAATATTTAATTGTTAAAGGAATCCTTAATAAATGCTGCTTGAATTTACGGGTATCACGAGCGACATTACTGGTGTGGGAACGAGCCGGCAGTAGCCAGAATCAAACTCACGAGCAACAGGGTGGAAGTCGAACACCTTAACCACAACTCTAAGTCAGAGATACTGAGAGGCACCCGTCTCAGTAGCATATTGGTTTAGGTGTTACGTGATTTTAGTTTAGCTTTAGGTGATTCCCTGAGGCTTATTTTTTACGTCACCACGTAGACCAAAATTTAAGCCGTATTGTCTCTGCCCCTACAAGCTACCATTCTTTAGTTTATTTAGAAGTCAGGCCAGCTGGAGGACTGTATTGTATAAAGGACTGATTTTCCAAGCTTTGCCATCCAGTCTCTGTAGCCTAATGGCTAAGGTGTTGTGCTTGGTACCTTGACGCCCTGAGTTCAATTCCCCTAGGCTTCAACTGTGTCTGCTCTGCTTTTTGGTTTTTAAGTAAGCACATAGACCAAAACATAAGCCATTTTGTCTTTGCCCTTGCAAGCCACCCTTCTTTAGTTTATTTAGTACATTTGTTTGGGAGTCAGGCTAGTTAAAGGGCTGTAAAAACTAAAAGATTGAAAACAGGGCCTTATACCTGTTCTCTGTGGTGCAATGGTAGAGATGTTGAATTGAGTTTTTGAGGTTTTGGGTTTAATTCACTCCAATTGATTTATTTGGTGTGTTTGTTTGGGAGGAAGGCACGCTACAAGATTGCAATGAGGTCAAAAACCAATGGTTTGTTTGCAGGGGACAGGTTTGCTAGTGTCTGTAGTGTATATGCTACCCTTCTTTCGTTTATTAATTGTGTTTGTGAGGGAGACAAGCTAGGTGCCACTCCCATATGACTATGTAGAGTAATGGTTAAGGAGCTGAACCCCAGTGCTTAAGGTCCAGGGTTCAATTCCCTTGTGCTCCATCTGAACTTTCTTAATCTCTCTTCTACATTTTTTTTGTTTGGTGAGGGAGAAAAAAGCTATTGTTAGCAACCAGGTAGACCAAAACACAAGCCACCCAGTTCATGCATTTAAATTGAATGATTTACTCAAAGGGATTTGGGTCACTCTGTCAGCATTAGCCATTTTCCCCACATTTGAATATTTATATCATCATTCACAGGCCGTACAAAATCATCAACTTAAAAATTACCCCTGCATTGTATAGTAACATAGTAACATAGTAACATAGTTCATAAGGTTGAAAAAAGACCAAAGTCCATCAAGTTCAACCTATATACATATTGTGTCCCTACCGTGTTGATCCAGAGGAAGGCAAAAAACCCTTATGAAGCAGATGCCAATTGCCCCATACCAGGGGGAAAATTCCTTTCCGACTCCAAATATGGCAATCAGAATAAATCCCTGGATCAACGTTCTGTCCCTATTAATCTACTATCCATAACTTGTGATATTATTGCTTTCAAGAAACACGTCCAGGCTCCTTTTAAACTCTTTTATTGAGTTTACCATTACCACTTCCTCTGGCAGAGAGTTCCATAGTCTCACCGCTCTTACTGTAAAGAACCCCCGTCTGTGCTGGTGTAGAAACCTTCTTTCCTCCAGCCGTAGAGGATGTCCCCTTGTTATCCCACCATACATCCCCACATTGTGTATTGATTTATGTGATGACCCTCAGCCACCCCTACATGTAAATGAATGCCCCATTGCCCCCCACACCCTTGTGTATTGTCCTCATCCATTTTCTTTGAGAAATCCAGGTGCTGTGGTTGCAGTGGGATGTGTCCGATTGGTTGAACCTGGTCAAGTGACTCCACCAGCCAACCAGGCATTGGGATTGAGACCCGGCGGGGGTTAAGCTTCACTTGCAGCCCTTGGTTCTTTTGATGTTCATTTTCTTTGAGAAATCCAGGTGCTGTGGTTGCAGTGGGATGTGTCCAGGCCAGGGCTTATCTTTGTACAGTATTTCCCCTGTCTCTGTTTTTGCATTGCCATTGGCCCTATTCTTTTGTGTTTTAGTTGTTTTTCTCCTGCTTCCACCTTTGCTGTTACTGAAGGCACAAGGCGTCACAGACCCTATCATCTCCAATAATACTAATGTATTTTCCTTCACTTATCATGAGTAGTTCTTCTTCTTTCCATAGCTTTAACATGTCCTGTTCAATCCCTTTTCTGTTGTGTTGTGTCTTTGAAGCTAACGTTCCCTCGCTTTTAGTCTCTACCGCTTCTGCTGGGAGACTGTTCCATTTCTCTACCACTCTAGGAGTAAAACTCCTTTACATTCCATCTAAGCCTCTAACTCACTAGTTTCAGATTATGACCTTGTTTAACCATATCTCCTCTTTTGAAACAAACATCCCTCCTGTGATTTGTTAAATGCCTTTAAGGATTTCCAGTATTTTCTCCAAGCTTATACATATCGAGATTCCCTAGTCTTTCCTGATCCTGAGCCTGCGTTATTCTTATCTACAATGGTAAGTTGAACATTTCCTTTCACTGTAACTCATCTAGTACTCATAGTTTCCTCAGAGAATTGTGTTGCTTCTTTACATGTAGAGATACATATATCAGCATTTCTTCCTTTTTTTTTTCCTTCTTTACTTTTCTTTTCGCCATTGTCTTTATCCCTTTTCCGAAGGCTGGTATCTCTTACTCTTCTAGCCTATCCTCTCTCATTGTGTTCCTCTTTTTTACCCAAGTGGTGTTTTTCTGTTCCAAGCTGATGGCCACAAAACACCCCTACGTCAGAGGGCTCAGCTAACAGCACAGACCTGTGGGATAAAACAAGCAGTGTGTCCTGCATCAATTTGTCTATTTTGTCACATTAACGGCTCGGTGGAGTTTGCTATCCCAGTTTGGAGTTAACGGAAGTATGGAAAATGCTACACCCAATCACACATGAAGTTTTGCCGAGCCAATAGAGACGCAACTCCCACCTAGGAAGTGACTTGACGTGGCACATTAAGGCACTTCACATTTTTTATCTTTTATGGAAATAAAATGAATTATTTAAGTGTGTGTGTATTATTATTATTATTTTTTTTAATATTCCTTTGGTATGTAGCTTTCTGCTTTCCCCCCTCCAGTGTGAGGATTTGTGGACAGTTGTACAAAAGCAAACATAGGGGTTTAATTTGAGTGAATTTTCAGCTCTGGCCAAGATAGTCCTGGCTATTTGTGGATTGTTGCTATAACAGACCACCTCAATATCAGAAGCAAGTCTACGGCAGAGACCTGATTTAAACTCCTTGACTTTGCTATACATTCTAATTGCCAAATTATTAATCCGTTTCTGCAGCGTAAAGAGCTTGGCTGGCCCTGTATAATGCATAGCTAAGTCAATGAGATGTCGCTGAAAAATCCCTGACCATTAAATTATGCACTATACAGGAACAGCACAGCCATTCTAGCAAGAGGAACCTGTAAGTCTGGGCAATATGAGCTCTCCCGTCAACCCTCCTTCCAGGGAATACTCTCCAATTAAGGAAGTGACTGCTGGAGAATTTCTTCTGCCTGCTGAGCCAAGACAGGCTTATCTTAGTCAAGCAGCAGCTGCCCCTCAGCCCTAGCATCCTGATTGGTAGGTGGTGTCACCTGACCAGGGCTGACCAATCAGAGCGAGGAGGACCTGGGCCGGCTGCTGATTGGTTGCTGGAGTCAGCTGACTAGGCTCAGCCAATCAGGGACTGCCCCTCAGCCCTAGCGTCCTGATTGGTGGGTGTTGTGACCTGACTAGGGCTGACCAATCAGAGCGAGGTGACCCTGGGCCGGCTGCTGATTGGTCGCTGGAGTCAGCTGACTAGGCTCAGCCAATCAGGGGCTGCCCCTCAGCCCTAGCCTCCTGATTGGTGGGTGGTGTCACCTGACCAGGGCTGACCAATCAGAGCGAGGGAAACCTGGGCCGGCTGCTGATTGGTCGCTGGGGTCAGCTGACTAGGCTCAGCCAATCAGGGGCTGCCCCTCAGCCCTAGCCTCCTGATTGGTGGGTGGTGTCACCTGACCAGGGCTGACCAATCAGAGCGAGGGATTCCTAGGCCGGCTGCTGATTGGTCGCTGGGGTCAGCTGACTAGGCTCAGCCAATCAGGGGCTGCCCCTCAGCCCTAGCCTCCTGATTGGTGGGTGGTGTCACCTGACCAGGGCTGACCAATCAGAGCGAGGGATTCCTAGGCCGGCTGCTGATTGGTCGCTGGGGTCAGCTGACTAGGCTCAGCCAATCAGGGGCTGCCCCTCAGCCCTAGCCTCCTGATTGGTGGGTGGTGTCACCTGACCAGGGCTGACCAATCAGAGCGAGGGATTCCTAGGCCGGCTGCTGATTGGTCGCTGGGGTCAGCTGACAAGGCTCAGCCAATCAGGGGCTGCCCCTCAGCCCTAGCCTCCTGATTGCTTTGTATTATTATTTATGAATTATGAATTATGATTTATGAATTATGAATTAATATTTAATTGTTAAAGGAATCCTTAATAAATGCTGCTTGAATTTACGGGTATCACGAGCGACATTACTGGTGTGGGAACGAGCCGGCAGTAGCCAGAATCAAACTCACGAGCAACAGGGTGGAAGTCGAACACCTTAACCACAACTCTAAGTCAGAGATACTGAGAGGCACCCGTCTCAGTAGCATATTGGTTTAGGTGTTACGTGATTTTAGTTTAGCTTTAGGTGATTCCCTGAGGCTTATTTTTTACGTCACCACGTAGACCAAAATTTAAGCCGTATTGTCTCTGCCCCTACAAGCTACCATTCTTTAGTTTATTTAGAAGTCAGGCCAGCTGGAGGACTGTATTGTATAAAGGACTGATTTTCCAAGCTTTGCCATCCAGTCTCTGTAGCCTAATGGCTAAGGTGTTGTGCTTGGTACCTTGACGCCCTGAGTTCAATTCCCCTAGGCTTCAACTGTGTCTGCTCTGCTTTTTGGTTTTTAAGTAAGCACATAGACCAAAACATAAGCCATTTTGTCTTTGCCCTTGCAAGCCACCCTTCTTTAGTTTATTTAGTACATTTGTTTGGGAGTCAGGCTAGTTAAAGGGCTGTAAAAACTAAAAGATTGAAAACAGGGCCTTATACCTGTTTTCTGTGGTGCAATGGTAGAGATGTTGAATTGAGTTTTTGAGGTTTTGGGTTTAATTCACTCCAATTGATTTATTTGGTGTGTTTGTTTGGGAGGAAGGCACGCTACAAGATTGCAATGAGGTCAAAAACCAATGGTTTGTTTGCAGGGGACAGGTTTGCTAGTGTCTGTAGTGTATATGCTACCCTTCTTTCGTTTATTAATTGTGTTTGTGAGGGAGACAAGCTAGGTGCCACTCCCATATGACTATGTAGAGTAATGGTTAAGGAGCTGAACCCCAGTGCTTAAGGTCCAGGGTTCAATTCCCTTGTGCTCCATCTGAACTTTCTTAATCTCTCTTCTACATTTTTTTTGTTTGGTGAGGGAGAAAAAAGCTATTGTTAGCAACCAGGTAGACCAAAACACAAGCCACCCAGTTCATGCATTTAAATTGAATGATTTACTCAAAGGGATTTGGGTCACTCTGTCAGCATTAGCCATTTTCCCCACATTTGAATATTTATATCATCATTCACAGGCCGTACAAAATCATCAACTTAAAAATTACCCCTGCATTGTATAGTAACATAGTAACATAGTAACATAGTTCATAAGGTTGAAAAAAGACCAAAGTCCATCAAGTTCAACCTATATACATATTGTGTCCCTACCGTGTTGATCCAGAGGAAGGCAAAAAACCCTTATGAAGCAGATGCCAATTGCCCCATACCAGGGGGAAAATTCCTTTCCGACTCCAAATATGGCAATCAGAATAAATCCCTGGATCAACGTTCTGTCCCTATTAATCTACTATCCATAACTTGTGATATTATTGCTTTCAAGAAACACGTCCAGGCTCCTTTTAAACTCTTTTATTGAGTTTACCATTACCACTTCCTCTGGCAGAGAGTTCCATAGTCTCACCGCTCTTACTGTAAAGAACCCCCGTCTGTGCTGGTGTAGAAACCTTCTTTCCTCCAGCCGTAGAGGATGTCCCCTTGTTATCCCACCATACATCCCCACATTGTGTATTGATTTATGTGATGACCCTCAGCCACCCCTACATGTAAATGAATGCCCCATTGCCCCCCACACCCTTGTGTATTGTCCTCATCCATTTTCTTTGAGAAATCCAGGTGCTGTGGTTGCAGTGGGATGTGTCCGATTGGTTGAACCTGGTCAAGTGACTCCACCAGCCAACCAGGCATTGGGATTGAGACCCGGCGGGGGTTAAGCTTCACTTGCAGCCCTTGGTTCTTTTGATGTTCATTTTCTTTGAGAAATCCAGGTGCTGTGGTTGCAGTGGGATGTGTCCAGGCCAGGGCTTATCTTTGTACAGTATTTCCCCTGTCTCTGTTTTTGCATTGCCATTGGCCCTATTCTTTTGTGTTTTAGTTGTTTTTCTCCTGCTTCCACCTTTGCTGTTACTGAAGGCACAAGGCGTCACAGACCCTATCATCTCCAATAATACTAATGTATTTTCCTTCACTTATCATGAGTAGTTCTTCTTCTTTCCATAGCTTTAACATGTCCTGTTCAATCCCTTTTCTGTTGTGTTGTGTCTTTGAAGCTAACGTTCCCTCGCTTTTAGTCTCTACCGCTTCTGCTGGGAGACTGTTCCATTTCTCTACCACTCTAGGAGTAAAACTCCTTTACATTCCATCTAAGCCTCTAACTCACTAGTTTCAGATTATGACCTTGTTTAACCATATCTCCTCTTTTGAAACAAACATCCCTCCTGTGATTTGTTAAATGCCTTTAAGGATTTCCAGTATTTTCTCCAAGCTTATACATATCGAGATTCCCTAGTCTTTCCTGATCCTGAGCCTGCGTTATTCTTATCTACAATGGTAAGTTGAACATTTCCTTTCACTGTAACTCATCTAGTACTCATAGTTTCCTCAGAGAATTGTGTTGCTTCTTTACATGTAGAGATACATATATCAGCATTTCTTCCTTTTTTTTTTCCTTCTTTACTTTTCTTTTCGCCATTGTCTTTATCCCTTTTCCGAAGGCTGGTATCTCTTACTCTTCTAGCCTATCCTCTCTCATTGTGTTCCTCTTTTTTACCCAAGTGGTGTTTTTCTGTTCCAAGCTGATGGCCACAAAACACCCCTACGTCAGAGGGCTCAGCTAACAGCACAGACCTGTGGGATAAAACAAGCAGTGTGTCCTGCATCAATTTGTCTATTTTGTCACATTAACGGCTCGGTGGAGTTTGCTATCCCAGTTTGGAGTTAACGGAAGTATGGAAAATGCTACACCCAATCACACATGAAGTTTTGCCGAGCCAATAGAGACGCAACTCCCACCTAGGAAGTGACTTGACGTGGCACATTAAGGCACTTCACATTTTTTATCTTTTATGGAAATAAAATGAATTATTTAAGTGTGTGTGTATTATTATTATTATTTTTTTTAATATTCCTTTGGTATGTAGCTTTCTGCTTTCCCCCCTCCAGTGTGAGGATTTGTGGACAGTTGTACAAAAGCAAACATAGGGGTTTAATTTGAGTGAATTTTCAGCTCTGGCCAAGATAGTCCTGGCTATTTGTGGATTGTTGCTATAACAGACCACCTCAATATCAGAAGCAAGTCTACGGCAGAGACCTGATTTAAACTCCTTGACTTTGCTATACATTCTAATTGCCAAATTATTAATCCGTTTCTGCAGCGTAAAGAGCTTGGCTGGCCCTGTATAATGCATAGCTAAGTCAATGAGATGTCGCTGAAAAATCCCTGACCATTAAATTATGCACTATACAGGAACAGCACAGCCATTCTAGCAAGAGGAACCTGTAAGTCTGGGCAATATGAGCTCTCCCGTCAACCCTCCTTCCAGGGAATACTCTCCAATTAAGGAAGTGACTGCTGGAGAATTTCTTCTGCCTGCTGAGCCAAGACAGGCTTATCTTAGTCAAGCAGCAGCTGCCCCTCAGCCCTAGCATCCTGATTGGTAGGTGGTGTCACCTGACCAGGGCTGACCAATCAGAGCGAGGTGGACCTGGGCCGGCTGCTGATTGGTTGCTGGAGTCAGCTGACTAGGCTCAGCCAATCAGGGACTGCCCCTCAGCCCTAGCGTCCTGATTGGTGGGTGTTGTGACCTGACTAGGGCTGACCAATCAGAGCGAGGTGACCCTGGGCCGGCTGCTGATTGGTCGCTGGAGTCAGCTGACTAGGCTCAGCCAATCAGGGGCTGCCCCTCAGCCCTAGCCTCCTGATTGGTGGGTGGTGTCACCTGACCAGGGCTGACCAATCAGAGCGAGGGAAACCTGGGCCGGCTGCTGATTGGTCGCTGGGGTCAGCTGACTAGGCTCAGCCAATCAGGGGCTGCCCCTCAGCCCTAGCCTCCTGATTGGTGGGTGGTGTCACCTGACCAGGGCTGACCAATCAGAGCGAGGGATTCCTAGGCCGGCTGCTGATTGGTCGCTGGGGTCAGCTGACTAGGCTCAGCCAATCAGGGGCTGCCCCTCAGCCCTAGCCTCCTGATTGGTGGGTGGTGTCACCTGACCAGGGCTGACCAATCAGAGCGAGGGATTCCTAGGCCGGCTGCTGATTGGTCGCTGGGGTCAGCTGACTAGGCTCAGCCAATCAGGGGCTGCCCCTCAGCCCTAGCCTCCTGATTGGTGGGTGGTGTCACCTGACCAGGGCTGACCAATCAGAGCGAGGGATTCCTAGGCCGGCTGCTGATTGGTCGCTGGGGTCAGCTGACAAGGCTCAGCCAATCAGGGGCTGCCCCTCAGCCCTAGCCTCCTGATTGCTTTGTATTATTATTTATGAATTATGAATTATGATTTATGAATTATGAATTAATATTTAATTGTTAAAGGAATCCTTAATAAATGCTGCTTGAATTTACGGGTATCACGAGCGACATTACTGGTGTGGGAACGAGCCGGCAGTAGCCAGAATCAAACTCACGAGCAACAGGGTGGAAGTCGAACACCTTAACCACAACTCTAAGTCAGAGATACTGAGAGGCACCCGTCTCAGTAGCATATTGGTTTAGGTGTTACGTGATTTTAGTTTAGCTTTAGGTGATTCCCTGAGGCTTATTTTTTACGTCACCACGTAGACCAAAATTTAAGCCGTATTGTCTCTGCCCCTACAAGCTACCATTCTTTAGTTTATTTAGAAGTCAGGCCAGCTGGAGGACTGTATTGTATAAAGGACTGATTTTCCAAGCTTTGCCATCCAGTCTCTGTAGCCTAATGGCTAAGGTGTTGTGCTTGGTACCTTGACGCCCTGAGTTCAATTCCCCTAGGCTTCAACTGTGTCTGCTCTGCTTTTTGGTTTTTAAGTAAGCACATAGACCAAAACATAAGCCATTTTGTCTTTGCCCTTGCAAGCCACCCTTCTTTAGTTTATTTAGTACATTTGTTTGGGAGTCAGGCTAGTTAAAGGGCTGTAAAAACTAAAAGATTGAAAACAGGGCCTTATACCTGTTCTCTGTGGTGCAATGGTAGAGATGTTGAATTGAGTTTTTGAGGTTTTGGGTTTAATTCACTCCAATTGATTTATTTGGTGTTTTTTTTTGGGAGGAAGGCACGCTACAAGATTGCAATGAGGTCAAAAACCAATGGATTGTTTGCAGGGGACAGGTTTGCTAGTGTCTGTAGTGTATATGCTACCCTTCTTTCGTTTATTAATTGTGTTTGTGAGGGAGACAAGCTAGGTGCCACTCCCATATGACTATGTAGAGTAATGGTTAAGGAGCTGAACCCCAGTGCTTAAGGTCCAGGGTTCAATTCCCTTGTGCTCCATCTGAACTTTCTCTGATCTCTCTTCTACATTTTTTTTGTTTGGTGAGGGAGAAAAAAGCTATTGTTAGCAACCAGGTAGACCAAAACACAAGCCACCCAGTTCATGCATTTAAATTGAATGATTTACTCAAAGGGATTTGGGTCACTCTGTCAGCATTAGCCATTTTCCCCACATTTGAATATTTATATCATCATTCACAGGCCGTACAAAATCATCAACTTAAAAATTACCCCTGCATTGTATAGTAACATAGTAACATAGTAACATAGTTCATAAGGTTGAAAAAAGACCAAAGTCCATCAAGTTCAACCTATATACATATTGTGTCCCTACCGTGTTGATCCAGAGGAAGGCAAAAAACCCTTATGAAGCAGATGCCAATTGCCCCATACCAGGGGGAAAATTCCTTTCCGACTCCAAATATGGCAATCAGAATAAATCCCTGGATCAACGTTCTGTCCCTATTAATCTACTATCCATAACTTGTGATATTATTGCTTTCAAGAAACACGTCCAGGCTCCTTTTAAACTCTTTTATTGAGTTTACCATTACCACTTCCTCTGGCAGAGAGTTCCATAGTCTCACCGCTCTTACTGTAAAGAACCCCCGTCTGTGCTGGTGTAGAAACCTTCTTTCCTCCAGCCGTAGAGGATGTCCCCTTGTTATCCCACCATACATCCCCACATTGTGTATTGATTTATGTGATGACCCTCAGCCACCCCTACATGTAAATGAATGCCCCATTGCCCCCCACACCCTTGTGTATTGTCCTCATCCATTTTCTTTGAGAAATCCAGGTGCTGTGGTTGCAGTGGGATGTGTCCGATTGGTTGAACCTGGTCAAGTGACTCCACCAGCCAACCAGGCATTGGGATTGAGACCCGGCGGGGGTTAAGCTTCTCTTGCAGCCCTTGGTTCTTTTGATGTTCATTTTCTTTGAGAAATCCAGGTGCTGTGGTTGCAGTGGGATGTGTCCAGGCCAGGGCTTATCTTTGTACAGTATTTCCCCTGTCTCTGTTTTTGCATTGCCATTGGCCCTATTCTTTTGTGTTTTAGTTGTTTTTTTCCTGCTTCCACCTTTGCTGTTACTGAAGGCACAAGGCGTCACAGACCCTATCATCTCCAATAATACTAATGTATTTTCCTTCACTTATCATGAGTAGTTCTTCTTCTTTCCATAGCTTTAACATGTCCTGTTCAATCCCTTTTCTGTTGTGTTGTGTCTTTGAAGCTAACGTTCCCTCGCTTTTAGTCTCTACCGCTTCTGCTGGGAGACTGTTCCATTTCTCTACCACTCTAGGAGTAAAACTCCTTTACATTCCATCTAAGCCTCTAACTCACTAGTTTCAGATTATGACCTTGTTTAACCATATCTCCTCTTTTGAAACAAACATCCCTCCTGTGATTTGTTAAATGCCTTTAAGGATTTCCAGTATTTTCTCCAAGCTTATACATATCGAGATTCCCTAGTCTTTCCTGATCCTGAGCCTGCGTTATTCTTATCTACAATGGTAAGTTGAACATTTCCTTTCACTGTAACTCATCTAGTACTCATAGTTTCCTCAGAGAATTGTGTTGCTTCTTTACATGTAGAGATACATATATCAGCATTTCTTCCTTTTTTTTTTTCCTTCTTTACTTTTCTTTTCGCCATTGTCTTTATCCCTTTTCCGAAGGCTGGTATCTCTTACTCTTCTAGCCTATCCTCTCTCATTGTGTTCCTCTTTTTTACCCAAGTGGTGTTTTTCTGTTCCAAGCTGATGGCCACAAAACACCCCTACGTCAGAGGGCTCAGCTAACAGCACAGACCTGTGGGATAAAACAAGCAGTGTGTCCTGCATCAATTTGTCTATTTTGTCACATTAACGGCTCGGTGGAGTTTGCTATCCCAGTTTGGAGTTAACGGAAGTATGGAAAATGCTACACCCAATCACACATGAAGTTTTGCCGAGCCAATAGAGATGCAACTCCCACCTAGGAAGTGACTTGACGTGGCACATTAAGGAACTTCACATTTTTTATCTTTTATGGAAATAAAATGAATTATTTAAGTGTGTGTGTATTATTATTATTATTATTTTTTTTAATATTCCTTTGGTATGTAGCTTTCTGCTTTCCCCCCTCCAGTGTGAGGATTTGTGGACAGTTGTACAAAAGCAAACATAGGGGTTTAATTTGAGTGAATTTTCAGCTCTGGCCAAGATAGTCCTGGCTATTTGTGGATTGTTGCTATAACAGACCACCTCAATATCAGAAGCAAGTCTACGGCAGAGACCTGATTTAAACTCCTTGACTTTGCTATACATTCTAATTGCCAAATTATTAATCCGTTTCTGCAGCGTAAAGAGCTTGGCTGGCCCTGTATAATGCATAGCTAAGTCAATGAGATGTCGCTGAAAAATCCCTGACCATTAAATTATGCACTATACAGGAACAGCACAGCCATTCTAGCAAGAGGAACCTGTAAGTCTGGGCAATATGAGCTCTCCCGTCAACCCTCCTTCCAGGGAATACTCTCCAATTAAGGAAGTGACTGCTGGAGAATTTCTTCTGCCTGCTGAGCCAAGACAGGCTTATCTTAGTCAAGCAGCAGCTGCCCCTCAGCCCTAGCATCCTGATTGGTAGGTGGTGTCACCTGACCAGGGCTGACCAATCAGAGCGAGGTGGACCTGGGCCGGCTGCTGATTGGTTGCTGGAGTCAGCTGACTAGGCTCAGCCAATCAGGGGCTGCCCCTCAGCCCTAGCGTCCTGATTGGTGGGTGTTGTCACCTGACCAGGGCTGACCAATCAGAGCGAGGGAAACCTGGGCTGGCTGCTGATTGGTCGCTGGGGTCAGCTGACTAGGCTCAGCCAATCAGGGGCTGCCCCTCAGCCCTAGCCTCCTGATTGGTAGGTGGTGTCACCTGACTAGGGCTGACCAATCAGAGCGAGGTGAACCTGGGCCGGCTGCTGATTGGTCGCTGGAGTCAGCTGACTAGGCTCAGCCAATCAGGGGCTGCCCCTCAGCCCTAGCCTCCTGATTGGTGGGTGGTGTCACCTGACCAGGGCTGACCAATCAGAGCGAGGGAAACCTGGGCCGGCTGCTGATTGGTCGCTGGGGTCAGCTGACTAGGCTCAGCCAATCAGGGGCTGCCCCTCAGCCCTAGCCTCCTGATTGGTGGGTGGTGTCACCTGACCAGGGCTGACCAATCAGAGCGAGGGATTCCTAGGCCGGCTGCTGATTGGTCGCTGGGGTCAGCTGACTAGGCTCAGCCAATCAGGGGCTGCCCCTCAGCCCTAGCCTCCTGATTGGTGGGTGGTGTCACCTGACCAGGGCTGACCAATCAGAGCGAGGGATTCCTAGGCCGGCTGCTGATTGGTCGCTCAGCCCTAGCCTCCTGATTGGTGGGTGGTGTCACCTGACCAGGGCTGACCAATCAGAGCGAGGGATTCCTAGGCCGGCTGCTGATTGGTCGCTGGAGTCAGCTGACTAGGCTCAGCCAATCAGGGGCTGCCCCTCAGCCCTAGCCTCCTGATTGGTGGGTGGTGTCACCTGACCAGCGCTGACCAATCAGAGCGAGGGATTCCTAGGCCGGCTGCTGATTGGTCGCTGGGGTCAGCTGACTAGGCTCAGCCAATCAGGGGCTGCCCCTCAGCCCTAGCCTCCTGATTGGTGGGTGGTGTCACCTGACCAGGTCTGACCAATCAGAGCGAAGGATTCCTGGGCCGGCTGCTGATTGGTCGCTGGAGTCAGCTGACAAGGCTCAGCCAATCAGGGGCTGCCCCTCAGCCCTAGCCTCCTGATTGCTTTGTATTATTATTTATGAATTATGAATTATGATTTATGAATTATGAATTAATATTTAATTGTTAAAGGAATCCTTAATAAATGCTGCTTGAATTTACGGGTATCACGAGCGACATTACTGGTGTGGGAACGAGCCGGCAGTAGCCAGAATCAAACTCACGAGCAACAGGGTGGAAGTCGAACACCTTAACCACAACTCTAAGTCAGAGATACTGAGAGGCACCCGTCTCAGTAGCATATTGGTTTAGGTGTTACGTGATTTTAGTTTAGCTTTAGGTGATTCCCTGAGGCTTATTTTTTACGTCACCACGTAGACCAAAATTTAAGCCGTATTGTCTCTGCCCCTACAAGCTACCATTCTTTAGTTTATTTAGAAGTCAGGCCAGCTGGAGGACTGTATTGTATAAAGGACTGATTTTCCAAGCTTTGCCATCCAGTCTCTGTAGCCTAATGGCTAAGGTGTTGTGCTTGGTACCTTGACGCCCTGAGTTCAATTCCCCTAGGCTTCAACTGTGTCTGCTCTGCTTTTTGGTTTTTAAGTAAGCACATAGACCAAAACATAAGCCATTTTGTCTTTGCCCTTGCAAGCCACCCTTCTTTAGTTTATTTAGTACATTTGTTTGGGAGTCAGGCTAGTTAAAGGGCTGTAAAAACTAAAAGATTGAAAACAGGGCCTTATACCTGTTCTCTGTGGTGCAATGGTAGAGATGTTGAATTGAGTTTTTGAGGTTTTGGGTTTAATTCACTCCAATTGATTTATTTGGTGTTTTTTTTTGGGAGGAAGGCACGCTACAAGATTGCAATGAGGTCAAAAACCAATGGATTGTTTGCAGGGGACAGGTTTGCTAGTGTCTGTAGTGTATATGCTACCCTTCTTTCGTTTATTAATTGTGTTTGTGAGGGAGACAAGCTAGGTGCCACTCCCATATGACTATGTAGAGTAATGGTTAAGGAGCTGAACCCCAGTGCTTAAGGTCCAGGGTTCAATTCCCTTGTGCTCCATCTGAACTTTCTCTGATCTCTCTTCTACATTTTTTTTGTTTGGTGAGGGAGAAAAAAGCTATTGTTAGCAACCAGGTAGACCAAAACACAAGCCACCCAGTTCATGCATTTAAATTGAATGATTTACTCAAAGGGATTTGGGTCACTCTGTCAGCATTAGCCATTTTCCCCACATTTGAATATTTATATCATCATTCACAGGCCGTACAAAATCATCAACTTAAAAATTACCCCTGCATTGTATAGTAACATAGTAACATAGTAACATAGTTCATAAGGTTGAAAAAAGACCAAAGTCCATCAAGTTCAACCTATATACATATTGTGTCCCTACCGTGTTGATCCAGAGGAAGGCAAAAAACCCTTATGAAGCAGATGCCAATTGCCCCATACCAGGGGGAAAATTCCTTTCCGACTCCAAATATGGCAATCAGAATAAATCCCTGGATCAACGTTCTGTCCCTATTAATCTACTATCCATAACTTGTGATATTATTGCTTTCAAGAAACACGTCCAGGCTCCTTTTAAACTCTTTTATTGAGTTTACCATTACCACTTCCTCTGGCAGAGAGTTCCATAGTCTCACCGCTCTTACTGTAAAGAACCCCCGTCTGTGCTGGTGTAGAAACCTTCTTTCCTCCAGCCGTAGAGGATGTCCCCTTGTTATCCCACCATACATCCCCACATTGTGTATTGATTTATGTGATGACCCTCAGCCACCCCTACATGTAAATGAATGCCCCATTGCCCCCCACACCCTTGTGTATTGTCCTCATCCATTTTCTTTGAGAAATCCAGGTGCTGTGGTTGCAGTGGGATGTGTCCGATTGGTTGAACCTGGTCAAGTGACTCCACCAGCCAACCAGGCATTGGGATTGAGACCCGGCGGGGGTTAAGCTTCTCTTGCAGCCCTTGGTTCTTTTGATGTTCATTTTCTTTGAGAAATCCAGGTGCTGTGGTTGCAGTGGGATGTGTCCAGGCCAGGGCTTATCTTTGTACAGTATTTCCCCTGTCTCTGTTTTTGCATTGCCATTGGCCCTATTCTTTTGTGTTTTAGTTGTTTTTTTCCTGCTTCCACCTTTGCTGTTACTGAAGGCACAAGGCGTCACAGACCCTATCATCTCCAATAATACTAATGTATTTTCCTTCACTTATCATGAGTAGTTCTTCTTCTTTCCATAGCTTTAACATGTCCTGTTCAATCCCTTTTCTGTTGTGTTGTGTCTTTGAAGCTAACGTTCCCTCGCTTTTAGTCTCTACCGCTTCTGCTGGGAGACTGTTCCATTTCTCTACCACTCTAGGAGTAAAACTCCTTTACATTCCATCTAAGCCTCTAACTCACTAGTTTCAGATTATGACCTTGTTTAACCATATCTCCTCTTTTGAAACAAACATCCCTCCTGTGATTTGTTAAATGCCTTTAAGGATTTCCAGTATTTTCTCCAAGCTTATACATATCGAGATTCCCTAGTCTTTCCTGATCCTGAGCCTGCGTTATTCTTATCTACAATGGTAAGTTGAACATTTCCTTTCACTGTAACTCATCTAGTACTCATAGTTTCCTCAGAGAATTGTGTTGCTTCTTTACATGTAGAGATACATATATCAGCATTTCTTCCTTTTTTTTTTTCCTTCTTTACTTTTCTTTTCGCCATTGTCTTTATCCCTTTTCCGAAGGCTGGTATCTCTTACTCTTCTAGCCTATCCTCTCTCATTGTGTTCCTCTTTTTTACCCAAGTGGTGTTTTTCTGTTCCAAGCTGATGGCCACAAAACACCCCTACGTCAGAGGGCTCAGCTAACAGCACAGACCTGTGGGATAAAACAAGCAGTGTGTCCTGCATCAATTTGTCTATTTTGTCACATTAACGGCTCGGTGGAGTTTGCTATCCCAGTTTGGAGTTAACGGAAGTATGGAAAATGCTACACCCAATCACACATGAAGTTTTGCCGAGCCAATAGAGATGCAACTCCCACCTAGGAAGTGACTTGACGTGGCACATTAAGGAACTTCACATTTTTTATCTTTTATGGAAATAAAATGAATTATTTAAGTGTGTGTGTATTATTATTATTATTATTTTTTTTAATATTCCTTTGGTATGTAGCTTTCTGCTTTCCCCCCTCCAGTGTGAGGATTTGTGGACAGTTGTACAAAAGCAAACATAGGGGTTTAATTTGAGTGAATTTTCAGCTCTGGCCAAGATAGTCCTGGCTATTTGTGGATTGTTGCTATAACAGACCACCTCAATATCAGAAGCAAGTCTACGGCAGAGACCTGATTTAAACTCCTTGACTTTGCTATACATTCTAATTGCCAAATTATTAATCCGTTTCTGCAGCGTAAAGAGCTTGGCTGGCCCTGTATAATGCATAGCTAAGTCAATGAGATGTCGCTGAAAAATCCCTGACCATTAAATTATGCACTATACAGGAACAGCACAGCCATTCTAGCAAGAGGAACCTGTAAGTCTGGGCAATATGAGCTCTCCCGTCAACCCTCCTTCCAGGGAATACTCTCCAATTAAGGAAGTGACTGCTGGAGAATTTCTTCTGCCTGCTGAGCCAAGACAGGCTTATCTTAGTCAAGCAGCAGCTGCCCCTCAGCCCTAGCATCCTGATTGGTAGGTGGTGTCACCTGACCAGGGCTGACCAATCAGAGCGAGGTGGACCTGGGCCGGCTGCTGATTGGTTGCTGGAGTCAGCTGACTAGGCTCAGCCAATCAGGGGCTGCCCCTCAGCCCTAGCGTCCTGATTGGTGGGTGTTGTCACCTGACCAGGGCTGACCAATCAGAGCGAGGGAAACCTGGGCTGGCTGCTGATTGGTCGCTGGGGTCAGCTGACTAGGCTCAGCCAATCAGGGGCTGCCCCTCAGCCCTAGCCTCCTGATTGGTAGGCGGTGTCACCTGACTAGGGCTGACCAATCAGAGCGAGGTGAACCTGGGCCGGCTGCTGATTGGTCGCTGGAGTCAGCTGACTAGGCTCAGCCAATCAGGGGCTGCCCCTCAGCCCTAGCCTCCTGATTGGTGGGTGGTGTCACCTGACCAGGGCTGACCAATCAGAGCGAGGGAAACCTGGGCCGGCTGCTGATTGGTCGCTGGGGTCAGCTGACTAGGCTCAGCCAATCAGGGGCTGCCCCTCAGCCCTAGCCTCCTGATTGGTGGGTGGTGTCACCTGACCAGGGCTGACCAATCAGAGCGAGGGATTCCTAGGCCGGCTGCTGATTGGTCGCTGGGGTCAGCTGACTAGGCTCAGCCAATCAGGGGCTGCCCCTCAGCCCTAGCCTCCTGATTGGTGGGTGGTGTCACCTGACCAGGGCTGACCAATCAGAGCGAGGGATTCCTAGGCCGGCTGCTGATTGGTCGCTCAGCCCTAGCCTCCTGATTGGTGGGTGGTGTCACCTGACCAGGGCTGACCAATCAGAGCGAGGGATTCCTAGGCCGGCTGCTGATTGGTCGCTGGAGTCAGCTGACTAGGCTCAGCCAATCAGGGGCTGCCCCTCAGCCCTAGCCTCCTGATTGGTGGGTGGTGTCACCTGACCAGCGCTGACCAATCAGAGCGAGGGATTCCTAGGCCGGCTGCTGATTGGTCGCTGGGGTCAGCTGACTAGGCTCAGCCAATCAGGGGCTGCCCCTCAGCCCTAGCCTCCTGATTGGTGGGTGGTGTCACCTGACCAGGTCTGACCAATCAGAGCGAAGGATTCCTGGGCCGGCTGCTGATTGGTCGCTGGAGTCAGCTGACAAGGCTCAGCCAATCAGGGGCTGCCCCTCAGCCCTAGCCTCCTGATTGCTTTGTATTATTATTTATGAATTATGAATTATGATTTATGAATTATGAATTAATATTTAATTGTTAAAGGAATCCTTAATAAATGCTGCTTGAATTTACGGGTATCACGAGCGACATTACTGGTGTGGGAACGAGCCGGCAGTAGCCAGAATCAAACTCACGAGCAACAGGGTGGAAGTCGAACACCTTAACCACAACTCTAAGTCAGAGATACTGAGAGGCACCCGTCTCAGTAGCATATTGGTTTAGGTGTTACGTGATTTTAGTTTAGCTTTAGGTGATTCCCTGAGGCTTATTTTTTACGTCACCACGTAGACCAAAATTTAAGCCGTATTGTCTCTGCCCCTACAAGCTACCATTCTTTAGTTTATTTAGAAGTCAGGCCAGCTGGAGGACTGTATTGTATAAAGGACTGATTTTCCAAGCTTTGCCATCCAGTCTCTGTAGCCTAATGGCTAAGGTGTTGTGCTTGGTACCTTGACGCCCTGAGTTCAATTCCCCTAGGCTTCAACTGTGTCTGCTCTGCTTTTTGGTTTTTAAGTAAGCACATAGACCAAAACATAAGCCATTTTGTCTTTGCCCTTGCAAGCCACCCTTCTTTAGTTTATTTAGTACATTTGTTTGGGAGTCAGGCTAGTTAAAGGGCTGTAAAAACTAAAAGATTGAAAACAGGGCCTTATACCTGTTCTCTGTGGTGCAATGGTAGAGATGTTGAATTGAGTTTTTGAGGTTTTGGGTTTAATTCACTCCAATTGATTTATTTGGTGTTTTTTTTTGGGAGGAAGGCACGCTACAAGATTGCAATGAGGTCAAAAACCAATGGATTGTTTGCAGGGGACAGGTTTGCTAGTGTCTGTAGTGTATATGCTACCCTTCTTTCGTTTATTAATTGTGTTTGTGAGGGAGACAAGCTAGGTGCCACTCCCATATGACTATGTAGAGTAATGGTTAAGGAGCTGAACCCCAGTGCTTAAGGTCCAGGGTTCAATTCCCTTGTGCTCCATCTGAACTTTCTCTGATCTCTCTTCTACATTTTTTTTGTTTGGTGAGGGAGAAAAAAGCTATTGTTAGCAACCAGGTAGACCAAAACACAAGCCACCCAGTTCATGCATTTAAATTGAATGATTTACTCAAAGGGATTTGGGTCACTCTGTCAGCATTAGCCATTTTCCCCACATTTGAATATTTATATCATCATTCACAGGCCGTACAAAATCATCAACTTAAAAATTACCCCTGCATTGTATAGTAACATAGTAACATAGTAACATAGTTCATAAGGTTGAAAAAAGACCAAAGTCCATCAAGTTCAACCTATATACATATTGTGTCCCTACCGTGTTGATCCAGAGGAAGGCAAAAAACCCTTATGAAGCAGATGCCAATTGCCCCATACCAGGGGGAAAATTCCTTTCCGACTCCAAATATGGCAATCAGAATAAATCCCTGGATCAACGTTCTGTCCCTATTAATCTACTATCCATAACTTGTGATATTATTGCTTTCAAGAAACACGTCCAGGCTCCTTTTAAACTCTTTTATTGAGTTTACCATTACCACTTCCTCTGGCAGAGAGTTCCATAGTCTCACCGCTCTTACTGTAAAGAACCCCCGTCTGTGCTGGTGTAGAAACCTTCTTTCCTCCAGCCGTAGAGGATGTCCCCTTGTTATCCCACCATACATCCCCACATTGTGTATTGATTTATGTGATGACCCTCAGCCACCCCTACATGTAAATGAATGCCCCATTGCCCCCCACACCCTTGTGTATTGTCCTCATCCATTTTCTTTGAGAAATCCAGGTGCTGTGGTTGCAGTGGGATGTGTCCGATTGGTTGAACCTGGTCAAGTGACTCCACCAGCCAACCAGGCATTGGGATTGAGACCCGGCGGGGGTTAAGCTTCTCTTGCAGCCCTTGGTTCTTTTGATGTTCATTTTCTTTGAGAAATCCAGGTGCTGTGGTTGCAGTGGGATGTGTCCAGGCCAGGGCTTATCTTTGTACAGTATTTCCCCTGTCTCTGTTTTTGCATTGCCATTGGCCCTATTCTTTTGTGTTTTAGTTGTTTTTTTCCTGCTTCCACCTTTGCTGTTACTGAAGGCACAAGGCGTCACAGACCCTATCATCTCCAATAATACTAATGTATTTTCCTTCACTTATCATGAGTAGTTCTTCTTCTTTCCATAGCTTTAACATGTCCTGTTCAATCCCTTTTCTGTTGTGTTGTGTCTTTGAAGCTAACGTTCCCTCGCTTTTAGTCTCTACCGCTTCTGCTGGGAGACTGTTCCATTTCTCTACCACTCTAGGAGTAAAACTCCTTTACATTCCATCTAAGCCTCTAACTCACTAGTTTCAGATTATGACCTTGTTTAACCATATCTCCTCTTTTGAAACAAACATCCCTCCTGTGATTTGTTAAATGCCTTTAAGGATTTCCAGTATTTTCTCCAAGCTTATACATATCGAGATTCCCTAGTCTTTCCTGATCCTGAGCCTGCGTTATTCTTATCTACAATGGTAAGTTGAACATTTCCTTTCACTGTAACTCATCTAGTACTCATAGTTTCCTCAGAGAATTGTGTTGCTTCTTTACATGTAGAGATACATATATCAGCATTTCTTCCTTTTTTTTTTTCCTTCTTTACTTTTCTTTTCGCCATTGTCTTTATCCCTTTTCCGAAGGCTGGTATCTCTTACTCTTCTAGCCTATCCTCTCTCATTGTGTTCCTCTTTTTTACCCAAGTGGTGTTTTTCTGTTCCAAGCTGATGGCCACAAAACACCCCTACGTCAGAGGGCTCAGCTAACAGCACAGACCTGTGGGATAAAACAAGCAGTGTGTCCTGCATCAATTTGTCTATTTTGTCACATTAACGGCTCGGTGGAGTTTGCTATCCCAGTTTGGAGTTAACGGAAGTATGGAAAATGCTACACCCAATCACACATGAAGTTTTGCCGAGCCAATAGAGATGCAACTCCCACCTAGGAAGTGACTTGACGTGGCACATTAAGGAACTTCACATTTTTTATCTTTTATGGAAATAAAATGAATTATTTAAGTGTGTGTGTATTATTATTATTATTATTTTTTTTAATATTCCTTTGGTATGTAGCTTTCTGCTTTCCCCCCTCCAGTGTGAGGATTTGTGGACAGTTGTACAAAAGCAAACATAGGGGTTTAATTTGAGTGAATTTTCAGCTCTGGCCAAGATAGTCCTGGCTATTTGTGGATTGTTGCTATAACAGACCACCTCAATATCAGAAGCAAGTCTACGGCAGAGACCTGATTTAAACTCCTTGACTTTGCTATACATTCTAATTGCCAAATTATTAATCCGTTTCTGCAGCGTAAAGAGCTTGGCTGGCCCTGTATAATGCATAGCTAAGTCAATGAGATGTCGCTGAAAAATCCCTGACCATTAAATTATGCACTATACAGGAACAGCACAGCCATTCTAGCAAGAGGAACCTGTAAGTCTGGGCAATATGAGCTCTCCCGTCAACCCTCCTTCCAGGGAATACTCTCCAATTAAGGAAGTGACTGCTGGAGAATTTCTTCTGCCTGCTGAGCCAAGACAGGCTTATCTTAGTCAAGCAGCAGCTGCCCCTCAGCCCTAGCATCCTGATTGGTAGGTGGTGTCACCTGACCAGGGCTGACCAATCAGAGCGAGGTGGACCTGGGCCGGCTGCTGATTGGTTGCTGGAGTCAGCTGACTAGGCTCAGCCAATCAGGGGCTGCCCCTCAGCCCTAGCGTCCTGATTGGTGGGTGTTGTCACCTGACCAGGGCTGACCAATCAGAGCGAGGGAAACCTGGGCTGGCTGCTGATTGGTCGCTGGGGTCAGCTGACTAGGCTCAGCCAATCAGGGGCTGCCCCTCAGCCCTAGCCTCCTGATTGGTAGGTGGTGTCACCTGACTAGGGCTGACCAATCAGAGCGAGGTGAACCTGGGCCGGCTGCTGATTGGTCGCTGGAGTCAGCTGACTAGGCTCAGCCAATCAGGGGCTGCCCCTCAGCCCTAGCCTCCTGATTGGTGGGTGGTGTCACCTGACCAGGGCTGACCAATCAGAGCGAGGGAAACCTGGGCCGGCTGCTGATTGGTCGCTGGGGTCAGCTGACTAGGCTCAGCCAATCAGGGGCTGCCCCTCAGCCCTAGCCTCCTGATTGGTGGGTGGTGTCACCTGACCAGGGCTGACCAATCAGAGCGAGGGATTCCTAGGCCGGCTGCTGATTGGTCGCTGGGGTCAGCTGACTAGGCTCAGCCAATCAGGGGCTGCCCCTCAGCCCTAGCCTCCTGATTGGTGGGTGGTGTCACCTGACCAGGGCTGACCAATCAGAGCGAGGGATTCCTAGGCCGGCTGCTGATTGGTCGCTCAGCCCTAGCCTCCTGATTGGTGGGTGGTGTCACCTGACCAGGGCTGACCAATCAGAGCGAGGGATTCCTAGGCCGGCTGCTGATTGGTCGCTGGAGTCAGCTGACTAGGCTCAGCCAATCAGGGGCTGCCCCTCAGCCCTAGCCTCCTGATTGGTGGGTGGTGTCACCTGACCAGCGCTGACCAATCAGAGCGAGGGATTCCTAGGCCGGCTGCTGATTGGTCGCTGGGGTCAGCTGACTAGGCTCAGCCAATCAGGGGCTGCCCCTCAGCCCTAGCCTCCTGATTGGTGGGTGGTGTCACCTGACCAGGTCTGACCAATCAGAGCGAAGGATTCCTGGGCCGGCTGCTGATTGGTCGCTGGAGTCAGCTGACAAGGCTCAGCCAATCAGGGGCTGCCCCTCAGCCCTAGCCTCCTGATTGCTTTGTATTATTATTTATGAATTATGAATTATGATTTATGAATTATGAATTAATATTTAATTGTTAAAGGAATCCTTAATAAATGCTGCTTGAATTTACGGGTATCACGAGCGACATTACTGGTGTGGGAACGAGCCGGCAGTAGCCAGAATCAAACTCACGAGCAACAGGGTGGAAGTCGAACACCTTAACCACAACTCTAAGTCAGAGATACTGAGAGGCACCCGTCTCAGTAGCATATTGGTTTAGGTGTTACGTGATTTTAGTTTAGCTTTAGGTGATTCCCTGAGGCTTATTTTTTACGTCACCACGTAGACCAAAATTTAAGCCGTATTGTCTCTGCCCCTACAAGCTACCATTCTTTAGTTTATTTAGAAGTCAGGCCAGCTGGAGGACTGTATTGTATAAAGGACTGATTTTCCAAGCTTTGCCATCCAGTCTCTGTAGCCTAATGGCTAAGGTGTTGTGCTTGGTACCTTGACGCCCTGAGTTCAATTCCCCTAGGCTTCAACTGTGTCTGCTCTGCTTTTTGGTTTTTAAGTAAGCACATAGACCAAAACATAAGCCATTTTGTCTTTGCCCTTGCAAGCCACCCTTCTTTAGTTTATTTAGTACATTTGTTTGGGAGTCAGGCTAGTTAAAGGGCTGTAAAAACTAAAAGATTGAAAACAGGGCCTTATACCTGTTCTCTGTGGTGCAATGGTAGAGATGTTGAATTGAGTTTTTGAGGTTTTGGGTTTAATTCACTCCAATTGATTTATTTGGTGTTTTTTTTTGGGAGGAAGGCACGCTACAAGATTGCAATGAGGTCAAAAACCAATGGATTGTTTGCAGGGGACAGGTTTGCTAGTGTCTGTAGTGTATATGCTACCCTTCTTTCGTTTATTAATTGTGTTTGTGAGGGAGACAAGCTAGGTGCCACTCCCATATGACTATGTAGAGTAATGGTTAAGGAGCTGAACCCCAGTGCTTAAGGTCCAGGGTTCAATTCCCTTGTGCTCCATCTGAACTTTCTCTGATCTCTCTTCTACATTTTTTTTGTTTGGTGAGGGAGAAAAAAGCTATTGTTAGCAACCAGGTAGACCAAAACACAAGCCACCCAGTTCATGCATTTAAATTGAATGATTTACTCAAAGGGATTTGGGTCACTCTGTCAGCATTAGCCATTTTCCCCACATTTGAATATTTATATCATCATTCACAGGCCGTACAAAATCATCAACTTAAAAATTACCCCTGCATTGTATAGTAACATAGTAACATAGTAACATAGTTCATAAGGTTGAAAAAAGACCAAAGTCCATCAAGTTCAACCTATATACATATTGTGTCCCTACCGTGTTGATCCAGAGGAAGGCAAAAAACCCTTATGAAGCAGATGCCAATTGCCCCATACCAGGGGGAAAATTCCTTTCCGACTCCAAATATGGCAATCAGAATAAATCCCTGGATCAACGTTCTGTCCCTATTAATCTACTATCCATAACTTGTGATATTATTGCTTTCAAGAAACACGTCCAGGCTCCTTTTAAACTCTTTTATTGAGTTTACCATTACCACTTCCTCTGGCAGAGAGTTCCATAGTCTCACCGCTCTTACTGTAAAGAACCCCCGTCTGTGCTGGTGTAGAAACCTTCTTTCCTCCAGCCGTAGAGGATGTCCCCTTGTTATCCCACCATACATCCCCACATTGTGTATTGATTTATGTGATGACCCTCAGCCACCCCTACATGTAAATGAATGCCCCATTGCCCCCCACACCCTTGTGTATTGTCCTCATCCATTTTCTTTGAGAAATCCAGGTGCTGTGGTTGCAGTGGGATGTGTCCGATTGGTTGAACCTGGTCAAGTGACTCCACCAGCCAACCAGGCATTGGGATTGAGACCCGGCGGGGGTTAAGCTTCTCTTGCAGCCCTTGGTTCTTTTGATGTTCATTTTCTTTGAGAAATCCAGGTGCTGTGGTTGCAGTGGGATGTGTCCAGGCCAGGGCTTATCTTTGTACAGTATTTCCCCTGTCTCTGTTTTTGCATTGCCATTGGCCCTATTCTTTTGTGTTTTAGTTGTTTTTTTCCTGCTTCCACCTTTGCTGTTACTGAAGGCACAAGGCGTCACAGACCCTATCATCTCCAATAATACTAATGTATTTTCCTTCACTTATCATGAGTAGTTCTTCTTCTTTCCATAGCTTTAACATGTCCTGTTCAATCCCTTTTCTGTTGTGTTGTGTCTTTGAAGCTAACGTTCCCTCGCTTTTAGTCTCTACCGCTTCTGCTGGGAGACTGTTCCATTTCTCTACCACTCTAGGAGTAAAACTCCTTTACATTCCATCTAAGCCTCTAACTCACTAGTTTCAGATTATGACCTTGTTTAACCATATCTCCTCTTTTGAAACAAACATCCCTCCTGTGATTTGTTAAATGCCTTTAAGGATTTCCAGTATTTTCTCCAAGCTTATACATATCGAGATTCCCTAGTCTTTCCTGATCCTGAGCCTGCGTTATTCTTATCTACAATGGTAAGTTGAACATTTCCTTTCACTGTAACTCATCTAGTACTCATAGTTTCCTCAGAGAATTGTGTTGCTTCTTTACATGTAGAGATACATATATCAGCATTTCTTCCTTTTTTTTTTTCCTTCTTTACTTTTCTTTTCGCCATTGTCTTTATCCCTTTTCCGAAGGCTGGTATCTCTTACTCTTCTAGCCTATCCTCTCTCATTGTGTTCCTCTTTTTTACCCAAGTGGTGTTTTTCTGTTCCAAGCTGATGGCCACAAAACACCCCTACGTCAGAGGGCTCAGCTAACAGCACAGACCTGTGGGATAAAACAAGCAGTGTGTCCTGCATCAATTTGTCTATTTTGTCACATTAACGGCTCGGTGGAGTTTGCTATCCCAGTTTGGAGTTAACGGAAGTATGGAAAATGCTACACCCAATCACACATGAAGTTTTGCCGAGCCAATAGAGATGCAACTCCCACCTAGGAAGTGACTTGACGTGGCACATTAAGGAACTTCACATTTTTTATCTTTTATGGAAATAAAATGAATTATTTAAGTGTGTGTGTATTATTATTATTATTATTTTTTTTAATATTCCTTTGGTATGTAGCTTTCTGCTTTCCCCCCTCCAGTGTGAGGATTTGTGGACAGTTGTACAAAAGCAAACATAGGGGTTTAATTTGAGTGAATTTTCAGCTCTGGCCAAGATAGTCCTGGCTATTTGTGGATTGTTGCTATAACAGACCACCTCAATATCAGAAGCAAGTCTACGGCAGAGACCTGATTTAAACTCCTTGACTTTGCTATACATTCTAATTGCCAAATTATTAATCCGTTTCTGCAGCGTAAAGAGCTTGGCTGGCCCTGTATAATGCATAGCTAAGTCAATGAGATGTCGCTGAAAAATCCCTGACCATTAAATTATGCACTATACAGGAACAGCACAGCCATTCTAGCAAGAGGAACCTGTAAGTCTGGGCAATATGAGCTCTCCCGTCAACCCTCCTTCCAGGGAATACTCTCCAATTAAGGAAGTGACTGCTGGAGAATTTCTTCTGCCTGCTGAGCCAAGACAGGCTTATCTTAGTCAAGCAGCAGCTGCCCCTCAGCCCTAGCATCCTGATTGGTAGGTGGTGTCACCTGACCAGGGCTGACCAATCAGAGCGAGGTGGACCTGGGCCGGCTGCTGATTGGTTGCTGGAGTCAGCTGACTAGGCTCAGCCAATCAGGGGCTGCCCCTCAGCCCTAGCGTCCTGATTGGTGGGTGTTGTCACCTGACCAGGGCTGACCAATCAGAGCGAGGGAAACCTGGGCTGGCTGCTGATTGGTCGCTGGGGTCAGCTGACTAGGCTCAGCCAATCAGGGGCTGCCCCTCAGCCCTAGCCTCCTGATTGGTAGGTGGTGTCACCTGACTAGGGCTGACCAATCAGAGCGAGGTGAACCTGGGCCGGCTGCTGATTGGTCGCTGGAGTCAGCTGACTAGGCTCAGCCAATCAGGGGCTGCCCCTCAGCCCTAGCCTCCTGATTGGTGGGTGGTGTCACCTGACCAGGGCTGACCAATCAGAGCGAGGGAAACCTGGGCCGGCTGCTGATTGGTCGCTGGGGTCAGCTGACTAGGCTCAGCCAATCAGGGGCTGCCCCTCAGCCCTAGCCTCCTGATTGGTGGGTGGTGTCACCTGACCAGGGCTGACCAATCAGAGCGAGGGATTCCTAGGCCGGCTGCTGATTGGTCGCTGGGGTCAGCTGACTAGGCTCAGCCAATCAGGGGCTGCCCCTCAGCCCTAGCCTCCTGATTGGTGGGTGGTGTCACCTGACCAGGGCTGACCAATCAGAGCGAGGGATTCCTAGGCCGGCTGCTGATTGGTCGCTCAGCCCTAGCCTCCTGATTGGTGGGTGGTGTCACCTGACCAGGGCTGACCAATCAGAGCGAGGGATTCCTAGGCCGGCTGCTGATTGGTCGCTGGAGTCAGCTGACTAGGCTCAGCCAATCAGGGGCTGCCCCTCAGCCCTAGCCTCCTGATTGGTGGGTGGTGTCACCTGACCAGCGGTGACCAATCAGAGCGAGGGATTCCTAGGCCGGCTGCTGATTGGTCGCTGGGGTCAGCTGACTAGGCTCAGCCAATCAGGGGCTGCCCCTCAGCCCTAGCCTCCTGATTGGTGGGTGGTGTCACCTGACCAGGTCTGACCAATCAGAGCGAAGGATTCCTGGGCCGGCTGCTGATTGGTCGCTGGAGTCAGCTGACAAGGCTCAGCCAATCAGGGGCTGCCCCTCAGCCCTAGCCTCCTGATTGCTTTGTATTATTATTTATGAATTATGAATTATGATTTATGAATTATGAATTAATATTTAATTGTTAAAGGAATCCTTAATAAATGCTGCTTGAATTTACGGGTATCACGAGCGACATTACTGGTGTGGGAACGAGCCGGCAGTAGCCAGAATCAAACTCACGAGCAACAGGGTGGAAGTCGAACACCTTAACCACAACTCTAAGTCAGAGATACTGAGAGGCACCCGTCTCAGTAGCATATTGGTTTAGGTGTTACGTGATTTTAGTTTAGCTTTAGGTGATTCCCTGAGGCTTATTTTTTACGTCACCACGTAGACCAAAATTTAAGCCGTATTGTCTCTGCCCCTACAAGCTACCATTCTTTAGTTTATTTAGAAGTCAGGCCAGCTGGAGGACTGTATTGTATAAAGGACTGATTTTCCAAGCTTTGCCATCCAGTCTCTGTAGCCTAATGGCTAAGGTGTTGTGCTTGGTACCTTGACGCCCTGAGTTCAATTCCCCTAGGCTTCAACTGTGTCTGCTCTGCTTTTTGGTTTTTAAGTAAGCACATAGACCAAAACATAAGCCATTTTGTCTTTGCCCTTGCAAGCCACCCTTCTTTAGTTTATTTAGTACATTTGTTTGGGAGTCAGGCTAGTTAAAGGGCTGTAAAAACTAAAAGATTGAAAACAGGGCCTTATACCTGTTCTCTGTGGTGCAATGGTAGAGATGTTGAATTGAGTTTTTGAGGTTTTGGGTTTAATTCACTCCAATTGATTTATTTGGTGTTTTTTTTTGGGAGGAAGGCACGCTACAAGATTGCAATGAGGTCAAAAACCAATGGATTGTTTGCAGGGGACAGGTTTGCTAGTGTCTGTAGTGTATATGCTACCCTTCTTTCGTTTATTAATTGTGTTTGTGAGGGAGACAAGCTAGGTGCCACTCCCATATGACTATGTAGAGTAATGGTTAAGGAGCTGAACCCCAGTGCTTAAGGTCCAGGGTTCAATTCCCTTGTGCTCCATCTGAACTTTCTCTGATCTCTCTTCTACATTTTTTTTGTTTGGTGAGGGAGAAAAAAGCTATTGTTAGCAACCAGGTAGACCAAAACACAAGCCACCCAGTTCATGCATTTAAATTGAATGATTTACTCAAAGGGATTTGGGTCACTCTGTCAGCATTAGCCATTTTCCCCACATTTGAATATTTATATCATCATTCACAGGCCGTACAAAATCATCAACTTAAAAATTACCCCTGCATTGTATAGTAACATAGTAACATAGTAACATAGTTCATAAGGTTGAAAAAAGACCAAAGTCCATCAAGTTCAACCTATATACATATTGTGTCCCTACCGTGTTGATCCAGAGGAAGGCAAAAAACCCTTATGAAGCAGATGCCAATTGCCCCATACCAGGGGGAAAATTCCTTTCCGACTCCAAATATGGCAATCAGAATAAATCCCTGGATCAACGTTCTGTCCCTATTAATCTACTATCCATAACTTGTGATATTATTGCTTTCAAGAAACACGTCCAGGCTCCTTTTAAACTCTTTTATTGAGTTTACCATTACCACTTCCTCTGGCAGAGAGTTCCATAGTCTCACCGCTCTTACTGTAAAGAACCCCCGTCTGTGCTGGTGTAGAAACCTTCTTTCCTCCAGCCGTAGAGGATGTCCCCTTGTTATCCCACCATACATCCCCACATTGTGTATTGATTTATGTGATGACCCTCAGCCACCCCTACATGTAAATGAATGCCCCATTGCCCCCCACACCCTTGTGTATTGTCCTCATCCATTTTCTTTGAGAAATCCAGGTGCTGTGGTTGCAGTGGGATGTGTCCGATTGGTTGAACCTGGTCAAGTGACTCCACCAGCCAACCAGGCATTGGGATTGAGACCCGGCGGGGGTTAAGCTTCTCTTGCAGCCCTTGGTTCTTTTGATGTTCATTTTCTTTGAGAAATCCAGGTGCTGTGGTTGCAGTGGGATGTGTCCAGGCCAGGGCTTATCTTTGTACAGTATTTCCCCTGTCTCTGTTTTTGCATTGCCATTGGCCCTATTCTTTTGTGTTTTAGTTGTTTTTCTCCTGCTTCCACCTTTGCTGTTACTGAAGGCACAAGGCGTCACAGACCCTATCATCTCCAATAATACTAATGTATTTTCCTTCACTTATCATGAGTAGTTCTTCTTCTTTCCATAGCTTTAACATGTCCTGTTCAATCCCTTTTCTGTTGTGTTGTGTCTTTGAAGCTAACGTTCCCTCGCTTTTAGTCTCTACCGCTTCTGCTGGGAGACTGTTCCATTTCTCTACCACTCTAGGAGTAAAACTCCTTTACATTCCATCTAAGCCTCTAACTCACTAGTTTCAGATTATGACCTTGTTTAACCATATCTCCTCTTTTGAAACAAACATCCCTCCTGTGATTTGTTAAATGCCTTTAAGGATTTCCAGTATTTTCTCCAAGCTTATACATATCGAGATTCCCTAGTCTTTCCTGATCCTGAGCCTGCGTTATTCTTATCTACAATGGTAAGTTGAACATTTCCTTTCACTGTAACTCATCTAGTACTCATAGTTTCCTCAGAGAATTGTGTTGCTTCTTTACATGTAGAGATACATATATCAGCATTTCTTCCTTTTTTTTTTTCCTTCTTTACTTTTCTTTTCGCCATTGTCTTTATCCCTTTTCCGAAGGCTGGTATCTCTTACTCTTCTAGCCTATCCTCTCTCATTGTGTTCCTCTTTTTTACCCAAGTGGTGTTTTTCTGTTCCAAGCTGATGGCCACAAAACACCCCTACGTCAGAGGGCTCAGCTAACGGCACAGACCTGTGGGATAAAACAAGCAGTGTGTCCTGCATCAATTTGTCTATTTTGTCACATTAACGGCTCGGTGGAGTTTGCTATCCCAGTTTGGAGTTAACGGAAGTATGGAAAATGCTACACCCAATCACACATGAAGTTTTGCCGAGCCAATAGAGATGCAACTCCCACCTAGGAAGTGACTTGACGTGGCACATTAAGGAACTTCACATTTTTTATCTTTTATGGAAATAAAATGAATTATTTAAGTGTGTGTGTATTATTATTATTATTATTTTTTTTAATATTCCTTTGGTATGTAGCTTTCTGCTTTCCCCCCTCCAGTGTGAGGATTTGTGGACAGTTGTACAAAAGCAAACATAGGGGTTTAATTTGAGTGAATTTTCAGCTCTGGCCAAGATAGTCCTGGCTATTTGTGGATTGTTGCTATAACAGACCACCTCAATATCAGAAGCAAGTCTACGGCAGAGACCTGATTTAAACTCCTTGACTTTGCTATACATTCTAATTGCCAAATTATTAATCCGTTTCTGCAGCGTAAAGAGCTTGGCTGGCCCTGTATAATGCATAGCTAAGTCAATGAGATGTCGCTGAAAAATCCCTGACCATTAAATTATGCACTATACAGGAACAGCACAGCCATTCTAGCAAGAGGAACCTGTAAGTCTGGGCAATATGAGCTCTCCCGTCAACCCTCCTTCCAGGGAATACTCTCCAATTAAGGAAGTGACTGCTGGAGAATTTCTTCTGCCTGCTGAGCCAAGACAGGCTTATCTTAGTCAAGCAGCAGCTGCCCCTCAGCCCTAGCATCCTGATTGGTAGGTGGTGTCACCTGACCAGGGCTGACCAATCAGAGCGAGGTGGACCTGGGCCGGCTGCTGATTGGTTGCTGGAGTCAGCTGACTAGGCTCAGCCAATCAGGGGCTGCCCCTCAGCCCTAGCGTCCTGATTGGTGGGTGTTGTCACCTGACCAGGGCTGACCAATCAGAGCGAGGGAAACCTGGGCTGGCTGCTGATTGGTCGCTGGGGTCAGCTGACTAGGCTCAGCCAATCAGGGGCTGCCCCTCAGCCCTAGCCTCCTGATTGGTAGGTGGTGTCACCTGACTAGGGCTGACCAATCAGAGCGAGGTGAACCTGGGCCGGCTGCTGATTGGTCGCTGGAGTCAGCTGACTAGGCTCAGCCAATCAGGGGCTGCCCCTCAGCCCTAGCCTCCTGATTGGTGGGTGGTGTCACCTGACCAGGGCTGACCAATCAGAGCGAGGGAAACCTGGGCCGGCTGCTGATTGGTCGCTGGGGTCAGCTGACTAGGCTCAGCCAATCAGGGGCTGCCCCTCAGCCCTAGCCTCCTGATTGGTGGGTGGTGTCACCTGACCAGGGCTGACCAATCAGAGCGAGGGATTCCTAGGCCGGCTGCTGATTGGTCGCTGGGGTCAGCTGACTAGGCTCAGCCAATCAGGGGCTGCCCCTCAGCCCTAGCCTCCTGATTGGTGGGTGGTGTCACCTGACCAGGGCTGACCAATCAGAGCGAGGGATTCCTAGGCCGGCTGCTGATTGGTCGCTCAGCCCTAGCCTCCTGATTGGTGGGTGGTGTCACCTGACCAGGGCTGACCAATCAGAGCGAGGGATTCCTAGGCCGGCTGCTGATTGGTCGCTGGAGTCAGCTGACTAGGCTCAGCCAATCAGGGGCTGCCCCTCAGCCCTAGCCTCCTGATTGGTGGGTGGTGTCACCTGACCAGCGCTGACCAATCAGAGCGAGGGATTCCTAGGCCGGCTGCTGATTGGTCGCTGGGGTCAGCTGACTAGGCTCAGCCAATCAGGGGCTGCCCCTCAGCCCTAGCCTCCTGATTGGTGGGTGGTGTCACCTGACCAGGTCTGACCAATCAGAGCGAAGGATTCCTGGGCCGGCTGCTGATTGGTCGCTGGAGTCAGCTGACAAGGCTCAGCCAATCAGGGGCTGCCCCTCAGCCCTAGCCTCCTGATTGCTTTGTATTATTATTTATGAATTATGAATTATGATTTATGAATTATGAATTAATATTTAATTGTTAAAGGAATCCTTAATAAATGCTGCTTGAATTTACGGGTATCACGAGCGACATTACTGGTGTGGGAACGAGCCGGCAGTAGCCAGAATCAAACTCACGAGCAACAGGGTGGAAGTCGAACACCTTAACCACAACTCTAAGTCAGAGATACTGAGAGGCACCCGTCTCAGTAGCATATTGGTTTAGGTGTTACGTGATTTTAGTTTAGCTTTAGGTGATTCCCTGAGGCTTATTTTTTACGTCACCACGTAGACCAAAATTTAAGCCGTATTGTCTCTGCCCCTACAAGCTACCATTCTTTAGTTTATTTAGAAGTCAGGCCAGCTGGAGGACTGTATTGTATAAAGGACTGATTTTCCAAGCTTTGCCATCCAGTCTCTGTAGCCTAATGGCTAAGGTGTTGTGCTTGGTACCTTGACGCCCTGAGTTCAATTCCCCTAGGCTTCAACTGTGTCTGCTCTGCTTTTTGGTTTTTAAGTAAGCACATAGACCAAAACATAAGCCATTTTGTCTTTGCCCTTGCAAGCCACCCTTCTTTAGTTTATTTAGTACATTTGTTTGGGAGTCAGGCTAGTTAAAGGGCTGTAAAAACTAAAAGATTGAAAACAGGGCCTTATACCTGTTCTCTGTGGTGCAATGGTAGAGATGTTGAATTGAGTTTTTGAGGTTTTGGGTTTAATTCACTCCAATTGATTTATTTGGTGTTTTTTTTTGGGAGGAAGGCACGCTACAAGATTGCAATGAGGTCAAAAACCAATGGATTGTTTGCAGGGGACAGGTTTGCTAGTGTCTGTAGTGTATATGCTACCCTTCTTTCGTTTATTAATTGTGTTTGTGAGGGAGACAAGCTAGGTGCCACTCCCATATGACTATGTAGAGTAATGGTTAAGGAGCTGAACCCCAGTGCTTAAGGTCCAGGGTTCAATTCCCTTGTGCTCCATCTGAACTTTCTCTGATCTCTCTTCTACATTTTTTTTGTTTGGTGAGGGAGAAAAAAGCTATTGTTAGCAACCAGGTAGACCAAAACACAAGCCACCCAGTTCATGCATTTAAATTGAATGATTTACTCAAAGGGATTTGGGTCACTCTGTCAGCATTAGCCATTTTCCCCACATTTGAATATTTATATCATCATTCACAGGCCGTACAAAATCATCAACTTAAAAATTACCCCTGCATTGTATAGTAACATAGTAACATAGTAACATAGTTCATAAGGTTGAAAAAAGACCAAAGTCCATCAAGTTCAACCTATATACATATTGTGTCCCTACCGTGTTGATCCAGAGGAAGGCAAAAAACCCTTATGAAGCAGATGCCAATTGCCCCATACCAGGGGGAAAATTCCTTTCCGACTCCAAATATGGCAATCAGAATAAATCCCTGGATCAACGTTCTGTCCCTATTAATCTACTATCCATAACTTGTGATATTATTGCTTTCAAGAAACACGTCCAGGCTCCTTTTAAACTCTTTTATTGAGTTTACCATTACCACTTCCTCTGGCAGAGAGTTCCATAGTCTCACCGCTCTTACTGTAAAGAACCCCCGTCTGTGCTGGTGTAGAAACCTTCTTTCCTCCAGCCGTAGAGGATGTCCCCTTGTTATCCCACCATACATCCCCACATTGTGTATTGATTTATGTGATGACCCTCAGCCACCCCTACATGTAAATGAATGCCCCATTGCCCCCCACACCCTTGTGTATTGTCCTCATCCATTTTCTTTGAGAAATCCAGGTGCTGTGGTTGCAGTGGGATGTGTCCGATTGGTTGAACCTGGTCAAGTGACTCCACCAGCCAACCAGGCATTGGGATTGAGACCCGGCGGGGGTTAAGCTTCTCTTGCAGCCCTTGGTTCTTTTGATGTTCATTTTCTTTGAGAAATCCAGGTGCTGTGGTTGCAGTGGGATGTGTCCAGGCCAGGGCTTATCTTTGTACAGTATTTCCCCTGTCTCTGTTTTTGCATTGCCATTGGCCCTATTCTTTTGTGTTTTAGTTGTTTTTTTCCTGCTTCCACCTTTGCTGTTACTGAAGGCACAAGGCGTCACAGACCCTATCATCTCCAATAATACTAATGTATTTTCCTTCACTTATCATGAGTAGTTCTTCTTCTTTCCATAGCTTTAACATGTCCTGTTCAATCCCTTTTCTGTTGTGTTGTGTCTTTGAAGCTAACGTTCCCTCGCTTTTAGTCTCTACCGCTTCTGCTGGGAGACTGTTCCATTTCTCTACCACTCTAGGAGTAAAACTCCTTTACATTCCATCTAAGCCTCTAACTCACTAGTTTCAGATTATGACCTTGTTTAACCATATCTCCTCTTTTGAAACAAACATCCCTCCTGTGATTTGTTAAATGCCTTTAAGGATTTCCAGTATTTTCTCCAAGCTTATACATATCGAGATTCCCTAGTCTTTCCTGATCCTGAGCCTGCGTTATTCTTATCTACAATGGTAAGTTGAACATTTCCTTTCACTGTAACTCATCTAGTACTCATAGTTTCCTCAGAGAATTGTGTTGCTTCTTTACATGTAGAGATACATATATCAGCATTTCTTCCTTTTTTTTTTTCCTTCTTTACTTTTCTTTTCGCCATTGTCTTTATCCCTTTTCCGAAGGCTGGTATCTCTTACTCTTCTAGCCTATCCTCTCTCATTGTGTTCCTCTTTTTTACCCAAGTGGTGTTTTTCTGTTCCAAGCTGATGGCCACAAAACACCCCTACGTCAGAGGGCTCAGCTAACGGCACAGACCTGTGGGATAAAACAAGCAGTGTGTCCTGCATCAATTTGTCTATTTTGTCACATTAACGGCTCGGTGGAGTTTGCTATCCCAGTTTGGAGTTAACGGAAGTATGGAAAATGCTACACCCAATCACACATGAAGTTTTGCCGAGCCAATAGAGATGCAACTCCCACCTAGGAAGTGACTTGACGTGGCACATTAAGGAACTTCACATTTTTTATCTTTTATGGAAATAAAATGAATTATTTAAGTGTGTGTGTATTATTATTATTATTATTTTTTTTAATATTCCTTTGGTATGTAGCTTTCTGCTTTCCCCCCTCCAGTGTGAGGATTTGTGGACAGTTGTACAAAAGCAAACATAGGGGTTTAATTTGAGTGAATTTTCAGCTCTGGCCAAGATAGTCCTGGCTATTTGTGGATTGTTGCTATAACAGACCACCTCAATATCAGAAGCAAGTCTACGGCAGAGACCTGATTTAAACTCCTTGACTTTGCTATACATTCTAATTGCCAAATTATTAATCCGTTTCTGCAGCGTAAAGAGCTTGGCTGGCCCTGTATAATGCATAGCTAAGTCAATGAGATGTCGCTGAAAAATCCCTGACCATTAAATTATGCACTATACAGGAACAGCACAGCCATTCTAGCAAGAGGAACCTGTAAGTCTGGGCAATATGAGCTCTCCCGTCAACCCTCCTTCCAGGGAATACTCTCCAATTAAGGAAGTGACTGCTGGAGAATTTCTTCTGCCTGCTGAGCCAAGACAGGCTTATCTTAGTCAAGCAGCAGCTGCCCCTCAGCCCTAGCATCCTGATTGGTAGGTGGTGTCACCTGACCAGGGCTGACCAATCAGAGCGAGGTGGACCTGGGCCGGCTGCTGATTGGTTGCTGGAGTCAGCTGACTAGGCTCAGCCAATCAGGGGCTGCCCCTCAGCCCTAGCGTCCTGATTGGTGGGTGTTGTGACCTGACCAGGGCTGACCAATCAGAGCGAGGGAAACCTGGGCTGGCTGCTGATTGGTCGCTGGGGTCAGCTGACTAGGCTCAGCCAATCAGGGGCTGCCCCTCAGCCCTAGCCTCCTGATTGGTAGGTGGTGTCACCTGACTAGGGCTGACCAATCAGAGCGAGGTGAACCTGGGCCGGCTGCTGATTGGTCGCTGGAGTCAGCTGACTAGGCTCAGCCAATCAGGGGCTGCCCCTCAGCCCTAGCCTCCTGATTGGTGGGTGGTGTCACCTGACCAGGGCTGACCAATCAGAGCGAGGGAAACCTGGGCCGGCTGCTGATTGGTCGCTGGGGTCAGCTGACTAGGCTCAGCCAATCAGGGGCTGCCCCTCAGCCCTAGCCTCCTGATTGGTGGGTGGTGTCACCTGACCAGGGCTGACCAATCAGAGCGAGGGATTCCTAGGCCGGCTGCTGATTGGTCGCTGGGGTCAGCTGACTAGGCTCAGCCAATCAGGGGCTGCCCCTCAGCCCTAGCCTCCTGATTGGTGGGTGGTGTCACCTGACCAGGGCTGACCAATCAGAGCGAGGGATTCCTAGGCCGGCTGCTGATTGGTCGCTCAGCCCTAGCCTCCTGATTGGTGGGTGGTGTCACCTGACCAGGGCTGACCAATCAGAGCGAGGGATTCCTAGGCCGGCTGCTGATTGGTCGCTGGAGTCAGCTGACTAGGCTCAGCCAATCAGGGGCTGCCCCTCAGCCCTAGCCTCCTGATTGGTGGGTGGTGTCACCTGACCAGCGCTGACCAATCAGAGCGAGGGATTCCTAGGCCGGCTGCTGATTGGTCGCTGGGGTCAGCTGACTAGGCTCAGCCAATCAGGGGCTGCCCCTCAGCCCTAGCCTCCTGATTGGTGGGTGGTGTCACCTGACCAGGTCTGACCAATCAGAGCGAAGGATTCCTGGGCCGGCTGCTGATTGGTCGCTGGAGTCAGCTGACAAGGCTCAGCCAATCAGGGGCTGCCCCTCAGCCCTAGCCTCCTGATTGCTTTGTATTATTATTTATGAATTATGAATTATGATTTATGAATTATGAATTAATATTTAATTGTTAAAGGAATCCTTAATAAATGCTGCTTGAATTTACGGGTATCACGAGCGACATTACTGGTGTGGGAACGAGCCGGCAGTAGCCAGAATCAAACTCACGAGCAACAGGGTGGAAGTCGAACACCTTAACCACAAGTCAGAGATACCGAGAGGCACCCGTCTCAGTAGCATATTGGTTTAGGTGTTACGTGATTTTAGTTTAGCTTTAGGTGATTCCCTGAGGCTTATTTTTTACGTCACCACGTAGACCAAAATTTAAGCCGTATTGTCTCTGCCCCTACAAGCTACCATTCTTTAGTTTATTTAGAAGTCAGGCCAGCTGGAGGACTGTATTGTATAAAGGACTGATTTTCCAAGCTTTGCCATCCAGTCTCTGTAGCCTAATGGCTAAGGTGTTGTGCTTGGTACCTTGACGCCCTGAGTTCAATTCCCCTAGGCTTCAACTGTGTCTGCTCTGCTTTTTGGTTTTTAAGTAAGCACATAGACCAAAACATAAGCCATTTTGTCTTTGCCCTTGCAAGCCACCCTTCTTTAGTTTATTTAGTACATTTGTTTGGGAGTCAGGCTAGTTAAAGGGCTGTAAAAACTAAAAGATTGAAAACAGGGCCTTATACCTGTTCTCTGTGGTGCAATGGTAGAGATGTTGAATTGAGTTTTTGAGGTTTTGGGTTTAATTCACTCCAATTGATTTATTTGGTGTGTTTGTTTGGGAGGAAGGCACGCTACAAGATTGCAATGAGGTCAAAAACCAATGGATTGTTTGCAGGGGACAGGTTTGCTAGTGTCTGTAGTGTATATGCTACCCTTCTTTCGTTTATTAATTGTGTTTGTGAGGGAGACAAGCTAGGTGCCACTCCCATATGACTATGTAGAGTAATGGTTAAGGAGCTGAACCCCAGTGCTTAAGGTCCAGGGTTCAATTCCCTTGTGCTCCATCTGAACTTTCTCTGATCTCTCTTCTACATTTTTTTGTTTGGTGAGGGAGAAAAAAGCTATTGTTAGCAACCAGGTAGACCAAAACACAAGCCACCCAGTTCATGCATTTAAATTGAATGATTTACTCAAAGGGATTTGGGTCACTCTGTCAGCATTAGCCATTTTCCCCACATTTGAATATTTATATCATCATTCACAGGCCGTACAAAATCATCAACTTAAAAATTACCCCTGCATTGTATAGTAACATAGTAACATAGTAACATAGTTCATAAGGTTGAAAAAAGACCAAAGTCCATCAAGTTCAACCTATATACATATTGTGTCCCTACCGTGTTGATCCAGAGGAAGGCAAAAAACCCTTATGAAGCAGATGCCAATTGCCCCATACCAGGGGGAAAATTCCTTTCCGACTCCAAATATGGCAATCAGAATAAATCCCTGGATCAACGTTCTGTCCCTATTAATCTACTATCCATAACTTGTGATATTATTGCTTTCAAGAAACACGTCCAGGCTCCTTTTAAACTCTTTTATTGAGTTTACCATTACCACTTCCTCTGGCAGAGAGTTCCATAGTCTCACCGCTCTTACTGTAAAGAACCCCCGTCTGTGCTGGTGTAGAAACCTTCTTTCCTCCAGCCGTAGAGGATGTCCCCTTGTTATCCCACCATACATCCCCACATTGTGTATTGATTTATGTGATGACCCTCAGCCACCCCTACATGTAAATGAATGCCCCATTGCCCCCCACACCCTTGTGTATTGTCCTCATCCATTTTCTTTGAGAAATCCAGGTGCTGTGGTTGCAGTGGGATGTGTCCGATTGGTTGAACCTGGTCAAGTGACTCCACCAGCCAACCAGGCATTGGGATTGAGACCCGGCGGGGGTTAAGCTTCTCTTGCAGCCCTTGGTTCTTTTGATGTTCATTTTCTTTGAGAAATCCAGGTGCTGTGGTTGCAGTGGGATGTGTCCAGGCCAGGGCTTATCTTTGTACAGTATTTCCCCTGTCTCTGTTTTTGCATTGCCATTGGCCCTATTCTTTTGTGTTTTAGTTGTTTTTTTCCTGCTTCCACCTTTGCTGTTACTGAAGGCACAAGGCGTCACAGACCCTATCATCTCCAATAATACTAATGTATTTTCCTTCACTTATCATGAGTAGTTCTTCTTCTTTCCATAGCTTTAACATGTCCTGTTCAATCCCTTTTCTGTTGTGTTGTGTCTTTGAAGCTAACGTTCCCTCGCTTTTAGTCTCTACCGCTTCTGCTGGGAGACTGTTCCATTTCTCTACCACTCTAGGAGTAAAACTCCTTTACATTCCATCTAAGCCTCTAACTCACTAGTTTCAGATTATGACCTTGTTTAACCATATCTCCTCTTTTGAAACAAACATCCCTCCTGTGATTTGTTAAATGCCTTTAAGGATTTCCAGTATTTTCTCCAAGCTTATACATATCGAGATTCCCTAGTCTTTCCTGATCCTGAGCCTGCGTTATTCTTATCTACAATGGTAAGTTGAACATTTCCTTTCACTGTAACTCATCTAGTACTCATAGTTTCCTCAGAGAATTGTGTTGCTTCTTTACATGTAGAGATACATATATCAGCATTTCTTCCTTTTTTTTTTTCCTTCTTTACTTTTCTTTTCGCCATTGTCTTTATCCCTTTTCCGAAGGCTGGTATCTCTTACTCTTCTAGCCTATCCTCTCTCATTGTGTTCCTCTTTTTTACCCAAGTGGTGTTTTTCTGTTCCAAGCTGATGGCCACAAAACACCCCTACGTCAGAGGGCTCAGCTAACAGCACAGACCTGTGGGATAAAACAAGCAGTGTGTCCTGCATCAATTTGTCTATTTTGTCACATTAACGGCTCGGTGGAGTTTGCTATCCCAGTTTGGAGTTAACGGAAGTATGGAAAATGCTACACCCAATCACACATGAAGTTTTGCCGAGCCAATAGAGATGCAACTCCCACCTAGGAAGTGACTTGACGTGGCACATTAAGGAACTTCACATTTTTTATCTTTTATGGAAATAAAATGAATTATTTAAGTGTGTGTGTATTATTATTATTATTATTTTTTTTAATATTCCTTTGGTATGTAGCTTTCTGCTTTCCCCCCTCCAGTGTGAGGATTTGTGGACAGTTGTACAAAAGCAAACATAGGGGTTTAATTTGAGTGAATTTTCAGCTCTGGCCAAGATAGTCCTGGCTATTTGTGGATTGTTGCTATAACAGACCACCTCAATATCAGAAGCAAGTCTACGGCAGAGACCTGATTTAAACTCCTTGACTTTGCTATACATTCTAATTGCCAAATTATTAATCCGTTTCTGCAGCGTAAAGAGCTTGGCTGGCCCTGTATAATGCATAGCTAAGTCAATGAGATGTCGCTGAAAAATCCCTGACCATTAAATTATGCACTATACAGGAACAGCACAGCCATTCTAGCAAGAGGAACCTGTAAGTCTGGGCAATATGAGCTCTCCCGTCAACCCTCCTTCCAGGGAATACTCTCCAATTAAGGAAGTGACTGCTGGAGAATTTCTTCTGCCTGCTGAGCCAAGACAGGCTTATCTTAGTCAAGCAGCAGCTGCCCCTCAGCCCTAGCATCCTGATTGGTAGGTGGTGTCACCTGACCAGGGCTGACCAATCAGAGCGAGGTGGACCTGGGCCGGCTGCTGATTGGTTGCTGGAGTCAGCTGACTAGGCTCAGCCAATCAGGGGCTGCCCCTCAGCCCTAGCGTCCTGATTGGTGGGTGTTGTGACCTGACCAGGGCTGACCAATCAGAGCGAGGGAAACCTGGGCTGGCTGCTGATTGGTCGCTGGGGTCAGCTGACTAGGCTCAGCCAATCAGGGGCTGCCCCTCAGCCCTAGCCTCCTGATTGGTAGGTGGTGTCACCTGACTAGGGCTGACCAATCAGAGCGAGGTGAACCTGGGCCGGCTGCTGATTGGTCGCTGGAGTCAGCTGACTAGGCTCAGCCAATCAGGGGCTGCCCCTCAGCCCTAGCCTCCTGATTGGTGGGTGGTGTCACCTGACCAGGGCTGACCAATCAGAGCGAGGGAAACCTGGGCCGGCTGCTGATTGGTCGCTGGGGTCAGCTGACTAGGCTCAGCCAATCAGGGGCTGCCCCTCAGCCCTAGCCTCCTGATTGGTGGGTGGTGTCACCTGACCAGGGCTGACCAATCAGAGCGAGGGATTCCTAGGCCGGCTGCTGATTGGTCGCTGGGGTCAGCTGACTAGGCTCAGCCAATCAGGGGCTGCCCCTCAGCCCTAGCCTCCTGATTGGTGGGTGGTGTCACCTGACCAGGGCTGACCAATCAGAGCGAGGGATTCCTAGGCCGGCTGCTGATTGGTCGCTCAGCCCTAGCCTCCTGATTGGTGGGTGGTGTCACCTGACCAGGGCTGACCAATCAGAGCGAGGGATTCCTAGGCCGGCTGCTGATTGGTCGCTGGAGTCAGCTGACTAGGCTCAGCCAATCAGGGGCTGCCCCTCAGCCCTAGCCTCCTGATTGGTGGGTGGTGTCACCTGACCAGCGCTGACCAATCAGAGCGAGGGATTCCTAGGCCGGCTGCTGATTGGTCGCTGGGGTCAGCTGACTAGGCTCAGCCAATCAGGGGCTGCCCCTCAGCCCTAGCCTCCTGATTGGTGGGTGGTGTCACCTGACCAGGTCTGACCAATCAGAGCGAAGGATTCCTGGGCCGGCTGCTGATTGGTCGCTGGAGTCAGCTGACAAGGCTCAGCCAATCAGGGGCTGCCCCTCAGCCCTAGCCTCCTGATTGCTTTGTATTATTATTTATGAATTATGAATTATGATTTATGAATTATGAATTAATATTTAATTGTTAAAGGAATCCTTAATAAATGCTGCTTGAATTTACGGGTATCACGAGCGACATTACTGGTGTGGGAACGAGCCGGCAGTAGCCAGAATCAAACTCACGAGCAACAGGGTGGAAGTCGAACACCTTAACCACAACTCTAAGTCAGAGATACTGAGAGGCACCCGTCTCAGTAGCATATTGGTTTAGGTGTTACGTGATTTTAGTTTAGCTTTAGGTGATTCCCTGAGGCTTATTTTTTACGTCACCACGTAGACCAAAATTTAAGCCGTATTGTCTCTGCCCCTACAAGCTACCATTCTTTAGTTTATTTAGAAGTCAGGCCAGCTGGAGGACTGTATTGTATAAAGGACTGATTTTCCAAGCTTTGCCATCCAGTCTCTGTAGCCTAATGGCTAAGGTGTTGTGCTTGGTACCTTGACGCCCTGAGTTCAATTCCCCTAGGCTTCAACTGTGTCTGCTCTGCTTTTTGGTTTTTAAGTAAGCACATAGACCAAAACATAAGCCATTTTGTCTTTGCCCTTGCAAGCCACCCTTCTTTAGTTTATTTAGTACATTTGTTTGGGAGTCAGGCTAGTTAAAGGGCTGTAAAAACTAAAAGATTGAAAACAGGGCCTTATACCTGTTCTCTGTGGTGCAATGGTAGAGATGTTGAATTGAGTTTTTGAGGTTTTGGGTTTAATTCACTCCAATTGATTTATTTGGTGTTTTTTTTTGGGAGGAAGGCACGCTACAAGATTGCAATGAGGTCAAAAACCAATGGATTGTTTGCAGGGGACAGGTTTGCTAGTGTCTGTAGTGTATATGCTACCCTTCTTTCGTTTATTAATTGTGTTTGTGAGGGAGACAAGCTAGGTGCCACTCCCATATGACTATGTAGAGTAATGGTTAAGGAGCTGAACCCCAGTGCTTAAGGTCCAGGGTTCAATTCCCTTGTGCTCCATCTGAACTTTCTCTGATCTCTCTTCTACATTTTTTTTGTTTGGTGAGGGAGAAAAAAGCTATTGTTAGCAACCAGGTAGACCAAAACACAAGCCACCCAGTTCATGCATTTAAATTGAATGATTTACTCAAAGGGATTTGGGTCACTCTGTCAGCATTAGCCATTTTCCCCACATTTGAATATTTATATCATCATTCACAGGCCGTACAAAATCATCAACTTAAAAATTACCCCTGCATTGTATAGTAACATAGTAACATAGTAACATAGTTCATAAGGTTGAAAAAAGACCAAAGTCCATCAAGTTCAACCTATATACATATTGTGTCCCTACCGTGTTGATCCAGAGGAAGGCAAAAAACCCTTATGAAGCAGATGCCAATTGCCCCATACCAGGGGGAAAATTCCTTTCCGACTCCAAATATGGCAATCAGAATAAATCCCTGGATCAACGTTCTGTCCCTATTAATCTACTATCCATAACTTGTGATATTATTGCTTTCAAGAAACACGTCCAGGCTCCTTTTAAACTCTTTTATTGAGTTTACCATTACCACTTCCTCTGGCAGAGAGTTCCATAGTCTCACCGCTCTTACTGTAAAGAACCCCCGTCTGTGCTGGTGTAGAAACCTTCTTTCCTCCAGCCGTAGAGGATGTCCCCTTGTTATCCCACCATACATCCCCACATTGTGTATTGATTTATGTGATGACCCTCAGCCACCCCTACATGTAAATGAATGCCCCATTGCCCCCCACACCCTTGTGTATTGTCCTCATCCATTTTCTTTGAGAAATCCAGGTGCTGTGGTTGCAGTGGGATGTGTCCGATTGGTTGAACCTGGTCAAGTGACTCCACCAGCCAACCAGGCATTGGGATTGAGACCCGGCGGGGGTTAAGCTTCTCTTGCAGCCCTTGGTTCTTTTGATGTTCATTTTCTTTGAGAAATCCAGGTGCTGTGGTTGCAGTGGGATGTGTCCAGGCCAGGGCTTATCTTTGTACAGTATTTCCCCTGTCTCTGTTTTTGCATTGCCATTGGCCCTATTCTTTTGTGTTTTAGTTGTTTTTTTCCTGCTTCCACCTTTGCTGTTACTGAAGGCACAAGGCGTCACAGACCCTATCATCTCCAATAATACTAATGTATTTTCCTTCACTTATCATGAGTAGTTCTTCTTCTTTCCATAGCTTTAACATGTCCTGTTCAATCCCTTTTCTGTTGTGTTGTGTCTTTGAAGCTAACGTTCCCTCGCTTTTAGTCTCTACCGCTTCTGCTGGGAGACTGTTCCATTTCTCTACCACTCTAGGAGTAAAACTCCTTTACATTCCATCTAAGCCTCTAACTCACTAGTTTCAGATTATGACCTTGTTTAACCATATCTCCTCTTTTGAAACAAACATCCCTCCTGTGATTTGTTAAATGCCTTTAAGGATTTCCAGTATTTTCTCCAAGCTTATACATATCGAGATTCCCTAGTCTTTCCTGATCCTGAGCCTGCGTTATTCTTATCTACAATGGTAAGTTGAACATTTCCTTTCACTGTAACTCATCTAGTACTCATAGTTTCCTCAGAGAATTGTGTTGCTTCTTTACATGTAGAGATACATATATCAGCATTTCTTCCTTTTTTTTTTTCCTTCTTTACTTTTCTTTTCGCCATTGTCTTTATCCCTTTTCCGAAGGCTGGTATCTCTTACTCTTCTAGCCTATCCTCTCTCATTGTGTTCCTCTTTTTTACCCAAGTGGTGTTTTTCTGTTCCAAGCTGATGGCCACAAAACACCCCTACGTCAGAGGGCTCAGCTAACGGCACAGACCTGTGGGATAAAACAAGCAGTGTGTCCTGCATCAATTTGTCTATTTTGTCACATTAACGGCTCGGTGGAGTTTGCTATCCCAGTTTGGAGTTAACGGAAGTATGGAAAATGCTACACCCAATCACACATGAAGTTTTGCCGAGCCAATAGAGATGCAACTCCCACCTAGGAAGTGACTTGACGTGGCACATTAAGGAACTTCACATTTTTTATCTTTTATGGAAATAAAATGAATTATTTAAGTGTGTGTGTATTATTATTATTATTATTTTTTTTAATATTCCTTTGGTATGTAGCTTTCTGCTTTCCCCCCTCCAGTGTGAGGATTTGTGGACAGTTGTACAAAAGCAAACATAGGGGTTTAATTTGAGTGAATTTTCAGCTCTGGCCAAGATAGTCCTGGCTATTTGTGGATTGTTGCTATAACAGACCACCTCAATATCAGAAGCAAGTCTACGGCAGAGACCTGATTTAAACTCCTTGACTTTGCTATACATTCTAATTGCCAAATTATTAATCCGTTTCTGCAGCGTAAAGAGCTTGGCTGGCCCTGTATAATGCATAGCTAAGTCAATGAGATGTCGCTGAAAAATCCCTGACCATTAAATTATGCACTATACAGGAACAGCACAGCCATTCTAGCAAGAGGAACCTGTAAGTCTGGGCAATATGAGCTCTCCCGTCAACCCTCCTTCCAGGGAATACTCTCCAATTAAGGAAGTGACTGCTGGAGAATTTCTTCTGCCTGCTGAGCCAAGACAGGCTTATCTTAGTCAAGCAGCAGCTGCCCCTCAGCCCTAGCATCCTGATTGGTAGGTGGTGTCACCTGACCAGGGCTGACCAATCAGAGCGAGGTGGACCTGGGCCGGCTGCTGATTGGTTGCTGGAGTCAGCTGACTAGGCTCAGCCAATCAGGGGCTGCCCCTCAGCCCTAGCGTCCTGATTGGTGGGTGTTGTCACCTGACCAGGGCTGACCAATCAGAGCGAGGGAAACCTGGGCTGGCTGCTGATTGGTCGCTGGGGTCAGCTGACTAGGCTCAGCCAATCAGGGGCTGCCCCTCAGCCCTAGCCTCCTGATTGGTAGGTGGTGTCACCTGACTAGGGCTGACCAATCAGAGCGAGGTGAACCTGGGCCGGCTGCTGATTGGTCGCTGGAGTCAGCTGACTAGGCTCAGCCAATCAGGGGCTGCCCCTCAGCCCTAGCCTCCTGATTGGTGGGTGGTGTCACCTGACCAGGGCTGACCAATCAGAGCGAGGGAAACCTGGGCTGGCTGCTGATTGGTCGCTGGGGTCAGCTGACTAGGCTCAGCCAATCAGGGGCTGCCCCTCAGCCCTAGCCTCCTGATTGGTGGGTGGTGTCACCTGACCAGGGCTGACCAATCAGAGCGAGGGATTCCTAGGCCGGCTGCTGATTGGTCGCTGGGGTCAGCTGACTAGGCTCAGCCAATCAGGGGCTGCCCCTCAGCCCTAGCCTCCTGATTGGTGGGTGGTGTCACCTGACCAGGGCTGACCAATCAGAGCGAGGGATTCCTAGGCCGGCTGCTGATTGGTCGCTCAGCCCTAGCCTCCTGATTGGTGGGTGGTGTCACCTGACCAGGGCTGACCAATCAGAGCGAGGGATTCCTAGGCCGGCTGCTGATTGGTCGCTGGAGTCAGCTGACTAGGCTCAGCCAATCAGGGGCTGCCCCTCAGCCCTAGCCTCCTGATTGGTGGGTGGTGTCACCTGACCAGCGCTGACCAATCAGAGCGAGGGATTCCTAGGCCGGCTGCTGATTGGTCGCTGGGGTCAGCTGACTAGGCTCAGCCAATCAGGGGCTGCCCCTCAGCCCTAGCCTCCTGATTGGTGGGTGGTGTCACCTGACCAGGTCTGACCAATCAGAGCGAAGGATTCCTGGGCCGGCTGCTGATTGGTCGCTGGAGTCAGCTGACAAGGCTCAGCCAATCAGGGGCTGCCCCTCAGCCCTAGCCTCCTGATTGCTTTGTATTATTATTTATGAATTATGAATTATGATTTATGAATTATGAATTAATATTTAATTGTTAAAGGAATCCTTAATAAATGCTGCTTGAATTTACGGGTATCACGAGCGACATTACTGGTGTGGGAACGAGCCGGCAGTAGCCAGAATCAAACTCACGAGCAACAGGGTGGAAGTCGAACACCTTAACCACAACTCTAAGTCAGAGATACTGAGAGGCACCCGTCTCAGTAGCATATTGGTTTAGGTGTTACGTGATTTTAGTTTAGCTTTAGGTGATTCCCTGAGGCTTATTTTTTACGTCACCACGTAGACCAAAATTTAAGCCGTATTGTCTCTGCCCCTACAAGCTACCATTCTTTAGTTTATTTAGAAGTCAGGCCAGCTGGAGGACTGTATTGTATAAAGGACTGATTTTCCAAGCTTTGCCATCCAGTCTCTGTAGCCTAATGGCTAAGGTGTTGTGCTTGGTACCTTGACGCCCTGAGTTCAATTCCCCTAGGCTTCAACTGTGTCTGCTCTGCTTTTTGGTTTTTAAGTAAGCACATAGACCAAAACATAAGCCATTTTGTCTTTGCCCTTGCAAGCCACCCTTCTTTAGTTTATTTAGTACATTTGTTTGGGAGTCAGGCTAGTTAAAGGGCTGTAAAAACTAAAAGATTGAAAACAGGGCCTTATACCTGTTCTCTGTGGTGCAATGGTAGAGATGTTGAATTGAGTTTTTGAGGTTTTGGGTTTAATTCACTCCAATTGATTTATTTGGTGTTTTTTTTTGGGAGGAAGGCACGCTACAAGATTGCAATGAGGTCAAAAACCAATGGATTGTTTGCAGGGGACAGGTTTGCTAGTGTCTGTAGTGTATATGCTACCCTTCTTTCGTTTATTAATTGTGTTTGTGAGGGAGACAAGCTAGGTGCCACTCCCATATGACTATGTAGAGTAATGGTTAAGGAGCTGAACCCCAGTGCTTAAGGTCCAGGGTTCAATTCCCTTGTGCTCCATCTGAACTTTCTCTGATCTCTCTTCTACATTTTTTTGTTTGGTGAGGGAGAAAAAAGCTATTGTTAGCAACCAGGTAGACCAAAACACAAGCCACCCAGTTCATGCATTTAAATTGAATGATTTACTCAAAGGGATTTGGGTCACTCTGTCAGCATTAGCCATTTTCCCCACATTTGAATATTTATATCATCATTCACAGGCCGTACAAAATCATCAACTTAAAAATTACCCCTGCATTGTATAGTAACATAGTAACATAGTAACATAGTTCATAAGGTTGAAAAAAGACCAAAGTCCATCAAGTTCAACCTATATACATATTGTGTCCCTACCGTGTTGATCCAGAGGAAGGCAAAAAACCCTTATGAAGCAGATGCCAATTGCCCCATACCAGGGGGAAAATTCCTTTCCGACTCCAAATATGGCAATCAGAATAAATCCCTGGATCAACGTTCTGTCCCTATTAATCTACTATCCATAACTTGTGATATTATTGCTTTCAAGAAACACGTCCAGGCTCCTTTTAAACTCTTTTATTGAGTTTACCATTACCACTTCCTCTGGCAGAGAGTTCCATAGTCTCACCGCTCTTACTGTAAAGAACCCCCGTCTGTGCTGGTGTAGAAACCTTCTTTCCTCCAGCCGTAGAGGATGTCCCCTTGTTATCCCACCATACATCCCCACATTGTGTATTGATTTATGTGATGACCCTCAGCCACCCCTACATGTAAATGAATGCCCCATTGCCCCCCACACCCTTGTGTATTGTCCTCATCCATTTTCTTTGAGAAATCCAGGTGCTGTGGTTGCAGTGGGATGTGTCCGATTGGTTGAACCTGGTCAAGTGACTCCACCAGCCAACCAGGCATTGGGATTGAGACCCGGCGGGGGTTAAGCTTCTCTTGCAGCCCTTGGTTCTTTTGATGTTCATTTTCTTTGAGAAATCCAGGTGCTGTGGTTGCAGTGGGATGTGTCCAGGCCAGGGCTTATCTTTGTACAGTATTTCCCCTGTCTCTGTTTTTGCATTGCCATTGGCCCTATTCTTTTGTGTTTTAGTTGTTTTTTTCCTGCTTCCACCTTTGCTGTTACTGAAGGCACAAGGCGTCACAGACCCTATCATCTCCAATAATACTAATGTATTTTCCTTCACTTATCATGAGTAGTTCTTCTTCTTTCCATAGCTTTAACATGTCCTGTTCAATCCCTTTTCTGTTGTGTTGTGTCTTTGAAGCTAACGTTCCCTCGCTTTTAGTCTCTACCGCTTCTGCTGGGAGACTGTTCCATTTCTCTACCACTCTAGGAGTAAAACTCCTTTACATTCCATCTAAGCCTCTAACTCACTAGTTTCAGATTATGACCTTGTTTAACCATATCTCCTCTTTTGAAACAAACATCCCTCCTGTGATTTGTTAAATGCCTTTAAGGATTTCCAGTATTTTCTCCAAGCTTATACATATCGAGATTCCCTAGTCTTTCCTGATCCTGAGCCTGCGTTATTCTTATCTACAATGGTAAGTTGAACATTTCCTTTCACTGTAACTCATCTAGTACTCATAGTTTCCTCAGAGAATTGTGTTGCTTCTTTACATGTAGAGATACATATATCAGCATTTCTTCCTTTTTTTTTTTCCTTCTTTACTTTTCTTTTCGCCATTGTCTTTATCCCTTTTCCGAAGGCTGGTATCTCTTACTCTTCTAGCCTATCCTCTCTCATTGTGTTCCTCTTTTTTACCCAAGTGGTGTTTTTCTGTTCCAAGCTGATGGCCACAAAACACCCCTACGTCAGAGGGCTCAGCTAACGGCACAGACCTGTGGGATAAAACAAGCAGTGTGTCCTGCATCAATTTGTCTATTTTGTCACATTAACGGCTCGGTGGAGTTTGCTATCCCAGTTTGGAGTTAACGGAAGTATGGAAAATGCTACACCCAATCACACATGAAGTTTTGCCGAGCCAATAGAGATGCAACTCCCACCTAGGAAGTGACTTGACGTGGCACATTAAGGAACTTCACATTTTTTATCTTTTATGGAAATAAAATGAATTATTTAAGTGTGTGTGTATTATTATTATTATTATTTTTTTTAATATTCCTTTGGTATGTAGCTTTCTGCTTTCCCCCCTCCAGTGTGAGGATTTGTGGACAGTTGTACAAAAGCAAACATAGGGGTTTAATTTGAGTGAATTTTCAGCTCTGGCCAAGATAGTCCTGGCTATTTGTGGATTGTTGCTATAACAGACCACCTCAATATCAGAAGCAAGTCTACGGCAGAGACCTGATTTAAACTCCTTGACTTTGCTATACATTCTAATTGCCAAATTATTAATCCGTTTCTGCAGCGTAAAGAGCTTGGCTGGCCCTGTATAATGCATAGCTAAGTCAATGAGATGTCGCTGAAAAATCCCTGACCATTAAATTATGCACTATACAGGAACAGCACAGCCATTCTAGCAAGAGGAACCTGTAAGTCTGGGCAATATGAGCTCTCCCGTCAACCCTCCTTCCAGGGAATACTCTCCAATTAAGGAAGTGACTGCTGGAGAATTTCTTCTGCCTGCTGAGCCAAGACAGGCTTATCTTAGTCAAGCAGCAGCTGCCCCTCAGCCCTAGCATCCTGATTGGTAGGTGGTGTCACCTGACCAGGGCTGACCAATCAGAGCGAGGTGGACCTGGGCCGGCTGCTGATTGGTTGCTGGAGTCAGCTGACTAGGCTCAGCCAATCAGGGGCTGCCCCTCAGCCCTAGCGTCCTGATTGGTGGGTGTTGTGACCTGACCAGGGCTGACCAATCAGAGCGAGGGAAACCTGGGCTGGCTGCTGATTGGTCGCTGGGGTCAGCTGACTAGGCTCAGCCAATCAGGGGCTGCCCCTCAGCCCTAGCCTCCTGATTGGTAGGTGGTGTCACCTGACTAGGGCTGACCAATCAGAGCGAGGTGAACCTGGGCCGGCTGCTGATTGGTCGCTGGAGTCAGCTGACTAGGCTCAGCCAATCAGGGGCTGCCCCTCAGCCCTAGCCTCCTGATTGGTGGGTGGTGTCACCTGACCAGGGCTGACCAATCAGAGCGAGGGAAACCTGGGCCGGCTGCTGATTGGTCGCTGGGGTCAGCTGACTAGGCTCAGCCAATCAGGGGCTGCCCCTCAGCCCTAGCCTCCTGATTGGTGGGTGGTGTCACCTGACCAGGGCTGACCAATCAGAGCGAGGGATTCCTAGGCCGGCTGCTGATTGGTCGCTGGGGTCAGCTGACTAGGCTCAGCCAATCAGGGGCTGCCCCTCTGCCCTAGCCTCCTGATTGGTGGGTGGTGTCACCTGACCAGGGCTGACCAATCAGAGCGAGGGATTCCTAGGCCGGCTGCTGATTGGTCGCTCAGCCCTAGCCTCCTGATTGGTGGGTGGTGTCACCTGACCAGGGCTGACCAATCAGAGCGAGGGATTCCTAGGCCGGCTGCTGATTGGTCGCTGGAGTCAGCTGACTAGGCTCAGCCAATCAGGGGCTGCCCCTCAGCCCTAGCCTCCTGATTGGTGGGTGGTGTCACCTGACCAGCGCTGACCAATCAGAGCGAGGGATTCCTAGGCCGGCTGCTGATTGGTCGCTGGGGTCAGCTGACTAGGCTCAGCCAATCAGGGGCTGCCCCTCAGCCCTAGCCTCCTGATTGGTGGGTGGTGTCACCTGACCAGGTCTGACCAATCAGAGCGAAGGATTCCTGGGCCGGCTGCTGATTGGTCGCTGGAGTCAGCTGACAAGGCTCAGCCAATCAGGGGCTGCCCCTCAGCCCTAGCCTCCTGATTGCTTTGTATTATTATTTATGAATTATGAATTATGATTTATGAATTATGAATTAATATTTAATTGTTAAAGGAATCCTTAATAAATGCTGCTTGAATTTACGGGTATCACGAGCGACATTACTGGTGTGGGAACGAGCCGGCAGTAGCCAGAATCAAACTCACGAGCAACAGGGTGGAAGTCGAACACCTTAACCACAAGTCAGAGATACCGAGAGGCACCCGTCTCAGTAGCATATTGGTTTAGGTGTTACGTGATTTTAGTTTAGCTTTAGGTGATTCCCTGAGGCTTATTTTTTACGTCACCACGTAGACCAAAATTTAAGCCGTATTGTCTCTGCCCCTACAAGCTACCATTCTTTAGTTTATTTAGAAGTCAGGCCAGCTGGAGGACTGTATTGTATAAAGGACTGATTTTCCAAGCTTTGCCATCCAGTCTCTGTAGCCTAATGGCTAAGGTGTTGTGCTTGGTACCTTGACGCCCTGAGTTCAATTCCCCTAGGCTTCAACTGTGTCTGCTCTGCTTTTTGGTTTTTAAGTAAGCACATAGACCAAAACATAAGCCATTTTGTCTTTGCCCTTGCAAGCCACCCTTCTTTAGTTTATTTAGTACATTTGTTTGGGAGTCAGGCTAGTTAAAGGGCTGTAAAAACTAAAAGATTGAAAACAGGGCCTTATACCTGTTCTCTGTGGTGCAATGGTAGAGATGTTGAATTGAGTTTTTGAGGTTTTGGGTTTAATTCACTCCAATTGATTTATTTGGTGTGTTTGTTTGGGAGGAAGGCACGCTACAAGATTGCAATGAGGTCAAAAACCAATGGATTGTTTGCAGGGGACAGGTTTGCTAGTGTCTGTAGTGTATATGCTACCCTTCTTTCGTTTATTAATTGTGTTTGTGAGGGAGACAAGCTAGGTGCCACTCCCATATGACTATGTAGAGTAATGGTTAAGGAGCTGAACCCCAGTGCTTAAGGTCCAGGGTTCAATTCCCTTGTGCTCCATCTGAACTTTCTCTGATCTCTCTTCTACATTTTTTTGTTTGGTGAGGGAGAAAAAAGCTATTGTTAGCAACCAGGTAGACCAAAACACAAGCCACCCAGTTCATGCATTTAAATTGAATGATTTACTCAAAGGGATTTGGGTCACTCTGTCAGCATTAGCCATTTTCCCCACATTTGAATATTTATATCATCATTCACAGGCCGTACAAAATCATCAACTTAAAAATTACCCCTGCATTGTATAGTAACATAGTAACATAGTAACATAGTTCATAAGGTTGAAAAAAGACCAAAGTCCATCAAGTTCAACCTATATACATATTGTGTCCCTACCGTGTTGATCCAGAGGAAGGCAAAAAACCCTTATGAAGCAGATGCCAATTGCCCCATACCAGGGGGAAAATTCCTTTCCGACTCCAAATATGGCAATCAGAATAAATCCCTGGATCAACGTTCTGTCCCTATTAATCTACTATCCATAACTTGTGATATTATTGCTTTCAAGAAACACGTCCAGGCTCCTTTTAAACTCTTTTATTGAGTTTACCATTACCACTTCCTCTGGCAGAGAGTTCCATAGTCTCACCGCTCTTACTGTAAAGAACCCCCGTCTGTGCTGGTGTAGAAACCTTCTTTCCTCCAGCCGTAGAGGATGTCCCCTTGTTATCCCACCATACATCCCCACATTGTGTATTGATTTATGTGATGACCCTCAGCCACCCCTACATGTAAATGAATGCCCCATTGCCCCCCACACCCTTGTGTATTGTCCTCATCCATTTTCTTTGAGAAATCCAGGTGCTGTGGTTGCAGTGGGATGTGTCCGATTGGTTGAACCTGGTCAAGTGACTCCACCAGCCAACCAGGCATTGGGATTGAGACCCGGCGGGGGTTAAGCTTCACTTGCAGCCCTTGGTTCTTTTGATGTTCATTTTCTTTGAGAAATCCAGGTGCTGTGGTTGCAGTGGGATGTGTCCAGGCCAGGGCTTATCTTTGTACAGTATTTCCCCTGTCTCTGTTTTTGCATTGCCATTGGCCCTATTCTTTTGTGTTTTAGTTGTTTTTCTCCTGCTTCCACCTTTGCTGTTACTGAAGGCACAAGGCGTCACAGACCCTATCATCTCCAATAATACTAATGTATTTTCCTTCACTTATCATGAGTAGTTCTTCTTCTTTCCATAGCTTTAACATGTCCTGTTCAATCCCTTTTCTGTTGTGTTGTGTCTTTGAAGCTAACGTTCCCTCGCTTTTAGTCTCTACCGCTTCTGCTGGGAGACTGTTCCATTTCTCTACCACTCTAGGAGTAAAACTCCTTTACATTCCATCTAAGCCTCTAACTCACTAGTTTCAGATTATGACCTTGTTTAACCATATCTCCTCTTTTGAAACAAACATCCCTCCTGTGATTTGTTAAATGCCTTTAAGGATTTCCAGTATTTTCTCCAAGCTTATACATATCGAGATTCCCTAGTCTTTCCTGATCCTGAGCCTGCGTTATTCTTATCTACAATGGTAAGTTGAACATTTCCTTTCACTGTAACTCATCTAGTACTCATAGTTTCCTCAGAGAATTGTGTTGCTTCTTTACATGTAGAGATACATATATCAGCATTTCTTCCTTTTTTTTTTCCTTCTTTACTTTTCTTTTCGCCATTGTCTTTATCCCTTTTCCGAAGGCTGGTATCTCTTACTCTTCTAGCCTATCCTCTCTCATTGTGTTCCTCTTTTTTACCCAAGTGGTGTTTTTCTGTTCCAAGCTGATGGCCACAAAACACCCCTACGTCAGAGGGCTCAGCTAACAGCACAGACCTGTGGGATAAAACAAGCAGTGTGTCCTGCATCAATTTGTCTATTTTGTCACATTAACGGCTCGGTGGAGTTTGCTATCCCAGTTTGGAGTTAACGGAAGTATGGAAAATGCTACACCCAATCACACATGAAGTTTTGCCGAGCCAATAGAGACGCAACTCCCACCTAGGAAGTGACTTGACGTGGCACATTAAGGCACTTCACATTTTTTATCTTTTATGGAAATAAAATGAATTATTTAAGTGTGTGTGTATTATTATTATTATTTTTTTTAATATTCCTTTGGTATGTAGCTTTCTGCTTTCCCCCCTCCAGTGTGAGGATTTGTGGACAGTTGTACAAAAGCAAACATAGGGGTTTAATTTGAGTGAATTTTCAGCTCTGGCCAAGATAGTCCTGGCTATTTGTGGATTGTTGCTATAACAGACCACCTCAATATCAGAAGCAAGTCTACGGCAGAGACCTGATTTAAACTCCTTGACTTTGCTATACATTCTAATTGCCAAATTATTAATCCGTTTCTGCAGCGTAAAGAGCTTGGCTGGCCCTGTATAATGCATAGCTAAGTCAATGAGATGTCGCTGAAAAATCCCTGACCATTAAATTATGCACTATACAGGAACAGCACAGCCATTCTAGCAAGAGGAACCTGTAAGTCTGGGCAATATGAGCTCTCCCGTCAACCCTCCTTCCAGGGAATACTCTCCAATTAAGGAAGTGACTGCTGGAGAATTTCTTCTGCCTGCTGAGCCAAGACAGGCTTATCTTAGTCAAGCAGCAGCTGCCCCTCAGCCCTAGCATCCTGATTGGTAGGTGGTGTCACCTGACCAGGGCTGACCAATCAGAGCGAGGTGGACCTGGGCCGGCTGCTGATTGGTTGCTGGAGTCAGCTGACTAGGCTCAGCCAATCAGGGGCTGCCCCTCAGCCCTAGCGTCCTGATTGGTGGGTGTTGTGACCTGACCAGGGCTGACCAATCAGAGCGAGGGAAACCTGGGCTGGCTGCTGATTGGTCGCTGGGGTCAGCTGACTAGGCTCAGCCAATCAGGGGCTGCCCCTCAGCCCTAGCCTCCTGATTGGTAGGTGGTGTCACCTGACTAGGGCTGACCAATCAGAGCGAGGTGAACCTGGGCCGGCTGCTGATTGGTCGCTGGAGTCAGCTGACTAGGCTCAGCCAATCAGGGGCTGCCCCTCAGCCCTAGCCTCCTGATTGGTGGGTGGTGTCACCTGACCAGGGCTGACCAATCAGAGCGAGGGAAACCTGGGCCGGCTGCTGATTGGTCGCTGGGGTCAGCTGACTAAGCTCAGCCAATCAGGGGCTGCCCCTCAGCCCTAGCCTCCTGATTGGTGGGTGGTGTCACCTGACCAGGGCTGACCAATCAGAGCGAGGGATTCCTAGGCCGGCTGCTGATTGGTCGCTGGGGTCAGCTGACTAGGCTCAGCCAATCAGGGGCTGCCCCTCAGCCCTAGCCTCCTGATTGGTGGGTGGTGTCACCTGACCAGGGCTGACCAATCAGAGCGAGGGATTCCTAGGCCGGCTGCTGATTGGTCGCTCAGCCCTAGCCTCCTGATTGGTGGGTGGTGTCACCTGACCAGGTCTGACCAATCAGAGCGAAGGATTCCTGGGCCGGCTGCTGATTGGTCGCTGGAGTCAGCTGCCCCTCAGCCCTAGCCTCCTGATTGCTTTGTATTATTATTTATGAATTATGATTTATGAATTATGAATTAATATTTAATTGTTAAAGGAATCCTTAATAAATGCTGCTTGAATTTACGGGTATCACGAGCGACATTACTGGTGTGGGAACGAGCCGGCAGTAGCCAGAATCAAACTCACGAGCAACAGGGTGGAAGTCGAACACCTTAACCACAACTCTAAGTCAGAGATACTGAGAGGCACCCGTCTCAGTAGCATATTGGTTTAGGTGTTACGTGATTTTAGTTTAGCTTTAGGTGATTCCCTGAGGCTTATTTTTTACGTCACCACGTAGACCAAAATTTAAGCCGTATTGTCTCTGCCCCTACAAGCTACCATTCTTTAGTTTATTTAGAAGTCAGGCCAGCTGGAGGACTGTATTGTATAAAGGACTGATTTTCCAAGCTTTGCCATCCAGTCTCTGTAGCCTAATGGCTAAGGTGTTGTGCTTGGTACCTTGACGCCCTGAGTTCAATTCCCCTAGGCTTCAACTGTGTCTGCTCTGCTTTTTGGTTTTTAAGTAAGCACATAGACCAAAACATAAGCCATTTTGTCTTTGCCCTTGCAAGCCACCCTTCTTTAGTTTATTTAGTACATTTGTTTGGGAGTCAGGCTAGTTAAAGGGCTGTAAAAACTAAAAGATTGAAAACAGGGCCTTATACCTGTTCTCTGTGGTGCAATGGTAGAGATGTTGAATTGAGTTTTTGAGGTTTTGGGTTTAATTCACTCCAATTGATTTATTTGGTGTGTTTGTTTGGGAGGAAGGCACGCTACAAGATTGCAATGAGGTCAAAAACCAATGGATTGTTTGCAGGGGACAGGTTTGCTAGTGTCTGTAGTGTATATGCTACCCTTCTTTCGTTTATTAATTGTGTTTGTGAGGGAGACAAGCTAGGTGCCACTCCCATATGACTATGTAGAGTAATGGTTAAGGAGCTGAACCCCAGTGCTTAAGGTCCAGGGTTCAATTCCCTTGTGCTCCATCTGAACTTTCTCTGATCTCTCTTCTACATTTTTTTTGTTTGGTGAGGGAGAAAAAAGCTATTGTTAGCAACCAGGTAGACCAAAACACAAGCCACCCAGTTCATGCATTTAAATTGAATGATTTACTCAAAGGGATTTGGGTCACTCTGTCAGCATTAGCCATTTTCCCCACATTTGAATATTTATATCATCATTCACAGGCCGTACAAAATCATCAACTTAAAAATTACCCCTGCATTGTATAGTAACATAGTAACATAGTAACATAGTTCATAAGGTTGAAAAAAGACCAAAGTCCATCAAGTTCAACCTATATACATATTGTGTCCCTACCGTGTTGATCCAGAGGAAGGCAAAAAACCCTTATGAAGCAGATGCCAATTGCCCCATACCAGGGGGAAAATTCCTTTCCGACTCCAAATATGGCAATCAGAATAAATCCCTGGATCAACGTTCTGTCCCTATTAATCTACTATCCATAACTTGTGATATTATTGCTTTCAAGAAACACGTCCAGGCTCCTTTTAAACTCTTTTATTGAGTTTACCATTACCACTTCCTCTGGCAGAGAGTTCCATAGTCTCACCGCTCTTACTGTAAAGAACCCCCGTCTGTGCTGGTGTAGAAACCTTCTTTCCTCCAGCCGTAGAGGATGTCCCCTTGTTATCCCACCATACATCCCCACATTGTGTATTGATTTATGTGATGACCCTCAGCCACCCCTACATGTAAATGAATGCCCCATTGCCCCCCACACCCTTGTGTATTGTCCTCATCCATTTTCTTTGAGAAATCCAGGTGCTGTGGTTGCAGTGGGATGTGTCCGATTGGTTGAACCTGGTCAAGTGACTCCACCAGCCAACCAGGCATTGGGATTGAGACCCGGCGGGGGTTAAGCTTCACTTGCAGCCCTTGGTTCTTTTGATGTTCATTTTCTTTGAGAAATCCAGGTGCTGTGGTTGCAGTGGGATGTGTCCAGGCCAAGGCTTATCTTTGTACAGTATTTCCCCTGTCTCTGTTTTTGCATTGCCATTGGCCCTATTCTTTTGTGTTTTAGTTGTTTTTCTCCTGCTTCCACCTTTGCTGTTACTGAAGGCACAAGGCGTCACAGACCCTATCATCTCCAATAATACTAATGTATTTTCCTTCACTTATCATGAGTAGTTCTTCTTCTTTCCATAGCTTTAACATGTCCTGTTCAATCCCTTTTCTGTTGTGTTGTGTCTTTGAAGCTAACGTTCCCTCGCTTTTAGTCTCTACCGCTTCTGCTGGGAGACTGTTCCATTTCTCTACCACTCTAGGAGTAAAACTCCTTTACATTCCATCTAAGCCTCTAACTCACTAGTTTCAGATTATGACCTTGTTTAACCATATCTCCTCTTTTGAAACAAACATCCCTCCTGTGATTTGTTAAATGCCTTTAAGGATTTCCAGTATTTTCTCCAAGCTTATACATATCGAGATTCCCTAGTCTTTCCTGATCCTGAGCCTGCGTTATTCTTATCTACAATGGTAAGTTGAACATTTCCTTTCACTGTAACTCATCTAGTACTCATAGTTTCCTCAGAGAATTGTGTTGCTTCTTTACATGTAGAGATACATATATCAGCATTTCTTCCTTTTTTTTTTCCTTCTTTACTTTTCTTTTCGCCATTGTCTTTATCCCTTTTCCGAAGGCTGGTATCTCTTACTCTTCTAGCCTATCCTCTCTCATTGTGTTCCTCTTTTTTACCCAAGTGGTGTTTTTCTGTTCCAAGCTGATGGCCACAAAACACCCCTACGTCAGAGGGCTCAGCTAACAGCACAGACCTGTGGGATAAAACAAGCAGTGTGTCCTGCATCAATTTGTCTATTTTGTCACATTAACGGCTCGGTGGAGTTTGCTATCCCAGTTTGGAGTTAACGGAAGTATGGAAAATGCTACACCCAATCACACATGAAGTTTTGCCGAGCCAATAGAGACGCAACTCCCACCTAGGAAGTGACTTGACGTGGCACATTAAGGCACTTCACATTTTTTATCTTTTATGGAAATAAAATGAATTATTTAAGTGTGTGTGTATTATTATTATTATTTTTTTTAATATTCCTTTGGTATGTAGCTTTCTGCTTTCCCCCCTCCAGTGTGAGGATTTGTGGACAGTTGTACAAAAGCAAACATAGGGGTTTAATTTGAGTGAATTTTCAGCTCTGGCCAAGATAGTCCTGGCTATTTGTGGATTGTTGCTATAACAGACCACCTCAATATCAGAAGCAAGTCTACGGCAGAGACCTGATTTAAACTCCTTGACTTTGCTATACATTCTAATTGCCAAATTATTAATCCGTTTCTGCAGCGTAAAGAGCTTGGCTGGCCCTGTATAATGCATAGCTAAGTCAATGAGATGTCGCTGAAAAATCCCTGACCATTAAATTATGCACTATACAGGAACAGCACAGCCATTCTAGCAAGAGGAACCTGTAAGTCTGGGCAATATGAGCTCTCCCGTCAACCCTCCTTCCAGGGAATACTCTCCAATTAAGGAAGTGACTGCTGGAGAATTTCTTCTGCCTGCTGAGCCAAGACAGGCTTATCTTAGTCAAGCAGCAGCTGCCCCTCAGCCCTAGCATCCTGATTGGTAGGTGGTGTCACCTGACCAGGGCTGACCAATCAGAGCGAGGTGGACCTGGGCCGGCTGCTGATTGGTTGCTGGAGTCAGCTGACTAGGCTCAGCCAATCAGGGACTGCCCCTCAGCCCTAGCGTCCTGATTGGTGGGTGTTGTGACCTGACTAGGGCTGACCAATCAGAGCGAGGTGACCCTGGGCCGGCTGCTGATTGGTCGCTGGAGTCAGCTGACTAGGCTCAGCCAATCAGGGGCTGCCCCTCAGCCCTAGCCTCCTGATTGGTGGGTGGTGTCACCTGACCAGGGCTGACCAATCAGAGCGAGGGAAACCTGGGCCGGCTGCTGATTGGTCGCTGGGGTCAGCTGACTAGGCTCAGCCAATCAGGGGCTGCCCCTCAGCCCTAGCCTCCTGATTGGTGGGTGGTGTCACCTGACCAGGGCTGACCAATCAGAGCGAGGGATTCCTAGGCCGGCTGCTGATTGGTCGCTGGGGTCAGCTGACTAGGCTCAGCCAATCAGGGGCTGCCCCTCAGCCCTAGCCTCCTGATTGGTGGGTGGTGTCACCTGACCAGGGCTGACCAATCAGAGCGAGGGAAACCTGGGCCGGCTGCTGATTGGTCGCTGGGGTCAGCTGACTAGGCTCAGCCAATCAGGGGCTGCCCCTCAGCCCTAGCCTCCTGATTGGTGGGTGGTGTCACCTGACCAGGGCTGACCAATCAGAGCGAGGGATTCCTAGGCCGGCTGCTGATTGGTCGCTGGGGTCAGCTGACTAGGCTCAGCCAATCAGGGGCTGCCCCTCAGCCCTAGCCTCCTGATTGGTGGGTGGTGTCACCTGACCAGGGCTGACCAATCAGAGCGAGGGATTCCTAGGCCGGCTGCTGATTGGTCGCTGGGGTCAGCTGACTAGGCTCAGCCAATCAGGGGCTGCCCCTCAGCCCTAGCCTCCTGATTGGTGGGTGGTGTCACCTGACCAGGTCTGACCAATCAGAGCGAAGGATTCCTGGGCCGGCTGCTGATTGGTCGCTGGAGTCAGCTGACAAGGCTCAGCCAATCAGGGGCTGCCCCTCAGCCCTAGCCTCCTGATTGCTTTGTATTATTATTTATGAATTATGAATTATGATTTATGAATTATGAATTAATATTTAATTGTTAAAGGAATCCTTAATAAATGCTGCTTGAATTTACGGGTATCACGAGCGACATTACTGGTGTGGGAACGAGCCGGCAGTAGCCAGAATCAAACTCACGAGCAACAGGGTGGAAGTCGAACACCTTAACCACAACTCTAAGTCAGAGATACTGAGAGGCACCCGTCTCAGTAGCATATTGGTTTAGGTGTTACGTGATTTTAGTTTAGCTTTAGGTGATTCCCTGAGGCTTATTTTTTACGTCACCACGTAGACCAAAATTTAAGCCGTATTGTCTCTGCCCCTACAAGCTACCATTCTTTAGTTTATTTAGAAGTCAGGCCAGCTGGAGGACTGTATTGTATAAAGGACTGATTTTCCAAGCTTTGCCATCCAGTCTCTGTAGCCTAATGGCTAAGGTGTTGTGCTTGGTACCTTGACGCCCTGAGTTCAATTCCCCTAGGCTTCAACTGTGTCTGCTCTGCTTTTTGGTTTTTAAGTAAGCACATAGACCAAAACATAAGCCATTTTGTCTTTGCCCTTGCAAGCCACCCTTCTTTAGTTTATTTAGTACATTTGTTTGGGAGTCAGGCTAGTTAAAGGGCTGTAAAAACTAAAAGATTGAAAACAGGGCCTTATACCTGTTCTCTGTGGTGCAATGGTAGAGATGTTGAATTGAGTTTTTGAGGTTTTGGGTTTAATTCACTCCAATTGATTTATTTGGTGTGTTTGTTTGGGAGGAAGGCACGCTACAAGATTGCAATGAGGTCAAAAACCAATGGTTTGTTTGCAGGGGACAGGTTTGCTAGTGTCTGTAGTGTATATGCTACCCTTCTTTCGTTTATTAATTGTGTTTGTGAGGGAGACAAGCTAGGTGCCACTCCCATATGACTATGTAGAGTAATGGTTAAGGAGCTGAACCCCAGTGCTTAAGGTCCAGGGTTCAATTCCCTTGTGCTCCATCTGAACTTTCTTAATCTCTCTTCTACATTTTTTTTGTTTGGTGAGGGAGAAAAAAGCTATTGTTAGCAACCAGGTAGACCAAAACACAAGCCACCCAGTTCATGCATTTAAATTGAATGATTTACTCAAAGGGATTTGGGTCACTCTGTCAGCATTAGCCATTTTCCCCACATTTGAATATTTATATCATCATTCACAGGCCGTACAAAATCATCAACTTAAAAATTACCCCTGCATTGTATAGTAACATAGTAACATAGTAACATAGTTCATAAGGTTGAAAAAAGACCAAAGTCCATCAAGTTCAACCTATATACATATTGTGTCCCTACCGTGTTGATCCAGAGGAAGGCAAAAAACCCTTATGAAGCAGATGCCAATTGCCCCATACCAGGGGGAAAATTCCTTTCCGACTCCAAATATGGCAATCAGAATAAATCCCTGGATCAACGTTCTGTCCCTATTAATCTACTATCCATAACTTGTGATATTATTGCTTTCAAGAAACACGTCCAGGCTCCTTTTAAACTCTTTTATTGAGTTTACCATTACCACTTCCTCTGGCAGAGAGTTCCATAGTCTCACCGCTCTTACTGTAAAGAACCCCCGTCTGTGCTGGTGTAGAAACCTTCTTTCCTCCAGCCGTAGAGGATGTCCCCTTGTTATCCCACCATACATCCCCACATTGTGTATTGATTTATGTGATGACCCTCAGCCACCCCTACATGTAAATGAATGCCCCATTGCCCCCCACACCCTTGTGTATTGTCCTCATCCATTTTCTTTGAGAAATCCAGGTGCTGTGGTTGCAGTGGGATGTGTCCGATTGGTTGAACCTGGTCAAGTGACTCCACCAGCCAACCAGGCATTGGGATTGAGACCCGGCGGGGGTTAAGCTTCTCTTGCAGCCCTTGGTTCTTTTGATGTTCATTTTCTTTGAGAAATCCAGGTGCTGTGGTTGCAGTGGGATGTGTCCAGGCCAGGGCTTATCTTTGTACAGTATTTCCCCTGTCTCTGTTTTTGCATTGCCATTGGCCCTATTCTTTTGTGTTTTAGTTGTTTTTTTCCTGCTTCCACCTTTGCTGTTACTGAAGGCACAAGGCGTCACAGACCCTATCATCTCCAATAATACTAATGTATTTTCCTTCACTTATCATGAGTAGTTCTTCTTCTTTCCATAGCTTTAACATGTCCTGTTCAATCCCTTTTCTGTTGTGTTGTGTCTTTGAAGCTAACGTTCCCTCGCTTTTAGTCTCTACCGCTTCTGCTGGGAGACTGTTCCATTTCTCTACCACTCTAGGAGTAAAACTCCTTTACATTCCATCTAAGCCTCTAACTCACTAGTTTCAGATTATGACCTTGTTTAACCATATCTCCTCTTTTGAAACAAACATCCCTCCTGTGATTTGTTAAATGCCTTTAAGGATTTCCAGTATTTTCTCCAAGCTTATACATATCGAGATTCCCTAGTCTTTCCTGATCCTGAGCCTGCGTTATTCTTATCTACAATGGTAAGTTGAACATTTCCTTTCACTGTAACTCATCTAGTACTCATAGTTTCCTCAGAGAATTGTGTTGCTTCTTTACATGTAGAGATACATATATCAGCATTTCTTCCTTTTTTTTTTTCCTTCTTTACTTTTCTTTTCGCCATTGTCTTTATCCCTTTTCCGAAGGCTGGTATCTCTTACTCTTCTAGCCTATCCTCTCTCATTGTGTTCCTCTTTTTTACCCAAGTGGTGTTTTTCTGTTCCAAGCTGATGGCCACAAAACACCCCTACGTCAGAGGGCTCAGCTAACGGCACAGACCTGTGGGATAAAACAAGCAGTGTGTCCTGCATCAATTTGTCTATTTTGTCACATTAACGGCTCGGTGGAGTTTGCTATCCCAGTTTGGAGTTAACGGAAGTATGGAAAATGCTACACCCAATCACACATGAAGTTTTGCCGAGCCAATAGAGATGCAACTCCCACCTAGGAAGTGACTTGACGTGGCACATTAAGGAACTTCACATTTTTTATCTTTTATGGAAATAAAATGAATTATTTAAGTGTGTGTGTATTATTATTATTATTATTTTTTTTAATATTCCTTTGGTATGTAGCTTTCTGCTTTCCCCCCTCCAGTGTGAGGATTTGTGGACAGTTGTACAAAAGCAAACATAGGGGTTTAATTTGAGTGAATTTTCAGCTCTGGCCAAGATAGTCCTGGCTATTTGTGGATTGTTGCTATAACAGACCACCTCAATATCAGAAGCAAGTCTACGGCAGAGACCTGATTTAAACTCCTTGACTTTGCTATACATTCTAATTGCCAAATTATTAATCCGTTTCTGCAGCGTAAAGAGCTTGGCTGGCCCTGTATAATGCATAGCTAAGTCAATGAGATGTCGCTGAAAAATCCCTGACCATTAAATTATGCACTATACAGGAACAGCACAGCCATTCTAGCAAGAGGAACCTGTAAGTCTGGGCAATATGAGCTCTCCCGTCAACCCTCCTTCCAGGGAATACTCTCCAATTAAGGAAGTGACTGCTGGAGAATTTCTTCTGCCTGCTGAGCCAAGACAGGCTTATCTTAGTCAAGCAGCAGCTGCCCCTCAGCCCTAGCATCCTGATTGGTAGGTGGTGTCACCTGACCAGGGCTGACCAATCAGAGCGAGGTGGACCTGGGCCGGCTGCTGATTGGTTGCTGGAGTCAGCTGACTAGGCTCAGCCAATCAGGGGCTGCCCCTCAGCCCTAGCGTCCTGATTGGTGGGTGTTGTGACCTGACCAGGGCTGACCAATCAGAGCGAGGGAAACCTGGGCTGGCTGCTGATTGGTCGCTGGGGTCAGCTGACTAGGCTCAGCCAATCAGGGGCTGCCCCTCAGCCCTAGCCTCCTGATTGGTAGGTGGTGTCACCTGACTAGGGCTGACCAATCAGAGCGAGGTGAACCTGGGCCGGCTGCTGATTGGTCGCTGGAGTCAGCTGACTAGGCTCAGCCAATCAGGGGCTGCCCCTCAGCCCTAGCCTCCTGATTGGTGGGTGGTGTCACCTGACCAGGGCTGACCAATCAGAGCGAGGGAAACCTGGGCCGGCTGCTGATTGGTCGCTGGGGTCAGCTGACTAGGCTCAGCCAATCAGGGGCTGCCCCTCAGCCCTAGCCTCCTGATTGGTGGGTGGTGTCACCTGACCAGGGCTGACCAATCAGAGCGAGGGATTCCTAGGCCGGCTGCTGATTGGTCGCTGGGGTCAGCTGACTAGGCTCAGCCAATCAGGGGCTGCCCCTCAGCCCTAGCCTCCTGATTGGTGGGTGGTGTCACCTGACCAGGGCTGACCAATCAGAGCGAGGGATTCCTAGGCCGGCTGCTGATTGGTCGCTCAGCCCTAGCCTCCTGATTGGTGGGTGGTGTCACCTGACCAGGGCTGACCAATCAGAGCGAGGGATTCCTAGGCCGGCTGCTGATTGGTCGCTGGAGTCAGCTGACTAGGCTCAGCCAATCAGGGGCTGCCCCTCAGCCCTAGCCTCCTGATTGGTGGGTGGTGTCACCTGACCAGCGCTGACCAATCAGAGCGAGGGATTCCTAGGCCGGCTGCTGATTGGTCGCTGGGGTCAGCTGACTAGGCTCAGCCAATCAGGGGCTGCCCCTCAGCCCTAGCCTCCTGATTGGTGGGTGGTGTCACCTGACCAGGTCTGACCAATCAGAGCGAAGGATTCCTGGGCCGGCTGCTGATTGGTCGCTGGAGTCAGCTGACAAGGCTCAGCCAATCAGGGGCTGCCCCTCAGCCCTAGCCTCCTGATTGCTTTGTATTATTATTTATGAATTATGAATTATGATTTATGAATTATGAATTAATATTTAATTGTTAAAGGAATCCTTAATAAATGCTGCTTGAATTTACGGGTATCACGAGCGACATTACTGGTGTGGGAACGAGCCGGCAGTAGCCAGAATCAAACTCACGAGCAACAGGGTGGAAGTCGAACACCTTAACCACAAGTCAGAGATACCGAGAGGCACCCGTCTCAGTAGCATATTGGTTTAGGTGTTACGTGATTTTAGTTTAGCTTTAGGTGATTCCCTGAGGCTTATTTTTTACGTCACCACGTAGACCAAAATTTAAGCCGTATTGTCTCTGCCCCTACAAGCTACCATTCTTTAGTTTATTTAGAAGTCAGGCCAGCTGGAGGACTGTATTGTATAAAGGACTGATTTTCCAAGCTTTGCCATCCAGTCTCGATAGCCTAATGGCTAAGGTGTTGTGCTTGGTACCTTGACGCCCTGAGTTCAATTCCCCTAGGCTTCAACTGTGTCTGCTCTGCTTTTTGGTTTTTAAGTAAGCACATAGACCAAAACATAAGCCATTTTGTCTTTGCCCTTGCAAGCCACCCTTCTTTAGTTTATTTAGTACATTTGTTTGGGAGTCAGGCTAGTTAAAGGGCTGTAAAAACTAAAAGATTGAAAACAGGGCCTTATACCTGTTCTCTGTGGTGCAATGGTAGAGATGTTGAATTGAGTTTTTGAGGTTTTGGGTTTAATTCACTCCAATTGATTTATTTGGTGTGTTTGTTTGGGAGGAAGGCACGCTACAAGATTGCAATGAGGTCAAAAACCAATGGATTGTTTGCAGGGGACAGGTTTGCTAGTGTCTGTAGTGTATATGCTACCCTTCTTTCGTTTATTAATTGTGTTTGTGAGGGAGACAAGCTAGGTGCCACTCCCATATGACTATGTAGAGTAATGGTTAAGGAGCTGAACCCCAGTGCTTAAGGTCCAGGGTTCAATTCCCTTGTGCTCCATCTGAACTTTCTCTGATCTCTCTTCTACATTTTTTTGTTTGGTGAGGGAGAAAAAAGCTATTGTTAGCAACCAGGTAGACCAAAACACAAGCCACCCAGTTCATGCATTTAAATTGAATGATTTACTCAAAGGGATTTGGGTCACTCTGTCAGCATTAGCCATTTTCCCCACATTTGAATATTTATATCATCATTCACAGGCCGTACAAAATCATCAACTTAAAAATTACCCCTGCATTGTATAGTAACATAGTAACATAGTAACATAGTTCATAAGGTTGAAAAAAGACCAAAGTCCATCAAGTTCAACCTATATACATATTGTGTCCCTACCGTGTTGATCCAGAGGAAGGCAAAAAACCCTTATGAAGCAGATGCCAATTGCCCCATACCAGGGGGAAAATTCCTTTCCGACTCCAAATATGGCAATCAGAATAAATCCCTGGATCAACGTTCTGTCCCTATTAATCTACTATCCATAACTTGTGATATTATTGCTTTCAAGAAACACGTCCAGGCTCCTTTTAAACTCTTTTATTGAGTTTACCATTACCACTTCCTCTGGCAGAGAGTTCCATAGTCTCACCGCTCTTACTGTAAAGAACCCCCGTCTGTGCTGGTGTAGAAACCTTCTTTCCTCCAGCCGTAGAGGATGTCCCCTTGTTATCCCACCATACATCCCCACATTGTGTATTGATTTATGTGATGACCCTCAGCCACCCCTACATGTAAATGAATGCCCCATTGCCCCCCACACCCTTGTGTATTGTCCTCATCCATTTTCTTTGAGAAATCCAGGTGCTGTGGTTGCAGTGGGATGTGTCCGATTGGTTGAACCTGGTCAAGTGACTCCACCAGCCAACCAGGCATTGGGATTGAGACCCGGCGGGGGTTAAGCTTCACTTGCAGCCCTTGGTTCTTTTGATGTTCATTTTCTTTGAGAAATCCAGGTGCTGTGGTTGCAGTGGGATGTGTCCAGGCCAGGGCTTATCTTTGTACAGTATTTCCCCTGTCTCTGTTTTTGCATTGCCATTGGCCCTATTCTTTTGTGTTTTAGTTGTTTTTCTCCTGCTTCCACCTTTGCTGTTACTGAAGGCACAAGGCGTCACAGACCCTATCATCTCCAATAATACTAATGTATTTTCCTTCACTTATCATGAGTAGTTCTTCTTCTTTCCATAGCTTTAACATGTCCTGTTCAATCCCTTTTCTGTTGTGTTGTGTCTTTGAAGCTAACGTTCCCTCGCTTTTAGTCTCTACCGCTTCTGCTGGGAGACTGTTCCATTTCTCTACCACTCTAGGAGTAAAACTCCTTTACATTCCATCTAAGCCTCTAACTCACTAGTTTCAGATTATGACCTTGTTTAACCATATCTCCTCTTTTGAAACAAACATCCCTCCTGTGATTTGTTAAATGCCTTTAAGGATTTCCAGTATTTTCTCCAAGCTTATACATATCGAGATTCCCTAGTCTTTCCTGATCCTGAGCCTGCGTTATTCTTATCTACAATGGTAAGTTGAACATTTCCTTTCACTGTAACTCATCTAGTACTCATAGTTTCCTCAGAGAATTGTGTTGCTTCTTTACATGTAGAGATACATATATCAGCATTTCTTCCTTTTTTTTTTCCTTCTTTACTTTTCTTTTCGCCATTGTCTTTATCCCTTTTCCGAAGGCTGGTATCTCTTACTCTTCTAGCCTATCCTCTCTCATTGTGTTCCTCTTTTTTACCCAAGTGGTGTTTTTCTGTTCCAAGCTGATGGCCACAAAACACCCCTACGTCAGAGGGCTCAGCTAACAGCACAGACCTGTGGGATAAAACAAGCAGTGTGTCCTGCATCAATTTGTCTATTTTGTCACATTAACGGCTCGGTGGAGTTTGCTATCCCAGTTTGGAGTTAACGGAAGTATGGAAAATGCTACACCCAATCACACATGAAGTTTTGCCGAGCCAATAGAGACGCAACTCCCACCTAGGAAGTGACTTGACGTGGCACATTAAGGCACTTCACATTTTTTATCTTTTATGGAAATAAAATGAATTATTTAAGTGTGTGTGTATTATTATTATTATTTTTTTTAATATTCCTTTGGTATGTAGCTTTCTGCTTTCCCCCCTCCAGTGTGAGGATTTGTGGACAGTTGTACAAAAGCAAACATAGGGGTTTAATTTGAGTGAATTTTCAGCTCTGGCCAAGATAGTCCTGGCTATTTGTGGATTGTTGCTATAACAGACCACCTCAATATCAGAAGCAAGTCTACGGCAGAGACCTGATTTAAACTCCTTGACTTTGCTATACATTCTAATTGCCAAATTATTAATCCGTTTCTGCAGCGTAAAGAGCTTGGCTGGCCCTGTATAATGCATAGCTAAGTCAATGAGATGTCGCTGAAAAATCCCTGACCATTAAATTATGCACTATACAGGAACAGCACAGCCATTCTAGCAAGAGGAACCTGTAAGTCTGGGCAATATGAGCTCTCCCGTCAACCCTCCTTCCAGGGAATACTCTCCAATTAAGGAAGTGACTGCTGGAGAATTTCTTCTGCCTGCTGAGCCAAGACAGGCTTATCTTAGTCAAGCAGCAGCTGCCCCTCAGCCCTAGCATCCTGATTGGTAGGTGGTGTCACCTGACCAGGGCTGACCAATCAGAGCGAGGTGGACCTGGGCCGGCTGCTGATTGGTTGCTGGAGTCAGCTGACTAGGCTCAGCCAATCAGGGGCTGCCCCTCAGCCCTAGCGTCCTGATTGGTGGGTGTTGTGACCTGACCAGGGCTGACCAATCAGAGCGAGGGAAACCTGGGCTGGCTGCTGATTGGTCGCTGGGGTCAGCTGACTAGGCTCAGCCAATCAGGGGCTGCCCCTCAGCCCTAGCCTCCTGATTGGTAGGTGGTGTCACCTGACTAGGGCTGACCAATCAGAGCGAGGTGAACCTGGGCCGGCTGCTGATTGGTCGCTGGAGTCAGCTGACTAGGCTCAGCCAATCAGGGGCTGCCCCTCAGCCCTAGCCTCCTGATTGGTGGGTGGTGTCACCTGACCAGGGCTGACCAATCAGAGCGAGGGAAACCTGGGCCGGCTGCTGATTGGTCGCTGGGGTCAGCTGACTAAGCTCAGCCAATCAGGGGCTGCCCCTCAGCCCTAGCCTCCTGATTGGTGGGTGGTGTCACCTGACCAGGGCTGACCAATCAGAGCGAGGGATTCCTAGGCCGGCTGCTGATTGGTCGCTGGGGTCAGCTGACTAGGCTCAGCCAATCAGGGGCTGCCCCTCAGCCCTAGCCTCCTGATTGGTGGGTGGTGTCACCTGACCAGGGCTGACCAATCAGAGCGAGGGATTCCTAGGCCGGCTGCTGATTGGTCGCTCAGCCCTAGCCTCCTGATTGGTGGGTGGTGTCACCTGACCAGGTCTGACCAATCAGAGCGAAGGATTCCTGGGCCGGCTGCTGATTGGTCGCTGGAGTCAGCTGCCCCTCAGCCCTAGCCTCCTGATTGCTTTGTATTATTATTTATGAATTATGAATTATGATTTATGAATTATGAATTAATATTTAATTGTTAAAGGAATCCTTAATAAATGCTGCTTGAATTTACGGGTATCACGAGCGACATTACTGGTGTGGGAACGAGCCGGCAGTAGCCAGAATCAAACTCACGAGCAACAGGGTGGAAGTCGAACACCTTAACCACAACTCTAAGTCAGAGATACTGAGAGGCACCCGTCTCAGTAGCATATTGGTTTAGGTGTTACGTGATTTTAGTTTAGCTTTAGGTGATTCCCTGAGGCTTATTTTTTACGTCACCACGTAGACCAAAATTTAAGCCGTATTGTCTCTGCCCCTACAAGCTACCATTCTTTAGTTTATTTAGAAGTCAGGCCAGCTGGAGGACTGTATTGTATAAAGGACTGATTTTCCAAGCTTTGCCATCCAGGCTCTGTAGCCTAATGGCTAAGGTGTTGTGCTTGGTACCTTGACGCCCTGAGTTCAATTCCCCTAGGCTTCAACTGTGTCTGCTCTGCTTTTTGGTTTTTAAGTAAGCACATAGACCAAAACATAAGCCATTTTGTCTTTGCCCTTGCAAGCCACCCTTCTTTAGTTTATTTAGTACATTTGTTTGGGAGTCAGGCTAGTTAAAGGGCTGTAAAAACTAAAAGATTGAAAACAGGGCCTTATACCTGTTCTCTGTGGTGCAATGGTAGAGATGTTGAATTGAGTTTTTGAGGTTTTGGGTTTAATTCACTCCAATTGATTTATTTGGTGTTTTTTTTTGGGAGGAAGGCACGCTACAAGATTGCAATGAGGTCAAAAACCAATGGATTGTTTGCAGGGGACAGGTTTGCTAGTGTCTGTAGTGTATATGCTACCCTTCTTTCGTTTATTAATTGTGTTTGTGAGGGAGACAAGCTAGGTGCCACTCCCATATGACTATGTAGAGTAATGGTTAAGGAGCTGAACCCCAGTGCTTAAGGTCCAGGGTTCAATTCCCTTGTGCTCCATCTGAACTTTCTCTGATCTCTCTTCTACATTTTTTTTGTTTGGTGAGGGAGAAAAAAGCTATTGTTAGCAACCAGGTAGACCAAAACACAAGCCACCCAGTTCATGCATTTAAATTGAATGATTTACTCAAAGGGATTTGGGTCACTCTGTCAGCATTAGCCATTTTCCCCACATTTGAATATTTATATCATCATTCACAGGCCGTACAAAATCATCAACTTAAAAATTACCCCTGCATTGTATAGTAACATAGTAACATAGTAACATAGTTCATAAGGTTGAAAAAAGACCAAAGTCCATCAAGTTCAACCTATATACATATTGTGTCCCTACCGTGTTGATCCAGAGGAAGGCAAAAAACCCTTATGAAGCAGATGCCAATTGCCCCATACCAGGGGGAAAATTCCTTTCCGACTCCAAATATGGCAATCAGAATAAATCCCTGGATCAACGTTCTGTCCCTATTAATCTACTATCCATAACTTGTGATATTATTGCTTTCAAGAAACACGTCCAGGCTCCTTTTAAACTCTTTTATTGAGTTTACCATTACCACTTCCTCTGGCAGAGAGTTCCATAGTCTCACCGCTCTTACTGTAAAGAACCCCCGTCTGTGCTGGTGTAGAAACCTTCTTTCCTCCAGCCGTAGAGGATGTCCCCTTGTTATCCCACCATACATCCCCACATTGTGTATTGATTTATGTGATGACCCTCAGCCACCCCTACATGTAAATGAATGCCCCATTGCCCCCCACACCCTTGTGTATTGTCCTCATCCATTTTCTTTGAGAAATCCAGGTGCTGTGGTTGCAGTGGGATGTGTCCGATTGGTTGAACCTGGTCAAGTGACTCCACCAGCCAACCAGGCATTGGGATTGAGACCCGGCGGGGGTTAAGCTTCTCTTGCAGCCCTTGGTTCTTTTGATGTTCATTTTCTTTGAGAAATCCAGGTGCTGTGGTTGCAGTGGGATGTGTCCAGGCCAGGGCTTATCTTTGTACAGTATTTCCCCTGTCTCTGTTTTTGCATTGCCATTGGCCCTATTCTTTTGTGTTTTAGTTGTTTTTTTCCTGCTTCCACCTTTGCTGTTACTGAAGGCACAAGGCGTCACAGACCCTATCATCTCCAATAATACTAATGTATTTTCCTTCACTTATCATGAGTAGTTCTTCTTCTTTCCATAGCTTTAACATGTCCTGTTCAATCCCTTTTCTGTTGTGTTGTGTCTTTGAAGCTAACGTTCCCTCGCTTTTAGTCTCTACCGCTTCTGCTGGGAGACTGTTCCATTTCTCTACCACTCTAGGAGTAAAACTCCTTTACATTCCATCTAAGCCTCTAACTCACTAGTTTCAGATTATGACCTTGTTTAACCATATCTCCTCTTTTGAAACAAACATCCCTCCTGTGATTTGTTAAATGCCTTTAAGGATTTCCAGTATTTTCTCCAAGCTTATACATATCGAGATTCCCTAGTCTTTCCTGATCCTGAGCCTGCGTTATTCTTATCTACAATGGTAAGTTGAACATTTCCTTTCACTGTAACTCATCTAGTACTCATAGTTTCCTCAGAGAATTGTGTTGCTTCTTTACATGTAGAGATACATATATCAGCATTTCTTCCTTTTTTTTTTTCCTTCTTTACTTTTCTTTTCGCCATTGTCTTTATCCCTTTTCCGAAGGCTGGTATCTCTTACTCTTCTAGCCTATCCTCTCTCATTGTGTTCCTCTTTTTTACCCAAGTGGTGTTTTTCTGTTCCAAGCTGATGGCCACAAAACACCCCTACGTCAGAGGGCTCAGCTAACGGCACAGACCTGTGGGATAAAACAAGCAGTGTGTCCTGCATCAATTTGTCTATTTTGTCACATTAACGGCTCGGTGGAGTTTGCTATCCCAGTTTGGAGTTAACGGAAGTATGGAAAATGCTACACCCAATCACACATGAAGTTTTGCCGAGCCAATAGAGATGCAACTCCCACCTAGGAAGTGACTTGACGTGGCACATTAAGGAACTTCACATTTTTTATCTTTTATGGAAATAAAATGAATTATTTAAGTGTGTGTGTATTATTATTATTATTATTTTTTTTAATATTCCTTTGGTATGTAGCTTTCTGCTTTCCCCCCTCCAGTGTGAGGATTTGTGGACAGTTGTACAAAAGCAAACATAGGGGTTTAATTTGAGTGAATTTTCAGCTCTGGCCAAGATAGTCCTGGCTATTTGTGGATTGTTGCTATAACAGACCACCTCAATATCAGAAGCAAGTCTACGGCAGAGACCTGATTTAAACTCCTTGACTTTGCTATACATTCTAATTGCCAAATTATTAATCCGTTTCTGCAGCGTAAAGAGCTTGGCTGGCCCTGTATAATGCATAGCTAAGTCAATGAGATGTCGCTGAAAAATCCCTGACCATTAAATTATGCACTATACAGGAACAGCACAGCCATTCTAGCAAGAGGAACCTGTAAGTCTGGGCAATATGAGCTCTCCCGTCAACCCTCCTTCCAGGGAATACTCTCCAATTAAGGAAGTGACTGCTGGAGAATTTCTTCTGCCTGCTGAGCCAAGACAGGCTTATCTTAGTCAAGCAGCAGCTGCCCCTCAGCCCTAGCATCCTGATTGGTAGGTGGTGTCACCTGACCAGGGCTGACCAATCAGAGCGAGGTGGACCTGGGCCGGCTGCTGATTGGTTGCTGGAGTCAGCTGACTAGGCTCAGCCAATCAGGGGCTGCCCCTCAGCCCTAGCGTCCTGATTGGTGGGTGTTGTGACCTGACCAGGGCTGACCAATCAGAGCGAGGGAAACCTGGGCTGGCTGCTGATTGGTCGCTGGGGTCAGCTGACTAGGCTCAGCCAATCAGGGGCTGCCCCTCAGCCCTAGCCTCCTGATTGGTAGGTGGTGTCACCTGACTAGGGCTGACCAATCAGAGCGAGGTGAACCTGGGCCGGCTGCTGATTGGTCGCTGGAGTCAGCTGACTAGGCTCAGCCAATCAGGGGCTGCCCCTCAGCCCTAGCCTCCTGATTGGTGGGTGGTGTCACCTGACCAGGGCTGACCAATCAGAGCGAGGGAAACCTGGGCCGGCTGCTGATTGGTCGCTGGGGTCAGCTGACTAGGCTCAGCCAATCAGGGGCTGCCCCTCAGCCCTAGCCTCCTGATTGGTGGGTGGTGTCACCTGACCAGGGCTGACCAATCAGAGCGAGGGATTCCTAGGCCGGCTGCTGATTGGTCGCTGGGGTCAGCTGACTAGGCTCAGCCAATCAGGGGCTGCCCCTCAGCCCTAGCCTCCTGATTGGTGGGTGGTGTCACCTGACCAGGGCTGACCAATCAGAGCGAGGGATTCCTAGGCCGGCTGCTGATTGGTCGCTCAGCCCTAGCCTCCTGATTGGTGGGTGGTGTCACCTGACCAGGGCTGACCAATCAGAGCGAGGGATTCCTAGGCCGGCTGCTGATTGGTCGCTGGAGTCAGCTGACTAGGCTCAGCCAATCAGGGGCTGCCCCTCAGCCCTAGCCTCCTGATTGGTGGGTGGTGTCACCTGACCAGCGCTGACCAATCAGAGCGAGGGATTCCTAGGCCGGCTGCTGATTGGTCGCTGGGGTCAGCTGACTAGGCTCAGCCAATCAGGGGCTGCCCCTCAGCCCTAGCCTCCTGATTGGTGGGTGGTGTCACCTGACCAGGTCTGACCAATCAGAGCGAAGGATTCCTGGGCCGGCTGCTGATTGGTCGCTGGAGTCAGCTGACAAGGCTCAGCCAATCAGGGGCTGCCCCTCAGCCCTAGCCTCCTGATTGCTTTGTATTATTATTTATGAATTATGAATTATGATTTATGAATTATGAATTAATATTTAATTGTTAAAGGAATCCTTAATAAATGCTGCTTGAATTTACGGGTATCACGAGCGACATTACTGGTGTGGGAACGAGCCGGCAGTAGCCAGAATCAAACTCACGAGCAACAGGGTGGAAGTCGAACACCTTAACCACAAGTCAGAGATACCGAGAGGAACCCGTCTCAGTAGCATATTGGTTTAGGTGTTACGTGATTTTAGTTTAGCTTTAGGTGATTCCCTGAGGCTTATTTTTTACGTCACCACGTAGACCAAAATTTAAGCCGTATTGTCTCTGCCCCTACAAGCTACCATTCTTTAGTTTATTTAGAAGTCAGGCCAGCTGGAGGACTGTATTGTATAAAGGACTGATTTTCCAAGCTTTGCCATCCAGTCTCTGTAGCCTAATGGCTAAGGTGTTGTGCTTGGTACCTTGACGCCCTGAGTTCAATTCCCCTAGGCTTCAACTGTGTCTGCTCTGCTTTTTGGTTTTTAAGTAAGCACATAGACCAAAACATAAGCCATTTTGTCTTTGCCCTTGCAAGCCACCCTTCTTTAGTTTATTTAGTACATTTGTTTGGGAGTCAGGCTAGTTAAAGGGCTGTAAAAACTAAAAGATTGAAAACAGGGCCTTATACCTGTTCTCTGTGGTGCAATGGTAGAGATGTTGAATTGAGTTTTTGAGGTTTTGGGTTTAATTCACTCCAATTGATTTATTTGGTGTGTTTGTTTGGGAGGAAGGCACGCTACAAGATTGCAATGAGGTCAAAAACCAATGGATTGTTTGCAGGGGACAGGTTTGCTAGTGTCTGTAGTGTATATGCTACCCTTCTTTCGTTTATTAATTGTGTTTGTGAGGGAGACAAGCTAGGTGCCACTCCCATATGACTATGTAGAGTAATGGTTAAGGAGCTGAACCCCAGTGCTTAAGGTCCAGGGTTCAATTCCCTTGTGCTCCATCTGAACTTTCTCTGATCTCTCTTCTACATTTTTTTGTTTGGTGAGGGAGAAAAAAGCTATTGTTAGCAACCAGGTAGACCAAAACACAAGCCACCCAGTTCATGCATTTAAATTGAATGATTTACTCAAAGGGATTTGGGTCACTCTGTCAGCATTAGCCATTTTCCCCACATTTGAATATTTATATCATCATTCACAGGCCGTACAAAATCATCAACTTAAAAATTACCCCTGCATTGTATAGTAACATAGTAACATAGTAACATAGTTCATAAGGTTGAAAAAAGACCAAAGTCCATCAAGTTCAACCTATATACATATTGTGTCCCTACCGTGTTGATCCAGAGGAAGGCAAAAAACCCTTATGAAGCAGATGCCAATTGCCCCATACCAGGGGGAAAATTCCTTTCCGACTCCAAATATGGCAATCAGAATAAATCCCTGGATCAACGTTCTGTCCCTATTAATCTACTATCCATAACTTGTGATATTATTGCTTTCAAGAAACACGTCCAGGCTCCTTTTAAACTCTTTTATTGAGTTTACCATTACCACTTCCTCTGGCAGAGAGTTCCATAGTCTCACCGCTCTTACTGTAAAGAACCCCCGTCTGTGCTGGTGTAGAAACCTTCTTTCCTCCAGCCGTAGAGGATGTCCCCTTGTTATCCCACCATACATCCCCACATTGTGTATTGATTTATGTGATGACCCTCAGCCACCCCTACATGTAAATGAATGCCCCATTGCCCCCCACACCCTTGTGTATTGTCCTCATCCATTTTCTTTGAGAAATCCAGGTGCTGTGGTTGCAGTGGGATGTGTCCGATTGGTTGAACCTGGTCAAGTGACTCCACCAGCCAACCAGGCATTGGGATTGAGACCCGGCGGGGGTTAAGCTTCACTTGCAGCCCTTGGTTCTTTTGATGTTCATTTTCTTTGAGAAATCCAGGTGCTGTGGTTGCAGTGGGATGTGTCCAGGCCAGGGCTTATCTTTGTACAGTATTTCCCCTGTCTCTGTTTTTGCATTGCCATTGGCCCTATTCTTTTGTGTTTTAGTTGTTTTTCTCCTGCTTCCACCTTTGCTGTTACTGAAGGCACAAGGCGTCACAGACCCTATCATCTCCAATAATACTAATGTATTTTCCTTCACTTATCATGAGTAGTTCTTCTTCTTTCCATAGCTTTAACATGTCCTGTTCAATCCCTTTTCTGTTGTGTTGTGTCTTTGAAGCTAACGTTCCCTCGCTTTTAGTCTCTACCGCTTCTGCTGGGAGACTGTTCCATTTCTCTACCACTCTAGGAGTAAAACTCCTTTACATTCCATCTAAGCCTCTAACTCACTAGTTTCAGATTATGACCTTGTTTAACCATATCTCCTCTTTTGAAACAAACATCCCTCCTGTGATTTGTTAAATGCCTTTAAGGATTTCCAGTATTTTCTCCAAGCTTATACATATCGAGATTCCCTAGTCTTTCCTGATCCTGAGCCTGCGTTATTCTTATCTACAATGGTAAGTTGAACATTTCCTTTCACTGTAACTCATCTAGTACTCATAGTTTCCTCAGAGAATTGTGTTGCTTCTTTACATGTAGAGATACATATATCAGCATTTCTTCCTTTTTTTTTTCCTTCTTTACTTTTCTTTTCGCCATTGTCTTTATCCCTTTTCCGAAGGCTGGTATCTCTTACTCTTCTAGCCTATCCTCTCTCATTGTGTTCCTCTTTTTTACCCAAGTGGTGTTTTTCTGTTCCAAGCTGATGGCCACAAAACACCCCTACGTCAGAGGGCTCAGCTAACAGCACAGACCTGTGGGATAAAACAAGCAGTGTGTCCTGCATCAATTTGTCTATTTTGTCACATTAACGGCTCGGTGGAGTTTGCTATCCCAGTTTGGAGTTAACGGAAGTATGGAAAATGCTACACCCAATCACACATGAAGTTTTGCCGAGCCAATAGAGACGCAACTCCCACCTAGGAAGTGACTTGACGTGGCACATTAAGGCACTTCACATTTTTTTTCTTTTATGGAAATAAAATGAATTATTTAAGTGTGTGTGTATTATTATTATTATTTTTTTTAATATTCCTTTGGTATGTAGCTTTCTGCTTTCCCCCCTCCAGTGTGAGGATTTGTGGACAGTTGTACAAAAGCAAACATAGGGGTTTAATTTGAGTGAATTTTCAGCTCTGGCCAAGATAGTCCTGGCTATTTGTGGATTGTTGCTATAACAGACCACCTCAATATCAGAAGCAAGTCTACGGCAGAGACCTGATTTAAACTCCTTGACTTTGCTATACATTCTAATTGCCAAATTATTAATCCGTTTCTGCAGCGTAAAGAGCTTGGCTGGCCCTGTATAATGCATAGCTAAGTCAATGAGATGTCGCTGAAAAATCCCTGACCATTAAATTATGCACTATACAGGAACAGCACAGCCATTCTAGCAAGAGGAACCTGTAAGTCTGGGCAATATGAGCTCTCCCGTCAACCCTCCTTCCAGGGAATACTCTCCAATTAAGGAAGTGACTGCTGGAGAATTTCTTCTGCCTGCTGAGCCAAGACAGGCTTATCTTAGTCAAGCAGCAGCTGCCCCTCAGCCCTAGCATCCTGATTGGTAGGTGGTGTCACCTGACCAGGGCTGACCAATCAGAGCGAGGTGGACCTGGGCCGGCTGCTGATTGGTTGCTGGAGTCAGCTGACTAGGCTCAGCCAATCAGGGGCTGCCCCTCAGCCCTAGCGTCCTGATTGGTGGGTGTTGTGACCTGACCAGGGCTGACCAATCAGAGCGAGGGAAACCTGGGCTGGCTGCTGATTGGTCGCTGGGGTCAGCTGACTAGGCTCAGCCAATCAGGGGCTGCCCCTCAGCCCTAGCCTCCTGATTGGTAGGTGGTGTCACCTGACTAGGGCTGACCAATCAGAGCGAGGTGAACCTGGGCCGGCTGCTGATTGGTCGCTGGAGTCAGCTGACTAGGCTCAGCCAATCAGGGGCTGCCCCTCAGCCCTAGCCTCCTGATTGGTGGGTGGTGTCACCTGACCAGGGCTGACCAATCAGAGCGAGGGAAACCTGGGCCGGCTGCTGATTGGTCGCTGGGGTCAGCTGACTAAGCTCAGCCAATCAGGGGCTGCCCCTCAGCCCTAGCCTCCTGATTGGTGGGTGGTGTCACCTGACCAGGGCTGACCAATCAGAGCGAGGGATTCCTAGGCCGGCTGCTGATTGGTCGCTGGGGTCAGCTGACTAGGCTCAGCCAATCAGGGGCTGCCCCTCAGCCCTAGCCTCCTGATTGGTGGGTGGTGTCACCTGACCAGGGCTGACCAATCAGAGCGAGGGATTCCTAGGCCGGCTGCTGATTGGTCGCTCAGCCCTAGCCTCCTGATTGGTGGGTGGTGTCACCTGACCAGGTCTGACCAATCAGAGCGAAGGATTCCTGGGCCGGCTGCTGATTGGTCGCTGGAGTCAGCTGCCCCTCAGCCCTAGCCTCCTGATTGCTTTGTATTATTATTTATGAATTATGAATTATGATTTATGAATTATGAATTAATATTTAATTGTTAAAGGAATCCTTAATAAATGCTGCTTGAATTTACGGGTATCACGAGCGACATTACTGGTGTGGGAACGAGCCGGCAGTAGCCAGAATCAAACTCACGAGCAACAGGGTGGAAGTCGAACACCTTAACCACAACTCTAAGTCAGAGATACTGAGAGGCACCCGTCTCAGTAGCATATTGGTTTAGGTGTTACGTGATTTTAGTTTAGCTTTAGGTGATTCCCTGAGGCTTATTTTTTACGTCACCACGTAGACCAAAATTTAAGCCGTATTGTCTCTGCCCCTACAAGCTACCATTCTTTAGTTTATTTAGAAGTCAGGCCAGCTGGAGGACTGTATTGTATAAAGGACTGATTTTCCAAGCTTTGCCATCCAGGCTCTGTAGCCTAATGGCTAAGGTGTTGTGCTTGGTACCTTGACGCCCTGAGTTCAATTCCCCTAGGCTTCAACTGTGTCTGCTCTGCTTTTTGGTTTTTAAGTAAGCACATAGACCAAAACATAAGCCATTTTGTCTTTGCCCTTGCAAGCCACCCTTCTTTAGTTTATTTAGTACATTTGTTTGGGAGTCAGGCTAGTTAAAGGGCTGTAAAAACTAAAAGATTGAAAACAGGGCCTTATACCTGTTCTCTGTGGTGCAATGGTAGAGATGTTGAATTGAGTTTTTGAGGTTTTGGGTTTAATTCACTCCAATTGATTTATTTGGTGTTTTTTTTTGGGAGGAAGGCACGCTACAAGATTGCAATGAGGTCAAAAACCAATGGATTGTTTGCAGGGGACAGGTTTGCTAGTGTCTGTAGTGTATATGCTACCCTTCTTTCGTTTATTAATTGTGTTTGTGAGGGAGACAAGCTAGGTGCCACTCCCATATGACTATGTAGAGTAATGGTTAAGGAGCTGAACCCCAGTGCTTAAGGTCCAGGGTTCAATTCCCTTGTGCTCCATCTGAACTTTCTCTGATCTCTCTTCTACATTTTTTTTGTTTGGTGAGGGAGAAAAAAGCTATTGTTAGCAACCAGGTAGACCAAAACACAAGCCACCCAGTTCATGCATTTAAATTGAATGATTTACTCAAAGGGATTTGGGTCACTCTGTCAGCATTAGCCATTTTCCCCACATTTGAATATTTATATCATCATTCACAGGCCGTACAAAATCATCAACTTAAAAATTACCCCTGCATTGTATAGTAACATAGTAACATAGTAACATAGTTCATAAGGTTGAAAAAAGACCAAAGTCCATCAAGTTCAACCTATATACATATTGTGTCCCTACCGTGTTGATCCAGAGGAAGGCAAAAAACCCTTATGAAGCAGATGCCAATTGCCCCATACCAGGGGGAAAATTCCTTTCCGACTCCAAATATGGCAATCAGAATAAATCCCTGGATCAACGTTCTGTCCCTATTAATCTACTATCCATAACTTGTGATATTATTGCTTTCAAGAAACACGTCCAGGCTCCTTTTAAACTCTTTTATTGAGTTTACCATTACCACTTCCTCTGGCAGAGAGTTCCATAGTCTCACCGCTCTTACTGTAAAGAACCCCCGTCTGTGCTGGTGTAGAAACCTTCTTTCCTCCAGCCGTAGAGGATGTCCCCTTGTTATCCCACCATACATCCCCACATTGTGTATTGATTTATGTGATGACCCTCAGCCACCCCTACATGTAAATGAATGCCCCATTGCCCCCCACACCCTTGTGTATTGTCCTCATCCATTTTCTTTGAGAAATCCAGGTGCTGTGGTTGCAGTGGGATGTGTCCGATTGGTTGAACCTGGTCAAGTGACTCCACCAGCCAACCAGGCATTGGGATTGAGACCCGGCGGGGGTTAAGCTTCTCTTGCAGCCCTTGGTTCTTTTGATGTTCATTTTCTTTGAGAAATCCAGGTGCTGTGGTTGCAGTGGGATGTGTCCAGGCCAGGGCTTATCTTTGTACAGTATTTCCCCTGTCTCTGTTTTTGCATTGCCATTGGCCCTATTCTTTTGTGTTTTAGTTGTTTTTTTCCTGCTTCCACCTTTGCTGTTACTGAAGGCACAAGGCGTCACAGACCCTATCATCTCCAATAATACTAATGTATTTTCCTTCACTTATCATGAGTAGTTCTTCTTCTTTCCATAGCTTTAACATGTCCTGTTCAATCCCTTTTCTGTTGTGTTGTGTCTTTGAAGCTAACGTTCCCTCGCTTTTAGTCTCTACCGCTTCTGCTGGGAGACTGTTCCATTTCTCTACCACTCTAGGAGTAAAACTCCTTTACATTCCATCTAAGCCTCTAACTCACTAGTTTCAGATTATGACCTTGTTTAACCATATCTCCTCTTTTGAAACAAACATCCCTCCTGTGATTTGTTAAATGCCTTTAAGGATTTCCAGTATTTTCTCCAAGCTTATACATATCGAGATTCCCTAGTCTTTCCTGATCCTGAGCCTGCGTTATTCTTATCTACAATGGTAAGTTGAACATTTCCTTTCACTGTAACTCATCTAGTACTCATAGTTTCCTCAGAGAATTGTGTTGCTTCTTTACATGTAGAGATACATATATCAGCATTTCTTCCTTTTTTTTTTTCCTTCTTTACTTTTCTTTTCGCCATTGTCTTTATCCCTTTTCCGAAGGCTGGTATCTCTTACTCTTCTAGCCTATCCTCTCTCATTGTGTTCCTCTTTTTTACCCAAGTGGTGTTTTTCTGTTCCAAGCTGATGGCCACAAAACACCCCTACGTCAGAGGGCTCAGCTAACAGCACAGACCTGTGGGATAAAACAAGCAGTGTGTCCTGCATCAATTTGTCTATTTTGTCACATTAACGGCTCGGTGGAGTTTGCTATCCCAGTTTGGAGTTAACGGAAGTATGGAAAATGCTACACCCAATCACACATGAAGTTTTGCCGAGCCAATAGAGATGCAACTCCCACCTAGGAAGTGACTTGACGTGGCACATTAAGGCACTTCACATTTTTTATCTTTTATGGAAATAAAATGAATTATTTAAGTGTGTGTGTATTATTATTATTATTATTTTTTTTAATATTCCTTTGGTATGTAGCTTTCTGCTTTCCCCCCTCCAGTGTGAGGATTTGTGGACAGTTGTACAAAAGCAAACATAGGGGTTTAATTTGAGTGAATTTTCAGCTCTGGCCAAGATAGTCCTGGCTATTTGTGGATTGTTGCTATAACAGACCACCTCAATATCAGAAGCAAGTCTACGGCAGAGACCTGATTTAAACTCCTTGACTTTGCTATACATTCTAATTGCCAAATTATTAATCCGTTTCTGCAGCGTAAAGAGCTTGGCTGGCCCTGTATAATGCATAGCTAAGTCAATGAGATGTCGCTGAAAAATCCCTGACCATTAAATTATGCACTATACAGGAACAGCACAGCCATTCTAGCAAGAGGAACCTGTAAGTCTGGGCAATATGAGCTCTCCCGTCAACCCTCCTTCCAGGGAATACTCTCCAATTAAGGAAGTGACTGCTGGAGAATTTCTTCTGCCTGCTGAGCCAAGACAGGCTTATCTTAGTCAAGCAGCAGCTGCCCCTCAGCCCTAGCATCCTGATTGGTAGGTGGTGTCACCTGACCAGGGCTGACCAATCAGAGCGAGGTGGACCTGGGCCGGCTGCTGATTGGTTGCTGGAGTCAGCTGACTAGGCTCAGCCAATCAGGGGCTGCCCCTCAGCCCTAGCGTCCTGATTGGTGGGTGTTGTGACCTGACCAGGGCTGACCAATCAGAGCGAGGGAAACCTGGGCTGGCTGCTGATTGGTCGCTGGGGTCAGCTGACTAGGCTCAGCCAATCAGGGGCTGCCCCTCAGCCCTAGCCTCCTGATTGGTAGGTGGTGTCACCTGACTAGGGCTGACCAATCAGAGCGAGGTGAACCTGGGCCGGCTGCTGATTGGTCGCTGGAGTCAGCTGACTAGGCTCAGCCAATCAGGGGCTGCCCCTCAGCCCTAGCCTCCTGATTGGTGGGTGGTGTCACCTGACCAGGGCTGACCAATCAGAGCGAGGGAAACCTGGGCCGGCTGCTGATTGGTCGCTGGGGTCAGCTGACTAGGCTCAGCCAATCAGGGGCTGCCCCTCAGCCCTAGCCTCCTGATTGGTGGGTGGTGTCACCTGACCAGGGCTGACCAATCAGAGCGAGGGATTCCTAGGCCGGCTGCTGATTGGTCGCTGGGGTCAGCTGACTAGGCTCAGCCAATCAGGGGCTGCCCCTCAGCCCTAGCCTCCTGATTGGTGGGTGGTGTCACCTGACCAGGGCTGACCAATCAGAGCGAGGGATTCCTAGGCCGGCTGCTGATTGGTCGCTCAGCCCTAGCCTCCTGATTGGTGGGTGGTGTCACCTGACCAGGGCTGACCAATCAGAGCGAGGGATTCCTAGGCCGGCTGCTGATTGGTCGCTGGAGTCAGCTGACTAGGCTCAGCCAATCAGGGGCTGCCCCTCAGCCCTAGCCTCCTGATTGGTGGGTGGTGTCACCTGACCAGCGCTGACCAATCAGAGCGAGGGATTCCTAGGCCGGCTGCTGATTGGTCGATGGGGTCAGCTGACTAGGCTCAGCCAATCAGGGGCTGCCCCTCAGCCCTAGCCTCCTGATTGGTGGGTGGTGTCACCTGACCAGGTCTGACCAATCAGAGCGAAGGATTCCTGGGCCGGCTGCTGATTGGTCGCTGGAGTCAGCTGACAAGGCTCAGCCAATCAGGGGCTGCCCCTCAGCCCTAGCCTCCTGATTGCTTTGTATTATTATTTATGAATTATGAATTATGATTTATGAATTATGAATTAATATTTAATTGTTAAAGGAATCCTTAATAAATGCTGCTTGAATTTACGGGTATCACGAGCGACATTACTGGTGTGGGAACGAGCCGGCAGTAGCCAGAATCAAACTCACGAGCAACAGGGTGGAAGTCGAACACCTTAACCACAACTCTAAGTCAGAGATACTGAGAGGCACCCGTCTCAGTAGCATATTGGTTTAGGTGTTACGTGATTTTAGTTTAGCTTTAGGTGATTCCCTGAGGCTTATTTTTTACGTCACCACGTAGACCAAAATTTAAGCCGTATTGTCTCTGCCCCTACAAGCTACCATTCTTTAGTTTATTTAGAAGTCAGGCCAGCTGGAGGACTGTATTGTATAAAGGACTGATTTTCCAAGCTTTGCCATCCAGTCTCTGTAGCCTAATGGCTAAGGTGTTGTGCTTGGTACCTTGACGCCCTGAGTTCAATTCCCCTAGGCTTCAACTGTGTCTGCTCTGCTTTTTGGTTTTTAAGTAAGCACATAGACCAAAACATAAGCCATTTTGTCTTTGCCCTTGCAAGCCACCCTTCTTTAGTTTATTTAGTACATTTGTTTGGGAGTCAGGCTAGTTAAAGGGCTGTAAAAACTAAAAGATTGAAAACAGGGCCTTATACCTGTTCTCTGTGGTGCAATGGTAGAGATGTTGAATTGAGTTTTTGAGGTTTTGGGTTTAATTCACTCCAATTGATTTATTTGGTGTGTTTGTTTGGGAGGAAGGCACGCTACAAGATTGCAATGAGGTCAAAAACCAATGGATTGTTTGCAGGGGACAGGTTTGCTAGTGTCTGTAGTGTATATGCTACCCTTCTTTCGTTTATTAATTGTGTTTGTGAGGGAGACAAGCTAGGTGCCACTCCCATATGACTATGTAGAGTAATGGTTAAGGAGCTGAACCCCAGTGCTTAAGGTCCAGGGTTCAATTCCCTTGTGCTCCATCTGAACTTTCTCTGATCTCTCTTCTACATTTTTTTTGTTTGGTGAGGGAGAAAAAAGCTATTGTTAGCAACCAGGTAGACCAAAACACAAGCCACCCAGTTCATGCATTTAAATTGAATGATTTACTCAAAGGGATTTGGGTCACTCTGTCAGCATTAGCCATTTTCCCCACATTTGAATATTTATATCATCATTCACAGGCCGTACAAAATCATCAACTTAAAAATTACCCCTGCATTGTATAGTAACATAGTAACATAGTAACATAGTTCATAAGGTTGAAAAAAGACCAAAGTCCATCAAGTTCAACCTATATACATATTGTGTCCCTACCGTGTTGATCCAGAGGAAGGCAAAAAACCCTTATGAAGCAGATGCCAATTGCCCCATACCAGGGGGAAAATTCCTTTCCGACTCCAAATATGGCAATCAGAATAAATCCCTGGATCAACGTTCTGTCCCTATTAATCTACTATCCATAACTTGTGATATTATTGCTTTCAAGAAACACGTCCAGGCTCCTTTTAAACTCTTTTATTGAGTTTACCATTACCACTTCCTCTGGCAGAGAGTTCCATAGTCTCACCGCTCTTACTGTAAAGAACCCCCGTCTGTGCTGGTGTAGAAACCTTCTTTCCTCCAGCCGTAGAGGATGTCCCCTTGTTATCCCACCATACATCCCCACATTGTGTATTGATTTATGTGATGACCCTCAGCCACCCCTACATGTAAATGAATGCCCCATTGCCCCCCACACCCTTGTGTATTGTCCTCATCCATTTTCTTTGAGAAATCCAGGTGCTGTGGTTGCAGTGGGATGTGTCCGATTGGTTGAACCTGGTCAAGTGACTCCACCAGCCAACCAGGCATTGGGATTGAGACCCGGCGGGGGTTAAGCTTCACTTGCAGCCCTTGGTTCTTTTGATGTTCATTTTCTTTGAGAAATCCAGGTGCTGTGGTTGCAGTGGGATGTGTCCAGGCCAAGGCTTATCTTTGTACAGTATTTCCCCTGTCTCTGTTTTTGCATTGCCATTGGCCCTATTCTTTTGTGTTTTAGTTGTTTTTCTCCTGCTTCCACCTTTGCTGTTACTGAAGGCACAAGGCGTCACAGACCCTATCATCTCCAATAATACTAATGTATTTTCCTTCACTTATCATGAGTAGTTCTTCTTCTTTCCATAGCTTTAACATGTCCTGTTCAATCCCTTTTCTGTTGTGTTGTGTCTTTGAAGCTAACGTTCCCTCGCTTTTAGTCTCTACCGCTTCTGCTGGGAGACTGTTCCATTTCTCTACCACTCTAGGAGTAAAACTCCTTTACATTCCATCTAAGCCTCTAACTCACTAGTTTCAGATTATGACCTTGTTTAACCATATCTCCTCTTTTGAAACAAACATCCCTCCTGTGATTTGTTAAATGCCTTTAAGGATTTCCAGTATTTTCTCCAAGCTTATACATATCGAGATTCCCTAGTCTTTCCTGATCCTGAGCCTGCGTTATTCTTATCTACAATGGTAAGTTGAACATTTCCTTTCACTGTAACTCATCTAGTACTCATAGTTTCCTCAGAGAATTGTGTTGCTTCTTTACATGTAGAGATACATATATCAGCATTTCTTCCTTTTTTTTTTCCTTCTTTACTTTTCTTTTCGCCATTGTCTTTATCCCTTTTCCGAAGGCTGGTATCTCTTACTCTTCTAGCCTATCCTCTCTCATTGTGTTCCTCTTTTTTACCCAAGTGGTGTTTTTCTGTTCCAAGCTGATGGCCACAAAACACCCCTACGTCAGAGGGCTCAGCTAACAGCACAGACCTGTGGGATAAAACAAGCAGTGTGTCCTGCATCAATTTGTCTATTTTGTCACATTAACGGCTCGGTGGAGTTTGCTATCCCAGTTTGGAGTTAACGGAAGTATGGAAAATGCTACACCCAATCACACATGAAGTTTTGCCGAGCCAATAGAGACGCAACTCCCACCTAGGAAGTGACTTGACGTGGCACATTAAGGCACTTCACATTTTTTATCTTTTATGGAAATAAAATGAATTATTTAAGTGTGTGTGTATTATTATTATTATTTTTTTTAATATTCCTTTGGTATGTAGCTTTCTGCTTTCCCCCCTCCAGTGTGAGGATTTGTGGACAGTTGTACAAAAGCAAACATAGGGGTTTAATTTGAGTGAATTTTCAGCTCTGGCCAAGATAGTCCTGGCTATTTGTGGATTGTTGCTATAACAGACCACCTCAATATCAGAAGCAAGTCTACGGCAGAGACCTGATTTAAACTCCTTGACTTTGCTATACATTCTAATTGCCAAATTATTAATCCGTTTCTGCAGCGTAAAGAGCTTGGCTGGCCCTGTATAATGCATAGCTAAGTCAATGAGATGTCGCTGAAAAATCCCTGACCATTAAATTATGCACTATACAGGAACAGCACAGCCATTCTAGCAAGAGGAACCTGTAAGTCTGGGCAATATGAGCTCTCCCGTCAACCCTCCTTCCAGGGAATACTCTCCAATTAAGGAAGTGACTGCTGGAGAATTTCTTCTGCCTGCTGAGCCAAGACAGGCTTATCTTAGTCAAGCAGCAGCTGCCCCTCAGCCCTAGCATCCTGATTGGTAGGTGGTGTCACCTGACCAGGGCTGACCAATCAGAGCGAGGTGACCCTGGGCCGGCTGCTGATTGGTCGCTGGAGTCAGCTGACTAGGCTCAGCCAATCAGGGGCTGCCCCTCAGCCCTAGCCTCCTGATTGGTGGGTGGTGTCACCTGACCAGGGCTGACCAATCAGAGCGAGGGAAACCTGGGCCGGCTGCTGATTGGTCGCTGGGGTCAGCTGACTAGGCTCAGCCAATCAGGGGCTGCCCCTCAGCCCTAGCCTCCTGATTGGTGGGTGGTGTCACCTGACCAGGGCTGACCAATCAGAGCGAGGGATTCCTAGGCCGGCTGCTGATTGGTCGCTGGGGTCAGCTGACTAGGCTCAGCCAATCAGGGGCTGCCCCTCAGCCCTAGCCTCCTGATTGGTGGGTGGTGTCACCTGACCAGGGCTGACCAATCAGAGCGAGGGATTCCTAGGCCGGCTGCTGATTGGTCGCTGGGGTCAGCTGACTAGGCTCAGCCAATCAGGGGCTGCCCCTCAGCCCTAGCCTCCTGATTGGTGGGTGGTGTCACCTGACCAGGGCTGACCAATCAGAGCGAGGGATTCCTAGGCCGGCTGCTGATTGGTCGCTGGGGTCAGCTGACAAGGCTCAGCCAATCAGGGGCTGCCCCTCAGCCCTAGCCTCCTGATTGCTTTGTATTATTATTTATGAATTATGAATTATGATTTATGAATTATGAATTAATATTTAATTGTTAAAGGAATCCTTAATAAATGCTGCTTGAATTTACGGGTATCACGAGCGACATTACTGGTGTGGGAACGAGCCGGCAGTAGCCAGAATCAAACTCACGAGCAACAGGGTGGAAGTCGAACACCTTAACCACAACTCTAAGTCAGAGATACTGAGGGGCACCCGTCTCAGTAGCATATTGGTTTAGGTGTTACGTGATTTTAGTTTAGCTTTAGGTGATTCCCTGAGGCTTATTTTTTACGTCACCACGTAGACCAAAATTTAAGCCGTATTGTCTCTGCCCCTACAAGCTACCATTCTTTAGTTTATTTAGAAGTCAGGCCAGCTGGAGGACTGTATTGTATAAAGGACTGATTTTCCAAGCTTTGCCATCCAGTCTCTGTAGCCTAATGGCTAAGGTGTTGTGCTTGGTACCTTGACGCCCTGAGTTCAATTCCCCTAGGCTTCAACTGTGTCTGCTCTGCTTTTTGGTTTTTAAGTAAGCACATAGACCAAAACATAAGCCATTTTGTCTTTGCCCTTGCAAGCCACCCTTCTTTAGTTTATTTAGTACATTTGTTTGGGAGTCAGGCTAGTTAAAGGGCTGTAAAAACTAAAAGATTGAAAACAGGGCCTTATACCTGTTCTCTGTGGTGCAATGGTAGAGATGTTGAATTGAGTTTTTGAGGTTTTGGGTTTAATTCACTCCAATTGATTTATTTGGTGTTTTTTTTTGGGAGGAAGGCACGCTACAAGATTGCAATGAGGTCAAAAACCAATGGATTGTTTGCAGGGGACAGGTTTGCTAGTGTCTGTAGTGTATATGCTACCCTTCTTTCGTTTATTAATTGTGTTTGTGAGGGAGACAAGCTAGGTGCCACTCCCATATGACTATGTAGAGTAATGGTTAAGGTGCTGAACCCCAGTGCTTAAGGTCCAGGGTTCAATTCCCTTGTGCTCCATCTGAACTTTCTCTGATCTCTCTTCTACATTTTTTTTGTTTGGTGAGGGAGAAAAAAGCTATTGTTAGCAACCAGGTAGACCAAAACACAAGCCACCCAGTTCATGCATTTAAATTGAATGATTTACTCAAAGGGATTTGGGTCACTCTGTCAGCATTAGCCATTTTCCCCACATTTGAATATTTATATCATCATTCACAGGCCGTACAAAATCATCAACTTAAAAATTACCCCTGCATTGTATAGTAACATAGTAACATAGTAACATAGTTCATAAGGTTGAAAAAAGACCAAAGTCCATCAAGTTCAACCTATATACATATTGTGTCCCTACCGTGTTGATCCAGAGGAAGGCAAAAAACCCTTATGAAGCAGATGCCAATTGCCCCATACCAGGGGGAAAATTCCTTTCCGACTCCAAATATGGCAATCAGAATAAATCCCTGGATCAACGTTCTGTCCCTATTAATCTACTATCCATAACTTGTGATATTATTGCTTTCAAGAAACACGTCCAGGCTCCTTTTAAACTCTTTTATTGAGTTTACCATTACCACTTCCTCTGGCAGAGAGTTCCATAGTCTCACCGCTCTTACTGTAAAGAACCCCCGTCTGTGCTGGTGTAGAAACCTTCTTTCCTCCAGCCGTAGAGGATGTCCCCTTGTTATCCCACCATACATCCCCACATTGTGTATTGATTTATGTGATGACCCTCAGCCACCCCTACATGTAAATGAATGCATCATTGCCCCCCACACCCTTGTGTATTGTCCTCATCCATTTTCTTTGAGAAATCCAGGTGCTGTGGTTGCAGTGGGATGTGTCCGATTGGTTGAACCTGGTCAAGTGACTCCACCAGCCAACCAGGCATTGGGATTGAGACCCGGCGGGGGTTAAGCTTCTCTTGCAGCCCTTGGTTCTTTTGATGTTCATTTTCTTTGAGAAATCCAGGTGCTGTGGTTGCAGTGGGATGTGTCCAGGCCAGGGCTTATCTTTGTACAGTATTTCCCCTGTCTCTGTTTTTGCATTGCCATTGGCCCTATTCTTTTGTGTTTTAGTTGTTTTTTTCCTGCTTCCACCTTTGCTGTTACTGAAGGCACAAGGCGTCACAGACCCTATCATCTCCAATAATACTAATGTATTTTCCTTCACTTATCATGAGTAGTTCTTCTTCTTTCCATAGCTTTAACATGTCCTGTTCAATCCCTTTTCTGTTGTGTTGTGTCTTTGAAGCTAACGTTCCCTCGCTTTTAGTCTCTACCGCTTCTGCTGGGAGACTGTTCCATTTCTCTACCACTCTAGGAGTAAAACTCCTTTACATTCCATCTAAGCCTCTAACTCACTAGTTTCAGATTATGACCTTGTTTAACCATATCTCCTCTTTTGAAACAAACATCCCTCCTGTGATTTGTTAAATGCCTTTAAGGATTTCCAGTATTTTCTCCAAGCTTATACATATCGAGATTCCCTAGTCTTTCCTGATCCTGAGCCTGCGTTATTCTTATCTACAATGGTAAGTTGAACATTTCCTTTCACTGTAACTCATCTAGTACTCATAGTTTCCTCAGAGAATTGTGTTGCTTCTTTACATGTAGAGATACATATATCAGCATTTCTTCCTTTTTTTTTTTCCTTCTTTACTTTTCTTTTCGCCATTGTCTTTATCCCTTTTCCGAAGGCTGGTATCTCTTACTCTTCTAGCCTATCCTCTCTCATTGTGTTCCTCTTTTTTACCCAAGTGGTGTTTTTCTGTTCCAAGCTGATGGCCACAAAACACCCCTACGTCAGAGGGCTCAGCTAACAGCACAGACCTGTGGGATAAAACAAGCAGTGTGTCCTGCATCAATTTGTCTATTTTGTCACATTAACGGCTCGGTGGAGTTTGCTATCCCAGTTTGGAGTTAACGGAAGTATGGAAAATGCTACACCCAATCACACATGAAGTTTTGCCGAGCCAATAGAGATGCAACTCCCACCTAGGAAGTGACTTGACGTGGCACATTAAGGCACTTCACATTTTTTATCTTTTATGGAAATAAAATGAATTATTTAAGTGTGTGTGTATTATTATTATTATTATTTTTTTTAATATTCCTTTGGTATGTAGCTTTCTGCTTTCCCCCCTCCAGTGTGAGGATTTGTGGACAGTTGTACAAAAGCAAACATAGGGGTTTAATTTGAGTGAATTTTCAGCTCTGGCCAAGATAGTCCTGGCTATTTGTGGATTGTTGCTATAACAGACCACCTCAATATCAGAAGCAAGTCTACGGCAGAGACCTGATTTAAACTCCTTGACTTTGCTATACATTCTAATTGCCAAATTATTAATCCGTTTCTGCAGCGTAAAGAGCTTGGCTGGCCCTGTATAATGCATAGCTAAGTCAATGAGATGTCGCTGAAAAATCCCTGACCATTAAATTATGCACTATACAGGAACAGCACAGCCATTCTAGCAAGAGGAACCTGTAAGTCTGGGCAATATGAGCTCTCCCGTCAACCCTCCTTCCAGGGAATACTCTCCAATTAAGGAAGTGACTGCTGGAGAATTTCTTCTGCCTGCTGAGCCAAGACAGGCTTATCTTAGTCAAGCAGCAGCTGCCCCTCAGCCCTAGCATCCTGATTGGTAGGTGGTGTCACCTGACCAGGGCTGACCAATCAGAGCGAGGTGGACCTGGGCCGGCTGCTGATTGGTTGCTGGAGTCAGCTGACTAGGCTCAGCCAATCAGGGGCTGCCCCTCAGCCCTAGCGTCCTGATTGGTGGGTGTTGTCACCTGACCAGGGCTGACCAATCAGAGCGAGGGAAACCTGGGCTGGCTGCTGATTGGTCGCTGGGGTCAGCTGACTAGGCTCAGCCAATCAGGGGCTGCCCCTCAGCCCTAGCCTCCTGATTGGTAGGTGGTGTCACCTGACTAGGGCTGACCAATCAGAGCGAGGTGAACCTGGGCCGGCTGCTGATTGGTCGCTGGAGTCAGCTGACTAGGCTCAGCCAATCAGGGGCTGCCCCTCAGCCCTAGCCTCCTGATTGGTGGGTGGTGTCACCTGACCAGGGCTGACCAATCAGAGCGAGGGAAACCTGGGCCGGCTGCTGATTGGTCGCTGGGGTCAGCTGACTAGGCTCAGCCAATCAGGGGCTGCCCCTCAGCCCTAGCCTCCTGATTGGTGGGTGGTGTCACCTGACCAGGGCTGACCAATCAGAGCGAGGGATTCCTAGGCCGGCTGCTGATTGGTCGCTGGGGTCAGCTGACTAGGCTCAGCCAATCAGGGGCTGCCCCTCAGCCCTAGCCTCCTGATTGGTGGGTGGTGTCACCTGACCAGGGCTGACCAATCAGAGCGAGGGATTCCTAGGCCGGCTGCTGATTGGTCGCTGGGGTCAGCTGACTAGGCTCAGCCAATCAGGGGCTGCCCCTCAGCCCTAGCCTCCTGATTGGTGGGTGGTGTCACCTGACCAGGTCTGACCAATCAGAGCGAAGGATTCCTGGGCCGGCTGCTGATTGGTCGCTGGAGTCAGCTGACAAGGCTCAGCCAATCAGGGGCTGCCCCTCAGCCCTAGCCTCCTGATTGCTTTGTATTATTATTTATGAATTATGAATTATGATTTATGAATTATGAATTAATATTTAATTGTTAAAGGAATCCTTAATAAATGCTGCTTGAATTTACGGGTATCACGAGCGACATTACTGGTGTGGGAACGAGCCGGCAGTAGCCAGAATCAAACTCACGAGCAACAGGGTGGAAGTCGAACACCTTAACCACAACTCTAAGTCAGAGATACTGAGAGGCACCCGTCTCAGTAGCATATTGGTTTAGGTGTTACGTGATTTTAGTTTAGCTTTAGGTGATTCCCTGAGGCTTATTTTTTACGTCACCACGTAGACCAAAATTTAAGCCGTATTGTCTCTGCCCCTACAAGCTACCATTCTTTAGTTTATTTAGAAGTCAGGCCAGCTGGAGGACTGTATTGTATAAAGGACTGATTTTCCAAGCTTTGCCATCCAGTCTCTGTAGCCTAATGGCTAAGGTGTTGTGCTTGGTACCTTGACGCCCTGAGTTCAATTCCCCTAGGCTTCAACTGTGTCTGCTCTGCTTTTTGGTTTTTAAGTAAGCACATAGACCAAAACATAAGCCATTTTGTCTTTGCCCTTGCAAGCCACCCTTCTTTAGTTTATTTAGTACATTTGTTTGGGAGTCAGGCTAGTTAAAGGGCTGTAAAAACTAAAAGATTGAAAACAGGGCCTTATACCTGTTCTCTGTGGTGCAATGGTAGAGATGTTGAATTGAGTTTTTGAGGTTTTGGGTTTAATTCACTCCAATTGATTTATTTGGTGTGTTTGTTTGGGAGGAAGGCACGCTACAAGATTGCAATGAGGTCAAAAACCAATGGATTGTTTGCAGGGGACAGGTTTGCTAGTGTCTGTAGTGTATATGCTACCCTTCTTTCGTTTATTAATTGTGTTTGTGAGGGAGACAAGCTAGGTGCCACTCCCATATGACTATGTAGAGTAATGGTTAAGGAGCTGAACCCCAGTGCTTAAGGTCCAGGGTTCAATTCCCTTGTGCTCCATCTGAACTTTCTCTGATCTCTCTTCTACATTTTTTTTGTTTGGTGAGGGAGAAAAAAGCTATTGTTAGCAACCAGGTAGACCAAAACACAAGCCACCCAGTTCATGCATTTAAATTGAATGATTTACTCAAAGGGATTTGGGTCACTCTGTCAGCATTAGCCATTTTCCCCACATTTGAATATTTATATCATCATTCACAGGCCGTACAAAATCATCAACTTAAAAATTACCCCTGCATTGTATAGTAACATAGTAACATAGTAACATAGTTCATAAGGTTGAAAAAAGACCAAAGTCCATCAAGTTCAACCTATATACATATTGTGTCCCTACCGTGTTGATCCAGAGGAAGGCAAAAAACCCTTATGAAGCAGATGCCAATTGCCCCATACCAGGGGGAAAATTCCTTTCCGACTCCAAATATGGCAATCAGAATAAATCCCTGGATCAACGTTCTGTCCCTATTAATCTACTATCCATAACTTGTGATATTATTGCTTTCAAGAAACACGTCCAGGCTCCTTTTAAACTCTTTTATTGAGTTTACCATTACCACTTCCTCTGGCAGAGAGTTCCATAGTCTCACCGCTCTTACTGTAAAGAACCCCCGTCTGTGCTGGTGTAGAAACCTTCTTTCCTCCAGCCGTAGAGGATGTCCCCTTGTTATCCCACCATACATCCCCACATTGTGTATTGATTTATGTGATGACCCTCAGCCACCCCTACATGTAAATGAATGCCCCATTGCCCCCCACACCCTTGTGTATTGTCCTCATCCATTTTCTTTGAGAAATCCAGGTGCTGTGGTTGCAGTGGGATGTGTCCGATTGGTTGAACCTGGTCAAGTGACTCCACCAGCCAACCAGGCATTGGGATTGAGACCCGGCGGGGGTTAAGCTTCACTTGCAGCCCTTGGTTCTTTTGATGTTCATTTTCTTTGAGAAATCCAGGTGCTGTGGTTGCAGTGGGATGTGTCCAGGCCAAGGCTTATCTTTGTACAGTATTTCCCCTGTCTCTGTTTTTGCATTGCCATTGGCCCTATTCTTTTGTGTTTTAGTTGTTTTTCTCCTGCTTCCACCTTTGCTGTTACTGAAGGCACAAGGCGTCACAGACCCTATCATCTCCAATAATACTAATGTATTTTCCTTCACTTATCATGAGTAGTTCTTCTTCTTTCCATAGCTTTAACATGTCCTGTTCAATCCCTTTTCTGTTGTGTTGTGTCTTTGAAGCTAACGTTCCCTCGCTTTTAGTCTCTACCGCTTCTGCTGGGAGACTGTTCCATTTCTCTACCACTCTAGGAGTAAAACTCCTTTACATTCCATCTAAGCCTCTAACTCACTAGTTTCAGATTATGACCTTGTTTAACCATATCTCCTCTTTTGAAACAAACATCCCTCCTGTGATTTGTTAAATGCCTTTAAGGATTTCCAGTATTTTCTCCAAGCTTATACATATCGAGATTCCCTAGTCTTTCCTGATCCTGAGCCTGCGTTATTCTTATCTACAATGGTAAGTTGAACATTTCCTTTCACTGTAACTCATCTAGTACTCATAGTTTCCTCAGAGAATTGTGTTGCTTCTTTACATGTAGAGATACATATATCAGCATTTCTTCCTTTTTTTTTTCCTTCTTTACTTTTCTTTTCGCCATTGTCTTTATCCCTTTTCCGAAGGCTGGTATCTCTTACTCTTCTAGCCTATCCTCTCTCATTGTGTTCCTCTTTTTTACCCAAGTGGTGTTTTTCTGTTCCAAGCTGATGGCCACAAAACACCCCTACGTCAGAGGGCTCAGCTAACAGCACAGACCTGTGGGATAAAACAAGCAGTGTGTCCTGCATCAATTTGTCTATTTTGTCACATTAACGGCTCGGTGGAGTTTGCTATCCCAGTTTGGAGTTAACGGAAGTATGGAAAATGCTACACCCAATCACACATGAAGTTTTGCCGAGCCAATAGAGACGCAACTCCCACCTAGGAAGTGACTTGACGTGGCACATTAAGGCACTTCACATTTTTTATCTTTTATGGAAATAAAATGAATTATTTAAGTGTGTGTGTATTATTATTATTATTTTTTTTAATATTCCTTTGGTATGTAGCTTTCTGCTTTCCCCCCTCCAGTGTGAGGATTTGTGGACAGTTGTACAAAAGCAAACATAGGGGTTTAATTTGAGTGAATTTTCAGCTCTGGCCAAGATAGTCCTGGCTATTTGTGGATTGTTGCTATAACAGACCACCTCAATATCAGAAGCAAGTCTACGGCAGAGACCTGATTTAAACTCCTTGACTTTGCTATACATTCTAATTGCCAAATTATTAATCCGTTTCTGCAGCGTAAAGAGCTTGGCTGGCCCTGTATAATGCATAGCTAAGTCAATGAGATGTCGCTGAAAAATCCCTGACCATTAAATTATGCACTATACAGGAACAGCACAGCCATTCTAGCAAGAGGAACCTGTAAGTCTGGGCAATATGAGCTCTCCCGTCAACCCTCCTTCCAGGGAATACTCTCCAATTAAGGAAGTGACTGCTGGAGAATTTCTTCTGCCTGCTGAGCCAAGACAGGCTTATCTTAGTCAAGCAGCAGCTGCCCCTCAGCCCTAGCATCCTGATTGGTAGGTGGTGTCACCTGACCAGGGCTGACCAATCAGAGCGAGGTGACCCTGGGCCGGCTGCTGATTGGTCGCTGGAGTCAGCTGACTAGGCTCAGCCAATCAGGGGCTGCCCCTCAGCCCTAGCCTCCTGATTGGTGGGTGGTGTCACCTGACCAGGGCTGACCAATCAGAGCGAGGGAAACCTGGGCCGGCTGCTGATTGGTCGCTGGGGTCAGCTGACTAGGCTCAGCCAATCAGGGGCTGCCCCTCAGCCCTAGCCTCCTGATTGGTGGGTGGTGTCACCTGACCAGGGCTGACCAATCAGAGCGAGGGATTCCTAGGCCGGCTGCTGATTGGTCGCTGGGGTCAGCTGACTAGGCTCAGCCAATCAGGGGCTGCCCCTCAGCCCTAGCCTCCTGATTGGTGGGTGGTGTCACCTGACCAGGGCTGACCAATCAGAGCGAGGGATTCCTAGGCCGGCTGCTGATTGGTCGCTGGGGTCAGCTGACTAGGCTCAGCCAATCAGGGGCTGCCCCTCAGCCCTAGCCTCCTGATTGGTGGGTGGTGTCACCTGACCAGGGCTGACCAATCAGAGCGAGGGATTCCTAGGCCGGCTGCTGATTGGTCGCTGGGGTCAGCTGACAAGGCTCAGCCAATCAGGGGCTGCCCCTCAGCCCTAGCCTCCTGATTGCTTTGTATTATTATTTATGAATTATGAATTATGATTTATGAATTATGAATTAATATTTAATTGTTAAAGGAATCCTTAATAAATGCTGCTTGAATTTACGGGTATCACGAGCGACATTACTGGTGTGGGAACGAGCCGGCAGTAGCCAGAATCAAACTCACGAGCAACAGGGTGGAAGTCGAACACCTTAACCACAACTCTAAGTCAGAGATACTGAGGGGCACCCGTCTCAGTAGCATATTGGTTTAGGTGTTACGTGATTTTAGTTTAGCTTTAGGTGATTCCCTGAGGCTTATTTTTTACGTCACCACGTAGACCAAAATTTAAGCCGTATTGTCTCTGCCCCTACAAGCTACCATTCTTTAGTTTATTTAGAAGTCAGGCCAGCTGGAGGACTGTATTGTATAAAGGACTGATTTTCCAAGCTTTGCCATCCAGTCTCTGTAGCCTAATGGCTAAGGTGTTGTGCTTGGTACCTTGACGCCCTGAGTTCAATTCCCCTAGGCTTCAACTGTGTCTGCTCTGCTTTTTGGTTTTTAAGTAAGCACATAGACCAAAACATAAGCCATTTTGTCTTTGCCCTTGCAAGCCACCCTTCTTTAGTTTATTTAGTACATTTGTTTGGGAGTCAGGCTAGTTAAAGGGCTGTAAAAACTAAAAGATTGAAAACAGGGCCTTATACCTGTTCTCTGTGGTGCAATGGTAGAGATGTTGAATTGAGTTTTTGAGGTTTTGGGTTTAATTCACTCCAATTGATTTATTTGGTGTTTTTTTTTGGGAGGAAGGCACGCTACAAGATTGCAATGAGGTCAAAAACCAATGGATTGTTTGCAGGGGACAGGTTTGCTAGTGTCTGTAGTGTATATGCTACCCTTCTTTCGTTTATTAATTGTGTTTGTGAGGGAGACAAGCTAGGTGCCACTCCCATATGACTATGTAGAGTAATGGTTAAGGTGCTGAACCCCAGTGCTTAAGGTCCAGGGTTCAATTCCCTTGTGCTCCATCTGAACTTTCTCTGATCTCTCTTCTACATTTTTTTTGTTTGGTGAGGGAGAAAAAAGCTATTGTTAGCAACCAGGTAGACCAAAACACAAGCCACCCAGTTCATGCATTTAAATTGAATGATTTACTCAAAGGGATTTGGGTCACTCTGTCAGCATTAGCCATTTTCCCCACATTTGAATATTTATATCATCATTCACAGGCCGTACAAAATCATCAACTTAAAAATTACCCCTGCATTGTATAGTAACATAGTAACATAGTAACATAGTTCATAAGGTTGAAAAAAGACCAAAGTCCATCAAGTTCAACCTATATACATATTGTGTCCCTACCGTGTTGATCCAGAGGAAGGCAAAAAACCCTTATGAAGCAGATGCCAATTGCCCCATACCAGGGGGAAAATTCCTTTCCGACTCCAAATATGGCAATCAGAATAAATCCCTGGATCAACGTTCTGTCCCTATTAATCTACTATCCATAACTTGTGATATTATTGCTTTCAAGAAACACGTCCAGGCTCCTTTTAAACTCTTTTATTGAGTTTACCATTACCACTTCCTCTGGCAGAGAGTTCCATAGTCTCACCGCTCTTACTGTAAAGAACCCCCGTCTGTGCTGGTGTAGAAACCTTCTTTCCTCCAGCCGTAGAGGATGTCCCCTTGTTATCCCACCATACATCCCCACATTGTGTATTGATTTATGTGATGACCCTCAGCCACCCCTACATGTAAATGAATGCATCATTGCCCCCCACACCCTTGTGTATTGTCCTCATCCATTTTCTTTGAGAAATCCAGGTGCTGTGGTTGCAGTGGGATGTGTCCGATTGGTTGAACCTGGTCAAGTGACTCCACCAGCCAACCAGGCATTGGGATTGAGACCCGGCGGGGGTTAAGCTTCTCTTGCAGCCCTTGGTTCTTTTGATGTTCATTTTCTTTGAGAAATCCAGGTGCTGTGGTTGCAGTGGGATGTGTCCAGGCCAGGGCTTATCTTTGTACAGTATTTCCCCTGTCTCTGTTTTTGCATTGCCATTGGCCCTATTCTTTTGTGTTTTAGTTGTTTTTTTCCTGCTTCCACCTTTGCTGTTACTGAAGGCACAAGGCGTCACAGACCCTATCATCTCCAATAATACTAATGTATTTTCCTTCACTTATCATGAGTAGTTCTTCTTCTTTCCATAGCTTTAACATGTCCTGTTCAATCCCTTTTCTGTTGTGTTGTGTCTTTGAAGCTAACGTTCCCTCGCTTTTAGTCTCTACCGCTTCTGCTGGGAGACTGTTCCATTTCTCTACCACTCTAGGAGTAAAACTCCTTTACATTCCATCTAAGCCTCTAACTCACTAGTTTCAGATTATGACCTTGTTTAACCATATCTCCTCTTTTGAAACAAACATCCCTCCTGTGATTTGTTAAATGCCTTTAAGGATTTCCAGTATTTTCTCCAAGCTTATACATATCGAGATTCCCTAGTCTTTCCTGATCCTGAGCCTGCGTTATTCTTATCTACAATGGTAAGTTGAACATTTCCTTTCACTGTAACTCATCTAGTACTCATAGTTTCCTCAGAGAATTGTGTTGCTTCTTTACATGTAGAGATACATATATCAGCATTTCTTCCTTTTTTTTTTTCCTTCTTTACTTTTCTTTTCGCCATTGTCTTTATCCCTTTTCCGAAGGCTGGTATCTCTTACTCTTCTAGCCTATCCTCTCTCATTGTGTTCCTCTTTTTTACCCAAGTGGTGTTTTTCTGTTCCAAGCTGATGGCCACAAAACACCCCTACGTCAGAGGGCTCAGCTAACAGCACAGACCTGTGGGATAAAACAAGCAGTGTGTCCTGCATCAATTTGTCTATTTTGTCACATTAACGGCTCGGTGGAGTTTGCTATCCCAGTTTGGAGTTAACGGAAGTATGGAAAATGCTACACCCAATCACACATGAAGTTTTGCCGAGCCAATAGAGATGCAACTCCCACCTAGGAAGTGACTTGACGTGGCACATTAAGGCACTTCACATTTTTTATCTTTTATGGAAATAAAATGAATTATTTAAGTGTGTGTGTATTATTATTATTATTATTTTTTTTAATATTCCTTTGGTATGTAGCTTTCTGCTTTCCCCCCTCCAGTGTGAGGATTTGTGGACAGTTGTACAAAAGCAAACATAGGGGTTTAATTTGAGTGAATTTTCAGCTCTGGCCAAGATAGTCCTGGCTATTTGTGGATTGTTGCTATAACAGACCACCTCAATATCAGAAGCAAGTCTACGGCAGAGACCTGATTTAAACTCCTTGACTTTGCTATACATTCTAATTGCCAAATTATTAATCCGTTTCTGCAGCGTAAAGAGCTTGGCTGGCCCTGTATAATGCATAGCTAAGTCAATGAGATGTCGCTGAAAAATCCCTGACCATTAAATTATGCACTATACAGGAACAGCACAGCCATTCTAGCAAGAGGAACCTGTAAGTCTGGGCAATATGAGCTCTCCCGTCAACCCTCCTTCCAGGGAATACTCTCCAATTAAGGAAGTGACTGCTGGAGAATTTCTTCTGCCTGCTGAGCCAAGACAGGCTTATCTTAGTCAAGCAGCAGCTGCCCCTCAGCCCTAGCATCCTGATTGGTAGGTGGTGTCACCTGACCAGGGCTGACCAATCAGAGCGAGGTGGACCTGGGCCGGCTGCTGATTGGTTGCTGGAGTCAGCTGACTAGGCTCAGCCAATCAGGGGCTGCCCCTCAGCCCTAGCGTCCTGATTGGTGGGTGTTGTCACCTGACCAGGGCTGACCAATCAGAGCGAGGGAAACCTGGGCTGGCTGCTGATTGGTCGCTGGGGTCAGCTGACTAGGCTCAGCCAATCAGGGGCTGCCCCTCAGCCCTAGCCTCCTGATTGGTAGGTGGTGTCACCTGACTAGGGCTGACCAATCAGAGCGAGGTGAACCTGGGCCGGCTGCTGATTGGTCGCTGGAGTCAGCTGACTAGGCTCAGCCAATCAGGGGCTGCCCCTCAGCCCTAGCCTCCTGATTGGTGGGTGGTGTCACCTGACCAGGGCTGACCAATCAGAGCGAGGGAAACCTGGGCCGGCTGCTGATTGGTCGCTGGGGTCAGCTGACTAGGCTCAGCCAATCAGGGGCTGCCCCTCAGCCCTAGCCTCCTGATTGGTGGGTGGTGTCACCTGACCAGGGCTGACCAATCAGAGCGAGGGATTCCTAGGCCGGCTGCTGATTGGTCGCTGGGGTCAGCTGACTAGGCTCAGCCAATCAGGGGCTGCCCCTCAGCCCTAGCCTCCTGATTGGTGGGTGGTGTCACCTGACCAGGGCTGACCAATCAGAGCGAGGGATTCCTAGGCCGGCTGCTGATTGGTCGCTGGGGTCAGCTGACTAGGCTCAGCCAATCAGGGGCTGCCCCTCAGCCCTAGCCTCCTGATTGGTGGGTGGTGTCACCTGACCAGGTCTGACCAATCAGAGCGAAGGATTCCTGGGCCGGCTGCTGATTGGTCGCTGGAGTCAGCTGACAAGGCTCAGCCAATCAGGGGCTGCCCCTCAGCCCTAGCCTCCTGATTGCTTTGTATTATTATTTATGAATTATGAATTATGATTTATGAATTATGAATTAATATTTAATTGTTAAAGGAATCCTTAATAAATGCTGCTTGAATTTACGGGTATCACGAGCGACATTACTGGTGTGGGAACGAGCCGGCAGTAGCCAGAATCAAACTCACGAGCAACAGGGTGGAAGTCGAACACCTTAACCACAACTCTAAGTCAGAGATACTGAGAGGCACCCGTCTCAGTAGCATATTGGTTTAGGTGTTACGTGATTTTAGTTTAGCTTTAGGTGATTCCCTGAGGCTTATTTTTTACGTCACCACGTAGACCAAAATTTAAGCCGTATTGTCTCTGCCCCTACAAGCTACCATTCTTTAGTTTATTTAGAAGTCAGGCCAGCTGGAGGACTGTATTGTATAAAGGACTGATTTTCCAAGCTTTGCCATCCAGTCTCTGTAGCCTAATGGCTAAGGTGTTGTGCTTGGTACCTTGACGCCCTGAGTTCAATTCCCCTAGGCTTCAACTGTGTCTGCTCTGCTTTTTGGTTTTTAAGTAAGCACATAGACCAAAACATAAGCCATTTTGTCTTTGCCCTTGCAAGCCACCCTTCTTTAGTTTATTTAGTACATTTGTTTGGGAGTCAGGCTAGTTAAAGGGCTGTAAAAACTAAAAGATTGAAAACAGGGCCTTATACCTGTTCTCTGTGGTGCAATGGTAGAGATGTTGAATTGAGTTTTTGAGGTTTTGGGTTTAATTCACTCCAATTGATTTATTTGGTGTGTTTGTTTGGGAGGAAGGCACGCTACAAGATTGCAATGAGGTCAAAAACCAATGGTTTGTTTGCAGGGGACAGGTTTGCTAGTGTCTGTAGTGTATATGCTACCCTTCTTTCGTTTATTAATTGTGTTTGTGAGGGAGACAAGCTAGGTGCCACTCCCATATGACTATGTAGAGTAATGGTTAAGGAGCTGAACCCCAGTGCTTAAGGTCCAGGGTTCAATTCCCTTGTGCTCCATCTGAACTTTCTTAATCTCTCTTCTACATTTTTTTTGTTTGGTGAGGGAGAAAAAAGCTATTGTTAGCAACCAGGTAGACCAAAACACAAGCCACCCAGTTCATGCATTTAAATTGAATGATTTACTCAAAGGGATTTGGGTCACTCTGTCAGCATTAGCCATTTTCCCCACATTTGAATATTTATATCATCATTCACAGGCCGTACAAAATCATCAACTTAAAAATTACCCCTGCATTGTATAGTAACATAGTAACATAGTAACATAGTTCATAAGGTTGAAAAAAGACCAAAGTCCATCAAGTTCAACCTATATACATATTGTGTCCCTACCGTGTTGATCCAGAGGAAGGCAAAAAACCCTTATGAAGCAGATGCCAATTGCCCCATACCAGGGGGAAAATTCCTTTCCGACTCCAAATATGGCAATCAGAATAAATCCCTGGATCAACGTTCTGTCCCTATTAATCTACTATCCATAACTTGTGATATTATTGCTTTCAAGAAACACGTCCAGGCTCCTTTTAAACTCTTTTATTGAGTTTACCATTACCACTTCCTCTGGCAGAGAGTTCCATAGTCTCACCGCTCTTACTGTAAAGAACCCCCGTCTGTGCTGGTGTAGAAACCTTCTTTCCTCCAGCCGTAGAGGATGTCCCCTTGTTATCCCACCATACATCCCCACATTGTGTATTGATTTATGTGATGACCCTCAGCCACCCCTACATGTAAATGAATGCCCCATTGCCCCCCACACCCTTGTGTATTGTCCTCATCCATTTTCTTTGAGAAATCCAGGTGCTGTGGTTGCAGTGGGATGTGTCCGATTGGTTGAACCTGGTCAAGTGACTCCACCAGCCAACCAGGCATTGGGATTGAGACCCGGCGGGGGTTAAGCTTCACTTGCAGCCCTTGGTTCTTTTGATGTTCATTTTCTTTGAGAAATCCAGGTGCTGTGGTTGCAGTGGGATGTGTCCAGGCCAGGGCTTATCTTTGTACAGTATTTCCCCTGTCTCTGTTTTTGCATTGCCATTGGCCCTATTCTTTTGTGTTTTAGTTGTTTTTCTCCTGCTTCCACCTTTGCTGTTACTGAAGGCACAAGGCGTCACAGACCCTATCATCTCCAATAATACTAATGTATTTTCCTTCACTTATCATGAGTAGTTCTTCTTCTTTCCATAGCTTTAACATGTCCTGTTCAATCCCTTTTCTGTTGTGTTGTGTCTTTGAAGCTAACGTTCCCTCGCTTTTAGTCTCTACCGCTTCTGCTGGGAGACTGTTCCATTTCTCTACCACTCTAGGAGTAAAACTCCTTTACATTCCATCTAAGCCTCTAACTCACTAGTTTCAGATTATGACCTTGTTTAACCATATCTCCTCTTTTGAAACAAACATCCCTCCTGTGATTTGTTAAATGCCTTTAAGGATTTCCAGTATTTTCTCCAAGCTTATACATATCGAGATTCCCTAGTCTTTCCTGATCCTGAGCCTGCGTTATTCTTATCTACAATGGTAAGTTGAACATTTCCTTTCACTGTAACTCATCTAGTACTCATAGTTTCCTCAGAGAATTGTGTTGCTTCTTTACATGTAGAGATACATATATCAGCATTTCTTCCTTTTTTTTTTCCTTCTTTACTTTTCTTTTCGCCATTGTCTTTATCCCTTTTCCGAAGGCTGGTATCTCTTACTCTTCTAGCCTATCCTCTCTCATTGTGTTCCTCTTTTTTACCCAAGTGGTGTTTTTCTGTTCCAAGCTGATGGCCACAAAACACCCCTACGTCAGAGGGCTCAGCTAACAGCACAGACCTGTGGGATAAAACAAGCAGTGTGTCCTGCATCAATTTGTCTATTTTGTCACATTAACGGCTCGGTGGAGTTTGCTATCCCAGTTTGGAGTTAACGGAAGTATGGAAAATGCTACACCCAATCACACATGAAGTTTTGCCGAGCCAATAGAGACGCAACTCCCACCTAGGAAGTGACTTGACGTGGCACATTAAGGCACTTCACATTTTTTATCTTTTATGGAAATAAAATGAATTATTTAAGTGTGTGTGTATTATTATTATTATTTTTTTTAATATTCCTTTGGTATGTAGCTTTCTGCTTTCCCCCCTCCAGTGTGAGGATTTGTGGACAGTTGTACAAAAGCAAACATAGGGGTTTAATTTGAGTGAATTTTCAGCTCTGGCCAAGATAGTCCTGGCTATTTGTGGATTGTTGCTATAACAGACCACCTCAATATCAGAAGCAAGTCTACGGCAGAGACCTGATTTAAACTCCTTGACTTTGCTATACATTCTAATTGCCAAATTATTAATCCGTTTCTGCAGCGTAAAGAGCTTGGCTGGCCCTGTATAATGCATAGCTAAGTCAATGAGATGTTGCTGAAAAATCCCTGACCATTAAATTATGCACTATACAGGAACAGCACAGCCATTCTAGCAAGAGGAACCTGTAAGTCTGGGCAATATGAGCTCTCCCGTCAACCCTCCTTCCAGGGAATACTCTCCAATTAAGGAAGTGACTGCTGGAGAATTTCTTCTGCCTGCTGAGCCAAGACAGGCTTATCTTAGTCAAGCAGCAGCTGCCCCTCAGCCCTAGCATCCTGATTGGTAGGTGGTGTCACCTGACCAGGGCTGACCAATCAGAGCGAGGTGGACCTGGGCCGGCTGCTGATTGGTTGCTGGAGTCAGCTGACTAGGCTCAGCCAATCAGGGGCTCAGCCAATCAGGGGCTGCCCCTCAGCCCTAGCCTCCTGATTGGTGGGTGGTGTCACCTGACCAGGGCTGACCAATCAGAGCGAGGGATTCCTAGGCCGGCTGCTGATTGGTCGCTGGGGTCAGCTGACTAGGCTCAGCCAATCAGGGGCTGCCCCTCAGCCCTAGCCTCCTGATTGGTGGGTGGTGTCACCTGACCAGGGCTGACCAATCAGAGCGAGGGATTCCTAGGCCGGCTGCTGATTGGTCGCTCAGCCCTAGCCTCCTGATTGGTGGGTGGTGTCACCTGACCAGGTCTGACCAATCAGAGCGAAGGATTCCTGGGCCGGCTGCTGATTGGTCGCTGGAGTCAGCTGACAAGGCTCAGCCAATCAGGGGCTGCCCCTCAGCCCTAGCCTCCTGATTGCTTTGTATTATTATTTATGAATTATGAATTATGATTTATGAATTATGAATTAATATTTAATTGTTAAAGGAATCCTTAATAAATGCCGCTTGAATTTACGGGTATCACGAGCGACATTACTGGTGTGGGGAACGAGCCGGCAGTAGCCAGAATCAAACTCACGAGCAACAGGGTGGAAGTCGAACACCTTAACCACAACTCTAAGTCAGAGATACTGAGAGGCACCCGTCTCAGTAGCATATTGGTTTAGGTGTTACGTGATTTTAGTTTAGCTTTAGGTGATTCCCTGAGGCTTATTTTTTACGTCACCACGTAGACCAAAATTTAAGCCGTATTGTCTCTGCCCCTACAAGCTACCATTCTTTAGTTTATTTAGAAGTCAGGCCAGCTGGAGGACTGTATTGTATAAAGGACTGATTTTCCAAGCTTTGCCATCCTTCTCTGTAGCCTAATGGCTAAGGTGTTGTGCTTGGTACCTTGACGCCCTGAGTTCAATTCCCCTAGGCTTCAACTGTGTCTGCTCTGCTTTTTGGTTTTTAAGTAAGCACATAGACCAAAACATAAGCCATTTTGTCTTTGCCCTTGCAAGCCACCCTTCTTTAGTTTATTTAGTACATTTGTTTGGGAGTCAGGCTAGTTAAAGGGCTGTAAAAACTAAAAGATTGAAAACAGGGCCTTATACCTGTTCTCTGTGGTGCAATGGTAGAGATGTTGAATTGAGTTTTTGAGGTTTTGGGTTTAATTCACTCCAATTGATTTATTTGGTGTTTTTTTTTGGGAGGAAGGCACGCTACAAGATTGCAATGAGGTCAAAAACCAATGGATTGTTTGCAGGGGACAGGTTTGCTAGTGTCTGTAGTGTATATGCTACCCTTCTTTCGTTTATTAATTGTGTTTGTGAGGGAGACAAGCTAGGTGCCACTCCCATATGACTATGTAGAGTAATGGTTAAGGAGCTGAACCCCAGTGCTTAAGGTCCAGGGTTCAATTCCCTTGTGCTCCATCTGAACTTTCTCTGATCTCTCTTCTACATTTTTTTTGTTTGGTGAGGGAGAAAAAAGCTATTGTTAGCAACCAGGTAGACCAAAACACAAGCCACCCAGTTCATGCATTTAAATTGAATGATTTACTCAAAGGGATTTGGGTCACTCTGTCAGCATTAGCCATTTTCCCCACATTTGAATATTTATATCATCATTCACAGGCCGTACAAAATCATCAACTTAAAAATTACCCCTGCATTGTATAGTAACATAGTAACATAGTAACATAGTTCATAAGGTTGAAAAAAGACCAAAGTCCATCAAGTTCAACCTATATACATATTGTGTCCCTACCGTGTTGATCCAGAGGAAGGCAAAAAACCCTTATGAAGCAGATGCCAATTGCCCCATACCAGGGGGAAAATTCCTTTCCGACTCCAAATATGGCAATCAGAATAAATCCCTGGATCAACGTTCTGTCCCTATTAATCTACTATCCATAACTTGTGATATTATTGCTTTCAAGAAACACGTCCAGGCTCCTTTTAAACTCTTTTATTGAGTTTACCATTACCACTTCCTCTGGCAGAGAGTTCCATAGTCTCACCGCTCTTACTGTAAAGAACCCCCGTCTGTGCTGGTGTAGAAACCTTCTTTCCTCCAGCCGTAGAGGATGTCCCCTTGTTATCCCACCATACATCCCCACATTGTGTATTGATTTATGTGATGACCCTCAGCCACCCCTACATGTAAATGAATGCCCCATTGCCCCCCACACCCTTGTGTATTGTCCTCATCCATTTTCTTTGAGAAATCCAGGTGCTGTGGTTGCAGTGGGATGTGTCCGATTGGTTGAACCTGGTCAAGTGACTCCACCAGCCAACCAGGCATTGGGATTGAGACCCGGCGGGGGTTAAGCTTCTCTTGCAGCCCTTGGTTCTTTTGATGTTCATTTTCTTTGAGAAATCCAGGTGCTGTGGTTGCAGTGGGATGTGTCCAGGCCAGGGCTTATCTTTGTACAGTATTTCCCCTGTCTCTGTTTTTGCATTGCCATTGGCCCTATTCTTTTGTGTTTTAGTTGTTTTTTTCCTGCTTCCACCTTTGCTGTTACTGAAGGCACAAGGCGTCACAGACCCTATCATCTCCAATAATACTAATGTATTTTCCTTCACTTATCATGAGTAGTTCTTCTTCTTTCCATAGCTTTAACATGTCCTGTTCAATCCCTTTTCTGTTGTGTTGTGTCTTTGAAGCTAACGTTCCCTCGCTTTTAGTCTCTACCGCTTCTGCTGGGAGACTGTTCCATTTCTCTACCACTCTAGGAGTAAAACTCCTTTACATTCCATCTAAGCCTCTAACTCACTAGTTTCAGATTATGACCTTGTTTAACCATATCTCCTCTTTTGAAACAAACATCCCTCCTGTGATTTGTTAAATGCCTTTAAGGATTTCCAGTATTTTCTCCAAGCTTATACATATCGAGATTCCCTAGTCTTTCCTGATCCTGAGCCTGCGTTATTCTTATCTACAATGGTAAGTTGAACATTTCCTTTCACTGTAACTCATCTAGTACTCATAGTTTCCTCAGAGAATTGTGTTGCTTCTTTACATGTAGAGATACATATATCAGCATTTCTTCCTTTTTTTTTTCCTTCTTTACTTTTCTTTTCGCCATTGTCTTTATCCCTTTTCCGAAGGCTGGTATCTCTTACTCTTCTAGCCTATCCTCTCTCATTGTGTTCCTCTTTTTTACCCAAGTGGTGTTTTTCTGTTCCAAGCTGATGGCCACAAAACACCCCTACGTCAGAGGGCTCAGCTAACAGCACAGACCTGTGGGATAAAACAAGCAGTGTGTCCTGCATCAATTTGTCTATTTTGTCACATTAACGGCTCGGTGGAGTTTGCTATCCCAGTTTGGAGTTAACGGAAGTATGGAAAATGCTACACCCAATCACACATGAAGTTTTGCCGAGCCAATAGAGATGCAACTCCCACCTAGGAAGTGACTTGACGTGGCACATTAAGGAACTTCACATTTTTTATCTTTTATGGAAATAAAATGAATTATTTAAGTGTGTGTGTATTATTATTATTATTATTTTTTTTAATATTCCTTTGGTATGTAGCTTTCTGCTTTCCCCCCTCCAGTGTGAGGATTTGTGGACAGTTGTACAAAAGCAAACATAGGGGTTTAATTTGAGTGAATTTTCAGCTCTGGCCAAGATAGTCCTGGCTATTTGTGGATTGTTGCTATAACAGACCACCTCAATATCAGAAGCAAGTCTACGGCAGAGACCTGATTTAAACTCCTTGACTTTGCTATACATTCTAATTGCCAAATTATTAATCCGTTTCTGCAGCGTAAAGAGCTTGGCTGGCCCTGTATAATGCATAGCTAAGTCAATGAGATGTCGCTGAAAAATCCCTGACCATTAAATTATGCACTATACAGGAACAGCACAGCCATTCTAGCAAGAGGAACCTGTAAGTCTGGGCAATATGAGCTCTCCCGTCAACCCTCCTTCCAGGGAATACTCTCCAATTAAGGAAGTGACTGCTGGAGAATTTCTTCTGCCTGCTGAGCCAAGACAGGCTTATCTTAGTCAAGCAGCAGCTGCCCCTCAGCCCTAGCATCCTGATTGGTAGGTGGTGTCACCTGACCAGGGCTGACCAATCAGAGCGAGGTGGACCTGGGCCGGCTGCTGATTGGTTGCTGGAGTCAGCTGACTAGGCTCAGCCAATCAGGGGCTGCCCCTCAGCCCTAGCGTCCTGATTGGTGGGTGTTGTCACCTGACCAGGGCTGACCAATCAGAGCGAGGGAAACCTGGGCTGGCTGCTGATTGGTCGCTGGGGTCAGCTGACTAGGCTCAGCCAATCAGGGGCTGCCCCTCAGCCCTAGCCTCCTGATTGGTAGGTGGTGTCACCTGACTAGGGCTGACCAATCAGAGCGAGGTGAACCTGGGCCGGCTGCTGATTGGTCGCTGGAGTCAGCTGACTAGGCTCAGCCAATCAGGGGCTGCCCCTCAGCCCTAGCCTCCTGATTGGTGGGTGGTGTCACCTGACCAGGGCTGACCAATCAGAGCGAGGGAAACCTGGGCCGGCTGCTGATTGGTCGCTGGGGTCAGCTGACTAGGCTCAGCCAATCAGGGGCTGCCCCTCAGCCCTAGCCTCCTGATTGGTGGGTGGTGTCACCTGACCAGGGCTGACCAATCAGAGCGAGGGATTCCTAGGCCGGCTGCTGATTGGTCGCTGGGGTCAGCTGACTAGGCTCAGCCAATCAGGGGCTGCCCCTCAGCCCTAGCCTCCTGATTGGTGGGTGGTGTCACCTGACCAGGGCTGACCAATCAGAGCGAGGGATTCCTAGGCCGGCTGCTGATTGGTCGCTCAGCCCTAGCCTCCTGATTGGTGGGTGGTGTCACCTGACCAGGGCTGACCAATCAGAGCGAGGGATTCCTAGGCCGGCTGCTGATTGGTCGCTGGAGTCAGCTGACTAGGCTCAGCCAATCAGGGGCTGCCCCTCAGCCCTAGCCTCCTGATTGGTGGGTGGTGTCACCTGACCAGCGCTGACCAATCAGAGCGAGGGATTCCTAGGCCGGCTGCTGATTGGTCGCTGGGGTCAGCTGACTAGGCTCAGCCAATCAGGGGCTGCCCCTCAGCCCTAGCCTCCTGATTGGTGGGTGGTGTCACCTGACCAGGTCTGACCAATCAGAGCGAAGGATTCCTGGGCCGGCTGCTGATTGGTCGCTGGAGTCAGCTGACAAGGCTCAGCCAATCAGGGGCTGCCCCTCAGCCCTAGCCTCCTGATTGCTTTGTATTATTATTTATGAATTATGAATTATGATTTATGAATTATGAATTAATATTTAATTGTTAAAGGAATCCTTAATAAATGCTGCTTGAATTTACGGGTATCACGAGCGACATTACTGGTGTGGGAACGAGCCGGCAGTAGCCAGAATCAAACTCACGAGCAACAGGGTGGAAGTCGAACACCTTAACCACAACTCTAAGTCAGAGATACTGAGAGGCACCCGTCTCAGTAGCATATTGGTTTAGGTGTTACGTGATTTTAGTTTAGCTTTAGGTGATTCCCTGAGGCTTATTTTTTACGTCACCACGTAGACCAAAATTTAAGCCGTATTGTCTCTGCCCCTACAAGCTACCATTCTTTAGTTTATTTAGAAGTCAGGCCAGCTGGAGGACTGTATTGTATAAAGGACTGATTTTCCAAGCTTTGCCATCCAGTCTCTGTAGCCTAATGGCTAAGGTGTTGTGCTTGGTACCTTGACGCCCTGAGTTCAATTCCCCTAGGCTTCAACTGTGTCTGCTCTGCTTTTTGGTTTTTAAGTAAGCACATAGACCAAAACATAAGCCATTTTGTCTTTGCCCTTGCAAGCCACCCTTCTTTAGTTTATTTAGTACATTTGTTTGGGAGTCAGGCTAGTTAAAGGGCTGTAAAAACTAAAAGATTGAAAACAGGGCCTTATACCTGTTCTCTGTGGTGCAATGGTAGAGATGTTGAATTGAGTTTTTGAGGTTTTGGGTTTAATTCACTCCAATTGATTTATTTGGTGTTTTTTTTTGGGAGGAAGGCACGCTACAAGATTGCAATGAGGTCAAAAACCAATGGATTGTTTGCAGGGGACAGGTTTGCTAGTGTCTGTAGTGTATATGCTACCCTTCTTTCGTTTATTAATTGTGTTTGTGAGGGAGACAAGCTAGGTGCCACTCCCATATGACTATGTAGAGTAATGGTTAAGGAGCTGAACCCCAGTGCTTAAGGTCCAGGGTTCAATTCCCTTGTGCTCCATCTGAACTTTCTCTGATCTCTCTTCTACATTTTTTTTGTTTGGTGAGGGAGAAAAAAGCTATTGTTAGCAACCAGGTAGACCAAAACACAAGCCACCCAGTTCATGCATTTAAATTGAATGATTTACTCAAAGGGATTTGGGTCACTCTGTCAGCATTAGCCATTTTCCCCACATTTGAATATTTATATCATCATTCACAGGCCGTACAAAATCATCAACTTAAAAATTACCCCTGCATTGTATAGTAACATAGTAACATAGTAACATAGTTCATAAGGTTGAAAAAAGACCAAAGTCCATCAAGTTCAACCTATATACATATTGTGTCCCTACCGTGTTGATCCAGAGGAAGGCAAAAAACCCTTATGAAGCAGATGCCAATTGCCCCATACCAGGGGGAAAATTCCTTTCCGACTCCAAATATGGCAATCAGAATAAATCCCTGGATCAACGTTCTGTCCCTATTAATCTACTATCCATAACTTGTGATATTATTGCTTTCAAGAAACACGTCCAGGCTCCTTTTAAACTCTTTTATTGAGTTTACCATTACCACTTCCTCTGGCAGAGAGTTCCATAGTCTCACCGCTCTTACTGTAAAGAACCCCCGTCTGTGCTGGTGTAGAAACCTTCTTTCCTCCAGCCGTAGAGGATGTCCCCTTGTTATCCCACCATACATCCCCACATTGTGTATTGATTTATGTGATGACCCTCAGCCACCCCTACATGTAAATGAATGCCCCATTGCCCCCCACACCCTTGTGTATTGTCCTCATCCATTTTCTTTGAGAAATCCAGGTGCTGTGGTTGCAGTGGGATGTGTCCGATTGGTTGAACCTGGTCAAGTGACTCCACCAGCCAACCAGGCATTGGGATTGAGACCCGGCGGGGGTTAAGCTTCTCTTGCAGCCCTTGGTTCTTTTGATGTTCATTTTCTTTGAGAAATCCAGGTGCTGTGGTTGCAGTGGGATGTGTCCAGGCCAGGGCTTATCTTTGTACAGTATTTCCCCTGTCTCTGTTTTTGCATTGCCATTGGCCCTATTCTTTTGTGTTTTAGTTGTTTTTTTCCTGCTTCCACCTTTGCTGTTACTGAAGGCACAAGGCGTCACAGACCCTATCATCTCCAATAATACTAATGTATTTTCCTTCACTTATCATGAGTAGTTCTTCTTCTTTCCATAGCTTTAACATGTCCTGTTCAATCCCTTTTCTGTTGTGTTGTGTCTTTGAAGCTAACGTTCCCTCGCTTTTAGTCTCTACCGCTTCTGCTGGGAGACTGTTCCATTTCTCTACCACTCTAGGAGTAAAACTCCTTTACATTCCATCTAAGCCTCTAACTCACTAGTTTCAGATTATGACCTTGTTTAACCATATCTCCTCTTTTGAAACAAACATCCCTCCTGTGATTTGTTAAATGCCTTTAAGGATTTCCAGTATTTTCTCCAAGCTTATACATATCGAGATTCCCTAGTCTTTCCTGATCCTGAGCCTGCGTTATTCTTATCTACAATGGTAAGTTGAACATTTCCTTTCACTGTAACTCATCTAGTACTCATAGTTTCCTCAGAGAATTGTGTTGCTTCTTTACATGTAGAGATACATATATCAGCATTTCTTCCTTTTTTTTTTTCCTTCTTTACTTTTCTTTTCGCCATTGTCTTTATCCCTTTTCCGAAGGCTGGTATCTCTTACTCTTCTAGCCTATCCTCTCTCATTGTGTTCCTCTTTTTTACCCAAGTGGTGTTTTTCTGTTCCAAGCTGATGGCCACAAAACACCCCTACGTCAGAGGGCTCAGCTAACAGCACAGACCTGTGGGATAAAACAAGCAGTGTGTCCTGCATCAATTTGTCTATTTTGTCACATTAACGGCTCGGTGGAGTTTGCTATCCCAGTTTGGAGTTAACGGAAGTATGGAAAATGCTACACCCAATCACACATGAAGTTTTGCCGAGCCAATAGAGATGCAACTCCCACCTAGGAAGTGACTTGACGTGGCACATTAAGGCACTTCACATTTTTTATCTTTTATGGAAATAAAATGAATTATTTAAGTGTGTGTGTATTATTATTATTATTATTTTTTTTAATATTCCTTTGGTATGTAGCTTTCTGCTTTCCCCCCTCCAGTGTGAGGATTTGTGGACAGTTGTACAAAAGCAAACATAGGGGTTTAATTTGAGTGAATTTTCAGCTCTGGCCAAGATAGTCCTGGCTATTTGTGGATTGTTGCTATAACAGACCACCTCAATATCAGAAGCAAGTCTACGGCAGAGACCTGATTTAAACTCCTTGACTTTGCTATACATTCTAATTGCCAAATTATTAATCCGTTTCTGCAGCGTAAAGAGCTTGGCTGGCCCTGTATAATGCATAGCTAAGTCAATGAGATGTCGCTGAAAAATCCCTGACCATTAAATTATGCACTATACAGGAACAGCACAGCCATTCTAGCAAGAGGAACCTGTAAGTCTGGGCAATATGAGCTCTCCCGTCAACCCTCCTTCCAGGGAATACTCTCCAATTAAGGAAGTGACTGCTGGAGAATTTCTTCTGCCTGCTGAGCCAAGACAGGCTTATCTTAGTCAAGCAGCAGCTGCCCCTCAGCCCTAGCATCCTGATTGGTAGGTGGTGTCACCTGACCAGGGCTGACCAATCAGAGCGAGGTGGACCTGGGCCGGCTGCTGATTGGTTGCTGGAGTCAGCTGACTAGGCTCAGCCAATCAGGGGCTGCCCCTCAGCCCTAGCGTCCTGATTGGTGGGTGTTGTCACCTGACCAGGGCTGACCAATCAGAGCGAGGGAAACCTGGGCTGGCTGCTGATTGGTCGCTGGGGTCAGCTGACTAGGCTCAGCCAATCAGGGGCTGCCCCTCAGCCCTAGCCTCCTGATTGGTAGGTGGTGTCACCTGACTAGGGCTGACCAATCAGAGCGAGGTGAACCTGGGCCGGCTGCTGATTGGTCGCTGGAGTCAGCTGACTAGGCTCAGCCAATCAGGGGCTGCCCCTCAGCCCTAGCCTCCTGATTGGTGGGTGGTGTCACCTGACCAGGGCTGACCAATCAGAGCGAGGGAAACCTGGGCCGGCTGCTGATTGGTCGCTGGGGTCAGCTGACTAGGCTCAGCCAATCAGGGGCTGCCCCTCAGCCCTAGCCTCCTGATTGGTGGGTGGTGTCACCTGACCAGGGCTGACCAATCAGAGCGAGGGATTCCTAGGCCGGCTGCTGATTGGTCGCTGGGGTCAGCTGACTAGGCTCAGCCAATCAGGGGCTGCCCCTCAGCCCTAGCCTCCTGATTGGTGGGTGGTGTCACCTGACCAGGGCTGACCAATCAGAGCGAGGGATTCCTAGGCCGGCTGCTGATTGGTCGCTCAGCCCTAGCCTCCTGATTGGTGGGTGGTGTCACCTGACCAGGGCTGACCAATCAGAGCGAGGGATTCCTAGGCCGGCTGCTGATTGGTCGCTGGAGTCAGCTGACTAGGCTCAGCCAATCAGGGGCTGCCCCTCAGCCCTAGCCTCCTGATTGGTGGGTGGTGTCACCTGACCAGCGCTGACCAATCAGAGCGAGGGATTCCTAGGCCGGCTGCTGATTGGTCGCTGGGGTCAGCTGACTAGGCTCAGCCAATCAGGGGCTGCCCCTCAGCCCTAGCCTCCTGATTGGTGGGTGGTGTCACCTGACCAGGTCTGACCAATCAGAGCGAAGGATTCCTGGGCCGGCTGCTGATTGGTCGCTGGAGTCAGCTGACAAGGCTCAGCCAATCAGGGGCTGCCCCTCAGCCCTAGCCTCCTGATTGCTTTGTATTATTATTTATGAATTATGAATTATGATTTATGAATTATGAATTAATATTTAATTGTTAAAGGAATCCTTAATAAATGCTGCTTGAATTTACGGGTATCACGAGCGACATTACTGGTGTGGGAACGAGCCGGCAGTAGCCAGAATCAAACTCACGAGCAACAGGGTGGAAGTCGAACACCTTAACCACAACTCTAAGTCAGAGATACTGAGAGGCACCCGTCTCAGTAGCATATTGGTTTAGGTGTTACGTGATTTTAGTTTAGCTTTAGGTGATTCCCTGAGGCTTATTTTTTACGTCACCACGTAGACCAAAATTTAAGCCGTATTGTCTCTGCCCCTACAAGCTACCATTCTTTAGTTTATTTAGAAGTCAGGCCAGCTGGAGGACTGTATTGTATAAAGGACTGATTTTCCAAGCTTTGCCATCCAGTCTCTGTAGCCTAATGGCTAAGGTGTTGTGCTTGGTACCTTGACGCCCTGAGTTCAATTCCCCTAGGCTTCAACTGTGTCTGCTCTGCTTTTTGGTTTTTAAGTAAGCACATAGACCAAAACATAAGCCATTTTGTCTTTGCCCTTGCAAGCCACCCTTCTTTAGTTTATTTAGTACATTTGTTTGGGAGTCAGGCTAGTTAAAGGGCTGTAAAAACTAAAAGATTGAAAACAGGGCCTTATACCTGTTCTCTGTGGTGCAATGGTAGAGATGTTGAATTGAGTTTTTGAGGTTTTGGGTTTAATTCACTCCAATTGATTTATTTGGTGTTTTTTTTTGGGAGGAAGGCACGCTACAAGATTGCAATGAGGTCAAAAACCAATGGATTGTTTGCAGGGGACAGGTTTGCTAGTGTCTGTAGTGTATATGCTACCCTTCTTTCGTTTATTAATTGTGTTTGTGAGGGAGACAAGCTAGGTGCCACTCCCATATGACTATGTAGAGTAATGGTTAAGGAGCTGAACCCCAGTGCTTAAGGTCCAGGGTTCAATTCCCTTGTGCTCCATCTGAACTTTCTCTGATCTCTCTTCTACATTTTTTTTGTTTGGTGAGGGAGAAAAAAGCTATTGTTAGCAACCAGGTAGACCAAAACACAAGCCACCCAGTTCATGCATTTAAATTGAATGATTTACTCAAAGGGATTTGGGTCACTCTGTCAGCATTAGCCATTTTCCCCACATTTGAATATTTATATCATCATTCACAGGCCGTACAAAATCATCAACTTAAAAATTACCCCTGCATTGTATAGTAACATAGTAACATAGTAACATAGTTCATAAGGTTGAAAAAAGACCAAAGTCCATCAAGTTCAACCTATATACATATTGTGTCCCTACCGTGTTGATCCAGAGGAAGGCAAAAAACCCTTATGAAGCAGATGCCAATTGCCCCATACCAGGGGGAAAATTCCTTTCCGACTCCAAATATGGCAATCAGAATAAATCCCTGGATCAACGTTCTGTCCCTATTAATCTACTATCCATAACTTGTGATATTATTGCTTTCAAGAAACACGTCCAGGCTCCTTTTAAACTCTTTTATTGAGTTTACCATTACCACTTCCTCTGGCAGAGAGTTCCATAGTCTCACCGCTCTTACTGTAAAGAACCCCCGTCTGTGCTGGTGTAGAAACCTTCTTTCCTCCAGCCGTAGAGGATGTCCCCTTGTTATCCCACCATACATCCCCACATTGTGTATTGATTTATGTGATGACCCTCAGCCACCCCTACATGTAAATGAATGCCCCATTGCCCCCCACACCCTTGTGTATTGTCCTCATCCATTTTCTTTGAGAAATCCAGGTGCTGTGGTTGCAGTGGGATGTGTCCGATTGGTTGAACCTGGTCAAGTGACTCCACCAGCCAACCAGGCATTGGGATTGAGACCCGGCGGGGGTTAAGCTTCTCTTGCAGCCCTTGGTTCTTTTGATGTTCATTTTCTTTGAGAAATCCAGGTGCTGTGGTTGCAGTGGGATGTGTCCAGGCCAGGGCTTATCTTTGTACAGTATTTCCCCTGTCTCTGTTTTTGCATTGCCATTGGCCCTATTCTTTTGTGTTTTAGTTGTTTTTTTCCTGCTTCCACCTTTGCTGTTACTGAAGGCACAAGGCGTCACAGACCCTATCATCTCCAATAATACTAATGTATTTTCCTTCACTTATCATGAGTAGTTCTTCTTCTTTCCATAGCTTTAACATGTCCTGTTCAATCCCTTTTCTGTTGTGTTGTGTCTTTGAAGCTAACGTTCCCTCGCTTTTAGTCTCTACCGCTTCTGCTGGGAGACTGTTCCATTTCTCTACCACTCTAGGAGTAAAACTCCTTTACATTCCATCTAAGCCTCTAACTCACTAGTTTCAGATTATGACCTTGTTTAACCATATCTCCTCTTTTGAAACAAACATCCCTCCTGTGATTTGTTAAATGCCTTTAAGGATTTCCAGTATTTTCTCCAAGCTTATACATATCGAGATTCCCTAGTCTTTCCTGATCCTGAGCCTGCGTTATTCTTATCTACAATGGTAAGTTGAACATTTCCTTTCACTGTAACTCATCTAGTACTCATAGTTTCCTCAGAGAATTGTGTTGCTTCTTTACATGTAGAGATACATATATCAGCATTTCTTCCTTTTTTTTTTTCCTTCTTTACTTTTCTTTTCGCCATTGTCTTTATCCCTTTTCCGAAGGCTGGTATCTCTTACTCTTCTAGCCTATCCTCTCTCATTGTGTTCCTCTTTTTTACCCAAGTGGTGTTTTTCTGTTCCAAGCTGATGGCCACAAAACACCCCTACGTCAGAGGGCTCAGCTAACAGCACAGACCTGTGGGATAAAACAAGCAGTGTGTCCTGCATCAATTTGTCTATTTTGTCACATTAACGGCTCGGTGGAGTTTGCTATCCCAGTTTGGAGTTAACGGAAGTATGGAAAATGCTACACCCAATCACACATGAAGTTTTGCCGAGCCAATAGAGATGCAACTCCCACCTAGGAAGTGACTTGACGTGGCACATTAAGGCACTTCACATTTTTTATCTTTTATGGAAATAAAATGAATTATTTAAGTGTGTGTGTATTATTATTATTATTATTTTTTTTAATATTCCTTTGGTATGTAGCTTTCTGCTTTCCCCCCTCCAGTGTGAGGATTTGTGGACAGTTGTACAAAAGCAAACATAGGGGTTTAATTTGAGTGAATTTTCAGCTCTGGCCAAGATAGTCCTGGCTATTTGTGGATTGTTGCTATAACAGACCACCTCAATATCAGAAGCAAGTCTACGGCAGAGACCTGATTTAAACTCCTTGACTTTGCTATACATTCTAATTGCCAAATTATTAATCCGTTTCTGCAGCGTAAAGAGCTTGGCTGGCCCTGTATAATGCATAGCTAAGTCAATGAGATGTCGCTGAAAAATCCCTGACCATTAAATTATGCACTATACAGGAACAGCACAGCCATTCTAGCAAGAGGAACCTGTAAGTCTGGGCAATATGAGCTCTCCCGTCAACCCTCCTTCCAGGGAATACTCTCCAATTAAGGAAGTGACTGCTGGAGAATTTCTTCTGCCTGCTGAGCCAAGACAGGCTTATCTTAGTCAAGCAGCAGCTGCCCCTCAGCCCTAGCATCCTGATTGGTAGGTGGTGTCACCTGACCAGGGCTGACCAATCAGAGCGAGGTGGACCTGGGCCGGCTGCTGATTGGTTGCTGGAGTCAGCTGACTAGGCTCAGCCAATCAGGGGCTGCCCCTCAGCCCTAGCGTCCTGATTGGTGGGTGTTGTCACCTGACCAGGGCTGACCAATCAGAGCGAGGGAAACCTGGGCTGGCTGCTGATTGGTCGCTGGGGTCAGCTGACTAGGCTCAGCCAATCAGGGGCTGCCCCTCAGCCCTAGCCTCCTGATTGGTAGGTGGTGTCACCTGACTAGGGCTGACCAATCAGAGCGAGGTGAACCTGGGCCGGCTGCTGATTGGTCGCTGGAGTCAGCTGACTAGGCTCAGCCAATCAGGGGCTGCCCCTCAGCCCTAGCCTCCTGATTGGTGGGTGGTGTCACCTGACCAGGGCTGACCAATCAGAGCGAGGGAAACCTGGGCCGGCTGCTGATTGGTCGCTGGGGTCAGCTGACTAGGCTCAGCCAATCAGGGGCTGCCCCTCAGCCCTAGCCTCCTGATTGGTGGGTGGTGTCACCTGACCAGGGCTGACCAATCAGAGCGAGGGATTCCTAGGCCGGCTGCTGATTGGTCGCTGGGGTCAGCTGACTAGGCTCAGCCAATCAGGGGCTGCCCCTCAGCCCTAGCCTCCTGATTGGTGGGTGGTGTCACCTGACCAGGGCTGACCAATCAGAGCGAGGGATTCCTAGGCCGGCTGCTGATTGGTCGCTCAGCCCTAGCCTCCTGATTGGTGGGTGGTGTCACCTGACCAGGGCTGACCAATCAGAGCGAGGGATTCCTAGGCCGGCTGCTGATTGGTCGCTGGAGTCAGCTGACTAGGCTCAGCCAATCAGGGGCTGCCCCTCAGCCCTAGCCTCCTGATTGGTGGGTGGTGTCACCTGACCAGCGCTGACCAATCAGAGCGAGGGATTCCTAGGCCGGCTGCTGATTGGTCGCTGGGGTCAGCTGACTAGGCTCAGCCAATCAGGGGCTGCCCCTCAGCCCTAGCCTCCTGATTGGTGGGTGGTGTCACCTGACCAGGTCTGACCAATCAGAGCGAAGGATTCCTGGGCCGGCTGCTGATTGGTCGCTGGAGTCAGCTGACAAGGCTCAGCCAATCAGGGGCTGCCCCTCAGCCCTAGCCTCCTGATTGCTTTGTATTATTATTTATGAATTATGAATTATGATTTATGAATTATGAATTAATATTTAATTGTTAAAGGAATCCTTAATAAATGCTGCTTGAATTTACGGGTATCACGAGCGACATTACTGGTGTGGGAACGAGCCGGCAGTAGCCAGAATCAAACTCACGAGCAACAGGGTGGAAGTCGAACACCTTAACCACAACTCTAAGTCAGAGATACTGAGAGGCACCCGTCTCAGTAGCATATTGGTTTAGGTGTTACGTGATTTTAGTTTAGCTTTAGGTGATTCCCTGAGGCTTATTTTTTACGTCACCACGTAGACCAAAATTTAAGCCGTATTGTCTCTGCCCCTACAAGCTACCATTCTTTAGTTTATTTAGAAGTCAGGCCAGCTGGAGGACTGTATTGTATAAAGGACTGATTTTCCAAGCTTTGCCATCCAGTCTCTGTAGCCTAATGGCTAAGGTGTTGTGCTTGGTACCTTGACGCCCTGAGTTCAATTCCCCTAGGCTTCAACTGTGTCTGCTCTGCTTTTTGGTTTTTAAGTAAGCACATAGACCAAAACATAAGCCATTTTGTCTTTGCCCTTGCAAGCCACCCTTCTTTAGTTTATTTAGTACATTTGTTTGGGAGTCAGGCTAGTTAAAGGGCTGTAAAAACTAAAAGATTGAAAACAGGGCCTTATACCTGTTCTCTGTGGTGCAATGGTAGAGATGTTGAATTGAGTTTTTGAGGTTTTGGGTTTAATTCACTCCAATTGATTTATTTGGTGTTTTTTTTTGGGAGGAAGGCACGCTACAAGATTGCAATGAGGTCAAAAACCAATGGATTGTTTGCAGGGGACAGGTTTGCTAGTGTCTGTAGTGTATATGCTACCCTTCTTTCGTTTATTAATTGTGTTTGTGAGGGAGACAAGCTAGGTGCCACTCCCATATGACTATGTAGAGTAATGGTTAAGGAGCTGAACCCCAGTGCTTAAGGTCCAGGGTTCAATTCCCTTGTGCTCCATCTGATCTCTCTTCTACATTTTTTTTGTTTGGTGAGGGAGAAAAAAGCTATTGTTAGCAACCAGGTAGACCAAAACACAAGCCACCCAGTTCATGCATTTAAATTGAATGATTTACTCAAAGGGATTTGGGTCACTCTGTCAGCATTAGCCATTTTCCCCACATTTGAATATTTATATCATCATTCACAGGCCGTACAAAATCATCAACTTAAAAATTACCCCTGCATTGTATAGTAACATAGTAACATAGTAACATAGTTCATAAGGTTGAAAAAAGACCAAAGTCCATCAAGTTCAACCTATATACATATTGTGTCCCTACCGTGTTGATCCAGAGGAAGGCAAAAAACCCTTATGAAGCAGATGCCAATTGCCCCATACCAGGGGGAAAATTCCTTTCCGACTCCAAATATGGCAATCAGAATAAATCCCTGGATCAACGTTCTGTCCCTATTAATCTACTATCCATAACTTGTGATATTATTGCTTTCAAGAAACACGTCCAGGCTCCTTTTAAACTCTTTTATTGAGTTTACCATTACCACTTCCTCTGGCAGAGAGTTCCATAGTCTCACCGCTCTTACTGTAAAGAACCCCCGTCTGTGCTGGTGTAGAAACCTTCTTTCCTCCAGCCGTAGAGGATGTCCCCTTGTTATCCCACCATACATCCCCACATTGTGTATTGATTTATGTGATGACCCTCAGCCACCCCTACATGTAAATGAATGCCCCATTGCCCCCCACACCCTTGTGTATTGTCCTCATCCATTTTCTTTGAGAAATCCAGGTGCTGTGGTTGCAGTGGGATGTGTCCGATTGGTTGAACCTGGTCAAGTGACTCCACCAGCCAACCAGGCATTGGGATTGAGACCCGGCGGGGGTTAAGCTTCTCTTGCAGCCCTTGGTTCTTTTGATGTTCATTTTCTTTGAGAAATCCAGGTGCTGTGGTTGCAGTGGGATGTGTCCAGGCCAGGGCTTATCTTTGTACAGTATTTCCCCTGTCTCTGTTTTTGCATTGCCATTGGCCCTATTCTTTTGTGTTTTAGTTGTTTTTTTCCTGCTTCCACCTTTGCTGTTACTGAAGGCACAAGGCGTCACAGACCCTATCATCTCCAATAATACTAATGTATTTTCCTTCACTTATCATGAGTAGTTCTTCTTCTTTCCATAGCTTTAACATGTCCTGTTCAATCCCTTTTCTGTTGTGTTGTGTCTTTGAAGCTAACGTTCCCTCGCTTTTAGTCTCTACCGCTTCTGCTGGGAGACTGTTCCATTTCTCTACCACTCTAGGAGTAAAACTCCTTTACATTCCATCTAAGCCTCTAACTCACTAGTTTCAGATTATGACCTTGTTTAACCATATCTCCTCTTTTGAAACAAACATCCCTCCTGTGATTTGTTAAATGCCTTTAAGGATTTCCAGTATTTTCTCCAAGCTTATACATATCGAGATTCCCTAGTCTTTCCTGATCCTGAGCCTGCGTTATTCTTATCTACAATGGTAAGTTGAACATTTCCTTTCACTGTAACTCATCTAGTACTCATAGTTTCCTCAGAGAATTGTGTTGCTTCTTTACATGTAGAGATACATATATCAGCATTTCTTCCTTTTTTTTTTTCCTTCTTTACTTTTCTTTTCGCCATTGTCTTTATCCCTTTTCCGAAGGCTGGTATCTCTTACTCTTCTAGCCTATCCTCTCTCATTGTGTTCCTCTTTTTTACCCAAGTGGTGTTTTTCTGTTCCAAGCTGATGGCCACAAAACACCCCTACGTCAGAGGGCTCAGCTAACAGCACAGACCTGTGGGATAAAACAAGCAGTGTGTCCTGCATCAATTTGTCTATTTTGTCACATTAACGGCTCGGTGGAGTTTGCTATCCCAGTTTGGAGTTAACGGAAGTATGGAAAATGCTACACCCAATCACACATGAAGTTTTGCCGAGCCAATAGAGATGCAACTCCCACCTAGGAAGTGACTTGACGTGGCACATTAAGGAACTTCACATTTTTTATCTTTTATGGAAATAAAATGAATTATTTAAGTGTGTGTGTATTATTATTATTATTATTTTTTTTAATATTCCTTTGGTATGTAGCTTTCTGCTTTCCCCCCTCCAGTGTGAGGATTTGTGGACAGTTGTACAAAAGCAAACATAGGGGTTTAATTTGAGTGAATTTTCAGCTCTGGCCAAGATAGTCCTGGCTATTTGTGGATTGTTGCTATAACAGACCACCTCAATATCAGAAGCAAGTCTACGGCAGAGACCTGATTTAAACTCCTTGACTTTGCTATACATTCTAATTGCCAAATTATTAATCCGTTTCTGCAGCGTAAAGAGCTTGGCTGGCCCTGTATAATGCATAGCTAAGTCAATGAGATGTCGCTGAAAAATCCCTGACCATTAAATTATGCACTATACAGGAACAGCACAGCCATTCTAGCAAGAGGAACCTGTAAGTCTGGGCAATATGAGCTCTCCCGTCAACCCTCCTTCCAGGGAATACTCTCCAATTAAGGAAGTGACTGCTGGAGAATTTCTTCTGCCTGCTGAGCCAAGACAGGCTTATCTTAGTCAAGCAGCAGCTGCCCCTCAGCCCTAGCATCCTGATTGGTAGGTGGTGTCACCTGACCAGGGCTGACCAATCAGAGCGAGGTGGACCTGGGCCGGCTGCTGATTGGTTGCTGGAGTCAGCTGACTAGGCTCAGCCAATCAGGGGCTGCCCCTCAGCCCTAGCGTCCTGATTGGTGGGTGTTGTCACCTGACCAGGGCTGACCAATCAGAGCGAGGGAAACCTGGGCTGGCTGCTGATTGGTCGCTGGGGTCAGCTGACTAGGCTCAGCCAATCAGGGGCTGCCCCTCAGCCCTAGCCTCCTGATTGGTAGGTGGTGTCACCTGACTAGGGCTGACCAATCAGAGCGAGGTGAACCTGGGCCGGCTGCTGATTGGTCGCTGGAGTCAGCTGACTAGGCTCAGCCAATCAGGGGCTGCCCCTCAGCCCTAGCCTCCTGATTGGTGGGTGGTGTCACCTGACCAGGGCTGACCAATCAGAGCGAGGGAAACCTGGGCCGGCTGCTGATTGGTCGCTGGGGTCAGCTGACTAGGCTCAGCCAATCAGGGGCTGCCCCTCAGCCCTAGCCTCCTGATTGGTGGGTGGTGTCACCTGACCAGGGCTGACCAATCAGAGCGAGGGATTCCTAGGCCGGCTGCTGATTGGTCGCTGGGGTCAGCTGACTAGGCTCAGCCAATCAGGGGCTGCCCCTCAGCCCTAGCCTCCTGATTGGTGGGTGGTGTCACCTGACCAGGGCTGACCAATCAGAGCGAGGGATTCCTAGGCCGGCTGCTGATTGGTCGCTCAGCCCTAGCCTCCTGATTGGTGGGTGGTGTCACCTGACCAGGGCTGACCAATCAGAGCGAGGGATTCCTAGGCCGGCTGCTGATTGGTCGCTGGAGTCAGCTGACTAGGCTCAGCCAATCAGGGGCTGCCCCTCAGCCCTAGCCTCCTGATTGGTGGGTGGTGTCACCTGACCAGCGCTGACCAATCAGAGCGAGGGATTCCTAGGCCGGCTGCTGATTGGTCGCTGGGGTCAGCTGACTAGGCTCAGCCAATCAGGGGCTGCCCCTCAGCCCTAGCCTCCTGATTGGTGGGTGGTGTCACCTGACCAGGTCTGACCAATCAGAGCGAAGGATTCCTGGGCCGGCTGCTGATTGGTCGCTGGAGTCAGCTGACAAGGCTCAGCCAATTAGGGGCTGCCCCTCAGCCCTAGCCTCCTGATTGCTTTGTATTATTATTTATGAATTATGAATTATGATTTATGAATTATGAATTAATATTTAATTGTTAAAGGAATCCTTAATAAATGCTGCTTGAATTTACGGGTATCACGAGCGACATTACTGGTGTGGGAACGAGCCGGCAGTAGCCAGAATCAAACTCACGAGCAACAGGGTGGAAGTCGAACACCTTAACCACAACTCTAAGTCAGAGATACTGAGAGGCACCCGTCTCAGTAGCATATTGGTTTAGGTGTTACGTGATTTTAGTTTAGCTTTAGGTGATTCCCTGAGGCTTATTTTTTACGTCACCACGTAGACCAAAATTTAAGCCGTATTGTCTCTGCCCCTACAAGCTACCATTCTTTAGTTTATTTAGAAGTCAGGCCAGCTGGAGGACTGTATTGTATAAAGGACTGATTTTCCAAGCTTTGCCATCCAGTCTCTGTAGCCTAATGGCTAAGGTGTTGTGCTTGGTACCTTGACGCCCTGAGTTCAATTCCCCTAGGCTTCAACTGTGTCTGCTCTGCTTTTTGGTTTTTAAGTAAGCACATAGACCAAAACATAAGCCATTTTGTCTTTGCCCTTGCAAGCCACCCTTCTTTAGTTTATTTAGTACATTTGTTTGGGAGTCAGGCTAGTTAAAGGGCTGTAAAAACTAAAAGATTGAAAACAGGGCCTTATACCTGTTCTCTGTGGTGCAATGGTAGAGATGTTGAATTGAGTTTTTGAGGTTTTGGGTTTAATTCACTCCAATTGATTTATTTGGTGTTTTTTTTTGGGAGGAAGGCACGCTACAAGATTGCAATGAGGTCAAAAACCAATGGATTGTTTGCAGGGGACAGGTTTGCTAGTGTCTGTAGTGTATATGCTACCCTTCTTTCGTTTATTAATTGTGTTTGTGAGGGAGACAAGCTAGGTGCCACTCCCATATGACTATGTAGAGTAATGGTTAAGGAGCTGAACCCCAGTGCTTAAGGTCCAGGGTTCAATTCCCTTGTGCTCCATCTGAACTTTCTCTGATCTCTCTTCTACATTTTTTTTGTTTGGTGAGGGAGAAAAAAGCTATTGTTAGCAACCAGGTAGACCAAAACACAAGCCACCCAGTTCATGCATTTAAATTGAATGATTTACTCAAAGGGATTTGGGTCACTCTGTCAGCATTAGCCATTTTCCCCACATTTGAATATTTATATCATCATTCACAGGCCGTACAAAATCATCAACTTAAAAATTACCCCTGCATTGTATAGTAACATAGTAACATAGTAACATAGTTCATAAGGTTGAAAAAAGACCAAAGTCCATCAAGTTCAACCTATATACATATTGTGTCCCTACCGTGTTGATCCAGAGGAAGGCAAAAAACCCTTATGAAGCAGATGCCAATTGCCCCATACCAGGGGGAAAATTCCTTTCCGACTCCAAATATGGCAATCAGAATAAATCCCTGGATCAACGTTCTGTCCCTATTAATCTACTATCCATAACTTGTGATATTATTGCTTTCAAGAAACACGTCCAGGCTCCTTTTAAACTCTTTTATTGAGTTTACCATTACCACTTCCTCTGGCAGAGAGTTCCATAGTCTCACCGCTCTTACTGTAAAGAACCCCCGTCTGTGCTGGTGTAGAAACCTTCTTTCCTCCAGCCGTAGAGGATGTCCCCTTGTTATCCCACCATACATCCCCACATTGTGTATTGATTTATGTGATGACCCTCAGCCACCCCTACATGTAAATGAATGCCCCATTGCCCCCCACACCCTTGTGTATTGTCCTCATCCATTTTCTTTGAGAAATCCAGGTGCTGTGGTTGCAGTGGGATGTGTCCGATTGGTTGAACCTGGTCAAGTGACTCCACCAGCCAACCAGGCATTGGGATTGAGACCCGGCGGGGGTTAAGCTTCTCTTGCAGCCCTTGGTTCTTTTGATGTTCATTTTCTTTGAGAAATCCAGGTGCTGTGGTTGCAGTGGGATGTGTCCAGGCCAGGGCTTATCTTTGTACAGTATTTCCCCTGTCTCTGTTTTTGCATTGCCATTGGCCCTATTCTTTTGTGTTTTAGTTGTTTTTTTCCTGCTTCCACCTTTGCTGTTACTGAAGGCACAAGGCGTCACAGACCCTATCATCTCCAATAATACTAATGTATTTTCCTTCACTTATCATGAGTAGTTCTTCTTCTTTCCATAGCTTTAACATGTCCTGTTCAATCCCTTTTCTGTTGTGTTGTGTCTTTGAAGCTAACGTTCCCTCGCTTTTAGTCTCTACCGCTTCTGCTGGGAGACTGTTCCATTTCTCTACCACTCTAGGAGTAAAACTCCTTTACATTCCATCTAAGCCTCTAACTCACTAGTTTCAGATTATGACCTTGTTTAACCATATCTCCTCTTTTGAAACAAACATCCCTCCTGTGATTTGTTAAATGCCTTTAAGGATTTCCAGTATTTTCTCCAAGCTTATACATATCGAGATTCCCTAGTCTTTCCTGATCCTGAGCCTGCGTTATTCTTATCTACAATGGTAAGTTGAACATTTCCTTTCACTGTAACTCATCTAGTACTCATAGTTTCCTCAGAGAATTGTGTTGCTTCTTTACATGTAGAGATACATACCGTATTGGCTCGGATATAGGCCGCCCCCGTATATAGGCCGCACCCTAAAAGTTTGGTGCTTTTTTAAAGAAAAAGTTTTTTTTCTTTAAAAAAGCACCAAAAAAAACATGCTGCCACTGTCCTCCCCCCCGAGATATGCTGCCACTGTCCTCCCTCCCCGAGATACGCTACCACTGTCCTCCCCCCCGAGATACGCTGCCGCTGTCCTCCCTCCCCGAGATATACTGCCACTGTCCTCCCTCCCCGCGATACGCTGCCACTGTCCTCCCTCCCCGCGATACGCTGCCGCTGTCCTCCCTCCCCGCGATCCGCTGCGCTCCCTCCCCGAGATCCGCTGCCCTCCCTCCCCGAGATCCGCTGCCCTCCCTCCCCGAGATCCGCTGCCGCTATCCTCCCTCCCCGCGATACGCTGCCGCTGTCCTCCCTCCCCGCGATACGCTGCCGCTGTCCTCCTCTGCCCCCCCTCCTCGACTTACCGGAGCAGACTCCCGGGTGTCTTCAGGGCCGGCGAGGGACATCTACGCAATACGCGTATGCAACTTCCGGTACCGTTACCGGAAGTTGCATTTGCGTATTGCGTAAATGTCTCCCGCCGGCCCCGCAAGACACCCGGGAGTCTGCTCCGGTAAGTCGGGGGTGGGCAGAGGTAAAACGCTTAGATAACCTCCCGTGCCGGCACCCCCCCCCCGTGGGAAGTGCTGGCAGGGGAGGCTGTCTGAGCAGAGAAGGATGCAGGTCCCCTGCACCGCTGCGGGGGATCTGTATCTTAACCCCGCTGCCTGCCCGGCGCCCGGGACTGCATGTCCCGGGCGTCGGGCGCTAGAGCCCGAATATAGGCCGCACCCCCACTTTAAAAACTTAAAGTGGGGGAAAAAAGTGCGGCCTATATTCGAGCCAATACGGTATATCAGCATTTCTTCCTTTTTTTTTTTCCTTCTTTACTTTTCTTTTCGCCATTGTCTTTATCCCTTTTCCGAAGGCTGGTATCTCTTACTCTTCTAGCCTATCCTCTCTCATTGTGTTCCTCTTTTTTACCCAAGTGGTGTTTTTCTGTTCCAAGCTGATGGCCACAAAACACCCCTACGTCAGAGGGCTCAGCTAACAGCACAGACCTGTGGGATAAAACAAGCAGTGTGTCCTGCATCAATTTGTCTATTTTGTCACATTAACGGCTCGGTGGAGTTTGCTATCCCAGTTTGGAGTTAACGGAAGTATGGAAAATGCTACACCCAATCACACATGAAGTTTTGCCGAGCCAATAGAGACGCAACTCCCACCTAGGAAGTGACTTGACGTGGCACATTAAGGCACTTCACATTTTTTATCTTTTATGGAAATAAAATGAATTATTTAAGTGTGTGTGTATTATTATTATTATTTTTTTTAATATTCCTTTGGTATGTAGCTTTCTGCTTTCCCCCCTCCAGTGTGAGGATTTGTGGACAGTTGTACAAAAGCAAACATAGGGGTTTAATTTGAGTGAATTTTCAGCTCTGGCCAAGATAGTCCTGGCTATTTGTGGATTGTTGCTATAACAGACCACCTCAATATCAGAAGCAAGTCTACGGCAGAGACCTGATTTAAACTCCTTGACTTTGCTATACATTCTAATTGCCAAATTATTAATCCGTTTCTGCAGCGTAAAGAGCTTGGCTGGCCCTGTATAATGCATAGCTAAGTCAATGAGATGTCGCTGAAAAATCCCTGACCATTAAATTATGCACTATACAGGAACAGCACAGCCATTCTAGCAAGAGGAACCTGTAAGTCTGGGCAATATGAGCTCTCCCGTCAACCCTCCTTCCAGGGAATACTCTCCAATTAAGGAAGTGACTGCTGGAGAATTTCTTCTGCCTGCTGAGCCAAGACAGGCTTATCTTAGTCAAGCAGCAGCTGCCCCTCAGCCCTAGCATCCTGATTGGTAGGTGGTGTCACCTGACCAGGGCTGACCAATCAGAGCGAGGTGGACCTGGGCCGGCTGCTGATTGGTTGCTGGAGTCAGCTGACTAGGCTCAGCCAATCAGGGGCTGCCCCTCAGCCCTAGCGTCCTGATTGGTGGGTGTTGTCACCTGACCAGGGCTGACCAATCAGAGCGAGGGAAACCTGGGCTGGCTGCTGATTGGTCGCTGGGGTCAGCTGACTAGGCTCAGCCAATCAGGGGCTGCCCCTCAGCCCTAGCCTCCTGATTGGTAGGTGGTGTCACCTGACTAGGGCTGACCAATCAGAGCGAGGTGAACCTGGGCCGGCTGCTGATTGGTCGCTGGAGTCAGCTGACTAGGCTCAGCCAATCAGGGGCTGCCCCTCAGCCCTAGCCTCCTGATTGGTGGGTGGTGTCACCTGACCAGGGCTGACCAATCAGAGCGAGGGAAACCTGGGCCGGCTGCTGATTGGTCGCTGGGGTCAGCTGACTAGGCTCAGCCAATCAGGGGCTGCCCCTCAGCCCTAGCCTCCTGATTGGTGGGTGGTGTCACCTGACCAGGGCTGACCAATCAGAGCGAGGGATTCCTAGGCCGGCTGCTGATTGGTCGCTGGGGTCAGCTGACTAGGCTCAGCCAATCAGGGGCTGCCCCTCAGCCCTAGCCTCCTGATTGGTGGGTGGTGTCACCTGACCAGGGCTGACCAATCAGAGCGAGGGATTCCTAGGCCGGCTGCTGATTGGTCGCTCAGCCCTAGCCTCCTGATTGGTGGGTGGTGTCACCTGACCAGGGCTGACCAATCAGAGCGAGGGATTCCTAGGCCGGCTGCTGATTGGTCGCTGGAGTCAGCTGACTAGGCTCAGCCAATCAGGGGCTGCCCCTCAGCCCTAGCCTCCTGATTGGTGGGTGGTGTCACCTGACCAGGTCTGACCAATCAGAGCGAAGGATTCCTGGGCCGGCTGCTGATTGGTCGCTGGAGTCAGCTGACAAGGCTCAGCCAATCAGGGGCTGCCCCTCAGCCCTAGCCTCCTGATTGGTGGGTGGTGTCACCTGACCAGGTCTGACCAATCAGAGCGAAGGATTCCTGGGCCGGCTGCTGATTGGTCGCTGGAGTCAGCTGACAAGGCTCAGCCAATCAGCCCTAGCCTCCTGATTGCTTTGTATTATTATTTATGAATTATGAATTATGATTTATGAATTATGAATTAATATTTAATTGTTAAAGGAATCCTTAATAAATGCTGCTTGAATTTACGGGTATCACGAGCGACATCACTGGTGTGGGAACGAGCCGGCAGTAGCCAGAATCAAACTCACGAGCAACAGGTTGGTAGTCGAACACCTTAACCACAACTCTAAGTCAGAGATACTGAGAGGCACCCGTCTCAGTAGCATATTGGTTTAGGTGTTACGTGATTTTAGTTTAGCTTTAGGTGATTCCCTGAGGCTTATTTTTTACGTCACCACGTAGACCAAAATTTAAGCCGTATTGTCTCTGCCCCTACAAGCTACCATTCTTTAGTTTATTTAGAAGTCAGGCCAGCTGGAGGACTGTATTGTATAAAGGACTGATTTTCCAAGCTTTGCCATCCAGTCTCTGTAGCCTAATGGCTAAGGTGTTGTGCTTGGTAACCATATCTCCTCTTTTGAAACAAACATCCCTCCTGTGATTTGTTAAATGCCTTTAAGGATTTCCAGTATTTTCTCCAAGCTTATACATATCGAGATTCCCTAGTCTTTCCTGATCCTGAGCCTGCGTTATTCTTATCTACAATGGTAAGTTGAACATTTCCTTTCACTGTAACTCATCTAGTACTCATAGTTTCCTCAGAGAATTGTGTTGCTTCTTTACATGTAGAGATACATATATCAGCATTTCTTCCTTTTTTTTTTTCCTTCTTTACTTTTCTTTTCGCCATTGTCTTTATCCCTTTTCCGAAGGCTGGTATCTCTTACTCTTCTAGCCTATCCTCTCTCAGTGTGTTCCTCTTTTTTACCCAAGTGGTGTTTTTCTGTTCCAAGCTGATGGCCACAAAACACCCCTACGTCAGAGGGCTCAGCTAACAGCACAGACCTGTGGGATAAAACAAGCAGTGTGTCCTGCATCAATTTGTCTATTTTGTCACATTAACGGCTCGGTGGAGTTTGCTATCCCAGTTTGGAGTTAACGGAAGTATGGAAAATGCTACACCCAATCACACATGAAGTTTTGCCGAGCCAATAGAGATGCAACTCCCACCTAGGAAGTGACTTGACGTGGCACATTAAGGCACTTCACATTTTTTATCTTTTATGGAAATAAAATGAATTATTTAAGTGTGTGTGTATTATTATTATTATTATTTTTTTTAATATTCCTTTGGTATGTAGCTTTCTGCTTTCCCCCCTCCAGTGTGAGGATTTGTGGACAGTTGTACAAAAGCAAACATAGGGGTTTAATTTGAGTGAATTTTCAGCTCTGGCCAAGATAGTCCTGGCTATTTGTGGATTGTTGCTATAACAGACCACCTCAATATCAGAAGCAAGTCTACGGCAGAGACCTGATTTAAACTCCTTGACTTTGCTATACATTCTAATTGCCAAATTATTAATCCGTTTCTGCAGCGTAAAGAGCTTGGCTGGCCCTGTATAATGCATAGCTAAGTCAATGAGATGTCGCTGAAAAATCCCTGACCATTAAATTATGCACTATACAGGAACAGCACAGCCATTCTAGCAAGAGGAACCTGTAAGTCTGGGCAATATGAGCTCTCCCGTCAACCCTCCTTCCAGGGAATACTCTCCAATTAAGGAAGTGACTGCTGGAGAATTTCTTCTGCCTGCTGAGCCAAGACAGGCTTATCTTAGTCAAGCAGCAGCTGCCCCTCAGCCCTAGCATCCTGATTGGTAGGTGGTGTCACCTGACCAGGGCTGACCAATCAGAGCGAGGGAAACCTGGGCTGGCTGCTGATTGGTCGCTGGGGTCAGCTGACTAGGCTCAGCCAATCAGGGGCTGCCCCTCAGCCCTAGCCTCCTGATTGGTAGGTGGTGTCACCTGACTTCAACTGTGTCTGCTCTGCTTTTTGGTTTTTAAGTAAGCACATAGACCAAAACATAAGCCATTTTGTCTTTGCCCTTGCAAGCCACCCTTCTTTAGTTTATTTAGTACATTTGTTTGGGAGTCAGGCTAGTTAAAGGGCTGTAAAAACTAAAAGATTGAAAACAGGGCCTTATACCTGTTCTCTGTGGTGCAATGGTAGAGATGTTGAATTGAGTTTTTGAGGTTTTGGGTTTAATTCACTCCAATTGATTTATTTGGTGTTTTTTTTTGGGAGGAAGGCACGCTACAAGATTGCAATGAGGTCAAAAACCAATGGATTGTTTGCAGGGGACAGGTTTGCTAGTGTCTGTAGTGTATATGCTACCCTTCTTTCGTTTATTAATTGTGTTTGTGAGGGAGACAAGCTAGGTGCCACTCCCATATGACTATGTAGAGTAATGGTTAAGGAGCTGAACCCCAGTGCTTAAGGTCCAGGGTTCAATTCCCTTGTGCTCCATCTGAACTTTCTCTGATCTCTCTTCTACATTTTTTTTGTTTGGTGAGGGAGAAAAAAGCTATTGTTAGCAACCAGGTAGACCAAAACACAAGCCACCCAGTTCATGCATTTAAATTGAATGATTTACTCAAAGGGATTTGGGTCACTCTGTCAGCATTAGCCATTTTCCCCACATTTGAATATTTATATCATCATTCACAGGCCGTACAAAATCATCAACTTAAAAATTACCCCTGCATTGTATAGTAACATAGTAACATAGTAACATAGTTCATAAGGTTGAAAAAAGACCAAAGTCCATCAAGTTCAACCTATATACATATTGTGTCCCTACCGTGTTGATCCAGAGGAAGGCAAAAAACCCTTATGAAGCAGATGCCAATTGCCCCATACCAGGGGGAAAATTCCTTTCCGACTCCAAATATGGCAATCAGAATAAATCCCTGGATCAACGTTCTGTCCCTATTAATCTACTATCCATAACTTGTGATATTATTGCTTTCAAGAAACACGTCCAGGCTCCTTTTAAACTCTTTTATTGAGTTTACCATTACCACTTCCTCTGGCAGAGAGTTCCATAGTCTCACCGCTCTTACTGTAAAGAACCCCCGTCTGTGCTGGTGTAGAAACCTTCTTTCCTCCAGCCGTAGAGGATGTCCCCTTGTTATCCCACCATACATCCCCACATTGTGTATTGATTTATGTGATGACCCTCAGCCACCCCTACATGTAAATGAATGCCCCATTGCCCCCCACACCCTTGTGTATTGTCCTCATCCATTTTCTTTGAGAAATCCAGGTGCTGTGGTTGCAGTGGGATGTGTCCGATTGGTTGAACCTGGTCAAGTGACTCCACCAGCCAACCAGGCATTGGGATTGAGACCCGGCGGGGGTTAAGCTTCTCTTGCAGCCCTTGGTTCTTTTGATGTTCATTTTCTTTGAGAAATCCAGGTGCTGTGGTTGCAGTGGGATGTGTCCAGGCCAGGGCTTATCTTTGTACAGTATTTCCCCTGTCTCTGTTTTTGCATTGCCATTGGCCCTATTCTTTTGTGTTTTAGTTGTTTTTTTCCTGCTTCCACCTTTGCTGTTACTGAAGGCACAAGGCGTCACAGACCCTATCATCTCCAATAATACTAATGTATTTTCCTTCACTTATCATGAGTAGTTCTTCTTCTTTCCATAGCTTTAACATGTCCTGTTCAATCCCTTTTCTGTTGTGTTGTGTCTTTGAAGCTAACGTTCCCTCGCTTTTAGTCTCTACCGCTTCTGCTGGGAGACTGTTCCATTTCTCTACCACTCTAGGAGTAAAACTCCTTTACATTCCATCTAAGCCTCTAACTCACTAGTTTCAGATTATGACCTTGTTTAACCATATCTCCTCTTTTGAAACAAACATCCCTCCTGTGATTTGTTAAATGCCTTTAAGGATTTCCAGTATTTTCTCCAAGCTTATACATATCGAGATTCCCTAGTCTTTCCTGATCCTGAGCCTGCGTTATTCTTATCTACAATGGTAAGTTGAACATTTCCTTTCACTGTAACTCATCTAGTACTCATAGTTTCCTCAGAGAATTGTGTTGCTTCTTTACATGTAGAGATACATACCGTATTGGCTCGGATATAGGCCGCCCCCGTATATAGGCCGCACCCTAAAAGTTTGGTGCTTTTTTAAAGAAAAAGTTTTTTTTCTTTAAAAAAGCACCAAAAAAAACATGCTGCCACTGTCCTCCCCCCCGAGATATGCTGCCACTGTCCTCCCTCCCCGAGATACGCTACCACTGTCCTCCCCCCCGAGATACGCTGCCGCTGTCCTCCCTCCCCGAGATATACTGCCACTGTCCTCCCTCCCCGCGATACGCTGCCACTGTCCTCCCTCCCCGCGATACGCTGCCGCTGTCCTCCCTCCCCGCGATCCGCTGCGCTCCCTCCCCGAGATCCGCTGCCCTCCCTCCCCGAGATCCGCTGCCCTCCCTCCCCGAGATCCGCTGCCCTCCCTCCCCGAGATCCGCTGCCGCTATCCTCCCTCCCCGCGATACGCTGCCGCTGTCCTCCCTCCCCGCGATACGCTGCCGCTGTCCTCCTCTGCCCCCCCTCCTCGACTTACCGGAGCAGACTCCCGGGTGTCTTCAGGGCCGGCGAGGGACATCTACGCAATACGCGTATGCAACTTCCGGTACCGTTACCGGAAGTTGCATTTGCGTATTGCGTAAATGTCTCCCGCCGGCCCCGCAAGACACCCGGGAGTCTGCTCCGGTAAGTCGGGGGTGGGCAGAGGTAAAACGCTTAGATAACCTCCCGTGCCGGCACCCCCCCCCCGTGGGAAGTGCTGGCAGGGGAGGCTGTCTGAGCAGAGAAGGATGCAGGTCCCCTGCACCGCTGCGGGGGATCTGTATCTTAACCCCGCTGCCTGCCCGGCGCCCGGGACTGCATGTCCCGGGCGTCGGGCGCTAGAGCCCGAATATAGGCCGCACCCCCACTTTAAAAACTTAAAGTGGGGGAAAAAAGTGCGGCCTATATTCGAGCCAATACGGTATATCAGCATTTCTTCCTTTTTTTTTTTCCTTCTTTACTTTTCTTTTCGCCATTGTCTTTATCCCTTTTCCGAAGGCTGGTATCTCTTACTCTTCTAGCCTATCCTCTCTCATTGTGTTCCTCTTTTTTACCCAAGTGGTGTTTTTCTGTTCCAAGCTGATGGCCACAAAACACCCCTACGTCAGAGGGCTCAGCTAACAGCACAGACCTGTGGGATAAAACAAGCAGTGTGTCCTGCATCAATTTGTCTATTTTGTCACATTAACGGCTCGGTGGAGTTTGCTATCCCAGTTTGGAGTTAACGGAAGTATGGAAAATGCTACACCCAATCACACATGAAGTTTTGCCGAGCCAATAGAGATGCAACTCCCACCTAGGAAGTGACTTGACGTGGCACATTAAGGCACTTCACATTTTTTATCTTTTATGGAAATAAAATGAATTATTTAAGTGTGTGTGTATTATTATTATTATTATTTTTTTTAATATTCCTTTGGTATGTAGCTTTCTGCTTTCCCCCCTCCAGTGTGAGGATTTGTGGACAGTTGTACAAAAGCAAACATAGGGGTTTAATTTGAGTGAATTTTCAGCTCTGGCCAAGATAGTCCTGGCTATTTGTGGATTGTTGCTATAACAGACCACCTCAATATCAGAAGCAAGTCTACGGCAGAGACCTGATTTAAACTCCTTGACTTTGCTATACATTCTAATTGCCAAATTATTAATCCGTTTCTGCAGCGTAAAGAGCTTGGCTGGCCCTGTATAATGCATAGCTAAGTCAATGAGATGTCGCTGAAAAATCCCTGACCATTAAATTATGCACTATACAGGAACAGCACAGCCATTCTAGCAAGAGGAACCTGTAAGTCTGGGCAATATGAGCTCTCCCGTCAACCCTCCTTCCAGGGAATACTCTCCAATTAAGGAAGTGACTGCTGGAGAATTTCTTCTGCCTGCTGAGCCAAGACAGGCTTATCTTAGTCAAGCAGCAGCTGCCCCTCAGCCCTAGCATCCTGATTGGTAGGTGGTGTCACCTGACCAGGGCTGACCAATCAGAGCGAGGTGGACCTGGGCCGGCTGCTGATTGGTTGCTGGAGTCAGCTGACTAGGCTCAGCCAATCAGGGGCTGCCCCTCAGCCCTAGCGTCCTGATTGGTGGGTGTTGTCACCTGACCAGGGCTGACCAATCAGAGCGAGGGAAACCTGGGCTGGCTGCTGATTGGTCGCTGGGGTCAGCTGACTAGGCTCAGCCAATCAGGGGCTGCCCCTCAGCCCTAGCCTCCTGATTGGTAGGTGGTGTCACCTGACTTCAACTGTGTCTGCTCTGCTTTTTGGTTTTTAAGTAAGCACATAGACCAAAACATAAGCCATTTTGTCTTTGCCCTTGCAAGCCACCCTTCTTTAGTTTATTTAGTACATTTGTTTGGGAGTCAGGCTAGTTAAAGGGCTGTAAAAACTAAAAGATTGAAAACAGGGCCTTATACCTGTTCTCTGTGGTGCAATGGTAGAGATGTTGAATTGAGTTTTTGAGGTTTTGGGTTTAATTCACTCCAATTGATTTATTTGGTGTTTTTTTTTGGGAGGAAGGCACGCTACAAGATTGCAATGAGGTCAAAAACCAATGGATTGTTTGCAGGGGACAGGTTTGCTAGTGTCTGTAGTGTATATGCTACCCTTCTTTCGTTTATTAATTGTGTTTGTGAGGGAGACAAGCTAGGTGCCACTCCCATATGACTATGTAGAGTAATGGTTAAGGAGCTGAACCCCAGTGCTTAAGGTCCAGGGTTCAATTCCCTTGTGCTCCATCTGAACTTTCTCTGATCTCTCTTCTACATTTTTTTTGTTTGGTGAGGGAGAAAAAAGCTATTGTTAGCAACCAGGTAGACCAAAACACAAGCCACCCAGTTCATGCATTTAAATTGAATGATTTACTCAAAGGGATTTGGGTCACTCTGTCAGCATTAGCCATTTTCCCCACATTTGAATATTTATATCATCATTCACAGGCCGTACAAAATCATCAACTTAAAAATTACCCCTGCATTGTATAGTAACATAGTAACATAGTAACATAGTTCATAAGGTTGAAAAAAGACCAAAGTCCATCAAGTTCAACCTATATACATATTGTGTCCCTACCGTGTTGATCCAGAGGAAGGCAAAAAACCCTTATGAAGCAGATGCCAATTGCCCCATACCAGGGGGAAAATTCCTTTCCGACTCCAAATATGGCAATCAGAATAAATCCCTGGATCAACGTTCTGTCCCTATTAATCTACTATCCATAACTTGTGATATTATTGCTTTCAAGAAACACGTCCAGGCTCCTTTTAAACTCTTTTATTGAGTTTACCATTACCACTTCCTCTGGCAGAGAGTTCCATAGTCTCACCGCTCTTACTGTAAAGAACCCCCGTCTGTGCTGGTGTAGAAACCTTCTTTCCTCCAGCCGTAGAGGATGTCCCCTTGTTATCCCACCATACATCCCCACATTGTGTATTGATTTATGTGATGACCCTCAGCCACCCCTACATGTAAATGAATGCCCCATTGCCCCCCACACCCTTGTGTATTGTCCTCATCCATTTTCTTTGAGAAATCCAGGTGCTGTGGTTGCAGTGGGATGTGTCCGATTGGTTGAACCTGGTCAAGTGACTCCACCAGCCAACCAGGCATTGGGATTGAGACCCGGAGGGGGTTAAGCTTCACTTGCAGCCCTTGGTTCTTTTGATGTTCTTTTTCTTTGAGAAATCCAGGTGCTGTGGTTGCAGTGGGATGTGTCCAGGCCAGGGCTTATCTTTGTACAGTATTTCCCCTGTCTCTGTTTTTGCATTGCCATTGGCCCTATTCTTTTGTGTTTTAGTTGTTTTTTTCCTGCTTCCACCTTTGCTGTTACTGAAGGCACAAGGCGTCACAGACCCTATCATCTCCAATAATACTAATGTATTTTCCTTCACTTATCATGAGTAGTTCTTCTTCTTTCCATAGCTTTAACATGTCCTGTTCAATCCCTTTTCTGTTGTGTTGTGTCTTTGAAGCTAACGTTCCCTCGCTTTTAGTCTCTACCGCTTCTGCTGGGAGACTGTTCCATTTCTCTACCACTCTAGGAGTAAAACTCCTTTACATTCCATCTAAGCCTCTAACTCACTAGTTTCAGATTATGACCTTGTTTAACCATATCTCCTCTTTTGAAACAAACATCCCTCCTGTGATTTGTTAAATGCCTTTAAGGATTTCCAGTATTTTCTCCAAGCTTATACATATCGAGATTCCCTAGTCTTTCCTGATCCTGAGCCTGCGTTATTCTTATCTACAATGGTAAGTTGAACATTTCCTTTCACTGTAACTCATCTAGTACTCATAGTTTCCTCAGAGAATTGTGTTGCTTCTTTACATGTAGAGATACATATATCAGCATTTCTTCCTTTTTTTTTTCCTTCTTTACTTTTCTTTTCGCCATTGTCTTTATCCCTTTTCCGAAGGCTGGTATCTCTTACTCTTCTAGCCTATCCTCTCTCATTGTGTTCCTCTTTTTTACCCAAGTGGTGTTTTTCTGTTCCAAGCTGATGGCCACAAAACACCCCTACGTCAGAGGGCTCAGCTAACAGCACAGACCTGTGGGATAAAACAAGCAGTGTGTCCTGCATCAATTTGTCTATTTTGTCACATTAACGGCTCGGTGGAGTTTGCTATCCCAGTTTGGAGTTAACGGAAGTATGGAAAATGCTACACCCAATCACACATGAAGTTTTGCCGAGCCAATAGAGATGCAACTCCCACCTAGGAAGTGACTTGACGTGGCACATTAAGGCACTTCACATTTTTTATCTTTTATGGAAATAAAATGAATTATTTAAGTGTGTGTGTATTATTATTATTATTTTTTTTTTTAATATTCCTTTGGTATGTAGCTTTCTGCTTTCCCCCCTCCAGTGTGAGGATTTGTGGACAGTTGTACAAAAGCAAACATAGGGGTTTAATTTGAGTGAATTTTCAGCTCTGGCCAAGATAGTCCTGGCTATTTGTGGATTGTTGCTATAACAGACCACCTCAATATCAGAAGCAAGTCTACGGCAGAGACCTGATTTAAACTCCTTGACTTTGCTATACATTCTAATTGCCAAATTATTAATCCGTTTCTGCAGCGTAAAGAGCTTGGCTGGCCCTGTATAATGCATAGCTAAGTCAATGAGATGTCGCTGAAAAATCCCTGACCATTAAATTATGCACTATACAGGAACAGCACAGCCATTCTAGCAAGAGGAACCTGTAAGTCTGGGCAATATGAGCTCTCCCGTCAACCCTCCTTCCAGGGAATACTCTCCAATTAAGGAAGTGACTGCTGGAGAATTTCTTCTGCCTGCTGAGCCAAGACAGGCTTATCTTAGTCAAGCAGCAGCTGCCCCTCAGCCCTAGCATCCTGATTGGTAGGTGGTGTCACCTGACCAGGGCTGACCAATCAGAGCGAGGTGGACCTGGGCCGGCTGCTGATTGGTTGCTGGAGTCAGCTGACTAGGCTCAGCCAATCAGGGGCTGCCCCTCAGCCCTAGCGTCCTGATTGGTGGGTGTTGTCACCTGACCAGGGCTGACCAATCAGAGCGAGGGAAACCTGGGCTGGCTGCTGATTGGTCGCTGGGGTCAGCTGACTAGGCTCAGCCAATCAGGGGCTGCCCCTCAGCCCTAGCCTCCTGATTGGTAGGTGGTGTCACCTGACTAGGGCTGACCAATCAGAGCGAGGTGAACCTGGGCCGGCTGCTGATTGGTCGCTGGAGTCAGCTGACTAGGCTCAGCCAATCAGGGGCTGCCCCTCAGCCCTAGCCTCCTGATTGGTGGGTGGTGTCACCTGACCAGGGCTGACCAATCAGAGCGAGGGAAACCTGGGCCGGCTGCTGATTGGTCGCTGGGGTCAGCTGACTAGGCTCAGCCAATCAGGGGCTGCCCCTCAGCCCTAGCCTCCTGATTGGTGGGTGGTGTCACCTGACCAGGGCTGACCAATCAGAGCGAGGGATTCCTAGGCCGGCTGCTGATTGGTCGCTGGGGTCAGCTGACTAGGCTCAGCCAATCAGGGGCTGCCCCTCAGCCCTAGCCTCCTGATTGGTGGGCGGTGTCACCTGACCAGGGCTGACCAATCAGAGCGAGGGATTCCTAGGCCGGCTGCTGATTGGTCGCTCAGCCCTAGCCTCCTGATTGGTGGGTGGTGTCACCTGACCAGGGCTGACCAATCAGAGCGAGGGATTCCTAGGCCGGCTGCTGATTGGTCGCTGGAGTCAGCTGACTAGGCTCAGCCAATCAGGGGCTGCCCCTCAGCCCTAGCCTCCTGATTGGTGGGTGGTGTCACCTGACCAGCGCTGACCAATCAGAGCGAGGGATTCCTAGGCCGGCTGCTGATTGGTCGCTGGGGTCAGCTGACTAGGCTCAGCCAATCAGGGGCTGCCCCTCAGCCCTAGCCTCCTGATTGGTGGGTGGTGTCACCTGACCAGGTCTGACCAATCAGAGCGAAGGATTCCTGGGCCGGCTGCTGATTGGTCGCTGGAGTCAGCTGACAAGGCTCAGCCAATCAGGGGCTGCCCCTCAGCCCTAGCCTCCTGATTGCTTTGTATTATTATTTATGAATTATGAATTATGATTTATGAATTATGAATTAATATTTAATTGTTAAAGGAATCCTTAATAAATGCTGCTTGAATTTACGGGTATCACGAGCGACATTACTGGTGTGGGAACGAGCCGGCAGTAGCCAGAATCAAACTCACGAGCAACAGGGTGGAAGTCGAACACCTTAACCACAACTCTAAGTCAGAGATACTGAGAGGCACCCGTCTCAGTAGCATATTGGTTTAGGTGTTACGTGATTTTAGTTTAGCTTTAGGTGATTCCCTGAGGCTTATTTTTTACGTCACCACGTAGACCAAAATTTAAGCCGTATTGTCTCTGCCCCTACAAGCTACCATTCTTTAGTTTATTTAGAAGTCAGGCCAGCTGGAGGACTGTATTGTATAAAGGACTGATTTTCCAAGCTTTGCCATCCAGTCTCTGTAGCCTAATGGCTAAGGTGTTGTGCTTGGTACCTTGACGCCCTGAGTTCAATTCCCCTAGGCTTCAACTGTGTCTGCTCTGCTTTTTGGTTTTTAAGTAAGCACATAGACCAAAACATAAGCCATTTTGTCTTTGCCCTTGCAAGCCACCCTTCTTTAGTTTATTTAGTACATTTGTTTGGGAGTCAGGCTAGTTAAAGGGCTGTAAAAACTAAAAGATTGAAAACAGGGCCTTATACCTGTTCTCTGTGGTGCAATGGTAGAGATGTTGAATTGAGTTTTTGAGGTTTTGGGTTTAATTCACTCCAATTGATTTATTTGGTGTGTTTGTTTGGGAGGAAGGCACGCTACAAGATTGCAATGAGGTCAAAAACCAATGGATTGTTTGCAGGGGACAGGTTTGCTAGTGTCTGTAGTGTATATGCTACCCTTCTTTCGTTTATTAATTGTGTTTGTGAGGGAGACAAGCTAGGTGCCACTCCCATATGACTATGTAGAGTAATGGTTAAGGAGCTGAACCCCAGTGCTTAAGGTCCAGGGTTCAATTCCCTTGTGCTCCATCTGAACTTTCTCTGATCTCTCTTCTACATTTTTTTTGTTTGGTGAGGGAGAAAAAAGCTATTGTTAGCAACCAGGTAGACCAAAACACAAGCCACCCAGTTCATGCATTTAAATTGAATGATTTACTCAAAGGGATTTGGGTCACTCTGTCAGCATTAGCCATTTTCCCCACATTTGAATATTTATATCATCATTCACAGGCCGTACAAAATCATCAACTTAAAAATTACCCCTGCATTGTATAGTAACATAGTAACATAGTAACATAGTTCATAAGGTTGAAAAAAGACCAAAGTCCATCAAGTTCAACCTATATACATATTGTGTCCCTACCGTGTTGATCCAGAGGAAGGCAAAAAACCCTTATGAAGCAGATGCCAATTGCCCCATACCAGGGGGAAAATTCCTTTCCGACTCCAAATATGGCAATCAGAATAAATCCCTGGATCAACGTTCTGTCCCTATTAATCTACTATCCATAACTTGTGATATTATTGCTTTCAAGAAACACGTCCAGGCTCCTTTTAAACTCTTTTATTGAGTTTACCATTACCACTTCCTCTGGCAGAGAGTTCCATAGTCTCACCGCTCTTACTGTAAAGAACCCCCGTCTGTGCTGGTGTAGAAACCTTCTTTCCTCCAGCCGTAGAGGATGTCCCCTTGTTATCCCACCATACATCCCCACATTGTGTATTGATTTATGTGATGACCCTCAGCCACCCCTACATGTAAATGAATGCCCCATTGCCCCCCACACCCTTGTGTATTGTCCTCATCCATTTTCTTTGAGAAATCCAGGTGCTGTGGTTGCAGTGGGATGTGTCCGATTGGTTGAACCTGGTCAAGTGACTCCACCAGCCAACCAGGCATTGGGATTGAGACCCGGCGGGGGTTAAGCTTCACTTGCAGCCCTTGGTTCTTTTGATGTTCATTTTCTTTGAGAAATCCAGGTGCTGTGGTTGCAGTGGGATGTGTCCAGGCCAGGGCTTATCTTTGTACAGTATTTCCCCTGTCTCTGTTTTTGCATTGCCATTGGCCCTATTCTTTTGTGTTTTAGTTGTTTTTTTCCTGCTTCCACCTTTGCTGTTACTGAAGGCACAAGGCGTCACAGACCCTATCATCTCCAATAATACTAATGTATTTTCCTTCACTTATCATGAGTAGTTCTTCTTCTTTCCATAGCTTTAACATGTCCTGTTCAATCCCTTTTCTGTTGTGTTGTGTCTTTGAAGCTAACGTTCCCTCGCTTTTAGTCTCTACCGCTTCTGCTGGGAGACTGTTCCATTTCTCTACCACTCTAGGAGTAAAACTCCTTTACATTCCATCTAAGCCTCTAACTCACTAGTTTCAGATTATGACCTTGTTTAACCATATCTCCTCTTTTGAAACAAACATCCCTCCTGTGATTTGTTAAATGCCTTTAAGGATTTCCAGTATTTTCTCCAAGCTTATACATATCGAGATTCCCTAGTCTTTCCTGATCCTGAGCCTGCGTTATTCTTATCTACAATGGTAAGTTGAACATTTCCTTTCACTGTAACTCATCTAGTACTCATAGTTTCCTCAGAGAATTGTGTTGCTTCTTTACATGTAGAGATACATATATCAGCATTTCTTCCTTTTTTTTTTCCTTCTTTACTTTTCTTTTCGCCATTGTCTTTATCCCTTTTCCGAAGGCTGGTATCTCTTACTCTTCTAGCCTATCCTCTCTCATTGTGTTCCTCTTTTTTACCCAAGTGGTGTTTTTCTGTTCCAAGCTGATGGCCACAAAACACCCCTACGTCAGAGGGCTCAGCTAACAGCACAGACCTGTGGGATAAAACAAGCAGTGTGTCCTGCATCAATTTGTCTATTTTGTCACATTAACGGCTCGGTGGAGTTTGCTATCCCAGTTTGGAGTTAACGGAAGTATGGAAAATGCTACACCCAATCACACATGAAGTTTTGCCGAGCCAATAGAGACGCAACTCCCACCTAGGAAGTGACTTGACGTGGCACATTAAGGCACTTCACATTTTTTATCTTTTATGGAAATAAAATGAATTATTTAAGTGTGTGTGTATTATTATTATTATTTTTTTAATATTCCTTTGGTATGTAGCTTTCTGCTTTCCCCCCTCCAGTGTGAGGATTTGTGGACAGTTGTACAAAAGCAAACATAGGGGTTTAATTTGAGTGAATTTTCAGCTCTGGCCAAGATAGTCCTGGCTATTTGTGGATTGTTGCTATAACAGACCACCTCAATATCAGAAGCAAGTCTACGGCAGAGACCTGATTTAAACTCCTTGACTTTGCTATACATTCTAATTGCCAAATTATTAATCCGTTTCTGCAGCGTAAAGAGCTTGGCTGGCCCTGTATAATGCATAGCTAAGTCAATGAGATGTCGCTGAAAAATCCCTGACCATTAAATTATGCACTATACAGGAACAGCACAGCCATTCTAGCAAGAGGAACCTGTAAGTCTGGGCAATATGAGCTCTCCCGTCAACCCTCCTTCCAGGGAATACTCTCCAATTAAGGAAGTGACTGCTGGAGAATTTCTTCTGCCTGCTGAGCCAAGACAGGCTTATCTTAGTCAAGCAGCAGCTGCCCCTCAGCCCTAGCATCCTGATTGGTAGGTGGTGTCACCTGACCAGGGCTGACCAATCAGAGCGAGGTGGACCTGGGCCGGCTGCTGATTGGTTGCTGGAGTCAGCTGACTAGGCTCAGCCAATCAGGGGCTGCCCCTCAGCCCTAGCGTCCTGATTGGTGGGTGTTGTCACCTGACCAGGGCTGACCAATCAGAGCGAGGGAAACCTGGGCTGGCTGCTGATTGGTCGCTGGGGTCAGCTGACTAGGCTCAGCCAATCAGGGGCTGCCCCTCAGCCCTAGCCTCCTGATTGGTAGGTGGTGTCACCTGACTAGGGCTGACCAATCAGAGCGAGGTGAACCTGGGCCGGCTGCTGATTGGTCGCTGGAGTCAGCTGACTAGGCTCAGCCAATCAGGGGCTGCCCCTCAGCCCTAGCCTCCTGATTGGTGGGTGGTGTCACCTGACCAGGGCTGACCAATCAGAGCGAGGGAAACCTGGGCCGGCTGCTGATTGGTCGCTGGGGTCAGCTGACTAGGCTCAGCCAATCAGGGGCTGCCCCTCAGCCCTAGCCTCCTGATTGGTGGGTGGTGTCACCTGACCAGGGCTGACCAATCAGAGCGAGGGATTCCTAGGCCGGCTGCTGATTGGTCGCTGGGGTCAGCTGACTAGGCTCAGCCAATCAGGGGCTGCCCCTCAGCCCTAGCCTCCTGATTGGTGGGTGGTGTCACCTGACCAGGGCTGACCAATCAGAGCGAGGGATTCCTAGGCCGGCTGCTGATTGGTCGCTGGGGTCAGCTGACTAGGCTCAGCCAATCAGGGGCTGCCCCTCAGCCCTAGCCTCCTGATTGGTGGGTGGTGTCACCTGACCAGGGCTGACCAATCAGAGCGAGGGATTCCTAGGCCGGCTGCTGATTGGTCGCTGGGGTCAGCTGACTAGGCTCAGCCAATCAGGGGCTGCCCCTCAGCCCTAGCCTCCTGATTGGTGGGTGGTGTCACCTGACCAGGTCTGACCAATCAGAGCGAAGGATTCCTGGGCCGGCTGCTGATTGGTCGCTGGAGTCAGCTGACAAGGCTCAGCCAATCAGGGGCTGCCCCTCAGCCCTAGCCTCCTGATTGCTTTGTATTATTATTTATGAATTATGAATTATGATTTATGAATTATGAATTAATATTTAATTGTTAAAGGAATCCTTAATAAATGCTGCTTGAATTTACGGGTATCACGAGCGACATTACTGGTGTGGGAACGAGCCGGCAGTAGCCAGAATCAAACTCACGAGCAACAGGGTGGAAGTCGAACACCTTAACCACAACTCTAAGTCAGAGATACTGAGAGGCACCCGTCTCAGTAGCATATTGGTTTAGGTGTTACGTGATTTTAGTTTAGCTTTAGGTGATTCCCTGAGGCTTATTTTTTACGTCACCACGTAGACCAAAATTTAAGCCGTATTGTCTCTGCCCCTACAAGCTACCATTCTTTAGTTTATTTAGAAGTCAGGCCAGCTGGAGGACTGTATTGTATAAAGGACTGATTTTCCAAGCTTTGCCATCCAGTCTCTGTAGCCTAATGGCTAAGGTGTTGTGCTTGGTACCTTGACGCCCTGAGTTCAATTCCCCTAGGCTTCAACTGTGTCTGCTCTGCTTTTTGGTTTTTAAGTAAGCACATAGACCAAAACATAAGCCATTTTGTCTTTGCCCTTGCAAGCCACCCTTCTTTAGTTTATTTAGTACATTTGTTTGGGAGTCAGGCTAGTTAAAGGGCTGTAAAAACTAAAAGATTGAAAACAGGGCCTTATACCTGTTCTCTGTGGTGCAATGGTAGAGATGTTGAATTGAGTTTTTGAGGTTTTGGGTTTAATTCACTCCAATTGATTTATTTGGTGTGTTTGTTTGGGAGGAAGGCACGCTACAAGATTGCAATGAGGTCAAAAACCAATGGTTTGTTTGCAGGGGACAGGTTTGCTAGTGTCTGTAGTGTATATGCTACCCTTCTTTCGTTTATTAATTGTGTTTGTGAGGGAGACAAGCTAGGTGCCACTCCCATATGACTATGTAGAGTAATGGTTAAGGAGCTGAACCCCAGTGCTTAAGGTCCAGGGTTCAATTCCCTTGTGCTCCATCTGAACTTTCTCTGATCTCTCTTCTACATTTTTTTTGTTTGGTGAGGGAGAAAAAAGCTATTGTTAGCAACCAGGTAGACCAAAACACAAGCCACCCAGTTCATGCATTTAAATTGAATGATTTACTCAAAGGGATTTGGGTCACTCTGTCAGCATTAGTCATTTTCCCCACATTTGAATATTTATATCATCATTCACAGGCCGTACAAAATCATCAACTTAAAAATTACCCCTGCATTGTATAGTAACATAGTAACATAGTAACATAGTTCATAAGGTTGAAAAAAGACCAAAGTCCATCAAGTTCAACCTATATACATATTGTGTCCCTACCGTGTTGATCCAGAGGAAGGCAAAAAACCCTTATGAAGCAGATGCCAATTGCCCCATACCAGGGGGAAAATTCCTTTCCGACTCCAAATATGGCAATCAGAATAAATCCCTGGATCAACGTTCTGTCCCTATTAATCTACTATCCATAACTTGTGATATTATTGCTTTCAAGAAACACGTCCAGGCTCCTTTTAAACTCTTTTATTGAGTTTACCATTACCACTTCCTCTGGCAGAGAGTTCCATAGTCTCACCGCTCTTACTGTAAAGAACCCCCGTCTGTGCTGGTGTAGAAACCTTCTTTCCTCCAGCCGTAGAGGATGTCCCCTTGTTATCCCACCATACATCCCCACATTGTGTATTGATTTATGTGATGACCCTCAGCCACCCCTACATGTAAATGAATGCCCCATTGCCCCCCACACCCTTGTGTATTGTCCTCATCCATTTTCTTTGAGAAATCCAGGTGCTGTGGTTGCAGTGGGATGTGTCCGATTGGTTGAACCTGGTCAAGTGACTCCACCAGCCAACCAGGCATTGGGATTGAGACCCGGCGGGGGTTAAGCTTCTCTTGCAGCCCTTGGTTCTTTTGATGTTCATTTTCTTTGAGAAATCCAGGTGCTGTGGTTGCAGTGGGATGTGTCCAGGCCAGGGCTTATCTTTGTACAGTATTTCCCCTGTCTTCTTCTTTTGTGTTTTAGTTGTTTTTTTCCTGCTTCCACCTTTGCTGTTACTGAAGGCACAAGGCGTCACAGACCCTATCATCTCCAATAATACTAATGTATTTTCCTTCACTTATCATGAGTAGTTCTTCTTCTTTCCATAGCTTTAACATGTCCTGTTCAATCCCTTTTCTGTTGTGTTGTGTCTTTGAAGCTAACGTTCCCTCGCTTTTAGTCTCTACCGCTTCTGCTGGGAGACTGTTCCATTTCTCTACCACTCTAGGAGTAAAACTCCTTTACATTCCATCTAAGCCTCTAACTCACTAGTTTCAGATTATGACCTTGTTTAACCATATCTCCTCTTTTGAAACAAACATCCCTCCTGTGATTTGTTAAATGCCTTTAAGGATTTCCAGTATTTTCTCCAAGCTTATACATATCGAGATTCCCTAGTCTTTCCTGATCCTGAGCCTGCGTTATTCTTATCTACAATGGTAAGTTGAACATTTCCTTTCACTGTAACTCATCTAGTACTCATAGTTTCCTCAGAGAATTGTGTTGCTTCTTTACATGTAGAGATACATATATCAGCATTTCTTCCTTTTTTTTTTTCCTTCTTTACTTTTCTTTTCGCCATTGTCTTTATCCCTTTTCCGAAGGCTGGTATCTCTTACTCTTCTAGCCTATCCTCTCTCATTGTGTTCCTCTTTTTTACCCAAGTGGTGTTTTTCTGTTCCAAGCTGATGGCCACAAAACACCCCTACATCAGAGGGCTCAGCTAACAGCACAGACCTGTGGGATAAAACAAGCAGTGTGTCCTGCATCAATTTGTCTATTTTGTCACATTAACGGCTCGGTGGAGTTTGCTATCCCAGTTTGGAGTTAACGGAAGTATGGAAAATGCTACACCCAATCACACATGAAGTTTTGCCGAGCCAATAGAGATGCAACTCCCACCTAGGAAGTGACTTGACGTGGCACATTAAGGCACTTCACATTTTTTATCTTTTATGGAAATAAAATGAATTATTTAAGTGTGTGTGTATTATTATTATTATTTTTTTTAATATTCCTTTGGTATGTAGCTTTCTGCTTTCCCCCCTCCAGTGTGAGGATTTGTGGACAGTTGTACAAAAGCAAACATAGGAGTTTAATTTGAGTGAATTTTCAGCTCTGGCCAAGATAGTCCTGGCTATTTGTGGATTGTTGCTATAACAGACCACCTCAATATCAGAAGCAAGTCTACGGCAGAGACCTGATTTAAACTCCTTGACTTTGCTATACATTCTAATTGCCAAATTATTAATCCGTTTCTGCAGCGTAAAGAGCTTGGCTGGCCCTGTATAATGCATAGCTAAGTCAATGAGATGTCGCTGAAAAATCCCTGACCATTAAATTATGCACTATACAGGAACAGCACAGCCATTCTAGCAAGAGGAACCTGTAAGTCTGGGCAATATGAGCTCTCCCGTCAACCCTCCTTCCAGGGAATACTCTCCAATTAAGGAAGTGACTGCTGGAGAATTTCTTCTGCCTGCTGAGCCAAGACAGGCTTATCTTAGTCAAGCAGCAGCTGCCCCTCAGCCCTAGCATCCTGATTGGTAGGTGGTGTCACCTGACCAGGGCTGACCAATCAGAGCGAGGTGGACCTGGGCCGGCTGCTGATTGGTTGCTGGAGTCAGCTGACTAGGCTCAGCCAATCAGGGGCTGCCCCTCAGCCCTAGCGTCCTGATTGGTGGGTGTTGTCACCTGACCAGGGCTGACCAATCAGAGCGAGGGAAACCTGGGCTGGCTGCTGATTGGTCGCTGGGGTCAGCTGACTAGGCTCAGCCAATCAGGGGCTGCCCCTCAGCCCTAGCCTCCTGATTGGTAGGTGGTGTCACCTGACTAGGGCTGACCAATCAGAGCGAGGTGAACCTGGGCCGGCTGCTGATTGGTCGCTGGAGTCAGCTGACTAGGCTCAGCCAATCAGGGGCTGCCCCTCAGCCCTAGCCTCCTGATTGGTGGGTGGTGTCACCTGACCAGGGCTGACCAATCAGAGCGAGGGAAACCTGGGCCGGCTGCTGATTGGTCGCTGGGGTCAGCTGACTAGGCTCAGCCAATCAGGGGCTGCCCCTCAGCCCTAGCCTCCTGATTGGTGGGTGGTGTCACCTGACCAGGGCTGACCAATCAGAGCGAGGGATTCCTAGGCCGGCTGCTGATTGGTCGCTGGGGTCAGCTGACTAGGCTCAGCCAATCAGGGGCTGCCCCTCAGCCCTAGCCTCCTGATTGGTGGGTGGTGTCACCTGACCAGGGCTGACCAATCAGAGCGAGGGATTCCTAGGCCGGCTGCTGATTGGTCGCTCAGCCCTAGCCTCCTGATTGGTGGGTGGTGTCACCTGACCAGGGCTGACCAATCAGAGCGAGGGATTCCTAGGCCGGCTGCTGATTGGTCGCTGGAGTCAGCTGACTAGGCTCAGCCAATCAGGGGCTGCCCCTCAGCCCTAGCCTCCTGATTGGTGGGTGGTGTCACCTGACCAGGTCTGACCAATCAGAGCGAAGGATTCCTGGGCCGGCTGCTGATTGGTCGCTGGAGTCAGCTGACAAGGCTCAGCCAATCAGGGGCTGCCCCTCAGCCCTAGCCTCCTGATTGCTTTGTATTATTATTTATGAATTATGAATTATGATTTATGAATTATGAATTAATATTTAATTGTTAAAGGAATCCTTAATAAATGCTGCTTGAATTTACGGGTATCACGAGCGACATTACTGGTGTGGGAACGAGCCGGCAGTAGCCAGAATCAAACTCACGAGCAACAGGGTGGAAGTCGAACACCTTAACCACAACTCTAAGTCAGAGATACTGAGAGGCACCCGTCTCAGTAGCATATTGGTTTAGGTGTTACGTGATTTTAGTTTAGCTTTAGGTGATTCCCTGAGGCTTATTTTTTACGTCACCACGTAGACCAAAATTTAAGCCGTATTGTCTCTGCCCCTACAAGCTACCATTCTTTAGTTTATTTAGAAGTCAGGCCAGCTGGAGGACTGTATTGTATAAAGGACTGATTTTCCAAGCTTTGCCATCCAGTCTCTGTAGCCTAATGGCTAAGGTGTTGTGCTTGGTAACCATATCTCCTCTTTTGAAACAAACATCCCTCCTGTGATTTGTTAAATGCCTTTAAGGATTTCCAGTATTTTCTCCAAGCTTATACATATCGAGATTCCCTAGTCTTTCCTGATCCTGAGCCTGCGTTATTCTTATCTACAATGGTAAGTTGAACATTTCCTTTCACTGTAACTCATCTAGTACTCATAGTTTCCTCAGAGAATTGTGTTGCTTCTTTACATGTAGAGATACATATATCAGCATTTCTTCCTTTTCCTTTTTTTTCCTTCTTTACTTTTCTTTTCGCCATTGTCTTTATCCCTTTTCCGAAGGCTGGTATCTCTTACTCTTCTAGCCTATCCTCTCTCAGTGTGTTCCTCTTTTTTACCCAAGTGGTGTTTTTCTGTTCCAAGCTGATGGCCACAAAACACCCCTACGTCAGAGGGCTCAGCTAACAGCACAGACCTGTGGGATAAAACAAGCAGTGTGTCCTGCATCAATTTGTCTATTTTGTCACATTAACGGCTCGGTGGAGTTTGCTATCCCAGTTTGGAGTTAACGGAAGTATGGAAAATGCTACACCCAATCACACATGAAGTTTTGCCGAGCCAATAGAGATGCAACTCCCACCTAGGAAGTGACTTGACGTGGCACATTAAGGCACTTCACATTTTTTATCTTTTATGGAAATAAAATGAATTATTTAAGTGTGTGTGTATTATTATTATTATTATTTTTTTTAATATTCCTTTGGTATGTAGCTTTCTGCTTTCCCCCCTCCAGTGTGAGGATTTGTGGACAGTTGTACAAAAGCAAACATAGGGGTTTAATTTGAGTGAATTTTCAGCTCTGGCCAAGATAGTCCTGGCTATTTGTGGATTGTTGCTATAACAGACCACCTCAATATCAGAAGCAAGTCTACGGCAGAGACCTGATTTAAACTCCTTGACTTTGCTATACATTCTAATTGCCAAATTATTAATCCGTTTCTGCAGCGTAAAGAGCTTGGCTGGCCCTGTATAATGCATAGCTAAGTCAATGAGATGTCACTGAAAAATCCCTGACCATTAAATTATGCACTATACAGGAACAGCACAGCCATTCTAGCAAGAGGAACCTGTAAGTCTGGGCAATATGAGCTCTCCCGTCAACCCTCCTTCCAGGGAATACTCTCCAATTAAGGAAGTGACTGCTGGAGAATTTCTTCTGCCCCTCAGCCCTAGCCTCCTGATTGGTAGGTGGTGTCACCTGACTAGGGCTGACCAATCAGAGCGAGGTGAACCTGGGCCGGCTGCTGATTGGTCGCTGGAGTCAGCTGACTAGGCTCAGCCAATCAGGGGCTGCCCCTCAGCCCTAGCCTCCTGATTGGTGGGTGGTGTCACCTGACCAGGGCTGACCAATCAGAGCGAGGGAAACCTGGGCCGGCTGCTGATTGGTCGCTGGGGTCAGCTGACTAGGCTCAGCCAATCAGGGGCTGCCCCTCAGCCCTAGCCTCCTGATTGGTGGGTGGTGTCACCTGACCAGGGCTGACCAATCAGAGCGAGGGATTCCTAGGCCGGCTGCTGATTGGTCGCTGGGGTCAGCTGACTAGGCTCAGCCAATCAGGGGCTGCCCCTCAGCCCTAGCCTCCTGATTGGTGGGTGGTGTCACCTGACCAGGGCTGACCAATCAGAGCGAGGGATTCCTAGGCCGGCTGCTGATTGGTCGCTCAGCCCTAGCCTCCTGATTGGTGGGTGGTGTCACCTGACCAGGGCTGACCAATCAGAGCGAGGGATTCCTAGGCCGGCTGCTGATTGGTCGCTGGAGTCAGCTGACTAGGCTCAGCCAATCAGGGGCTGCCCCTCAGCCCTAGCCTCCTGATTGGTGGGTGGTGTCACCTGACCAGCGCTGACCAATCAGAGCGAGGGATTCCTAGGCCGGCTGCTGATTGGTCGCTGGGGTCAGCTGACTAGGCTCAGCCAATCAGGGGCTGCCCCTCAGCCCTAGCCTCCTGATTGGTGGGTGGTGTCACCTGACCAGGTCTGACCAATCAGAGCGAAGGATTCCTGGGCCGGCTGCTGATTGGTCGCTGGAGTCAGCTGACAAGGCTCAGCCAATCAGGGGCTGCCCCTCAGCCCTAGCCTCCTGATTGCTTTGTATTATTATTTATGAATTATGAATTATGATTTATGAATTATGAATTAATATTTAATTGTTAAAGGAATCCTTAATAAATGCTGCTTGAATTTACGGGTATCACGAGCGACATTACTGGTGTGGGAACGAGCCGGCAGTAGCCAGAATCAAACTCACGAGCAACAGGGTGGAAGTCGAACACCTTAACCACAACTCTAAGTCAGAGATACTGAGAGGCACCCGTCTCAGTAGCATATTGGTTTAGGTGTTACGTGATTTTAGTTTAGCTTTAGGTGATTCCCTGAGGCTTATTTTTTACGTCACCACGTAGACCAAAATTTAAGCCGTATTGTCTCTGCCCCTACAAGCTACCATTCTTTAGTTTATTTAGAAGTCAGGCCAGCTGGAGGACTGTATTGTATAAAGGACTGATTTTCCAAGCTTTGCCATCCAGTCTCTGTAGCCTAATGGCTAAGGTGTTGTGCTTGGTACCTTGACGCCCTGAGTTCAATTCCCCTAGGCTTCAACTGTGTCTGCTCTGCTTTTTGGTTTTTAAGTAAGCACATAGACCAAAACATAAGCCATTTTGTCTTTGCCCTTGCAAGCCACCCTTCTTTAGTTTATTTAGTACATTTGTTTGGGAGTCAGGCTAGTTAAAGGGCTGTAAAAACTAAAAGATTGAAAACAGGGCCTTATACCTGTTCTCTGTGGTGCAATGGTAGAGATGTTGAATTGAGTTTTTGAGGTTTTGGGTTTAATTCACTCCAATTGATTTATTTGGTGTGTTTGTTTGGGAGGAAGGCACGCTACAAGATTGCAATGAGGTCAAAAACCAATGGTTTGTTTGCAGGGGACAGGTTTGCTAGTGTCTGTAGTGTATATGCTACCCTTCTTTCGTTTATTAATTGTGTTTGTGAGGGAGACAAGCTAGGTGCCACTCCCATATGACTATGTAGAGTAATGGTTAAGGAGCTGAACCCCAGTGCTTAAGGTCCAGGGTTCAATTCCCTTGTGCTCCATCTGAACTTTCTCTGATCTCTCTTCTACATTTTTTTTGTTTGGTGAGGGAGAAAAAAGCTATTGTTAGCAACCAGGTAGACCAAAACACAAGCCACCCAGTTCATGCATTTAAATTGAATGATTTACTCAAAGGGATTTGGGTCACTCTGTCAGCATTAGTCATTTTCCCCACATTTGAATATTTATATCATCATTCACAGGCCGTACAAAATCATCAACTTAAAAATTACCCCTGCATTGTATAGTAACATAGTAACATAGTAACATAGTTCATAAGGTTGAAAAAAGACCAAAGTCCATCAAGTTCAACCTATATACATATTGTGTCCCTACCGTGTTGATCCAGAGGAAGGCAAAAAACCCTTATGAAGCAGATGCCAATTGCCCCATACCAGGGGGAAAATTCCTTTCCGACTCCAAATATGGCAATCAGAATAAATCCCTGGATCAACGTTCTGTCCCTATTAATCTACTATCCATAACTTGTGATATTATTGCTTTCAAGAAACACGTCCAGGCTCCTTTTAAACTCTTTTATTGAGTTTACCATTACCACTTCCTCTGGCAGAGAGTTCCATAGTCTCACCGCTCTTACTGTAAAGAACCCCCGTCTGTGCTGGTGTAGAAACCTTCTTTCCTCCAGCCGTAGAGGATGTCCCCTTGTTATCCCACCATACATCCCCACATTGTGTATTGATTTATGTGATGACCCTCAGCCACCCCTACATGTAAATGAATGCCCCATTGCCCCCCACACCCTTGTGTATTGTCCTCATCCATTTTCTTTGAGAAATCCAGGTGCTGTGGTTGCAGTGGGATGTGTCCGATTGGTTGAACCTGGTCAAGTGACTCCACCAGCCAACCAGGCATTGGGATTGAGACCCGGCGGGGGTTAAGCTTCACTTGCAGCCCTTGGTTCTTTTGATGTTCATTTTCTTTGAGAAATCCAGGTGCTGTGGTTGCAGTGGGATGTGTCCAGGCCAGGGCTTATCTTTGTACAGTATTTCCCCTGTCTCTGTTTTTGCATTGCCATTGGCCCTATTCTTTTGTGTTTTAGTTGTTTTTCTCCTGCTTCCACCTTTGCTGTTACTGAAGGCACAAGGCGTCACAGACCCTATCATCTCCAATAATACTAATGTATTTTCCTTCACTTATCATGAGTAGTTCTTCTTCTTTCCATAGCTTTAACATGTCCTGTTCAATCCCTTTTCTGTTGTGTTGTGTCTTTGAAGCTAACGTTCCCTCGCTTTTAGTCTCTACCGCTTCTGCTGGGAGACTGTTCCATTTCTCTACCACTCTAGGAGTAAAACTCCTTTACATTCCATCTAAGCCTCTAACTCACTAGTTTCAGATTATGACCTTGTTTAACCATATCTCCTCTTTTGAAACAAACATCCCTCCTGTGATTTGTTAAATGCCTTTAAGGATTTCCAGTATTTTCTCCAAGCTTATACATATCGAGATTCCCTAGTCTTTCCTGATCCTGAGCCTGCGTTATTCTTATCTACAATGGTAAGTTGAACATTTCCTTTCACTGTAACTCATCTAGTACTCATAGTTTCCTCAGAGAATTGTGTTGCTTCTTTACATGTAGAGATACATATATCAGCATTTCTTCCTTTTTTTTTTTCCTTCTTTACTTTTCTTTTCGCCATTGTCTTTATCCCTTTTCCGAAGGCTGGTATCTCTTACTCTTCTAGCCTATCCTCTCTCATTGTGTTCCTCTTTTTTACCCAAGTGGTGTTTTTCTGTTCCAAGCTGATGGCCACAAAACACCCCTACGTCAGAGGGCTCAGCTAACAGCACAGACCTGTGGGATAAAACAAGCAGTGTGTCCTGCATCAATTTGTCTATTTTGTCACATTAACGGCTCGGTGGAGTTTGCTATCCCAGTTTGGAGTTAACGGAAGTATGGAAAATGCTACACCCAATCACACATGAAGTTTTGCCGAGCCAATAGAGACGCAACTCCCACCTAGGAAGTGACTTGACGTGGCACATTAAGGCACTTCACATTTTTTATCTTTTATGGAAATAAAATGAATTATTTAAGTGTGTGTGTATTATTATTATTATTTTTTTTAATATTCCTTTGGTATGTAGCTTTCTGCTTTCCCCCCTCCAGTGTGAGGATTTGTGGACAGTTGTACAAAAGCAAACATAGGGGTTTAATTTGAGTGAATTTTCAGCTCTGGCCAAGATAGTCCTGGCTATTTGTGGATTGTTGCTATAACAGACCACCTCAATATCAGAAGCAAGTCTACGGCAGAGACCTGATTTAAACTCCTTGACTTTGCCATACATTCTAATTGCCAAATTATTAATCCGTTTCTGCAGCGTAAAGAGCTTGGCTGGCCCTGTATAATGCATAGCTAAGTCAATGAGATGTCGCTGAAAAATCCCTGACCATTAAATTATGCACTATACAGGAACAGCACAGCCATTCTAGCAAGAGGAACCTGTAAGTCTGGGCAATATGAGCTCTCCCGTCAACCCTCCTTCCAGGGAATACTCTCCAATTAAGGAAGTGACTGCTGGAGAATTTCTTCTGCCTGCTGAGCCAAGGCAGGCTTATCTTAGTCAAGCAGCAGCTGCCCCTCAGCCCTAGCATCCTGATTGGTAGGTGGTGTCACCTGACCAGGGCTGACCAATCAGAGCGAGGTGGACCTGGGCCGGCTGCTGATTGGTTGCTGGAGTCAGCTGACTAGGCTCAGCCAATCAGGGGCTGCCCCTCAGCCCTAGCGTCCTGATTGGTGGGTGTTGTGACCTGACCAGGGCTGACCAATCAGAGCGAGGGAAACCTGGGCTGGCTGCTGATTGGTCGCTGGGGTCAGCTGACTAGGCTCAGCCAATCAGGGGCTGCCCCTCAGCCCTAGCCTCCTGATTGGTAGGTGGTGTCACCTGACTAGGGCTGACCAATCAGAGCGAGGTGAACCTGGGCCGGCTGCTGATTGGTCGCTGGAGTCAGCTGACTAGGCTCAGCCAATCAGGGGCTGCCCCTCAGCCCTAGCCTCCTGATTGGTGGGTGGTGTCACCTGACCAGGGCTGACCAATCAGAGCGAGGGAAACCTGGGCCGGCTGCTGATTGGTCGCTGGGGTCAGCTGACTAGGCTCAGCCAATCAGGGGCTGCCCCTCAGCCCTAGCCTCCTGATTGGTGGGTGGTGTCACCTGACCAGGGCTGACCAATCAGAGCGAGGGATTCCTAGGCCGGCTGCTGATTGGTCGCTGGGGTCAGCTGACTAGGCTCAGCCAATCAGGGGCTGCCCCTCAGCCCTAGCCTCCTGATTGGTGGGTGGTGTCACCTGACCAGGGCTGACCAATCAGAGCGAGGGATTCCTAGGCCGGCTGCTGATTGGTCGCTCAGCCCTAGCCTCCTGATTGGTGGGTGGTGTCACCTGACCAGGTCTGACCAATCAGAGCGAAGGATTCCTGGGCCGGCTGCTGATTGGTCGCTGGAGTCAGCTGACAAGGCTCAGCCAATCAGGGGCTGCCCCTCAGCCCTAGCCTCCTGATTGCTTTGTATTATTATTTATGAATTATGAATTATGATTTATGAATTAATATTTAATTGTTAAAGGAATCCTTAATAAATGCTGCTTGAATTTACGGGTATCACGAGCGACATTACTGGTGTGGGAACGAGCCGGCAGTAGCCAGAATCAAACTCACGAGCAACAGGGTGGAAGTCGAACACCTTAACCACAACTCTAAGTCAGAGATACTGAGAGGCACCCGTCTCAGTAGCATATTGGTTTAGGTGTTACGTGATTTTAGTTTAGCTTTAGGTGATTCCCTGAGGCTTATTTTTTACGTCACCACGTAGACCAAAATTTAAGCCGTATTGTCTCTGCCCCTACAAGCTACCATTCTTTAGTTTATTTAGAAGTCAGGCCAGCTGGAGGACTGTATTGTATAAAGGACTGATTTTCCAAGCTTTGCCGTCCAGTCTCTGTAGCCTAATGGCTAAGGTGTTGTGCTTGGTACCTTGACGCCCTGAGTTCAATTCCCCTAGGCTTCAACTGTGTCTGCTCTGCTTTTTGGTTTTTAAGTAAGCACATAGACCAAAACATAAGCCATTTTGTCTTTGCCCTTGCAAGCCACCCTTCTTTAGTTTATTTAGTACATTTGTTTGGGAGTCAGGCTAGTTAAAGGGCTGTAAAAACTAAAAGATTGAAAACAGGGCCTTATACCTGTTCTCTGTGGTGCAATGGTAGAGATGTTGAATTGAGTTTTTGAGGTTTTGGGTTTAATTCACTCCAATTGATTTATTTGGTGTTTTTTTTTGGGAGGAAGGCACGCTACAAGATTGCAATGAGGTCAAAAACCAATGGATTGTTTGCAGGGGACAGGTTTGCTAGTGTCTGTAGTGTATATGCTACCCTTCTTTCGTTTATTAATTGTGTTTGTGAGGGAGACAAGCTAGGTGCCACTCCCATATGACTATGTAGAGTAATGGTTAAGGAGCTGAACCCCAGTGCTTAAGGTCCAGGGTTCAATTCCCTTGTGCTCCATCTGAACTTTCTCTGATCTCTCTTCTACATTTTTTTTGTTTGGTGAGGGAGAAAAAAGCTATTGTTAGCAACCAGGTAGACCAAAACACAAGCCACCCAGTTCATGCATTTAAATTGAATGATTTACTCAAAGGGATTTGGGTCACTCTGTCAGCATTAGCCATTTTCCCCACATTTGAATATTTATATCATCATTCACAGGCCGTACAAAATCATCAACTTAAAAATTACCCCTGCATTGTATAGTAACATAGTAACATAGTAACATAGTTCATAAGGTTGAAAAAAGACCAAAGTCCATCAAGTTCAACCTATATACATATTGTGTCCCTACCGTGTTGATCCAGAGGAAGGCAAAAAACCCTTATGAAGCAGATGCCAATTGCCCCATACCAGGGGGAAAATTCCTTTCCGACTCCAAATATGGCAATCAGAATAAATCCCTGGATCAACGTTCTGTCCCTATTAATCTACTATCCATAACTTGTGATATTATTGCTTTCAAGAAACACGTCCAGGCTCCTTTTAAACTCTTTTATTGAGTTTACCATTACCACTTCCTCTGGCAGAGAGTTCCATAGTCTCACCGCTCTTACTGTAAAGAACCCCCGTCTGTGCTGGTGTAGAAACCTTCTTTCCTCCAGCCGTAGAGGATGTCCCCTTGTTATCCCACCATACATCCCCACATTGTGTATTGATTTATGTGATGACCCTCAGCCACCCCTACATGTAAATGAATGCCCCATTGCCCCCCACACCCTTGTGTATTGTCCTCATCCATTTTCTTTGAGAAATCCAGGTGCTGTGGTTGCAGTGGGATGTGTCCGATTGGTTGAACCTGGTCAAGTGACTCCACCAGCCAACCAGGCATTGGGATTGAGACCCGGCGGGGGTTAAGCTTCTCTTGCAGCCCTTGGTTCTTTTGATGTTCATTTTCTTTGAGAAATCCAGGTGCTGTGGTTGCAGTGGGATGTGTCCAGGCCAGGGCTTATCTTTGTACAGTATTTCCCCTGTCTCTGTTTTTGCATTGCCATTGGCCCTATTCTTTTGTGTTTTAGTTGTTTTTTTCCTGCTTCCACCTTTGCTGTTACTGAAGGCACAAGGCGTCACAGACCCTATCATCTCCAATAATACTAATGTATTTTCCTTCACTTATCATGAGTAGTTCTTCTTCTTTCCATAGCTTTAACATGTCCTGTTCAATCCCTTTTCTGTTGTGTTGTGTCTTTGAAGCTAACGTTCCCTCGCTTTTAGTCTCTACCGCTTCTGCTGGGAGACTGTTCCATTTCTCTACCACTCTAGGAGTAAAACTCCTTTACATTCCATCTAAGCCTCTAACTCACTAGTTTCAGATTATGACCTTGTTTAACCATATCTCCTCTTTTGAAACAAACATCCCTCCTGTGATTTGTTAAATGCCTTTAAGGATTTCCAGTATTTTCTCCAAGCTTATACATATCGAGATTCCCTAGTCTTTCCTGATCCTGAGCCTGCGTTATTCTTATCTACAATGGTAAGTTGAACATTTCCTTTCACTGTAACTCATCTAGTACTCATAGTTTCCTCAGAGAATTGTGTTGCTTCTTTACATGTAGAGATACATATATCAGCATTTCTTCCTTTTTTTTTTTCCTTCTTTACTTTTCTTTTCGCCATTGTCTTTATCCCTTTTCCGAAGGCTGGTATCTCTTACTCTTCTAGCCTATCCTCTCTCATTGTGTTCCTCTTTTTTACCCAAGTGGTGTTTTTCTGTTCCAAGCTGATGGCCACAAAACACCCCTACGTCAGAGGGCTCAGCTAACAGCACAGACCTGTGGGATAAAACAAGCAGTGTGTCCTGCATCAATTTGTCTATTTTGTCACATTAACGGCTCGGTGGAGTTTGCTATCCCAGTTTGGAGTTAACGGAAGTATGGAAAATGCTACACCCAATCACACATGAAGTTTTGCCGAGCCAATAGAGACGCAACTCCCACCTAGGAAGTGACTTGACGTGGCACATTAAGGAACTTCACATTTTTTATCTTTTATGGAAATAAAATGAATTATTTAAGTGTGTGTGTATTATTATTATTATTATTTTTTTTAATATTCCTTTGGTATGTAGCTTTCTGCTTTCCCCCCTCCAGTGTGAGGATTTGTGGACAGTTGTACAAAAGCAAACATAGGGGTTTAATTTGAGTGAATTTTCAGCTCTGGCCAAGATAGTCCTGGCTATTTGTGGATTGTTGCTATAACAGACCACCTCAATATCAGAAGCAAGTCTACGGCAGAGACCTGATTTAAACTCCTTGACTTTGCTATACATTCTAATTGCCAAATTATTAATCCGTTTCTGCAGCGTAAAGAGCTTGGCTGGCCCTGTATAATGCATAGCTAAGTCAATGAGATGTCGCTGAAAAATCCCTGACCATTAAATTATGCACTATACAGGAACAGCACAGCCATTCTAGCAAGAGGAACCTGTAAGTCTGGGCAATATGAGCTCTCCCGTCAACCCTCCTTCCAGGGAATACTCTCCAATTAAGGAAGTGACTGCTGGAGAATTTCTTCTGCCTGCTGAGCCAAGACAGGCTTATCTTAGTCAAGCAGCAGCTGCCCCTCAGCCCTAGCATCCTGATTGGTAGGTGGTGTCACCTGACCAGGGCTGACCAATCAGAGCGAGGTGGACCTGGGCCGGCTGCTGATTGGTTGCTGGAGTCAGCTGACTAGGCTCAGCCAATCAGGGGCTCAGCCAATCAGGGGCTGCCCCTCAGCCCTAGCCTCCTGATTGGTGGGTGGTGTCACCTGACCAGGGCTGACCAATCAGAGCGAGGGATTCCTAGGCCGGCTGCTGATTGGTCGCTGGGGTCAGCTGACTAGGCTCAGCCAATCAGGGGCTGCCCCTCAGCCCTAGCCTCCTGATTGGTGGGTGGTGTCACCTGACCAGGGCTGACCAATCAGAGCGAGGGATTCCTAGGCCGGCTGCTGATTGGTCGCTCAGCCCTAGCCTCCTGATTGGTGGGTGGTGTCACCTGACCAGGTCTGACCAATCAGAGCGAAGGATTCCTGGGCCGGCTGCTGATTGGTCGCTGGAGTCAGCTGACAAGGCTCAGCCAATCAGGGGCTGCCCCTCAGCCCTAGCCTCCTGATTGCTTTGTATTATTATTTATGAATTATGAATTATGATTTATGAATTAATATTTAATTGTTAAAGGAATCCTTAATAAATGCTGCTTGAATTTACGGGTATCACGAGCGACATTACTGGTGTGGGAACGAGCCGGCAGTAGCCAGAATCAAACTCACGAGCAACAGGGTGGAAGTCGAACACCTTAACCACAACTCTAAGTCAGAGATACTGAGAGGCACCCGTCTCAGTAGCATATTGGTTTAGGTGTTACGTGATTTTAGTTTAGCTTTAGGTGATTCCCTGAGGCTTATTTTTTACGTCACCACGTAGACCAAAATTTAAGCCGTATTGTCTCTGCCCCTACAAGCTACCATTCTTTAGTTTATTTAGAAGTCAGGCCAGCTGGAGGACTGTATTGTATAAAGGACTGATTTTCCAAGCTTTGCCATCCTTCTCTGTAGCCTAATGGCTAAGGTGTTGTGCTTGGTACCTTGACGCCCTGAGTTCAATTCCCCTAGGCTTCAACTGTGTCTGCTCTGCTTTTTGGTTTTTAAGTAAGCACATAGACCAAAACATAAGCCATTTTGTCTTTGCCCTTGCAAGCCACCCTTCTTTAGTTTATTTAGTACATTTGTTTGGGAGTCAGGCTAGTTAAAGGGCTGTAAAAACTAAAAGATTGAAAACAGGGCCTTATACCTGTTCTCTGTGGTGCAATGGTAGAGATGTTGAATTGAGTTTTTGAGGTTTTGGGTTTAATTCACTCCAATTGATTTATTTGGTGTTTTTTTATGGGAGGAAGGCACGCTACAAGATTGCAATGAGGTCAAAAACCAATGGATTGTTTGCAGGGGACAGGTTTGCTAGTGTCTGTAGTGTATATGCTACCCTTCTTTCGTTTATTAATTGTGTTTGTGAGGGAGACAAGCTAGGTGCCACTCCCATATGACTATGTAGAGTAATGGTTAAGGAGCTGAACCCCAGTGCTTAAGGTCCAGGGTTCAATTCCCTTGTGCTCCATCTGAACTTTCTCTGATCTCTCTTCTACATTTTTTTTGTTTGGTGAGGGAGAAAAAAGCTATTGTTAGCAACCAGGTAGACCAAAACACAAGCCACCCAGTTCATGCATTTAAATTGAATGATTTACTCAAAGGGATTTGGGTCACTCTGTCAGCATTAGCCATTTTCCCCACATTTGAATATTTATATCATCATTCACAGGCCGTACAAAATCATCAACTTAAAAATTACCCCTGCATTGTATAGTAACATAGTAACATAGTAACATAGTTCATAAGGTTGAAAAAAGACCAAAGTCCATCAAGTTCAACCTATATACATATTGTGTCCCTACCGTGTTGATCCAGAGGAAGGCAAAAAACCCTTATGAAGCAGATGCCAATTGCCCCATACCAGGGGGAAAATTCCTTTCCGACTCCAAATATGGCAATCAGAATAAATCCCTGGATCAACGTTCTGTCCCTATTAATCTACTATCCATAACTTGTGATATTATTGCTTTCAAGAAACACGTCCAGGCTCCTTTTAAACTCTTTTATTGAGTTTACCATTACCACTTCCTCTGGCAGAGAGTTCCATAGTCTCACCGCTCTTACTGTAAAGAACCCCCGTCTGTGCTGGTGTAGAAACCTTCTTTCCTCCAGCCGTAGAGGATGTCCCCTTGTTATCCCACCATACATCCCCACATTGTGTATTGATTTATGTGATGACCCTCAGCCACCCCTACATGTAAATGAATGCCCCATTGCCCCCCACACCCTTGTGTATTGTCCTCATCCATTTTCTTTGAGAAATCCAGGTGCTGTGGTTGCAGTGGGATGTGTCCGATTGGTTGAACCTGGTCAAGTGACTCCACCAGCCAACCAGGCATTGGGATTGAGACCCGGCGGGGGTTAAGCTTCTCTTGCAGCCCTTGGTTCTTTTGATGTTCATTTTCTTTGAGAAATCCAGGTGCTGTGGTTGCAGTGGGATGTGTCCAGGCCAGGGCTTATCTTTGTACAGTATTTCCCCTGTCTCTGTTTTTGCATTGCCATTGGCCCTATTCTTTTGTGTTTTAGTTGTTTTTTTCCTGCTTCCACCTTTGCTGTTACTGAAGGCACAAGGCGTCACAGACCCTATCATCTCCAATAATACTAATGTATTTTCCTTCACTTATCATGAGTAGTTCTTCTTCTTTCCATAGCTTTAACATGTCCTGTTCAATCCCTTTTCTGTTGTGTTGTGTCTTTGAAGCTAACGTTCCCTCGCTTTTAGTCTCTACCGCTTCTGCTGGGAGACTGTTCCATTTCTCTACCACTCTAGGAGTAAAACTCCTTTACATTCCATCTAAGCCTCTAACTCACTAGTTTCAGATTATGACCTTGTTTAACCATATCTCCTCTTTTGAAACAAACATCCCTCCTGTGATTTGTTAAATGCCTTTAAGGATTTCCAGTATTTTCTCCAAGCTTATACATATCGAGATTCCCTAGTCTTTCCTGATCCTGAGCCTGCGTTATTCTTATCTACAATGGTAAGTTGAACATTTCCTTTCACTGTAACTCATCTAGTACTCATAGTTTCCTCAGAGAATTGTGTTGCTTCTTTACATGTAGAGATACATATATCAGCATTTCTTCCTTTTTTTTTTTCCTTCTTTACTTTTCTTTTCGCCATTGTCTTTATCCCTTTTCCGAAGGCTGGTATCTCTTACTCTTCTAGCCTATCCTCTCTCATTGTGTTCCTCTTTTTTACCCAAGTGGTGTTTTTCTGTTCCAAGCTGATGGCCACAAAACACCCCTACGTCAGAGGGCTCAGCTAACAGCACAGACCTGTGGGATAAAACAAGCAGTGTGTCCTGCATCAATTTGTCTATTTTGTCACATTAACGGCTCGGTGGAGTTTGCTATCCCAGTTTGGAGTTAACGGAAGTATGGAAAATGCTACACCCAATCACACATGAAGTTTTGCCGAGCCAATAGAGATGCAACTCCCACCTAGGAAGTGACTTGACGTGGCACATTAAGGAACTTCACATTTTTTATCTTTTATGGAAATAAAATGAATTATTTAAGTGTGTGTGTATTATTATTATTATTATTTTTTTTAATATTCCTTTGGTATGTAGCTTTCTGCTTTCCCCCCTCCAGTGTGAGGATTTGTGGACAGTTGTACAAAAGCAAACATAGGGGTTTAATTTGAGTGAATTTTCAGCTCTGGCCAAGATAGTCCTGGCTATTTGTGGATTGTTGCTATAACAGACCACCTCAATATCAGAAGCAAGTCTACGGCAGAGACCTGATTTAAACTCCTTGACTTTGCTATACATTCTAATTGCCAAATTATTAATCCGTTTCTGCAGCGTAAAGAGCTTGGCTGGCCCTGTATAATGCATAGCTAAGTCAATGAGATGTCGCTGAAAAATCCCTGACCATTAAATTATGCACTATACAGGAACAGCACAGCCATTCTAGCAAGAGGAACCTGTAAGTCTGGGCAATATGAGCTCTCCCGTCAACCCTCCTTCCAGGGAATACTCTCCAATTAAGGAAGTGACTGCTGGAGAATTTCTTCTGCCTGCTGAGCCAAGACAGGCTTATCTTAGTCAAGCAGCAGCTGCCCCTCAGCCCTAGCATCCTGATTGGTAGGTGGTGTCACCTGACCAGGGCTGACCAATCAGAGCGAGGTGGACCTGGGCCGGCTGCTGATTGGTTGCTGGAGTCAGCTGACTAGGCTCAGCCAATCAGGGGCTGCCCCTCAGCCCTAGCGTCCTGATTGGTGGGTGTTGTCACCTGACCAGGGCTGACCAATCAGAGCGAGGGAAACCTGGGCTGGCTGCTGATTGGTCGCTGGGGTCAGCTGACTAGGCTCAGCCAATCAGGGGCTGCCCCTCAGCCCTAGCCTCCTGATTGGTAGGTGGTGTCACCTGACTAGGGCTGACCAATCAGAGCGAGGTGAACCTGGGCCGGCTGCTGATTGGTCGCTGGAGTCAGCTGACTAGGCTCAGCCAATCAGGGGCTGCCCCTCAGCCCTAGCCTCCTGATTGGTGGGTGGTGTCACCTGACCAGGGCTGACCAATCAGAGCGAGGGAAACCTGGGCCGGCTGCTGATTGGTCGCTGGGGTCAGCTGACTAGGCTCAGCCAATCAGGGGCTGCCCCTCAGCCCTAGCCTCCTGATTGGTGGGTGGTGTCACCTGACCAGGGCTGACCAATCAGAGCGAGGGATTCCTAGGCCGGCTGCTGATTGGTCGCTGGGGTCAGCTGACTAGGCTCAGCCAATCAGGGGCTGCCCCTCAGCCCTAGCCTCCTGATTGGTGGGTGGTGTCACCTGACCAGGGCTGACCAATCAGAGCGAGGGATTCCTAGGCCGGCTGCTGATTGGTCGCTCAGCCCTAGCCTCCTGATTGGTGGGTGGTGTCACCTGACCAGGGCTGACCAATCAGAGCGAGGGATTCCTAGGCCGGCTGCTGATTGGTCGCTGGAGTCAGCTGACTAGGCTCAGCCAATCAGGGGCTGCCCCTCAGCCCTAGCCTCCTGATTGGTGGGTGGTGTCACCTGACCAGCGCTGACCAATCAGAGCGAGGGATTCCTAGGCCGGCTGCTGATTGGTCGCTGGGGTCAGCTGACTAGGCTCAGCCAATCAGGGGCTGCCCCTCAGCCCTAGCCTCCTGATTGGTGGGTGGTGTCACCTGACCAGGTCTGACCAATCAGAGCGAAGGATTCCTGGGCCGGCTGCTGATTGGTCGCTGGAGTCAGCTGACAAGGCTCAGCCAATCAGGGGCTGCCCCTCAGCCCTAGCCTCCTGATTGCTTTGTATTATTATTTATGAATTATGAATTATGATTTATGAATTATGAATTAATATTTAATTGTTAAAGGAATCCTTAATAAATGCTGCTTGAATTTACGGGTATCACGAGCGACATTACTGGTGTGGGAACGAGCCGGCAGTAGCCAGAATCAAACTCACGAGCAACAGGGTGGAAGTCGAACACCTTAACCACAACTCTAAGTCAGAGATACTGAGAGGCACCCGTCTCAGTAGCATATTGGTTTAGGTGTTACGTGATTTTAGTTTAGCTTTAGGTGATTCCCTGAGGCTTATTTTTTACGTCACCACGTAGACCAAAATTTAAGCCGTATTGTCTCTGCCCCTACAAGCTACCATTCTTTAGTTTATTTAGAAGTCAGGCCAGCTGGAGGACTGTATTGTATAAAGGACTGATTTTCCAAGCTTTGCCATCCAGTCTCTGTAGCCTAATGGCTAAGGTGTTGTGCTTGGTACCTTGACGCCCTGAGTTCAATTCCCCTAGGCTTCAACTGTGTCTGCTCTGCTTTTTGGTTTTTAAGTAAGCACATAGACCAAAACATAAGCCATTTTGTCTTTGCCCTTGCAAGCCACCCTTCTTTAGTTTATTTAGTACATTTGTTTGGGAGTCAGGCTAGTTAAAGGGCTGTAAAAACTAAAAGATTGAAAACAGGGCCTTATACCTGTTCTCTGTGGTGCAATGGTAGAGATGTTGAATTGAGTTTTTGAGGTTTTGGGTTTAATTCACTCCAATTGATTTATTTGGTGTTTTTTTTTGGGAGGAAGGCACGCTACAAGATTGCAATGAGGTCAAAAACCAATGGATTGTTTGCAGGGGACAGGTTTGCTAGTGTCTGTAGTGTATATGCTACCCTTCTTTCGTTTATTAATTGTGTTTGTGAGGGAGACAAGCTAGGTGCCACTCCCATATGACTATGTAGAGTAATGGTTAAGGAGCTGAACCCCAGTGCTTAAGGTCCAGGGTTCAATTCCCTTGTGCTCCATCTGAACTTTCTCTGATCTCTCTTCTACATTTTTTTTGTTTGGTGAGGGAGAAAAAAGCTATTGTTAGCAACCAGGTAGACCAAAACACAAGCCACCCAGTTCATGCATTTAAATTGAATGATTTACTCAAAGGGATTTGGGTCACTCTGTCAGCATTAGCCATTTTCCCCACATTTGAATATTTATATCATCATTCACAGGCCGTACAAAATCATCAACTTAAAAATTACCCCTGCATTGTATAGTAACATAGTAACATAGTAACATAGTTCATAAGGTTGAAAAAAGACCAAAGTCCATCAAGTTCAACCTATATACATATTGTGTCCCTACCGTGTTGATCCAGAGGAAGGCAAAAAACCCTTATGAAGCAGATGCCAATTGCCCCATACCAGGGGGAAAATTCCTTTCCGACTCCAAATATGGCAATCAGAATAAATCCCTGGATCAACGTTCTGTCCCTATTAATCTACTATCCATAACTTGTGATATTATTGCTTTCAAGAAACACGTCCAGGCTCCTTTTAAACTCTTTTATTGAGTTTACCATTACCACTTCCTCTGGCAGAGAGTTCCATAGTCTCACCGCTCTTACTGTAAAGAACCCCCGTCTGTGCTGGTGTAGAAACCTTCTTTCCTCCAGCCGTAGAGGATGTCCCCTTGTTATCCCACCATACATCCCCACATTGTGTATTGATTTATGTGATGACCCTCAGCCACCCCTACATGTAAATGAATGCCCCATTGCCCCCCACACCCTTGTGTATTGTCCTCATCCATTTTCTTTGAGAAATCCAGGTGCTGTGGTTGCAGTGGGATGTGTCCGATTGGTTGAACCTGGTCAAGTGACTCCACCAGCCAACCAGGCATTGGGATTGAGACCCGGCGGGGGTTAAGCTTCTCTTGCAGCCCTTGGTTCTTTTGATGTTCATTTTCTTTGAGAAATCCAGGTGCTGTGGTTGCAGTGGGATGTGTCCAGGCCAGGGCTTATCTTTGTACAGTATTTCCCCTGTCTCTGTTTTTGCATTGCCATTGGCCCTATTCTTTTGTGTTTTAGTTGTTTTTTTCCTGCTTCCACCTTTGCTGTTACTGAAGGCACAAGGCGTCACAGACCCTATCATCTCCAATAATACTAATGTATTTTCCTTCACTTATCATGAGTAGTTCTTCTTCTTTCCATAGCTTTAACATGTCCTGTTCAATCCCTTTTCTGTTGTGTTGTGTCTTTGAAGCTAACGTTCCCTCGCTTTTAGTCTCTACCGCTTCTGCTGGGAGACTGTTCCATTTCTCTACCACTCTAGGAGTAAAACTCCTTTACATTCCATCTAAGCCTCTAACTCACTAGTTTCAGATTATGACCTTGTTTAACCATATCTCCTCTTTTGAAACAAACATCCCTCCTGTGATTTGTTAAATGCCTTTAAGGATTTCCAGTATTTTCTCCAAGCTTATACATATCGAGATTCCCTAGTCTTTCCTGATCCTGAGCCTGCGTTATTCTTATCTACAATGGTAAGTTGAACATTTCCTTTCACTGTAACTCATCTAGTACTCATAGTTTCCTCAGAGAATTGTGTTGCTTCTTTACATGTAGAGATACATATATCAGCATTTCTTCCTTTTTTTTTTTCCTTCTTTACTTTTCTTTTCGCCATTGTCTTTATCCCTTTTCCGAAGGCTGGTATCTCTTACTCTTCTAGCCTATCCTCTCTCAGTGTGTTCCTCTTTTTTACCCAAGTGGTGTTTTTCTGTTCCAAGCTGATGGCCACAAAACACCCCTACGTCAGAGGGCTCAGCTAACAGCACAGACCTGTGGGATAAAACAAGCAGTGTGTCCTGCATCAATTTGTCTATTTTGTCACATTAACGGCTCGGTGGAGTTTGCTATCCCAGTTTGGAGTTAACGGAAGTATGGAAAATGCTACACCCAATCACACATGAAGTTTTGCCGAGCCAATAGAGATGCAACTCCCACCTAGGAAGTGACTTGACGTGGCACATTAAGGCACTTCACATTTTTTATCTTTTATGGAAATAAAATGAATTATTTAAGTGTGTGTGTATTATTATTATTATTATTTTTTTTAATATTCCTTTGGTATGTAGCTTTCTGCTTTCCCCCCTCCAGTGTGAGGATTTGTGGACAGTTGTACAAAAGCAAACATAGGGGTTTAATTTGAGTGAATTTTCAGCTCTGGCCAAGATAGTCCTGGCTATTTGTGGATTGTTGCTATAACAGACCACCTCAATATCAGAAGCAAGTCTACGGCAGAGACCTGATTTAAACTCCTTGACTTTGCTATACATTCTAATTGCCAAATTATTAATCCGTTTCTGCAGCGTAAAGAGCTTGGCTGGCCCTGTATAATGCATAGCTAAGTCAATGAGATGTCGCTGAAAAATCCCTGACCATTAAATTATGCACTATACAGGAACAGCACAGCCATTCTAGCAAGAGGAACCTGTAAGTCTGGGCAATATGAGCTCTCCCGTCAACCCTCCTTCCAGGGAATACTCTCCAATTAAGGAAGTGACTGCTGGAGAATTTCTTCTGCCTGCTGAGCCAAGACAGGCTTATCTTAGTCAAGCAGCAGCTGCCCCTCAGCCCTAGCATCCTGATTGGTAGGTGGTGTCACCTGACCAGGGCTGACCAATCAGAGCGAGGTGGACCTGGGCCGGCTGCTGATTGGTTGCTGGAGTCAGCTGACTAGGCTCAGCCAATCAGGGGCTGCCCCTCAGCCCTAGCGTCCTGATTGGTGGGTGTTGTCACCTGACCAGGGCTGACCAATCAGAGCGAGGGAAACCTGGGCTGGCTGCTGATTGGTCGCTGGGGTCAGCTGACTAGGCTCAGCCAATCAGGGGCTGCCCCTCAGCCCTAGCCTCCTGATTGGTAGGTGGTGTCACCTGACTAGGGCTGACCAATCAGAGCGAGGTGAACCTGGGCCGGCTGCTGATTGGTCGCTGGAGTCAGCTGACTAGGCTCAGCCAATCAGGGGCTGCCCCTCAGCCCTAGCCTCCTGATTGGTGGGTGGTGTCACCTGACCAGGGCTGACCAATCAGAGCGAGGGAAACCTGGGCCGGCTGCTGATTGGTCGCTGGGGTCAGCTGACTAGGCTCAGCCAATCAGGGGCTGCCCCTCAGCCCTAGCCTCCTGATTGGTGGGTGGTGTCACCTGACCAGGGCTGACCAATCAGAGCGAGGGATTCCTAGGCCGGCTGCTGATTGGTCGCTGGGGTCAGCTGACTAGGCTCAGCCAATCAGGGGCTGCCCCTCAGCCCTAGCCTCCTGATTGGTGGGTGGTGTCACCTGACCAGGGCTGACCAATCAGAGCGAGGGATTCCTAGGCCGGCTGCTGATTGGTCGCTCAGCCCTAGCCTCCTGATTGGTGGGTGGTGTCACCTGACCAGGGCTGACCAATCAGAGCGAGGGATTCCTAGGCCGGCTGCTGATTGGTCGCTGGAGTCAGCTGACTAGGCTCAGCCAATCAGGGGCTGCCCCTCAGCCCTAGCCTCCTGATTGGTGGGTGGTGTCACCTGACCAGCGCTGACCAATCAGAGCGAGGGATTCCTAGGCCGGCTGCTGATTGGTCGCTGGGGTCAGCTGACTAGGCTCAGCCAATCAGGGGCTGCCCCTCAGCCCTAGCCTCCTGATTGGTGGGTGGTGTCACCTGACCAGGTCTGACCAATCAGAGCGAAGGATTCCTGGGCCGGCTGCTGATTGGTCGCTGGAGTCAGCTGACAAGGCTCAGCCAATCAGGGGCTGCCCCTCAGCCCTAGCCTCCTGATTGCTTTGTATTATTATTTATGAATTATGAATTATGATTTATGAATTATGAATTAATATTTAATTGTTAAAGGAATCCTTAATAAATGCTGCTTGAATTTACGGGTATCACGAGCGACATTACTGGTGTGGGAACGAGCCGGCAGTAGCCAGAATCAAACTCACGAGCAACAGGGTGGAAGTCGAACACCTTAACCACAACTCTAAGTCAGAGATACTGAGAGGCACCCGTCTCAGTAGCATATTGGTTTAGGTGTTACGTGATTTTAGTTTAGCTTTAGGTGATTCCCTGAGGCTTATTTTTTACGTCACCACGTAGACCAAAATTTAAGCCGTATTGTCTCTGCCCCTACAAGCTACCATTCTTTAGTTTATTTAGAAGTCAGGCCAGCTGGAGGACTGTATTGTATAAAGGACTGATTTTCCAAGCTTTGCCATCCAGTCTCTGTAGCCTAATGGCTAAGGTGTTGTGCTTGGTACCTTGACGCCCTGAGTTCAATTCTCCTAGGCTTCAACTGTGTCTGCTCTGCTTTTTGGTTTTTAAGTAAGCACATAGACCAAAACATAAGCCATTTTGTCTTTGCCCTTGCAAGCCACCCTTCTTTAGTTTATTTAGTACATTTGTTTGGGAGTCAGGCTAGTTAAAGGGCTGTAAAAACTAAAAGATTGAAAACAGGGCCTTATACCTGTTCTCTGTGGTGCAATGGTAGAGATGTTGAATTGAGTTTTTGAGGTTTTGGGTTTAATTCACTCCAATTGATTTATTTGGTGTGTTTGTTTGGGAGGAAGGCACGCTACAAGATTGCAATGAGGTCAAAAACCAATGGATTGTTTGCAGGGGACAGGTTTGCTAGTGTCTGTAGTGTATATGCTACCCTTCTTTCGTTTATTAATTGTGTTTGTGAGGGAGACAAGCTAGGTGCCACTCCCATATGACTATGTAGAGTAATGGTTAAGGAGCTGAACCCCAGTGCTTAAGGTCCAGGGTTCAATTCCCTTGTGCTCCATCTGAACTTTCTCTGATCTCTCTTCTACATTTTTTTTGTTTGGTGAGGGAGAAAAAAGCTATTGTTAGCAACCAGGTAGACCAAAACACAAGCCACCCAGTTCATGCATTTAAATTGAATGATTTACTCAAAGGGATTTGGGTCACTCTGTCAGCATTAGCCATTTTCCCCACATTTGAATATTTATATCATCATTCACAGGCCGTACAAAATCATCAACTTAAAAATTACCCCTGCATTGTATAGTAACATAGTAACATAGTAACATAGTTCATAAGGTTGAAAAAAGACCAAAGTCCATCAAGTTCAACCTATATACATATTGTGTCCCTACCGTGTTGATCCAGAGGAAGGCAAAAAACCCTTATGAAGCAGATGCCAATTGCCCCATACCAGGGGGAAAATTCCTTTCCGACTCCAAATATGGCAATCAGAATAAATCCCTGGATCAACGTTCTGTCCCTATTAATCTACTATCCATAACTTGTGATATTATTGCTTTCAAGAAACACGTCCAGGCTCCTTTTAAACTCTTTTATTGAGTTTACCATTACCACTTCCTCTGGCAGAGAGTTCCATAGTCTCACCGCTCTTACTGTAAAGAACCCCCGTCTGTGCTGGTGTAGAAACCTTCTTTCCTCCAGCCGTAGAGGATGTCCCCTTGTTATCCCACCATACATCCCCACATTGTGTATTGATTTATGTGATGACCCTCAGCCACCCCTACATGTAAATGAATGCCCCATTGCCCCCCACACCCTTGTGTATTGTCCTCATCCATTTTCTTTGAGAAATCCAGGTGCTGTGGTTGCAGTGGGATGTGTCCGATTGGTTGAACCTGGTCAAGTGACTCCACCAGCCAACCAGGCATTGGGATTGAGACCCGGCGGGGGTTAAGCTTCACTTGCAGCCCTTGGTTCTTTTGATGTTCATTTTCTTTGAGAAATCCAGGTGCTGTGGTTGCAGTGGGATGTGTCCAGGCCAGGGCTTATCTTTGTACAGTATTTCCCCTGTCTCTGTTTTTGCATTGCCATTGGCCCTATTCTTTTGTGTTTTAGTTGTTTTTTTCCTGCTTCCACCTTTGCTGTTACTGAAGGCACAAGGCGTCACAGACCCTATCATCTCCAATAATACTAATGTATTTTCCTTCACTTATCATGAGTAGTTCTTCTTCTTTCCATAGCTTTAACATGTCCTGTTCAATCCCTTTTCTGTTGTGTTGTGTCTTTGAAGCTAACGTTCCCTCGCTTTTAGTCTCTACCGCTTCTGCTGGGAGACTGTTCCATTTCTCTACCACTCTAGGAGTAAAACTCCTTTACATTCCATCTAAGCCTCTAACTCACTAGTTTCAGATTATGACCTTGTTTAACCATATCTCCTCTTTTGAAACAAACATCCCTCCTGTGATTTGTTAAATGCCTTTAAGGATTTCCAGTATTTTCTCCAAGCTTATACATATCGAGATTCCCTAGTCTTTCCTGATCCTGAGCCTGCGTTATTCTTATCTACAATGGTAAGTTGAACATTTCCTTTCACTGTAACTCATCTAGTACTCATAGTTTCCTCAGAGAATTGTGTTGCTTCTTTACATGTAGAGATACATATATCAGCATTTCTTCCTTTTTTTTTTCCTTCTTTACTTTTCTTTTCGCCATTGTCTTTATCCCTTTTCCGAAGGCTGGTATCTCTTACTCTTCTAGCCTATCCTCTCTCATTGTGTTCCTCTTTTTTACCCAAGTGGTGTTTTTCTGTTCCAAGCTGATGGCCACAAAACACCCCTACGTCAGAGGGCTCAGCTAACAGCACAGACCTGTGGGATAAAACAAGCAGTGTGTCCTGCATCAATTTGTCTATTTTGTCACATTAACGGCTCGGTGGAGTTTGCTATCCCAGTTTGGAGTTAACGGAAGTATGGAAAATGCTACACCCAATCACACATGAAGTTTTGCCGAGCCAATAGAGACGCAACTCCCACCTAGGAAGTGACTTGACGTGGCACATTAAGGCACTTCACATTTTTTATCTTTTATGGAAATAAAATGAATTATTTAAGTGTGTGTGTATTATTATTATTATTTTTTTAATATTCCTTTGGTATGTAGCTTTCTGCTTTCCCCCCTCCAGTGTGAGGATTTGTGGACAGTTGTACAAAAGCAAACATAGGGGTTTAATTTGAGTGAATTTTCAGCTCTGGCCAAGATAGTCCTGGCTATTTGTGGATTGTTGCTATAACAGACCACCTCAATATCAGAAGCAAGTCTACGGCAGAGACCTGATTTAAACTCCTTGACTTTGCTATACATTCTAATTGCCAAATTATTAATCCGTTTCTGCAGCGTAAAGAGCTTGGCTGGCCCTGTATAATGCATAGCTAAGTCAATGAGATGTCGCTGAAAAATCCCTGACCATTAAATTATGCACTATACAGGAACAGCACAGCCATTCTAGCAAGAGGAACCTGTAAGTCTGGGCAATATGAGCTCTCCCGTCAACCCTCCTTCCAGGGAATACTCTCCAATTAAGGAAGTGACTGCTGGAGAATTTCTTCTGCCTGCTGAGCCAAGACAGGCTTATCTTAGTCAAGCAGCAGCTGCCCCTCAGCCCTAGCATCCTGATTGGTAGGTGGTGTCACCTGACCAGGGCTGACCAATCAGAGCGAGGTGGACCTGGGCCGGCTGCTGATTGGTTGCTGGAGTCAGCTGACTAGGCTCAGCCAATCAGGGGCTGCCCCTCAGCCCTAGCGTCCTGATTGGTGGGTGTTGTGACCTGACCAGGGCTGACCAATCAGAGCGAGGGAAACCTGGGCTGGCTGCTGATTGGTCGCTGGGGTCAGCTGACTAGGCTCAGCCAATCAGGGGCTGCCCCTCAGCCCTAGCCTCCTGATTGGTAGGTGGTGTCACCTGACTAGGGCTGACCAATCAGAGCGAGGTGAACCTGGGCCGGCTGCTGATTGGTCGCTGGAGTCAGCTGACTAGGCTCAGCCAATCAGGGGCTGCCCCTCAGCCCTAGCCTCCTGATTGGTGGGTGGTGTCACCTGACCAGGGCTGACCAATCAGAGCGAGGGAAACCTGGGCCGGCTGCTGATTGGTCGCTGGGGTCAGCTGACTAGGCTCAGCCAATCAGGGGCTGCCCCTCAGCCCTAGCCTCCTGATTGGTGGGTGGTGTCACCTGACCAGGGCTGACCAATCAGAGCGAGGGATTCCTAGGCCGGCTGCTGATTGGTCGCTGGGGTCAGCTGACTAGGCTCAGCCAATCAGGGGCTGCCCCTCAGCCCTAGCCTCCTGATTGGTGGGTGGTGTCACCTGACCAGGGCTGACCAATCAGAGCGAGGGATTCCTAGGCCGGCTGCTGATTGGTCGCTCAGCCCTAGCCTCCTGATTGGTGGGTGGTGTCACCTGACCAGGTCTGACCAATCAGAGCGAAGGATTCCTGGGCCGGCTGCTGATTGGTCGCTGGAGTCAGCTGACAAGGCTCAGCCAATCAGGGGCTGCCCCTCAGCCCTAGCCTCCTGATTGCTTTGTATTATTATTTATGAATTATGAATTATGATTTATGAATTATGAATTAATATTTAATTGTTAAAGGAATCCTTAATAAATGCTGCTTGAATTTACGGGTATCACGAGCGACATTACTGGTGTGGGAACGAGCCGGCAGTAGCCAGAATCAAACTCACGAGCAACAGGGTGGAAGTCGAACACCTTAACCACAACTCTAAGTCAGAGATACTGAGAGGAACCCGTCTCAGTAGCATATTGGTTTAGGTGTTACGTGATTTTAGTTTAGCTTTAGGTGATTCCCTGAGGCTTATTTTTTACGTCACCACGTAGACCAAAATTTAAGCCGTATTGTCTCTGCCCCTACAAGCTACCATTCTTTAGTTTATTTAGAAGTCAGGCCAGCTGGAGGACTGTATTGTATAAAGGACTGATTTTCCAAGCTTTGCCATCCAGTCTCTGTAGCCTAATGGCTAAGGTGTTGTGCTTGGTACCTTGACGCCCTGAGTTCAATTCCCCTAGGCTTCAACTGTGTCTGCTCTGCTTTTTGGTTTTTAAGTAAGCACATAGACCAAAACATAAGCCATTTTGTCTTTGCCCTTGCAAGCCACCCTTCTTTAGTTTATTTAGTACATTTGTTTGGGAGTCAGGCTAGTTAAAGGGCTGTAAAAACTAAAAGATTGAAAACAGGGCCTTATACCTGTTCTCTGTGGTGCAATGGTAGAGATGTTGAATTGAGTTTTTGAGGTTTTGGGTTTAATTCACTCCAATTGATTTATTTGGTGTTTTTTTTTGGGAGGAAGGCACGCTACAAGATTGCAATGAGGTCAAAAACCAATGGATTGTTTGCAGGGGACAGGTTTGCTAGTGTCTGTAGTGTATATGCTACCCTTCTTTCGTTTATTAATTGTGTTTGTGAGGGAGACAAGCTAGGTGCCACTCCCATATGACTATGTAGAGTAATGGTTAAGGAGCTGAACCCCAGTGCTTAAGGTCCAGGGTTCAATTCCCTTGTGCTCCATCTGAACTTTCTCTGATCTCTCTTCTACATTTTTTTTGTTTGGTGAGGGAGAAAAAAGCTATTGTTAGCAACCAGGTAGACCAAAACACAAGCCACCCAGTTCATGCATTTAAATTGAATGATTTACTCAAAGGGATTTGGGTCACTCTGTCAGCATTAGCCATTTTCCCCACATTTGAATATTTATATCATCATTCACAGGCCGTACAAAATCATCAACTTAAAAATTACCCCTGCATTGTATAGTAACATAGTAACATAGTAACATAGTTCATAAGGTTGAAAAAAGACCAAAGTCCATCAAGTTCAACCTATATACATATTGTGTCCCTACCGTGTTGATCCAGAGGAAGGCAAAAAACCCTTATGAAGCAGATGCCAATTGCCCCATACCAGGGGGAAAATTCCTTTCCGACTCCAAATATGGCAATCAGAATAAATCCCTGGATCAACGTTCTGTCCCTATTAATCTACTATCCATAACTTGTGATATTATTGCTTTCAAGAAACACGTCCAGGCTCCTTTTAAACTCTTTTATTGAGTTTACCATTACCACTTCCTCTGGCAGAGAGTTCCATAGTCTCACCGCTCTTACTGTAAAGAACCCCCGTCTGTGCTGGTGTAGAAACCTTCTTTCCTCCAGCCGTAGAGGATGTCCCCTTGTTATCCCACCATACATCCCCACATTGTGTATTGATTTATGTGATGACCCTCAGCCACCCCTACATGTAAATGAATGCCCCATTGCCCCCCACACCCTTGTGTATTGTCCTCATCCATTTTCTTTGAGAAATCCAGGTGCTGTGGTTGCAGTGGGATGTGTCCGATTGGTTGAACCTGGTCAAGTGACTCCACCAGCCAACCAGGCATTGGGATTGAGACCCGGCGGGGGTTAAGCTTCTCTTGCAGCCCTTGGTTCTTTTGATGTTCATTTTCTTTGAGAAATCCAGGTGCTGTGGTTGCAGTGGGATGTGTCCAGGCCAGGGCTTATCTTTGTACAGTATTTCCCCTGTCTCTGTTTTTGCATTGCCATTGGCCCTATTCTTTTGTGTTTTAGTTGTTTTTTTCCTGCTTCCACCTTTGCTGTTACTGAAGGCACAAGGCGTCACAGACCCTATCATCTCCAATAATACTAATGTATTTTCCTTCACTTATCATGAGTAGTTCTTCTTCTTTCCATAGCTTTAACATGTCCTGTTCAATCCCTTTTCTGTTGTGTTGTGTCTTTGAAGCTAACGTTCCCTCGCTTTTAGTCTCTACCGCTTCTGCTGGGAGACTGTTCCATTTCTCTACCACTCTAGGAGTAAAACTCCTTTACATTCCATCTAAGCCTCTAACTCACTAGTTTCAGATTATGACCTTGTTTAACCATATCTCCTCTTTTGAAACAAACATCCCTCCTGTGATTTGTTAAATGCCTTTAAGGATTTCCAGTATTTTCTCCAAGCTTATACATATCGAGATTCCCTAGTCTTTCCTGATCCTGAGCCTGCGTTATTCTTATCTACAATGGTAAGTTGAACATTTCCTTTCACTGTAACTCATCTAGTACTCATAGTTTCCTCAGAGAATTGTGTTGCTTCTTTACATGTAGAGATACATATATCAGCATTTCTTCCTTTTTTTTTTTCCTTCTTTACTTTTCTTTTCGCCATTGTCTTTATCCCTTTTCCGAAGGCTGGTATCTCTTACTCTTCTAGCCTATCCTCTCTCATTGTGTTCCTCTTTTTTACCCAAGTGGTGTTTTTCTGTTCCAAGCTGATGGCCACAAAACACCCCTACGTCAGAGGGCTCAGCTAACAGCACAGACCTGTGGGATAAAACAAGCAGTGTGTCCTGCATCAATTTGTCTATTTTGTCACATTAACGGCTCGGTGGAGTTTGCTATCCCAGTTTGGAGTTAACGGAAGTATGGAAAATGCTACACCCAATCACACATGAAGTTTTGCCGAGCCAATAGAGATGCAACTCCCACCTAGGAAGTGACTTGACGTGGCACATTAAGGAACTTCACATTTTTTATCTTTTATGGAAATAAAATGAATTATTTAAGTGTGTGTGTATTATTATTATTATTATTTTTTTTAATATTCCTTTGGTATGTAGCTTTCTGCTTTCCCCCCTCCAGTGTGAGGATTTGTGGACAGTTGTACAAAAGCAAACATAGGGGTTTAATTTGAGTGAATTTTCAGCTCTGGCCAAGATAGTCCTGGCTATTTGTGGATTGTTGCTATAACAGACCACCTCAATATCAGAAGCAAGTCTACGGCAGAGACCTGATTTAAACTCCTTGACTTTGCTATACATTCTAATTGCCAAATTATTAATCCGTTTCTGCAGCGTAAAGAGCTTGGCTGGCCCTGTATAATGCATAGCTAAGTCAATGAGATGTCGCTGAAAAATCCCTGACCATTAAATTATGCACTATACAGGAACAGCACAGCCATTCTAGCAAGAGGAACCTGTAAGTCTGGGCAATATGAGCTCTCCCGTCAACCCTCCTTCCAGGGAATACTCTCCAATTAAGGAAGTGACTGCTGGAGAATTTCTTCTGCCTGCTGAGCCAAGACAGGCTTATCTTAGTCAAGCAGCAGCTGCCCCTCAGCCCTAGCATCCTGATTGGTAGGTGGTGTCACCTGACCAGGGCTGACCAATCAGAGCGAGGTGGACCTGGGCCGGCTGCTGATTGGTTGCTGGAGTCAGCTGACTAGGCTCAGCCAATCAGGGGCTGCCCCTCAGCCCTAGCGTCCTGATTGGTGGGTGTTGTCACCTGACCAGGGCTGACCAATCAGAGCGAGGGAAACCTGGGCTGGCTGCTGATTGGTCGCTGGGGTCAGCTGACTAGGCTCAGCCAATCAGGGGCTGCCCCTCAGCCCTAGCCTCCTGATTGGTAGGTGGTGTCACCTGACTAGGGCTGACCAATCAGAGCGAGGTGAACCTGGGCCGGCTGCTGATTGGTCGCTGGAGTCAGCTGACTAGGCTCAGCCAATCAGGGGCTGCCCCTCAGCCCTAGCCTCCTGATTGGTGGGTGGTGTCACCTGACCAGGGCTGACCAATCAGAGCGAGGGAAACCTGGGCCGGCTGCTGATTGGTCGCTGGGGTCAGCTGACTAGGCTCAGCCAATCAGGGGCTGCCCCTCAGCCCTAGCCTCCTGATTGGTGGGTGGTGTCACCTGACCAGGGCTGACCAATCAGAGCGAGGGATTCCTAGGCCGGCTGCTGATTGGTCGCTGGGGTCAGCTGACTAGGCTCAGCCAATCAGGGGCTGCCCCTCAGCCCTAGCCTCCTGATTGGTGGGTGGTGTCACCTGACCAGGGCTGACCAATCAGAGCGAGGGATTCCTAGGCCGGCTGCTGATTGGTCGCTCAGCCCTAGCCTCCTGATTGGTGGGTGGTGTCACCTGACCAGGGCTGACCAATCAGAGCGAGGGATTCCTAGGCCGGCTGCTGATTGGTCGCTGGAGTCAGCTGACTAGGCTCAGCCAATCAGGGGCTGCCCCTCAGCCCTAGCCTCCTGATTGGTGGGTGGTGTCACCTGACCAGCGCTGACCAATCAGAGCGAGGGATTCCTAGGCCGGCTGCTGATTGGTCGCTGGGGTCAGCTGACTAGGCTCAGCCAATCAGGGGCTGCCCCTCAGCCCTAGCCTCCTGATTGGTGGGTGGTGTCACCTGACCAGGTCTGACCAATCAGAGCGAAGGATTCCTGGGCCGGCTGCTGATTGGTCGCTGGAGTCAGCTGACAAGGCTCAGCCAATCAGGGGCTGCCCCTCAGCCCTAGCCTCCTGATTGCTTTGTATTATTATTTATGAATTATGAATTATGATTTATGAATTATGAATTAATATTTAATTGTTAAAGGAATCCTTAATAAATGCTGCTTGAATTTACGGGTATCACGAGCGACATTACTGGTGTGGGAACGAGCCGGCAGTAGCCAGAATCAAACTCACGAGCAACAGGGTGGAAGTCGAACACCTTAACCACAACTCTAAGTCAGAGATACTGAGAGGCACCCGTCTCAGTAGCATATTGGTTTAGGTGTTACGTGATTTTAGTTTAGCTTTAGGTGATTCCCTGAGGCTTATTTTTTACGTCACCACGTAGACCAAAATTTAAGCCGTATTGTCTCTGCCCCTACAAGCTACCATTCTTTAGTTTATTTAGAAGTCAGGCCAGCTGGAGGACTGTATTGTATAAAGGACTGATTTTCCAAGCTTTGCCATCCAGTCTCTGTAGCCTAATGGCTAAGGTGTTGTGCTTGGTACCTTGACGCCCTGAGTTCAATTCCCCTAGGCTTCAACTGTGTCTGCTCTGCTTTTTGGTTTTTAAGTAAGCACATAGACCAAAACATAAGCCATTTTGTCTTTGCCCTTGCAAGCCACCCTTCTTTAGTTTATTTAGTACATTTGTTTGGGAGTCAGGCTAGTTAAAGGGCTGTAAAAACTAAAAGATTGAAAACAGGGCCTTATACCTGTTCTCTGTGGTGCAATGGTAGAGATGTTGAATTGAGTTTTTGAGGTTTTGGGTTTAATTCACTCCAATTGATTTATTTGGTGTTTTTTTTTGGGAGGAAGGCACGCTACAAGATTGCAATGAGGTCAAAAACCAATGGATTGTTTGCAGGGGACAGGTTTGCTAGTGTCTGTAGTGTATATGCTACCCTTCTTTCGTTTATTAATTGTGTTTGTGAGGGAGACAAGCTAGGTGCCACTCCCATATGACTATGTAGAGTAATGGTTAAGGAGCTGAACCCCAGTGCTTAAGGTCCAGGGTTCAATTCCCTTGTGCTCCATCTGAACTTTCTCTGATCTCTCTTCTACATTTTTTTTGTTTGGTGAGGGAGAAAAAAGCTATTGTTAGCAACCAGGTAGACCAAAACACAAGCCACCCAGTTCATGCATTTAAATTGAATGATTTACTCAAAGGGATTTGGGTCACTCTGTCAGCATTAGCCATTTTCCCCACATTTGAATATTTATATCATCATTCACAGGCCGTACAAAATCATCAACTTAAAAATTACCCCTGCATTGTATAGTAACATAGTAACATAGTAACATAGTTCATAAGGTTGAAAAAAGACCAAAGTCCATCAAGTTCAACCTATATACATATTGTGTCCCTACCGTGTTGATCCAGAGGAAGGCAAAAAACCCTTATGAAGCAGATGCCAATTGCCCCATACCAGGGGGAAAATTCCTTTCCGACTCCAAATATGGCAATCAGAATAAATCCCTGGATCAACGTTCTGTCCCTATTAATCTACTATCCATAACTTGTGATATTATTGCTTTCAAGAAACACGTCCAGGCTCCTTTTAAACTCTTTTATTGAGTTTACCATTACCACTTCCTCTGGCAGAGAGTTCCATAGTCTCACCGCTCTTACTGTAAAGAACCCCCGTCTGTGCTGGTGTAGAAACCTTCTTTCCTCCAGCCGTAGAGGATGTCCCCTTGTTATCCCACCATACATCCCCACATTGTGTATTGATTTATGTGATGACCCTCAGCCACCCCTACATGTAAATGAATGCCCCATTGCCCCCCACACCCTTGTGTATTGTCCTCATCCATTTTCTTTGAGAAATCCAGGTGCTGTGGTTGCAGTGGGATGTGTCCGATTGGTTGAACCTGGTCAAGTGACTCCACCAGCCAACCAGGCATTGGGATTGAGACCCGGCGGGGGTTAAGCTTCTCTTGCAGCCCTTGGTTCTTTTGATGTTCATTTTCTTTGAGAAATCCAGGTGCTGTGGTTGCAGTGGGATGTGTCCAGGCCAGGGCTTATCTTTGTACAGTATTTCCCCTGTCTCTGTTTTTGCATTGCCATTGGCCCTATTCTTTTGTGTTTTAGTTGTTTTTTTCCTGCTTCCACCTTTGCTGTTACTGAAGGCACAAGGCGTCACAGACCCTATCATCTCCAATAATACTAATGTATTTTCCTTCACTTATCATGAGTAGTTCTTCTTCTTTCCATAGCTTTAACATGTCCTGTTCAATCCCTTTTCTGTTGTGTTGTGTCTTTGAAGCTAACGTTCCCTCGCTTTTAGTCTCTACCGCTTCTGCTGGGAGACTGTTCCATTTCTCTACCACTCTAGGAGTAAAACTCCTTTACATTCCATCTAAGCCTCTAACTCACTAGTTTCAGATTATGACCTTGTTTAACCATATCTCCTCTTTTGAAACAAACATCCCTCCTGTGATTTGTTAAATGCCTTTAAGGATTTCCAGTATTTTCTCCAAGCTTATACATATCGAGATTCCCTAGTCTTTCCTGATCCTGAGCCTGCGTTATTCTTATCTACAATGGTAAGTTGAACATTTCCTTTCACTGTAACTCATCTAGTACTCATAGTTTCCTCAGAGAATTGTGTTGCTTCTTTACATGTAGAGATACATATATCAGCATTTCTTCCTTTTTTTTTTTCCTTCTTTACTTTTCTTTTCGCCATTGTCTTTATCCCTTTTCCGAAGGCTGGTATCTCTTACTCTTCTAGCCTATCCTCTCTCAGTGTGTTCCTCTTTTTTACCCAAGTGGTGTTTTTCTGTTCCAAGCTGATGGCCACAAAACACCCCTACGTCAGAGGGCTCAGCTAACAGCACAGACCTGTGGGATAAAACAAGCAGTGTGTCCTGCATCAATTTGTCTATTTTGTCACATTAACGGCTCGGTGGAGTTTGCTATCCCAGTTTGGAGTTAACGGAAGTATGGAAAATGCTACACCCAATCACACATGAAGTTTTGCCGAGCCAATAGAGATGCAACTCCCACCTAGGAAGTGACTTGACGTGGCACATTAAGGCACTTCACATTTTTTATCTTTTATGGAAATAAAATGAATTATTTAAGTGTGTGTGTATTATTATTATTATTATTTTTTTTAATATTCCTTTGGTATGTAGCTTTCTGCTTTCCCCCCTCCAGTGTGAGGATTTGTGGACAGTTGTACAAAAGCAAACATAGGGGTTTAATTTGAGTGAATTTTCAGCTCTGGCCAAGATAGTCCTGGCTATTTGTGGATTGTTGCTATAACAGACCACCTCAATATCAGAAGCAAGTCTACGGCAGAGACCTGATTTAAACTCCTTGACTTTGCTATACATTCTAATTGCCAAATTATTAATCCGTTTCTGCAGCGTAAAGAGCTTGGCTGGCCCTGTATAATGCATAGCTAAGTCAATGAGATGTCGCTGAAAAATCCCTGACCATTAAATTATGCACTATACAGGAACAGCACAGCCATTCTAGCAAGAGGAACCTGTAAGTCTGGGCAATATGAGCTCTCCCGTCAACCCTCCTTCCAGGGAATACTCTCCAATTAAGGAAGTGACTGCTGGAGAATTTCTTCTGCCTGCTGAGCCAAGACAGGCTTATCTTAGTCAAGCAGCAGCTGCCCCTCAGCCCTAGCATCCTGATTGGTAGGTGGTGTCACCTGACCAGGGCTGACCAATCAGAGCGAGGTGGACCTGGGCCGGCTGCTGATTGGTTGCTGGAGTCAGCTGACTAGGCTCAGCCAATCAGGGGCTGCCCCTCAGCCCTAGCGTCCTGATTGGTGGGTGTTGTCACCTGACCAGGGCTGACCAATCAGAGCGAGGGAAACCTGGGCTGGCTGCTGATTGGTCGCTGGGGTCAGCTGACTAGGCTCAGCCAATCAGGGGCTGCCCCTCAGCCCTAGCCTCCTGATTGGTAGGTGGTGTCACCTGACTAGGGCTGACCAATCAGAGCGAGGTGAACCTGGGCCGGCTGCTGATTGGTCGCTGGAGTCAGCTGACTAGGCTCAGCCAATCAGGGGCTGCCCCTCAGCCCTAGCCTCCTGATTGGTGGGTGGTGTCACCTGACCAGGGCTGACCAATCAGAGCGAGGGAAACCTGGGCCGGCTGCTGATTGGTCGCTGGGGTCAGCTGACTAGGCTCAGCCAATCAGGGGCTGCCCCTCAGCCCTAGCCTCCTGATTGGTGGGTGGTGTCACCTGACCAGGGCTGACCAATCAGAGCGAGGGATTCCTAGGCCGGCTGCTGATTGGTCGCTGGGGTCAGCTGACTAGGCTCAGCCAATCAGGGGCTGCCCCTCAGCCCTAGCCTCCTGATTGGTGGGTGGTGTCACCTGACCAGGGCTGACCAATCAGAGCGAGGGATTCCTAGGCCGGCTGCTGATTGGTCGCTCAGCCCTAGCCTCCTGATTGGTGGGTGGTGTCACCTGACCAGGGCTGACCAATCAGAGCGAGGGATTCCTAGGCCGGCTGCTGATTGGTCGCTGGAGTCAGCTGACTAGGCTCAGCCAATCAGGGGCTGCCCCTCAGCCCTAGCCTCCTGATTGGTGGGTGGTGTCACCTGACCAGCGCTGACCAATCAGAGCGAGGGATTCCTAGGCCGGCTGCTGATTGGTCGCTGGGGTCAGCTGACTAGGCTCAGCCAATCAGGGGCTGCCCCTCAGCCCTAGCCTCCTGATTGGTGGGTGGTGTCACCTGACCAGGTCTGACCAATCAGAGCGAAGGATTCCTGGGCCGGCTGCTGATTGGTCGCTGGAGTCAGCTGACAAGGCTCAGCCAATCAGGGGCTGCCCCTCAGCCCTAGCCTCCTGATTGCTTTGTATTATTATTTATGAATTATGAATTATGATTTATGAATTATGAATTAATATTTAATTGTTAAAGGAATCCTTAATAAATGCTGCTTGAATTTACGGGTATCACGAGCGACATTACTGGTGTGGGAACGAGCCGGCAGTAGCCAGAATCAAACTCACGAGCAACAGGGTGGAAGTCGAACACCTTAACCACAACTCTAAGTCAGAGATACTGAGAGGCACCCGTCTCAGTAGCATATTGGTTTAGGTGTTACGTGATTTTAGTTTAGCTTTAGGTGATTCCCTGAGGCTTATTTTTTACGTCACCACGTAGACCAAAATTTAAGCCGTATTGTCTCTGCCCCTACAAGCTACCATTCTTTAGTTTATTTAGAAGTCAGGCCAGCTGGAGGACTGTATTGTATAAAGGACTGATTTTCCAAGCTTTGCCATCCAGTCTCTGTAGCCTAATGGCTAAGGTGTTGTGCTTGGTACCTTGACGCCCTGAGTTCAATTCTCCTAGGCTTCAACTGTGTCTGCTCTGCTTTTTGGTTTTTAAGTAAGCACATAGACCAAAACATAAGCCATTTTGTCTTTGCCCTTGCAAGCCACCCTTCTTTAGTTTATTTAGTACATTTGTTTGGGAGTCAGGCTAGTTAAAGGGCTGTAAAAACTAAAAGATTGAAAACAGGGCCTTATACCTGTTCTCTGTGGTGCAATGGTAGAGATGTTGAATTGAGTTTTTGAGGTTTTGGGTTTAATTCACTCCAATTGATTTATTTGGTGTGTTTGTTTGGGAGGAAGGCACGCTACAAGATTGCAATGAGGTCAAAAACCAATGGATTGTTTGCAGGGGACAGGTTTGCTAGTGTCTGTAGTGTATATGCTACCCTTCTTTCGTTTATTAATTGTGTTTGTGAGGGAGACAAGCTAGGTGCCACTCCCATATGACTATGTAGAGTAATGGTTAAGGAGCTGAACCCCAGTGCTTAAGGTCCAGGGTTCAATTCCCTTGTGCTCCATCTGAACTTTCTCTGATCTCTCTTCTACATTTTTTTTGTTTGGTGAGGGAGAAAAAAGCTATTGTTAGCAACCAGGTAGACCAAAACACAAGCCACCCAGTTCATGCATTTAAATTGAATGATTTACTCAAAGGGATTTGGGTCACTCTGTCAGCATTAGCCATTTTCCCCACATTTGAATATTTATATCATCATTCACAGGCCGTACAAAATCATCAACTTAAAAATTACCCCTGCATTGTATAGTAACATAGTAACATAGTAACATAGTTCATAAGGTTGAAAAAAGACCAAAGTCCATCAAGTTCAACCTATATACATATTGTGTCCCTACCGTGTTGATCCAGAGGAAGGCAAAAAACCCTTATGAAGCAGATGCCAATTGCCCCATACCAGGGGGAAAATTCCTTTCCGACTCCAAATATGGCAATCAGAATAAATCCCTGGATCAACGTTCTGTCCCTATTAATCTACTATCCATAACTTGTGATATTATTGCTTTCAAGAAACACGTCCAGGCTCCTTTTAAACTCTTTTATTGAGTTTACCATTACCACTTCCTCTGGCAGAGAGTTCCATAGTCTCACCGCTCTTACTGTAAAGAACCCCCGTCTGTGCTGGTGTAGAAACCTTCTTTCCTCCAGCCGTAGAGGATGTCCCCTTGTTATCCCACCATACATCCCCACATTGTGTATTGATTTATGTGATGACCCTCAGCCACCCCTACATGTAAATGAATGCCCCATTGCCCCCCACACCCTTGTGTATTGTCCTCATCCATTTTCTTTGAGAAATCCAGGTGCTGTGGTTGCAGTGGGATGTGTCCGATTGGTTGAACCTGGTCAAGTGACTCCACCAGCCAACCAGGCATTGGGATTGAGACCCGGCGGGGGTTAAGCTTCACTTGCAGCCCTTGGTTCTTTTGATGTTCATTTTCTTTGAGAAATCCAGGTGCTGTGGTTGCAGTGGGATGTGTCCAGGCCAGGGCTTATCTTTGTACAGTATTTCCCCTGTCTCTGTTTTTGCATTGCCATTGGCCCTATTCTTTTGTGTTTTAGTTGTTTTTTTCCTGCTTCCACCTTTGCTGTTACTGAAGGCACAAGGCGTCACAGACCCTATCATCTCCAATAATACTAATGTATTTTCCTTCACTTATCATGAGTAGTTCTTCTTCTTTCCATAGCTTTAACATGTCCTGTTCAATCCCTTTTCTGTTGTGTTGTGTCTTTGAAGCTAACGTTCCCTCGCTTTTAGTCTCTACCGCTTCTGCTGGGAGACTGTTCCATTTCTCTACCACTCTAGGAGTAAAACTCCTTTACATTCCATCTAAGCCTCTAACTCACTAGTTTCAGATTATGACCTTGTTTAACCATATCTCCTCTTTTGAAACAAACATCCCTCCTGTGATTTGTTAAATGCCTTTAAGGATTTCCAGTATTTTCTCCAAGCTTATACATATCGAGATTCCCTAGTCTTTCCTGATCCTGAGCCTGCGTTATTCTTATCTACAATGGTAAGTTGAACATTTCCTTTCACTGTAACTCATCTAGTACTCATAGTTTCCTCAGAGAATTGTGTTGCTTCTTTACATGTAGAGATACATATATCAGCATTTCTTCCTTTTTTTTTTCCTTCTTTACTTTTCTTTTCGCCATTGTCTTTATCCCTTTTCCGAAGGCTGGTATCTCTTACTCTTCTAGCCTATCCTCTCTCATTGTGTTCCTCTTTTTTACCCAAGTGGTGTTTTTCTGTTCCAAGCTGATGGCCACAAAACACCCCTACGTCAGAGGGCTCAGCTAACAGCACAGACCTGTGGGATAAAACAAGCAGTGTGTCCTGCATCAATTTGTCTATTTTGTCACATTAACGGCTCGGTGGAGTTTGCTATCCCAGTTTGGAGTTAACGGAAGTATGGAAAATGCTACACCCAATCACACATGAAGTTTTGCCGAGCCAATAGAGACGCAACTCCCACCTAGGAAGTGACTTGACGTGGCACATTAAGGCACTTCACATTTTTTATCTTTTATGGAAATAAAATGAATTATTTAAGTGTGTGTGTATTATTATTATTATTTTTTTAATATTCCTTTGGTATGTAGCTTTCTGCTTTCCCCCCTCCAGTGTGAGGATTTGTGGACAGTTGTACAAAAGCATGTGGACAGTTGTACAAAAGCAAACATAGGGGTTTAATTTGAGTGAATTTTCAGCTCTGGCCAAGATAGTCCTGGCTATTTGTGGATTGTTGCTATAACAGACCACCTCAATATCAGAAGCAAGTCTACGGCAGAGACCTGATTTAAACTCCTTGACTTTGCTATACATTCTAATTGCCAAATTATTAATCCGTTTCTGCAGCGTAAAGAGCTTGGCTGGCCCTGTATAATGCATAGCTAAGTCAATGAGATGTCGCTGAAAAATCCCTGACCATTAAATTATGCACTATACAGGAACAGCACAGCCATTCTAGCAAGAGGAACCTGTAAGTCTGGGCAATATGAGCTCTCCCGTCAACCCTCCTTCCAGGGAATACTCTCCAATTAAGGAAGTGACTGCTGGAGAATTTCTTCTGCCTGCTGAGCCAAGACAGGCTTATCTTAGTCAAGCAGCAGCTGCCCCTCAGCCCTAGCATCCTGATTGGTAGGTGGTGTCACCTGACCAGGGCTGACCAATCAGAGCGAGGTGGACCTGGGCCGGCTGCTGATTGGTTGCTGGAGTCAGCTGACTAGGCTCAGCCAATCAGGGGCTGCCCCTCAGCCCTAGCGTCCTGATTGGTGGGTGTTGTGACCTGACCAGGGCTGACCAATCAGAGCGAGGGAAACCTGGGCTGGCTGCTGATTGGTCGCTGGGGTCAGCTGACTAGGCTCAGCCCTAGCCTCCTGATTGGTAGGTGGTGTCACCTGACTAGGGCTGACCAATCAGAGCGAGGTGAACCTGGGCCGGCTGCTGATTGGTCGCTGGAGTCAGCTGACTAGGCTCAGCCAATCAGGGGCTGCCCCTCAGCCCTAGCCTCCTGATTGGTGGGTGGTGTCACCTGACCAGGGCTGACCAATCAGAGCGAGGGAAACCTGGGCCGGCTGCTGATTGGTCGCTGGGGTCAGCTGACTAGGCTCAGCCAATCAGGGGCTGCCCCTCAGCCCTAGCCTCCTGATTGGTGGGTGGTGTCACCTGACCAGGGCTGACCAATCAGAGCGAGGGATTCCTAGGCCGGCTGCTGATTGGTCGCTGGGGTCAGCTGACTAGGCTCAGCCAATCAGGGGCTGCCCCTCAGCCCTAGCCTCCTGATTGGTGGGTGGTGTCACCTGACCAGGGCTGACCAATCAGAGCGAGGGATTCCTAGGCCGGCTGCTGATTGGTCGCTCAGCCCTAGCCTCCTGATTGGTGGGTGGTGTCACCTGACCAGGTCTGACCAATCAGAGCGAAGGATTCCTGGGCCGGCTGCTGATTGGTCGCTGGAGTCAGCTGACAAGGCTCAGCCAATCAGGGGCTGCCCCTCAGCCCTAGCCTCCTGATTGCTTTGTATTATTATTTATGAATTATGAATTATGATTTATGAATTATGAATTAATATTTAATTGTTAAAGGAATCCTTAATAAATGCTGCTTGAATTTACGGGTATCACGAGCGACATTACTGGTGTGGGAACGAGCCGGCAGTAGCCAGAATCAAACTCACGAGCAACAGGGTGGAAGTCGAACACCTTAACCACAACTCTAAGTCAGAGATACTGAGAGGAACCCGTCTCAGTAGCATATTGGTTTAGGTGTTACGTGATTTTAGTTTAGCTTTAGGTGATTCCCTGAGGCTTATTTTTTACGTCACCACGTAGACCAAAATTTAAGCCGTATTGTCTCTGCCCCTACAAGCTACCATTCTTTAGTTTATTTAGAAGTCAGGCCAGCTGGAGGACTGTATTGTATAAAGGACTGATTTTCCAAGCTTTGCCATCCAGTCTCTGTAGCCTAATGGCTAAGGTGTTGTGCTTGGTACCTTGACGCCCTGAGTTCAATTCCCCTAGGCTTCAACTGTGTCTGCTCTGCTTTTTGGTTTTTAAGTAAGCACATAGACCAAAACATAAGCCATTTTGTCTTTGCCCTTGCAAGCCACCCTTCTTTAGTTTATTTAGTACATTTGTTTGGGAGTCAGGCTAGTTAAAGGGCTGTAAAAACTAAAAGATTGAAAACAGGGCCTTATACCTGTTCTCTGTGGTGCAATGGTAGAGATGTTGAATTGAGTTTTTGAGGTTTTGGGTTTAATTCACTCCAATTGATTTATTTGGTGTTTTTTTTTGGGAGGAAGGCACGCTACAAGATTGCAATGAGGTCAAAAACCAATGGATTGTTTGCAGGGGACAGGTTTGCTAGTGTCTGTAGTGTATATGCTACCCTTCTTTCGTTTATTAATTGTGTTTGTGAGGGAGACAAGCTAGGTGCCACTCCCATATGACTATGTAGAGTAATGGTTAAGGAGCTGAACCCCAGTGCTTAAGGTCCAGGGTTCAATTCCCTTGTGCTCCATCTGAACTTTCTCTGATCTCTCTTCTACATTTTTTTTGTTTGGTGAGGGAGAAAAAAGCTATTGTTAGCAACCAGGTAGACCAAAACACAAGCCACCCAGTTCATGCATTTAAATTGAATGATTTACTCAAAGGGATTTGGGTCACTCTGTCAGCATTAGCCATTTTCCCCACATTTGAATATTTATATCATCATTCACAGGCCGTACAAAATCATCAACTTAAAAATTACCCCTGCATTGTATAGTAACATAGTAACATAGTAACATAGTTCATAAGGTTGAAAAAAGACCAAAGTCCATCAAGTTCAACCTATATACATATTGTGTCCCTACCGTGTTGATCCAGAGGAAGGCAAAAAACCCTTATGAAGCAGATGCCAATTGCCCCATACCAGGGGGAAAATTCCTTTCCGACTCCAAATATGGCAATCAGAATAAATCCCTGGATCAACGTTCTGTCCCTATTAATCTACTATCCATAACTTGTGATATTATTGCTTTCAAGAAACACGTCCAGGCTCCTTTTAAACTCTTTTATTGAGTTTACCATTACCACTTCCTCTGGCAGAGAGTTCCATAGTCTCACCGCTCTTACTGTAAAGAACCCCCGTCTGTGCTGGTGTAGAAACCTTCTTTCCTCCAGCCGTAGAGGATGTCCCCTTGTTATCCCACCATACATCCCCACATTGTGTATTGATTTATGTGATGACCCTCAGCCACCCCTACATGTAAATGAATGCCCCATTGCCCCCCACACCCTTGTGTATTGTCCTCATCCATTTTCTTTGAGAAATCCAGGTGCTGTGGTTGCAGTGGGATGTGTCCGATTGGTTGAACCTGGTCAAGTGACTCCACCAGCCAACCAGGCATTGGGATTGAGACCCGGCGGGGGTTAAGCTTCTCTTGCAGCCCTTGGTTCTTTTGATGTTCATTTTCTTTGAGAAATCCAGGTGCTGTGGTTGCAGTGGGATGTGTCCAGGCCAGGGCTTATCTTTGTACAGTATTTCCCCTGTCTCTGTTTTTGCATTGCCATTGGCCCTATTCTTTTGTGTTTTAGTTGTTTTTTTCCTGCTTCCACCTTTGCTGTTACTGAAGGCACAAGGCGTCACAGACCCTATCATCTCCAATAATACTAATGTATTTTCCTTCACTTATCATGAGTAGTTCTTCTTCTTTCCATAGCTTTAACATGTCCTGTTCAATCCCTTTTCTGTTGTGTTGTGTCTTTGAAGCTAACGTTCCCTCGCTTTTAGTCTCTACCGCTTCTGCTGGGAGACTGTTCCATTTCTCTACCACTCTAGGAGTAAAACTCCTTTACATTCCATCTAAGCCTCTAACTCACTAGTTTCAGATTATGACCTTGTTTAACCATATCTCCTCTTTTGAAACAAACATCCCTCCTGTGATTTGTTAAATGCCTTTAAGGATTTCCAGTATTTTCTCCAAGCTTATACATATCGAGATTCCCTAGTCTTTCCTGATCCTGAGCCTGCGTTATTCTTATCTACAATGGTAAGTTGAACATTTCCTTTCACTGTAACTCATCTAGTACTCATAGTTTCCTCAGAGAATTGTGTTGCTTCTTTACATGTAGAGATACATATATCAGCATTTCTTCCTTTTTTTTTTTCCTTCTTTACTTTTCTTTTCGCCATTGTCTTTATCCCTTTTCCGAAGGCTGGTATCTCTTACTCTTCTAGCCTATCCTCTCTCAGTGTGTTCCTCTTTTTTACCCAAGTGGTGTTTTTCTGTTCCAAGCTGATGGCCACAAAACACCCCTACGTCAGAGGGCTCAGCTAACAGCACAGACCTGTGGGATAAAACAAGCAGTGTGTCCTGCATCAATTTGTCTATTTTGTCACATTAACGGCTCGGTGGAGTTTGCTATCCCAGTTTGGAGTTAACGGAAGTATGGAAAATGCTACACCCAATCACACATGAAGTTTTGCCGAGCCAATAGAGATGCAACTCCCACCTAGGAAGTGACTTGACGTGGCACATTAAGGCACTTCACATTTTTTATCTTTTATGGAAATAAAATGAATTATTTAAGTGTGTGTGTATTATTATTATTATTATTTTTTTTAATATTCCTTTGGTATGTAGCTTTCTGCTTTCCCCCCTCCAGTGTGAGGATTTGTGGACAGTTGTACAAAAGCAAACATAGGGGTTTAATTTGAGTGAATTTTCAGCTCTGGCCAAGATAGTCCTGGCTATTTGTGGATTGTTGCTATAACAGACCACCTCAATATCAGAAGCAAGTCTACGGCAGAGACCTGATTTAAACTCCTTGACTTTGCTATACATTCTAATTGCCAAATTATTAATCCGTTTCTGCAGCGTAAAGAGCTTGGCTGGCCCTGTATAATGCATAGCTAAGTCAATGAGATGTCGCTGAAAAATCCCTGACCATTAAATTATGCACTATACAGGAACAGCACAGCCATTCTAGCAAGAGGAACCTGTAAGTCTGGGCAATATGAGCTCTCCCGTCAACCCTCCTTCCAGGGAATACTCTCCAATTAAGGAAGTGACTGCTGGAGAATTTCTTCTGCCTGCTGAGCCAAGACAGGCTTATCTTAGTCAAGCAGCAGCTGCCCCTCAGCCCTAGCATCCTGATTGGTAGGTGGTGTCACCTGACCAGGGCTGACCAATCAGAGCGAGGTGGACCTGGGCCGGCTGCTGATTGGTTGCTGGAGTCAGCTGACTAGGCTCAGCCAATCAGGGGCTGCCCCTCAGCCCTAGCGTCCTGATTGGTGGGTGTTGTCACCTGACCAGGGCTGACCAATCAGAGCGAGGGAAACCTGGGCTGGCTGCTGATTGGTCGCTGGGGTCAGCTGACTAGGCTCAGCCAATCAGGGGCTGCCCCTCAGCCCTAGCCTCCTGATTGGTAGGTGGTGTCACCTGACTAGGGCTGACCAATCAGAGCGAGGTGAACCTGGGCCGGCTGCTGATTGGTCGCTGGAGTCAGCTGACTAGGCTCAGCCAATCAGGGGCTGCCCCTCAGCCCTAGCCTCCTGATTGGTGGGTGGTGTCACCTGACCAGGGCTGACCAATCAGAGCGAGGGAAACCTGGGCCGGCTGCTGATTGGTCGCTGGGGTCAGCTGACTAGGCTCAGCCAATCAGGGGCTGCCCCTCAGCCCTAGCCTCCTGATTGGTGGGTGGTGTCACCTGACCAGGGCTGACCAATCAGAGCGAGGGATTCCTAGGCCGGCTGCTGATTGGTCGCTGGGGTCAGCTGACTAGGCTCAGCCAATCAGGGGCTGCCCCTCAGCCCTAGCCTCCTGATTGGTGGGTGGTGTCACCTGACCAGGGCTGACCAATCAGAGCGAGGGATTCCTAGGCCGGCTGCTGATTGGTCGCTCAGCCCTAGCCTCCTGATTGGTGGGTGGTGTCACCTGACCAGGGCTGACCAATCAGAGCGAGGGATTCCTAGGCCGGCTGCTGATTGGTCGCTGGAGTCAGCTGACTAGGCTCAGCCAATCAGGGGCTGCCCCTCAGCCCTAGCCTCCTGATTGGTGGGTGGTGTCACCTGACCAGCGCTGACCAATCAGAGCGAGGGATTCCTAGGCCGGCTGCTGATTGGTCGCTGGGGTCAGCTGACTAGGCTCAGCCAATCAGGGGCTGCCCCTCAGCCCTAGCCTCCTGATTGGTGGGTGGTGTCACCTGACCAGGTCTGACCAATCAGAGCGAAGGATTCCTGGGCCGGCTGCTGATTGGTCGCTGGAGTCAGCTGACAAGGCTCAGCCAATCAGGGGCTGCCCCTCAGCCCTAGCCTCCTGATTGCTTTGTATTATTATTTATGAATTATGAATTATGATTTATGAATTATGAATTAATATTTAATTGTTAAAGGAATCCTTAATAAATGCTGCTTGAATTTACGGGTATCACGAGCGACATTACTGGTGTGGGAACGAGCCGGCAGTAGCCAGAATCAAACTCACGAGCAACAGGGTGGAAGTCGAACACCTTAACCACAACTCTAAGTCAGAGATACTGAGAGGCACCCGTCTCAGTAGCATATTGGTTTAGGTGTTACGTGATTTTAGTTTAGCTTTAGGTGATTCCCTGAGGCTTATTTTTTACGTCACCACGTAGACCAAAATTTAAGCCGTATTGTCTCTGCCCCTACAAGCTACCATTCTTTAGTTTATTTAGAAGTCAGGCCAGCTGGAGGACTGTATTGTATAAAGGACTGATTTTCCAAGCTTTGCCATCCAGTCTCTGTAGCCTAATGGCTAAGGTGTTGTGCTTGGTACCTTGACGCCCTGAGTTCAATTCCCCTAGGCTTCAACTGTGTCTGCTCTGCTTTTTGGTTTTTAAGTAAGCACATAGACCAAAACATAAGCCATTTTGTCTTTGCCCTTGCAAGCCACCCTTCTTTAGTTTATTTAGTACATTTGTTTGGGAGTCAGGCTAGTTAAAGGGCTGTAAAAACTAAAAGATTGAAAACAGGGCCTTATACCTGTTCTCTGTGGTGCAATGGTAGAGATGTTGAATTGAGTTTTTGAGGTTTTGGGTTTAATTCACTCCAATTGATTTATTTGGTGTGTTTGTTTGGGAGGAAGGCACGCTACAAGATTGCAATGAGGTCAAAAACCAATGGATTGTTTGCAGGGGACAGGTTTGCTAGTGTCTGTAGTGTATATGCTACCCTTCTTTCGTTTATTAATTGTGTTTGTGAGGGAGACAAGCTAGGTGCCACTCCCATATGACTATGTAGAGTAATGGTTAAGGAGCTGAACCCCAGTGCTTAAGGTCCAGGGTTCAATTCCCTTGTGCTCCATCTGAACTTTCTCTGATCTCTCTTCTACATTTTTTTTGTTTGGTGAGGGAGAAAAAAGCTATTGTTAGCAACCAGGTAGACCAAAACACAAGCCACCCAGTTCATGCATTTAAATTGAATGATTTACTCAAAGGGATTTGGGTCACTCTGTCAGCATTAGCCATTTTCCCCACATTTGAATATTTATATCATCATTCACAGGCCGTACAAAATCATCAACTTAAAAATTACCCCTGCATTGTATAGTAACATAGTAACATAGTAACATAGTTCATAAGGTTGAAAAAAGACCAAAGTCCATCAAGTTCAACCTATATACATATTGTGTCCCTACCGTGTTGATCCAGAGGAAGGCAAAAAACCCTTATGAAGCAGATGCCAATTGCCCCATACCAGGGGGAAAATTCCTTTCCGACTCCAAATATGGCAATCAGAATAAATCCCTGGATCAACGTTCTGTCCCTATTAATCTACTATCCATAACTTGTGATATTATTGCTTTCAAGAAACACGTCCAGGCTCCTTTTAAACTCTTTTATTGAGTTTACCATTACCACTTCCTCTGGCAGAGAGTTCCATAGTCTCACCGCTCTTACTGTAAAGAACCCCCGTCTGTGCTGGTGTAGAAACCTTCTTTCCTCCAGCCGTAGAGGATGTCCCCTTGTTATCCCACCATACATCCCCACATTGTGTATTGATTTATGTGATGACCCTCAGCCACCCCTACATGTAAATGAATGCCCCATTGCCCCCCACACCCTTGTGTATTGTCCTCATCCATTTTCTTTGAGAAATCCAGGTGCTGTGGTTGCAGTGGGATGTGTCCGATTGGTTGAACCTGGTCAAGTGACTCCACCAGCCAACCAGGCATTGGGATTGAGACCCGGCGGGGGTTAAGCTTCACTTGCAGCCCTTGGTTCTTTTGATGTTCATTTTCTTTGAGAAATCCAGGTGCTGTGGTTGCAGTGGGATGTGTCCAGGCCAGGGCTTATCTTTGTACAGTATTTCCCCTGTCTCTGTTTTTGCATTGCCATTGGCCCTATTCTTTTGTGTTTTAGTTGTTTTTTTCCTGCTTCCACCTTTGCTGTTACTGAAGGCACAAGGCGTCACAGACCCTATCATCTCCAATAATACTAATGTATTTTCCTTCACTTATCATGAGTAGTTCTTCTTCTTTCCATAGCTTTAACATGTCCTGTTCAATCCCTTTTCTGTTGTGTTGTGTCTTTGAAGCTAACGTTCCCTCGCTTTTAGTCTCTACCGCTTCTGCTGGGAGACTGTTCCATTTCTCTACCACTCTAGGAGTAAAACTCCTTTACATTCCATCTAAGCCTCTAACTCACTAGTTTCAGATTATGACCTTGTTTAACCATATCTCCTCTTTTGAAACAAACATCCCTCCTGTGATTTGTTAAATGCCTTTAAGGATTTCCAGTATTTTCTCCAAGCTTATACATATCGAGATTCCCTAGTCTTTCCTGATCCTGAGCCTGCGTTATTCTTATCTACAATGGTAAGTTGAACATTTCCTTTCACTGTAACTCATCTAGTACTCATAGTTTCCTCAGAGAATTGTGTTGCTTCTTTACATGTAGAGATACATATATCAGCATTTCTTCCTTTTTTTTTTCCTTCTTTACTTTTCTTTTCGCCATTGTCTTTATCCCTTTTCCGAAGGCTGGTATCTCTTACTCTTCTAGCCTATCCTCTCTCATTGTGTTCCTCTTTTTTACCCAAGTGGTGTTTTTCTGTTCCAAGCTGATGGCCACAAAACACCCCTACGTCAGAGGGCTCAGCTAACAGCACAGACCTGTGGGATAAAACAAGCAGTGTGTCCTGCATCAATTTGTCTATTTTGTCACATTAACGGCTCGGTGGAGTTTGCTATCCCAGTTTGGAGTTAACGGAAGTATGGAAAATGCTACACCCAATCACACATGAAGTTTTGCCGAGCCAATAGAGACGCAACTCCCACCTAGGAAGTGACTTGACGTGGCACATTAAGGCACTTCACATTTTTTATCTTTTATGGAAATAAAATGAATTATTTAAGTGTGTGTGTATTATTATTATTATTTTTTTAATATTCCTTTGGTATGTAGCTTTCTGCTTTCCCCCCTCCAGTGTGAGGATTTGTGGACAGTTGTACAAAAGCAAACATAGGGGTTTAATTTGAGTGAATTTTCAGCTCTGGCCAAGATAGTCCTGGCTATTTGTGGATTGTTGCTATAACAGACCACCTCAATATCAGAAGCAAGTCTACGGCAGAGACCTGATTTAAACTCCTTGACTTTGCTATACATTCTAATTGCCAAATTATTAATCCGTTTCTGCAGCGTAAAGAGCTTGGCTGGCCCTGTATAATGCATAGCTAAGTCAATGAGATGTCGCTGAAAAATCCCTGACCATTAAATTATGCACTATACAGGAACAGCACAGCCATTCTAGCAAGAGGAACCTGTAAGTCTGGGCAATATGAGCTCTCCCGTCAACCCTCCTTCCAGGGAATACTCTCCAATTAAGGAAGTGACTGCTGGAGAATTTCTTCTGCCTGCTGAGCCAAGACAGGCTTATCTTAGTCAAGCAGCAGCTGCCCCTCAGCCCTAGCATCCTGATTGGTAGGTGGTGTCACCTGACCAGGGCTGACCAATCAGAGCGAGGTGGACCTGGGCCGGCTGCTGATTGGTTGCTGGAGTCAGCTGACTAGGCTCAGCCAATCAGGGGCTGCCCCTCAGCCCTAGCGTCCTGATTGGTGGGTGTTGTGACCTGACCAGGGCTGACCAATCAGAGCGAGGGAAACCTGGGCTGGCTGCTGATTGGTCGCTGGGGTCAGCTGACTAGGCTCAGCCAATCAGGGGCTGCCCCTCAGCCCTAGCCTCCTGATTGGTAGGTGGTGTCACCTGACTAGGGCTGACCAATCAGAGCGAGGTGAACCTGGGCCGGCTGCTGATTGGTCGCTGGAGTCAGCTGACTAGGCTCAGCCAATCAGGGGCTGCCCCTCAGCCCTAGCCTCCTGATTGGTGGGTGGTGTCACCTGACCAGGGCTGACCAATCAGAGCGAGGGAAACCTGGGCCGGCTGCTGATTGGTCGCTGGGGTCAGCTGACTAGGCTCAGCCAATCAGGGGCTGCCCCTCAGCCCTAGCCTCCTGATTGGTGGGTGGTGTCACCTGACCAGGGCTGACCAATCAGAGCGAGGGATTCCTAGGCCGGCTGGTGATTGGTCGCTGGGGTCAGCTGACTAGGCTCAGCCAATCAGGGGCTGCCCCTCAGCCATAGCCTCCTGATTGGTGGGTGGTGTCACCTGACCAGGGCTGACCAATCAGAGCGAGGGATTCCTAGGCCGGCTGCTGATTGGTCGCTGGGGTCAGCTGACTAGGCTCAGCCAATCAGGGGCTGCCCCTCAGCCCTAGCCTCCTGATTGGTGGGTGGTGTCACCTGACCAGGGCTGACCAATCAGAGCGAGGGATTCCTAGGCCGGCTGCTGATTGGTCGCTGGAGTCAGCTGACAAGGCTCAGCCAATCAGGGGCTGCCCCTCAGCCCTAGCCTCCTGATTGCTTTGTATTATTATTTATGAATTATGAATTATGATTTATGAATTATGAATTAATATTTAATTGTTAAAGGAATCCTTAATAAATGCTGCTTGAATTTACGGGTATCACGAGCGACATTACTGGTGTGGGAACGAGCCGGCAGTAGCCAGAATCAAACTCACGAGCAACAGGGTGGAAGTCGAACACCTTAACCACAACTCTAAGTCAGAGATACTGAGAGGCACCCGTCTCAGTAGCATATTGGTTTAGGTGTTACGTGATTTTAGTTTAGCTTTAGGTGATTCCCTGAGGCTTATTTTTTACGTCACCACGTAGACCAAAATTTAAGCCGTATTGTCTCTGCCCCTACAAGCTACCATTCTTTAGTTTATTTAGAAGTCAGGCCAGCTGGAGGACTGTATTGTATAAAGGACTGATTTTCCAAGCTTTGCCATCCAGTCTCTGTAGCCTAATGGCTAAGGTGTTGTGCTTGGTACCTTGACGCCCTGAGTTCAATTCCCCTAGGCTTCAACTGTGTCTGCTCTGCTTTTTGGTTTTTAAGTAAGCACATAGACCAAAACATAAGCCATTTTGTCTTTGCCCTTGCAAGCCACCCTTCTTTAGTTTATTTAGTACATTTGTTTGGGAGTCAGGCTAGTTAAAGGGCTGTAAAAACTAAAAGATTGAAAACAGGGCCTTATACCTGTTCTCTGTGGTGCAATGGTAGAGATGTTGAATTGAGTTTTTGAGGTTTTGGGTTTAATTCACTCCAATTGATTTATTTGGTGTGTTTGTTTGGGAGGAAGGCACGCTACAAGATTGCAATGAGGTCAAAAACCAATGGTTTGTTTGCAGGGGACAGGTTTGCTAGTGTCTGTAGTGTATATGCTACCCTTCTTTCGTTTATTAATTGTGTTTGTGAGGGAGACAAGCTAGGTGCCACTCCCATATGACTATGTAGAGTAATGGTTAAGGAGCTGAACCCCAGTGCTTAAGGTCCAGGGTTCAATTCCCTTGTGCTCCATCTGATCTCTCTTCTACATTTTTTTTGTTTGGTGAGGGAGAAAAAAGCTATTGTTAGCAACCAGGTAGACCAAAACACAAGCCACCCAGTTCATGCATTTAAATTGAATGATTTACTCAAAGGGATTTGGGTCACTCTGTCAGCATTAGCCATTTTCCCCACATTTGAATATTTATATCATCATTCACAGGCCGTACAAAATCATCAACTTAAAAATTACCCCTGCATTGTATAGTAACATAGTAACATAGTAACATAGTTCATAAGGTTGAAAAAAGACCAAAGTCCATCAAGTTCAACCTATATACATATTGTGTCCCTACCGTGTTGATCCAGAGGAAGGCAAAAAACCCTTATGAAGCAGATGCCAATTGCCCCATACCAGGGGGAAAATTCCTTTCCGACTCCAAATATGGCAATCAGAATAAATCCCTGGATCAACGTTCTGTCCCTATTAATCTACTATCCATAACTTGTGATATTATTGCTTTCAAGAAACACGTCCAGGCTCCTTTTAAACTCTTTTATTGAGTTTACCATTACCACTTCCTCTGGCAGAGAGTTCCATAGTCTCACCGCTCTTACTGTAAAGAACCCCCGTCTGTGCTGGTGTAGAAACCTTCTTTCCTCCAGCCGTAGAGGATGTCCCCTTGTTATCCCACCATACATCCCCACATTGTGTATTGATTTATGTGATGACCCTCAGCCACCCCTACATGTAAATGAATGCCCCATTGCCCCCCACACCCTTGTGTATTGTCCTCATCCATTTTCTTTGAGAAATCCAGGTGCTGTGGTTGCAGTGGGATGTGTCCGATTGGTTGAACCTGGTCAAGTGACTCCACCAGCCAACCAGGCATTGGGATTGAGACCCGGCGGGGGTTAAGCTTCTCTTGCAGCCCTTGGTTCTTTTGATGTTCATTTTCTTTGAGAAATCCAGGTGCTGTGGTTGCAGTGGGATGTGTCCAGGCCAGGGCTTATCTTTGTACAGTATTTCCCCTGTCTCTGTTTTTGCATTGCCATTGGCCCTATTCTTTTGTGTTTTAGTTGTTTTTTTCCTGCTTCCACCTTTGCTGTTACTGAAGGCACAAGGCGTCACAGACCCTATCATCTCCAATAATACTAATGTATTTTCCTTCACTTATCATGAGTAGTTCTTCTTCTTTCCATAGCTTTAACATGTCCTGTTCAATCCCTTTTCTGTTGTGTTGTGTCTTTGAAGCTAACGTTCCCTCGCTTTTAGTCTCTACCGCTTCTGCTGGGAGACTGTTCCATTTCTCTACCACTCTAGGAGTAAAACTCCTTTACATTCCATCTAAGCCTCTAACTCACTAGTTTCAGATTATGACCTTGTTTAACCATATCTCCTCTTTTGAAACAAACATCCCTCCTGTGATTTGTTAAATGCCTTTAAGGATTTCCAGTATTTTCTCCAAGCTTATACATATCGAGATTCCCTAGTCTTTCCTGATCCTGAGCCTGCGTTATTCTTATCTACAATGGTAAGTTGAACATTTCCTTTCACTGTAACTCATCTAGTACTCATAGTTTCCTCAGAGAATTGTGTTGCTTCTTTACATGTAGAGATACATATATCAGCATTTCTTCCTTTTTTTTTTTCCTTCTTTACTTTTCTTTTCGCCATTGTCTTTATCCCTTTTCCGAAGGCTGGTATCTCTTACTCTTCTAGCCTATCCTCTCTCATTGTGTTCCTCTTTTTTACCCAAGTGGTGTTTTTCTGTTCCAAGCTGATGGCCACAAAACACCCCTACGTCAGAGGGCTCAGCTAACAGCACAGACCTGTGGGATAAAACAAGCAGTGTGTCCTGCATCAATTTGTCTATTTTGTCACATTAACGGCTCGGTGGAGTTTGCTATCCCAGTTTGGAGTTAACGGAAGTATGGAAAATGCTACACCCAATCACACATGAAGTTTTGCCGAGCCAATAGAGACGCAACTCCCACCTAGGAAGTGACTTGACGTGGCACATTAAGGCACTTCACATTTTTTATCTTTTATGGAAATAAAATGAATTATTTAAGTGTGTGTGTATTATTATTATTATTTTTTTTAATATTCCTTTGGTATGTAGCTTTCTGCTTTCCCCCCTCCAGTGTGAGGATTTGTGGACAGTTGTACAAAAGCAAACATAGGGGTTTAATTTGAGTGAATTTTCAGCTCTGGCCAAGATAGTCCTGGCTATTTGTGGATTGTTGCTATAACAGACCACCTCAATATCAGAAGCAAGTCTACGGCAGAGACCTGATTTAAACTCCTTGACTTTGCTATACATTCTAATTGCCAAATTATTAATCCGTTTCTGCAGCGTAAAGAGCTTGGCTGGCCCTGTATAATGCATAGCTAAGTCAATGAGATGTCGCTGAAAAATCCCTGACCATTAAATTATGCACTATACAGGAACAGCACAGCCATTCTAGCAAGAGGAACCTGTAAGTCTGGGCAATATGAGCTCTCCCGTCAACCCTCCTTCCAGGGAATACTCTCCAATTAAGGAAGTGACTGCTGGAGAATTTCTTCTGCCTGCTGAGCCAAGACAGGCTTATCTTAGTCAAGCAGCAGCTGCCCCTCAGCCCTAGCATCCTGATTGGTAGGTGGTGTCACCTGACCAGGGCTGACCAATCAGAGCGAGGTGGACCTGGGCCGGCTGCTGATTGGTTGCTGGAGTCAGCTGACTAGGCTCAGCCAATCAGGGGCTGCCCCTCAGCCCTAGCGTCCTGATTGGTGGGTGGTGTCACCTGACCAGGGCTGACCAATCAGAGCGAGGGAAACCTGGGCTGGCTGCTGATTGGTCGCTGGGGTCAGCTGACTAGGCTCAGCCAATCAGGGGCTGCCCCTCAGCCCTAGCCTCCTGATTGGTAGGTGGTGTCACCTGACTAGGGCTGACCAATCAGAGCGAGGTGAACCTGGGCCGGCTGCTGATTGGTCGCTGGAGTCAGCTGACTAGGCTCAGCCAATCAGGGGATGCCCCTCAGCCCTAGCGTCCTGATTGGTGGGTGTTGTCACCTGACCAGGGCTGACCAATCAGAGCGAGGGAAACCTGGGCCGGCTGCTGATTGGTCGCTGGGGTCAGCTGACTAGGCTCAGCCAATCAGGGGCTGCCCCTCAGCCCTAGCCTCCTGATTGGTGGGTGGTGTCACCTGACCAGGGCTGACCAATCAGAGCGAGGGATTCCTAGGCCGGCTGCTGATTGGTCGCTGGGGTCAGCTGACTAGGCTCAGCCAATCAGGGGCTGCCCCTCAGCCCTAGCCTCCTGATTGGTGGGTGGTGTCACCTGACCAGGGCTGACCAATCAGAGCGAGGGATTCCTAGGCCGGCTGCTGATTGGTCACTCAGCCCTAGCCTCCTGATTGGTGGGTGGTGTCACCTGACCAGGGCTGACCAATCAGAGCGAGGGATTCCTAGGCCGGCTAGGAATTGGAGGGTGGCTCCCATACACCCCTCTGCCTCCTCCCCCCTCCCATACACCGCTCTGCCTCTCTACCCGGCTCCGTTACTGAAGGCACTTTCATTGCAGCTTCATAGAAGCCACAGTGTAAGTGAAGTGATGTATGGGAGGGGGGAGGAGGCAGATGGGAGGGGGAGAGAGACGGAAGTGAGAGACCGGCCGACAGTGAGGGGAATCCAGGTCTCCTGCAGCGTTGCGGCGGATCTGGATTCCGTGTTATAATACGATCTCTGTTTGAGGTCGGATTATATAAGGAGAGGAGTTTTTCAGAGCATTTGCTCTGAAAAAAACCTCTTTTTATAATCGATAAAAATCGATCCGATTAATCGATAATGAAAATCGTTGACAACGATTTTCATTATCGATTATTATCGATTTTATCGATTAGTTGTTTCAGCCCTAATATATATATATGATTGTTAACAGCAATCACATTCCTATCATGCCCAGGCATACCCAGATTCCAGGATGTACTCGCAGACTTGGCATGATAGGAGTATGATTGCCCTATCTACCCCTTCTCACTCCCTTCTGCCCTATCAACCCCTTCTCACTCCCTTCTCCCTATCTACCCCCTCCTAACTATCTACCCTCTCCCTCTTTGAAGTTCACTTACCTTTCAGGTGTCCTGCGGTGGGAGTGCAAGGCCTCTGTCTCCCAGCTCTGCCACTGTATGGAACAGTATAGAGCAGGGCTTGACAAATTTGTTGTGAATCTAGGCGCCAGGTAAAAAAGTTAGGAGCCAGGATTTTTTTAAACTAACAGTTGGTCACGAGTGATCTGATCATCATCAGCCCACTTACTAAACTCACAGCATTTGACCTGGAAGCACCCTGGACTTTCAGGTCAGTGCTGTTTTTTTTGTATTATTAATTTTTTTTAACCCTTTCAATGCTGATGTTCCATTGGAGCACAGCATTGACTGATATTTAGTCCCCGCAAGCTTGTGGGGACAAATGTTAACCCCTGCAATGCCACGAATGTGTCATACACAATTGTGGCATTGAAGGGGTTAACGCTGCACTGTCGCTCTCAGGGAGCGATCAGGCAGCAGGGGGTGTTGGGGCTGGTCTCCACACTCACGAGGAGACCAAAGAACCCTGTCCCTGAAGCTGCCTCTGGCAGCTGGGACTCAAATTGCTGGTGTATAGACCAGCCATTGCAGGGGGGGTCTCTGATGACTGCTGTAGGCTTCCATGCCAACAGGAGTCATCACAGGGCTTGTGGGGGCTCGTTTTTGCTGTTGCTGGTCTGTCTGGGCTTCCAGGCATACCACCAGCAGCAGAGCCCCGTACAAAACGGGAATTAACCCCTAAATGCCGCGATCATTGAAGGGGTTAACGCTGTACTGTCGCTCTCATGGAGCGATCAGGCAGCTGGGGGGTGTTGGGTCAGGTCCCCACACTTGTGTGGGGACCCAATCAACACTCAACCCCCTTCCCTAAAGCTGCCTGTGGCAGCTGAAGACGCGATTGCTGGTTTTGCAGCAACCGCGTTTTCAGCCTACAGGATCACTCCATGGGAGTGATCTCAGGCTCGGGGGCGGGCTCGGGGTGGCTGTGCTGTCTGCCCAGACTCCTGGGCAGACAGCAGCAGCAGCGCCCCCGTGTGGTGACTCAGTCTCTTACATCCATTTTTCTGGATGTAAGAGGCTGACAAAACCTAGGCGCCAGGACAAAATTCTCTGTCGCCATGGCGACCTGGCGCCTGGGATTTGTCGAGCCTTGGTATAGAGTGATGGGAGTTATGATGTACTTTAGAGCATAATTATATAATGAAAAATACATTGGAAATGGTACAGCATAACACCAATCACTCTCACACACATACCAATCCACATATACCAATCCGCACATATACCAATCCACACTTACCAATTAAAAGTAATTGCAAGGCTTGTTGCAGAGCGTCACCACGCTTTAGTGCTGACAAATACTTGCCCTTTTTTCTTATTTTAATCAACATTTTTGCTTTTGTTGATTTGATGTTTTGGTTTGATTTAATTCACATTTTTTTTGGAGTATGAACACTGATTGTGTTTACATGGAACTGCACTAGTTAAATCTCTGTAAGTGTCCATTACTAACACTGATTGCACACACTTTATGGGTATTTTCTTAATATATTTTTTTGGTTATTTAATGTATATGGATCTTAATATATTTCTTTATTTGTCACTGGTCTCTTTTAACATCTATAAGTATCATTTATTATGTGATGTATACTTTTGAATATTTACTTATGTTAATACATGATTATTAATTATACTACACATGGTGCCAGATTAGATTGGTTTTTTGATTGGCTATTCATTGATTGATATGTGCTATTTAAACCTTTACTTTTTACTTGTGTGGTTAACTTGATAAAGACCTCATTGTGAGGTCGAAACGTTGTTGTCTGTTTCCTACAATAAATCTGTCTGATGGAACCCCTGCGTGCCTGGAGCCTTCTTCTATTTTTGATTTACTGGGGAGCTGGCCCTTCCTGGCACAGCTAAGCACCTGAGTTCCTGTGGGGAGTGAGTGCAGATTCCTAATTCTGGTGACTTGTTGTTGATTTTAAGACTTTTTTTATTTTGTTTTTATTTCCTTTTTTCAACCTGCCCCCCAGTTATGCACATCTGCCCCCACTCTGACAGAAATGCCTTATACACGCTAAATGCCACTGTGCCCCATGATATGCCTTTTAACCCTCTATATGCCACTGTGCCCCATGATATGCCTTTTGACCCCCTATGTGCCACTCTGCCTCCAGAATTGCCTTATACCCCTATATGCCACTTTGGCATTTAGGGAGTTAAAAGGCATATTATGGGGCAGAGTGGCATATAGGGAGGTATAAGGCATTTCAGGAGGCAGAGTGGTGTACAGAGGGTTAAAACGCATTTCTGGAGGCAGAGTGGCATTAAGGGAGTTAAAAGGCATTTCACAGAGCACTCTGCCTCCAGAAATGCCTTATACCCCACATTTAACACTCCCTCCCTCCTCCAAACTTATCGGTGCTTCTGAGTCCGGGCAGCGTGCATAACACAGGAGGATCCAGGTCCCCTGCATCTGAGTCCCCAGTGCTTAGTCCGGGCAGCGCGTAGAGCTCTACACGCTGCCCAGACTAAGCACCGGGTACTCAGAAGCACAGGTAAGTTGGGAGGGGGTGCATAACACAGGAGGATCCAGGTCCCCTGCATCGCTGCGGGGGATCTGGATCTTAGTCTCATAGTCAGACCTATTTGAGGTCTGATTATAAGACGATCACGATTTTAAGACGGGTATTTTTCAGAGCATTTGCTCTGGAAAAAACCTCGTCTTATAATCGGGCAAATACGGTATATATATATATAGGTATATATAGATATATATAAGAAAAAAGTTTTATATACTTATTTATACTGTATCTTCCCAAAAAGTGAAGTTAAAATACTGGCATTTTAAATACCCATGGAGTGCTGACTGACCAGATGTCAGAATTCCCCCAAAAAATGTCCAGCTCTCAAATGTGGCCTTTTAGCCCCTTAAACAACCCAACAATGTTTGTACTCAGGAGATGTTGCTGAATACATATTGGGGTATTTTTTGACTGTGGCATATACCAGGTGCTGTAAATTCATACCTGAAATGTGGAATGTGTGAAAAAAACACACAAAAATATTACCACAAATTTTGACAAATGTTTGTGGTAAAATAAGTGCATGGAAAGGTTTAAAATACCAGCATTTGAAATACTGTGTGGTATCTTGTTTTCAGAAATATGGTTTGATTGAGTAAATTGAATTTGCCGGGTTCAAATATATCCCATAAGACATGGGCGCAGAGTGACCACATGTCAAAATTCAAATTTGAAAAACAGAATTGTTCATGTCCCAAATGTGCAATTTTAACCCCAAACAACCAGGCAAACCCACTTTACTCAGGAGATGCTGCTGAACACATGTTGTGGTGTTTGGCAGAAATGTATACCAGGACCTGTAAAGTCTTACCTGAAGAACAATGTGTGTGAAAAAAAGCACACCAAAATAAATACAAAGGCTGGTGGTAGAATTAGTGAATCTGTGAAGATTTAAAATACTAGCATTTGACGTACCATGGGTTGTCTAGTTTCGATCAGGAGTCCACCGATCAGTGGTCAGACGCAGACAGCAAGGAAGAAAAAGAGGAAAGCGTATCACAAAGAAGACCGCACCATCGTCCCAGCTGCCCTCCGAGGTCTACAGCAGCAGGACTCACTCTGAGAACCTTCTCTTGCCGTCACTAATCGTCTCAGGTACCGGGCACACTGCACCTCTCCCTGGCTGCTTGCGCGATCACTGTGGCGTGCATATATGACCTTAGGTGACCTCAATTGCCTCGTTCTTGCTCCTGTCTGCTTATTTAAACGCTGCACCTTAATTTTCTCCTCTATATCCATTACATTCAAAAAAAAATCCAGAATTTAAGTGTACCAGATTTACAGAGTTTGGGTATTTATAATTTATCTGGTCCCCTAGCTACCAGTCATGTGTCTGGGATTAAAATTTGCACCCTTTAAGCCTGTCAACAAAATCGACCTTTTGGTTGATTTTCATAGATTTTTTATGAACCTAACACTTAAACGTTTTTTTTTTGCTATAAAGAATGACCAGAAAAAGAAGCCTAAATGGAATGTTAATAACTCCTCTATAAGGCCATTTCCAAATGAGTCCAACTGGGATAATGATGATATTACATCTTTATTGTTGTTGTGCTCTCTAGATTCTGAGGAACAAATTGAAAATGTTGGTCCTAATTTGAAGTGTCAATCTAAATTCAACCTCACATATTGTAGGGGTAGATATATAGATATTGTAAGAATAGCAAGTAAGGATAATCTAACTAAGTAGGAGAGATTGGCCCTTAAGGAATTGCAGTCCAATGAAAATTTGATAATAACGGGCGCTGATAAGGACGAGGATGTGATCCTGCAAATATAGGAGATTATATAGAGGAAGCTAGGTGGTTATTGTCATATAAGGTTTTTGCCAGAGGGTAGAGGGGTGGTATACTCTGTAACATTAGCCTTTGCATTGGACAGCCAAAGTATTGGCCCTACTATCCTAAATGTTCATATCAATTGTTTAGGGCTGCTGGTAAACCATTCTGTAGGTTCCACTACCAATTTATGTCCTTCTAATTTATTTTTCATTTTCTAGACATATCAGAAAAGAACACAAAGAACAGGAAGCTGGTGGTCTCCGTGAGAGTCAAAAAATAAAGATTCAAACGTCACAATATGTAATTATTGCTTATTTATTGGCAAATAATAATCCACCGCATGATATGCGGCAGCAGGGTAATACAAACTGAAAGGGAGACATGGTGAAAACTACCTACCGTGGTTAGAGCTGAACTCAATGCTTACTTGTAGGTTTATTGAAAGACTTTCCCAGTTTTCACAAAACATATGAACACACCTGGTTAAATTGTTTACAATTATATTTCGTCTTATTGGCAGTATTACTCTTTCATAGTGATATCATATTACAACTTCAATGAGTTACATCCCCATACAGTTTCATAGACATACTGTATGAGCATACACAGCTTTTAAAGTTAAAACACTGTAGGAATGCCAGTGGGTTCTCGAGAACCTGACAGGATTCCCAAAATAGTGACATTTGTGTAGTTATAGACTACTTGTGGCTTTTTTTCTGGATAGTAGAGGAAAGTGCGTATTCAACATTGATCATTGTTACTGTTAACTGACAATTTAACATTATTTACCTTTGATACTTTGAAAATGTATCAGTTAGTGAAGTGCTTGAACCTGCAATTATACCTTGCTTTATATATAGCTATTACAACATTTTATTCTTTCTTCAAAAGGTTTAAATGCATAATAGAAACTTTAAATGTGTCTTTTAATCTCTATTGCAAAAATCAGTGACTGATCACACATGTTGATTTTACCAGAACAGGCATCTTAAATTAAAGTATTTAGTACATATTTAAAACTTCACCAAGAAAAAAAAATAATTGTCCCCTTTACAAGTAAACAAAATGCTTTTCTAAGAAAAAGTACCGTATTTGCTCGATTATAAGACGAGGTTTTTTCCAGAGCAAATGCTCTGAAAAATACCCCTCGTCTTATAATCGGGGTCGTCTTCTAATCAGACCCCAAAAAAATGCTGGCGCCATGCTGCTTACCGGTCGCGAGCAGCGTGTCTTCTGTTAGAAGCAGGGCAGGAAGCTTGCAGCGTCCTCACAGAACTCTATCTCCCCCCTCCCTCCTCTGAGGGCGGGGCCAGAGAAGTTGCTACAGCCGGTCACCTGCAGAAGTCTGCGAGTGGGAGATCTGCAGTTCAGGTGAGGGGGTGGGGGAGGGTTTTTGAGTATGTGTGAAGTGTGTGTGATTAAGGGAATGAATGAGTATTTAAATGTTTGTGAATGAGTGTGAGTGTGTGTGTGATAGCATGGATGTGTAAGGGGGGTGGGGGTTGTAGCATGGCATATGGAGGCTGTAATCCCACTGCTATCATCCCCAGGTTCCAGCATGTACTGGCTGCCTTGGCTTGATAGGAGTGTGATTGCTGTTAGCAGTTTGATATATATATATATATCAAACTGCTAACAGCAATCACACTCCTATCAAGCCAAGGCAGCCAGTACATGCTGGGTTAAAAGGCATATCATGGGGCTGAGTGGCATATAGGGGGTTAAAATGCATTTCTGGACCTCCAGAAATGCATTTTAACCCCCTATATGCCACTCAGCCCCATGATATGCCTATATACCTCCAGAAATGCTTTATACCCCCCTATATGCCACTCAGCCCCATGATATGCCTTTTAACCCCCTATATGCCAGAGTGGCATACAGGGGTATAAGGCATATCATGGGGCAGAGTGGCAAATAGGGGGGTATAAAGCATTTCTGGGGGCAGAGTGGCATAACTGGGGGGGGCAGGTTGGCAAATAAAAGGAAATTTAAAAAATATATTTTTCTCAATCATAGCTTTTATTAAACATGAAAATAATTTACATTAATTAATATTTACTGGTAAAACTTTTTCCCTATAGGGTAGTCTTATATTCAGGCTTTTTGTTTTTTTCCTAAATTAATATTTTGATTTTGGGGGGTCGTCTTATAATCGGGGTCGTCTTATAATCGAGCAAATACGGTAATTTCACATCTTCATTGATGGCTGCCTTCTTTGACCTATAATGCAGTATAATAAATGTTGATACTTAAATAAATAGTTTCCTAGGCAAATAAATCTGACTACACCACAAGTAAGTAGTGTTTAATCTATTTGACATTAAGACCATTACTTTAACATCTACCAACCAGACATTTAACTATTATGCCTATAATGAGTGTTGCCACGGCTGAAGCAACTGCCAGGCCACGTCTGAGTACCAGCTGCTTCACTGAGAGGACTTCTCCTATGACACATGTAGTTTCAGTAGCCAAATCTTCTTGTTGCACCAACTGACCAGTAAGTTTGACACAAGATGCAATATCTGGCAAGATAATATCTCCGCTGTTTGGCTTCTCCTGTACATCATACACATCAAAGGGTTGCATATGTCCTGTAGCATAGCAGAAACAAAAAATAAAATTTTCAGTTATTATGATTTTAAGGACTGAATGGGCAGACTTTTTTCTCTCTTGGATACATTTTTATTCACTGTATCTTCAACTCATATAATTCACCTTTAAAAAAAATAGTAAAAGAACAAGAAACAGGGTCCCCATGAACCCTTTTAATCAGGGGGTGGCAATTGTCCACCTCTTCACTCCCCCATCCTCCCGGGAATGGAATGAGGGGTGAGGCGGAGGTAGAGCTTGGGGCCTGTGACTCCAATAGGGTATTTTCCTAATAATATTAGAACCTCCCTCCTATCCCCTTGAGGAGTTTATTGTGGGTATTTATGGTAATATAGACTAATAATTAAAGTGATGATCGGGCGCTAAAGTATATATATATATATATCAATTGATGGAAGCAAAATCTATAGTGAAAAAATAATATGATATAATCTGTGCTGCAGACACTTGAGGTACAGCCCCAAATACCATAAACAGTAGTGAAGAATAAAGTGTTGCGCAGAGAAGTAAATTTAAACTTATGGAGTGACAATCAAATAATTTCACCAAAAACAACACAAAGTGTATCCCACAAAAAATAAATTGAAATAATACTTATATTTCTCTCAATAGGTAAACTGGACATCCATCCACGAGAGCATATTAACATGTGGAAAGTGAAAAACAAACAGAAATCATAGTGCTTTCCTCAGTATACTGAGGAAGCCTGATTGGGCGAAACGCATCTGCGTTTCGACGTCACTACGTTGTATCCGGAAGCCGGTTCGGATGGAGAAATCAGAGAGACTCTGACACTCGAGGGATAGATTACCGTGTGGACGGATAATCGTTTGAGACACAGAATCAGGGGGAAGACCTTCCGGAAAAACACGATCGATAATACAGAGCCAGAATCTCTTGCCGTGTGTTTGAAAAAGTCTAAGCAAACTGTTTTGCTCTACCTTATGTGAGTGTGATACTACCTAGGGGGAAACACTTGATATATATTTGAATACGGAAAGCACTATGATTTCTGTTTGTTTTTCACTTTCCACATGTTAATATGCTCTCGTGATACAACGGAAGTATAATTTCAATTTATTTTTTGTAGGATACACTTTGTGTTGTTTTTGGTGAAATTAATTTATGGTAATATACCCACTAAGGATTCTTTAATTACAATACCTCACACCATAAGGGATAGGGGAAGGAGGGGCAATCATTTGCCTCCCTTGGATAAAAGGAGTCCTGGATGTTTTTAAATATATATTTTTTCAATATTATTATTAAATGTTGCAAGCTTTAGGTGAGTACATACAAGTGCACATTGAAATTGCATGTCACCAAATTTAAAGTTGCATGCCCTTGCAAAAAAAGATAGTCAAGTTTATTAAGTTAACCCTTAACCTGACTGACAACTCAAGTTCTTAGTGAATACACCACTGATAGATTATTCTTTATTGACCAGAATGCTAGGTGATAAAAATCACATAGTAATAAAGTATGTAAAACGATCTAATCTAAAACAAAATCTAATACTTTGCACTAGCGCAGCCTTAGGCATCCTTGCCATGGCCCCAGACTTAAGTGGATCTTGCAGTGCTGCTGCTTACTACTTTCCCACTACATTCCAGTTCTGAATGAAGCTGAGCACTGGGATATTCCAGAGACCTGCAGAGACCATCAGTGTGATGAAGAGTTCAAGTCCACTCTAAACCATGAAAGTGTCATTTAAATAAATAGCAGCACTGTATCCATAAAGGGTCAACCAAGTTGACCAAGTTTGTGAGCTGTGGTTGGAACAAGAACATATTTCAACCATCCTAATAACATTTGTAAATCACCTACCATTTTCAGGAATAGCAGAACCAGGACTCCCTGTCTGTGTACTTTTGGGACCAGGATGCTTTTTCTTTAGCTTCACTCCTGCTCGAACCATAGCCTGGTACACAAAAGAAAGACATATAATAAGTCAATATAACAAAAACTAATGGTTTCTTCTTTCTGTTCTGTTGATGTCCCATCCTAGTTAAATGTTACTCTCAACATGGAAATTAAATACACTGTTTACAGATGCCTGTTATACTTTTACTGCTTTTGCTGTGCAATTTAAAATAAAAGTTTATATTTTAGGATGAAATTGTTATTAAAAGTAATAATATTTTACATTTAATGATATTGCTCTAAATTCACAAGAACTTTAAAATACAGACTGTTCATCTATTTTCACATTTCTGTTGTTCCCGGAACACAGGCAGAATAAAATATCCATATTGCAATATAGACTTGTCTACGACTGGTATGCACACAAAAAGACAAAGTATCATACTTTATGATCCTATGGCCCTCATTTGCATATGCTAGTTGCATGAACCTCATTATTCCACCTTTATACCAATGTTTCAATCTGCTTTAGTTTAATTGGTGCAGAATTGGAACTGCTGTGCCTCATTCAAGTGGTCAACAGCATCTAGTCAACTTGTTTTTTTACAGTGGAAGGCTTTTATCACTTTTGATCCATCATAAGCATACAGAATTGTTGTCCTCAAAAAAGGTGAGTACTCAACAACTGGAGTGCCAAAGGTTCTTTTTAATATCATCATTGGTACTGCAGCTGATGTGGAATGCTGTGGAATCTCATGATTCTCTGCCACTCATTTGGTTGGCTGAGCATCAGGAGATAGGTAATAACTAGACTTGGGCACCATGGGGCTCTTCGTCTTCGTGCTCGTCTTCGGCAAAAAAAAATCTTCGTATTCCATGAATATTCCCCCGTTCCTGTCCTCTCTTCGGGCGAATATTCGTGGACATTCTTCGTGTTCGTTTTTTCCAGTTAAGGGGTTAATACGGGGTTAACGCGTATCGCAGCAGCTCTGGCGCCAGGAGTTTAAATGTCCGTATGAGCAACTCTATTGGTCGCCAGCAGGGGGCCTCCTGCTGAGCACACTACCATATATAGCCAATATATTCTCGGGCAGAATATTATGCTACTCAATGTAAAACTAACAGAGGGCAGCATTCTGTCCGAAGATATATTAGCCATATGTGGTAGTGTGTTCATTTTCATTTATTAATTATTTAAATAAAATATATTCCCATGATCTGCTGGTCTCCCCCTGGAACAGTTAAATGTCCGCACTCAAGGACATTAATTCTGTTGAACTTGCAAACTCTTTTTTCTATTTATTTTGGGTTTTTTTTGTATTAAACTGTTAGACGAAAAAAGATCATGGGAATATATTTTATTTGCATAAATGCAAATGAGCACACTGTCACATATGGCTAATATATGTTCGAACAGAATGCTGCCCTCTATTGTTTATACATTGAGTACCATTGTTCCATAAGCTTGAAATCCAAAATTATTACGCTACTTAATGTATCTAACCAACAGAGGGCAGCATTCTGTCCGAACATATATTAGCCATATATGTTAGTGTGCTCATTTGCATTTATTCAAATAAAATATATTCGCATGAGCCTTTTGTGTAATGGTTTAATACAAACACCCCCCCCCAAAAAAAACAAATAGAAAAAAAGAGTTTGCATGTTAGACAGAATTAATGTCCACGAGTGCGGACATTTAACTGTTGCAGCGGGGAGACCAGCGGATCATGGGAATATATTTTATTTAAATAATTAATAAATGAAAATGAGCACGCTACCACATATGGCTTATATATCTTGGGACACAATGCTGCCCTCTGTTGGTTTTACATTGAGTAGCAATAGAGTACCAATAGAGGGCAGCATTGTGTCCGAAGATATATTAGCCATATGTGATAGTGTGCTCATTTTCATTTATTAATTATTTAAATAAAATATATTCCCATGATCCGCTGGTCTCCCCGCTGCAACAGTTAAATGTCCGCACTCGTGGGACATTAATTCTGTCGAACTTGCAAACTCTTTTTTTCTATTTATTTTGGGGGTTTTTTTTGTATTAAACCATTACACGAAAGGATCATGGGAATATATTTTATTTGAATAAATGCAAATGAGCACACTAGCAGCATTGTGTCCGTGCCTGCAACTTAGTTGGTCGCTGGCACGGACATTTAACTGACACAGCGGGGAGACCAGCGGTGTCCCCGCTGTGTCAGTTAAATGTCCGTACCAGCGACTTTGTTGGTCGCTGGCACGGACTTTTAACTGTTGCAGCACGGTCCCAGGTTGTTTTTTTTCTGCATACCAACTAGTGGTAAGGGGCTGTGCGAGTGAGCCTATTGATCGCTTGCACAGCCCTTTAATCTACGGATTTCTGCTCCTGTTATCCAACGCAGCATCGCAGGGGTTAACGGGAGCGGAAATCAGGAGTTAAAACGGCTGTGCGAGTGAGCCTATCGGTCATCTGCAGGGTCTTCCTCTGGCATCAACCAATTGGTTGATGCCAGAGGAAGACCCTGCAGGTGACCGATAGGCTCACTCGAACTGCCCTGTAACCCCTGTTACCGCTCCTGTCGTGTTGCCGGCAGGGAGGCCGAGACGCAGCCCGCACGGTCGGCTCCCTGCTCGTGCCGTCGCAGTGAGTCCGAGGGATCTTGACGGGGCGCATGTGCGAACGGCTAAACTAATGAATATTCATGTCACTCTTAAAGTGACATTTATCATTTTTCCTCCTCTCCCTAATTAGGAGGGTAGGAGGATCTGTATTGTTGGAGGGATATTTAAACCCTCATTTGACACTACACCCTTGCCTGTGTTAGTGCCTTTTTGCCTACACTAGCGTTTGAATCCTGATTTATCTTTCTGGTATTGACTCCTGCTTGAACCTGACCTCCGTTGTTTTGCTGCCTGCCCTGACCTTTGCTTGTGACCCCGACTACTCTATTGCCTGACCCCTCGGATACCGTTATTATTTTTTATTTTCTGTTCCCGAGTTTCACCCTTTCATTGCTCTCGGTGGTGAACGGCCCGTATCTCCAGTGCCCTGGTGGCAGTGAGTCCTCTCTACCAGGAGGCGCCGATTCTGCAGCGCGGATCCAGAACCCGTACCCCGGACGTGACAACCCCTGACGGCGAACCTGCACACAAAGAATCACGAAGATTCTTTGTGTGTGTGTCTTCGTCTTCGTCTACGTTTTACCGTCACTGTATTCTCTTCTACGTTTCTTCGGAACGAACAAAAAAACGGACTCTTCGTGTTCGTTTTCATGTTCGCCCGAAGACGAATGCACAAGTCTAGTAATAACAGCATGAGTGCCAAATGTTAGCCACAGCTGCTGCAAAACTACCAAATGTCCTGTTTTGGTTCATTTTTTTACTACCTTCTAACTATCATATTTCCAGTGTCCATAACCTACCTTTTTGACCTCCCTTATTTTCCACCTTTGTGTTCTCAACCCCCTCATCATGCCACTGTTTTAAAGAAGCTTTTAAGATGTGTGCTTGGTAATCTGTTTTTCAGCCACAACAATACGTGTATACTGACAGCCATCACCAAAATTGCCAATCACTTTCTTCATATCTTAACCAAAACGTCACTTCACTTGGCTTATCCTCTTTGACACCTCTGCAGCCTTTGACACTGTAGCAATCTTCCGCTCCTGCAAACGCTTTATTGATATGGCTCTCTCCTGGTTCAAGTTCTACCTTTCCTTTCCTGACCCCTCATTTTTCAGTCACCTCACTAACTAAAGGATAGGTTGTAGTATCTCAGTATCCCCTTTACAAGAGGTGTGGAGCCTCTCCAGCAACAACCTGCTGTGGGTTTCTCCTGTATTTCTATACCCACCAACTACCAAAAAAGGAGAAGAAAATGGCAAAACTGTACAGAAAATAATGTATCATGTGGAGGTGGTGTTGAAAGCAGAAACCACAGTCTACCTAATGGAGCACATTAGATTATTTAATAAAACAAGTGACTAGACTGTAAGTGAACATGGCATTCACATTTACCTCTTCACATGCTTTGTCCCAGTTCAGGAGTACAATAAATGTCCCAAAAGACACAGCTTGCATAAAAGTACAGGTAATCAGTCCGGTCCAAAGGCCTTTAAAAGAGAATGCAGTGGTTAAAAGGATAATACCGCAATGAAGTCTCACACAATAAATATGAATTAGCACATTTTCACAAAGATTTGGCAAGTTGCAGACTGTTCTCAACTCGCTTTACACTTGTACAAATTAATACTTAACTCATATTCACCCAACTGTAGGAGATTAGAGATCAATGTGCTAAAAAAACACAAGCAACTTGGAAATTCCTTAAGACACAGATTTTCAAGTTTCACCTCACATTCTCAGGGGCATATGAAGGGAATTACCAGCTCCCCAAAGGGAAATATTAATGTAATAAAATAAAAATAAAAATGTAAAATAAAATAAATAAAATGATGCTCCATATATGATAGCAATATAATTAAAATATGACTGAGTATATTTGTTCCCATCATTTCTTGCTATTTAGATACTGAGCAACAAAGGATGAAGGATTATCGTGTATGTTATAGCATACATTCTCACCTATTACACCAAGCTTTGCAGCAAACATCAAGGATACTCCTATAGGCAAACCAACAATGTAATACCCAACAACATTAAGAATGGCACCAAACTTTTGTTTTCCTGTTCCGCGTAACATTCCACCACAGGTGATCTAGAATTAATAATAAAAATAGGTTATTAGGCATATTTAACATAATATCTGTAATTAGGTTATATAATCAATACTTACAGAAATTGCATCAAAAAAATGAAGTGGAGCAAACATAAGCAGGAGACGTGAAACCAGGTGAACAATCTCTCTGTGGATATAAAAGATATTATTTATATCACATGTCCAGGAATGGTTGCAGCAGGGGCGTAACTAGAAGCCTCAGGGCCCCGGTGCGAGAATTGCCCCCCCCACCCAATCTACCCCCTTCTCAGGCTATCTACCCCCTTCTCAGGCTATCTACCCCCTCTCCCTCCCTTCTCACTATCTACCCTCTCCCTACCCCTCGTTCTCACTATCTACCCTCTCCCTACCCCTCTTCTCATTATCTACCCTCTCCCTACCCCCTTCTCACTATGTACCCTCTCCCTACCCCCTTCTCACTATCTACCCTCTCCCTACCACCTTCTCACTATCTACCCTCTCCCTACCCCCTTCTCACTATCTACCCTCTCCCTACCCCCTTCTCACTATCTACCCTCTCCCTACCCCCCTTCTCACTATCTACCCTCTCCCTACCCCCTTCTCACTATCTACCCTCTCCCTACCCCCTTTGTAGGTCACTTACCGTGCAGTCCTGTGGTGGGGGCGCGAGGCCTCTGTCTCACTGTTCTGCCGCGGTGCGCACGGCTTCACCGGCACCCGAGACAGACGCCTCACGCTCCCACCACTGCAGTTGGGGCAGCGCTGATGCAGGCGACAGAGGAGACAGAAAGGAGCTGAGCGGTTGCTGAAAACGACCACTCGCACCCCTTGGGCCCCCCTGACTGGCAGAACTCCAGGGCCCGGTCGCAGCCCCACCTTCCAATAATATTATTTTTTATGCATGTCTTGGCTTTTTAGATTTTTTGAAAAGTTTACATTACTTGCTATTTCCTACGACTTGAAAGAGCATTGCTTAAATATGGGAATGATATGATATATGGCAGGGTTCACAGTAAGTTAAAATGTATTTAATTGCAATAGTAACACAGTACAGAATAGCAAAAGGTTTACAGTGTGCATAAAGCTATCCCAAATAATTAATAAATTAATTTCATAAAAGGGCAGATTAAGTAGGCCAAGGTGGGACAAATATGTACCAATCAGAACTATCCTCTTTTTGGACCTTGGTCTTTTTAGCCAATCTGACCATAAATGAGCATGACATTGGTAAAAAAAACAATTTGATTGTCTAGGATCAAGACACATTATATATATATATATATATATATATATATATATATATATATAAATATATACAAATGTACATATACATATATGCGTGTGTATCCCTAGTAAAAGTGTAAGGTATGTAAACTAATAAGGATATCACTTAAATCTAACTGTTGCAAAGCTACAACATTCTGTCATCCTTGATAAACATTTACCAACCTGTCTGGTGTAAAAATTAATGGAATATAATCTTTCAATCCAGCAACTGTAACACCGGTCAGTAATGCCAAAGAGACTAATGGACAAGAAAAAAATAATTACTTACATTCATTATCAAGAAGACACACAATCAATAACATCGGCTGCACAGCTAATGATGTACAATGACAAAAGAATTGTATATTAACACCAATATAAAAATAAAGAGGTGGAGTTATGAGACATGCATTAAATAGACACTTCAGTCATCATATCAGAGCAGCATGGCCCCTTTACATTTCTGTGCTGTTTTGCAAATGCATATTGATTTGCCCCCTTCCACACACCCCAGCTCTCTACACGGTATATCTTTCTGCATGTCATATGCTCATCTTCAGTCTATTCAGATCCTTACATGTGTGAAAAATCTTCCTTTTTAAATGGAAGCACTTTCTTTTCACTGATTAATTGCTTCAAGCAGACATTCAGTGTCATGGAGCTGTTGCTGCCAGACTGTAACTTCTAGGCCAATTAAGTGCTATATATTTTCTATTGTTTTTCTAATATATATTTGCATTCATTTATAAAGTAATTTAGAATGCATAATACAGATCATTTAATTTTATTATTTCTTCTTGTTGATCTTGTTGTTTAATCCCACAGAACCATCGAAATTCAAGAAGCTGTTTCATAAATGTTTTTGCTTTTCTGTCACATGACAATGAAGTGGCCCTAGCAAAAAAATGCAGGTTACAATTTAAGTGATTAATTATTTTTAGGAATGATCTGGAAACTCAACACTAATAGGAATACTGCAGATCTTAAACCTTCCTTTTGCCTTGTCTTGGACCAAATTTACATTACACATATTTGTTTTCTTACTTGTGCAGAAAAAAGAAACTTTCGTAGAGAGTTTGGCTTGGTGGACATCTCCAGCACCTAGAGCATTTCCTATTTTGACACTGGCAGCCACTGAAAACCCAAATGGTATCTGTAGAAGACATATGCAAGTTTTACAATATGAACCTACAGAACTTTAAGTCAAGCACCATGTATTACTGACCCTTTCAGCCCATCTCTTTTGAAATTATACAAGTTTCATGAAATTGTAATAACATTTTAATAAAGACACACAGTAAGTTTCATCCATTCATTTGCCTTCTATAGCCAAGTCAACACTCTCTTTTACACAGTTTCTGGGATAGTCGCCAGTTAATTGCATGATGTTACTTTTTAGGGATCACACAGGCTTAAACAAGGTATGATAAGAATTTACGGCAGCATTCCTAGAAAATGTTGAGGATTCCATTAAATTATATCACATATCACCTTTAAAAATATCTTTAAAAATCTTACCTACCACACCAATTTATAATTTAGAGATCCAAAGATAAGGGGGAAAAATCTAATGGGTTATGTGGATGTCAAGCTACTGGGAGATTGTTCCACATATTCACCACCACCACGTAAAGTAATTACATTAAATAAAAATGTCTTACATACATTTCTTACAGGGGTTCTGTGGCCCTCAATCTACTTCTGCTGGGAAGCTGTTCTACATATCCACCACCTCTCAATAAAGTAAATGTTCCTTGCATTAACCCCTTCGCGACCTTTGCCGGTTCAGGACCGTCATGACAAGGTGGTCACTAAATGACCTTTGACGGTCCTGAACCGTCAAAAAGTTAAATAAGCTTAGAAAGTGATCAAGGATCACTTTCTTCGCTTAAACGGCCTTGCTGCAATGCCTCGACGTCGAGGCATTCAGCAAGGCCGAGATCGGCATCGGGGGCCATGTCTGGCCCCTCCCCGGGGCGTCAACAGCCGCCATACATTGTATGGCGGCGGACGCCCGTTTTGAAAGCGTTTAGGAGGCGATCAACGATCGCCTCCTAAACTTAAATGGTGTCGCTGGAATGCCTCGATCAGGAGGCATCCAGCGACACCAAACACTTACCTTTAGGTGGGCTGTGACCGCTCCGGAGAGCGGTCACAGCCGCCGCTGCCGGTGATCTTCGCCATCAAGTAAGATGGCGGCGGCCGGGAAATAAAACAAGAGAGACGAAAAAGTTCGCTAGAGGGTCTCCAGACCCTCTAGAGAACTGGCTCCACTTGCTGGTTGAATACAGGTACTGCATTCAACCATGCAAGTCAATGGAGCCCAGCTTTCTAATCACTATGTGATTAGTAAAATATTAAAAAAAAAAAATAAAAATGGAAAAAAAAAAAAAAAATGTGCTAACATTTAAAAATAATTATGCAGTGATGTCACTAGATGAACCATCCAGTACCAGCAAAATGTGTAAAAAAAAATATAAAAAAAGTATTAAAAAAATAAAAAAAAATAAAAAAATAAAGTTTATTATTTTGAGCAAGTGCTAAAATTTCTCAAAAATCTCAAAGAGTTAAAATAAAAGCACTTCAAATACCCAAGGGGTGTCTAATATATAAAAAAAATGGCTGATGGGGTAAATTGGAGTGGCCTAGCTCACAGATAGGGCATAGGTACAGACTGACCAAAATGGAGAAAAAAAGCGCACTTCCCAAATGTGGCATTTTAAATCTGAAACAACCCGACAAACCCATGCATGTTGGGTATCACTGCACTCAGGAGATGTTCCTGAACACATATTGGGGGGTTGTTTGACAGTGACATATACCAGAACCTGTATATCTATAACTAAAGTACAATTTGTGTGAAAAAAATTACTATTACAAAGTTTGACAAAGTGTAGTTCTATAATTGGTGCATGGAAAGGGTTAAAATAACAGCATTCGGAATACCCTGGGGTGTCTAGTTTTCCATAATATATGGTTTGAATGGGTTAAATTTAGTTAACCGGCTTCAAAGATATTCCAAAGAGGAGATGGAGGCAGAATGACCAAATGACCACCTGAATTACGCATGCCCCAAAAGTAGCCTTTTACCAGCCAAACAATCTGACAAACCCATGCATGTGGGGTATCGCTGTACTCAGGAGATGTTCCTGAACACACATTGGGGTGTTGTTAGACAGTGACATATACCAGAACCTGTATATCTATAACTAAAGTACAATTTGTGTGGAAAAAAAAATAAAAAAAATTACTATTACAAAGTTTGACAAAGTGTAGTTGTATAATTGGTGCATGGAAAGGGTTAAAATTACAGCATTTGGAATACCCTGGGGTGTCTAGTTTTCAAAAATATATGGTTTGAATGGGTTAAATTGAGTTAACCAGCTTCAAAGATGTTCCAAAGAGGAGATGGAGGCAGACTGACCAGATTTGTTAAAAAAGATTTGGAAATCATAAAACGCTGCTTGTACTTATTGCCCTATAACGTACAAAAAACAGCAAAAAAACATAAAAACATTGGGTATCTCTAAACTCAGGACAAGTAGTAGAATCTATTTAGCTAGTTTTTTTACTTGCTTTTTTAGGTGAGTAAAATATTTTTCAAATAAAAGTCATAAAATGTCTTTTTTTTCAATTTTTCACCATGTTTTTTTTATTTTTTTTATAGTAAATAAGATGATACGATCAAAATAATGGTATCTGAAGAAAGCCCATCTTGTCCTGAAAAAAACAATATATAACTTATGTGGGTACACTAAATGGGTGAGGAGAAAATTACACCTGAACACAACCATCACAAAAGTGTCAAAACAGCCTCGGTCCCACAGGGTAGAAAACGAAAAATGAGCCCGGTCCTTAAGGGGTTAAAGAAAACTTTCTTACATAAAATAAAAGTACAAATCCCAGGGGTTCTGTAGACCTCAAGCTACTTCTGCTGAGAGGCTGTTCCACATTTCCACCACCCTCTCAGTAAAGTAAGTGTTTCTTACAGTAAATAAAAGTAAAAATATCAGGGGTTCTGTGGCCCTCAATCTACTTCTGCTGGAAGGCTGTTCCACATATCCCCCACACCCTCAGTAAAGTAAATCTTCCCTATGTTCAGTAAAACTTTCTTACATAAAATAAAAGTAAAAATCCCAGAGATTCTGTAGACCTCAAGCTACCTTTGCTGCAAGGTTTTTCCACCACCTTCTCAGTAAAGTAAATCTTCCTTACATTAAGTAAAGCTTTCTTACATTAAATAAAAGTACAAATGTACAAATGTAGTAAAAGTACATTAGTACAAACTAATACATTTTAAGTAATTTTTATAACATTTTGCAAATGACCATTTCAGTGCATTAATTTAGCTATCCAAACATGCAAGAATTGTATTATAATTTAGAGCAGCTTCTATTGCCGGCGCTGTGTACACTACATGCCCCTGTCTTTTGTTTCCCTGCAGCAGCATACTCTGTCACATACTCACTCCCTTCCCCTCCTGTCTATTTTGTCCCTTTTCATCCCACCTCTCCACATTGACCTTGGATTGCTGTGTCGACTTTGTTTGTGTATTAACCCTCGGTACCATGCTTGGATTGTTTAACCATTGCTGATCCGGCCTGCCTTCTGACTATGCTGCATTTCAGACTGATTAACCATTGCTGACCCGGCCTGCCTCTTGACTACACTACATTTCGGACTGATTAACTATTGCTGACCCAGCCTGCCTCTTGACTACACTACATTTCGGACTGATTAACTATTGCTGACCCAGCCTGCCTCTTGACTACACTACATTTCAGACTGATTAACTATTGCTGACCCGGCCTGTCTCCTGTCTATGCTATATTTCGGACTGATTAACCGTTGCTGAAAACGCTTGGTTTTAACACCTTTGCAATCTGCATGTGTCAGTCCTGTTTTCCACCATTCAGTAGCACCTGCGCCAGTCCCGTCTCTGTGCTCCTATCAGCTACTCCTAAACTAAGGTAGGCTCTTCCTACATACCTCACAACACCTCAGAATGTTTGCTGTGCATCACAGAACTATACTACACAAAATTAAATGTATTTACTGCAACTCCCATGATGTTGAATAAGCAGTTGCTTATGGGAATAGTATCTTACAGTAGATTGGGCTTTGGAGGGCTACACTAAACAAAACTAACTTTTGTTACCTTCATCTAAAATAGTTTTCAGCCACCCCTATTGCTGGCTGAACTTCTTGGGGATTGTAGTTATAGACTGGGGTTGAGGTAGCCAACATAACACACTAACTTTTTCGTTGTTGAATACAGCTCCCATGATATTCAGTCAGTCATTACTGGTTGAACACCATATGAATTGTAGATTGGGGTAGTTGTGGCTAAGCTTTACCACCACAGTTATTGTAAACTAGCTGGTATAGCTGGTTGGTTAGCTACTACTACCATGGTCATAGACCCTCTCCTGAACCAACAAAGGTGGACAATGAGGAGAAGTTAAGGAGGTATTGAGGTGGGACAGGGGAAGGGTTGGAAGGATATTCTACCCCTCCTCTTGCAGATCTTGCAGATGCCCATGCCTGCATGTGCTGTATTAATGGAAAATTATGATGCATAGGGCATCAAAATTCCTTATGCAAGCTACAGATTATCACAAAAATTGTAAAATGCCTAGTTATTTGTAACTCTGACATAACGTACAGCGTGTCTGACATCAGTACAGGCTGGAACTGCCCCTTAGTGTTCTAAGTCTTGCTAAGAAAGGTGACATATAACTGCAGTGAACACCAGATGTATTGCCTGTAACTCGCAGCAGGAAAACAAGAACTACGAATACCAATGCAAAATTTTATGTTTTCCTGCTCTTCTGCTTTATGTATCAAAAACCTACTTAGCACACGTGGCTAGACTTTACTGACAATATATTCCATGTACATGAGAAAAAATGGTGGGAGTTCCCCTTTAATAAACTATGGAAAATTACTGCAGGATTATGAATAATGTGAAGAATGAAACTCCACTGGTAATCTACTCAAATTCTCCTCAAAAAACCCAAAACAAACCTGTCAAAATATTGTTAAACGTGTATGTATTGTTATACATAGTAAATGGCAGGCTTGTTGCAGTGTCATGTTTTTTTTTTTTCCACCAGAACGACATGTTGAAGTCTGAAATGCTGTCCAATTTGTAAGCAATTCACACAATTAGATTCATCAGGGTGCAAATGAGCGGCACACGGGGCTGCCGATTGTCAGGGCCGGACTGGCCCACCGGATACCTAATCTTATTGAAAGCCGCCTCCTCCGGTGCCTAATGAAGATAAGGAGGCCAGCGTGCACGTACCGCGCCGCCCAATGGCCGTGCCTCAGCACTTCGTCCCACGTCTTAAAAGGGGTGGGACGAAGATTCTTAACAGATTCTCGCACCGGGGCCCTGAGGCTTCTAGTTACGCCCCTGCTTAGAGGAGAATAGCTTGGTACATGCTCCCTAATTTCTGCATACATTCTCAGCATCTTGTTCTTTAAATAAAATAATCTACAACTAATGAAGACCATCTAAGCTTTATAACTTAATGGCTCAAATATGTTGATTTCAATAGGCTGCCCAGAAGGTTGCTTTAAACTGCTAAAATGGTATATTTAAACTGAAAGTTTGTCATGAGGAAATTCACGGTCATGTTTACTAATCATGTATCTGAGATCAAAAGTTAATGCTTATTACATGACTGGGAGATGATTTAACATGCATTTTTCTGGGTTTGAGATAGCTTACTTAATTAAGGTCATGATGGCTCTTTGTTTATTGCTGAATACAGCTCCATGAAATGAAACAAATTATACCAGGGTCCCTACCTGCATGGGTTCATTCATTAAACTGGCAAGTTGAGAAGAATGTAACAAACCTGCATTCTACAGTTAACACTTAGTGGGTTTGTAGAGAATAACTAGGTAATGCTTTTAGTTTGATTCCTGAAAAGAAACCTTTGTGCATGTATGTGATTGCCTGTTTCCACAGTCTTTGCCAGGCTACAAAGTATTGTGGGAACAGTGATGTATGGGTATATACATTTACCCACAACCCACTTACAGATGTAACAATCATTATGGTAAACAATGTTTTAGTACCAAAGTTTAATCATGGGCTGGTTTTCACAGATTTGTCCAAGGCAGGCTAAATTAATACAGTTTTATCACGGTACTTTCTAGTCACAACAATCTAAAGGATCAATCAATAGTTTCAGGAAATCTCTTACCGTGTATGCCGCTGTTGCCATCTCCAGCATTATGGCCTGGGCACCAAGTTCCACCACACCGATGAGACCTAAAGAGTAATCGTAGTTTAATCGCAAATAAACCAATTACATAAAATTACTTTTCCCTTAGCTTTGATAAGATCTAGTTGTTGTAAGTGCTGTTCAATGGTGTACCTACAGGGGACGCACAGTGGCGACTCTAGAAACAATATATAGGGGGGCACACAAGATACCACAGTCAAACTGGGGGGGGGGGGCATTAATAATTTCCACCATTAAATCATACCACTGAAAATACATATATATATACCGTATTTGCTCGATTATAAGACGAGGTTTTTTTCAGAGCAAATGCTCTGAAAAATACCCCTCGTCTTATAATCGGGGTCGTCTTCTAATCAGACCTCAAATAGAGGTCTGATTAGGAGACTAAGATCCAGATCCCCCGCACCGCTGCAGGGGACCTGGATCCTCCTGTCGTCGCCCCCCCCCCCCCCACACTTACCGGTGCTTCCGGAGGTGAAGTTGGCAGCGGGGGTTTGTATGCGTCCGTCGCAAATACCTTCCCCGACTGTCAGAGATCAGAGTTCCAGAGTTCCTGATCTCTGACAGCCGGGGAAGGTATTTGCGGCGGACGCATACAAACCCCCGCTGCCAACTCCACCTCCTTCCGGCTGCCGCGGAATGAGACGTCAACCCGCTGCCCCGGCAATACAGCAGGAAATTGGAAGCACCGGTAAGTAAGTGTGTGTGTGTGTGTGTGTGTGTAGGGCATTTCTGGAATGCCTTACACCCCTATATGCCACTCTGGCACTTAGGGGGTTAAAAGGCATATTATGGGGCAGAGTGGCATATAGGGAGGTATAAGGCATTTCAGGAGGCAGAGTGGCGTTAAGGGGGCATTTAATAGTGCACTCTGCCTCCTGAAATGCCTTATACCTCCCTATATGCCACTCTGCCCCATAATATGCCTTTTAACCCCCTAAATGCCAGAGTGGCATATAGGGGTATAAGGCATTTCTGGAGGCAGAGTGCTCTATATAATGCCTTTTAACTCCCTTAATGCCACTCTGCCTCCTGGAATGCCTTATACCTCCCTATATGCCACTCTGCCCCATAATATGCATTTTAACCCCCTAAATGCCAGAATGGGATATAGGGGTATAAGGCATTTCTGGAGGCAGAGTGGCACATAGGGGGTCAAAAGGCATACCATGGGGCACAGTGGCATATAGAGGGTTAAAAGGCATATCATGGGCCACAGTGCCATATTGGTGTGGCAAGCCTGGGGGCAGATGTGCGTAACTGGGGGACAGGTTGGAAAATACAAGAAATAAAAACAAAAAAAAAATATTTTTCTCAATCATAGCTTTTATTAAAAAAAATAGTTTACATGAATTAACATTTACTGGTAAAACTTTTTTCCTTTAGGGTCGTCTTATATTCAGGCTTTTTCTTTTTTTCCTAAGTTAATATTCAGATTATGGGGGGTCGTCTTATAATCAGGGTCGTCTTATAATCGAGCAAATACGGTATATATATATATATATATATATATATATATATTGCCAAAAGTAATGTGCTATGGAATGATACTTTTGTTATTGGACTAACATAATACTTGATCATTCAACATGGGAAGCCTGAAGCCATTTTTAACTACATAATATATACTTATCTCTTTGAAGTAAAGACTATGATTGAAACATGATTTCAAAATTACAGCTGAACTGGCAGTTTCGTTAATATTAGACCCTGCTTCCGATATATATATAAATATGAGATCCTGCTGCTGATATATATATATAAATTTTAGCCCCTGCTGCCCATATATATTAATATTACCCCCAGTTGCCGATATATATTAATATTAGTCCCTGCTGCCGATATAGATTAATATTAGTCCCTGCTGCCGATATATATATATATATATATATATGTCTGATGGACAACGCATACATATATATATATAAATATTAGACCCTGCTGCCGATAGCAGGTATAGATCAACACATTAACACACAAACCCAGCTTTGCATGTATAGATCAATTGAAATTCACTTTTGATCTCAGCACTGACGGTTTATATCAAATAAACAGAATCAGACATACAAATCCTGTATTTGCAGGTATACATAAATAATGTATGGAAACATAGCATAGCAGATATGGATCTACAGAATAACACAAACCCAGCTTTGCAGGTATAGATCAATTGGAATTCACATAAAAACACGGCATTAAAGGTATATTTAAAACTCCCTAAATTACAGGCATAGATCACAGGTTGCACACCCCAAAGCCAGCCCTGGCGTCCACACTGCCCACATAGAACCTGACCAGCACCCAGATAACCCACATAAGATTTGCCATCTTTGTCCCCAAATAGCCCAGCACAAGTCAACTGTGCCCCCAAACAGCCTGGCCTGTGCCATCTTTGTCCCATATATACCCTGCCTGTGCCATCTTGGTCCCCAAGGCTCAAACATCCTGCTAGTGTCATCTTTTTGTCCTTCCACAATTATACATCTATGATACACACAACCACTTTTACAGTCACTCACTAATTCACACTTTCATTCAGACAATTCATCCACACATTAATTCATGCTCTCCCTCATTCAGACAATTCATCCACATATTAGCTCATGTTCTCCCTCATTCAGACAATTCATCCACATATTAACTCATGCTCTCCCTCATTCAGACAACTCATCCACATATAAACTCATGCTTTCCCTCATTCAGACAACTCATGCTCTCCCTCATTCAGACAATTCATCCACATATTAACTCATGCTCTCCCTCATTCAGACAACTCATCCACATATTAACTCATGCTCTCCCTCATTCAGACAACTCATGCTCTCCCTTATCACTTTCTACCCTCTCTCCCCCCTTTCTCACTATCTACCCCTTCGACCTCATCACTTTCTACCCCTCATCACTTTGTAACCCCTCTCCCTCCCCTTTCCCTACTCACTATCTACCCTCTCCGCCCTTTGTAGTTCTCTTAACCTTTAGGTCCAGCGACGGGAGCACAAGGCTTTATTCTTCCCGCTCTGCTGCGGTGCCCGCTGCTTCACTGCTGAGTGCCGAAATATGACTTCATATTCCTGCGCTCAGCATGAAATGCCGGCACCGCAACGGAAGTAGAGGCCTCGCGGAGGAGAATGGGGGGCACCGTGTGGTTGCTAGGCGCCCCTCTCGCTCCTCCGCATCCAAAAAAAAAAGCGTTTAAATACACGGGCTTTAAAGTTGCATTGCCATAATATATATATTATGTACATATATTAACCTCAAATATCATTGATATGTTTTTGAAAAGGACTGTGTAGGAAAAATCAGTTCTGATTTGCAGAAAGAACAGAGAAATTATGCGTTGTCTATCAGACTTCATCCATCAGACTTCCTGATATTAAAGCATAATTCATCACTTCAAAGAACACATTTATATATTGCTCCACGCTCCAATGGCAGTGTGCTTTATTCCACTCCAGCTGATGCTTGGCATTGTGCGTAGTGATCTGTGGCTAGTGTGCAACATACTTTTTATAGTTTGTAGATTCAGTAACCCACTCATAGTAGGTGGCCATTCAGTCACAGTGTGGGTCAGCCCATAAGACAGGTGGATTTGATGGTAAATTCACCTATACTACACAGGTGCCCCTAATTGCCCAATTCTTCTGATGCTGCTACAGAGCTACTCAACATTCTACCCTATTGCCTTTCTATCCCTCATTCCATTATTACAAAACTACAACTACATTGTTTGTTAGGAAACTAAATGTTTTCTGTAACTCGATGCTAAAAGCAAAATGGTCAATTGGCTATAAACTTGTCTAAATGTATTCTTGTTTAACAAAAAATGTTGTATGGATACTGACCTACTAAGAATCCTCCAATTTCAAAGCTCCACCATTCTATACACATCATTAGCATGCTGGGAATGGCCAGGTTTATGAAGGACCCCCATTCTTGGAGGCAATCTCTGGACCAGCCTGATAAAAAAATGTGGTTTTATATCACAGTTTTTTTTAACGGGTACAAATTAAGCATAAAGTATATTTTCACGGTTTTACATTTTTTAAAATCTGTTTGGTGATGGAAATTGTGACACAAAAACTTATTGGAGTAATTTGTTTGTAATATTGGGGAAAAACGGCTAGTGCAGTCTGTTCGGCTCAAGTAGTATATTTTGTAGAATATAGCTGGGTCCATTATTATATATTGCAGAGCTACATTGTATCTTTAATAATCACTCACCTGCCCATGTTTCCACGTGCAGTTTTTTCACATAAATATAGATGAACAGCACAAAACACATAGCAAACTGAGAAATTGCATTTGCCAAAGCTGAACCTCTGAAAGAAGAGCAACAGAAATAACCTTAGCAAGAATATATTGCCAACATTTCATACTATTATTAATAACATTTAACTTTGATGTTAATTTGTGCTGGAAATCACAAAACAAAAATTCAGAAAATAAAACTTTAAGTAATGGACCTGACCTTCAATTAGGCAATAAATAGTAGCAATCAGGGGCGTAACTAGAAACCTCAGGGCCCCGGTGCGAGAATCTGTTAAGGCCCCCCCCACCCATCTATCCCTTTCTCACTATCTCCCCTCTCCCTCCCTTACCCCACTTCTCACGATCTACCCTCTCCCTCCCTACCCCCCTTCTCACAATCTACCCTCTCCCTCCCTACCCCCCCTTCTCACGATCTACCCTCTCCCTCCCTACCCCCCTTCTCATGATCTACCCACTCCCTCCCTACCCCCCCTTCTCACAATCTACCCACTCCCTCCCTACCCCCCCTTCTCACGATCTACCCACTCCCTCCCTACCCCCCTTCTCATGATCTACCCACTCCCTCCCTACCCCCCTTCTCACGATCTACCCACTCGCTCCCTACCCCCCTTCTCACGATCTACCCACTCCCTCCCTACCCCCCTTCTCATGATCTACCCACTCCCTCCCTACCCCCCTTCTCACGATCTACCCACTCGCTCCCTACCCCCCTTCTCACGATCTACCCACTCCCTCCCTACCCCCCCTTCTCACGATCTACCCACTCCCCCCCTACCCCCTTCTCACGATCTACCCACTCCCTCCCTACCCCCCCTTCTCACGATCTACCCAATCCCTCCCTACCCCCCCTTCTCACGATCTACCCACTCCCTCCCTAACCCCCCTTCTCACGATCTACCCACTCCCTCCCTACCCCCCTTCTCACGATCTACCCACTCCCTCCCTCCCCCTTCTCACGATCTACCCACTCCCTCCCCCCCTTCTCACGATCTACCCACTCCCTCCCCCCCTTCTCACGATCTACCCACTCCCTCCCTACCCCTTCTCACGATCTACCCACTCCCTCCCTACCCCCTTTGTAGGTCCCTTTGACATCATATGCCGGCGGTCAGCGTGAAGCGCCGGCATCCGAGACAAATGCCTCACGCTCCCAACACTGCACTCTGGGCAACACTGAGGCAGGCGGCGGGGAGCAGAGGAGTCCTGGATTTCTGTCAGTCAGGGGGGCCCAAGAGGTGCCGAGCGGTCGTTTTCAGCAACCGCTCGGCACCCCTTGGGCCCCCCTGACTGGCAGAACTCCAGGGCCCGGTCGCAGTCGCCACTGGTAGCAATCACTGCATATCTTTATGAATTGACCATTGGTAACAGGGATTACCAACCTTAATGCCTCAAAGCTCTCTATAGCATTAGAATAAATGGTGACCTTCTCCAAGGATCACAGGTCGGTACTAACCTGTTACGCTTCCTCTCAATTCCCAGACTAAGGGTATGATATCAGATGTTTTGTGTGAGCCTTAAACAATATCAAGTATATTTGAAGCATAACATTTTGGAAAATGGTGGCATTGAAGCATGGCCCTTTATAGTTCTTTTAGTTATTTAAATATAAAATTACTTACACTATTCCCATCTTTAGACCATACAGAAAGACAGCATTCACAGCAGCATTAATGATGTTTACAACAATGCCTGTAAACACTTGAGGCCATATTATACCCTTAAATAGACAAAATATTAATAAAATCAGGAAAATTAAATAAACAAAATGTATATATTATGAACATATATTAACCTGAAATCTCACTGATATGTTTTTAAAAGGACTGTGTATTTTCATTGGTCCATTGCTTTATTCCACTCCAGCTTACACTTGGCATTGCACAGTGATCTGCGGCTAGTGTGCAGCTGCTCACCAATTGAAACCCCAAAACCCTGCGCACAGCGCTTGCGCTGATGTTGCTTAAGTCAGTTTGGAACTCGGAAGTGAGTGATGCTACAGAGGACAGTTGATTTTTACAAGCTACTCACTTCAACACTTGACATCCCCACTCTGTGTGTGCGTGGTATAATGTAACAAAATACTTTACATTACTTTACTTTACATATCTTGTCTGCTACAGTTGCTAGAAGTTCTTAGATATTATGCAGTTGAACTACATTCACAATCTCTGGAAATTGTGTTACATTGTTTCTCCAGGCACTTGCTTGCCTATGCATCTTCTTTTAATGTGTTAATATTTTTGTGTGGTTTTGTAATGATTTTTCTGCAATTTTTATCATGGACACTGGTTCATACTAATTTGACCAACAACTGTTACTTAAACCAGCTTTACTAGTGCAAATGGTCCCAAACTTTCAGCTGGAAAAATCCAAAACAATGATAACAATTAAAAACAATAAAAAGGCTACATGAACAAATCTAATGATGCTAAACGTAGGTTGGTAACAATTTATTTGATATTCTTTCACAGAACTTGCACAGCCTTAGAGTAAAACTAAACCTTTGGGCATATGAGTATAAGGCCAACTACAAAATCTACAAGAACATGAACAACATGTAGACAATAAACAATTAAAGGCAATTAATGCAGATTTTTCTGCATTTATAAATACCTGATTTTGTAAATATCGTATCTCTAGCTGATAAATGAAGACAGCCTGAAATAAAAAAGGAAAAATGTTCTGCAATATCTATAAACATAAACTGAATATTTTCCCACTGTGTGACTTGAACTGAAGATGAAGAAGCTAGCACAATCTAAGCAGTATCTCAAACAGACACTGTCACCACTGGTCTTCTTTCCTTAAAGTAAAATGGTACAGGTTTTTCAAGTTAACCAAAGTAATTGACTGTTGACCTGATAGGGCCATATTATTAATGTAGTGCTGCAAGCTGATGTGCTCTTGAATATTTTAGCATGACAACCAACCCACATTTTATTATATTCCAGGGATTTTTGTAAGAGACCTCAGACGTACTACACACCCTGTCGATGTTGACAGCAAAGCATCTGATGCGCTGATCAAATGCTCTGCCATTAGGCCACAGGTCCACGAAAGGGTTTCAGCCTCTCTACACTTAATAAATACAACAAAAACATGGCTTAAGTGTACACACTGATTATAAGAGTAAATAGCCACTTACAGGAAGTGCTGGGATAAAAATCATCACATATTTCTGTGTTAACCTAGAAGAAAATCAAAACGTTATCCTGACTAATTTTATTCTTTCCATGAAGAAAAACACACTAAGACATTAAACTGGAAACATATCTGTTTCTACAGACTAGTCAAAAATACTTTGCACCAGAACAGACCAAATATTGCCTGTCATTAATTACTAGTTTGCCTTTTACCATAAAATGTTTCCCATTGTTTTGGGGTCACTTAGTTGTTTTCATGGAAAACAAAGACATTTCTCGCTGTTTAACATAATTCCAAAGGGTTTTCTAATGATCAATTAGCCTTTTAAACTTAAACTTGGTTTGAAATACAGGAGTGATGGTTGCTGATAAAGAGCCTATGAAGATATTCCAAAAATCAGCTGTTTCCATCTATTATAGCCATTTACAACATTAACAACGTCTGCAATATATTTCTGATTCGTTTGATTTGATTTTAATGGACACAATTTGCTTTTGTTTCAAAAACAAAGAGATCTCTAAGTGCTTATCAGCCCAAATAATTAAAAGAAAGAAAATCAGATATTTTTGGAAAAGGCACCAATTCCCTTTACCAAATCTATCACATATATGTGTTTCTTAGTACATACAGAGTACACACACAGGCTTTGTTAGTAACAGTTAGTTACAGGTTTGAAACATATAAAACACATATTTTCACTTGGGACAACTTTTTTCTACCCTTGCTATCTATCGGGCTGGAGGTCACTATAGTTTTAGTCCACAAAGACCCAAATGTCTATTATTCTTTAAAATTAATATATTTTTAGGTATATGTGTGTGGTATGATTAATGGAAGGGAGCTATAATTTATCTAAAAGGGGCTTTGACAGGGGAATTAAATAACACAGACTGCCATAAAGAACAATCAAAAGATTGCTCCTGCATGCTAACAGGCTGATCTAGCTCCAGCATAAAGGCCCCTTTACTTATTTTTGAAGCTCTAAGTATGGTAGCTACAGTACATAATTGGTTCTGTACGGACCAAGACTAGCCATGTGGCACATCTGGTGAGCTGGTGGCTGATATGCGCTGCTGCGCCTTGCAAGAGTATAAACATGCTATGTATCATTTTACAGCAACCGCCCTCAACCTGCCAGGGCCACTTAGTCACCTGGAGCTGGTTCCATATACTAATTCTTGTATAAAGGCATGCGTGCTGAATGGTTACTCATCTGATTATAATCATTTTCTCCTGTCCAGAAGTATCTTGGGATTTTGCATTTCTATTTGAATTCTCATGTATGCTCTCAAGTGTCACGAGACAGCTGGTTGACACAGAGGAAAGTGCCGCCACTAGGGTTCTGAGATATATAGTTGCCACTTAAAGAACTTGAGATGTCCCATACGCATCATACAGCAGACTATGCAGCGGCTGTCCACTCTTGGTTGAGGATCTCGTACTTGTTTTGTACACTGTAGTTTAATATGCCAAACCACTTTTGATGTGCTTTGTTTGGAAATGTAATTGTACTCCTCTTTTAATGTAATTCTGGCTTTAAAGTGGGATTGGAGTTTGTAGTGTACTTTCATTGCCCTGTGCTGGGTTGCAGCGCTCACTAATGTCTCACTAATGTATGTAAATATTATGTTTCATTGGGGCTTCTCTTTTACCTTATATTGTACTTTTTTAATTTTGAAATCTTTTCAATACAAAAAGACTTTCTAACTCGAGTAACTAAACAATGCCAACATAGACTTCCATGCCGTAAAATGCGTTGAAGCCTTTGAAATTATGCACTTATTGCAGCAAAAACATTTGTGTAGACTGCTGATCAGCACCTGAACTGAGCAGGAGTCTTGCATGTTTAGCAACATGTTGAGAAAAGTTTCACATTTAACGTTAAATACCAACGCTGCCTCTGAGGAGAAGAGAAAGCTTCTGAACGGCAAGGATGGGAACTTTTAAGAAAAGTATTTTGTTTTCTGTTACTTTTACTATTTGGTTGGGCAATTAAGGTAAAATAGTGGTGGGGAATATTTTTTTGCTGCACTGTCTGCTCTAAATTAGGGATCTACAAACCTAATCTATGAAATGATCCATAAACAAGTAAAATGTAAAAGGTATAGCAAAAACTAAGATTTTTAGTTAAACAAAAGTTGGTCAGCTGTTTATTAGAAACTCTAATGGCATAAAAAGACAGCATTCCTTCTTCACATTCATCCTTTCATGTTTCCATAAGCACACTTAACAGAACAGGACAAGATCAATGAAAAAAGGTTATACATTCAGTGATATACACAACCGTTTGGAGTCACTTATTGTTTTTAAATGAAAAGCAAATTTTGTCCATTAAACATCCTTAAAGGCATACAGAGGCCCTTTACCAGCAACAATTACTCCTGTGTCCTAAAGGCTAATCCAAGTTTAAGTTTAAAAGACAAATTGATTGTTAGAAAACCCTTTTGCAATTATTTTACACAGCTAGAAATGCCCCATACTCCCATATTCCTTTAGCTTACCTTTCCTAGTCCCTCTTCTGCAATACTTTTACTAGTGTGGCTGGTCTATCCCTAACAACGGCACTTTTACCTATTGTGTAATACAACCCAACTCCCTCTAGACTGTAAGCTCGTTTGAACAGGGCCTGCCTTACCTGTTGTCTCTGTTAGTCAATTTGTTATGTTACATACTACTTGTTATGTCCTGTCTACCCATTGTACAGCGCTACGGAATTTGATGGCACTATATAAAACAATAAATATTAATAATAATATATATTCCTAAATTAAAATAACACACAGTGTTCCTTTGTGGTTATGCCTGAAATTTTAATTTTTTCATTGGATTTTGTAAAATGAAGGTACAAATGAGGTGTAATGAACCTGGAGATTTCAGGGTTCTGTCTGAGGAGCAGAAATATGTTTTCGGTGTTAATGAAGATGGCCCAGCAAGGAAAACAGAACAGCAACAGGATCAGGATCCCCCTCTGTATAATAATCCCAACACGTTTCATATTCTTACTGCCATATGTCTAAGAGAAGATGAAAAAATGAGCACACAAAGCCATTATGTTACACAACTGCATTGAAAAAGGAATCGTTCATTTTCACAAGCTCACAAGTTATGCATGGTGGTTACAAATGTATATGAAATCTCACAGCAAGCACATAATCATATTCTTTCAGGGACACTGCTTTGTCCTAGAAAGAGATTGTTTGGGACAAGGGACAGATCTGCTGATTCCAGACCAACCCTGACAATCTGGGGCATGTGGTTATCCTACTAAATATAGTTTTTAGTTTTGTTAGATGTGAGAGTGAAAGATCCACTTTAACCTAATGACATTATATTTAAAATATTCCAATAACTTCTGCACTCCACGGACTCAGCATATAATTCACAAACCCTGGTGCTGTATGCAAATAGTGTATATAAATCCAAATAAATAAGCACTCAAAGGGATTTCTTCAAATAATCAAAGAAGTGCTTTATTATCTTTATTTATCTTTACAATGGCTTTTGTAGTCTACATCAGGTAAAAATATCAGTTGAAAAGAGTAAACCTGTAGAACTATATTTTGACTAAAGAGGTGGTATTGCCACTGGAAGTCCTCTTAATAAAGTATTTTGTTTTAACCATACCTGAGATATGAGGGTATCACATGCAGAGGCCAAGCCTGATCCGATAGAAAATCCACAAACGTTTATGACCTAAACCAGAAAGTTACATTACAAATGACATTCCAAAATATTTGGCTAGGATGGTATGGTCCAACATTTAATTGTGGAAGAACACATGCCATTCAGAAGCAAGGAGCAAATATAGCAGGACCTAGTAAACAATGTATGTAATAAAACAGAATACATGTGATTTAAGGTAGAATTTTGTCTATAAGAACATGTCCACAATTGCCCTCATGTACTCCTAGCTGGACAAGTCGTTAGGCTGCAATCCTTGCCTCACAGCCTGCATTTCTACTCTTGTAGAGAATTCCTATCTCATAATTTTTAACGCATTAATATTCCACATTTTCTTTTGGTGTCAGACTTGTTATACCAGTTTTTTGTAAGCATAGGTTATATCAGAAAAAGTAAAAAATGAGGCCTTTTTTTTAAGTATAGAAGTGTAGACAAAGGGCTGCCAGATTATATACATACAGTAAACTGAATCACATAATGTTCTTTAAATCAGTCTTTAATAATTGGTCAAAATCCTGGGCATATGAGTTATGCAGTTAGATGCAAAGACAAAGCTCATGTAGTTACCTGAAAACTGGACTGGGAGTACAGGTATAGAGAGAACAGTCAGTAAAATGTGTCACACATTATAGTTATCATGCTGTATATGCCCGATAACACAACGTTCAACATGGCTATTCTGTGAATATTAATGAGTCACAGAATTTGCATTGTATATTGACCAAAAGGAAATTTACCTTATTGTTTTATAAAAACCCTCTAGCAGTGTTACAAATACTCTCTTTTGACATTCAATTTACTAATATATACAGTTTTATTTATCGATATCTTCCTTGTTATAAAAAAATGGGCACTATAACCTTAAAATTGTACTTTAAAACATGTAATCAAAGTCATTAAAATAACCAGTTAACAAATTAACACACTGTGTCTGGTGCCAAATGCTGCAAACACAAATATTCCCCCCAAATAACACAAGACGTGAACCAACACATAAAACAAGAAACATTCCGCACAAAGAAATGGACTTGAATAAAAAGAAATATTCCTAATTCCTAATATGTTTTGGAAAAGAAATCAAAATGACAAATTTGAGCCTTCTCGTCCTAGCCAGAAAGCCCACCTGCAGTAGAAGTAAATAAATGCTGCAGCCCTAAATAATTCACACCTTTTAACTTCAAGACATCACAAAATGGGGAGAAAAACAGAAAAAATGTTTCACATCCACATGCATAATCATAAACCTATTAAACCAACCATTTACTCCAGAGCGAGTGAAATACCCAACAGCTGTCACTGTTCTACATTAGAAAGACATGGTTTTTGAGATGTAACACAACATTTTACTAATTTCACTATTTATTTTCATAGAGTCTAAAAGCAAATTAGAAGAAAAGATGCAAACAATCAAGATTTTATGACCCATGACTCATGACATGGAGTTGTAAGTTAATTTGATTATTTATGAAGGGTTAAATTTTTAGGTAAAGTATAAGGTTAAAACTTTATAGGAATACATATTTGCAGAATGATATATTCTGTCGTGGCAAAATGGATCAGCAAAACCTAAGTCCATTTTATCATGAAAGCACATTTGTTTAAATATGCATGTAAATGTCTAAAAAGTTGAAAAAGAGGTCACTCTAAGACGTCTATTTGGTGTTTTCAGTAAATCTAGATAGAATTATAGAATTCTTAGTTATAGCCTTGACAATATAGAAATGATAATAAATACAGAGATTTATTTACAGAATAAATCTAGAGATAGATGTAGCCATGGCAGAACAAACGGGAAATAACATAATTCTCTGTGAAAGAGTGATACTTACAGCAACTGCAAGTATCACAGAGTCCAGCTCAATTTTGCCTAAATGTCCACAGAAAATAGAGCTCACTATATTCACCAGGAACACCATGACATTAGACAGGAACTGAAAAACATAAAGGAGGTTTAAGTAGTTTTAAAAAAAAATAAAATAAGTAAAAATAAATATATATTTAGATGTATACATATTGTGTCCCTGCGACTGCTTGAGGTTGTCTCACACGTGTGGTGTTACACCTTCTCACACCTGGGGTACTTGGACCACTGGACTACATGTATACAGAGAACACACACAAAGTGCTGAACTACTGAAAATATCTGTAAGAATATTTGTCATACATGATTCGTGTGCGGGCTGTGGTCACACATCTAGTATCTCCGCACTGCACACATTCTCTCCGTGTATTGCTGCTGGCAAATAGCTCTTGTAGAAGACAACACCATAAAATGTTGCTATACGGGCTTTACAGCAATCACATGGGAACAGAACAGACAGAACCGTCAGTCTGAATAAGTTAACATGACCTCGTAAACTGCCTTGCATTCTGTATAAATAATACTTTGAATATAAATAAACCAATATTCTGCATTAACCAATACAACACAAAGTCTACTACTCCCATTACCACAGGTCCAGCCATCGCACATAACTCCTTCACTTCACCCGCGAATCCAGCAGGCAGAAGTCGGAGAAGACACCGGGGAAGCCAGCTAGACTTTCCTCTCAGAGGCGAGCTCTCCGCTGGCCGCTCCGCTCCGCTTTTGGACTCCACTCCGGTCATTGCGCCTTACTCCGCGGACCCAGCGCAGTGTGTGCCAGTGTCAATCATCCCCGCTATATGTGTGACAGCGGCAGACCCGCCCATTGAATACAGTCTGAGGAGATCAGCAGGACTACAGCCTGGAGGGCGGGTGGTTACAGAATGTAGCGACCTGCAGGTCAGGCTTTAGTTTTTATACCTCCCAACACAAGAGAGACACTTTTTTTTCTAAGTGGTGCACCTGAATTTTTTTGTGACCCATTGAAAGGTATACAAGTAAGCAGGACATGGAAGAACTATAAATTATGTGTGAAGAAGTACCATAGCCTTGCCAACAATGAAGTACATAGTAAATTCTTAAATATGCATTCTTTACATTAAAAGAGAAAAAAGCACCATGCCCCACTAGTAACAAGTGCTTCCTTTGAATATACACCATTAACTACAACTGTCTGTCTCCTGTCACTCAACCATTGCCTTACCCATTCAACCTTTTTAACATCAAAACTCAAACACTGTAATTTATCTGTCTTCTATGAGGCACGGTGTCAAATGCGTGGCGAAATCCACATAAGCTACTCCTATGCTGCTCCTCCTTGGTCTATTACCGTATTTTAGATACCCAGTCAAAAAAAGTAAAATAAATGTTGTTATATAGAGCAAATATGGAGCTTACAAAGAAGTTTGGAAACAGATGTCCTCAAGAACAGGGCCATCATCTCATTCGGCACCATTATATATTGAGATGTGTTAATCTTATCATCACATTGTATACTGCTGATTTCTCTGTTATTAAGGCTAAGTATCCCCCAACTGTGATAGTTATGTGATGTATATGAAATGCTGTCACTCAGTGCCGACATTATGGTGGTGCCTGAGACCTGAAAGTCAAGGGTAAAGCCAACCCAATTATTCTGTTATACTTGTTAACATTTTTTGCAAACCATTTATTACAAATGGACATATTTGTTTTTTTTTAAATCCAAAAAATACGCTATATATTTTGAAATCATATTAAAAACTACCACTTTTTTTGGCAGCAATTACATTTTGTTGTTGCAGGCAATTAAGTTTCTAATGAATTCACAAGTATGTTAACGTTTTGTGCTGTGTTGTGTTTTCTATGTGTTTAGGAAAATGTCAAATACTGCACTCAGTATGCCCCTGGATTTTCACGCTTTGGGATAACAAGGCTTGAAAGCATCCTATATTGTTATGTGCTAATGAATCTATAGTTGGGTTCACAAAAATTAGATCGCCACATAATATTGGGCAGTCTGGTTTCAACATATAGTTTAGGACAGCTGGTTTCAATCCTGGTTACTAATTTCATAGGCAACTGTTTTTGAAGTCACATTTTTTAGTGTAGCTACAAGGCTATATCCATATGTACTGTATCATGATGGTTTTTGGCCTTGTATGTGGCGTGCAGTACCATGATAAACAATAGGTTGGTGGAACACTATATGCTGATTTTGGATGCTCGGAACTAACCATTCCTGAAATAATAGTATTTGGAACCATATATTCCTGCAATAAAAATGGGGATCCTACATGCCAGCATTAGAAGAATTGAATAACTGGTTAATTAAATTTGATGAATGAGCCAAGTTTGCAAGTATTGCAAGAGCATTTATGTGCTTTAAGAGAGGGGGAGAGCGGGGGAAGGGGGGTGAGAGAGGGGGGAGAGAGAGAGGGAGAGTGTGTGTGTGTGTGTTAGTTAGTTAAATGGGGGTATAGGGTGTGTGTTAAATGGGGGCATAGGGCATTTCTGGAGTGGCGTCAACAGAAGAAAAATCCTAATGAAACTTCATTTTGGATAATGTGATAGAGTTGCAAAAAACAGCAGACTTTTAAGAGGTTATTTAATTCCCCTGATGAAGCTAACATGAGTTAGTGAAACACGCGTCAGGGTATTTTTTTCTTAATCTCTGAGTTTATGGGCAAGCACAATGTATTTTTTATATTACTGCTGACACCTATGTTTGGTATTCTTTAGCTCAGACCATAGATGTAGCAAATTCAAACTGGTATCATTTGTTGCCAAAAGAACCTGGTCTGTATTGTTAACCATTTGAGCTACTAAGTAATAGTGTAGAATTAGAATAGGAATCAACTATCCACATTCTTAGGGATTAATTTAAATAAAAGCTAAGTTTTAATGTGTTAGTATTTTTCTATCTTTCTTATTCTTTTTTTCTATTGATTTATCATTGAGATTTAATTCCCAAACAAGTGAGAAATCCCTTGTATGTTTTGAATTAGTCTCTGGGACATCTACCTTCCAGGCGCTCAGATCACTCATCAAAGGCGAATGGTCTATGCAATCTAATAATTCAGAACAGAGAAGTGATGTTGCAAGGGTTATATTGGCTGCTGGATTGAAGAGTTGATCTTTTGTGTCTCTGTGTATATATAAGTCAAATTACAATATATTAATACATAGGTCAGTACAATTTAAGGAATTGAGGCAAAAAATACAAAACTAGTATGAAAAGATGTAGATGGTAGAATAAATGGAATGAAATATGGAAAACTATGGAACAAAATAAGGAAAATTATCAAGAAATTATACAAATTATAAAAAAACAACTGCAATTTGAAGTCTTTATTCATGCCAAAAGGTGTTAGTCACACCCCTTACGTGTTGCTTATATGTTCTCCTGTTTGTGTTTTTAGTTCCCTGGTAGTGCCAACATATTATAGACCGCATGTGCATTGTAGTGAGTTACTTATATTTTTGGAGTTACAGGTGATGCTACAAACTTCTTTATTTTATATTGCTGTCCTGTCTTCATGGGAAAATAACAGGTCATTTTACAGTCCTGTTTCATAGAGTCTTTACAAGGTACACAATGACCACATCTAAAGTGTCTGGGTCCAAGATTGAAAGGATCTTGGATGATTTGTTGGGAGTATTGGAATACTATTCTTTGCTTATCTGATCCTTTGGTAATATGTGCCAAGGTTTGGCAAAAATATTCCTAATTTGCTGATGTTGGTTGTTAAATCAAATATTACTAGGACATTCGGTTCTTGGTTGCTTTGGTTTTGTACTTTAATAGATCTGTTCTGTTACACAAGCATACTGTCACTATGTTGTCTAGATCTCTGATCTGGTAGTTTTTCTCTAGAAATCATTGTTTTAGCATTGTTGTCTTTTCATCATAGTTCTCTAGATCAGTGCATCTTAAACCATGGTATTGGATTTTTGGCATATTCAGTAGCCAAGGAGAGAAGTGGTAGCTATTAAGGCTGTTATACCCATTCACATAAACTGGTTTGAAAAATGTTTTGGTCTTCACCATGTTGCTATTTGCAAAGATTTTTAGGTTCAGAAAGTTATTTTTATGTGGGCTAAATTCATGTTTAAATTTAGAACCCATGTGATTGATATATTTGAGAAAATAACTGGTAGGATGTTGTCCATGTAGATTATTGGGCCATTCGTATTTGCACCAGATAAATTCTTCTTTCCAGTGTGCCATGAATAGGTTGGCATAGCAAGAGGGAACTCTGTTCCCATTGATGTACCCTTGACCTGTAAGTAGAACAGTATTTTTTGTATCAAAAATAAGTGTTTGTTTAGTATAAATTCAATGCTTTCCAAAGTGACGTTTGGTTGAACTGTTTATGTACGACTATAACTGCAAATCAATGTATTGGAAAAGGTTCTAAGAAATCGATCCTATGCCCAAAATTATACCTCTGCCAGGGGGGTTAGCGGCATGCTTATGAATTTTAAGCACAATATAAATAATCAGGGTTCTTGGATGTAGATTATTGATGTAGTTGGATTCTTTTACGTTTAGAATGCCCAGATTCCTTCCTGTTTTCAAGAGTTTATACCTTTTTCTCTCTGGTAATGGATGTTTATTTAATTTTTCGCCTTGGAGTTGTCTGGAAATCTCATAAAAGTAGTCTTTACTATTTGGTATGACAAATTGTCATCATGTTGTTATTCCTTTAAAGCTTGAAATTCACCTCTTGTAAGATCTGAGTTGCCCTTCCTGTTTGGTTTGTTGCTTTCCATGTCTTGGGAAACTAATGTCTAAAAAGATTTAATAGCTGAATATTTGTATGCCTGTGGGGAAAAAAACTGTAGAGTGAAGAGTGTACGGTCGGGTCCGAAATCTCATTACTACAGGTTGTGTTTTTGTTTTGTTGATCAGAGATTGAAAATTATGGTTTTATAGTTAGGTATTGTACGGTAATTTTCAAAATGATATTGCTGTTTATTGGACAATATCCATAGCAAAGATTCACCTGCAGAACAGGTTGGGAATGGGCGCCAAATACAGTTTTCAAAGATTTTATCCAGGATCTTGTGTAGCATAATGCCTTAGTTAAATGATCACACACACATGACATACGATTTCGGAGTCAATTGTCAAACTTGTCTTTTTTAAACATTCCAGACATTCCCCCTAACCCATCCAGCATGGGTTATATATCATTTAAAAAATTGGGTGGTCGGGGTCCCTAAATTACTTGCTATTGAGGCGTTTCAGTGACACCGTTGAACCTAAGCTTGTCTAAAATGGGCGTCCATACAATATATGGCAGACGTTGACGCCCTGGGGAGTGGCCAGACATGGCCCCTGATGCCTATCTCGGTGTTGCTGAATGCCTCGACATTGAGGCAATACAACACCATTTGAGTGAAGATCGCTTTCTACACCTGTTTAAAGTCATGATGTGCCTGGCATGTCAATTGTCCTTAACTGACGTGATATGCCTGGACTGTCAATTGTCGTCAAGGGGTTAATAATAAAAAGAGTTATAAAAAAAGGAAGTGATTAAGTGACATTCCAAAATATGTGGTGCTTACACTAGTATGGTCCAGTGTTTAAATGTGGAAGATCACATCCAATTCAGAAGCAAGGCGGAAGAACAGCAGAGCCTAGTAAACAATTATGTAATACAATAGAATACATGTGTTGTAAGGTTCAATGAATTTTGTTTGTATTACATGGCCACCATTGCCCCATGTATCTCTAGATGGACAAGAAGTCATTAGGCTGCAATCCTTTCCTAATAGCCTGTTTTTCCACTGCTTTAGGGAATTTCAATAAATTCTTCCTTTTGGTGTCAGGCTTGTTTTTCCAGTTTTTTTATAGAATAGTTGTAAGCAAGAGACAAAATTTCAGAACAGTATAGAACAATAGCCAAATGGCAGTCAAAGGTTATACATACAATAAACTGAATCTCAGTCCTTAATGATTAATTAACATCTTAGATAAAGGAGTTATCCAGTAGAGACACGGATACAGCTTTTGAAAGTACCTGGAAAACTGGACTGAGAACACTGGTATGGAGAGCTTAATCAGTAAAGCATTCTAAATATTTTAGTTATCATGCTATATATGCCAAATAATGCACATTTAAGCATGATTGAGATATTTATGGAAGTCACAAAATGAATATTCTGTATTAGCAGGAAATTAAAAAAACCTTCACTGGAAGGACTCTCTTCAAAATCTGTGAGGATGTTTACTGAGATATGCAGCTTTATTCATTTGTATCTTCTGTGTTATGCTAAACAGACATACCAGTTCAGTCATCCTTTAGCACCTTGCTTAGTAATTCGAGACCAGGCTGTAATCAACTAATACACCTGACCACTTGACTGATGATACAAGTGTTCACTGTGATTTAATGACATGTTTGCATAGATGCCTATATTATAAAACATTGTGTGGCACGGCTTGGGGGCATTATTGTGATGTAATAAAGAGACTCCCCCTTAATAATCAGGGGTCATCGTCTGCATATGAAGCACCAATAATACTGTTCTACATAACAAAGACAAGGCTTTCAGATAAAAATATTGTTACGGTGTTACACTGTAATTCCTCGGTGTAGAGGAGACCGGTCACAAGCGCCACTGCAAGAGATTTTGCCTGTCGAAGATGGCAGCACCAAATTGAAAAATAAACACGATTCTAAGAGGATCTCTCCAGACCTTCATGAGAACTCTTGTATCCCCCTGCAGGTTGAATACAGGTATTGCATTCATCATGATGATGGCACAGCCAATGGGGCCTCGCCTTAGCCACATACTGCACAGTGGAAAGAATGCCATTTGAAAACAACAAGAACTTTTCCCTGGATAGCAAGGTCTCTGAGGCTGCACAGTCCATTTAGCACTTTTAATTTATTCAGAAGATGTTTCTAACCAGACAGTCATGGATCAGAACAACAGAGGCCGTTACCACAACATGTGGGTGAGAGGGTTGAGAGAGGCAAAGTATTTGCCAGCAATTCTAACTCGGCTGTTTAAAATGATGCTGGTCAAAGGGCCTGAGGAGATCATGGCCATGCTTCTTCTTTCACCCTAGGTGGGTTATTCTAACTATGTCTGCTTCCCTCCCTGTCTGTTTCTTCTTCCTTTCTTCTTACAGTCCTCCTCTCACCGCCCCCCCTTTTTTTTCCTTCATTGTCTCCCCATGGTTAACCATCACCTCTCTTAACATTCAGGGAGTGAATGTTCATGATAAAGGTTGTTACTTTTTAGGAGATCTTCTAACACTCCTGTTGCCATACTTTAGGAGATCCACTGTAAGGTGGGTTGTGCTGCTCATCTTGCTAGTCACAAGTATCCTCTTTTTTTTACAATTATTATTATGCAAGATCCACGTGAGTTGCAATTTCAAGACTGATTATTTTCTGCAGTCCTCCCCTACAGTGGTTTGTGAGGCCACTAAGGCTGCACATAGGGGTCATTTCATAAGTACTGCATCTTTTCATTAAAAATGTCTCAATGCCCAAGCTCAGTCCCTTTACTCACATATATTAACCCTTGAATTATGAGGACTTTCAGACTCTCTGGCCTTCCCTGCCTGGACCCAGACTTTCTTAAAGCCTTGGAAGCACCATTGTCACATATTGAGTTTGAATGGGCTTTAAAATTAACAGCAACAGGTAACAGTCTGGGTCCTGATGGGTTCCCCTTGTATTTTAGAAGACTTTCCGCAAGATTTTTTTTAAAGCTTTCGATAGCGTTACTGCAGATCATCGGCCAATCTCTCTGCTCAATTTGCATATCAAACCATTGGTCTCCCTGCTCCAGGAGTTAAAAGTCCGTACAAGATACTCTATTGTCACTCGTATGGACCTTTAACTCCTGGAGCGGGGAGACCAATGGTTTCCCCAGACAGAGTTTCACTGTAAGTATGGTTGATGGGGTGTTTAGGGTTAATTTAGGGGCAGTTATGGTTGATGGGGTCTTTAGGGTTAATTTAGGGGCAGTTACGGTTGATGGGGTCTTTAGGGAATTTATTTTAACCTGTCCATTAAGTTGTAAATGTACATTTCATTTTCAAAATGTATATATTGTGAACCCCTTATGGAATTACTCACCAGCCGCCACTGTTTGAGACTATTTTAGTAAGAAGGTGTACATCTCTCAGGCTAAAATAGCAGCATAAGGCTAGGTTTCCACTTGGGTTTTTGTCCGGCGTTTTTTTCTTGATGAAAAACGCCAGGAAAACTGCCAAGAAAACTGCCACTGCATTTACCTACGTTTTGGCGTTTTTTCTGCAGTTTTTTCTGGCGTTTTAGCCTTTCTGTGGAAATTGCTTTTTTTGACCTTAGGCAGTTTTTCCAGCCTTTACAAGTTAGAAGTTTCACCCAGCTAAAAGGGATTAGGATAAATGGCAAGTATCTGCCCTCTCCTGATGTCATTTACTTGGTAGACCCTTTTGTCTCTTTTCTGTGGTTTGTAAGACATGCTTTATTTCGAATGTCTGCTCCTCTGGGAAGATTGGCCCCAAATGATGGTGCAAATTGTTTGCTGTTGCTTTTGGCACGCAGGATCCGGTCGCGTATGTTTGTTTGTAATGGCATGTTTGTTCCAAATGGTGTAAAATTCAATATGAACCAGTCCAGGACTTTGTTTTGTGTGAAACTGTTTGTTTTCAGCCTATTTCTCGTAGGACACACAGATACTGGGTCCATCCTCTGCATTGTAACTGTGGAAAAAACGCCATAAAAAACGCCAAGGCAATAAACCCACATGGCTTTTTCATGGCGTTTTTTCTCTCCCATAGACTTCTATTGGAGAAAAAAAGCCAAGATTTCTTGCAAAAAACGCCAGAGTGTCAACATGCTGCAGTTTTGAAAAACTGCCACAGAGCCCAAAAAAGCAGAAAAACGCCAAAGAGGACTGAAAAAACGCCAGACAGAAAAACGCCAAGTGGAAATGGCATTTTGCGATTTCCTATTGAATTACAGCTAACATCTGGCTGCAGCCGTTTTTCACAAAAAACGCCAGGTGGCGCTATTGGCGTTTTTATAGGCGTTTTTAGCAAAAAAAACCCAAATGGAAACCAAGCCTAAGTGCTCATCACTATACATTACAAATAGAAGGCAACTTTAGTACCGATTTGCACATTTAATTCTCAATGTTATACACACAAAAAACACAATCCTCCTGATTATGCTGCCAATTAGCTCATTTTTTACTCAACATCCTTTAATGGTAGGATGTATTCACACATTTACATACGTGGGATGCTCATTTTTAAAAACTGCACATTAATTTTTAGAGTTTAATTCACAAAAACATATCTTGTACCACTGGCTGATTCAGAGTAGAGATGGTTCTCTGGCCTGACATTTTCATACTCCATATCTGTTAACCAGCCATGGCTTTGAAATGATAGCCACGGTTTTATTAGATCCTTAGGTTTGCAATCAAACCTATTAGTTACAAAAACAAGAAAAAAATTACAGATTTACATAGATGGCCACTATAAAAATGTCTAGATATGTTTTATAATAATTAAATTTCATTATTTCTGATGTCACTTAATGCAATGTAGTATCATGTTTATTATTTGGCATATTCAGTTACACTAGTTTACATCAACATGGTTATTTTATCCATTGTCAACTAGGCATTTAACGATTACACCAATAAGCAGTGTTGCCACGGCTAAACCCACGGCCAGCAAACGTCTAAGTACCAGTTGCTTAACAGAAAGGATTTCTCCTACGACATTTGTAGTTTCAGTAATTCTGTCTTCATGCCGCAGCTGAATATCGTGATTACCAGCAGAAGCTATATTTGACAAAATAATATGTCCAGTAACATTTTTATCCTGTAGAGCAATGTCAGAGTGGTGCATGTTTCCTGTGGAATAGCAGAAATGAAAATATTTTCGGTTATTATCCTCTTAAGTAAGTATGGTCTAATGTAACTTGTTGATTGTATCTCGGCAATTAGTCTATTTGTTTTTATAGGCTGTTCTTCACAGTGTCATACCAACTTTTCAGAAAGGTTAGAGGCAGGGCTAATGACAGGGGTTTGCCATCACCTTGCTGCCTATTAAAGTAGAGTGCTGGGATACATCATATCCTGGTGCTCCGCTTTAATAGGTCTCGAGGAAGCCACATGACAACTGTTCCTCAATTGAATCTACAGCTCTGCATTTTTGGGGCAGATTGGCTTTTTGCTTAAGATGTAGTCACTTGAGGGCATTATATATCAAAAGCAACTCTGATGCGGAGTTTGAAAAGTTGTCTTATTACTATTAGAACAGAATGTTTCGTTTGGATTGGACAGCTTCATTGGTTGCCATGGCAATACAATCAATTTTGTAAATGTTGCTCTATAATTTTTTTCCCATATATCCCTGTTGATTATACAGGATGGCTTCTATTAATGCCGTATCTATTATACTGACGTAATGTGGTTCTGCACTGAAGAATGCATTATATAATGTGTAATTGTTTCTTCACAAATTCATTATTTAGATAAATAAGTCATAGATCTTTAACAATACAGTATACATGCCATAGCTATTATTTTTTCCAGTAACTGTGTTTAAGAAGAGCAAATGATCTAAAAATTCTCATATTATAAAGCCACTGCAGTAATGTTACAATTATGAACTAATGTTGTAACATGAATATATTTTAGGCATGAGACCATACAATCACCTACCATTTTCAGCCATGTCCGAACCAGGACCCTCCACCTGTGTTCCGTTGGAATCCTGTTTGTCTAGTTTCACCCCTGCTCGAACCTGAGCCTAAATATACAAAGACCAGATACAATAAGGTCTGAGGATGGATATAACGATCGAAAAAGTACATAGGTTGAACTGTTGTAATGTGCTGGTAAAGGCTGATTAGTTATTTTTCCATTAGAGCATTTAAATTTTACATGTTACTGACTAGCACATGTAAAGTGCGCCCTTGCAGCGTGTAGGATGCATATGAGTAATTGGTTTTATCAGATGTTGATATTAACAAGCCTGGACTGGCCATCTGCCACACTGGGCCAATTTCCCTTTGGGTTGTCAGGGCCGTATATTTACCAATACTGCCACTCCAGCGGCAGAACGGACCAGCAGTGCGTTTGCTCTGAAAAAAACATTGTCTTATAATCGAGAAAACACGGTATGATGGGGTCATCTAGTGGCTGTCATAATGATCAGGTCACTTTTATTGGCCTGACTTTCTGATTCTGAAATCATGACTTTCTGTCGCTACGCTAGCAAAATCTCTCAATTCCTTTCTGGTCCTATGCTAGCAAAATCTCTCAATTCCTTTCTGTGAGTTTAAAAAACCCCACAAACTACATTGCAGCACGTTCAGTTCAGTACATTGCAAGTGTTCAGCGGGCTCTTTAACCCCTTCAAAAAGGATACCTGCATGTAGACATAGAGGTAGGTAGATTAATGTCTTGGTTTAGCAACAAAGCATGTCTACTTTTATAGAAAAATAGGTTGAACCTTATTGAGGATGGCATTCAAGTTACCTCTTCACATGCTTTGTTCCAATCCATACATGTAATAAATGCTCCAAAGAACAAAACTTGCAGGAAAACAGAAATAATCATTCCAGACCAAAAACCTTTAAAAGAGAACATATGGATTAAACTCATTAATACACGTCAAAATGCAGCACATTTATGCCTAAAAATTCCACCTGCCTTATGTATATGAAATGTAGCTATGTGACCGGTGCTGACTTATCATATATAAAATGGGATGATAATGGCTGTAGGAGAATTAGAATGAGACTCAACATACCACTTTAAAGCAATCCCAGCTATTCACATATTAAACAACTAAAGCTAAAAGATTATACCGTATTTGCTCGATTATAAGACGAGGTTTTTTCCAGAGCAAATGCTCTGAAAAATAACCCTCGTCTTATAATCAGGGTCGTCTTATAATCAGACCTCAAATAGGTCTGATTATGAGACTAAGATCCAGATCCCCCACAGCGATGCAGAGGACCTGGATCCTCCTGTGTTAACCCCCGACCCAATTTACCGGTGCATCTGAGTCCCCGGTGCTTAGTCCGGGCTGTGTGTAGAGCTCTACGCGATATAATCGCGTAGAGCTCTACACGATACAATCGCGTAGAGCTCTACACGATACAATCGCGTAGAACTCTACACGCTGCCCGGACTAAGCACCGGGGACTCAGATGCACCGGTAAGTTGAAGGGGGGGGCATAACACAGGAGAATCCAGGTCCCCTGCTTCTGAGCCCCCGGTGCCTAGTCCGGGCAGCGTGTAGAGCTCTACGCGATTCGCGTGGAGCTCTACATGCTGCCCGGACTAAGCACCTGGGGCTCAGATGCAGGGGACCTGGATCCTCCTGTGTTATGCGCCCCCCCCAACTCAGAAGCACCGGTAAGTTTGGAGGAGGGAGGGGAGTGTTAAATGGGGGGTGTAAGGCATTTCTGGAGGCAGAGTGCCCTGTGAAATGCCTTTTAACCCCTTTAATGCCACTCTGCCTCCTGAAATGCCTTAAACCTCTCCCCCATAATATGCCTTTTAACCCTCTAAGTGCCAGAGTGGCATATAGGGTTAAAAGGCATATCATGGGGCACAGTGGCATATAGGGTTAAAAGGCATATCATGGGGCACAGTGGCATTTAGAGGGTTAAAAGGCATATCATGGGGCACAGTGGCATATAGGGGGTATAAGGCACTTCTGGGGCAGATGTGCATAACTGGGGGGCAGGTTGGAAAATAGAAGGAAATAAAACCAAAATATTTTTCTCAAGCATAGCTTTTATTAAAAAAATTGTTTAAATGAATTAACATTTACTGGTAAAACTTTTTTCCTATAGGGTCGTCTTATATTCAGGCTTTTTCTTTTTTTCCTAAATTAATATTAAGATTTGGGGGTCGTCTTATAATCAGGGTCGTCTTATAATCGAGCAAATACGGTAATTCCTCTTTTGCTTTCTGTCTACCTAGTCAAATGTGTTAGAGCACAAACATTCACCTATAACTCCAAGTTTTACAGGAAACATCAGGAATACTGCTATTGGCAAACCGATGATGTAATACCCAACAAAATTCAAAATGGCACCAATCTTTTGCTTTCCTGATCCCCGAAGCACTCCACCAAAGGTGATCTAAAAGTAATAAAAAATAGGTTACTAAACAAGTATGACATCTCTAATTAGGTTGTATGAGTCAATACTTACAGAAAAGGCATCAATAACACAAAATGGAGCATATATAAGGAGGAGACGGGAAACCAGTAGATCAATTTCGCTGTGGAAAATCATAAAGCACATATTATTTATAAATATGTTATATGTTAAAATAACATCAAATGGAACGAAAATACAGGAGAGACGTTGCTAATGTTGTAAATGACTATTCATTTTAATGAAATATCTTCTACAGAAGCAATTTATCAGCAACCATTACTCGTGTGTTTCAATGGCACCTTGTGTTAGCTTGTTCAAATTAAAGTTTAAAAGGCTAATTGATCATTAGAAAACCCTTTTCATATACATATACACACACAATATGGACAAATGTATTGGGACGCCTATACACACACAATATGGACAAATGTATTGGGACGCCTAACCATTACTCAGGGAATATTATGATATTGCATTCTGAATACAAGGACATTAATATGTAGTTGGTCCCATCTTTGCAGCTATAACAGTTTCCTAATACCAGCTTTCAGCATACCAAGACAATGACAATAACTTTGGGGGAACAGTTTGGGGAAGGTCTTTTTCTATTCCAGTATGACTGTGCCCCAGAGCACAAAGCAAGGACCATAAAGACACGGTTAGATGAGTTTGCTGTGGAAGAACTTGAATGGCCCGCAAACAGCCCTGACCTGAACCCCATCGAACACCTTTGGAATTAACTGGAACAAAGGTTGCGAGCTAGGCCTTCACATCCAACATCAGCGCGTGACCTCACAAATGTTCTATTGGATGAATGGGTGACAATTCCCACAGAAACACTCCAAAATCTCATGTAAACCCTTCCCAGAAGAGTGGAAGCTGTTATAGCTACAAAGAAAGAAGCAACTACATATTAAAGTCTGTGTATTTTGAATGCAATGTCATAAAAGTCCCTGTTGGTGTAATGGTCAGTTTTGTCCATATAATGTATATATATTATTATATCTATAGTATTATATGCTTGCAGCAAAATAAATCCCTGATGGTATTGTATGATGGATACATTTCTGCCTGTACTCATTCAGAAAACAAACTGACTGCTACTACAGCAAAATATTTCTAATTCTGACTCATCAGTCCAGAGCACCTGCTGCCATTTTCTGCACCCCAGTTCCAGTGTTTTCGTGAATAGCTGAAACACTTGGGCTTGTTTCCGTGTTAAAGGTTGGACGCAACTGTTCCTTTAAGACCACTTTAATCAGAGTTCTTCAGACAGTAGGTGGGTGTACTAGGGTTCCACTGTTTTCTGACAATGCTGAGCTGATGGCACTGCTGGACATCTTCCAATTGCAAAGGGAAGAAGCATGATGTGTCTTTCACTTGCTGCACTAAGTTTTCTTGGCTGACTACTGTGTCTACAGTCCTCAACATTGCCCATTTCTTTGTGTTTCTTCAAAAGAACTTGGACAGAACATCTGGAAACGAGTCAATGTCTGGCTCAATGTATAGTGATAGGTGTTGTGTTCTACCACGGTCAACGTGTGCCTCTGTATATAGTGATAGGTGTTATGCTGTACCACCGTCAGTGCGTGCCTCAGTATATAGTGATAGATGTTCTGCTGTACCACTGTCAGTGTTTACCTCAGTATATAATGATAGCACTTATGCTGTACCACCCTCAATGTTTGCCTTAGTATTTAACGATAGCAGTTATGCTGTACCACCGTCAATGTTTGCCTCAGTATATAATGATAGCAGTTATGCTGTAACACGGTCAATGTCTGCTTCAGTATATAGTGATAGGTGTTATGTTGTACCACCGTCAATGTCTGCCTTAGTAAATAATAAGTTATGCTGTACCCCTGTCAATGTTTGCCTAACGATAGAAGCTATGCAGTTTTAAAGAGTGTGTGTGTGGGGGTCCCATGTACAGGATCTGCCCCAGGTGCCAAATACTCTAGGTACACCCCTGCGCACAACAGTTTTTCCCAATTTTTTTTTATCCTTTATGCGGCCTGGAGCCTCCGCTCGTGATTCGCTCATAATTTACTTATGCAGTGAGAATTTCACCTTTAAAAAAACATTACAGTAAGTAATACTGCTGTGTAACTAATACTACATTATCACACTATAATGTAGTGTTATTAACCATGAGCGAGCTGTACCAAAAATATAGAATAACAATTTAAATTTAACATTTGCAGAAGCATATTGTGCTCACAAAATTTTGGCTCTGGGAAAATTTTTGCACAAGAGAAATTTTCTGCGCACACTACCTAAGAAAAATTAGAGGGAACATTGATCATCAGTGATTATGTCTGTCCTTTTGGGATGGTCAAGCTTAACAGAATTGCTGAATTAAAACGACTGTTTCTTTTGTTTGTGTAAACAGTTTTGTGAACGCAATACTTTCTTATATATAAACAAAACTGTGTGAGCTTAAAAACTGATTGATCCATAGAGCCACATAAATATAATGTATTCATATATTCATGCTTGCATGCATGTTTTGCAAATGCCTCTTAACATTAATATACTTACTTTCACTTGCTGCACTAAGTTTTCTTGGCTGACTACTGTGTCTACAGTCCTCAACATTGCCCATTTCTTTGTGTTTCTTCAAAAGAACTTGGACAGAACATCTGGAAACCCGTCTCTACTTTGAAATTTTTGTCTGGGAGAGACCTTGATGATGCAAGTCAATGTCTGGCTCAATGTATAGTGATAGGTGTTGTGTTCTACCACGGTCAACGTGTGCCTCTGTATATAGTGATAGGTGTTATGCTGTACCACCGTCAGTGCGTGCCTCAGTATATAGTGATAGATGTTCTGCTGTACCACTGTCAGTGTTTACCTCAGTATATAATGATAGCACTTATGCTGTACCACCCTCAATGTTTGCCTTAGTATTTAACGATAGCAGTTATGCTGTACCACCGTCAATGTTTGCCTCAGTATATAATGATAGCAGTTATGCTGTAACACGGTCAATGTCTGCTTCAGTATATAGTGATAGGTGTTATGTTGTACCACCGTCAATGTCTGCCTTAGTAAATAATAAGTTATGCTGTACCCCTGTCAATGTTTGCCTAACGATAGAAGCTATGCAGTTTTAAAGAGTGTGTGTGTGGGGGTCCCATGTACAGGATCTGCCCCAGGTGCCAAATACTCTAGGTACACCCCTGCGCACAACAGTTTTTCCCAATTTTTTTTTATCCTTTATGCGGCCTGGAGCCTCCGCTCGTGATTCGCTCATAATTTACTTATGCAGTGAGAATTTCACCTTTAAAAAAACATTACAGTAAGTAATACTGCTGTGTAACTAATACTACATTATCACACTATAATGTAGTGTTATTAACCATGAGCGAGCTGTACCAAAAATATAGAATAACAATTTAAATTTAACATTTGCAGAAGCATATTGTGCGCACAAAATTTTGGCTCTGGGAAAATTTTTGCACAAGAGAAATTTTCTGCGCACACTACCTAAGAAAAATTAGAGGGAACATTGATCATCAGTGATTATGTCTGTCCTTTTGGGATGGTCAAGCTTAACAGAATTGCTGAATTAAAACGACTGTTTCTTTTGTTTGTGTAAACAGTTTTGTGAACGCAATACTTTCTTACATATAAACAAAACTGTGTGAGCTTAAAAACTGATTGATTCATAGAGCCACATAAATATAATGTATTCATATATTCATGCTTGCATGCATGTTTTGCAAATGCCTCTTAACATTAATATACTTACTTTGGCTGCTTACCACATAGCCTCAGGTACAATATGCTATGCTCAGTCCTCGACAGTGTAAATCGACCTAGTTCAGGATATGCAACTTTCTATAACATTAACATTTACTGAAATTTCCTGCTGATACTGCTTAGGATGACTTTCCCTATAAATTAAAATTGTTTTATGAATGTTCACTTATATAAATAATGTTCAAAGGTTTGAACTGTTTCATGAAAACAGTGCTAACATAATTGCGAAAAGGTTTTCAAATGAGCAGTCCATCCTACCACCCTGTTTTTGGAATGATTATATGCATGTCATGTTTCCTTGAAACCTCTAGAGGCCACTCTTTTGTATGTGGAACCCAGGAATCATATAATCTGTTTACTCTGGGCATTTACCCTTTTTATTCCCCATAAATAGCTGCCCAGCACCTCAGTTATTGCCTTTACATTGCAGTGTAAGCAGTCTATTGCTGTGGCTTTGGATTCTGGTCCTGTAGTTCTCCTAGAAGTTTCCTACTGATCATCTGGTTCTGATTATGTGCTTCTGTTACTGACCCGGTTTGCTTGACCACGTCTTCTCTGCCGAAGGGCTTTGTGCCCGGCCTGAAGGTCTCCAGCCTCACTGTCAGTCCAGCTACAGATCCAATGTGTTTGTCCACTCTCCAAGTCCAAGATGCCTGTCCCCTATCCGAGCCTGAGGTGCCTGTTCCTGTCGTGTGCCCTGCCAGCCGTGTTCCAGAGACTTTGTTTACCGTGTGTTACCTGCAGGGCTTTTTTCGCCTGTGCCCTGTTCTGCTATATAAACCAGTCCTGTTTATATTACCAGAGCAGCCAACACTCAATATAGATAACACCAACCTTGTGTATGACTCCAGCCTTTTTGTCTGATATTTACCTGTCTGTGGCCTGGAGTACAGACGGAGCCTCAGATATCAGCAATTGGGCTCCTTACCGACCTGGTTACCCAAGCCATGACAGCCTTTTAAACGTAAACTTTGACAAGCTAAGCACAGGAGTCCTGGTTGCTGATAAAGGGTCTTTGTATGCCTTTGAAGACATTCTATTGTAAATCAGCCATTTCCAACTACAATAGTAATTTAGAACATTAATATTTTATTTCTGATCTACTTCATGTTATTTTAATGGACAAAACGTTTTTTCTTTTAAAAAAAAAATGACATTTCTAAGTGAAGGGTAGCGTATTTACAGTATGTTAAATGCCCAACAGCAAAGGTTTATACAGGTATATATTAAAGACTCCCCGGGTTTATGGTATGCACATTTATTCAGTTGTATTGTTACACAGTTTGTGTAAACAATGAACAAATGATTTGGCCTTAAAAATGTTGAGATTTACTTCCTCGTTAAACAAACATAAATTAAAAATTTATTGACTGAATTGAAAAAAACTGTAACCTAACAAAATAAAAATACTAACCTGTCTGACGTAAAAATGTAAGCAATATAATGCCTTAATGTGGAAACTAGAATACCAATCAGCACTGCAGCAGACACTGAGAGATGGAAATAATTGGTAAGAAGAAAATGGGCATAATCAATATTGATGAATTAACAGGCAACAGCAAATGGGACAATTACAAACGTATCAAAGCAGACTTCACAAGTGGTTGATCTGCTATACCCCAAAGCTTTTTTTGATGTGAGAGTGTGACATTACCAAGGTAAGTATCATTGAAATGATCTTAACACAAGTTGCAATTGTCGGAAATTGGATATATATTTTGGGGAAATTAGTTTCCAGTTGCCGACACACTTTGGTCTAGGGGTAAATTCTTCTGCTCATTCTTAATAGCATAATATGGTTTGAAAAAGCATGATGCCATATTCACACTGCTACATGCATGACAGAATGCAACCTCTTTTGAGAGAAACAGATCAGTCTTATAGGGGGATTTCACACAAGGTTAAAAAGACAAAACAATCAGTTGTGATTTAAGAGGAAGGTAAACAACATATAAGATTTGCTCATGTAGACCCTGCCTCTAAGGTAGATGGGAGGGAACAATGAAATCAATTACATATGCATATTGCTATGTAGCCGTTCTTTCAAGATCAAGTTTATAGAACCGAATATCACTGATGATACATCCAGATGGCATACCTTATTTCTTACTTGCTTAAATAATATGTTCCTGACTAAAAAAAAAGAATGAAGAATGTACAGCCCCAATGATAAGAGCCCTACTTCAAAACCCATTAGAACTTCCACTGATAACTGAATAGAATTATCATTAAGTGTAGAGGGAGAAAGTAAATACAGTACAGTTTTTATTGTTTCTCACCTGCACAGATGATGGAAACTTTAGTAGTGAGTTTGGCTCGGTTGATATCTCCAGCACCTAAAGCGTTTCCTATTCTGACACTGGCAGCCACTGAAAAACCAAACGGTATCTGTGGAGAAATATGCAATTTTAAAGTTATCAAACTAAAAGTCCTGAAGTCTAGCATTAAAAAATTATTATTCTAGGTTTCAGTTCCTATAGATGGAATGGGAGTACAAAAGGATACCTTCATCATGTCTTGTGGTTTAATTTCTAAAGAAAGGTAACTTCAACAACAAACATACTCCCAGAAAGATACTTAGTTGAGTCCATCTTACAATTCTGCTATAATGGCTCTTGGACAGAATTTTCAACCTGATACTGAATACTGGTTGTGCGAGCTGGCCAATAGGTTTCTAGAGCCCCAGGGGAGACAACTCATCTGCATGTGCTAACAAGATAACATCCAAGTAAAGTACCAGCATGGCTCATTATGCAGTATGTAAACCAATGGTGATCAATTCCAATAGAGTATTGTTAGAAAGAGCATAAACTGATACATATAAGTATTATACTTTAAAATGTTATTTTCCCTTAAATAAACCTTGTTCTCCTTTCCCATGTTTCTTCATGAAAAAGTGTCTAGGGCTCCTAAGAACTCCCCTTTGTTGAGACTATTCAATAACCTTCATTTCTGAACCCAGTTGTAGAGGGAAAAGCACTGGGGGTAGGTGTGAGCAGGAGTGCAATGTATTGCACACATATTTACAAAACAAAACCAAATCAGAAAGACAGAAACTTTTACACTTGTGAAAATCCTACAGGTGTACAGATGCATGGCACAACAGCTGAAATTAGGGCTGGACTGGGGTAACCAGGTAGCCCTGGAACATTAAGGATAGCTGCTACTAATGCCAGACATGTGGCTGCAATATGGATGTCCACAGCCACTTACTAAGTTTTATTACTCGCTCAGCATGTATCCAGTCAGCAGCCTATACTACAGGACCCAATATGCTGCTGTAGTGGTAGTATCAGAAAATATGCGGCCCTATCAAACCCGAGGCCCACCGGACATTTTCCCAATGTGGCAGCTGGCTAGTCCAGGTCTCTCCACAATGCATTGTGGTTCTACGAAGAGCACATTTGGACTCATCAAATTGAAGGTAAATTCACGTACTGGGTCCATACAGACGACTGTAATGACCCAGAGCACCTGATGATGGTATTGCAGGAGTCACCGTGCAAGAGCGGAGACAGAGGAACAGATGCAGAGTAACCACACTTCCCTGTGTGTTGGGCCATCAGGACCATGAATAACAGAATATAGAGATATCTGGAGCTAAGAATGGAAAAGGCAGGACAGAGCTAGAGGAGTAGAAGCAGGTTGCAGAAAGAGGAACACGGGTTACAGGGACAGGCTACACACATAAATATAGGCCTAGCCTAGGACTATATGATAACAATTGGAGATTCCGTCACATCATATAGCCATAGCATGCTTAGCCCACCACTACGCCAAAGTACTTCAATATTCGGTGGGTCCTAGGGCTAAACCCTGCCTAGGGAAGTACTAATAAACTGAACATTGAAACTAAACACATATCAGAGAGACATACCTGTAGACTGCAGAACTGGAATCAGGGAATCAGAAGCACAGTACAGAGCACAAGGAAATCCAGGAATGGATTGTAGCAAAACAGGGAAACTAGCAAGACAGAGATGGGGCCTGACAGTCACTATTTTTTCTTTTATTGTTATTTTATTGGACATGGTCAGTATTTTTCACACTCTTATGTCACAACAATAACATAGTTATTGTAAGACCTGTTTCTGTAAATATCTTACCGTGAAGCATGCTACTACCAGCTCTAGCATTATGGCCTGTGCACCAAGTTCCACCACACCAATAAGGCCTTAAGAGAAACAATATATGAAAACGTATATCTAATTACGTTCTAAATTACACACTAATATTCATATTCAAACAGTTGGTTGACTGCCTTATTACTAAAATTTACAGCAAGCGAGCAGTTAATAAATCCCAAAGTTGCTATTGGTCTTCTTTAACTTTGCATTAATTGACTTGCTGCAGTCTATCTGAGTTCAGTATAGTTTGGTGTCATTGTAAATATTTTGTACAACTCATTCCAGCTTTTATTTCATGATAAAATATCACATAATCTAATTAGGGGATATTACAAGAATTGATTTTTCACATATAACACGTATAATTAAATCAAGTCAATGTAAAAGGCAATATAATATATTTTGCAGTAAGTTTTTGAAAATGACAAATACCAACCAACTAAGAATCCTCCAATTTCAAAGCTCCACCATTCTATACAGACCATGAGCATGCTGGGAATGGCCAGGCGAATGAAAGACCCCCATTCTTGGAGGCAATCTCTGGACCAACCTAAAATATAGCAATACATTGAGTCTGTGAGATTATTTAAAAAGATCGGCTCTGGTACAAAGGTTCCAAGGTGGTCTTTTCACTATACCAAACACTGGTCCACTCAGCAGGAACAGGGGTGGTCCTAGACCAGGCATGTCCAAACTTTTTTCGAAGAGTGCCAGATTTGATGAAGTGAACATGTGCGAGGGCCGACCATTTTGCCTGACATTTTCTGAACCATTAAAATTAAATGCAAATTAACTATTTTATGCAAAGTTTATTGAAAAACGGCATACCATATCTATCCCTTTCTCACTATCTCCCCTCTATCTGACAACAAACCCCGGCGCACAACAGCTGTTGCCGCGCGGATCGCAAGGGAGCGGTATCGGAGGTCTTTAACAGACCTCCGACTCCCTTGAGTGATTTTAAGACGGGTTCAAGGGAGATCCTTGAACCGGCTTAAAATCACTCAAGGGAGCCGGTGGTCTGTTAAAGACCTCCGATACCGCTCCCTTGTGAGCCTGCTCCTCCAGCGGCGGACATTACTGTCCGTCTCTGGAGGGGTGCCGGGTGCCGGCAAGTTGGCACCCCTCTGATCAGCGGCACCCGGTGCGGACCGCCCCCCGCTAGATACGCTACTGGGGGAGGGTTAGATTTCAACCCTCGTCTACAGTCAAACATGAACCCTGTTTAAAGTTACTGTAGACGAGGGTTGAAATCTAACCCTCCCCTACACAATTTCTTCATCAGATGCCCTTGTGGCTGTGTGTGCCGGCGCAGGGAGAAGGAAAGCCCAAATCTCGCGCTTTCCTTCTCCCTGCGCCGGCTGATGACGCCAAGTCCCGTGGCTCACTTGGGGGCCGTATCAGTCCGGAACGCGGGCCGCAATTGGCCCGCGGGCCGGACTTTGGACATGCCTGTCCTAGACCAAATAGCATCTCTATACACTGCATGCATGTTTAATAGATTTAGAATGCCAAAGAACACAGAGATCTCATGCAATACTGTGGAGGCTTCTGCTGCACCCCTGTCAGGTACCTGATCAACTTCTATATATTGGGGACAGTTTCTTGAATGACTGTTGGCCCCTCATTGATCCAAGCCCCCTCAGGCAACTACCTGATTCACCTGGCACTAAGCAGGACCATTCGATTCGGTTAATACAGTGACCTCTTAATACCTCTTCTAAAACCCTGTGTCAGAATTGATCTCACAATAAATAAATTAGCATACTGTATTAGCTGCTTTTAACTAAATTTTCTAAATATGTATGCACAGTAGGAGATGCTTTCATATTTTAAGAAACAGCAACGGGAATGTTTTCTAGAGCACTACAAGAGAAATGTTTGAAACATGAGCAGACAGACATCTATTATCCTTAAACATTTTGAAGTTTCTGGTGTGGGTGCCAATGGTGCATTGCGTAACAGCTAGTCTCTATATAGCCCCTTTCTCACAGAGGGACTTAAAGCACTTTATAAAAAAAACCAAACCGGCAACTAAATAATAAATGCTACTATTACCCAATCAACAGCACCCATTTAGCAAACTCGGAAAGACAAAGGGCTGAGTTAACACCGCCAGGATTTTAACCTTTGACCCTTAGGTTTGAAGCAGCTCTGTCATGAGGGTGTTTACGAACTGAGCTATATCACGATATTCATCACTGTGAATTGACCAGCCCTGTGGCATTAGGGCAGCTCATACGTTTGTCTCTTACATTAACCCCTTAAGGACCAGGCTTTTCTTTTCTTTTTGTACACTTCTCTCCCGTTTAGTGTACCCACACAAGTTATATATTGTTTTTTTTTTCAGAACAAGAAAGGGCTTTCCTTTTGTACCCATTATTTGATCACATCATCTAATTAAAAAAAGATTGGAAGCCATGCCAAATGTGAGATGAGCCTTTGTGTTCTTTTTGTCATTGATGCCATTGTGGCACAGTCTACTTCTTATTGTGGAATTGTGAACTTTAACTTAGGACTCTTTTGTGACTTCTTGGATTCTCTTTTGGAGGAATTTTGGTAGGCTGGCCACTCTTGCAAAGGTTCACTACTGTTCCAAGTTCTCTCCATTTGTACATAATGGCTTTCACCAAGATTCGCTGGAGTCCCAGAGCCTTAGAAATGGCTCTGTTACCCTTTGCAAGTTATAGATGTCAATGACTTTGTTTCTCACCTGTTCTTGAATTTCTATAGGCCACGGCATCATGTGCTGTTTTTTTTTTAGATCTTTTAGTCTACTTCACTTTGCAAGACAGATTCTGTTTAATTGATGTTTAGATTCAACAGGGATGGCGGTAATAATACCTGGGTGTGTCTAGTGAAACTAAACCTAATAATCAATTACATTTGGTTAATTGCTTGATTTAGTAGCTAAGGGGGCAATTACTTTTCACATAGGGCCTGGTAAGGGTTGTATAGCTTTTTTCCTTCAACATTTCACTCAATTTTGTGTTAACTGTGGTTATCTTTGTCTAATATTTAAATTAGTTTGACAATCCGAAAGTGTGACAAATACGCACAATTTAAAAAATGTAAATATATACAATTTCTATATGACTATTGCAAATACATAGATAATACCTTTGAATAAAGATTGGCCAATACTGTTTTGTATTATACATAGAAAATAAGTATTTATTATAAGAACATGCAAAATCTACTGTCTACTGGTACACACACTTTACACACATACCTGCCCAGGTTTCCACATGAAGATTTTTCACACGTATATAGATAAAAAGCAGAAAACACAATGCAATCTGGGAAACTGTATTAGCCCAAGCTGAGCCTCTAAAAGAATAACAAAATAGAAATAATGATCTATCATTAACATTTTAAAAATTCATACTGTTTATTTTTTTTCATTCATTTACACAAGTTTCTGTGTCAAAATGCTATTTAGTAGGAACACTTAAATCCAGCACTTCTTTATCAATCCCTTAACTATCCAGCTAAAGAGGGCTGTGGTATTCACAGTGGATATACTTCCTATATGTCGTTGATACCCAGGCAAGCAAGGGAGGCCCAGCCATCCAGATCCTGATCACTAGGAGGCCCCATTGTAAGCTTATTGTTAGTGGGGCAGGGTATATATATATATATATATATATATATATAATGGTGGGATTCAGCAAACCGTTTCATAAAAATGAACAGTTTCGAACCGTTTCTTAATTACCCTATTATAGGCCGCACCCCCCCCCCTAAAATGGTTGTGCAGCCTATAATTGGGTTTTAGCGTGATTTATGTCGCCCGACGCCCGGGACATGCCCCGTTCAGCGAGGAGAGTGGGTGGAGCCGCCGGCAGCAGCAGCGGGGTTGTCTGCATCGCACAGATGTTTGGCAGCGGGAATCCAACAGAATGCACATCAGGGTCTTCAGTCAGGTAAGTTTAAGTAACTGGGGGCATGCTTGGCAGTGGGAGGCTGGGACAAAGATGGCTATGGGAGACTGGGGGCAAAGGAAAACTCTGTCCCCAATTTCCTATAGGCATCTTTGTCACTAAATAGCTTCCCATAGTCTCATGTTCAGTGACAAAGATGCCTATGGGAAACTGGGGGCAAAGGCAAATTCTGTCCCCAGTTTCCCATAGGCATCTTTGTCACTAAACATGGGACTATGGGAAGCTAATTAATGGGATTAATTGATGGTAATTAAAAGTATGCACTGGTGCTTTTTAGATGATTGCTTGAGATTTTTTTAATGTGACATATGCAATTGATAAAACATCAAAGGAGGCATCATAGATTTCTAAAAAAAATACTTTTTGAAAAAAAGGTGAAAATGGCATATACCAATTTGAGTCAGATTGTTTCTTGCAGTTTTCACCTTGTTTTCAAAGAAGTAGATTTACAATTATCTAAAAGGCACCAATGCATTTGTTTTCCAGACTTCTATTGAACGCTTTGATTAACTGCTTTTCATATATATATATATCTCTGTGTGCGAGAGAGACTGCCTGAGTCTCTGTAAGCGTGTGTGAGAGACTGCCTGAGTCTCTGTGTGTGAGAGAGACTGTCTGAGTCTCTGTGTGCGTGTGTGAGAGAGACTGCCTGAGTCTCTGTGTCCGTGTGTGAGAGAGAGAGACTGCCTGAGTCTCTGTGTGCGTGTGTTAGAGAGAAAGACTGCCTGAGTCTGTGTGCGTGTGTGAGAGACTGCCTGAGTCTGTGTGCGTGTGTGAGAGACTGCTTGAGTCTGTGTGCATGTGTGAGAGACTGCCTGAGTCTCTGTGTGAGAGACTGTCTGAGTCTCTGTGTGTGAGAGAGACTGCCTGAGTCTGTGTGTGTGTGAGAGAGACTGCCTGAGTCTGTGTGTGTGAGACTGCCTGAGTCTGTGTGTGTGTGTGAGAGAGACTGCCTGAGTGTGTGTGTGAGGTTTTTATTTTTTAGCACGAAATCTCGGAAGTGGTTACTAAAAAAATTGAATCCCACCACTGTGTATATGTATATATATATATATATATATATATATATATATATGTAACCAAAGAAAAATGGGCACTCACAGGTCTTTGCAGTAAAGTGCATTAAACACTAGTTTATTTCAATCAACACGGCCAACGTTTCTCAATATATATATATATATATATATATATATATATATATATATATATATATATATATATATATATACAGTCACTGGCCACTGGCCTCTAACTGGTCCAAATGGACATGATGACACCACGCAGTTGCTGCAGGTTTGTCGGCTGCACATCCATGATGCAAATCTTCAGTTCCACCACATCCAAAAGGTGCTCTATTGGATTGAGATCTGGTGGCTGTGGAGGCCATTGGAGTACAGTGAACTCATTGCCATGTTCAAGAAACCAGTTAGAGATGATGTGAGCTTTGTGACATGCTGCGTTATCCCGCCTGAAGTAGCCATCAGAAGATGAGTACACTGTGGTCATAAAGGGATGGACATGGTCAGCAGCAATACTCAGGCGGTCGCATTTAATGATGATCAGTTGGTACTAAGGAGCCCAAAGGGTGCCACGAAAATGTCCCCTACACCATTACACCACCACCAGCCTGAATCTTTGATACAAAGCAGGATGGATCCATCAATATATAAGGGGGCAGTACAGAGATCACTCCCAGGACCTATTTATACCCAGGACTGTATCTATAACAAGGGGACATCCTCCACGGCTGGAGGAAAGAAGGTTTCTACACCAGCACAGACGGGGGTTCTTTACAGTAAGAGCGGTGAGACTATGGAACTCTCTGCCAGAGGAAGTGGTAATGGTAAACTCAATAAAAGAGTTTAAAAGGAGCCTGGACGTGTTTCTTGAAAGCAATAATATTACAAGTTATGGATATTACCGTATTTGCTCGATTATAAGACGACCCTGATTATAAGACGACCCCCCAAAATCTGAATATTAACTTAGGAAAAAAAGAAAAAGCCTGAATATAAGACGACCCTAAAGGAAAAAAGTTTTAGCAGTAAATGTTAATTCATGTAAACAATTTTTTTTAATAAAAGCTATGATTGAGAAAAATATTTTTTTTTTGTTTTTATTTCTTGTATTTTCCAACCTGTCCCCCAGTTACGCACATCTGCCCCCAGGCTTGCCACACCAATATGGCACTGTGGCCCATGATATGCCTTTTAACCCTCTATATGCCACTGTGCCCCATGGTATGCCTTTTGACCCCCTATGTGCCACTCTGCCTCCAGAAATGCCTTATACCCCTATATCCCATTCTGGCATTTAGGGGGTTAAAATGCATATTATGGGGCAGAGTGGCATATAGGGAGGTATAAGGCATTCCAGGAGGCAGAGTGGCATTAAGGGAGTTAAAAGGCATTATATAGAGCACTCTGCCTCCAGAAATGCCTTATACCCCTATATGCCACTCTGGCATTTAGGGGGTTAAAAGGCATATTATGGGGCAGAGTGGCATATAGGGAGGTATAAGGCATTTCAGGAGGCAGAGTGCACTATTAAATGCCCCCTTAACGCCACTCTGCCTCCTGAAATGCCTTATACCTCCCTATATGCCACTCTGCCCCATAATATGCCTTTTAACCCCCTAAGTGCCAGAGTGGCATATAGGGGTGTAAGGCATTCCAGAAATGCTTCCAATTTCCTGCTGTATTGCCGGGGCAGCGGGTTAACGTCTCATTCCGCGGCAGCCGGAAGGAGGTGGAGTTGGCAGCGGGGGTTTGTATGCGTCCGTCGCAAATACCTTCCCCGGCTGTCAGAGATCAGGAACTCTTGAACTCTGACCTCTGACAGTCGGGGAAGGTATTTGCGACGGACGCATACAAACCCCCGCTGCCAACTTCACCTCCGGAAGCACCGGTAAGTGTGTGTGTGTGTGGGGGGGGGCGACGACAGGAGGATCCAGGTCCCCTGCAGCGGTGCGGGGGATCTGGATCTTAGTCTCCTAATCAGACCTCTATTTGAGGTCTGATTAGAAGACGACCCCGATTATAAGACGAGGGGTATTTTTCAGAGCATTTGCTCTGAAAAAAACCTCGTCTTATAATCGAGCAAATACGGTAGATTAATAGGGACAGAATATTGATCCAGGGATTTATTCTGATTGCCATGTTTGGAGTCGGGAAGGCATTTTCCCCCTGGTATGGGGCAATTGGCATCTGCTTCATAAGGGTTTTTTGCCTTCCTCTGGATCAACACAGTAGGGACACAATATGTATATAGGTTGAACTTGATGGACTTTGGTCTTTTTTCAACCTTATGAACTACCGTATTTGCTCGATTATAAGACGAGGTTTTTTTCAGAGCAAATGCTCTGAAAAATACCCCTCGTCTTATAATCGGGGTTGTCTTCTAATCAGACCTCAAATAGAGGTCTGATTAGGAGACTAAGATCCAGATCCCCCGCACCGCTGCAGGGGACCTGGATCCTCCTATCGTCGCCCCCCCCCCGCACGCACGCACGCACGCACGCACTTACCGGTGCTTCCGGAGGTGAAGTTGGCAGCGGGGGTTTGTATGCGTCCGTCGCAAATACCTTCCCCGACTGTCAGAGATCAGAGTTCCAGAGTTCCTGATCGCTGACAGCCGGGGAAGGTATTTGCGACGGACGCATACAAACCCCCGCTGCCAACTCCACCTCCTCCCGGCTGCCGCGGAATGAGACGCCAACCCGCTGCCCCGGCAATACAGCAGGAAATTGGAAGCACCGGTAAGTAAGTAAGTAAGTGTGTGTGTGTGTGTGTGTGTGTGTGTGTGTGTGTGTGTGTGTGTGTAGGGCATTTCTGGAATGCCTTACACCCCTATATGCCACTCTGGCACTTAGGGGGTTAAAAGGCATATTATGGGGCAGAGTGGCATATAGGGAGGTATAAGGCATTTCAGGAGGCAGAGTGGCGTTAAGGGGGCATTTAATAGAGCACTCTGCCTCCTGAAATGCCTTATACCTCCCTATATGCCACTCTGCCCCATAATATGCCTTTTAACCCCCTAAATGCCAGAGTGGCATATAGGGGTATAAGGCATTTCTGGAGGCAGAGTGCTCTATATAATGCCTTTTAACTCCCTTAATGCCACTCTGCCTCCTGGAATGCCTTATACCTCCCTATATGCCACTCTGCCCCATAATATGCATTTTAACCCCCTAAATGCCAGAATGGGATATAGGGGTATAAGGCATTTCTGGAGGCAGAGTGGCACATAGGGGGTCAAAAGGCATACCATGGGGCACAGTGGCATATAGAGGGTTAAAAGGCATATCATGGGCCACAGTGCCATATTGGTGTGGCAAGCCTGGGGGCAGATGTGCATAACTGGGGGCAGGTTGGAAAATACAAGGAAATAAAAACAAAAAAAATATTTTTCTCAATCATAGCTTTTATTAAAAAAAATAGTTTACATGAATTAACATTTACTGGTAAAACTTTTTTCCTTTAGGGTCGTCTTATATTCAGGCTTTTTCTTTTTTTCCTAAGTTAATATTCAGATTTTGGGGGGTCGTCTTATAATCAGGGTCGTCTTATAATCGAGCAAATACGGTATGTTACTATGTTACTATATTGTTTATGCTAAATTCTGACCCTGCCATCCGAACGTCGCAGATGGAAGTGAGACTCATCAGACCAGGCAACATTCTTGCAGTCTTCCATTGTCCAGTTTTGGTGAGCCTGTGTGAATTGTAGCCCCAGTTTCCTGTTCTTAGCTGACAGGAGTGGCACCCGGTGTGGTCTTCTGCTGCTGTAGCCCATCTGCTTCAAGGTTCGCCATGTTGTGCGTTCAAAGATGGTATTTTGCATACCTTGGTTGTAACGAGTGGTTATATGAGTTACTGTCGCCTGTCATCTCGAAGCAGTCTGCCCATTCCCCTTTGACCTCTGACATCAACAAGGCATTTTTGTCCACACAACTGCCGCTCACTGAATATTTTCCCTTTTTAAGACCATTCTCTGTAAACCCTAGAGATGGTTGTGCGGGAAAATCACAGTAGATCAGCAGTTTCTGAAATACTCAGACCAACCTGTCTGGGACCAACAATCATGCCACATTCAAAGCCACTTAAGTCCCCTTCCTTCTCCATTCTGATGCTCAGTTTGAACTTCAGCAAGTTGTCTTGAGCACATCTACATCCACATGCCTAAATGCATTGAGTTCCTGCCATGTGATTGGCTGATTAGCTATTTGTGTTAACAAGCAAATGAATGTGTACCTAATAAAGTGGCCAGTGAGTATATATATATATATATATATATATATATATATATATATATATATATATATATATATATACACACATATATATGTGTATATATATATATATGTGTATATATATATATATATATGTGTATATGTATATATATATACACATATACATATGTATATGTGTATATATATATATATATATATATACATATAGACATATGTATATGTATATATGTATATGTATATATATATATATATATATATACACATATACATATATGTATATATATATATATATATATATATATATATATGTATATATATATATGTATATATATATATATATATACACATATTAACCCATAGGTTGAACATGGGATATCTGGCATAGCTTCTAGCATTGTATAAATAGTATTTTAATAAGGAAAAGGTAAAATGGTGGGTTTTACAGAAGCAAAATTGAAACATGGAACCAAAGGCTAGCATTGGTATTTTTTCATTTATTTTCACTCAATATCTCTAATAGGTCAATGACTTCTTCACCTTTTCATCCTGACCTCCCAATTCCCTGCAGATATTTCCATGGTGCTTCAGATGAGTGAAACCAGAATTTAAGCCTTAACACAGTTTGCATTATCACTCTCTTAAAAACATAATCACAGCAACACTACATCTTATATCAAATGTTCTGCAACATTTAAATAAGGTCCAAACCATATTTTTTCCATATTTATTTAAATGTAAAAATACTTACACTATTCCCATATTCAGACCATATAGATAAATGGCATTCAAAACAGCATTGATGATATTTCCGACAACACCAGTAAAAACCTGAGGCCATATTATACCCTAAAACATAAAGCAAATGAGAATATTATCTGGTGGTCATGCCCTCTTATCCACGCACTGTGGTCCAGTATTTTCAAAATTAATCTTGAGAGGTGTATTTTGAAACAACCTAAAGTAGCTTGATTCATAACATTTCTTTCCTAGAAAAAAATGCAAGATTCTGGAAGAAACTTGCTATACAATTTTTTATTGCTACCAAATTGGGATTTGCTATACAGTATAATGGAAAAGGGGGAACCCTGTGACAGTTGAGGTTGCCATAGAGATTCTTATAGAGCTTTAGAAGAAATGTAGTTATTTGTGCTTCTGAGAGGTTTATTAAGTTATGAGGCCCTTGGGTATACTGTGACCTTTGGGTAACTAATGGGTTTTTGTATTACGTTAGTGAGGATGCACGTGATAGCATTTAAGAATGCAAATTAGTAACAGCTACGATAGACTGTATTTGCACTTACAATCATGGTCACTGTCACGGACCCCTGCGACCACTTGTTTGACCATTTAAAGATACTAGGTGTGGACGAAAAGAAACACAACACTCCTGCAAGAAACTGGTGTGGGCAGAAGCACAGATAGGCTATTTGGGAGCAAAGATGGCACAGACAGGCTGTTTGGGGGAACTGGCAAGCTGTTTGGGGATACTGACAAGCTGTTTGAGGGCAAAGATGGCACAGACAGATCTGTATGGAGGCACTGACCAGTTGTTTGGGAAAATCAAACAAGTTTAAAAAAGAACGAGGCGTGCTGGAAGTGATGATATGGCCCATACAAAGTCGTTATCTCATCATCATTGAGTCTGGATGGGATTACATAAGGCGAAAGAAGCAACTGTGGCAGCCCAAATCCAAAGAAGAACCATGGTTAGTTCTCCAAGATGTTTGGGACAATCTACCTGCCGAGTTCCTTAGAAAACTATGTGCAAGTGTATCTAGAAGGATTGATGCTGTTTTGAAGGCAAAGATTGGTCACACCAAATTTTGATTTGATTTAGATTTTTCTTCTATTAATTCACTTTGATTTTTATTCATTTCTAGAAATAATATATTTATTTGAGAAACGTATTCTTACTTTTCAGCATTTTTTCACAAATGCCTAAAACATTTGCTCAATACTGTACATTGTTGCAAATATTTTGATTTTAGCTGCGTATAATTTAAATAATTACAGTTTTTCACACATTGTTTTATCTATGATATGTGATAATATATTTTTGTACACAATGTTAATTAACTATTAAATGCTTTAATATTCGATGTTGCTTAACTGATATATGATTTTTTTAAATATTTGACACATTGTTGGAAATGTATAATGTACCATTATGAGATGCTGATTCTATGTATATAAAGTATTGACACCCTTATTAAGCCACATCATTTTACACTGCTATTATGGCTAGACAAAGATTCTTGGTGAGCTGCGTTGCAAAAAAACCTTCTTTTCTCACTTTCTGAAGTGCTGAGTGTTTATTTGGAGTATCATTTGTACTCAGTAATTACCTTTTTGTTTTAATTTATGTAACCGGAATGAAAAATAAAAAATGGTTGAGGGCTTTTGTAGGAGTGGGATGTGTGTGTTGGAATAGAACATTGATTGGCTGATGGTAAAATAAAAGATTTCAGCTTCCCAGAGTTGAATTAATTCACTCCAAAACAATTACACTGATTGGAAAAAACTTTAACTCTGGAGATCCAATTTAATACTTTCATTAGTTAGATACATTTTGCAATTTAACCTATAGTTTTCAATAAACCAAAGTATTAAAATTAACCTAATTAGAAAATCCAAACTTGGTAGGTGGCAATTTATAATTTTTGAAACCCCAGCCTACATGTATATGCTATAGATAGGTAGCGATTTGAGTAGCGATGGTCATTCAAAATATCACATAACCAACAATGGCAGCCTCTAGCTCTACAGATAAAGGAAGTTCATCAGAATAAAATCAAGCTAATAAAATAAAATTAAAATGAATACCATAAAACTTCTTGGGTAGTTGCAAATATGTAAGCAACAATATAAGGTGCTATTATGCATATAATTATAATAATTCTGACAAAATATAACAAAAATATATGACTGTATAAACACATACCTGATTTTGTAAATAACGTGCTTGCAGCTGATAGAGGGACACAGCCTGAAATAATAAACCAGACAAGACACATAAAAAGGTAAAACAATAAAAGTGGTGCGCCTCTTCATAAAATACAATTCTTCAATTCATGCATTCCTTAAATTGCACAACCTGCAAACACAATTTTGTATCCTCCACTGGGTAAAAGTAAACTTCTTTGTAAGAATGCAAAGATTTTCCATTTTATTTGAAATGTAAATATCACTTTGCTATTAGTGGGGTTTTTTTTTTTTTTTACAAATTGCCTGAGTGTTGCATGGTTAAAATACAGTTGTGTGTTCTAAATACAGTGATTTTTAAACATATTGTTTTGACTGTTGAATACTTAGCTTGTTTATAAGATTATACAGCTCTAATTCCACGCATTAGAATACACAAACAAAATATTTTCAGATAGCCTAGTGATAACGGGTAACCCGTAGCTCATGTTCCGAATATTAATCCTAAAAGACTGCATTACATTGTTTGAACGCCTTCAGTCCCCTATGGACGTACCGGTGCGTCCAAAAAACGCATCCCAAGAATCCCCTATAGACGTACCGGTACGTCCAGCCCTTCTTGCAGTGGCAGGGACACATCCCTGCCGCTGCACGGGAGACTCCCCCCTGACAACAAAAGCCGGCATTGTGCTGTCCGATCGTCCTGTAACAGCTTACGGCATGAAAGCCGAAAAGCTGTTACATTTTTAAATGCCGATCGCGTGAGGCGTGGATAGCAGGGCTTTTCTGACTTTTTTGTAAGAATATTTAGAAGAATAATGTAATTATTTTACAAACTATAATTTGTAAACACATTTTATGTAATTTAAGTACCCATTAGTGTGACTTTTACATAATCTTTTCACAGCTGTCCGAAAGGATGATATCACAAGTCTGCATTTTTTTGGGCACGATATTGCCCCTTGCACCCATATTGTGCAAATGGAAAATGAATTTAGGTTCTTGCCCTTCCTGTTTGGACAACATTCGGAAACAAAAAGCGCTCACCCTTTTGTGAGGGAGAAATTTTGTTTCTCATTCTTTTCCCTCTGATCTCCCCTGCACTGATCACACCGTGATCAGCAAGCAAGGCTCTATAGACTTGCATTGATGATCACAATATGTGCAATCGGCTAGCAGAGGCAGCAATCGGGGATCCCTCCTGGGTATATCATCTCCTCAAGTTACGTCCACCTTCCCGTGGACATAACTTCAGGGTGCGCAGTACAGTGAGGGAGACATGAATAAGGGAGATCTAGGAAAAAGAAACTGCAAGAAGCAGGCAGAAGAGAGACTAAAGGGTGAGAAAGAACATTGGAAAAGGGGGGTTGTGTAACACACAAAAGAAGTAAAGATGTCACAAACAGAGGTGCAAGAATTTTATGTGCAGAAAATGGCAGTTCCTCTATCATTTTTAAGTTTACTTGTGGTAACATGTCTATGTTGCTGTTTATAGTAGACACTTACTGGGAGAGCCGGGATAAAAATCATCACATAGGTTTGTGTTAACCTAGAAGAGAAATCATATTGTGACCCACAGTCATGTACTTTAAACCTTAATCAATGTTTGTATTTTAATTAACAGAACATATAAATACACATCAATTCAAAAGAATAAAAAAAAGAGTCAGGTATATATCTACAGACTAATCAAAATCTAGCACTATGATCAAAAAGGGCCACAATGAAACCTAAACACATTTGTCTCACAATGTAAATTCTTGAAAATCTATGTATTTCAAACCTTTAATATCAAAGATTTAAAAGAGACCACAAATCAAGGATGAACTCCCACCTGGAAACTTTGAGAGTTCTTTGTGAAACTGCACATGTAAGATAACAATTCTTGTTATACTGTAGAATTAAAGGATTTTTGGTGGAGTAGGCTAAAATAAAAAATTTTTCTTTCATCTTACTGTTTTTTGTCTCTCTTCTAGTATTATTAAATGTGAAAGGTTTTAAGATAAAGAATGTGGTAAATCAGGAATTTAAGAGGACCAAAATCCTAATGTAGTAGATAAGCCTGACTAGCTTGGCTTTGCTTTGTACTTTTCCCTCTTTACAAACTGGCCTGAGACACAAATTAAGCTTGTATTCAGAAAAAACATATAGAAGTGTTGAATTCTACAGTATAACAAGAATTTTTATCTTACATGAGAAGAGTGGACAGCAAAAGATTAAGTGAGAAAAGAGGCAGAGAGGGACATAATTAAGTAGATTTCGAGGCAATAAATTAAAGGATTTTTTGGTGGAGTAGGCTAAAAAATTGATTCTTTTTTCTTTCATCTTACTCTTTTTTGTCTCTCTTCTAGTATTATTAAATGTGAAAGGCTTTAAGATAAAGAATGTGGTAAATCAGGAATTTAAGAGGACCGAAATCCTAATGGAGTAGAGAAGCCTGACTAGCTTGGTTTTGCTTTGTACTTTTCCCCTCTTTACAAACTGGCCTGAGACAGAAATTAAGCTTGTATTCAGAAAAACATGTAGAAGTGTTGAATTTATTGCCTCGACATCTACTTAATTATGTCCCTCTCTGCCTCTTTTCTCACTTAATCTTTTGCTGTCCACTCTTCTCTCTCTCTCTTTTACTGTTCAGAATAATCACACACTGAAATATAATCTCAGATTATACGGTACTAACAGGGAATAACCACATTAACCCTCGGCTTTTGCAACACTATTGTATGTGTGAGTATGACATACTCAGCGAAATGTCTATGTGCGTCATCCAAAGATTGTGTTAAGATACATGTAAACATTATATACTGTATATATATATATATATATATATGATATATATATATGATATATATATATATATATATATATATATATATACAGTGAAGGAAAAAAATATTTGATCCCCTACTGATTTTGTACATTTGCCCACTGACAAAGACATGATCAGTCTATAATTTTAATGGTAGGTTTATTTGAACAGTGAGAGACAGAATAACAAAAATATCCATTGTAAATCAAAATAAATTGATTTGCATTTTACTGAAATAAGTATTTGACCCCTTTGCAAAACGTGACTTAGTACTTGGTGGAAAACACTTTGTCAGGCCCCTGGCCCCACTACCACTCTACGCAGGGGGTCTCTACCTCCTGGGGGTCGGTGCCACCATGTCCTAGTCCGCATCCCTGGCCTCCAGTACCTCGCGTACCACGAGGTGCGAGTGCCTCGGTGTTACAGCCGGCAGGGGGCGTGTCCAGGCATCTGCTGCGGTGTCTTCATTGGAGGGGGCTGGTGGTGCCCTAGCATAGCACTACCCAAGTTAGTGCCATAGCAGTCTATAGTGGGGGGAGGAGCCAGATGATGCAGAGGGGCGGGTCTGGGATCTTCCACACCATAAAACCTGTGCACCTACTGCAGTAGGCACTTGTACCGTATTTGCTCGATTATAAGACGAGGTTTTTTTTCAGAACAAATGCAGGGGACCTGGATCCTCCTGTCCCCCCCCCATTTAACACCCCCCCACACACACACACACTTACCGGTGCTTCCTGCTGTATTGCCGGGGCAGTGGGTTGACGTCTACGCGATCCGGGTAGACAACGTCCGCTGCAGCCGGAAGGAGGTGTGGCTAGCAACGGGGGTTGTCTGCGTCCGTCGCGCATACCTTCCCCGACTGTCAGAGATCAGAGTTCCCCGCACCGGTGCCGGGAACTCTGATCTCTGACAGCCGGGGAAGGTATGCGCGACGGACGCAGACATACCCCCGCTGCCAACTCCACCTCCTTCCGGCTGCAGCGGAAGGAGACGTCAACCCGCTGCCCCGGCAATACAGCAGGAAATTGGAAGCACCGGTAAGTGTGTGTGTGTGTGTGTTAAATGGGGGCATAGGGCATTTCTGGAATGCCTTATACCCCTATATGCCACTCTAGCACTTAGGGGGTTAAAAGGCAAATTATGGGGCAGAGTGGCATATAGGGAGGTATAAGGCATTTCAGGAGGCAGAGTGGCGTTAAGGGGGCATTTAATAGAGCACTCTGCCTCCTGAAATGCCTTATACCTCCCTATATGCCACTCTGCCCCATAATATGCCTTTTAACCCCCTAAATGCCAGAGTGGCATATAGGAGTGTAAGGCATTTCTGGAGGCAGAGTGGCACATAGGGGGTCAAAAGGCATACCATGGGGCACAGTGGCATATAGAGGGTTAAAAGGCATATCATGGGCCCCAGTGCCAAATTGGTGTGGCAAGCCTGGGGGCAGATGTGCGTAACTGGGGGACAGGTTGGAAAATACAAGTAAATAAAAACAAAAAAAATATTTTTCTCAATCATAGCTTTTATTAAAAAAAATAGTTTACATGAACTAACATTTACTGGTAAAACTTTTTTCCTTAGGGTCGTCTTATATTCAGGCTTTTTCTTTTTTTCCTAAGTTAATATTCAGATTTTGGGGGGTCGTCTTATAATCCCCCTCTAGTGTCCGTTTTTCAGTATTGCATGCTCTCCTGGTTTTTGATCTCAGCTTGTCCATTGGATTCTCCTACTCTCTCCTGACCTGGGCTTGATTTCTCGTACTGCTCCTCTGCTGCCTGACCCGACCTGGATTGCCTTCGGCTACGCTTTTGCCTGAACCCTTTTTGCCTAACCACCCTGCCATTAGTCTCCATCGCATCCCAGCCAAGACCTTACACCCTTGTTGGCAATCACAGAGGTCAGACGTTTCTTGTAGTTGGCCACCAGGTTTGCACACATCTCAGGAGGGATTTTGTCCCACTCCTCTTTGCAGATCCTTTCCAAGTCATTAAGGTTTCGAGGCTGATGTTTGGCAACTCGAATCTTCGGCTCCCTCCAGGGATTTTCTATGGGATTAAGGTCTGGAGACTGGCTAGGCCACTCCAGGACCTTAATGTGCTTCTTTGTTGTCTTGGCCAAGTGTTTAGGGTCACTGTCATGCTGGAATACCCATCCACAACCCATTTTTAAATACCTTGTCCCCTTAGCAGAAAAACACCTCCATGTTTGACAGTGGGGATGGTGTTCTTGGGATCATAGGCAGCATTCCTCCTCCAAACACGGCAAGTTGATGCCAGATAGCTCGAATTTGGTCTCATCTGACCACAACACTTTCACCCAGTTCTCCTCTGAATCATTCAGATGTTCAAACTTCAGACAGGCCTGTACATGTGCTTGCTTGAGCAGGGGGACCTTGCAGGCGCTGCAAAATTTCAGTCCTTCACAGCGTAGTGTGTTACCAATTGTTTTCTTGGTGACTATGGTCCCAGCTGCCTTGAGATCATTGACAAGATCCTCCTGTGTAGCTCTGGGCTGATTCTCCACCGTTCTCATGATCATTGAAGTTCCACGAGGTGAGATCTTGCATGGAGACCCAGACTGAGGGAGATTGACAGTTATATACCCTCCTTGAATTCCCTAAAGCTGCCAATGGCAGCTGGGACGCGATCTTCGGTAAACTGGGGATTGCAGAGTTAAATCTAAATGACAGCTCCACAGCTTTTCCTGGATGTTGCTGGTCTGCCTGGACTTCCAAGCAGGCAGCAGAAAAAAGCCCTTCCAATTACAGCAGGAATTATCATTGAAAGTGACAATCTATATAATGTCCCTGCAAAACAGTCCCTTAATATTACTGTCCCTAAGGGGTTGAAGCTATCACTCTCCCTTTTAATAAATGTATCTAATAGCTGTGTGGTTGTACATACATGTAGACTGCACAGGCAGCCCATGTAGGTGGTGGTACACAATATTATGTAGTCCTAAACACAGATTAGAAGGAGCTAACTGCAGTAAGGAACAAAACATTGGTAGAAAATACACATGTCCACAAGATTTTGCACCTCTCGTACACCAACTTTTGGGGGCTACAATTCCCATTACCCTTTTCATAATTCAGGCAGAATGTTCATTTTAGCCCTTACCCATATTAGGCTGCCTGTTCCATGGACCAATCACAACATAGTTAGAAACGCTGTGTTAGAATAATTAAGGCTACAAATATACCACACAGTACATAGTAACAAAAGTTTTGATCCAATGTATAATACGTTTTTCCTCTTATAAGGGGAAGCACTCTTTGTTCAGATTCCAGACAGAAAGTTTCCATGGGACAAAACATTTGAGACAATGGGAGGTGGGATCTATCTTATTTAGAGGTTTCTTTGCTTCCATCTATTCTCTAATACATAGCAGTCAACCAGGTCATTGAACAACAATCAGTGGAAAAAGGGCCAGCAGTGGATGGGCCCCTGAGCATAGTTTACTCTTTCGTAAAGACCACCCTAAGTCTGTTTGCCGACCCATTCCTTAATACACCCCTTTCCCCTGTCACAGGGCATCCTTGGAGGGTGGTGATTGCTGGGAGACGTGGAAGACAGTGGTAACTGAAATACTTAGTTTACTGTGGTTATGCCAAGGTGTGAGTGTGCCATCTGTCAATCAAGTTTCACACAATCGATTAATAATATCCATTCGGTTCTATTTGTTGTTTCATGGAGAATTGGTGATCTTGCTGTTCCTGGTGAGCGGTGAAAATTCCTGACAGAAAATGCTTCAGAGGGTTGCAGAATTCATTGCTGGAGGTTACATCTATATGTCAAATACTGAAGGTGACATTTATGGGTTTTTTCTGTAACAGTATTAACCAATAGGGAGCCTTTGAAACCTAGATCAATAGGGACCAATAGGGAGCCTTTGAAACCTAGATCAGTTTTTGTTGATCTAGAATTTCAACAGTTCTAACAACTAACAGAGGATCATAGGGGATGCAGTTCAACAACATCTTTTTGCTACCTCTGGTCTATGGTATCTAAGGCACAAGAAATGAGACCTCCAGCTTTTAGTGTTGTTAAAAGTAGAAACATAGAAAACAGTTTATGCATTAAACAATAGTAGAAAGAACTACCAACACTAGTTATTTAAAGAAAAAAAAACAGGAATTACTTTCTATTTGAATAAAAATATATTAATACATGGTATTTTGCTTCATGTTATTTTGTCATTCAAATATATATTTAACATTGGTTTGTTTGCTTGTCAATTAATTATACATCATAGACTGTGTTGGGCAGTTATATTATACATTTGTAGCACAATGCTAACCTGGAGATTATGGGGTTCTGTCTGAAGAGCAGAAGGATGTTTTCAGTGTTAATGAAGATGGCCCAGCAGGGAAAACAGAACAGTAATAGGATCAGAATCCCCCTCTGTAAAATAACCCCAACGCGTTTCATATTCTTACTGCCATATGTCTAAGAAAAGTTGTAAAAGAAAAAACCAAACGTTTAAATAAACGCACAAACCAAACATGGTATTTGATTTTTATACAGATTAAAAAACTTTAGAAAGATATACATGGTTACATTTTTTGTAATGGATTCATTTGGCATGGATATTTGGCTCCATTCAATGCTCCTGACTTAATTTAGTCGAGAAATACAGCTCGTTTTCACTGTTGATCCCAAGTGACAGGTACCTGATATAGTGCAGGACTCCGAGAAGAATAAAACCCCTCATCTCAGGGTTACAAAGACCATTCAAGTAGAAATACTTGTGTGCAGAAATAGTTTATCAAACAACAAAAGTCTCAAAAAAGAAATAGAAAATGAAGAGAGGGAATGAGCGTGTCACCAAGGATCAGAATGAAAAAAGCTCAGAACTTAAAGTCTTGGCAATTCCTGGTGACACAAACCAAAATAATAGGGGTCAAGAACAGAAAATAGCTGCTTCCAGGATATTTATTCCAAAGAGATCATTCTTCTCGCTAATAACATTTAAAGGTATGGTGGTGCTTCCAAATGGTTAACAATTCAATATTAATATTACTCTGGCCTAGACCTACGCCAGGGCTGTATGGATATACAGGGGTGGTCAATCATAATGCAAGGAAGACCATAAGGTAAACAAACCAGTATAAGCCAGACAAAAGGAGCACATGGCTAACCTGTCTCTCCCCCTTTCCCTAACAACCAAATGGTCACCTGGAAGCAGACATTACATTTGAGGGCAGGTCTGAGTATTCAGGGGGTGGGTATAGGAAAACTATTTAAGAAGCCTCCTGATATTTATCTCTCTCCTGAGTGTGCAGACCTTCATCACATAACATAATGCAATGGTGATAACTATACACTGATAGATAGCAGTATGCATTTCTGCCCTTACTAGAACTATTTTCAGGAGACTAGAATATAGCAGTATTACTAAATGAACTGTGGATGTTTAATGTTATAATAATTTTTAGGGTAAATCAATATTTATTGAAATTTTCAAGTTTCAAGGGTGCAGGGATACAGAAAGGAAAAATCGGGGAAGGGAAATTAGGGAACACAGGCACCAATACCGCATTCAAGAGGTTACAACAGTCGGCATACAGTAGCACAATAACTCGGGAAATCAACAAGAATGCGAGGCACAGCCGCAGCATTCCATACGAGCAGAGTCACGGCGTCCCAACCTACGCAGTAGGCAGGTAGCAGCATTACATCAACACAGCATAGAACGCGCGACGACAGAAAAACAAGTTTTAGGAGCACACTAGTGAAAACTGACAGGGAACGTGATGAGGCGACATCCCCACGAAACAAATAGGACAAGGTATATCAGCAGATCACATAGGAGAATACAGAACACGGCCAGGTGCAGGATCTCCCAAAAGGAGGGGGAAAGGGGGAGGAGTGAGGAGGAAGGAGGGGGGGTATGAGGAATGCGGAAGGAGGGAGGAGGGACGTGGAAGGATGGAGGAGAAAAAGGAAGAAGAAAAAAAAAACAAAAAAACGGGGGTGGGGGGGGTGGGAAGGCCCAGTACGAATGTGCGACGGTCACACAGGAGGCTCTTCAAATAAGGAGCTGACCGGAGAATCAGAAAGGAGCCGCATCCAATAGAACCAGGTGCGCAGGTGCTTAGCTGTCGCATCCGAGGCGGAACACATCAGCTCGTCAAGGGTCCGCGCCCTCTCAACGCGCTGAAACCACTCCCGTATCGTGGGGGGGGCAGGATCACCCCAGTGTAAGGGGATCAGGGCTTTCGCTGCAGTCACTAAGTGGCGAATCACAGAGGCTTTATACCAAGAAATCGGGTAAGGCATGTGATGGAGGAGCAAAAACTCTGGGGTAAAGGGGATATTATCGTCCGAGAGGGAGCTCAAATACGAGTGCACAGTCGTCCAGAAAGGGCGTATGTCAGGACAGTCCCACCAAAGGTGAAGGATAGAACAAGGGGAAAAGCCGCACCTCCAACACGCGTCAGACACAGCAGGATTATAGCGTGCAGTGGAAGCAGGAGAGCGGTACCACTGTGCAAGGAGCTTATAGGACATTTCCTGGTCCCTATTGCTGATGGAGCAACGGTGTGCAAGGACACACATCTTCTCCCACTGAGCCACCGAGAAGACCATGCTCAGAGAAGACTCCCATTTGCCCATAAAAGAGGGAGGAGCGGGGTACAAGGCTGACAGAAGGAAGCCATAAAGAAGGGAGACGCCATGAGCAGGAAGGGAGGCGGCAACGCAGAGGCGCTCAAACGCGGTAAGGTCCCTAAGGACATGATGAGGCCGACTCAAGGACTGAAAAAAGTGACGAAGCTGCGAATAGCGGAATCGAGCCATTAGGGTCGGGGACCCCGGGGCCACTAGGTCCCCCAAAGGCGCAAGACCGCCTCGAGACAGGTAAGCACGAATACCAGCGCCCCTTACCACTGTCGCAGAGGGGAAGAGGTCGACACCCATGCCTGGCGGGAAATCCGGATTATCTCGAACCGGTGTGAGCGGCGAAGGGACGGTAGACAGCGTGGTGCCTCGCAGCAGGGAGTGCCAGACACGAAGCGTCGCCTTGATAAATGGATGACCCGAAGCCTGCCTGCCCGCCGTAGAAACCGCCAACCAAGGTAGGGACCGGGCAGGAAAGCCCAAAAGAGCATCCTCCACGCCAATCCACTGCTTCTGAGACGGGCTATGCACCCACTCCAAAACCCGGAGGAGGTGGCAGGCTCTATAGTAAGTACGAGGGCAGGGGAGCGCAAGGCCCCCCCTTGACTTGGGGAGGATCAGCGTACGGAAGCCAATGCGAGGGGAGCGGCGCCCCCACACAAACCGAATAAAAGTGGAGCGGACAGTGGCAAAGAAGGAGAGAGGAACGTGGATCGGGAGAGTTTGAAACAAGTATAATAGCCGGGGCATAGCAGTCATTTTAATGGTATTAATACGTCCGAGCCAAGAGATCGCAAGCCCAGCCCAGCGGCGCAGATCAGAACGCAAAGACGTCAGCAGGGGAAGGAAGTTATGAGCATAGAGCTGAGTAAGATCAGCGGACAGCCAGACGCCCAGGTATCTCAACTTCGAGCTACACCATTTGAAAGGAAAAAGAGCACTCAGAGCACCGCAATCTTGTGAGGGCAAGGTGACATTAAGGATCTCTGATTTCGCCATGTTTATCTTAAAGTGGGAGAGCGCACCATACAGCCGGAGCTCTCGCAATATAGAAGGAAGAGAGATCCGAGGCTGAGAAACCGCAAAAAGGAGGTCGTCCGCATAGCCCAAGATCTTATGAGAAGTGCGGCCCACCTGCAGCCCCGTAATATCGGGGTTCAACCGTATTGCCTGCAGTAAGGGCTCTAGGGAGAGCACGAATAACATTGGCGATAAGGGACAGCCCTGGCGGGTCCCATTGCGGATAGGAAACGCGTCCGATAAAGAGCCGTTGATACGAAGGCGCGCGGAGGGGGAAGAGTAGAGCGAGCTGACCCAGGCGAGGAACCCCGGACCAAAACCCATATGGCGAAGAGTAGCCAGTAGAAACGACCAGTCCACTCTGTCAAAAGCTTTCTCCGCATCAGTCGAGAGAAAGACAGTAGGCGTAGAGGTTAATTTCGCATAGTGCAACAAATTAAGCGCACGAATCGTGCTATCCCGGGCCTCACGGCCCGGTACAAAACCAGTTTGGTCCGGGTGGACCAGAGTGGGCAGCAACGGCTTCAGGCGCGTAGCGAGGATCTTCGCAAAGAGCTTCAGATCAGAGTTGAGGAGCGAAATGGGGCGGTAGCTGCCACACTGCTCCGGGTCCTTATCATCTTTAGGGATGAGGGAGATGGAAGCCGTCAAAGTATGCGCATGAATCTGGCCCCCTTCGAGGATGGAGTTGAAGGCAGAAACAAAGAAAGGGCCTAGGGTGTCACGGAAGCGAGAGTAATACCGCAAGGGCAAGCCGTCGGGTCCCGGGCACTTCCCGGTTTTAGAGGATTTCACCGCCTGAACGAACTCAGGAAGCGAAATGGGGGCGTCCAGCGCTTCCGCAGCGGCTACAGGGATGCCAGTACGGACCGTACGGTCCAAATAGGCAGACAACCCCGGACGGTCGGCGGATGGGGAGGAGTCGCCAGGCAAAGGCGGGAGATTGTAAAGGCCCGTATAGTAATCGAGGAAACTCCGCGAGATATCCGAGTGGAGGAGGTGCAGACCGCCATCAGCCGATCGGACTCTAGGGATATAGGTAAGGCGGCGGGAGTCACGGAGGGCACGAGCCAAAAACTTGCCAGGCTTGTCGCCATGCTCACGAAACAGTGCTTTGTTACGCAAGTAAGAACAGTGGTGTTTAGCGTTAAGGATCGTGGCCAGCTGCCCACGAAGAAGCGTAAGTTGCTGTAAGACGTCTCCAGACAGAGAGGTCTTATGGGCCTGTTCGAGCACCGCGATACGCTCGCCCAAGGAGCTGATCTCCCTCCCCGCTGCCTTCTTTCGCTGGGAGCAGAGCCGAATAAAATGACCCCTGATCACACTCTTATGAGCTTCCCACACCGTAAGCGCCGGGACCTCGGGGGACAAATTTTCACTAAAGTAAAGGGATAAGGCTTGAGAAGTCTCGTCGCTCACCACCTCATCAGAAAGAATAGCGTCATTCAAACGCCAGGAGCGCTCCACGGGGCGAGTCAGAGGCGAGGACATGGATAGTATCACAGGGGCATGGTCAGACCACGTCGTCAATCCAATAGCAGCCCGGCGCAGAAGGACAGCATGCTGATAGGGAACAAAGAGGTAGTCAATACGTGAATAAGAGTTATGAGGGGTGGAGAAGAAAGTATAGTCCCTTTCAGAGGGGTGCAGAGCCCTCCAGCAATCAACAAGGCGGTAAGAGTAGAGCAGAGAAAGAATAGAACGGAGGACCCGGTGAGGGACGCGAGAATGGCCAGATGAGGTGTCCATAGAAGGGTGGAGAGCCACGTTAAAGTCACCCCCCAACACCAGAATCCCCTCAGCAAAGTCCTGTAGTCGAGTCATGATCCGCTTCAAAGACACATGCTGGCCTCGGTTAGGGAGGTAAAGGTTAGCAAAAGTATACGTCTGGGTCGCGACAGTCCCCTTAAGAAACAGATAACGCCCGTCTGGATCAGCGCAAACACCTAGCTCCTGAAAGGGTAAAGACTTAGAGAGAAGGATAGCAACTCCTTTCGACTTCGCGGCAGGGTTAGAGCTAAAGAAACCGGTTGGGTAGAACCGGTTAGAAAGCCTAGGGGCTTTACCTTTGTAGAAATGCGTTTCTTGGATAAAGGCTACATCAACCTTTTCCCTGCGCAAATCGTTTAACAGATGCGAACGTTTCTCCGGGGTGTTGAGACCCCGGGCATTAATAGAGAGAAATGTGAAGGCCTTTGTCGCGTTAGCAGGCGACATTGTACAGGGAAGGGAAGAAAAAAAAAAAAAAAAAGAGGGGGGGTGGGGGGGCTAAGGAGAAAGGGAGAAGGGAGAGGGAAGAGAGGAAGGAAAAAAGGGGGGGGGCCGAGGGAAGGAACAGGAGCCCCAAGTAGGGGACCGAAACACACCCGACGCCTGCCGAGACGGCAAAAAGGAAACCACCACCCAGAAAGGGAAGGCGGGGCCGAATCGACAAAAAAAAAGGCGATACGTGCGGGGAGACGAGCAACCAGACAAGGAAGAAAAACCCTCCCCACCGCTACCCGCAAACATACCGGCGCGGCAAGGAAACCTGAGTAGAACCTAGCACAGTATAACCTAGAAATACAGAACAGCATAAATACAAGTGAAGACAATCATGGGTACAGTGACAATGTATATAAAACAGGCCACTAAGGCGAGAATAGTGCAGCCAGAGAGACGGCGCACAAAAAGCCCCCCAGGTGCGAGGAGAGACGTGTGGAGGCACCACATTGAACACGGAACAAAATAAATAAATAAATAAATAAATAAATAAAATTACACAGATAGAAATACACGTGGTCAGTTATATGTGTGTGGGGAAGCAGACTGCCAGCCCCCAGTGGAGGAATGTAGCACCCCCGAGAGATACCAGGGAAATAAACGAACTCCCACACAACCACCCAACACCAAATCGACGACGCTTCAGAGGCGGACACATGCACAGCGGGCGTAGAGAGGCTTGTAGATTGAGATACGTGTACAGGTGTAGGTGCGTGAAAGAAAAAAAAAAAAAAAAAAAAATTAAAATATAAATGAAATTATACATATAGAAATACACGTGGTCAGGCATATGTGAGTGCATGGAAGCAGACTGCCAGCCCCCAATGGAGGAATGCAGTATCCCCGAGAGAAACTAGGGAAAGAAATGGAATCCCACACAACCACCTAACACCAAAGCGACGACGCATCGGAGGCGGATACACGCACAGCGTGCGTAGGGAGGCTTGTGAATGGAGACATGTGTACAGGTGTAGGTGCGTGGAGAGGCAAAACAAAAAAAAAAAAAAAAAAAAAAATTAAAAAATAAATAAATAAAATTACACAGATAGAAATACACGTGGTCAGTTATATGTGTGTGGGGAAGCAGACTGCCAGCCCCCAGTGGAGGAATGCAGCACCCCCGAGAGATATCAGGGAAAGAAATGAACTCCCACACAACCACCCAACACCAAATCGACGACGCTTCAGAGGCGGACACATGCACAGCGGGTGTAGAGAGGCTTGTAGATTGAGATACGTATACAGGTGTAGGTGCGTGAAAAAAAAAAAAAAAAAAAAAAAAAAAAAATTAAAATATAAATGAAATTATACATATAGAAATACACGTGGTCAGGCATATGTGAGTGCATGGAATCAGACTGCCAGCCCCCAGTGGAGGAATGCAGTATCCCCGAGAGAAACTAGGGAAAGAAATGTAATCCCACACAACCACCTAACACCAAAGCGACGACGCATCGGAGGCGGATACACGCACAGCGTGCGTAGAGAGGCTTGTGAATGGAGACATGTGTACAGGTGTAGGTGCGTGGAGAGGCAAAAAAAAAAAAAAAAAAAAAAAAAAATAAGACCGTCAGTATATAGATATGTATAGACATAAATAGACAAGCACACAGCAAGGAGCAAGTGTACAGAGGTAGGTGTGAGTGTGCGAGAATGGGCAGCGAGCCCCGAGAAGGGGAGCGCAGAACTGAAAATGTGTCACCAAGTATAAAAAATACATAAAGTAGACATGTAGAAAGACAAGCGTCCAGAGACATGTGTGTGCATAAAAACAGGCTGCCAGCCCCGAGTGGAGGAATGTAGCGCCCTCTAGAGAAACTAGGGAGAGTCCAAGGGCCAGGAAAGAGGAGCAATGGCAGCTGCGCGTAAAGAGGCGTGTGTATAGAGAGATGTACATGCGTATGTGTGTGAGAGAAATAGCAATAATTATTAAAAGGTAAATAATAAAAATAAATAAATTAAATAAAATAAAAAAAAAAAAAAAAAATAACGTAATGAACGAATTGCGAAGGCATCAACACAAGTGCGAAAACAGCAGTAAGGCATTTAGGGCATAAGGACCAGAAGGCCAAACAAGCACCCGGGTGGACCGAACAGTGTGAGAACCGATACCCTTCAGGAAAACAGCCAACGTGGCAGAAAACAGTCACGATCACTCCTCAGCAGAGCGTGCCCGCAGGGAAGACAAGGCTCCCGGGAGCGCATCAGAGTCCAGCGGAGCTCTCCTAGGTCGAGGGCGCAGGGTGCCGCGTGAGCGGTAGGGCAAAAGAGGACATAACGGCCCTCCCTTAGGTTCGAGGCCCAGGAAAGTCCAGTCAGGGACGTGCAGAGAAGGCAGGTCAAGCGCCCGTAAAACATCGGGAAGCTCATGGTAGTACCGCAGCGTAAGGGAGGTGTTGCCATGGCGTATCACCAGGGCAAAGGGGTGCCCCCACCGGTAAGAGATGCGCAGACGTTGGAGCTCAGTAGTCAAGGGCCGCAGGGCCCGCCGCACCTGCAGGGTGAGGTCGGAGAGATCGTGGTAGAAGGTGATCTGATGCCCCTGCCAAGGCCACGAGCCCACCTCCCTAGCACGCGTCATGACAGACTCCTTGAGGGTATAGTCCGTGAAGTGGCACGTGTCTCTCGGAGGGCCGGATGGATTACCTCTGGGCCGCAGGGCCCGGTGAAAACGGTCCAGAGCCTCAGCAGCAACAAACGGGCGACCAAGAAGGCTGGAGATCAGGGACGACAGCAGCGTAGGCAGATCTTCAGAGGCATCAGACTCAGGAACACCTCGGATCCTGACGTTATGGCGGCGGCCCCTGTTATCCAGGTCCTCAATACGGCGACTGAAATTCCCCAGGTACCGGAGAAACTGGTGAGTATCACGTTGAGCCTGTTGTGCAGCGTCGTGCTGAGTCGAGGAGGTGTCCTCCAGAGCCACCACCCTGCGCTCCAGGGAAGTTAAATCGGTCCGCAGCGCGGAAACCTCGTCCCTCACCACCTGTTTAAGCTCGAGGATCAGCGTCGAGAAATCCGTACGCCATGGAGCGGAGGAGAACAAGTGCCGGACCTCAGGCGTGAGAGGTTGAGGTGGTGGAGGTGGCGCTGCGACGCCATCCTCAAATGAGGACGAGCTGGCGGGAGACTGTGCCTCGCGGTCCCCAGAGGCCTGTGAGGCCAGGTCAGCAGGAGTGCGAAAATACTCCCGCAGGGAGGCAGAAGTCGAACGCGAGCGGGCACTCGGCGTAGAAGGGTCCTCGGGCTGCTTCTTATTGCGACCCATGGTAAGAAAAAAGGCAATTGAAGATAGGTTTCAGGCTGAAAAAGGGCGAGCAGCGGCGGAGCTGGGAGATTATGCGGCCATCTTCCTCGGCGGCTGGACACGCCCCTCCTATAATAATTTTTAAAGCCTCTTTCAAGTAATTTGTAATTTAATTTTACAAAGCAAGAAGTATGAAGTCTGTTTTTATACTTAGTATAAGATAGGAATTGTTGGGCTAGCTCATTTTTGAACAGCAATTCTACAGTGATGAACAAATGTGTGAAGACTTCCTCAAGTGATGTCATGCATTTTACCACCCAAGAGGTTTATACAGCACAAGTAGAATGAGTTCTAATACATGTGAGTGGAGTCATGCTAGCAGATGCGTAGGTAGTTCAGATGGCCAAGATGATCCATATATCAATGGTACATTTAGAAACATGCAGGCCTTTCTTGACTCCAGATGAGGCCACAAATAAACTATATGATTTCCTGAACTCCTTTGCGCTCTCTAAATAGATAGTAAGGCATCTCTTCAAATCCAAGGTATGTAAGGATTCTTCTTCCGCAGACTCGTTTGAAGAAAAAAGTTGGGGAGAATAATCTGCTGTTTGTAAAACGCAGATTAAATTTCAGGAGCAGATTCTTGAGGAAGCAAAATAATCCCTTTATCTGAAAAAAAAACATAGAAAAGGTTCTTTGATGGAGAAGGCTTGAAGTTCACTAATACTTCTTGCTGATGTGATGGCAATCAGGAAGGCTGTTTAAATGAATGTAGATGAAGAGAAACTGTCTGCAAGAGCTCAAATAGAGGAAGACTACGTCTCTGAAGAACCAATGTAAGATCCAAATGGACCATCTTAATCACATGGTGAGGTCTAATTCTGACAAGAGCTTTAGAAAATTCTCTAAAGTTTGAAGCAAAGCCAATTCCAAACCCAGCAGAGTGCTGATAGCCACGATCGAGGCCATCTTGAAGGAAATAAAGAATTCAAGACTAAGGTCTTCAAATATCAAAGATATGTGACTTTCTTTCAGCGGAGAAGAAGAGTCTCAGCGACTGTAGGTGAAAATCCCCAGGATATTAGTCGAAACATTTCTGGATTTGGATGGAGTATGGGGCTTTGGCAAAGGTGATTGGAGGAGGAATCTATCAAGTGTCACCAAGAATTGCAGAGAATTTTTGTTCTGTACAGAGCAAACCGGTGCTTCTGACAGTATGCACAACATGAGTGTTCTCAGTCAAAATTTACATAAACCAGAAACGACCATATCACCACAACATCTGCTGTGGGAACAGCAAAGCCTCCTAACCGCCAAAGAGATCAAAGGCCATATACAAGAGGATTCCTTGACCCAGCAAACTGACTACATCAGTTGACTGCATCCTCAAACTTATTCTGGGACCTATGCCAGCTCAATAGTAGCTCAGAAGAGACAAATTATTGAATTGGCTAAGGTTCTAGATTTATTTTGGATACTCTGTCACATCAATAATAAAATACAAGAGCCCAATTATTGAGCTGGCAGAATTCCCACAATAACACAGTCAACTCTGATTAGAAACATGTACCTCTTCTTATTAATATTTACTGAAGACTATTGTTTACAGAATTTGAAACAGAGTGGCAGCATTGGGAGGGTTAAATGTCCTCGCTGCATCTTATTTTGCTTGATTGCACATGTGTAGTGTGTTTTATTATTTCTTGTATGGTGCCTACATTGAGTTTAGACAGATCTAGTAGACATTAGATGAATTATTATGGTCTGAACTGTACGTGGAAAAATCTATCTATTTTAGAGCTTGGACACACTGCTCAGCTCAACTAATAGCTTTCGGTGCAGGGTTTTCCATGGTTTGAACTTACCATTCTCTGTGCCTTTGCATTGTTAAGTTATTTCTGCATAATAACCTAGTTTAGTATACATATTGATTTAAAAGTGCGATAATTTACACAGTCGATAAAGCTTACATAATTGCCCAATGGGTTCAGGTCAGCTTCCTATATATCTACCTACAAAGCCAACAAGGAGGCAACGCTACTCTATTTCAACAGGTTCACAGCATTTCTCCTGATAACTCTGAATGTATCAGACTACATTTGGATTACTAATGAAAAGCCAATGTGACAATCCCAATTGATTCCAGTGAATGTATTATAGAGCTCCATGATGTTATTTCTTTTCACCATACCTGAGATAGGAGTGTATCACAAGCAGTGGACAAGCCTGCAGCCACAGACATACCAGTAACATTTATGACCTGCAAGTCAAATGAAACATGGGTAGGCATCATTCAAATCCATTTCTCTAAGACATTTTATTAATATTCTAATGCAAGGTGCTGCATGTCATTCATAAATGCTGGTAGGAAGGCTGAAACCTAGTGAACAAGCAACTTAATAGACAATATTTTTAGAGCTGCAACTAACGATTATTTTCAATTAATCGATTAATCAGATAAAAAAAAAAACAATATGCAATTTTTTGTTGGACGCCCTGCTCTTGAGGGTACTGCATTCAACCATTCAAGTCAATGGAAACCAGTTTTCTAGTCACAATGTGATTAGTAAAATATTTAAGTGGTAACATTTAAAAATAATTATGCATGAGAGGAACCATCAAGTTCCAGCAAAATGTAAAAAAAAAAGTCCAAAAAGAACAAAATAAATAAAATAAAAAAAAAGTTTATTATTATGAGCAAGTGCTAAAATTAGCGCTGTATCTTCTCAAAAATCTTGACATGGAAAGAGTTAAAGTAAACACATTTCAAATACTGAAGGGGTGTCAAATTTTAAAAAAATGAATGGTTTGATGGGGTAAATATTAGTGGCCGGGCTCAAAAATAGGTCATAGGTATAGACTGACCAAAATGGAAAAAAGCACAATTCTCAAATGTGGCCTTTTAACCCCAAACACCAGACAAACCCATGCATGGGTGGTATCACTGTACTCATGAGATGTTGCTGAACACACATTGGGGTGTTGTTTATACCCAAACTACAATTTGAGTGAAAAAATACTACCACAAACTTTGGAAAAGGCTTGTGGTAGAATCTCATGCATGGGAAGGGTTACAATACTAGAATTTGAAATACATTGGGGTGTCTAGTTTTAAAAATATATGGTTTGATGGGGTAAATTGAATTAGCCGGCTTCAAAGATGGCCCTATTAGGACATGGGGGCAGCAGGACCAGATGTAAAAGTTCTAAATGTGGCGTTTTAACTCCCAAACAACCCGACAAACCCATGCACGGGGGGTGTCCCTGTACTCGGGAGATGTTGCTGAACACATATTGGGTTCTTGTTTGAAAGTAACATACACCAGGAGCTGTAAATCCATACCCGAAGCGCACTTTTAGTGAAAAAAAAAAACCACAAAATAAATTACTACCACAAAGTTTAACAAAGGGTAGTAGTGGAAGTAGTGCATGGAAAGGGTTAAAATACCAGCATTTGAAATACCTTGAGGTGTCTAGTTTTCAAAAATATTTGGTTTGATGGGGTAAGTTTAATTGGCCGGCTTCAAAGATACCTGAAATAGAACATGGGGCAGAATGACCGGCTTTGGAAAAAAATGGTTTTAACCCCTTCGCGACCTTTGCCGGTTCAGGACCGTCATGACAAGAAGGTCACTAAATGACCTTTGACGGTCCTGAACCGTCAAAAAGTTAAATAAGCTTAGAAAGTGATCAAGGATCACTTTCTTCGCTTAAACGGCCTTGCTGCAATGCCTCGATGTCGAGGCATTCAGCAAGGCCGAGATCGGCATCGGGGGCCATGTCTGGCCCCTCCCCGGGGCGTCAACAGCCGCCATACATTGTATGGCGGCGGACGCCCGTTTTAAAAGCGTTTAGGAGGCGATCAACGATCGCCTCCTAAACTTAAATGGTGTCGCTGAAATGCCTCGATCAGGAGGCATCCAGCGACACCAAACACTTACCTTTAGGTGGGCTGTGACCGCTCCGGAGAGCGGTCACAGCCGCCGCTGCCGGTGATCTTCGCCATCAAGTAAGATGGCCGCCGCTCTGTAAAAAAAAAAAAAAAAAAAACAAACAAGAAAAAGTTTGCTAGATGGTCTCCAGACCCTCTAGAGAACTGGCTCCACTTGCTGGTTGAATACAGGTACTGCATTCAACCATGCAAGTCAATGGAGCCCAGCTTTCTAATCACTATGTGATTAGTAAAATATTCAAAAAAAAATAAAAAAAAAAATGGAAAAAAAAAAAAAAAATGTGCTAACATTTAAAAATAATTATGCAGTGATGTCACTAGATGAACCATCCAGTACCAGCAAAATGTGTAAAAAAATATAAAAAAAGTATTAAAAAAATAAAAAAAATTAAAAAATAAAGTTTATTATTTTGAGCAAGTGCTAAAATTTCTCAAAAATCTCAAAGAGTTAAAATAAAAGCACTTCAAATACCCAAGGGGTGTCTAATATATAAAAAAAATGGCTGATGGGGTAAATTGGAGTGGCCTAGCTCACAGATAGGGCATAGGTACAGACTGACCAAAATGGAGAAAAAAAGCGCACTTCCCAAATGTGGCATTTTAAATCTGAAACAACCCGACAAACCCATGCATGTCGGGTATCACTGCACTCAGGAGATGTTCCTGCACACATATTGGGGGGTTGTTTGACAGTGAGATATACCAGAACCTGTATATCTATAACTAAAGTACAATTTGTGTGAAAAAAATTACTATTACAAAGTTTGACAAAGTGTAGTTCTATAATTGGTGCATGGAAAGGGTTAAAATAACAGCATTCGGAATACCCTGGGGTGTCTAGTTTTCCAAAATATATGGTTTGAATGGGTTAAATTGAGTTAACCGGCTTCAAAGATATTCCAAAGAGGAGATGGAGGCAGAATGACCAAATGACCACCTGAATTACGCATGCCCCAAAAGTAGCCTTTTACCAGCCAAACAATCTGACAAACCCATGCATGTGGGGTATCGCTGTACTCAGGAGATGTTCCTGAACACACATTGGGGTGTTGTTTGATAGTGACATATACCAGAACCTGTATATCTATAACTAAAGTACAATTTGTGTGGAAAAAAAAATAAAAAAAATTACTATTACAAAGTTTGACAAAGTGTAGTTGTATAATTGGTGCATGGAAAGGGTTAAAATAACAGCATTTGGAATACCCTGGGGTGTCTAGTTTTCAAAAATATTTGGTTTGAATGGGTTAAATTGAGTTAACCAGCTTCAAAGATGTTCCAAAGAGGAGATGGAGGCAGACTGAGCAGATTTGTTAAAAAAGATTTGGAAATCATAAAACGCTGCTTGTACTTATTGCCCTATAACGTACAAAAAACAGCAAAAAAACATAAAAACATTGGGTATCTCTAAACTCAGGACAAGTAGTAGAATCTATTTAGCTAGTTTTTTTACTTGCTTTTTTAGGTGAGTAAAAGATTTTTCAAATAAAAGTCATAAAATGTCTTTTTTTTCAATTTTTCACCATGTTTTTTTTATTTTTTTTTTATAGTAAATAAGATGATACGATCAAAATAATGGTATCTGAAGAAAGCCCATCTTGTCCTGAAAAAAACAATATATAACTTATGTGGGTACACTAAATGGGTGAGGAGAAAATTACACCTGAACACAAGCACCACAAAAGTGTCAAAACAGCCTCGGTCCCACAGGGTAGAAAACGAAAAATGAGCCCGGTCCTTAAGGGGTTAAAATAGCAAAATGCTACTTGTACGGATTGCCCAATAACTTGCAGAAAGAAGCAAAACAACATTAAACGTTAAACACCTTGCTGCTGCTCTGGGGTTGTGCTGTTATACTAATAATAATAAAAGTGTAAAAGAGAGTAATAGACAGAAGCATTGGCTAGGAAGATGCCCCAGGGGCCGATGGTTTGCAATTGCACCTAGGCCAGTGGCTGCCTCCCTCCTTCTATTTATACATAATATATTCATTTAATAGCAATTTTCAATGTATGGGTTAGCTATTGCAGTGAAAGGATTTAAATGTTATACTAATCCACTGGCTACAAAAAAACATACTTTACATGTCGAGGAAATGAGAGACAGAGCAAACTGCAAATAGACAAATCCAAATTATTGTAAGAATAATAGCAAATAATATACCTACAGCAATAGCGAGTATCACGGAGTCCAGTTCAATTTTGCCTAAATGTCCACAGAAAATAGAGCTCACTATATTCACCAGGAACACCAAACTATTAGACAGGAACTGGAAAAAAGCATGAAATTAAAGTTTTGATCAGTGTTTTTTTTGGGGGGGGGGGTCTGTTGTAATATGTGATTTTACAATGGGAAATATCAATGCTTTTAGTAGGTTTAGTAGATGTAGTATATGTTCCACATTCCATTAAACCTATAGTACATGAAACCTAATGCTGCTCCTTTCTGTATATATATATATATATATATATATATATATATGTAATCTCACTGTTTATTGTATAATTATATATTATTTTACAATTATATAGAATGTGGCGTTTTATTAATAGATGATTTTGCTAAGTCCCTTAAATGTTCTCCATGTGTTATTCTCACACTTTCTCTATGCACGATTTCCTACCACACGTTTTTTTTTCATGAAATTACAGATCTGTCTGTTGACTTTCCACACATGACAGATCACGTTGTGCAAAGCAGGCACTAAAAATAAACTCGTATTCCGCAGATATTAACATACATTTAGATATAAACGATACCTCCTCATTCCCTCACCATGGGTAACGCCATTGCACATAATTCCTTAACTTCACCCGCGAATCCAGCAGGCAGCAGCCGGAGAAGGCACCGGGGAAGCCAGCTAGGCTTTCCTGTCAGAGGCGAGCTCTCCGCTGGCCGCTCCGCTCCGCCTTCGGACTCCACTCCGGCCATTGCGTATTACCCCGCGGACCCAGCGCAGTGTGTGCAAGTGTCAATCATCCCCGCTATATGTGTGACAGCGGCAGACCCGCCCACTTTTAGAAACGGCCTTAGAGGTGGAGGAGGTGGAGAGTGCAGGGCTGGTTATAAACTTCTTAAATAGCTAAGCATCTAGAAGTACCCCTAAATAACAGTAACATTTTTACTAATTATAATTATTTAGCATCAACACTTATTACCCTAATACAAAATATAATGTTATTAATTTGCGTACTGTCATCAGTAGTGGGCTTAGGATAATTAATTTGGTAGTTTATTTCTTTTATTTCATTATTTTATAATGGGCTGGTGGGGACAATACAGGGGCTGTATGGACATGACAGCGTGGGGGGTTGTGAAGGAATTGGGGACATGACAGCATCTGGGAGAGCAGGGCTGGTGGGAACATGACAGCAGCTGGTGGGGACATGACAGGGTTAGGTGGGGACATTGCAAGGGCTTCTGATTTGTACAAATTTTAATTTGAACAATATTTGCCAATGTTGTCAATTTATAAGAATGTCCGAAAATGAGGAGGGACCCCAACGAAACAAAAGCAGAGAGTTCCAAATTTTCCTAACATTTTGTTGTTTTTTTCCGTCACACTTATTTGCACTCTCTTATCTACCACCTGTCTTCTTTTCCTCTACTTATTCCCTTGTCTCTTCCTGGTCTTCTGTTTCGTTCCTTCATCCGCTTCTGGCCGTGTCTTCTTTCTTCGTCCAGTTTTCAGTAATACATCCCATGTCTTAATGTTGATGACCTGGATTTAGATTATGAGCCGGAGGAAGAGGAGTTAAGCAACACATCTTCATCTAATTTACTTTCTCTGGTAGCTGTGTTGCTCATTCCATTCTGGAGAAGCAGCAGCTGCAGGATACCTATACCACTGGTGTCACTCCTCCGGCTCCTGATGCCGCCGGAGACCTGCCCTGTCTCTGATGCTGCGACTTTGCCTTCTTCCTTAACCCAGGGGTCAATTCTCCTCCTTTTTTTCTAATATTGGGGAAATGTAGTCATGTACAATCCTATAGAAGCTGAATGTGCTTGCCTGCCAGTGCCTGCCATGTATCAATTCCTGTTCTTTTTCTCATAGGAGGGATCAGTGTTGTGGCTGCCCCTCCTGGACAGATATCTGTGGACACTCATGAGTGGGACTATCAAATACATTTCCATGTAATTCTCCAGCTGACAAAAATGAACGCAAAATATATTTTTTAAATAAAGGAAAATACTGTTTGTTACATTTTTTTTCTCCTTACCTAATCATTAACCACTGTCATCTGATTCCACCTAGGAATATATATATATATATATATATATATATATATATATATACCTCTCCAAACAAACCCAAATTAAATAATCCAGTCTTCAAAGAGAAAGAACCTTGACCTTTGTTGTGCCTTGAGAATTGGGTTGGGAGCCGCTGCACTAAACTATCACTTACAGACGGTAAATTCTGGATTTTATCATCAGTGTGAAGAAAGCAATGTTTACAAGTGCGCAACAAGGTCATTTGCATCATATGGCAATAGCCCTTAGGGAACGTTAGTTAAATGGCAGCATGAAACTTCAATCCGTACAAAGGGTTAAAAAGCCATATGGCTATGACAACTCAGCAAGCTTCTACGAACCAACGTCTCCATAGAGGTGGAAGTTAGGGAGTGATTGGAGCTACTCTCTAGTACATCTTACATGCATGAAGCATAGGGGTGGACTGGCCTGGGGGTAAGGGAGGCAATCGCCCTTCGGATCGGTCCAAAATTATTCAAACAGGGCCAGTCTAGTCGCAAAGTTAAGAGCATAGTGGGATCACATAATGTGATGTCTTGTATCGCTTAAAGAAGGTCTCCAGGCAGGTATGTATGAAGTGGGAGGGAGAGATGGGAGTGAGTTGTTATGTGTAATAGGTGTTTGTGTGTTGTGTGATAGATGAAAGGGTGTGAGGTGTTGTGCTGTGAGTGTCTGTTATTGTGTGGGTGTTCTAGCGTGTATATTGGTTACTGGGGGTTGGGAGCCACTCAGCTTTACCTACCCTTGACCAGAAGACGTCATCCTACCCCGGTGATGCACACCTTAATGTTCTTAATTTTGCTAAACATTATCACATGATAAAAACAGGCTTTCATGCCCCTGCGGATAATTATTATCAACCAAATACTTTTAATATTCTGATTCTTGGATGTGAAGCTTAGTCACAAGGTAAATCCTACATGACACATGAAAAATACACTGCAGGAACAATAAAGGAAATTTATGTAAATGAAAGAAGGTACTTGTGTTCATAGAATTAACAAAGCAACCATCCTTGAATATACATTATTTTAACCCTTTAAGGAAGTAGGCCATCTATTTCTTCTTACACCTTAAGTTGAACTGTCTACTTAACTTTTTTAGTATAAAAATCATTAATTAATACTTCCCATAACTTGTATTTTTTTCTTAGTAATCAGTGTTTTGTAGATGTTCACTTTTTGGAAATTGTCAAATATCAGTCCTTCCATACAACTGATTTGACATCAGCATAATGTGGTGTCAGGACTGGAAGCAGAAGCCAATATACAGAGTAAAAGCAGATATAGTCTTAGCAGTAGCAAGCCAAATCACGGTGTGAAACGTTAGAAGCACACGATTAGTGAACTGTTTCAAGGTGTAAGGCATCTGGGCTAGAGAGAGCTTTATATGGTTTCTAACATGCTGATGTGTTCATGCTCGTGTGAAGTGACACTGATGCCTACACATAATCAACCACAAAAGTTGTGCTCATGCATCAGCATGCATCAAAAAAACGCAAGCCATGACCATCGACAGAAACATGCTGGGGTATATAGATATATATACTTTTTCACACACATACAGTCATATAAATACATTTACACACATGCACAGTAAACATTTACACATTTCTAATGACACACAGGGGGTACATAACTAACCTATCTTTGTGAAATATTTTTTGTTAGTCATCTTTAGCCACCGCCGCCCCCATATTTCTCCTCACAAGCCCAACAGCCACTTCAACCACCTTAGCCCAAGATTTTCCACCAGCCCCTTCAGACCCCCCTTCCTTATTTCCCCCGCTGCACCCTTTAGTCACCTCAACCTCCACATATCCACCATCACCAACCCACTTCATCTTACCAATCCTACCTTGACCCTACAACTGCCCCCTTCAGTGACCTCAGCCCCTCAACCTCCCTCATCAGCCACCTCAGTCCCATCTGCCCCTTCAGCTATCTCTACTGTTGCCTTCATCACCACTGCGACCTCGGTAGTTCTGCCACTGGATGTTGGTACTGGTGCCAGTGCATGTAGGGGTACCAGTTGTCGCTATTCGCTGGTCTCTAAGGGAGGTCTTCACCACAGAAGTTCTTCTGCCCCTCTGCCCTCTGACCCCCCATATGTCCCCATCAGACATTTTCAGCCCATCATCTATCAGTACGTGTGATGGATCCCTGGGAGACAGTCATCGCTGGGTGGACAGGCCACATGTCTAGGTGACAGCAACTAACCTGGAAGCATCTCTTTACCTAATGTATTGGTTTGTCTTAGTCTGTTAATTTTAGTTTTGTCATACACGTGAATGTTTGTATTGCAAGAAGCACTGGATAAATTGCTGGTGCTAGATAAGTAAAAGAAAATAATAATATGCTACAGACCAACATCAGCCCTGGGCCAAGTTCTGCCCTTAAATCAAATATGAAATCAGTCCCCACTGAGTTATTCTGCTTAGTTGTTAACTTAAAACTGAAGTATTTTTTTTTGCACAATATTCTGGTTCATGTTACATTCCAATTTACTACTAAGAGGTTACCCACAATTCTCATAAGACTGAGTGTCAATGCATATGTGAACAAGCAATGGCCACGAATATACTATATTTGACAAATCCCAAACCATGTTACAATTTTTTTTTCTATGTCTTAAAACCACACTGTAGAAATATGAATAACCGCATAACTATTTCTACAAATCAGATAATTATACCTGGGAACTCTCCGAGTTTGACTCGGAGATTGCCAGGTGAGCACCGCTTCTCCCGGTCAAGTCCCGAATCCTCCGGGTCGCGGGAGCGGGGTCTTGACATGCCCCGCTCCCCGCCCATTTTACCTTTAAAAGAGGTTGTTTCGCGCTGCCGTCACCAGGAACGCCCCAAACATCAGCGGGAGTGCCCCCGGCGTCAGCAGGAACTCCCACTGACGTAGGTGGGAGTAGCCGGAGACCAGAAGTTCCCAGGTATGCAGATAATATAATGTATTTTAATATATTTACGTCGAATACCAATATTAACAAATGACAAAACATTAAAAATGCTTTCTGAGAAAAACACACATGTACATTAGCATATTATATATATAGTCAAAATCAACAATAAGTGAATCATATAAAACCAATGTGAGAGGCAGCACAGTTGGTATGCATGGCATATCCAAATAATGACCTAAAATAACCTGGAAATTAATCAGGGGCATCACCAGAGTATTTAATTCCAGCAAATCAGTGGTAAAGGTCGACTTGTACTGTTATTCTAATTTAGAAATACGGATGAAGATATTGCTCAACTGCTGCCTAGACTGTTTTTTCCTAGGTGAGGATTCCACCTGCCACACATATATGTGCTTCCCACGTCACTGTCACACCATCACTATATACTGAGCCAGACATTGACAGTGGTACAGCATAACTCCTAACACTATTCATGTTTTTGTCCCTGTTCCTGCACCTGGTCCCTTATCTTTCTATCAGACTTCCCCGTACCAGACCTCGGCTCTCCTTTGGACCTCGCGACCTGCTGCCTGTCTCAACCTAGGAACTGTTTCTGACTACGGCTTGTCTACTCCTTCTGTTTAGACGTTTTGGACTTTCTATACCTATATCTGGTCCCTGCCACTGGGTTCCATATTGACAGTGGTACAGGATAACTCCCATTATTATATACTGAGCCGGATATCAATGGTGGTACAGGATAACTCCCATTACTATACACTGAACAAGATATTGACTTTGGTACAGCATAACCCCCATCACTAAATACTAAGCCAGACATTGACGTGATAGAGGCCTGTTTTGCAACAAAAAATATTTTGGTCCTCTGGCTATGAAAACCCCTGGGCCTGAAGGAGTTAAGTAGCAATCACACAGACACCAAAAGCAAAGGGCATTAATTCTTGTACTGTAATAAATGCACGTTTGAAGTGCCTGCACAAGCTAATCAAACAGGCTGTAAAGTGTTGCTGTGGTCCATGAACCTTGTAAAAGAAAGTTTAATATTCAATTCAATTATATGACATGAAATCAAGTGGAAACCTTCCCTCTGACATATTCCATCTTTCTGTCTCATTGTCCAGGGTAAGAATGTGAGCAAAGCAGCTACAAAACACTTTGGCATCTTAGATTGTTGTTGCGGGAGCAGGACTGGGTGTCCTCAGAGCCACCATTATCCTCTGATGTGTGCCAGTTCGGGACCTGTATCTTCTTGAGTCCCAAGGTAGACATGAATTTCATTATGTCAGATTGTAACCTAAGTTTGGCCATCACATTGCCCTTTGTTGCTGTGAGACTAAAAAGGCCCCATTGTGCTGTGTTCAAAGCCAGCATGGCCAGCAGGTGGCAGCATACAAGAAACTGTGTCTATTATTATGTTATTTTTGAATAATTGATCTATGTTGTGTTGGTATGTCTGGTTATTAGAAAAAGTTCTTGTTTTGCTGTAATTTTTGTCTGCACAGTCATTCTCTTACACTAAATTCTCCAATACACCCAAAGACTCAGTCTTGTCTGTAGGGGGATCCACGATAGGCCCTGGAATAGTGAAACCTAGGCACTGGCCTTTTTCTCTTTAATATAATACATACAGCCTACACTTAACATCTCACAGTGGACTACTCCTGGGACCACTTGGTCAGAGGGCTGTGTGGGCCTAGTAAATCAGGATGGATGACTCCATAAAATCTGATTAAAAAGTGAATGGTTACCTTAAGATCATCTGACAAATTGCTTCTAGATCCCTTCTAATCTCCTGTGAGAGATAATTGTAACAAATGCCATCTGATGATCCACTATGTCCTTTATGAAAATTGTCAACATACAAATGGTAATTGTGGAAAAACTGGCAAACCAAAAATGTAAAATAAAAATAAAACCAAAATTATAAATCAATTAGCATTGAAATAACTAAATTAATTTTAAAATCCACCAAAAAGCAGACAGCCAAGTCAACAAAAAAATAAGTAATAAAATATAAAGTATAATGCAACAAATAGTCACAGTTGAATAGGGTTAGTTTCAGAGTTAGTTTTTGCGAGTTGTTGGATAGTGTACCTAGAGTATTTGGCACCTGGGGCGGATCCTGTATGTGGCACCCCCCCCAAACATTTTAAAACTGCATAGCTTCTATCATTATATACTGGCATAGACAGTGAAGGTGGTACAGCATCACTGTTATCATTATATACTGAGGCAGACATTGATGGTGGTACAGCATAACACCTACCACTATATACTGAGGCAGACATTGACGGTGGTACAGCATTATACCTATCACTATATACTGAGGCAGACATTGACGGGGGTACAGCATAACACCTATCACTATATACTGAGGCAGACATTGATGGGGTACAGCATAACACCTATCACTATATACTGAGGCAGACATTGATAATAGTGCAGCATAATTCCTATACTAAGCCAAACATTGATGGGGTGTAGGCCTTCCACTTCATTGTCTGGCTTAGGGATGCATCGAAACGAAAATTCTGGACTGAAACCGAAAATGCAGCATTTACCTGTCCGAAACCGAATATGACCCCCCACCATAAAAAAAATCTCACACTTTTATTTAAAGTAAGTAACACAGCAAAATAGGACAAAATTCAATAACAATATTAATATATATATATATATATATATATATATATATATATATATATATATATATGATTGTTAACAGCAATCACACTCCTATCATGCCCAGGCATACCCAGATTCCAGCATGTACTAGCTGACTTGGCACGATAGGCGTGTGATTGCCGGTACCAATCATATATATATATCATCACTGGAGGCATAGAATCAGACATACAAATCCCGTATTTGTAGGTATACAATAATAATGTATGGAAACATACCAAGAGATAAAACTACAGGCATAGATGATAGGTTGCACAACCCAAAGCCAGCCCTGGTGTCCACACTGCCCACATAGAACCTGACCAGCACCCAGATTACACACATAGGATTTACCATCTTTGTCCCCAAACAGCACAGCATGAGTCAACTTTGTCCCCATACAGCACGGCCTGTGCCATCTTTGTCCCATAAACACCCTGCCTGTGTCATCTTGGTCCCCAAGGCTCAAACATCCTGCTTGTGCCATCTTTGCCTTTCCACAAATCAATTTATACATCTATCATACACACAAACACTTTAACAGTCACTCACCAATTCACACTTTCATTCACATAATTAATTCACACAATCATTTATTCTCTCACTCATTCACACAAATTTACACATTCATTAATGCATTCTCACAAACTCATTATCTCCCTCATTCAGACAATTCATCCACACATTCATTCATTCTCTCACTCATTCTCACTATCTACCTTTCCCCCTTTTCTACCCCCTTCTCACTATCTACCCCCTCCACCTCCTTTCTCACTATCTACCCCTCCACCTCCCTTCTCACTATATACCCCTCCACCTTCATTCTCACTATATACCCCCTCCCCCTCTCCTCTAACTATCTACCCCCTCCCTCCATTCACACTATCTACCCACCTCTAACTATCTACCCCCTCCCTCCCTTCACACTATCTACCCATCTCTAACTATCTACCCCCTCCCCCTCCCTTCTCACTATCTACCCCTCCCCTCCCTTCTCACTATCTACCCCCTCCCTTCTCACTATCTACCCCCTCTCCCTCTCCTCTATCTACCCCCTCCCTCCCTTCACACTATCTACCCCCTCTCCCTCCCTTCTCACTATCTACCCTCTCCCCCTTTGTAGTTTTTGGACTTACCACCCAGAAGTCCTGCGGTGGGAGCACGACGCCTGCTGCTTCCTGCTCTGCCGCTGCTGCTTCCTGCTCTGCCGCTGCGCTGCTTTACTGCTGAGCACCGAAATATGATGTCATATTCCGGCGCTCAGCATGACATGCCGGCACCGCGACAGAGTTAGAGGCCTCGCAAAGGAGACTGAGGGGCGAGGCTGCCGGGGATCCGGGCAATCCGGGACATGTGGTCACCCTAGCCCGTGGCACCCCACTGATGAGCGGCACCCGGGGCGGACCACCACCCCCTGCCCCACGCTAGGTACGCTACTGGTGATAGTGCTATATTTTAGGGTTCGGTAGGCCCAGACTAGACCAATGGCGCTTCACCATGCCTCCCAGCTGTCCCGATCTGTGTGGCACAGCTCCTGATTCAGCGGGGGTAGAATTTGGGAGGTATGCAAACACTTATCTTTACTGCCACTTCATACATATAATACATAAAATAAAAGGATCTTCAGCATATTGAATACCTGAACATTAATTATATGAGAGAAATACACCAACATTCTGCAATTAATGCTTTCACTACTCATACCACCATTAGGAATGCCTCTGCCCAAGAGAGTACCCCCCAAACCATAAGTTTGTACTCTACAAACCGAGCCATCCATCACAATGAGAGGGCTACGATCTCCATGCCATGAAAAGAAATAGTAGGAATTTTCCTTTCTCCAACTGCTAAACCGGTCTTTTCAGGTAAGGTCCCACCACTGCTGTGATATAAAATGTAATGGTTATTGCCAAAACATACATTTCTTAGGTACATTAAACATTATACTGTGGAAAGATTTGGAAAACATTATCCAGATCTGTGAAATTCATCTTGTCCAAGAAATGATTTAGGATTGACTCAGATGAAGGCAACCCCCAACAGTGAGGAGGCTCAGATGTAGGCAGGTAAAGTTTGGTACTAAGTGTAGCAGGCAAAGCACAGATGAATCCAGATACCTGTACAGGTAAACTGCAAACAGGACTACCAGATGGGTTACACAGGATGCCAGGGGTTAACGCAAAATTGAAGGACAGACACAGCCGGGTTCGGTACACCAAACAGGTGGCCATACAAGCCAGGTACGGTGCACAAGTAGGGCAATACAGGATCAGAATCACTAGACAGAAGATTAGTCAGCCAAGCCAAGGGTCAATAACAGAAAATACAATCTCCAACTCAGCAAACACAATAACAGGACCACAACAGGGTCTCTGTGCTGTGCAGTTCTAGATTGTTAAATCCGATGCCCAGCTGGCCCAGCCTCCAGCCGTTTGGACAAGGGGAGTACACACTGCTCAGGACCTCCATTCCAGCAGGGGGCTGCCTGTCTGCTGGCAACTTGACACTTACATGCTCATGTTAACACATGCTCCCTCTCACACATACACATTCATGCTCGCACACAAACATTCATTCTTACACACACTTATACATACACATCCATACCGACCCACACATTCATGCTCAGACACACACATTAATTCTCATACACAAACAGTTATCCATACACTCTCACTCTAATGTACATACAATCATACATAACTGTGGTATGAACACTGCTAAATCTCTATAATAAGACAGACTTAAGTAACTAACATGAGGTGGAGCAAAGGAAGGGGCTGGGCAGTATGCCATTGCATTATATTCAAACAAAACAGCTCAGTAACTACTTTAACCCCTTAAAGACCATGCTGTTTTTAATTTTTTGTACCCTTTGTGACCAAGGCTGTTTTAACACTTTTGCAGTGCTCGTGTTTTGCTGTAATTTTCTCCTCTCCCATTTAGTCTACCCACACAAGTTATATATTTTTTTCAAGACAAGAAGGCCATGCCATAAGTGGGTCATCTTTGAAGCTGGCTAATTCAATTTGCCCCATCAAACCATATATTTTTGAAAACGAGACACCCAAAGTTATTTCAAATGCTGTATTTTAACCCTTTACATGCATGAGATTCTGTCACCAGCCAGGGGCATAACTACAAACCACAGGGCCCTGAAATGAAAATTGCCACGGCTCCCCAACTTCAACAGCTAGACTGTGCAATCATTGCCCTAAAATAACATGCTGTGTCTTCTTTGACCTTTGCTCCCCCATCTAACATACAACAAATGTAAACACGCTTACACAAATTACACTCATACGTACTAACACATACTCCAATTCTCCCCACTTACGCATACATGCTCACACACACAAATACACATGCATGCTCACATCCACACACAAGTACACATGCATGCTCACACACACAAGTACACACCCATGCTCACACACACAAACACCCATCCATGCCCACACCCATACATATATATATATATATAAATTCCGAAAGTAGTTGCCTGCACTCAAGGGACTTGTTTTTAAATAATTTCACGAAACTCCGTATTACAAGTCAATGTTTCAGTCTTTTTATGTATAGACTTTCATCGGGACATGTCTAGTTGTTCTAGATCTGTGAAAATTCTTCAAACTCCTACTCTGGTTTATACCCAAAATGATGTATATATAGAGACGTTTGATATGTAAGAATTCTTCATCTAATAGATCTATGCAACATACAATGTATTTAGCCTGTAGTGACATGCAGACCACTGGCCACCCACTTGACCCCGATGATTTTGATCATTATATACGTTAATCTATAGATGATTTATGGTTTATAATAATTGTCTCCTAAATAAAGTCTGGGTAGCAGAGTCGAAATCAATTGGTCACTTACAGGATTAATGGTGAGTGAGAAACACGAATGTGTGTAGTATGTGCATGTATGATGTGTTAGGCGGCAGGGCTCGCATGGACAGTGCATACGCGGCTGGCACCCAGGTGGTAGTGATGGGAAGTTCGGATCATTAAAGTGAATCGGATCATTTCGATTCGTTCACTGAAATGATCCGATTCATGATCCGGATCTTCGGATCACTCAGTGTGTCTGCACGGAGTTACTGTTTTCCAGTAACTCCGTGCAGGCACACTAACGATTGGCCCCGCCCCTTTCATTATGAATCCTCCCCCCTGCCTCCAGTGATGTCAATGAAGGCAGAGAGTCGTTCAAAGATTCGGATCTTACAGGGATCCGAATCTTACAGTGATCCGGATCACTGTAAGATCCGGATCACTGTAAGATCCGGATCACTGTAAGATCCGGATCATTGTAAGATCCGGATCATTGTAAGATCCGGATCATTGTAAGATCCGGATGTTTGAACGACTCTCTGCCTTCATTGGCATTCTAATCATTCAGAGAATGTCACCATACTGTTATAAATAATACATTAATAATCACTGCCCCCAGGATTTACATTCCCCTTTACCTGCAACTGCACCTTAAGCTAACTTTATTAAATTAATTAAATTAACCCTCACCATTAAATTAACCCTAAACACCCCATCAACCATGACTGCCCTAAAATTAACCCTTAACACCCCATCAACCATGACTGCCCCTAAAATTAACCCTTAACACCCCATTAACCATAACTGCCCCCAAATTAACCCTAAACACCCCATTAAGCATAACTGCCCCCAAATTAACCCTAAACACCCCATTAAGCATAACTGCCCCCAAATTAACCCTAAACACCCCATTAAGCATAACTGCCCCTAAATTAACACTAAAGACCCCATTAAGCATAACTGCCCCCAAATTAACACTAAAGACCCCATTAAGCATAACTGCCCCCAAATTAACCCTAAACACCCCATTAAGCATAACTGCCCCCAAATTAACCCTAAACACCCCATTAAGCATAACTGCCCCCAAATTAACACTAAAGACCCCATTAAGCATAACTGCCCCCAAATTAACCCTAAACACCCCATTAAGCATAACTGCCCCCAAATTAACCCTAAACACCTCATTAAGCATAACTGCCCCTAAATTAACCCTAAACACCTCATTAAGCATAACTGCCCCTAAATTAACACTAAAGACCCCATTAAGCATAACTGCCCCTAAATTATCCTTAAACACCCCATTAAGCATAACTGCCCCCAAATTAACACTAAAGACCCCATCAACCATACCAATTTATTAGGTAATTTATCTGGAGTACATGCAATTAATTTATGGGCAGTTATGGTTAATGGAGTATTTAGGGTTAATTTCAGGGGCCGTTATGGTTAATGGGGTCTTTAGGGTTAATTATAGGGGCCGTTATGGTTAATGGGATCTTTACGGTTAATTTCAGGGGCAGTTATGGTTGATGGGGTATAAGGGTTAATTTTATGCTGATGACTGAGGGTTAATTTAATTAATTTAATAAAGTTAACTGTAGGTGCAGTTATAGGTAAAGGGGGGCAAACTCAGGGGAATCTAAATCCTGGGGGCAGTGTGAACATTATTAATGTATTTATTTATAAAAGTATGGTATCAGTAATATTCTCTGAATGATTCGAATCTCTGTAAGATTCGGATCCTTGTAAGATCCGGATCCCTGTAAGATTCGAATCATTCGACTCTTCGGTTCATTCGACTCTTCGGTTCATTCGACTCTTCGGTTCATTCGACTCTTCGGTTCATTCGACTCTTTGAACGACTCTCTGACTCTATGAGTCATCGTTCCTGTGTGAATTAATGAGCTGTAACCTGACCCCAGAGTGCTCTGCAGATGACTCACAGCTCTAGGATCAGGTTACAGCTGCATGATGATTCACAGACTGAACCGCTACAAACGAATCGTTCAGTCTAGTGAACCGACTCATCCGGATCACTAAAAAGAACCGGATCAAATGAACGATTCGTTCATGATCCGGACATCACTACCAGGTGGCACTCTCACACAGGCCTGTCTCTATCTCCTCCCCCCTCTCCATGTGCCCATGTGCAGCCGGCTCTGTCGCTGGCGCAGCCAATCGGCTTTGTGCAGCTCGGGCTCCGGCGCAGCTCGTGTGGCGCACGCGGCTCATCCCCTCCCGGCCGCCGGGGAGCGCGTCTCTGAAAGCCCGATTACAGCGCACAGGAGACCGGAGGGGGCTCCAGGCCGAGCAGCATGTCAGGCCCCGGGCTGGAGGGGGAGAAGCGGGCGGCGGACAGCGGGCTGCTTGTGGAGTTGCTGGGAGAGAAGCTGGTGACGGCCGAGAGGGAGGAAGTGGATGTGCAGTCCCTGGGCTCCCGGGTCTCCTTGGTGGGGCTTCTGTTCGCCTGCGGGCTGAGCGCTCCCTGTCAGCAGGAGCTGCCCGGCCTCAGCGAATTCTACCGCAAGACCAGGGACCGCCTTGAGATCGTCTTCATCTCCTCGGACCCGGACCAGAAGAAGTGGCAGCTCTTCCTCAAGGATATGCCATGGCTGGCACTGCCCTACCAGGAGAAGCACAAGAAGGTGAGGGGGCCAAGCCCTGCGTGGGAGTCTGAACACTGCCCTGTGTATGATTTAATTGCATTTTATTACAGGGTGTAATGGGTGGGATGTCCTCCTATACGTTACAGTGCAGTAGGGCTGGCCTGTTAGCTGAGTAGCCATCGGATGATGGAACCTGGTCCTGTTTGTCTTCTCGGTGAAACGCTAGAGCTTTTAATCAAACAGCCCGGTGTTTGATCTCTCCTTCCAGGGAACATGATGGCAAATGCCTAGTCTGTGCCATCTGGCAACCTTAGTGATGCCCATAGCGTGTATTGCTTGTCGTCATCCTTGTGTGTATCTCATGTGGATCTTAAGCCCTTTTTTCTAGTTTGTTTTTGGCACAAGTAACCGTGGCCGGGCTTTAACATTAAACTGGATACTGATTAACCTATCCTCCTGTGATCAGGAAGGTGGCCATAATGCAGCAGCCCATTTCAAGGCACATGGATAGAATTTTTGCTCTTTCCAGATTTTATTTCCCTTTTAAGTTGTTTTAGAATCAATGTTTATGCCCGTCATAGTGTGCATTTGCACTGTTACAGCTTAACAATGCACATTATGCGTCTCTTTTAAGGAGAATCTGACAGTGTATGTTGTGGAGGAATATATATAATTACACGTAATATATTGGTTATATTTGATTATATTATTATTTGGCAGGGCTGATAGCCGACTGATAAGCATGTATTTATTCCTACTTAAACTCTTATATAGATGTACCTATAAAGCAAGCCCATGACTAACTAGTATTGCATAAAATTGGGCTTCCCCAAAAAGCATTTGTTGTATACTGAATATTGAGTGTAGGTTATGAGTGCAAAGTGGAGTTTTACATTTCATGGTATAAAATATTTGTCACAATACCCAGGGTTAGTGGATGAGCCTGGTGATTATAGTTTAGATATAGACGCTCTTTATGTAGATAAAGCAGAGAGTCTGGACCTTAGACAAGTTCCACGCCTCTCTAATAGACTGCTTGTCTACAGCATACACTTTACAGGCTATACATCCAGTTTAAAACTAGTTTTTTTTTATATGTGTTAAATAGGTTGTAATAGGCTTTTGAGCTTGTTGTTTTTAAACAAATGTATGGTGGAACTGGACCACGATTCCGTTAACTTTCCGTTAACTTTCCAGCAAGCTCGATAAACGTACTGTTAAGTATTTAGTATTTTCAAGCAGAATTGCCCCAGATTGGTCTAGCAATATGGACCTAGATGTGCTATTCAGTGAAAATGCTATTCTTGTGCCTTCCTCTGCTAGTTTTTTCCTGTACAGATTTGCTTGGCCTCACTATTTGGTGGTCCACCACACACAAGGCAGGTTCTTGAGGGTGCTTTTTATGTTTTGTTGTATGAATACAGTCAAAAAGAAGATTTCACTTCTTCGCCACAATGTCAGTTCTTAGCTAGGTTCAGAGTGGGACGTTTTCAATCTTCACGAATTGCTTTAATAAACTTAGTCCATGTAAGCTACTCCTGTGTACATTCAATGAAAATATCAGAAGATCAGCGTTGGAGCAGGAAGTCCTGTTGCTGTCTAGGTTCATGGAAGCAACCATTATTATTATTATTATCTTTTATTTATATAGCGCCAACAATTTTCATATATATTCAAGGGGTATGACAAGATAAGAATTGACAGACTAAGACAAACCGATACATTAAGTTGAGAGAGCCCTGCCCACAAGCTTACAATCTTTGATCTTGTTACCGCTTATTAAAAAAAAAAAATAGCATTTGTATAACCAGACTTATTTAACACTTCTGATTTTCAAATGTGATCTATAGCGATCTGGATAACGATTGTATAAAATATATGGGCTTTGAAATAAATATGTTCAACATGACTGCATTGCCTGTGTTTACATTTGGGAGGCCAGCTAGATGGTGAAGAAATTCCAAGTATGTGACAGATGATTTGAACATGGGTTTTCAGTGCTGAAAATTTAATACAAACGTTAATCCAGAGGATTGGTTTAGTTTTTCTTGCTGAGGTAAGGCATTATGCGTAGAATTGTCTGTGTGGAAAGTGAGCCCGGAGAAGACACATTCAGATGAATGTGAGAGTTATAAGAAAGTAGAAAAATGACCAGTTGAATGGAAAGAAGGCGTGTTTTTTGCCTAAATATTGTCTTTAAAGCCTCTGGGTTTTATTGATATGATGCCCCTTGTCACTAGCATAGAGTTATAGCTTCCCTACGCATTCTTTGAGAATTTCAGTTCTCACTTAACCTACTACTGTGGTCTGACACTAAAAAGAATCCCGAAAATTGTGTTTACAAGTACAGTTTTATTGCCTGTAAAGTTGTCTCCATCAGGTATCTTTTTATGTATACCTTTTACTGCTCATTTAAAAGGTACTGGAAAATTGCTGACTTGTTGTCACAAGTTGGACGTTCAGAACTGAAGTTCTTGATGAGTAGTTACCATGAAATAGCTTAATCTGTGTTTCCCAGCTTTTGGCTTGTATTTCAGGTACGAAGTTGCCACACAACTCTGGGAAAAAAGCCACACTAAAGAGTTCTTCAATCGCTCATAGAATTTATCAGTAATGTTTTCTGTAAATGTGCACTTCTGTGGCCTGCTAGGAACATTAAGAGTCGACATTATGTGACTGTACTGTGCCAAGATGTGAGCAACTTTTCCATTGGTGTGGCATTCGCACATGGAAGGCTTGGCTGGCGCAAATACAATAGTGACTCCTTTCTGTCATCCTTATTGTGATATATGTGTTGTTGTTATGAGATCGTTTGAATGGCAATTTCACAAAACGAATACTACAATGAGAAGACATCTTGAATATATGTAGCTCTTGTAATATTTAATTTAAAGTGATTTCTCGCAAGTGTACCATTTCTCTATTTCCTCATCTGCTGTCTCAGAAAATATATATTTTTTAATAAAATAGGAGTCGGTGGCTAGCGTTTTATTTTATAGTCTTTGGTAAGCAGTGTATAAATCTACAATACAAAAAATATGTAAAATAACAAGGTTATTTCAACTGCATGTGTGACACATGGCAACCAAAACAACCCCTTTCCACACGGCAAAGGCCAGAGAAAAAGAGACTGCGCTGCAACCTCGGCGGGGAATTTATTCTAGCCATTTCTTTTGTGAAGGATAGGGAGAAAAAAATCAAACTTCATCTCACACTTTAATGGGCAACTATTGCTACTTTAAATAATAATACGTTATGTTACACCACAAGTGGTTAGCTTGTTCCCTCTGATGTAAGTTGAAGAGTAAATGGTTGCAATTTGTACTTGTGGTTGAGAATTGCCCATAAATGTATTTTCCTTGCAGATTCTTGAGTATCCAGAAAAAGGCCAATGTCTTGATGTGTTTTTTGCACAGTAACCCATTGAATTCTCACACAGATGTCAATGTAGTGTGTGGGACTATAATGTCGTGGTGAGGGTAAATGCCAAAAATGAGAGCATACTGTATGCCAGATCGACACTTTTTTTTTTTGTTGGGACAATGTCGATGAATGGTAACTTTTAAAAGAGCCACTTACAATCCCTGACAGTCCCACAAAAGAACAATGCATATTAAACAAGTTTAATATGTATTTGCTTAAAAAAAAATAAATAAAACACTTAAGGGAGAAGCTGCAGACAACCATTGGTACAAAGTTCTCCCATTGAAATGAATGGGAACCTTTTCGTCACATGCACACCGGGTCTCAAGAGACCCTTGTCACATGCATGGAGATGTTTGGCCCAACACATTTCCTCTGCGGAATATAGATGGGGATGACGACAAAGGAGTAAATGCATATGGAGGGATTCTGCAGAATTGTTCAGTGAGTAATAAGTTCCATCTGTTTGTAATTGACAAATGTGATTATTTCCTCTTTCGGTGAAACAGTTATTAACACGCGATAAGTATTTTAACTGTCGTCAATATATGCCCCACTTATGTAGCCTTCTAAGGACATTCTCTGGGAAAACACTCCAAATTCCAGAGACATAATAATATTGACTTACCAAGTTATCTCTGTTAGTAATTGCCCATTTTTTTGCCCTGGGGCATTCCCACCACATCTGCATCATAGAGCTGTTCCCTCATGTAGGTGGTAAGGTTTTTGGCAAATGAACACATTGAATCTTCCTGGGTTTCAGTGCTTGGCTGGTAAAATACAAAACCAGTGAAAAAAGGTGCTGGTTCCCGTAGGGGCCACAGCAACTGGCCATACTGCCTAAGGAGATATTCCCTTCTCTCCTTGCCTAAAAGTCCTGCAGGAGGGTCAAATCTTCTGGGCCCTTGCCCGCAAGAGGAAGGACCACTAATATCAATGTCTGAGAGAGGGGTAGACCTAAGCCTACCACACCTCCCTCACCAATAATAAAAAAACAAAAACAAAAAACAAGGGAATCTGCTTCCATCATCGCCATTTTCATTGATTAAAAATGCAAATACATATGCCCAGTGAAAAAATTGTGCCAATAAAGGCAGGGGTTAGTAATAGGAAAAAACAAAAGTGCAAGAATGGACCGCAATTACCTGGTGCAAGAGCACTAAAATAAATTACTGTGCCCCCGCTAAACAGTGCAAAATTTTGTGAATACACCTTGACCCTGGTCAAATGTAGGTGCAACCAAAAATCACCCAGAGGCTTCCAGCACCTTCAGCTTTAAGACCAGAGGACAATGCTTCCTCCCTCGCCATAGGTACACAATCTTGGCAAAAAAGCAGAGAGGTGATCTATTACTTTAACAGAAAAACGCCTGCATTAATGTTTATTGAGAGTTATTTATTGTGCATGGATGGCTGTGGACAATTAGCCCAGTGCAGCCTGTCTGCTGCTGCTTTCCACTAAATGGAATGTGTGAGTGAACACGGTTGACTTCTGTTTGACCTGTTCTGGTTTGTTCATATTTTGTGCCTGGTCATGGAGGCAGCTGCCTGCTGTGGATCTTGCAGGCTCAGCCATTTGACATCTTCCTTCATTCAATTAAGTGAAGAGCAGATGGTTCAGTTGTTGTCACAACTACACATTTTGAGACATCCTTCAACCTAAGCCATGCAAAAGTACATTTCAGCTTTATTTGCTATGTTATTAGTGTGGCAGTGATCTCCACACACACAGGAGCCAGCCACACAACGCTGCTGCTCTACTTTTCTGGGGTTGAGTGACATTGTGTCATTTGACCCCTCGGAGCTCCCGACTCTTGGTAGCCCATAGGAAGAAAATGCCTTGATCTATATTTTTTTACATGTTTCACTGTTGACACACTGTAATCCATACGATTTCTGTGTGGTTCATTTGAAAATACATGCAGAATCCCCTCAAATGCATTTGCCCCTTTGCCCACTCAAATGCCCTGCATGTGATGTGCTGGCTTTGGTGAACGCTGTGTGCAGGGGTCTGTTTAGACAAATGCTTTCTTTAGGCTGTCACTTTATGAGAAATTCAAAGTGGTTTAGAATTTTAGTGTGGGGAGGGGGACAATATTTGCACTTATTTCCAGTAGTTTTATTAACATAACACCAATGGAAAGTAGAAACTGGGTGCTTCTGTAGATTCAACGAACAAATTATTAAACTACTTCTTCTACACCGCATAAGACAGAGTAACTCTCAGAAGAGGCAAACTGTCGTATGAACCAACATTTTTTAAATGTGCAGATCTACTTTGACCCCCCTCTAGTAGTTCATTGCCATGGCATCTAAAGGGATATTATTTCATTATTCAAATTTCTTTGTCATTTTTCATCATATAAACTGACATTAGCAATGTTGGGTATTTTGAGTGTGAAAGGCAATGCTGAAATAGAGCTTTTGACCAGTGTTTACCGGCACTCCGCTTCTAGATAACACTAACTATGCCATAACTTACACTGTGTTGTAAACTGTTGAATGCTTTGATCTTAACACCCCAGGAAAACCTAATGATAATCTAGGAGCTCTGCCATAAAGCAGCACCAGGGAGCTTGGGGGCCTGAGTTTAGTACTATAAATCTGATTGTTTCGTTTTACCAGTCCAGCTCCTGGGAAAAGCTAACTTTTGGCACATGCAGTCTCATCCACCCCACTTATTTCCCGTTTTAATTGTAGAGTAGCGGATGTTATTATCTTTACTGCTGCTTCTGGAAAATCACAGGCTGTAGATTTTATATTGTTGTGCTGGGCTAAAGTTTGTTTGTGGTTTCCTTTTTATTTATTTTTTGAGGACTAGCAATTCTGTGTTAGGATGGAAAATCTCATGTGCATCCAAACATTCAACCAGTGCACCTGCACGCCATACTCTACATTTTGTGGAGCCGTTCCGATGTTTTATGCTGTTTAGGTCTCTATTGGCACATGGGTAAAATAGTATTTTTTTTGGTCTGTAGCTTTTGATCAGCACTTGAAATACAAAGAGAAGGCCTCTGAATCCTGAAACTCAGGAATGTAAACTTTTTTCACCTCCCCCAGATCCATGCTAGAGGTCATAGTGAATGTGTCTGTAGCTGGGAACCTGGTGCATAACTGTGCCCTTTCTTCTTTTTTTAATTATTTGTTATGCACTCAACCCAGTCATCCTGTTTTATGAGAAAATGAAACCTCTGATACCAAGAATGGCCAGCTACTTAAATAATTTGATGTTTCCTGATGATGGTTAAGAATTCTAAAGCTGGTGGGAGCAACAGGTTCAACAGGTTTAAAGGTCAGGATAAAAAGCATTGTGGTGGGGGTTTTACTGCTAAGTGACACAAGATTAGACTATTCACCAAGTCAATCTGATCAGTTAGGGTGGATCAGAAAACTATAAGGTAAAATGTAGTAAGATAGTGATTGAGCTCTGAATACGATTAAATGGTTAACTTTGTGGCTCAAAAGTGGCATTATTTGAGGCGGCTATTCACATCATCCTGACATTCGAAGAGGCTGCACGTTTATTCCAGTCATTCTTTTTAGAGTTGTGTTTTTCTGGTAATTTAATACTTTCTCCTTGTTGTGAGAATGAAGATGTGCATGCAGTTCCACTCATCATGGTTTTGTTGGGGTAAAGTTATTAGGGTACTGGGATCTCATGATAAACCGTTGAAATGTGCTAAGGTGTCTGCCAGTGGTAATAATGCAGATTTTCCTTTCCAGCTGGAGGTAAGTGGACCCATTGTACTGGTCTAGATGTGTATTGACTGCAGGAGCACTCTTTCTGCATATATATATATATATATATATATATATATATATATATATATATATATATATATATATATATATATATATATATACACATACAGATAGATTGTGCTGGCAGTACAATGACTTAGGTCAAGGGTAGTTATTTTGGGCATTGCTTTAAGAATGCTTATCTTGCATATATTACTTTTAATACTAAAGTCGGTTTAAGAGTAAAAATAAAACCAAGCCATAAAAAACCCATTGTTTTTTGTGATGCCTAGTAGTTCACTTCAGTGACAGTTGATGTAAATGTATGTGCTATGAAAATAACTTCAGCATGGAATTGCCCCACACTGTATTCCATGACTCATGGAGTACTCCAGATAGGAGTTGAACCTACCTCTATGAAAAATTACATTTTACAACCTATACATGTAGTTTAAATGAGCACTGACATGAAAACAGATGTTCCATTCCCCTGGATCTCTGCAGAGGATATCCGTTTTATTTGAAATTTGCTGCCAGAGGATTTAAATCCTTTTTTCAGTGTTCTCTTGGCTTCCTTCAGAGTGTTTACTTTGACTTATGCCCTGATTCAAATATGTGCTTGAATATAAGTTGAGCCTTGCGTATAATGCTTTCAATTATGACCGGTATCATTGATCAGAACGTGTTTTTTATTACTGCTTCATTATGATAGAACATAAATAGGGCCGTTCTTATTTAAGATCTTGTAGTTGTGCGTGAGAAAATGGCAGGTATTTTATTGTATATGTGACTGAAGGTTCAGGTTTGAGCGAGGTAAAGTACTGAGCACTACTGCTAGAGAGAATGCATTGAGAGCCTATGGACACATGCCGTAATGTCGCCCATGCACACCCAGTGGCCACCAGCAAACAAGCTGCATTTCTAAATCAATGCTGTCTTCTTCACTAAAGAAGGGTATCAGTGAAGTGCATACTGTTACTCCAATTTTATAGCAAGGTGAAGTTATGTTGTCCAATGCCATCTCCAAGGAGGCTCAGCTAGCATCCTACTTGAGAAGGGGAGTGCTAGTAACTATGCATATAAACGTTTGGTAAGTACAGGGAAATTCAGTATTGTTTATAGGGAGAAAGTTCCCCTTTGGGCTAACAAAAGGAGGGTAAATTTCGTGAAACAGCACACTTGGCAAAAAGTCAACTCGAGCACGTTATATACCTTAAACCAAACTAGTGGAAACATCGGCTTTTATGGGAATTACACAAACCTCTGCGCCTTTACCCGTTCACATGTTTCATTTGCAGGAGGTGCTTTTAAAGCCTAAAGTGGTGAAATATAAAAATGGGTTGCAGCTATATTTATACAGTTAGACTTTGGCCCCCCAGGGACCAACCATGACGGCAATTTCATCCACTGGATAGATGACAAAAAGCTCCTGTGGCTTATCCGCCGGCAAATTGTTGGTGTGAAGAACACTCAAAACTATTTTGAGGAGTGTATAGCTAGCTGCTGATTTCCCATTGCTCAGATAATTTTGTGAATACATAAAAAGCATCTATTAGTACTGAACCTGTTTTAGCGCAAATCCTCTAAGACTAAGGGATTGAATGGAAGATGTTTAGCTCTGCCTCCGGCAGCCAAGGAGTTAAGCCACAGGAAATCTTTTCTGCTTTATATTGTATTTTCTTAAATGAAATATCTTGTTCTGACATAGAAGACAGCATTATGGTTTTAATTATCACGACCCAGCTGTTTGCTTTTAGTTCTTTAGTAGGCAAAAAGAGGCTGGAGAGATCCTGTGTTCTACATAATGTGCATATAAAGGGACATGTAATGATGTTTGTGTTGAATTACACATGGCTGCAAAAGACTATAACAAAAAAACAACCCAGGGCTAATAACCCAGACATCTATTTTTATTATGTTATTAAATAACATAATAAAAATAAAGTGACCCCCCCTTTCTTGTTTAGTTCATGAATTATAAACCTGGATTTAAACTGATTGCAGGATTTGTAAACAATATGAAAGAGTAGAGCGCATTGGAGAATTTGAAGAGATAGAGAAAATATGAAACCTTGGGTGTTTTTAGTTGTTTTATTTCCAGCTTTTATGCAGTATAAAAACACACAGGTTCATTTGTTCATTGTTTAAAGTGGCCTAGCCATTCACATCTGACAGGCTACACGCAAAAGATTATTTACTCCCTTCCCCATGTGTTTGGATGCATACAGCCAGTCATCACTTAACGTCGTGGATAGGTTCTGGAGAAACTGCTTTAAGTGAACTGACGTATAACAAATTTTTTCCTATTCCTCTCTACCTTCTCTGCCGACCGCTTCTGTGTCCCTGTCTCCCTCTGTGCACAAACCTCCTGGTGCACTTCCGCAAAAGTAACGAGTCACTGGGACAGCCTCTCCTTCATGTCTTCACTCTGGGCAGAATGTGTGCCCGGAGACTCTACTTTTTTGCTAAAGTTCACCAGGAGGCCAGGTTCACTGAGAAGCAGATGAAGAAAGAAGACACAGGGAGAAGCAGATGAAGAAAGAGGACATAAGACAGAGAAGAAGCGGAGCTACGGGAAAGGAGACGGGGTCACAGAAGCACAGTGGCAAATGTAGAGAGACATTGAGAACTTGAGTGTGGGTGGTACCACAAAACCTTTTCTGAAAGCAAGAGCAACTTAAATAACACCAATCATGCTGATCCTGGGAACAGGACAGTTGAGATGGTTGGATCCACTTTATATGGGAAAGGTATGTTTCTACAACATAAATATAGCTTTCTTTTAATCTGTTGACAAAGTTTATGTAGGTTTGGACTAGATTTTGGAAATCGGCTGTACGGCATCTGTTCTTAACAAAAACAGATACCGTATTTGCTCGATTATAAGACGAGGTTTTTTTCAGAGCAAGTGCTCTGAAAAATACCCCTCGTCTTCTAATCGGGGTCGTCTTCTAATCAGACCTCAAATAGAGGTCTGATTAGGAGACTAAGATCCAGATCCCCTGCACCGCTGCAGGGGACCTGGATCCTCCTGTCTAACTCCCCCCCCCATCATACACACACTTACCGGTGCTTCCTGCTGTGTTGCCGGGGCAGCGGGTTGACGTCTACGCGATCCGCGTAGACAACGTCCGCTGCAGCCGGAAGGAGGTGTGGCTAGCAGCGGGGTTGTCTGCGTCCGTCGCGTAGACCTTCCCCGACTGTCAGAGATCAGAGCTCCCGGCACCGGTGCCGGGAACTCTGATCTCTGACAGCCGGGGAAAGTATACGCGACGGACGCATACAAACCCCAGCTGCCAACTCCACCTCCTTCCGGCTGCAGCGGAAGGCGACGTCAACCCGCTGCCCCGGCTGGAAGCACCGGTAAGAGAGGAGAGAGAGAGAGAGTGTGTGTGTATGTGTGTGTTAGTTAAATGGGGGTATAGGGTGTGTGTGTGTGTTAAATGGGGGCATAGGGCATTTCTGGAGTGGCATTAAGGGGGCATTTAATAGAGCACTCTGCCTCCTGAAATGCCTTATACCTCCCTATATGGCACTCTGCCCCATAATATGCCTTTTAACCCCCTAAATGCCAGAGTGGCATATAGGGGTATAAGGCATTTCTGGAGGCAGAGTGCTCTATACAATGCCTTTTAACTCCCTTAATGCTACTCTGCCTCCTGAAATGCCTTATACCTCCCTATATGCCACTCTGCCCCATAATATGCATTTTAACCCCCTAAATGCCAGAATGGGATGTAGGGGTATAAGGCATTTCTGGAGGCAGAGTGGCACATAGGGGGTCAAAAGGCATACCATGGGGCACAGTGGCATATAGAGGGTTAAAAGGCATATCATGGGCCACAGTGCCATATTGGAGTGGCAAGCCTGGGGGCAGATGTGCGTAACTGGGGGACAGGTTGGAAAATACAAGAAATCAAAACAAAAAAAATATTTTTCTCAATCATAGCTTTTATTAAAAAAAATAGTTTAGATGAATTAACATTTACTGGTAAAACTTTTTTCCTTTGGGGTCGTCTTATATTCAGGCTTTTTCTTTTTTTCCTAAGTTTAATATTCAGATTTTGGGGGGTCGTCTTATAATCGAATATCATCAAATATGGTAATTAGATTTCCGCCATGCTCCTTTGTAAAGTGTCTGTGCATTGTCGGTTTGTGAGACTACGTCTACACTATTTTGCACACCACTTTGCTATGTATCTCTCCCCTTTGGTGATTTAAAGGTTAGAATTGCATTCTTTTTCAGTTTTCATCTATTGGACATCATGTGCGTGTACGTGTCAGTGTGATCGTTAACAGGAAAATACCCTTGCTGGCACATCTCTTGGGTTCTTTTTGTTATACAAAATTACTGCGGAGTGAGTAAAATACAGGTCATATCTGTTGCAACCCATTAAAACTTTTGTTTTCCTTGTAATCATGCAGATTTTTTGAAACCCTTTGCTTACAGTGAAATTCACAGTTGCTTACAGTTTGAGTCCGAATGATGATGATTATACTCCATAAAGAAAGCTAGCATCACCAGTAAGAGTTTGCAGATGTTTCCAGATTATGTAGCTTTTCTCCTCGGCTCCTATTACATGCATGGTCTGCCTTTCCTTCTTCCTTCTTTTCCGTCATTGTCAGAGAGAGAAGGACTTCACCTTCTGTTTGGTATTAATGTTAAAATATTTGGTACTGAGGCCTTGCTGTACTCCTAGGTATCATCTGTAAAATGGCACTTGGTTGAAAAGTTCTCTTTTCACCATGGCAACCAGTGGAGCACTGCTGCTTATAAGGCCATTCTGTTTGTTGCTATGGTGATGTGCACCATTTTAAAGTCACCTTTTCGCACTGCATTGCCACTCCCTTCCTGGAGTTATCTGTCCAGTAGAAAAAAAACATTATTGAAACAAAAAGCACTGTATATATAAATATATCAAACGGCTTTATATATACCATATAGGTAAGAATAAAACCACAGAGTCTTAGACATAGCACTGTTATTTATACATCTCTAGCTACATGTTTCATATCTTCATAGTCAACTTAAAAAGATTAGTTTTGTTCCCCCATCGATCCCACTATTACATCAAAGTAGCTTATAACTTTTTAAGCTGCAAGGACACAAAATGATGGAAGGAAATTCAGTGGCATGTGAAATACTACTTAGTGTTTGATGCAATGAGCCATACAAACTGGGTTGTTGGAGACAACGTGTTTTGCACACACATTTAAAGTTAGTTATGGGTATAAGTCACACAAGGGAAGTGCACATTATGTATCGAATGAAATTCCAGATGGAGTGTTGCTTTAAAAAGAAGCTATGGTTAAAACAGACACTCCTTTCTAAAAGATGGTTTTATTTCTTGGAGAAACAGTTCCTTTTCACTTTCTCTGAGCAGCTCTTAGCATACGGCAAGATAGGACATGCACCGCAATAAATTTGCTTAATATTAGCTACTTTTTAAAGTTAGGGCATGCCACTAGGAGTTCATTAACAAGTAACATCTGTTTTAGATGTTAGGTAATGAACTTTTTCATGACTTTGCCCATATCCTTTTTGAGCTCCTCCCTGAGGGACAATGAAAAGACACTGGGGGTCTACATACAAAGAGCAATAGTGGTAAAAGTAGAACAGTGGGACAGCCCATTGGTTGTGCCACTTTAACTGCTTCAAACCATAACAGTTCTTTATATCTACGTAGAAGAACGAAAGCAGAAGGAGCAGAATGCTTTGATTTGTGAAATGATCAGCTTTAGGAATGTTCGGATAGTTACAGAAGGTTTTAATTCTAGGCACAAGTCTGCCCAGGCTTGTCTGACTCCAGCACAGTATGAGCTGTCAGAAAAGAGACAGAGAAGAGAACATAGATGTAGCAGATGTTTAAGGAAAGAGAGTGCTATGTTTGGAAGGACAGGGACATGAGTGAGACGGTACATGGTGAGCATTCTAATGAGATGCCCATAGATATGTCTGAATGCTGAAATGGCACCATGACTTCTAGTCTAAAATATTTTCTTTTTCATCCAGACTCCATCTCTACATTCTTTTTGTTAGTAAGCATTCATGTCACTATTATAATTCATTAAATATGTATGAATTGAAATGTTAGTGTGAGTTTTATCAAGATAACTGATCTAAAAGCTCTAAAATAGATGTTTTCATTTTTTTAGTTGATCGCAACAGAGAAAAATGTAAGGAACCAATATAATGTAAAGAAAGGCATTTACTTAATTGTTCTAGAATAGAATATACAATACATACTTGTAAATCAGTGCTGGAACAATGCCAGCTAGAATTCCATGAAACAGTGCTTACATAGAGTTTTGAATTCTCACGTGCAACACAGTAAATAAAAAATATAATTGTTTCCAGCCATTTTGTGCTTTTATGTTATGCCTGATGCTAATGTGAATGCTATTGGTTCAGTAAATAATATAAAATTGAAATGATATAACAAACATACCCATTTAAGACTATAGAACCCTAAATACTGTTTGTTGGGTAAGAAGTAAAGGGTAAAAGAACCAGAGTGAAGAAAGAAGGCAGTGATTTCTGCCTTGCTATACTGTCATGAATCCCATGTTTGCCCAGGGTATAGTCAAAAACCCTGATGTCAGCTGATGATCTGGGTTCTCTTTTACTTTTTTGATGATTTTACACTTTTGAAAAATCTTTGACAGATTTTGGCAAAACAGCCAAGGGCTGAAGACCAAATGCATTGTTTCATGATAGAGTGCGATTATGACCCGTGCAAACTGGTTCAGGCGTCATTAACATTATAACACTCAGCCTAAAAGATTTTTTTGTCCCCTTTTATTGCTGAATACATTTCACATTATTTTTCACATCTTGTGTACGTTTGGTATTTAAACCCAATTTTTCTTTTTGATATGGACCCTACACTATATTCTTAATAATTGCCATACTGCTTGCTTACTTTTACTTGAACAACTTTTGAAACTCTTTGAGAATATATATACAGCATGTGCATTTGCAATCCAGTTTATATTTGAATGCTGACTGCACAATTTGTATGTAGACATTTTGCCACTTGAATACCTCCTGATGAGTCTGTATGCTTAATTCATTATTATTATTTTATTTATATAGCGCCAACAATTTCCACAGCGCTTAATACAATACATATAATCAAGGGGTATGACAAGAATAGAATTGATAGACTCGGTCAAACCGATACATTAGGTGGAGAGAGCCTTGCTCTGCAAGCTTACAATCTTTGGGGGTTGGCAAATCTTTGTAGGCAGCCAGGTATGATTATAAAGAGCCATGAAGAAGATGTACAAAAATAGACATGTATATAACATTTTCCTAATTTTTGGGTGATGTTTTATCAGCCAGACCTCCCAGGTTTTGTTAAACTGTGCCTTACAGCACAGGCTTCTGCGGATGTCATATGACCTCACAGCATGGTCAATATCCATGAAATCTCAGCATGCTGTTCTCTACATGTCTTGAGCTTGTTTAACAATTTGCTAGCATTACTAACATTTGTCTGAACAGTTTCATTATGTGTGATGATTACAGGATTTTCTAATGTACAGGGTGGCTTTTACTAGGGCTCAAAATTTGCTGATGAGCGGAAATATTTTCGTTGCTGCTGACAGTGACAAAGTTCTTGGGGCAGATCATAGCAAAAACCTACAACAGTGATCACATTAACTCCTTAATGACAAAGCCCATGTACAGGCTCAAAATGCATTGGTTTCAATGGGTTTAGGAACCTGCCCATTGTCCTTAAGGGGTTAAAACATGATAACGGGAGTTTGGATTGCCAGAGGTCTCAGTTTTGGAAATATACTTAAATTACCAGGAACATTACAGGGAAGAGTGTTTGGTACGCCACCTTCTCATGCAAACAGTTTAATGATATACCGTATTTGCTCAATTTATAAGACAAGGTTTTTTTTCAGAGCAAATGCTCTGAAAAATACCCCTCGTCTTAAAATCGAGGTCGTCTTCTAATCAGACCTCAAATGAGGTCTGACTATGAGACTAAGATCCAGATCCCCCACAGCGCTGCAGGGGACCTTGATCCTCCTCTCTGGCAGCTTCTGCTGCTGCCGACACTTCCGCCGGGGCTTCTATGATGGAGCGCCGGCATCACATGACCTTCCGGTGCTCCACCATAGAAATACCGGCAGCAGCGGAGGTTGTCTGTGAATGTTTGCGGGATGCACACAGACAACCTCCGCTGCTGCCAGCACTTCCGCCGGGGCTTCTATGGTGGCGCACTCATGACTGTCATGTGATGCCGGCACTCTGTCAAAGAAGCCCCGGCGGAAGTACTGGCCAGCAGTGGAGGTTGTCTCCGGATTGCACAGACCTCCACCGGTTGCCGCACTAGAGACCAGGGAGTCTGAAGCATGAGTCACAAGTAAAGGGATGCACTGGTAGGTGGGGGAGTTCAATGGTTTTCTGGAGGTAGAGTGGCATATAGTGGAGTAAAGGGCATATCAGGGAGTCAGAGTGGCATGTAGGGGGTATAAGGCATATCTGGGATGCTGGCAAATAGGGGGTTAAAAAGGCATGTCAGGGAGGCAGAGTGGGATATAGGGGTGTATAAGACATATCTGTGGGGGAGAGTGGCATATAAGAGGGTATAAGGCATATCTGGGGGGCAGAGTGCATAACTGGGGCAGGTTGGCAACTAAAAGGAAATAAAAAGAAAACATGCATTTTTCTCAATCAGTTTTTTTTTTTATTTGAAATGTAGTTTACATGAATTAATATTTACTAGTAAAACTTTTTTTTCTTATAGGGTAGTCTTATATTCAGGCTTTTTCTTTTTTTCCTAAATTAATATTCAAATTTGGGGGGTTTTATAATCAAGCAAATACGGTATATGGATACAAAAGTAAAACTTGTCTATTTTGTGTAGGCTATATAGGGTTCATGTATGTTGTAAGGTATAGTGTAAGGCATGTTTTGGTATGCATTCATTTAACTTACAAAAAAAAAACTAAATTAGGGAGAATCAACCAATCATTGGCATAAAAGTGCTCCCATTGAAATCAATAGGAATTATTTGAACAGTTAAGCAAATGTTTAAAAGCATACTGATCTTTTGGTTGGTTGAAATTGAATTTAATATGTGGTCTTTAGCTTGCAATGTTTTCACTAGACTTTTGAGAATCTTTTCTAAATAGTTATTTGATCTAGTCTGGATTGAAAAGGAAAAAAGAAACTGCGTGTTAAATGAGTGACGTTACGACCTTTTTTGGGTAAAAAATTTACATTGTGCTTTTTACAGTCTGCCTTGGTATTATGATAGTTTTTTATGGGGCTCTTTGGGCCTGTCCTAAAGTAAAGGAAACTGTAACTTTTAATTGCAATGTAATATTATTTAAAGGGCAGTAAGGCCCCCTTTTTTTCTTCCAGATGTGAAGAAATGTTAATGAAGACTTATATGCCCTAATCTAACGTGGTTTAGCAGAAGACTTATCTTAAGACAAAATAACTATTCAATTTGGCTTTGGTAGATCAAAGATTGTCATATGATTTTTTTATAACTAAATTCCAGTTGGATTAAATAACACAGCTCTTTAATAGTGTTCATTGAAGCTTAGTACAAAGCACAAGATTGGAAGTTTATTATGAAGATAATGATCCGCTTTGAAAGGAATGAGATGTAATTGGTCATGTGTAGTGTTTTTTTTTTTGTTTTTTTTTTTTAATTGCAAAAAAACGAACTTTTTTAACTTACAGAAGTATACCTCATAACTATTTATCTTTAATATTATGCTTTATTACTGATTGTCTCCCAAACAGCATTTTTGTTGCTGTTAAAGTTAAATGGGCATCAGAATTTATTCACCAGTCATTCTCCAATCCACTCCGTTTTCTTCTGTTAACTAAAAATCCAAAAACCGTAATCTTGCTTGACATTGCTTTTTATGATCATGTCCCATGTAATATTAACCGCATCCCACTAGTATTTTCACCAGCACCAAAATTGCTGAGTAAATGTTATCTTCTGACATTGCAGATTGTTTTACAGCTTGCGTCAACTAGTGAAACATCAGCAGCTATGGTCATCTGCAGAACAGTCTCTGCTAATCTTCCTTAAAGTCTTCTCCTTGCTCCAACTTACTCACAGGATCCTCCACAATGCTGCCTTTACATGCCTACTTTTATCTCGTACCGAATGCCTGACCAGTGATCCCAATCATGCTGAATGGCTTTTAATCTTTTTGGATCTCTGCTGTACAGTATACTGGACTTTTTTTTAATTGTCTTCTTCTTCAATCTTCAATTACTATTCTAAACCACAGCCAAATAAGTAGAGACTTCCAGTGCCGGATGGTGGGCACCGTTTTTTTATTTTAAAAAAATCGTTTACGTTTTCTTTGGGCCCATAGAGGTTTCATATTCCTGAATCTGTTCTATTTGAATTCCTATTTACATTTGTCACAAAGTATCGGTGTAGTTTCTGTCTATGTAGCGTCTTATTGTATATTTTAAGCTCTAAAGTTTGTTGCAATGAGAGCTTTGATCTCACACCAAGGTTAATTATTTCCAAAATGCTAATATAATCAAAGCAGACCTGTTGCCTAAATCAATAGGCTTGAAATCACAGGAAATTAAGTATTGAGGTTTTTATTGATATGATAAAATAGCCAGAATCTAGGTCATTGATAGTCTCTATTCTTGTTTAGCACATAGTGATGTGTTGAAAAGATAGTAGTATTAAAAAGCCAATTCCTAAGAAGTCCCCCACCATGCTAATTCCTGTCTTAAAACATAAACATACGTGCACTTCCACTTGTGGGTTAGAATTTAATTCCCTATACTACATTTCTTCATTTAAAGTTTGTTTTCATGGTATAGTCAAATGATAATAGACATAAACATTTGTTTGAGGAACACTTAAATACCGAAACTGGGCCAGTATTTGTACAGCTGCTCCCCATTAACTCCTGGGTCTGGTGCTATTATATTTTACTGCAGTACAGTGATATGGAGACTGTTTCTGTCGTACAAATGTGCCCTGCAAGTCCCCTTCAAAGAGCTGCTTCCCCAGGTCTATGGGTCACCTTTCCATTTTTGCAGGCAGGGAAGCGGCATTTGGACATGTCCACGCCTTACCTCCGCACCTTTTGGGGGGCACCCCTGCACCCACACAAGGCCTATTCCCTAAAAGAGGAATAGCTTTGGGTGTCCTACCAAGGGAAATTTCCAGGTATCAGCCATTTTTTCCCCATTTTTATTTTATTTATTTTTATACATGTTGCACCACAACTTACCTGTAGAAAAAGTGTCCAGCAAAAACTGACTTATATGACTATATAAAAATACCTATGTAAGATTCTACCTACTCTGGTGAGAGGATTTTTTTCCTTTCCAGTAATGATGTGGGAGAAAATGCAACATTTCTGGTGTTTCAGATGTGTTTTGTTCTTCTTTCATTTTATTGCATCCTTTAAACACTGAAAAGCTTTATTGTCGAATATGAGGCATGATCTGCATACTGAGATGTCTCTTCTGGCTCGGTGCCTTGATTTAATAGAGTGTGAAGTTCCTCCTTCATCTATGCTTTAAAAGATCATGACTACTCAGAGGGCAGCTTTGTTGTGAGCTGTTACGTGAGAATTATCAAAATAGGCAATATTTTGAGTAAATACTGGATCTAGTGGGCTATTGCCTTTAATACACAATTAACAAACTTAGTACGGGTTGTGCGTTCAACATACGCTACTTTCATTAGCATCAGCTCCCTCTTGTCATTGTACATTTTAAAGGGCCAACAATAGCAGGTCTCTTCAGATAGAAAGGATGAGTTGGCACACTGGTTAAATTATGCATTATACAGGGCCGGCCAAGCTCTTCCTTCATTAGAAGGTCACTGGGATTTGCTGTTTATGGTGAACAGTGAAGTCAAGGTGTAGAAACCACAACTCTCCCTTTTTGAGAACCCTTTGAGAGTAACTTAATCTGGTTATTTTATTTGACGTCGGTAATAATTCTTGTTTGGAGAAATGCCCAAGCATGCATGTTCTCCTGCATTAACGAAATGGCAACTCCACTTCTGGTAGAAAAATAATACAGATCATAATGCCTCATGCCCTATTTTTCCCATTGTAGTTCAGGAAAATGCAGAGTTCTATGGCAGTTCTAGAAATGCAAGACGTCTGGTGCATTTTTATCCTTTTTTTTAAAATTATTTTTCAAATAGACTTATCCTGAACAGAAGAGGATTTTAGTTTTTTCAGAGAAAATTATTCTAACTTGATTACTTGAGCTATGTTTTTAATTTTAGGAATGGAAAATAATCTTGAGCCTGCTTTTTCAAACTTCAGGTGACTCGTGACTTTTCAAGGTTTTTTGGGGAAACTGAACACAAAATGCAGTCCTTGTGAATATGTGGAATGCATTTTTAGATATATGGTAGCTACAATCTTCAAAGAGCACTGGTGTTGACAGATGTGTTTTAGGTCTATTCACTAAAGGAATAGTTGACAGGGGAGTTTGCAAGGGGGTTGTTTTCATAACTTTTTGACATCCTAATACATCATGAAAGGTAATCCCAGTGAATATTTGCCACAAGAAGGGTTTGGCTGGCTCTGTATAGCGCACATTTAAATTAGCGAGATTCCTCCAAAGTCTTATCACCCTATAAATTATATTTTCTGCAGGAACAGCTATTGGAATGTTAGCTCTTGCATAGACATAGCCTGCTGAACATTTCAGGTGTCCAAAGTGGGACACCTAACGGTGGGAGGGTGAAGTTAGAGGTGGGGCAAGAACATTCACCTATTTTACTGGGGGGGGGTTACAATGTACTAAAACAGAAGGGCAGAATATGATGCTGTATTGTAGCACTTTGTTTCAGTTCATCACAAGGTGGTTGGTTTGGAGGTGCTTTTGGGGGTGCTTTGGGGGACAGTGCTTTTGCCTTAAACTTAGCCCATGTGATATGTCTATGGGCATATAATTTCTGTAGCATTCAGCAGGGTGCATCACTGACCGAAGGTCTTGCTGTCCCGGGGCAGGCAAACCAATTAGTAGTTTCATTTTTTGAAGTATGGTCCATTAGAAACAGAGGCTTAGAACCTGGAGTTGGATCTACTCTGAGGCAGCAGAATACCTTCTGCCAGTTTTCATATAATCAGTTTTCAGTGCAATTTTCTGTAGGTGGCCCTTGAATCATGTTCAAAGAAAATTGACTAAGTTTTCATGGGCACATTCTTCTGCAGTGACTAGGTCTCTGGCAGTGAAGCTGACGATACATTTTCCAAGAAATAAATATCACGATTTAACCCTGATAATGTGGAAAGGTTTCTCCAAGCTCAAATGGCAGAATTAGTATTGAGTTAGCTTAAAAAAAAGACCGCAAGAGCTTTTGATGGCTAATTTATGTTGATTTTTTTGCCTCATTTATATTTTCCAGCTATTTTCATTGATATTTTTTAAAAAGTGACGCCCATTAAACATATGATGCAACAGCTTATACAACAAGGTTATTTTTATATAAATCAAGTTTTCCTCAAGTATGTTGCATATAGCTGTTAAAGTATCAGAGAATTTTTGGAATGTTTCAGTTTGAATTCAAGTAGCTCTATACCACTAGGCAACGGCTAGCTAAACAGTTCAGATATTGATCTATAGATACATATTTAATGAACATGGGTAGAAAAAAGATATTTCTAAGGGTTTTCAAGCATTTCCTGCATATTAATTAGAACTATATTAATCAGATTAATAAAATCATATACACTATATGGACAAAAGTATTGGGACATCTGACCATTATACCAACAGGGACTTTTATGACATAGCACTCTAAATTAATTATGTAGTTGGTCCCTCCTTTGTAGCTATGGGGCACCGTCATACTGGAAAGGAAAAGGGCCTTTCCCAAACTGTTCCCACAAAGTTGGAAGCATAGAATTGTCCAAAATGTCTTGGTATGCTGATTTGCTATAATCAGACAGCATTGGAATGCAGGGTCTGTAACTAAATTTAATTCAAAAAAATATTTACATCAATTTTTGCCTGTTCGGTTGTTGTGGGGTATTACTTGACCAACTAAAGGTTTCCATTTAAAACACTATGTTTGGAAAAATAAAGCTTATTTGGCTTCCCATTGAAGAAACTTATGGAATGATATTTAAATGCATCTGCTGGTTGTGAAAATAATCAGTCTATGTGTCTGCTTGCTGAAGTCATGGAAACTTGAAATCCTTTCAAGCCAAGGAGGAAAACTGACAGCAAAACAAAAACGAGAGGAAAGATTAATTCGTATTGGTCACGCTGGTCATAGGAAATCACAGCAATGCTCTTCGTATTGTTGTTAGGTGGATGTGCGTAAAAAAAGTGTTCATAAAAAAAAAAATGCAGTTGCAACACAAGTGTGCTACCTGTATACAAAATGATTGGTGGCGTTTCGCTATGTGTGCAAATCCCTAGCATGATCAAAGTTCAAAATTACATAAAATACAACCTAAAATAGTATTTGGTGTTATGAGCTACCTTTTCCCCAAACCTGGCAAGACGTTGCTTTTATGGCACTTTCTGGAATAAAGCACAACTTCTTCCCGTTATATCTCTATATCTTTTAAACCTTGTAACAGCAGAAGCAAAGATTAAAGGATATGTTCAATAAACCCAAATTGGAGGAGATTTATACATTTTTACTTTATTTATTATGACTAGCTAGTCCCCATGAGCCTGTCCTGCACAAAAAGGTGAGCTGGCCCTGTGTAATGCATAGCTTAATAGGGGGAATATCTCAAATGTAATTTCCACACACTGGCTGATCATGAAGCATAATGAAGTCTCAAGAAATGAAATGCTCAGCTCTCTAGCAAGATCCTGATTATACCCCTTAGATAAAATATTTTAAATTAGACGTCCTGATACTTTCATGGATTGATGAACCAGGTTGGTTATAGATACCACCTGGCACTAAAGGACATTAGAAGGATTATCGTATTCCTCCTGCTAAACCTGTTCTCAAAAACGGGATGGACTTGGGTCTCTTTAGAACGTTGCCTAAGTAGATCTTTCTTTTATTTCTAATTGCAGCTTATAAGTAAACCGCATTGATGTCAGGAGATGGTGACTAAGTGAAAGCTTTCCATCCTAAGAACAATGTGTGGTTTCCACCTAAATATGTCTCTTACGTGCTTTCAGTTCAAAGTAGAGCATTTTTTCTGGCTGTCTTGCAATTACAGTGTTTTCATTTGCTGACACAGTCTGGATACTGGCGTGTGTAATGCGTGTCACTCTTTGTGCACCGAGCAGTGGCGACTCTAGAAACAATATATAGGGGGGGCACACAAGATGCCACAGTCAAACTGGGGGGGCATTAATAATTTCCACCATTAAATCATACCACTGAAAAAACACACACACACATATATACATATATATATATATATATATATATATATATATATATATATATATATATATATATATTGCCAAAAGTAATGTGCTATGGAATGATACTTTTGTTATTGGACAATACAATACTTGATCATTCAACATGGGAAGCCTGAAGCCACAATTTAGTACGACTAATCCTTGAAATCCTTTAAACAACACAATACCTTAACTTTTCCACTAAATGATTTCAGGGCCTAATATTAGTCCCTGCTGCCGATATATATATAAATATATATATAAATATTAGACCCTGCTGCCGATAGCAGGTATAGATCAACACATTAACACACAAACCCAGCTTTGCATGTATAGATCAATTGAAATTCACTTGTGATCTCAGCACTGAAGGTATATATCAAATAAACAGAATCAGACATACAAATCCTGTATTTGCAGGTATACAATAATAATATATGAAATGTAGCTTTGCAGGTATAGATCAAATCAATACATGAAAACAGCATTGCAGGTATTAATCAACTGAACAAGACATACAAACCCTGTATTTGCAGGTATACATAAATAATGTATGGAAACATAGCATAGCAGATATGGATCTACAGAAGAACACACAAACCAAGCTTTGCAGGTACAGATCAATTGGAATTCACATAAAAACACGGCATTAAAGGTATATTTAAAACCCCCTAAATTACAGGCATAGATCACAGGTTGCACACCCCAAAGTCAGCCCTGGCGTCCACACACATAGAACCTGGCCAGCACCCAGATAACACACATAAGATTTGCCATCTTTGTCCCATATACACCCTGCCTGTGCCATCTTGTTCCCCAAGGCTCAAACATCCTGCTAGTGCCATCTTTGCCCTTCCACAATTATACATATATGATACACACAATCACATTAACTCATGCTCTCCCTCATTCAGACAATTCATCCATTTTAAGAAACTACACCTCTTGGAGCTTCAAATGAGGGGCTACATGTATTTCTAGGACAAAAGTTGAGTCCACAAATAATGATTTGGCTTGAAAATATGTTTTTTCTAACCATAACGACATGTTCATTTGTGTCTTGCGCACACCAGGTTTGTACTAGAAACACATGCAGCCCCTCATTTGATGCGCCAAGGGGTGTAGTTTTTGCAAATGTGTACTTTTTGTGCCATAATTTAACTTCCTACGTGAGCAGTAATGCCACGTCAAGGCTTCAACCCTAATTACTGATCATTCACACGCCTTTTATATCTCCATTCACTCACAGAAGCACACGCCATTCTTTCCATACATTTACTCACAGTATCACACACCATTCTTTCCCCTTACAATCCCAAAGAAATGATGGTAAAGGGAGAAAAAAAAATCACTTTTACAGCAAAAATAAGTTTTGCAGTAAAAATGCAAGGCGCTCCAGGGATGATATGGTTACTCACGTACCGCACAGGCTAAATGGCTGATTTTAATAATATTTGCAGTTCATCAGGATTTCAAAAATTGCCTCCCTCTACCGTTGGCTAAATTTAACCCCATGATCAAAGGGATCATAGGATTAAAAATTAGTATCGGCCATTTTTAAAAAGGGAATGTGACTTTTTATAGCTATATGATCGCTGTGGTAACATTGGCTATCACAGTGATTATTTAGCTAGAATACTTAAACTTTTTTTTTTTTAAAGTTAAACTACTTTATGTTTAAATAATTTAATTTGGGGGTCTCTAGGCAATTTTGATCTTTTTTTATCTGCCTTTAGAGACCCCAAATCATTTTTTTTACATTTTTATTTTTTTAACTTAATATTTTTTATTTTTTTTTTCAATCTATATACCGTTGGAAAGGTGAGGCGATTACCTTTCCAACGGTATATGTTGGGGGTATGTAGCTGCTTAGATGCCTGAGATACAGGCATCTAAGCAGCATGCCCCCATACCTCTTTAACTGACAATTGTCAGTTGTTAATAAAGTTGCGCGGTGACGTCATCGCGTCATTGCGCGAGACGTCACCGGGCAGATCGGGTGGCCCCGGTGATGCCCTTCAGTGTGAGGGGCAGATCACCGGGGTAGGTGGTGATGGAGGTCCACAGACCTCCATCAAGGTAAGATAGTGCTAGTGACGGCATGGTGCCGTCGTTAGCACCTGACTGGGACTGCTAGCGATGGCACCATGCCGTCGTTAGCAGTCAAGGACTGTCCTGGGTGGTTATAAATTCGGCGGGGGGGCAAGGAATAACCTAGGGGGGGCAATTGCCCCCCCTTGCCCCCCTGTAGCGACGCCACTGGCACCGAGCGAAAGGAAACCTGCTAATCTGTGTTTAGTTGTTTCCCATCAAACGTGAAAGCACCTCCCCAATTAAATTTCTCCTTTCATTGTACTTACAGTCCATTAAACAGACCTCCCTCATCCCAAGTATTGGGCTGGATTAATAGAATGTGTGTTTTAGGAGTTAAAAGATGTAAGGATTACGTCTGTGCTAATGTCTGCCAAGGGAGTGAGCTGTGTTCCAGTCTCGCATTTGGTTTCCCCCTCCTTTTTAGAATTTGGGCAGGTCCCTCAGGCACTAATTTAATATAAAATGTTTTCACGTCTACTAAGCAAAGGATCCTTGCCAGAGCTTCATAAGTTTAGAAGATAGACAAGATGCACCATATCTGCTAACAGATAGTATAAATACTATATTGCAAGGTCTCTGAGGCCATCTGTGAGGCCTTTAAAAATATTCTCTTCCGCCAGAGCCTACTGCATACTGTAAGATTTTTATGAAGAATAGTGATTTGTGTCCCTTCCGTTCCATTGTACTGGCTGCCGGGGCTTCTTAGCAGAGTCCTTTTCAAATATAAGGGAGCAGAGGACAACTAGATCTATGGCGCAACCGTGCCACATTGGGAGGAATGCACTGGCATGCATAGACCCCCAGATTCTTGGTTTTTAATCAGAGCACTGATGTAACAGGCTGAGTTAGATATAGTAGTATAGTATATTAATATATCTAGTAGTATATAAATCACTTATTTTAATGAGATGCGTGTTTAGATCAATAGGGCCTTCAGAATCATCCCATCATCCTTTCTCTGATGGTTTAAGCTCCTTATCCAAAAATGTAAAATATTGACTAAGAAATGCCCTAACAACGCCTGCTGTTTGTATTTCAAATACGTGTGATGAACTTGTCAGTGGTGCATCGATGGCACCGTGGACTCAATAACTACAGGCTCTTCTGAAGTCTTGGGTGGCTCTTGTTGCCTATAGATTCTAAGCTTGTTTGTTCTTGTGTAAGCATCTCTCCCACTATGTCCAAACTTATGGTGCTTGTCTATTAATCATTAAATGAACCAAAAGCAATAGCTTGTTGTTTCACTTTTGATTGTGTATCCAATGTGCCCAGGGTAGTTACTGTTTGCTATTAGTGTGTCCCTGTTGCCTGTGGGTTTTTATTTCATAATATATGATCATAAACAAAAACAATTTGCTGATCGCTGGTGCCATTCTGTCACTGATAATGTTTACAGCATGTATCAAGAGTTCTAGTGTGCATCAGGATTGCTTTTTATGTATAACCCCTACAATTCTATCAGTCATACAAGCCACTCACCATTATACATCAATCCTTGTGAGGTTTTTGTGTGGGAGGATGCCCTATATAATGCATAGTCACGTCAGTGAGGCGAGATTTATCAGCTATGTATTAAGAAGGGCCTCCTCAGCCTTTCCTGCAAGAAAGAATCATTGGCAAGAAAGGAATCCTTTTTTATGTTGTTTGCAACTATGTGTGTGTATGTATATATATGTGTGTGTGTGTGTGTGTTTCAAATGGCAGTTTCTCACCCGTAGAGGAACACAGATCTGCTATGTTTTTAATCAGAGTATTGTCAGCTTATTGGTGATTATAGGCTGCATTATTAAAATAAATGCCGAAAGAGATTATTGGACATTATAATAAATATTGCATATCGCTCTAAACAGTTCTGTTTTCATTCTGAAAATAAATTGGAGCAATTTTCTACCTGTAACTACTTGATTGTATTAGCCACATTTAGCAGGCTGGCGCCACTCCTTATCAATGAGTAAAGCTTTCCACGACAGGCAGATTTGATGTAAAAGAAAAAGTGGACACAATGTAAAATGACCTTTCGGAGGCTAAATAGGAAACTGCTGTCTTCTGATTGCGGAAATTAACTCCTGACAGAAAAATGAAATGAATGAATGAATTGTATGTAATGGGACGCAGCGGAGCTATGTATGGCCTTGCCAGTGGAGCTGAGAAATGCTCCTTTAAGTACTTAATTAGATATTTTTTGTTATGGTCCTCATCTGAAAATATAGTCTTAAAAATAAAGGTGCAAACAGTGATTTTGAGTCCAAAGAAGGAGTTTAGTGTGCATCTCCATAAATCATGACTAAAACAATTCCTCTGTGCCGATTTTACGTTTTTTGTATTTTTTTTATGGCCGTGAAATTCTACCATAATTTTTATGGAGACCTAAATTAGCCTTTGCGAAATGCCTTCAATGGCCACAATTTGCCCAGAGTTTGAAAATTACCCTGATTAACAAATAACCAGATGATGGCACTGAGTATTGCTGAGAATTCGGCTATGTTACCTTGGAAGCCCATTGTGTGTTAGCCCTGTATAACTGGACAAACTCGACACTCTGGACACAACCTTGTCAGCTGGTTTAAACAACAGCCCCTGGCTGAAAGGGTTAAGAGAGATTGCTGGATAATGCCAAATGGGAAGGAACCCATGGCGAGTGTTCCTGCAGGTGCTTAGTAACTGACCAGATGGATCAACTCATGAAATCGTGTGTAACTTGAACGGATACCTTGCCTGATGCACCCTTTAGCAGGTCTAATCATAGAATGTGCAGCTGCCAGCCTCCAGATACTAAGAGAAACAGGAAGGGTTCATAGTGGCTTGATATGTCTTTTCCCCTACATGGCCTTAAGTCACCTTATGTGAATATGAATACACATGTACTTATAAACCCCTTTGGGCTGAAACTTTTCAGAACTTCTAGGTTGAGGGTAAAACTTTTGCTTCTCCATAATTGTGTGTGTTTCTAGTCAGGTGTTATGTGCTCTCTTCAGATCTAAGCAGACACTGCTGTGTTTTTTCCACCTCATCTTATTTAGAAAAAGTAAATGTTGGCGCACATTGATTGGAGATTGAGCTGGCATGTGTTCAGGTCTTTTTCTCAGCTCTACTGTCCCAGTTGAACGATTAATGTATATGAAGGTCCTCTGTAAGTACCTTCAAATGCTTTCTTTAAGCCAGAAAAGAAAAAAAAAGTATTTAGGGAGAAGCTGCAGCTCCCCTCGATGACCCTGATGTTTTGTGCCTCTGAGATCCTGCTTGAAGCATCTAATCAATGTTAGGAAAGTGCTCCTATTGAAATCAGTGGCAGGGCTTCTCCTACATGTGTGCACAAGTCTGGTTAGCACTCTGCCCCAAGCAGCACTGGGGCTTTTTGGTAGTAAGTACATCACTTGGCAAATGCATATGGGGGGATATGGAGGAAGAAGATTGATTTTTCAGTGTTGCTTATACGACGATGTGATGGTGTTGTATATGTGTTAATGCCTCTTTTATGACTGCAAAGAGAAATTCTGGTGCCAAGTAGTTAAAGTGGACCGTTCACCATAACAACCAGTGCCCATGACCTCTGGCATTGTGCTAAACAAAAAACCAGTTGCTAGTAACTTTCTACACAGGACTAGATAGTTTTGTTTTCTTCTTTCTATTGAGTCAACATTCAGTTAAACATTATTATTCGGTGATCGTGAGCAGTTGCGTACCTCTTTCTGGAACTCTGTGCGGTTGGCTACAATCCAAACCTATAGTGTGGCACTTGAGCATGTTGCTTGATAAGAAGTCCACCTGCTGGCATCTCAAGTAGTAAAGTAAGCAAAAGGCTAGACTGTGATTTGGTAGCAAAGTTCACACAGCTGAAGATCAAGAGCCCAAAAGGTCAACTTGCCAGGCAAATGGCTGTCCCTTATGTCCAGGAATCGGCACAAAGCCCAGCTGAGAATTGCCTGATGGATTTTACATCTGTGTTAGCTTTGGCTGATCAGAAAGATCAGAAGCAGCTGCCGAACAGCAGTCATCTTAGTGTAGGACACACCAGAAAAAGTCTTCCACATGCATTTTTTCTAAGGTGAAAGCAATAGCGCAGTTCAGGTACATTACTTCATATGGAAAAATACGGCATGCATCACTTGGTGCACATTTTAGGGTTAGAAGGACCATTCACAAGAAATAGTCACATTAACGTAAACTAATTGGCTTTTCAAATATGGACATTTATAGCTTTTATGCAGTATTATAAGGACACGTTTAAAAAAATGGTAGTTGGCCACTGCTGATGCAATTCCCCCACACACACTCACAGTTGGTGTTTTTACATATCCCTTACAATGCTCTTCTACCCACACCACTGAGTCACACTGCCTTATTTCTCCTCTTTCTTTATTTTACCCCCCCCACTACAGTTCAGACAAAGGGTTGTTGTACAAAAGGCATATAAATAGGTGCATGCACTAATGTACATCATCATAGATAGATAAACCATGCCATTGCATACACCATACCTTGTCTAGAAGCCCCACTCGTGTGAATGTTCTTTTCTTTTTTGAATCACCTTTTGATTAACCCTTTTTAAATCGAATTGAATCAATGCTGGGCAGGTGTGGGCTATTCCTTCGTTATTAAGTTATCAATTAATCAGGTAAAAGGTCTGGAATTGAGTTGAGGTGTGGCATTCACATTTGGAGTTTTTCAAGGCAAAGACGTGGAATAGTCTGCAGTGGCTGAGTCAATCACCTGATCTCAACCTGATCAAGCATGCAACAAAGACCCCCAAACAACTGAAGACAGCTGCAGTAAAGGCTTGGCAAAACATCACAAAGCAGGAAACCCAGTGTTTGGTGATGCCCATGCGTTCCAGACTTCAAGCAGTCATTGCCTGTAAAGGATTCATGACAAAGTATTAAAAATGAACATTTTATTTATGATTGTGTTGATTTTTCCAATTACATTTGAGTCTCTGCAATAATGGTTGCACTTCCTAAACATTTCACATGATATTTTTGTTCAACCCCATGAATTAAAGCTGAAAGTCTGCACTTCGATGACCTTGCATCTAAGTTGTTTCATCTCAAATCCATTGTGGTGGCATACAGAGCCAAAATTATGAAAATTGTGTCGAGTCCAAATATTTCCAGATCTAACTGTAACAGCATAACTCTCTAGTTATTTTTTTTTCTCCAGCCTTCAAGTTATGCGCAGGGCACTTGGCTTTGTGTGCTCTGTAGATCTGTCAGCATTATTCACTACCACACACGGGTTCATTAGCCATGGAAAGGTAAATGACTCCGGTCTCCTTAGCTGCTGCACGGCGTAGTTTTTCTTACGGTGACCGACTTTTCTTTCACGTTTTCCAGTAACTCGCTTAGCTTCAGCATCAATGGACTGGATTGTCCAAACCCATATCTTGCTGTGACTTAACAGGAAAAACTTGCACTCATGGAAAATTGCTTTTATATTGGAGCCCTGAACAGCAAATTAGGGCCACAAGCCAGTAACCGTTCAAATTTTGATGCGGGACTCTGCAGTGCAGTTTCTAACCCAGCATGACGCTTCTCCAATCTCCTGTTTGGGAAAGAGGTTAGAAACAAGAAACATATGTAGCTAAGGAAATGCCAAGAATTCTGAGCACACCCACCTATTATGTCATACTCTACATACATTGAATATTTCTTATCAATTGCAAGGGGACTAAAATTGTGCTAAGGTTTAAAAAATAAAGAAAATATATATATACCGTGTGTGTGTGTATATAATATATAATGTGCGTGCATGGTGTACTTGGGCTATCAAATGCTGGTCCTTCAATTCTGTTATTTTGCGAAGGAGCAACATATATTCGTATTTATGTGTAAAGAGCACTTCTGGTATAATATAGAGCCATCAGCAGAAACAATCAGTTGGTTACTATGGTGATTTCTCCACTTTGAACTACATATGTGCTCTTTATATCAAACCCTCTTCGAAAATGTCAATTTTTTTCAGGTTTTTTTTTTTTGCCTTTTCACCAATTTCTGCACGCTTATTGATAAATCTTCACAAACTCGGCTTTTATTGAATTGTTTTTGGACATGACTGTGTGTGTCCTACTTGTAAACAGCAGCTTGTCAATGATGCCCATTATCTCCAACAGTGCTAAACACTTAAACACAAGGAAAGCACACTTGCCTCTTCTTCTGGCTTGGAAATAAAACACTTCAAAGGGGAACTAATGCCATACTTTTATATCCTTTGTTGTTGTCTTATTCCTATATTTTATGCAAAGTGTAAAGTAAGGAAGTATTACTCTACTGAGAGAGTGGTAGATAAGTGGTTATAAAAACCTTTTCAATCTCTTGAACACAATTGTTCTTTTTAAATAACTTTCATTGGTTCATCAACTATTACTTGTTGAGTGTGCATGAATCATGAACCTTAGGTGTGCTTGCTTTTAATGACTCTGCAGGAATACCGCTGGCTTTCTGTGTCTTGTCAGCTTGTTATTTTTACCAGAATGAGTTTTCTTACAGTAATCTCAATCTTCTGTGTGGTAAACACAATTGTGAGTGTGTCTTCTCTAATTTAAACATTTGGTTTAATGTACACAGAGTGGCACCCATCTTAAGAGTGAACTTGCAATATAGATCAAGTAGCATTCCTGCTGAGGTCACAGTCTTTTGACTTGTCCTCCATTGCTTCTTGGCCCATGGGATTTACATGGTTTCAGTGGCCTTGGGTTTGATGGCATTAGCATCTGTGCCGCAGAGCAACAAAAAAGGGATTTGGTTATTTGAGCTACTAATTGGCATCATCTTGTAATTCTCGAACTTTTGGACTCCTGCATCAAGCACACTGTTTTTATTGCACATGTTAAAATGATTAATCATTACAGGATGGATCAGTTAAACACTAGGCAAAAAGACAATAATTTTCCACCTCATTAAACTTTCTATGTATGTACAATCCTGTATGTACAAAAATGCATAAACCCAGAATCTAAGCAATGCCATTAGTATTTGTAGCCAACACATGTATAGCATGTGTCAGGGAACATAGGACTCCCTAATACCAAGGACTTCCCAATACCAAGGACTTCCCGGGCTACATGCTGACTCTTCCCACACAACAGTCTCACTGACAGGAGCGTAACATCGAGAGTCACAGCTCTTCCTTCAAGAGCCCAAGAGCTACATCGAAAGAAATCCAAGTCCCGCACTCCAAAGTTGCTCAAGTTTGTTTTTTATTCTTCATAACTTCTAATGAGCCAGATTGAAGGATTAATAGCTTAACGCGTTTTGTGCTTAATTTACCGCTTACTCATAAGCTTTTCTCACTAACACCCAGCTTGACCATACTATATAGTTGACCTTGCTTAGGTCGCTGGGCTGGTGGAATGGCATGGCACCCAGGTTCTTTCCTATAATACCAAGTGCATGTAGAAGGGGGCCCCACAGGCATAGTTTGCCTACGGATAGCAGTGACTGATATTAACCTCTGCATCACTAATAACATTCCATGGTTTTCACACTAAATCTGTTATGATGGCGTCAGATGTGCAGGGTGTGCTTCCATGCAGCCTTCTTTTAGCTGGTCACGTGATCAGCGTGATTAGAGAATCACAGTATTCACATAGTGTGGCCACCATCACTGAGATCAGAGTTTAATCCCTTTTGCTCACTCTACTCGTACTCTAATTGTGAAGAGGGGAGGAAAATTACATAGTTTTGTTTATTTTAATTATGGATTAGTTTGTATGTTATAAAATGTTACATTTTATCCCATAGTATAATGTGATCTGTTCTGATCATAGTATATTATTACTTTATTTTAACTATATAAATTACATAGTGTGTGTGTTTGTAATGAGCTTCCTTAAAGTAATGTTGAGGAAAGTCTTTTGTTCTGAAATTTTGTATGGGTATAATAATAAAAAAGCAGAGATTACTCAAACACACAGCAAAAATAGTCACTTGGATGCGAAGGGCATTTCATGTAATAGTGTTCGGATACTATTTGATATGTATTTAATAATAAAGGCAAATATTTATGTAGGATAAAACTTGGTCCATTTTCACGGTATTTGTTTTACACTTAAAATGAGATATTTGAGATGTATTTATGTACGCATGAAGATGTAAGCCACAGACTGCTGTAGCTTTTAAAATAGCACTTTATATTTGTGTAGTAGTTAGCCAGGAAAAATAAAAACAAAAAAATATTTGGTCAGTGGTTTCAGTGCTTCTTTCTTCTGCATTTCTAAATTGGCAGGGTCCGGTTCAACTTCCCCATACCCCTATCCGCCATGGAGAAGGGCCGTGTGAACGGTATAAATGCGACGTAATAGCTGCTGAGCTAAGAATTAAATACCAATATTCCTGTTATATCAGATGTGACTCTCTAGTTATTGTACGAAAATCACACTAAACAGGAATAGTTAATATTGCTATACCTTTCTCTTACAGGTCTCTCTCTACCTTTTTAGTTAATAGTTTATCCACGATTATCAACTCTATAGAAAGCTATTGAATAAAAGATTATTTAAAAGAAAAAAAAAAGCTGTATACTGCACCAAAAAATTTCTTTGCAAATCTGTGTTGTCCAAATCTTTTATGGGCAGTGAGGTTCCTTCCAATTTAGATTGTAGATCAGGTAGCATGATTTGGCTACTTTCAACTGCCAAATGTGCTGGATTTTCCACTTGCCTATAATATCCTTTTAGTATGTGTAAAATCCTCACATGTCTGCCAGGAGCCTACACTACATAGCTTTATACGTAGCACACATGGCCAGTCAACAGCGCAGGAAACTAAACCACTTGATCTGTCTTGGATTTATATTCTTTCATACCCACAAATGTTAGTTTATACTGTGTGAGTTTTGTATTTTACTGATTAGACATGTTGGTGTCATTATTTAAGTACTTATTAGTTGAGCAGTTTAAGAGATCACATAGGTGAATGTGAGAAGTAAAACAGAGGCAAAATGATATAGGCGTGTGTGGCCATTGGCGTCAACATATTTTTTGTCACCCCAGATTTTAAACGTCCTAGCCATACATTTGTACTAGTGCTGTGCTGCATGCCTGTCTCTTTCCTGATAACGATCAAGTGCATCAGAATGCAGAATAATATTTCTTGTTACAGGACAAGCCTGGCCATAGTTTAAGACAATGTGCACGATGGACCGTCACAACATCTCATAGCTTTTGTCTCTAATAGTATGATAGCTCTGACCTGTGGCTAATGCCCGGTGTCTGCAGGGACAACCACACCTTCTGGCTGTATCCTGCCAGCATTCCATGGAAACCGTACCCACTGCCACCTAGAACCGAAAGCGCATTCCATGGTACCGGAAACTCAGTTTTACCTCTTGTGTTATGTGTTGAGTGTTTGCAGAGGTTGAGTCGCTTATTACCATCTCAGTGCTCTGCGGTTTGTTTTTTGTTAGTTTTGAATTAAGCTAATGGCTTAAGTCTTTCCAGTTGACAAGCTGAAAACAGGACCCTTCATTCCTCTTGTATCTCTGTCAATTGCTGTATTGTACTTGGCGTTATCTGTAACATTGTCGCTGCAGAATCTGTAGGCGCACTATACAAATATAGTATAATAATAATATCTTCTCCTCTTCATTTCCTAATGCGCAATTCCTTAACATCACGACCCTCAAAGTATTACTGTTACTTTTCATCTGATTGCTCTTTAGTTTGTTCTTGTTTAGATCTTAAATTTGGATCAGATACTTCCGCTGTAATTTTCTAATCCGACTGTTTCAGATTCTCATTCTGCTGATGCCCAGCTATTGAATTGTCCTTGTGAGAGAAATCCATACAGTTGGCATGAGTCATCTTCTCAAATTAAGGGATTTCATTGAAACTGGATACACGCTTCAGAAACAACTTCCTTTTTATCCAATATAAAATCACCCGTAGTTAAAGGAACCGATTTAATTATATATGGATCCACATGGTCGAACAATAACAATCCATCTCCCCTGTTTAGCATGCCAACATTTTAGCTAAGTATTATGGCTTACTCCTACACTTTTCTCTCTAATAGTTTGGCCATGCTATATAGTTGGCCTTCCTTAGGTAGCTGGCCAACCCTGCCCTGAAGCATAATTCAGTAGGCCTATATGTTGTCTGTAAACTAAATAAAATACCTCAATCATCACTTTGTGAGCAAAAAGGAAAATGCTTTGCTAATACGAGCAAGGCTAAAAACACGTCTCTTGGGATGGATTTACTTTTGGGATATCTGTCTGGCTTTTGTAATAGTTGCAATTATGATCTAGACCTCTCCCCAATTGGCTGCTTAGTTTGTATCTTTTTTTCAACTTTTAGATTTTCTTATTCCTTTGCCAAAAGTCCAATAGCTTTACTGTGTTCTGTGGTTAAAGTGAATGAAATGTGTTTCTAATGATGTCATAAAAAGTGATTTTGTGGTTTTCAACAAAACAACTCTTGATTTACGCTCTTTTGATTAAGGTAAAATATTCTTTGTTCAGGGCAAACCACTGGGTGTTTTGGGCACTACAGCGTGATAGACCTATATAGAGCTCCTCACAAATGATTTATGAAAGAGTGTAGGTAACAGATAGCTCTGAAGAGCAACAAACCCAGTAATATGGAGCCACCCTATGCCTGACCATGGGGGCAAACAACTTTTGGAGAGCGCTCAGATAGCTACCCTACTGTAGAACAATTACCGCTAAGTAGGATGTTGCCAGAAATCTTGTCTGATTCTTAGTATTTGAAAGACACATGTGTTAGGTATTTTATAAATTTGCAATATGTTTCTGCAGTACTCAGTTGATAATGTACAGACATTGATGATTTTTCTTGCATTGCAGCTGAAGCTGTGGAATAAATACCGCATTTCCAACATTCCATCACTGATCTTTATTGAGGCTTCCACAGGGAAGACTGTATGCAGGAATGGTCTCCTGTTAATAAAAGATGACCCAGAAGGTGAGTACTTTTTAGCTGTTTATATTTTACCAGATGCAATGATGTCCATGTGAATGAGCATGCTGGCCATAGAGGGAATGAAACATAGCAAGATTTTCAACAGTTTTGTACTCCATATGGTTAATTTGTTTTTTAAAATGTATAGCTATTAAACGGAGTAAAATAATAAAGAAAAAACTCTCAACCATAGTCTGAAAGGGCAATAATAATGTGAGTTGGTGCATTGTTGTTAATGTTCTTTTGTACTTTGTCATGATTGATCACATCTTTACAATAACAATGAGGACAGCCATCAGATATTTTTAATCATTTGGTAGGCAGTTATTTTCACATGTTTGCCAACAGTATGGTGTATGCTGTTCAGTCCTTCCAGAGATCTTGGTGAACTTCAATTAACGGGCAATAAAAAATCATATTGTACAGTGTGTCCTGGTCTCCAGAAGCTGATATAGACCAGTACCAGTGCTGAGCTCCAGAGAATAGCTTGTAGATGTCACGGCAAAATGTTTTAAGTAACAAGTTTGGTATATACTTCTATCTTACCAATATCTTACAATCAAAACCCTCAGCCATGTTGAATGACTTACTGTTTTAATTGTAATCCTTTTTTGAAAAATCTAATCCAGGTATCTGTTTTTAGCAGACAAAATTGTGTTTATTGGGATTGTCCTTTTCTCAATTTGTGAGCCAAATGTAGTTAAGGAATTTGGTGGCATTCCTGCTGTGTATGATATACATATTGATGATGATTACGCTATGGGATTTTTGTTTTGGGGATATTAAATGTCCCAAGGGTCATTTTTTGGGGGAGGGGGGTTGGCAGTGGGTGTGGCTTAATATAATTTTCCATAGCTGTTGATAGGCCTGGATTTAGAACACAGTCACACTATTTTTATTTTAATGATCCTGTGGAATTAAAATTCTTGTACATCTTAAAAATAAGGCACTAGTGTAGTAAAGAAAGACATGTGGATCCAGGTCCCAGATAAAAACTATGCTTGAGAGGTCCTTGAGAGTTTTGCTGTTTATTGAAATAAAACATCGCCTGATCAAATATGAATGGGACATTATTAATCATTTCTGGGTAGGGCTCTGGTATATAAAATATATATGGATGTCCTAATAAACAGAAGATAACCTTATCTTTAAGTCTGTTTCTCCTCATCCGACACTGAATATGTCTATTCAGCTTTTCCTAAGAGGATAACTTGGCATTGGTCGGTATTCAGATATACATGCATTTTATTCAGTGACTATTTTTTTCAATCTGCGTAATGACCTTTCACAGGCAGAAAAATCACGACTTGCCCATAACTACCTGGGATTTGTAGCCAGGGTTTAGCTATTCACAGCGACAGTAGTGCCAGTTATTATGCATCCTGACCTATTGTTTATCACTAGACATAGTAGTGTATAAAGAACCAACACCCCTAAAGAACCCTGCTGGGCTGTGCTGTCATACGCAAATGGGCCTTACAAGTTGTATTCTAGCATTGAATTCATCAGGAATCTGTATTGACCTCAACACAATCCGCAAGACCCTAAATAAACAACACCTGCCGGTACCATATTCTGTACTTGCGAAGAAAAATCCATCTACGAATGTCATGGGTTGTTGACAACTGAGATTGTGTAAAATTGCTACCAAACTCACATTTAAGTACATGATCTGGCATTTTGATTTGTTAATTTCGCAATAACCTTATAGGTATGGAGTTCCCATGGGGTCCAAAACCTTTCTGTGAAGTTATTGCAGGACCTTTGCTCCGGAACAATGGCCAGACACAAGACAGCAGTACCTTGGAAGGATCATATGTTGGCATCTATTTTTCTGCACACTGGGTAGGTAAATACCAATACTTAAAAAAAAAATATATATATATATATATACAGGGGATTCGTTGTTTGTTAAGTTTCAGCGGATATCACATGCTTTTTATCATCCCTATATTAATCTTTACCATAGATGTCCCAGAACATGCCACTACTAGTTTATGTATGTAATCTGTGTGCTGGGTCTATAATATGAATATTCTGTACTCTGTGATGCTTTTTGTCATTACAATACCCAGGCAGCTTTCAGCTGCAATTAAACCACAACTCCCATTGTCTTCGTCTATCTACTGTGGATGAAAGTTAACTGAAGACCATGTATGTCGTAGTTTAGCAGTTACTGGAGAATTGGCCACTAATCTTGTTATATACTACTTGTTATGTCCTGTCTCTACCCCTTGTGTAGCGCAATGGAATATGATAGCCCTATATAAAGCAATAAATAATAATAATGTCCAGTCCTCCTTTACACGATAATACTCTGCAATGGTCCAATAGTATGTTTGTTTTTTGTGCATAATGTTTGGCATCATTTTATTTTCTTGCCTCTGTCACAGTGTCCTCCGTGCCGCAGTCTGACCAGGGTTTTGATAGAAACCTATCGGAAGATCAAGGAGTCTGGGCAAAAGTTTGAAATTGTATTAGTGAGTGCTGACAGGTATGTGTATGCTTATTACGCAGTTAAATGAAATGTGCAGTAAACACCGTGTCGTGTTTTGCAACCTTTCCAGCCTCCCGGGTCTGGCACTGCCGAACTGGGAAAATGACCTCACTGGTTTTGCATGTTCTGGCACAGCCCTGCTGCTTTGCGGTAGGTTCCTGTTAGGTCTTGTTTTATAATGTGTTTCTAACGCACTGTCGCTTGCCTCTGACTGTAAGCGCAGTTCTAGTGTTTGCCATTCAAATGTGTGCATCTCAAAGCTGTGTTTTGCACGTATGGCATTTAAATTTATGGCACGATAGATCGCATTGCTGAGCAGAATAGCAAACGGATAACATTCATTTATTTATTGAGTATTTGATTTGGCGTATCTGGTGAAGATGTCTTGTTTTGATCATAAAATCACAATACTAAGGTATCATTATATATCAAGCTACTTATTGGAATTAACAAGAATGAAACCTACAATAAAAGGTGCATTTTGTGAATAGCAGGGTTTCCACATAACTCTAAGTAGTAAACTTGCTACGGTTGAACTCATGAAACTACCTACAAGTGTTTGCCAGCCATGCTTCCAAGCCGTAGCGTAAGCTTGGCCAACTGCTGACACTCGCTATGTATTTGCATCATACGAAAGGCTTTGTTCCATGTAGACCTATCATCGTATTAAAGCTAACCATTTATTGCAGCAGCTTGCTCAGTCATAGAGTTGTGCTAACCATAGTTAACCAATGTAAAAGCACACACTTTGTTTTAGGGTGTTTTTATATTGGTTATTTACATCCTAACCCTTTTTTCTCTTTGGGGTCTCATGGGTTAGTACACCATATTTAGGAGCCCCCTTGGTCCTTGTAAGGTGGAGTATTGGTATATTATTGTGTTTTCACTTATGTAATGACATAGGTATTTAGCATGATCCTATGTACACTTGTAAATAAGCTCATATTCAGTGAATTATGCATCCACAAAAATGTAACAAAATAAATTTCACAAAGGATCCAAAATGTTTTTAACATAGTGCAGGTTAATAGGCTCCTGGTGATTGTCATAGGGTCAAAGGTCCCTCTCCTTGCAGATATCACATCTGCTTCTGAATGAAAGGAACCTGAAGGAGGGTACAGGGGTCATTGGCGCTGGGCTTCTCAAGCATGCCCATTCCCCTGCTGCATCTGGGTCAGTAGCAGGCCCTCTTGCCCCACAATTCACTGTGTATTAGTGAATTACAGAGCAGGTACTTAGGCCTCAACAAACTAAGCAAGCCATGGTAGCAACGATTCATTTCAAGAATGGCCTCTTCATACAGTATTGGAAAAAAGCATGGCATTTTGTTTTTTAAATGAAATTTAAACCCAACTTTATAAATTTAATAGCAGTTTGGACATGGTTTTTATTCTGTAGCAGCCTCTCCAAAAGCTTGATGGATTCACTTTAAAATAGTGCAGTTAATTTTTATTTGCCCCACAAGATGCTACGTGTATTTTCATCAAACCACCGGTAATATGTAACAACCGGCATTACTGAATTGTGTCCAGCATTTTAGTCTGGGGACAATAAACATCATTTTTGTTGATGATAGTTGGCAGGAGCTGAATAGGGCTGGGATGAATAACCCGTGAGGTAATTGACAGCTTTTCCAGGAATTGTTTGGAGTAAAAAAATATATGACAGTGAGTTAAGGTTATGATATATGAAGGCCATGTAATTTGGGTCAATTTATTTGAAAACAAAATATGGTGCCCTTTTTAACCTTTTTCCATTCCATGATACCAGAGCTTCAAAATGGTATTGCCGTTCAGTAATTTGATGGCGCCAGATTTTTCAAATGAACGTATAATAAATATTTTATACAATAAGAAGCAGTAACATCCAGTTCACCTGTTTTTATATCAACTAACCAAACTGTCAGAGGTAGGGTTCATTGTCTGACTTGTCATTGGGGCTTTCACAGTGAGATGGCTTATGTATAAAAGATGGATCCAATGCAAAGATCAAGGAGCAGCAACATTCTTAAGCAAGGCAGTAAACTAGATAATTCCGGAACATTCCCTGGGCAGCATGGAAACTAGGAGAATGCTGCTTGGATTGGCTGATTTCATTGGCTGATTTCTCCCATTTTTCCCACACAATAACCACAAATATGTAACATGTGTTGGTTTATAATTATTGCTGAAAATGTGCAGCACGCAGAATGTATGTGCCAGTGGTATGTGTTAAAATCCTTCATGTTTTGCTGAAGAACAGCACGTAAGTCCAACCTGGTTAATCGTGATGCTCTGAGTGCCTGTGTCAGGAGAGAGTGTATGTTCGCTGCTTTTAAGAAATCTGGGCATCAACGATCATGATGTGTATTTATTATTAATAATAATAATAATGTTTCAACACAGGTCTGAAGAATCTTTTAAACAGTATTTCAGTGAGATGCCGTGGCTGGCTGTACCCTACAGTGATGAGGCAAGGAGGTCAAGACTTAACCGACTGTATGGAATACAAGGTAAGAAGCATTGTGGTTTTGTCCAGTAAAAGCACAGTTCTTGTCAAATAGTTTAATCAACAAGAACATTATATTGGTTTATTTTGTAATTAATTTTGTACCAGAATCATTATTTCTACGTAATGGACACTGTGTACCATAAACGCCAAATGGGAACCGCCGTCATAGGTAGGCCGAAGTGAGGAAATAATTCATCAGTCTCGATGGTCTAAAACAAAGCTTGTAAAAATGTTTAAAAAAATCATCACAGACAGCTCTAGTAACTTTCCAGACATAAAACCGCTCTTGTTTCTTTGTGAATAGTGAATGTCAGTGCCTGGCATCTATAGAAACAGGGTTCAGCGTAGCGGCAGCAAAATGCACAATCACTATTCTCCCAGGCTTTTCCGAGTCACTGCTTTTTCTTACAAGTTTGATTACAGCTCTTATGTTTTCTGTTTCTTTTGTACATTTTAGCACTAGTTGGCTTGGCAACAGCAGTGATCAGTGACAAAACATAAAGGGAGAAGAAGGTTAATGAACTAAAACCACTGATGTGCAACCAGATCATGTCATCTTTAACCTCATTACCATGGCAGGTTGGCCGCATTTGGTTCTAATTACACTGCCATGGTCGTGAACAGTTTGAGTGCTAAAGAGATATGCCTTGTTACCTTTAGTTGGAAATAGGGGATGGATTTGGTGCTAAATTTGCTGAAGTATTAGTATTGTTTCATTCTTTAAATCATACTTGGATTAGAAAACTTAGTATTGAATTGTCTATTTTTACATGTTTTTGTGACATTATTTGCAATTTAACTCCATAAATGCAGAAATATGTTATACATTAGCGTTGATTAATACAGACTTCTGTTTTACATGGAAGGAAACTTTATTATTATTATTATTATTATTATTATTATTATTATTATTAGATGTAAAAGTCCAAAAATGTAAAGACATAATTGCAACAAGGTGAATTTTATCGGTTTTTTTTTTTGTTTCCTTGAATCAATGGTCACAAAGAGTCATATTGGGAAATTTTACGTTTTCCAGTGGGATAACTTTTTCTTGGGAAACTTATAATTCTGTTTTTAGAAGTGCTTATTTAAAGGAGAAATCTGATCACCCTTCAATAGTATTAGCTGTTGGGTTCCAGAGAACAGTATAGTACTCTTTTAATGTAGAAAGCAGACTTTAAACATGGAAATGGCCCATATAGTTTACATGTCCTGCACACCTGCTCAGCACCTGCAAGATGTTTTTTATTTTGTGGCTTCAATAACAGAATATAGAAAGTGTTGGCTTCTTAATACCTCCATGTAAAGGGAACACTGACTCCTAAAGTGTAGATGTCTTTCAGTAAGTAAAACTTGTAGGATATCATTCTGCTGATATTACATCAGCTTCTGAAAGTCGAAGGATGGCGATCAGTGCATGGGCATTGACGCTGGCCTTCTCCATACACAGAAAAAACACAGCAAATTAATAACGGCGCTCCGGCACTTTGATTCGCAGATATGGTGCCATGTACCTACCCAGCAATATGGCCTATTGTTTACATTTTGCCATCACACTTAAAAAGGTGTTTTCTTTTCTTTTTTATGTTATCTGTATCCAACTTGTGATTACATCCAGTGCAGGCTCTCCTTGTCGTTCTTACATTTTCCATATATTAAAAAGCCACGAGATGTCATAGATGTATTACAAAGACCAGGGTACACAATGGATTATTCCATAGCATTTTTTGATTGCATTTTGCAGTGATGAATAAGTTCATTGTGTTATCCATTGACTGTTAAAGTGTTTGCTGGTGACACATGGTGCATTTTGGCCAGTCTGCCGTGCTTCTGTTGCATATATAGAGAATGATTTGGCTCAGCACATACAGATATTAGTCATTTTGGGCTGTCTTGTCTCTCTTGGAATGCCAAGAATGTACAGAGAAGAGTTCATGAGAGGTTCCTTTTTTTACCCAAATGGTAGATGTTAGAAATCATACCCCAGATGTTAGATTTTTTTGGTTCTCTTTTTCACTGTATTATTAAAAATCTCCATTTTGTTGAGTGATGGTTAAGACAATCCAGTAAAACTAAGCATTTGCCAGTGAAGAATATTTACAGATCTTTTATTGATTGTACAGAGCATATAATTTCTATGTTGCACTTTTGGTTAGAACCTACTGTAATTTTATTTCAACAAGCAGCAATCGTCATTGTAGACTAGTATGTATATTTTTTTTAGCGTGATGCAAATCTGGTTTATATGACAGGCTTTTTTGTTAGCTTATGGTAAATCCTCCTTTAATATAGTGGTAGACAACTTGTGTCATATCGCTACATACATAAACTATAGTTTTTGTGCATATGTAGGCAGACCGACCCTCTTGCATTTGTACCAAGTATTGCAGTCAAAGCAAGTACCGTATTTGCTCGATTATAAGACGAGGTTTTTTCCAGAGCAAATGCTCTGAAAAATACCCCTCGTCTTATAATCGGGGTCGTCTTCTAATCAGACCCCAAAAAAATGGCTGGGGCCATGCTGCTTACCGGTCGCGAGCAGCGTCTCTTCCGTTAGAAGCAGGAGGACAGGAAGCTTGTAGCTTCCTCACAGAACTCTATCTCCCCCTCCCTCCTCTGGGGGCGGGGCCAGAGAAGTTGCTGGTACAGCCGGTCCCCTGCAGAAGTCTTCGAGTGAGAGATCTGCAGTTCAGGTAAGGGGGTGGGGGAGGGTTTTTGGGTAAGTATGTGTGATTAATGTGTGAAGTATGTGTGATTAATGGAATGAATGAGTATTTAAATGTTTGTGAATGTGTGTTTGTGTGTGATAGCATGGATGTGTAAGGGGGGTGGGGGTTGTAGCATGGCATAGGGAGGCTGTAATCCCACTACTATCATCCCCAGGTTCCAGCATGTACTGGCTGCCTTGGCTTGATAGGAGTGTGATTGCTGTTAGCAGCAATCACACTCCTATCAAGCCAAGGCAGCCAGTACATGCTGGGTTAAAAGGCATATCATGGGGCTGAGTGGCATATAGGGGGTTAAAATGCATTTCTGGACCTCCAGAAATGCATTTTAACCCCCTATATGCCACTCAGCCCCATGATATGCATATATACCTCCAGAAATGCATTTTAACCCCTATATGCCACTCAGCCCCATGATATGCCTTTTAACCCCCTACATGCCAGAGTGGCATATAGGGGTATAAGGCATATCATGGGGCAGAGTGGCAAATAGGGGGGGTATAAAGCATTTCTGGGGGCAGAGTGGCATAACTTGGGGGGGGCAGGTTGGCAAATAAAAGGAAATTTAAAAAATATATTTACATGAATTAATATTTACTGGTAAAACTTTTTTTCCTATAGGGTCGTCTTATATTCAGGCTTTTTGTTTTTTTCCTAAATTAATATTTTGATTTTGGGGGGTCGTCTTATAATCGGGGTCGTCTTATAATCGAGCAAATACGGTAATTGGTCTGAGAGGATTTTGTTCATCAAATGTTTATATTATCGTTATCCAGTCTACAAAATTGCAGCCAAAGAGTGTTAGAGAAGTAATCACCGTATTTGCCCGGTTATAAGACAACCCCCCCAAAATGTGAATATTAAGAAAAAGATGAAAAAGCCTGAATATAAGACGACCCTATAACAAAAGTTTAATTAGTAAATATTAATTCACATGTAAACTATTTCATGTTTGATAAAAACTATGATTGAAAAAAATGCATTTTTTGCTTTTATTTCCTTTTATTTGCCAACCTGCCCCCAGTTACTCCATATACCCCCCCAATTTGCCACTTTGCCCCCCCTGATATGCCTTATACATCCCAATATGCCACTCTGCCCCCTGATATGCCTAATACCACGTATATGCCACTCTGGCCCCTGATATGCCTTATTCCCCCCCCTATTTCCCGATGCATCCTTAGACTTGTTCCTCGTTGTCCAGACTGCCTGGTGTCAAGTGGGGGCAGCCAGTGAATGTCTGTGATTTGCGCGTAGACAACCTCCGCTGCTACCTGGGACTTCTATGGCTGAGCACCGGAAGGTCACGTTACGCCGGTGCGCGTCACAGAAGCCCTATAATTTAGGTGTTGTTTTAAGATAATGGTTTGACGTGTATTTGAATAAAGACGCACCAACTTGGAAGTTTAGATATCTGCTGCAGACCATGGGAAATTTCCCATTCCCATTGAGATTGATGTGTAAAACATGAGACCCTGGTGCAGGCCCTGACATTTCAGGAACTACAGGCACTGTAGCTGTTGCTGAATGCATTGCCAAAGATAGCCAAATTAGTTTAGATTGCAGGGGTGGCAGACGATTTATGCAGAGGCTTTTGTGCTGACAATAGTTAAGAGTAAGCCATGAACATTTTTTGACATGTTGTTAGGAACAGTGTTTGTATAGTGCTTTTTTATATGAGGATTAGGGATGGTTACTATAGCGGGAAGTAAAGATTAGCAGGGAGCAGCTTTGCTGTAGCTCACTACAATGTATTCGGGAAGTTCTGGAGATCACACCGTAAGCTCCTGGCATGAAATGCTGAACAGAGAAGCGTCTGCTCTGAATCAGGACAGTGTTTACAGAGTTCCACTTGTATATGTTGGTTCACCGCATGTTTATAATGAGAACAAGCTCTGTGTCATTCTCACACTCCAGTACATTAAATAAAGAGCACCAAGTCTTTTGTAAATTGTTCATTCTTTTAAGCAAGTTAATATACTCAATCCAGCTGCATGAGACTAAAAGCAAAGACCTATTTCAAAACCACTACTATAATGTGATGTTAATACCCACAAATTGTTGTCTTTATGTATGTGTATATATATATATATATATATATATATATAATGTATGTATAAGTGTAATATTTATATATAACCGATAGACACTACATCTCTCCAGCCACACACATTGAGCCACAGAACACATGCTTGCATCGTAAACAAAGGTTTACTGCTTTGCAGGCATCGCTGGACAATGACAGCCTTCAATAAACAATACAAGCTTGCTAGGGCTGCAGCCACTGGCGGACCAATGTTTTCTCCCAGTCCAGGGTGGATTTGGTTCCGCTACCCCATACTGATGTCTGCTTTTTATTTGTTTACCCAATACTTTTTTCTCCTTTCGGAATGTTTACTCTCTCGCCCAAACGTAAGAGTTTTGGTAATCTCCCAAAAAAAGAGGTAAATAGGGGTAGCTTGTTGCCGTACATTTTTTTTCATTTACATCCCGAGAGATAAGTATTTTAATACATATGACGTTGGCAACTTTTCACTGTGGTATTATGAAGATGTACAAGAGCACCATCCATTAACATTTTTTTTTGTTATGCAGGTATCCCAAACCTCATCATCTTGGACCCCAAGGGAGAGGTCATCACACGACAAGGAAGAGTGGAAGTATTGCATGATGTTGATTGCAAAGAGTTTCCTTGGCACCCAAAGCCTGTTGTGGAGCTCACGGACCTAAATGCTGTGCAGCTGAATGAAGGCCCATGCCTTGTCCTGTTTGTAGGTATGGATAATGTGCCACGGTTCCTGAAGTGTGAGGGGATGATGATCTTGGCCATGATGATGATGCCATGAACATACCCAAATGTTCTGCTTAGGTTAGGTGATAAGAACTGTGAACATACATTTAACATTATATCAACATTCAAACTCATCTTTTTTTCTCTTGTGATGGGATTGCTGTTTTCAACAATTACGCATGTCTACTCCTTTCTTGTCCATTTTTCATTATATGAAGATAATTAGATGATTCTGTAATAGGTTTTACCACCACGGTAGAGATCTACACTAGTAGAAGAAAAATGTTTATAGTAACAGTAGATTTTGGTTCCTATAATAAAGAACAGTTGCTTGTGTTTTGGTGTTTAGTGATGTATGGAAGGATAATTGTGTGAGGAGGGTTGTGAAGATCAGGGGGGTAGAGGAGGGAGGGAGTATAAGAAACATGCGGAGTAGGCTAAAATAGCCTTTAAAATGGCAACAAAGGGCTTCAGTTCACCATATAGATTATTTTTTTTTAATATGGCAAAAAAAATATGCTTTGTGCAAGAGACCTATTGGCAGGGTAACCCAATATCTCTACGGAGATGTAAAAAAATTCCTGTATTAATATATATCCAGCGCATTAGAAGGAAAAAAGGTGTAGCAACCTTTTATATATAATAATATCAAATTTGAACCAATATTTGAATATGGAAGGTTGGAAATTAAGTTTTTTTTTATAAATTAGTCAATATATGTAGAATTCCTAAATAAAGTACAAGAAGATATAGAAAGGTGTGGTGAGGGTACGTTTAATGTAGAAGGTGACTTTAAACGTATGCCAGATTTAAAATTAGATAAAGAAATAAATGGGGAAAATAAAAATCTTACCTCATTATTGACTTAAAAAATAAAACATGTCAAATAGTAGAGGGTGAAAAGGGCTTCTGTTCACCCCAAGAAACTAGATGGAAATGTAATAAATTATTTAAAATAGAAAAAAAAACTGCTTGCATTTGGTCACCCAGTTCTTGAATTTGACCAGATCTACTTGCAGAAAAGTAATGTCTAGTACTGTCTGTACTACCCAAATGTGTGTCCTCTGCAAATCCATGACTTTCAATACCCCATGATAATTAATAAAAAATATTAATATACTATGAGTCAGACTCCTTTTATAAAGCCAAAAGCAAGGATTCCTCCAGTAAAAACAATATATGTGTAATGATACAGAGAAAGCAATATCCATGTTTGAGCCCTGGGGAGGTCATAGGAGCAGAAGATCACTTTCTCGGTATTGTTACACGATAAAAAGTATTAAATAACAGTGGACCTAGAACAGATCCCTGAGGAACTCCACTTACAAAAATCTTGCAGTAACATATATAATTAACTAATACATAGCTATACTTTTTATGTGAAATTTAGTGTAGATGAAACATCCCAGTACTTTTCAAGTTCTAAAATGCAGCATTGACATATTATTAACCTGATTATAAACCTCCCACTTAAATTTGGAAGCCCCTGCTAATTTTCAATAAGTTTGGTAAAGTATATTATGTGCTAGCTACCCTCGGCTTCTTTGTCAGAAATGCATGGCAATGATGACCGTTTGTCTTTTAGATTCTGAAGATGATGGTGAGTCAGAAGCAGCAAAACAGCTTATCCAACCCATAGCGGAGAAAATTATAGCACAATATAAAGCCAAAGAAGAGGAATCACCACTACTGTTCTTTGTTGCAGGAGAGGTGAGTCCAAAACATTTGCGGAGGTCTGTCTCTGCTAAACCTTCTATTTCCAGAAGCACAGATCTCTCTTCTTGCCCCCATTGATTAAAAACATAACTGTATGTAGAATATAATATCAATGAATGGACATGTAATTGAGCAATAACCAGCTATTGTACTTATTCCACTGCCCCCAAGAACCTTACATAATAAACCACATGAACGGCAGCGGCGTGTGCAGTGCTTTTTGACACTTGCAAGAATTGAGATCTTATCATAGCATAGTAGTTTGTAGGTTTTTTATTTTTTATTTTTTTTATTAAGACTGGTTCTGGTTACTCTCGTCTGTGCAGGAGATACACATGCTAGTGCTGCGTGTGTATGCAGATATAGATCTCTAAGGTAGTGAGGCTTCAGAGTTGCTCAAACAGAAATGGTTAGCTGTAAAATATACATTATTCACAATACAAGCAGAGGCACGCCTATTTTATAGACATTTTCACTTATATATTAGTGTGATTTGTAGTCTGTATTGGCCTCAGCTGGGTAATTATAATCCCAGCCTGTCTAGCCGCTACCCATCGTATGTCCATTTATAACTCACAGACAAATATATGGATTTTCTGGTCCAGATGTTCAGCTTTACTCACTAAGTACTATCTTAGTAACATCGATCTGATGACAGAGAAGGGATGAGATCATATTTTTCTGGAATTAAAAACTCAAGGGACACATTTGTATCGCCAATACAGCTAAGAAAAAAGCACAATTTTGCAAACACTTAAATTTTCTTAGTACTTTTGTCATATAAAGTGACGTGCTCAGGATGTGATTGATGAATGCTCATCTTATTTTTACAGTTTATAGTAACACAACATGCTTTTTCAGGCAGTCCTTACTTAGTTTGGAGGGTACGTATGTACCACTCATGTATTTCACTGTTGACTGAGCCAAGTCACCAACACCAGTAAGAAGTACAAAAACATAATTATTAATGTGTGTTCCTAGCCTGTTTCTGGTTTGTTTGCCTGACCTTAGAATCGGTGGGTACTAAACCCTATTGTCATCTAGTGGGCATGTGAAAGGATATTGTTTTAAGGTGAGCTTGATGTGAAGACGGTGTACTTTCTCATATGCCAATTGGTCATTTTTCATAAACACTTTGAAACGTATTTAGCAGTGTTTGCTAAAAGAAGTTGAGAGAATCATCGATTATGTCATCTATGTACAGTCTTGTCTTGTGCACACCCTGCTACTGGGTTCCAAAACTTTTTGTTTTTGTAAACAGCTGTTTACCTAGCTGTCTGCCAGTATCGGCAAAAATGTGTAATTGTTGCTTTAACCTTGACCGGTTTCCCATGAAATTGATACTTTATCCGTTTTGCTTAAGACTGATTCTGTTCTCCGGGGAATGTAAAAATGTCAGAACGTTCCGCTGCATTGTTAAACCTCAGATCCTTACTTTTGATAGTATTCCTTTCTTTTCTTAGCATTTATCCTCTGGCATTAGTTATGTCCAGAAATTAACGTACTTTTTTTTCTGGTATTTTATCAATTTTCCTGCAAACAATCTGACATGCTGAGCAGCTATGTTCGAGATTAAAAGGAAATGTAACTTTTGATTTTCAACAGATCTTACTACACAAGTTTAATGATATCAGACCATGTTGAAATATGAATTTTTATTAAACCTGTGAATATTTAGCATTCCTGGGTTGGTTCAAGGATCTCCATACATTCAAAAAACGTGTCACTTTGGGACCCTTGGTGTCACACTGAGCTGGGGGAGCCAAGGTCCAATCACAGTGCAAATAAAATAAGCTGAAATGTTTTTTTGGCACTTCATTTTGTTTTGTTTGGAAAAGACCATTAGAAGGCTTGTGTCCAATGGTTGCCCAGAGTTGAAGAGACACAATAGGAAACTTGACTCCGTCCCACTGTGTGAAATAGAGGAACGGAGGTCCATTGGGAGTTTGTTGTATTTTTTCTGGAACACATTCCCCTTTCTGCGTTGCTACATTTATTAAATGTGAAATTAAAAGCAAATCTGGAGTCATGTTACAACTATAAAAAAACAGCCATGGTTATGAGTGCATAGTTCATAATAAAGTACCTTAGCTCCACATGTGACAGCACTGCTGGTCAGCGGGAGCTGGCAGTCTCATCGGTGTCCTATGTATGTGATGCTGCAAACACACATTCAGATGCACAATCCCCATAACTGGAAGATGTATAAGTAGGGCTCACTTTCATTATTGGTTCCTTGTTCTGCTTAACATAGAGGTATTTTGGTGGTCTAAAGTGCAGCCATACAAATCATGGGCAAATGGGAAATAGGTACCATTTCTGCCATTCCTACTTCTTAAATTGCATCATCAGCATCTTAAACGCATACACTTGGGTTTCAAAAACTACAAAGAGACCTTTTCTTGTTTCAAAGTTTAAATCTACTATTCCCCATGCAACCACAGGACATGATAATTATGTTTTCATTTAGTGCAAAAATGTAATATAAGGATGTTTTTTTGTCGGTTACACTACCGGAGAGGTGGGTCAGAATGTACTTTAAACCTCCTTTTCCAGGCCTGCAATCTATCATGTTATTCAGTAAGGAAAAGGGTGCTCCAGTATTTTTCCCATCTGGTTCTTTTCAGCTGCACAGTCCAACTTACCAGGAATTTATTTTAAATTGGAGGAGCGCATTATATGTCGTTTCAGGATTACACCCATAAGCTGCTGTCAGATCCTCAATGTGACAAACTGCGTTCTTCATCCGTGTCATGACATTATCTCCATCCAAATTCAAGCTCTTTGTTCATATTTAATGTATCAAGTATCATTATTAAAGATAAAAATCTGAAATATGGTGGTGATATGTATGTATACTATGAAACTCCTGTAGTATTTTGGCTTTAAGATGAGGACAGGCAGCCAGGATTATCTAAGCTGAACTGCATATTTTCATTTAGACCTTAAAGGCAAAAGTTGTGTTGCCATTAAACTATTTCTATTTTAAGATAAATGGGAAAGTCATAGTGTGCCTGAATTGTGTCAAATCCATTATTATTTGCATTGCATGTGTCAAAGGTCATTATTTCCAAAAACCCATACAACAATAAGAACACAGCTGTTATTCTAAAATAAAAAAGTGCCATTTTCTTACCAGGCTGGTTTAATACAACTGCACAGTATACTTCCGTGTATAGGAAGGCATCACTTTTAGCAAAGCGTAGTGTAGACAGATTAAAATACACACATTTTAAGCATTGACATTTTGATTGGCACAGAGCCTGTTGCGTCCCCTGTAGAGGTGTTGTCTGAATCTACATACTTAACCCTGGAATTTCCTGTTCTGTGTCTCTTGCCATGTTCTCATCTTTCAGAATACTGTCCTGGCATTGCCCCATGTCTACAGAGAGCCTCTTGCTAGCAGAGTGGCTACTGTGTTGCTAGCGCCCTCTAGTGGAATTTGGGGGAACTTATGCCAAGAAAATAAAGTAAGCGCATTTGCTTATCATGTAAACTTGCTTCTTCCAGGACGATATGACAGACTACCTGAGGGACTTCACCAACCTCCCTGAAGCAGCTCCTCTCCTGACAATATTGGACATGTCTGCCAGGGCAAAGTATGTGATGGATGTGGAAGAAATAACTCCAGAAATTGTGGACAGCTTTGTGAGCGACTTCCTAGCAGAAAAACTTAAGCCAGAGCCTATCTAAGAAGATACTGCTACGATATTCATATCATGCAAAAAAAGAAATCGTTATTTAAAACCACCATTGCTTCTTTTCCTCTTGCCACACATAATGGATTTTTTAATAGTTTCACAGTTTGGAACGCCTTGTCATGGTGCCTTTTGTGTGTGTTTTGTTTTTTTTTGTTTTTAAAGACTACAGACCTTTCCTATGGACCCACATCTCTTGCCAGAAGCTGATTTCACGATCAATCCCAGGGCAAGACTTGTACATGTACTCTTTTCAAACTGGTAGACCTGAACACCCAGACCCAACGAGCTTTCCTACTAATAAACTACCCATTTCAGGTTTTGATATTCTGCTCTGTTTGGCAGCCTCAGGAGTGAGAATGTGTTTGTTACACTTTGCAGTAAATACATTTTTCTAGGCTATGTTTTATTGAGCTTCAGCCACTGACCGTTGTATCAAAGAAAAGAAATCCCACTAGCTACATAGCATATATAAAACAAGTACACGGTGGTTTTGGCCATAGTGACTGCTATATCCAAGTGCTACTTGTGGTAATGCGTACATAAATTATTCTTTTGTTACGTATCTATGCTTTCGCACATTTAGTACAGGGTTACATGAACATCACAAACCTATGTCTTGTCGTCATATTTCCTGTAACATAGAGCATAGTCACTGTGCTGAAAAATAATGTATTTGCTATGAAGGACTATGAATGTATATTTGCAGGGTTCATTAAAAATTAGTCACCATTCAGAATTTTCATATAATTTGCATCTTGTTACATCATTTGAAAGCTCCACAGGATTGGAATGATAAATGTATTACTTAGTCCTGAATGTACGTTCAGAGAAATAACTTCCTGACTGCTATCAGATGAGCTTTAATGCTTGGGCAACAGACAGTGACTACATAACTACGGTCAGTTTCAGACTGACAACAATCAGAGTGCTCACACTACTACCACATGGCACTTGTCAGGCTCATCATTCCCAGAGCATAGGACACCTAAGCCTTGAGGGTGAACAATGTGTGTATATCTCATCAAGACACACTGCCAGTGCTGCTTGGAGTAGACTTTGGTAGCCAGAGGAGTCACCTCCAACTGCTGTGCTGATCTCCTGTCATGGCGAAACCGACCCTTTGTTTGACAGCATAGAGAGGGAAGCCACTCCATTATTTGAATGCCGAAGTGCAGTGTACCCCAGCACCTGCCTTCATGTACAGGGAGGAGAACGTTTTAAGAGCTAGAATACATTTGGCACAGGGATATATTTTTTTTATTACAGTAGATTTTAATTGATGCTGTAGAATGAACAAAGGTATTTAGAGGCCCAATGAAGAATCTGGATAAGCCTGTGATCGTATGCTATCATTTCTGATGAGAACATTTATTAAATTGGATGTTACTTTGTCCTACTCTGAAGCTTTTTAAGCAATATTAGAACTAATTCCCCAAACTGAAAATGTGCTAAACAAAATTCTAGGTTATCTTCCATAATTATCTCGCATAATATGTTTCTAAATTTAATCTACTTCTCCAAAAATGTATTTTACATTTCTTTCAGAACTTAAAATAGAAACAAGGGGGGGGGGCAAAACACTATATTTGACAATTTGTTACTGCAGGTCAGCTTTAGGTTTCAAAATATTAAGTTAGATACCTGATACTTCAGTTATCTGTTGGTTTAACAGTGAATCCATTTGGAGTGTGTGAACAAAGGAGCGGCAGATTAACCAGTGCTGATTGACACAAGTTGAGAAAGTGGCCACTGCGATACTAAAACTTAAATGAAGAGCCTGGGATCAGCGAATCAATCACAGTTTAACAAGGTCAGGTAAAAGTGTACGTGTATTCCACTCGGCCTTTTTTCATGCCACACGATCCATATTATTGCACAGGGGATGACCTGTAAACATACATATGTTATCCTAAAAACACACTGGGAGCCTTCTACTCTACACCAATGCTAACAATTCCTCCAGAGGAGAAATTAAATATCTGATAGCATAACAGAGAGCAGGTGTAGAAGCTACATATATATATATATATATATATATATATATATATATATGTGTGAAATTTACTCCATCGGCAGGCAAACATGTAGCGTCACAGCTAATTGAACCCCTTGTTTATGTTGACCCTGTGGCGGTCCCTGTGTTGGCTAAGGTTTTGGGCCAGAGGTGTATGCATATGTCCCTTCTTCATTTCTTCTATTTTTGCTTATTTGTCACATTTAAATGTTGAAGATCATCCAACTAAATTTTAATATGAGAAAGCGCCATTTTAAATTTAATCAAAACCTATATGTCCCATGTGAAAAAGTGATTGCTAATAACAGTTTGTGCCACCCTGCAACTGTCCAAGATATTACATTTTTGCAGTCTTCTTTTTTTGGTAATTTCTTTAAAGCACTATTATGTCTGTATGAAGTACACATCCAATACTCATAGTGCAGCAACATATATGTGTATGTATTAAGAAGATTGACCTAGCACAGTCTCTTTCTTATTGTGGAATCATGAGCAGTGACCTTAATTCAGGCAAGCGAGGCCTGCAGTACGTTAGATCTTAGTCTAGGTTTGTTTGTGGCCTCCTGGATGAGTCCTTAATGTGCTCTTGGAGGAATTTTGTTAGGTCAGCTACTCCTGGGAAGGTTCACCAGTTCCACGTTTTCTCCATTTTTAAATAATGGCTGTCAGAGGGGGCTGCTGGAGGCCCAGAGCCTTAGAAATGGCTTTGTAGCCCTTTCCAGCCCGATAGATGGCTTCGTTTCTCATCTGTTCTTGAATTCGTTTCAATCGCAGCATCACGTGCTGCTTTTTGAGACCTTTTAGGCTTTACTTAGCAATCATGTCTGGGTGAATCTAGTATAATCAAACCCTATTCTCAATCGCATTTTGTTAATTAGTTGATTTAGTAACTAAAGGTACTGTTCCTTTTTTTTTTTTGGCATAGTGGCAGGTAGGGTTAAGCTTTTTCCTTCTATACATAAAATCATCATTTAAAAACTGCATTGTGTTTGCTCTGCTATCCTTTTATAAAAATTAGTTTGATAACCTAAAACATTTGCGTGACAAATATGAAAAAAACAGGGGGGGGGGGCTTAGCCCAGAGATCAAGGCTCAGCCTACAGCCAGGAATAAAATAAAGTGGCGATGAGTCCTCCCTGCCCTAGTTAGGCCAGAAAAAAACTGAAAGTAACCCAGGGGAGGGTATGGTGCAGGAGTTCACCAGGGATTGCATGGGACTAATACACAATGCACATACCTTAACATCATTACCTGCAGGGCCATGTACACAGCAAAGACCAGAGAGATCACCATTTGTTTTAGTTTGATACTCATAGATTTGCTAGTACAATGAATAGATACTTTCGTGAATGTGAACATATACAAATGAGAATCCCATCAGGTTCACCAGAATACCATGCTGGTCTTAAGGAAATCCAGCAAAGACAAAATGTACTTCTTCATATACCCTACTACATACAAATAAAATAATCAAGTTATTTTCATCTCTTCTGTCAGGTTTCGGCTTGACCTGTCTTCTTCACACAAGCACAACCAAATAAAGAACAAAACTAATCCTATTCACCTCACATGAATAGTGTGCTATGTGTCCCATGTTTGTCCCAGTTAAACAGTCATTTTAATTATGTAGTAATCATGCTGTAACTTTATTTGTTGCCATTATTTTTTCTAATAAATATCCATATTACATGTATAATACCCAAATTATTATGTGTACAAAACAAACAGTGTGCAGCTAATATGACCAATACATACACACTACACAATACCGGGGGATTCAGTGACATTTCATTGCTAAATATTGCTCAGCCCAATATTCGGGTAAATTAATGTAAAGGCAGGCCAAGCAACACACGGCTATATAGTGTGACTGAATTCCCAGTTCTTAGAAAGGCAAATGATAAAAAGCAGATGCCAGGGCGACCGGCAAAACAGAACACAAGTGGAAAGGCACGTATTTACCGTATTTTTCGCTCCATAAGACGCAGTTTTTTTCCTCCCAAAGTAGGATGAAAAATCAGCCGCGTCTTATGGAGCGAAGATGCAGGCAGGGAGGGGGGGGGTCATATACTCACCAAAAGCGCACCGGGTGCCGCTCATCAGGGGGTGCCAACTTGCCGGCACCCCTCCAGAGACGGACAGTAATGTCCGCCGCTGGAGGAGCAGGCTTGCAAGAGAGCGGTATCGGAGGTCTTTAACAGACCTCCGGCTCCCTTGAGTGATTTTAAGCCGGTTCCCTTGAACCGGCTTAATATCACTCAAGGGAGCCGGAGGTCTGTTAAAGACCTCCGATACTGCTCCCTTGCGATCCGCGCGGCAACTGCTGCTGTGGGCGCGGCTTCAGTGCCGCCGGGATCTGACAACAAACCCCGGCGGCACTGAAGCCGCGCCCACAGTGCCCTCTGACCCGGAAGAAGACAGAAGAAGAGGAGCGAAGAGGAGGATTGCTGTAAGAAGAAGACTGCTGTAAGAAGAAAAGAGGTAGAAAAGAAGGTAGGAAATCATTCAGTAAGACTGAGTGACAGTGAGAGTGGATTGGTATGTGTGGAATCTGTGGATTGGTATATGTGTGGATTGGTATGTGTGGAATCTGTGGATTGGTAATGATGGTTCTTAATGCTGCTGTTGGCTATTGTTCATGTTAAGTTATTCAGTTATTGTAATAAATATTTTAGCCCATTTTTTAGCTCAAAATATTTTTTCCTTTTTTTTCTCCTCTAAAATCTAGGTGCGTCTTATCAGCAGGTGCGTCGTATAGAGCGAAAAATACGGTAATTGTTTTTCTTACACTGTATCTACTCACCTAAGAGTTCCTGAATAGTCATAAAAACAAGCAGTAAAGGAAATGAAACACACGTAATGTAAGAGAAGTCATTTTAATAAACCAAAATAAAAACTATTATAAATAACCTCATGTGTGTTGATTCCAAAGGGGCTCTTTGGTCCAAGGGGGCGCTAAAAGAAAACCACAATTGTATATTGGGGCTCTGACACCTGATTACATTTCCAAGAAAAACCTTCTTCATAGTTGTTTCTCAATGCAACAATAGTTATTTTCAGAAGAAAAAAAAAGTGGGAGAAAAGTAGCACCTACACTTTACGATTCAATTGCAATTGTCTTTTTCCTTCAAATAAGAGGATGCTTGCCGCCATTGCTGAATTTAAGCTATCTACACCTGGAACAACGGGAATGAAGAGCCGTCTGCCACTGAATTTTTCAGCCAGTAGCAGGGACTCCAAGCTCAGGCCATGTGTCTCTCCTCCAATCACTAGGGCACTAGGCTTCTGGGCCCAACGCTCATCATACCTTTGTGTTTGAATTTCTGGGATATAATGTTCTTCACCATCACTGTCCTCATCACTACTAGTACAGTCATAGTCTTCCTGAAGGTTATATATCCTCCTGGGATTACTGGAAACCCAACCATAGCCACTTTCGCTCTCCAATTTACCTTCCGGTTGATTGTAGCGCTCCGGACTGATGTTATCTGCCAAAAACACCTTGGTGTCCTCGGTAAGGTAGTTAGGCACAACATCCCATTCCAAACTGGTGATTACTGGCAAGCGGAAGTGGGCACCCATACCAGATCTCAGTACTTTCGGTTCCCAAGCATCAACACAACCTAAAAGACAAAACAAAAAACAGAGGTCATGCTGGAGTTGAAAGTGAATGAATGACATGAATGAACCCACAACACCGAGGTAAAGTGCTGTAAACACTTTGTTTTCTATGTCCTAAAAACATGTGTTAAGCTGATTTACTAATTTGGAAGTATTTAATAAAGAAGATTTTTTTTTATGGTGTGTGCCGTAACCTTTATTCTTTAATTTGGCCATGATGATGGGAGTTGGGATCCCCCTTGTTTCAGAGCACCACCAGAGCTTAATATTATGAGGCTGCAGTTCCTGAAGTACTTTGAATTGAAGGACCTGCTGTAGACGTGTCTCGGTGAGTGTTTTATTTCTTTCCGATTTGTATGTACTAAACACATCTGCAGCATATAAGCACATCTGCTTAGCTAAGGCAATATCTGGTGTAAAGGTACCTTTTGTGAGCAATACTTTGTTGCAGCCGACCCCGGCCGCACACCTTAGGATGGTCCCCAGGTTTCCAGGGTCACGGATGTTGTCGCAGATAAGGGATAGAGGCAATGAGTGCTTTAGCTGTGCAACTGGATAGTTCATTTTTGCATGATCGGGTCTTACAACAATACCTGGAAAGGTAAGTTCAAGTTAAACATAACATTTAATATAAAAAAACACCATTACAATAAAAATAAACATCTACCTAGGGACTCAACACAGCTAAAATACTGGCCCTGGTTAATATTCTCCACAGATAAGCTTGTCTCTCATATACATGAGAAAGGAACTGTCATCAAATAGGTACATCACAGTTATACCAAATAGGCAAAGTTGACGACCAAGGTTATAGGAACATGGTCTTTTCTGCTTCTGTTTTACTCACCTATTAGTCCTTGTGGACTAACGACATCAGACCACATCTTGATATCTTCAAACTTCACTTTGATAAGCTTGGCATTCTTCAACTTATCAGCCGGCAGCTCCTTTAAATGATCGACTCTGCTGAAGAAAAGCGTCTTGAGAACGGAGCCAGCCTCTAAAGCGTCCCACAGCAACCGCCTGCCTTCCAGCAGCACCTGGCCGTGACGATCCCGGAACTTCTTGGACTTTGCAAGCGAGACTACTTTGCTGTTGAAATCGACAGGAAAACGCTAATAAAGCAAATGCTGAGTGGGAGCGGGAAGATACCTTTTAAAATAAGGTGTGATGCAAAATGAATACATACTTAAATACGAGCAACTTAATACTGTTTCCACTTTCTGAACACTGAGGTTTATCTATAAAGGGATTCTGGTGCAAACATGGTCTTATCACCATAGCAACAACTGGAATGATCCCATGCAAGTCCAGCGGTTGGTATCACAACTCTCCCTTCTTAGTAACTTCATAGCAACTATTAATCCTTTAACACCACTTAAACTAATAAAACTCTATTTCATACAATAAGGAGGGGGAGGAGAGATGGAGCACTAAAATCCCAGATTAAAAGTTATATATTATTTATATTGTATACATTATAAAAATTTTTGAAATCATTTAACATTTATCTGAACCTACCTTACATTAAACTACAAAAATATTCACAAAATTCCGAGGAATTATGACTGGAAGTTTATGTTTCCTTTTTCACAACTTTTGTATCTTTTAAGTGTTTTTATTCTAGCAACTGGTGTATGTTATTTTGTCTAAGTTTGTGTGTTGGGGTGTGTGTGTGTATGTCAGTAACGAAATAAAATATGGGCTTCTATATTGTTTGGCTGACTTTGTTTCTCCCAATAAATGTAACATTTTCTGTGTGCATGTAGAGTGACTTACAGATTTCTATAACTATACAATACTCTACACGAAGAGTCTTTTTGTAATCCGGAGGGGCAGCTGAATAAATATATTTAGGTGATTTTTTATGCACCTGTAAAAAACCAGTACAAAAGCCTTTTGTGGAAAACAAATATATATAGCCAAGTGGTATGAAAAAAGCTGTATCTGTCTCTGAAAAATGATGTATAATGTATATGGGTGCATGAGAAAAAAAAAAAGAATCATATTGTAAAAACAGAAAAAAAAGTACCATAAAAAAAGCTCAAAAGGCCATTTGGCTTCCTTTTAAATTCTGAACATATTCATAGAAAACAATTTGATGGCAGATTAGAAGCATTCTGTCCATCTAGTCTGCCCATCTTTCCTGCTGTAAAGACTCAGACCTAAATTAGTCCTTGATCTCGTCTTAGATTCGGGACAGCTTTACGCCTAGCCCAAGCATGATTAGGTTCCCTTACTGTGTTAACCTCTACCACTTTCACTGGGAGGCTGTTCTACCTATCTACCAGCCTCGAAGTGAAGTAAACCCCCTGCGATAGCTCTGTCACCATGCCTCTGTGGCTATTACCTAAGACGTTTATCGTCTGCATGAGCTTTTTCAAAGTGCAGCTCCGGAGCTTCCACTGCTTGTCCCGCAGGGTCGGTGTTGTGTCTTATCGGGTCTCTGACCGGGGTATGTACAGCGGGTGTGCGACCTACTCGGGATGCTGCCGGCTCTCCTGAAACTTTAGGGACCCGTAGGACAGGCTCGTTTTCCCCGGGGCTAGTCCCAGCCTGGATCGCTCTCACGGGGGTTCTCCGCAACGTCCTGACGTGCCGCTTCGCCTGAATGCTCCCGGTAAACGTTACTTGCGTTAGACCAGCGCTCCGCAGCACACCCCGCATGAGCGCCGCCATGACAGTCACTTCGGTAACCCGACTCATGCCCTTCAACGTCAGTGGAGGGAATCAAACAGCCATATTGAGCGTGGCGGAAATTGTGCCATGTCCGCAAGCATTTCACTCATAAAACTCGGATCATTATTATTATTATTAACGGGTAACACATATGGGCGAGTGTACTCTGGTATAATATGACTGCTGGTCACTGTGCAACTTGCTTTATTCTGAAGTCTTAACAAGTGTAAGTCAATCGCCTGTAAAATGGGCATGCAGCGTCATCTCCATGGTGACCGACGTGGATGATGTCATCAGAAAGCGCCGGTTGTAAGGAAGACAGCTGCTGCAGTAAACATGGGGAGTAGGAGAGCCCTGCACTATGTCCTCAAAGTGGGAGACCGACCCCAGACCGTCAGGTTTTACAGAGACCTGCTGGGCATGAAAGTAAGGGCAGAGGCCTGGGAGGCGATGGCCCAATTTCTAGTGGTTATTTAGGGTTAGAAATCAAAGCATGCCTCTTCTTTCTGCGCTTACGAATAACCTATGGGAACTTTCTAGGCACATTCGATCTTTACCATGTCCAGTGCATAGATAGCTTTTTTTTTATTTTTTTTAAATATTGTAACGACTCAAATATTACTCGGCTTTCTGTCTCGTCTTAGATTCAGGAGCCATATACCTACCCCAAGCATGTTTTAATTTCCTCCGCTGCCGCTTCTGCTGGGAGGCTTTGGGTCTTGTCTACTACCCTCTCAAATAAATAAAACATATTTGCTTGTTAAAGAATATTAAAGTTGTTTCTTCGCATCGCTTAAAACTGTTTTAAAATTATTAGTGCAATGTTTAGATCCGCCACCCTGGTTTTATGGTTCAGTACAAGGCAGTATGATTCCAATTTAGGGCGCCCGTTTTGTGGATAAGCCATCTACAAAACGGCCACACTCAATTGTAATCATACTGTCTTGTAGTTAACCATAAAATATCCAGGCACAGCTCATGTGATAAAGTCTGTGTGGCCAGTCAGGTCAATAAATATGTTTATTAGTTTATTTAAACAAATTAATGTTTTTATTTTATATGTTTTCTTTTTTAATATAGGATTTTTTTTTTACATTTAGCCGGCAGAATCGGTGATTACCAGGAGCTGATAAATTTGGAGTCAGCCAAACAATATAGGATTCTGTTTTTTATTTTGTTACTGACATACTTACACACACACACACACACACACACACACACACCAACACACAAACATAATTACACATGCACACTGACACACTAACAAAATAACATACACATAAAAAATGGAAACATAAAATTCTGTTTATAGTTCCTCTGAATTTTGTGAATAGTGATTATTTTTGTAGTTTAGCGTAAGGTAGAGATACATGTTAAGTGATTTAAAAAAAAAACAAGCATAAACAAGCATTTCCTGGAAAAATATGAAATATCTTATTCTAGAAATGTTAAATGCCGTTAGCTTGCTTATTAAATATTTTATACTTTCCTCTGTGCCAGTTCATTTATTTGTTTTGTATTGTTAACCTAATAAAGTATTTTATATTGAGTACAGAAGTAAAACATTGAATGTTTCTGTTACAGGTCCTTAGGCATGAGGAGTTTGAAGAAGGTTGTAAAGCCACTTGCAATGGGTATGAACAAAGATATTCAATCACATTACAGTTATGTCATGTAAATGTAACCCTTTTGAAGAAGGGAGTGACTGGGTTAGAGGGTAAAGAGTATGTTGTATGTATGGCTATATGTAAGAGTGAGAGTGTATGTACAAGTGTTTTGTGAGCATGAATGTGTGTGAGCAAGTTTGTGCAAATTTGAGGATGTGTGTAAATATGTGTGCCAGTTACCAGGGAAGGGGCAAGGGGCCACTTGGCTTCACCTGCAAGCCCTCTCCTGCCCTAGGATATGTGTGGATGACTGATTATCGTTTCTTGACTGAGAGGTTGCTTTTTCTTTAGCTCGAGGGATTGCCTTGGTGCTTAAGAGTCTTCCATTGTCCCAGTCAGAGCTCTGCGCCCATCCTACACATTTATTGCTCTGTTTAACCCCACATTTCAGCTCAGACTGTCAACTGTTCAGCTCATATAAGCGTGTGGCATAATAGATACATTTCTGTGCAGAAAATTAAAAAGAAGAATCCGTGATAAAGTTTTAACAAATATGTATGCAAAACTTGTCTTTTTTTATATATACTGTATAAACGTTGCTCTAGTAAGCTCATCTATTGCCTCTTTCCTGTTGCAAAAATTTTTTTTATTATATAGGCTATATAGCTTTAGGCAATTATATTCACTATTGTGTGTTATTTTGCAGCCCTTATGATGGAAAGTGGAGTAAAACAATGATTGGTTATGGAGCTGAGGATAGCCATTTTGTTGTTGAACTGACCTACAACTATGGGGTTGGAGAGTATCGTCTAGGTGATGACTTTTTGGTAAGTATGTTGGCTACTCAGAGCTAACTTCTTTATGTTTATAGAAAAGATGTTTGTGATTTCACATTGAGGGCTTTAAGTCACGTTAACTGCATTATGCAGAGACGGTTCTTCTTGGTCGAGAACCTCATTGCTGTTTGCTCTTTATAATGTATAGTGAGTTCAGGCAGTTGAAATGCAAACACAATACAAACGCATACTTCAGTAAGTAACATATGGGTTCCCCTTTTTATTTCATCATCAGGGGATCACACTTCACTCCAATCAGGCTATAGCTAATGCAAGACAATTGAAATGGCCATTATCTGAAGTATCTGCTGGTGTATTTGAGACTGTAGCTCCAGGAGGATATAAGTTCTATTTGGAAGACAAAGACCAAGCCAAACCAGGTACAGGAAACTAGTTATTGTTATGGAATGGTTAGCAATCTGGTTATATTTTGTGTGAATAATAATACAGAGTGGTTGTTATAACTGTTATTGACGTTGACGGATCCTGGTTTTCAGTGTATAATAGGCCATCTTATATTTCTAAGATTTCTCCGTAGGCCCCTATTCTAGTTGGCAAATTGCCTTAACATCTATTGTGGGAATCTCTGATCCCAATTTTGACAATTCTCCATCCTAAGTAGACCTATGCAATGGTTTTTACCTATGAAAATTAGCAATTTTCTTTTCATTAAAAATCTACTTTTATGTATACCAAGAGGAAAGTTTTTATTTTATTTAAATAAAAATCCTATTTAAAGATGTACATGGTTATTCTTGCCCATTCTCTTATCTCCACCCTTGTTAAGCTTGTAACTGTTGATGAATGATTACAAAGGCAGCCTTTGTAATGATGGGTTGAAGCTTCTGCATTTGAAATCCATTAGATAATGCGCACACTTACCACGCTAATTGTCAAACAAAAAATAATTTAGTTATGCTAAAGGGTGTGATGTTTCCCCTTTAATATTATACGAAAAAAACCAATGATGAAAATATACGCAGATATGTCTGTTTTTCTTTAGCTGAGGTGCTTGTGTCAGACCCTACAAAGCAAAAATCTTTTCAAATGCGCTTCTTGGTTTTTGGGGTTTTTTTTTTGCAGATCCTGTGCAAAAAGTGACCCTTGCTGTATCAAACCTTCAGAAATCTATAGCCTATTGGTCTGGCTTGTTGGGGATGACTGTTTTTAACAAGGATGAGTCAAAAAAGAATGTTCTCTTGGGGTATGCAGATAACCAGGTAATTTCTTCTTTTAAATATTATTCCTAGAGTCACTAATACTGGTTTTTAGTCATCAAAACGTTATATAAATGTGTTATACATTATACTTATTTAGTTTGAGTATAGACATATATAAACAATAATATATTAACTGTCCCCCCCCACACACAAAAGTCATATTTATTAGTTTAGTTGCAAATAGTTTTTATGAAAACACTGGTTTCTCAGGCATGGTTTAATGGGAAAAAACGAATTGCTATCATTAAATATATTGCACTTTATTTCTATAACAAACTGTAAAGCGGTAGAAATTTTTTCCCACACAGAACACCCATGATGGTGTAGGATTAATGTCTTTTTTTCCACTGCAGTGCAAGCTGGAGCTTCAGGATATTGGTAGAACTGTGGACCATGGAACAGCTTTTGGGAGAATCGCATTTGCTTGCCCTAAGGATGAGGTTTGAATTAATTAGTGGAGGATTATATTGAGCACCTTCATCCTTGTAAGAAATTACCTATTCGCAGCAAAAGCAGAACTTCACTTGAAAATGAAAACATGTATTTTTAACTCCTTCCAGACTATCTAAAATAGTTACAAGAAAATCAGATTGCTGCCTAAAGGACATGCTACCAGCTAATTGGGGGGGAATCTGACTTCTGCTAAAATGCAGGGGATCAGACATTGTGCCATGCCAGGTGTGCCCCCCAAACTTCCCTAGCACTGTCTGATGGAGAGAGACAGCTCAGTGGGGTTCATTCAGTTAAAACTATGATAAGGGTCATAACTGGCTTGTTTTGCCTACAACTTTCCACCAAGTGATTCATGTGTATAATGTTTTACTGCTATTTACACCAGAATTTCATATGGTAGTTTCCAGCAGTAGCAAAAAAAACTGCTGTGATGTAACAAATCCATAAAAATTATGGTATATTAGGTTAGATGCATAGAAAAAACAAAACATTTCAATTCACCAGAACACAAATTATATATTTTAAGGTGCGTCATTCCAAGCGTGGAAAGATATGTTTTATCTGTCATGCCTATAATTGGAAGCTAGTTGTTGAATACATTGTTAATTCGTTATAAACTTCATGTTGATGAGGTAGTGATAACAAGGTCTTTTCTTCTAAATTGTAATGGGTTCTAATGTGTAATGGGTTCCTTGGAAGGCCGTCATTGTTGTGCTGCTGAATTATGTTAAGAGGTGTGGCTGATTTCTTTCCTCTCTCATTGTTTGCTAAGCTCCCAGGCATTGAGGCTCAGATGAAAAAAGAGAACCAGAAGATATTAACTCCGCTCGTGAGCCTGGACACACCTGGAAAAGCTACAGTCCAAGTTGTGATTCTGGCTGATCCTGTAAGGACTGCATTATTTCATAAGCAACTATACTTTCTGTACATGAGCAGAAGTTCTGGGATAGAGTTGGCAACATGGAGCAGGAATGGTCCATTGGGGTCCATGTGACTTGTCCACGTTTATCGTGTACCAAAGGTTACATTTCAAACTATACATTATTTAGTTAAGTGAAGTAAAGTGTCGGGGTAAGACAATGTTTTTGGTGACTATGACCACATTGAAGCATTTTGAAGTAAACTTTAAACACGTTTCTCTATTAGAAAAGTTTAATATAAGAGTAACAGGGAGGTTTGGCACAATAAAGGAACCCCCTCCTGATTTATGCCGTGGTTGGAGGAAATGTTAGTGAAGATGTTTTCAGGTTACCAGTCCAAGCTGGCAGATGACAGCTGGAATTAGATATCTGGCAATATTAATCCTTCTGTCAACTCTGCGTTTTAAACAAACAATGGGCAAGGCTGTTATAACTGACTTTTACAGCCAGTAAAGCAAAGCGTAAAACATTGGACTACAAAGCAAATTGGAATTTTTCACTAATCTTTAGAAACTGAATTATATTATACTCTATTTTTAATTTTTAGGATGGACATGAAATTTGTTTTGTTGGGGATGAAGCATTTCGAGAGCTCTCCCAGACTGATCCCAACGCAGACAAACTTCTAAACGATGTAAGCGCACACACACACATTAATAATATCATTATTCATACTGAAGAACCGGTCTCTCACAAACGGTCATCAACGGTTAATGTTATACTTTATATTTTTAGGGGCATTTCTGGATGCCTCAAATGTAGTTCTGAACAGTCGTATGGGCCACCTTTTATTAGCTTCCCGCAGAACTTTATTATATGAGCTGGAAACAATACACGTGTTCTGTTTGTACTAGATGTTGACATTGTAGAGGCTCTTGGAAGACACCCATGTGTGCAGTTTCACTGTCATCACTTCCTTTTAGTTAAACTTTGTTTGCAAATGGAAACGGATGGCTTTTGCTTTTCGTATTTGCAATTATCCCCTTTATGACTGGTGTAATTGATGAACCCTTTTTGAAACTTGCAGGAATTCGCTTTTTTCTCTCAGTTGAAAACCATATAGCGGCTTTGAATTTGTAGAAGCCAGTTATGTTTGAATATTAACAGACCATTCATTTTAGTGTATGCAAGCATCAGTGATATTTGTCATAATGTGCTATACGGTTCCATGTTGGATGTAAAAAGGGAAAAATGTTACTAAAAAGGGATATATTACTATTAGGAGATGTCTAGTAATTTATTTCTGTTCATTCTCCAGGCAATGGCATCTGACAAGAGTGAAGAGTGGTTTGCAAAGCGCAAAATGCAGAAGCCTTCAGCCTAGGTGTAAATGACACCGCTGTGTACAATATTTGGAAGCCTTCCTGGCCAGTGCTTTAAAGAAATAAAATGTTATCGGCATGCTTTATAATCTGTATAAAAATGTAACTGATACATTCCGCTGCCTTCATGCTGCTTTGTTGGACTACTGGCTGGAAATAATGGGAATTGTAGTAAGACCTTGTGGAAATCCAGTCATCTCGCCCTGATTAACAATTTACAATGTCCTTGTTTGGCAGTTACTAAGCCCATTATGCTTGACCTCCCAACAGCCCGTGATGGGAGTTCTAGTCCAATAAAAGGTTTCTTTGTGCTGCCTTCGTGTGCCGCACTATTACACATATTCCTTAACTACATACTATCGGTGTTTCCATTTCCCAATTATTAGAAAGAACTGGTTTACGTCCCAGGAAGTCTTGGAGTCTTCAGATGGCCAATGAGCGAAGTGGTTTGTGACTAGTGTATAGAGAGAGATATGCAAGAAGAGAATGGTGTAGGCTTGGAGGGCTGGGATTTGGCAGGTTTAACTTGGTTATGCCAATTAAAAAGTAACATTGGGAAACTAAAGGGACACAACAGTGCTACCAATAAAGTGTGTATATTAACACCTTTTTCATTTCCTGATTATAACATGCATGCACGCTGGCAAACAGTAGATGCATTTGTTAAATCCTGGATCAGAACAAAGAAAAACCTCACACAATTCTTGAATAACTCTTTTACATGGCAGTACTTTAAAGCCATCCATGTTATGTAATAGAGTTTCCAGCCACAAAGAATAAGACCTATTTAACACTTTCCTTAAACTTCTATAGCGATGCAAAATAGTACTGATAAAAAAAAAACCTCTGGCTAGATATTGCCAGCTGCCCTATGTGGTCATCTCAGAACTACCATTTTGGAGACCACCTTATATAGAAATGCAATACCTTTTTCGTCTTAACTACTAAACAGACAAATTTAAATCTGTAGATCTTGGGTATACATTCCTTGTAAAACTAAATTATATCATCAGATCCCAGGGCCAGATGTACATTATATTATCAGAGCAGTACATTAGTAAGTCCAGTTATGTGTGGAAGAAGATTTAATTCATTGTGTATTTCAGGGCTCGACAAATCCCAGGCGCCAGGTCGCCATGGCGACAGAGAATTTTGTCCTGGCGCCTAGGTTTTGTCAGCCAAATTATGGATGTAAGAGGCTGTCACCACACGGGGGTGCTGCTGTCTGCCCAGGAGTCTGGGCAGACAGCACAGCCACTCCGAGCCCGTCCCCATACCTGAGATCACTCCCAAGGAGTGAGCCTGTAGGCTGAAAACGAGGTTGCTGCAAAACCAGCAATCCCGTTTTCAGCTGCCACAGGCAACTTCAGGGAAGGGGGTTGTGTGTTGATTGGGTCCCCACACAAGTGTGGTAACCTGACACAACACCCCCCAGCTGCCTGATCGCTCCATGAGAGCGACAGTGCAGCGTTAACCCCTTCAATGCCGCGATCGCGGCATTTAGGGGTTAATTCCCGTTTTGTACGGGGCTCTGCTGCCGGTGGTCTGCCTGGTTCCAGGCAGACCAGCAACAGCAAAAACGAGCCCCCACAAGCCCTGTGATGACTCCTGTAGGCATGGAAGCCTACAGCAGTCATCAGAGACTCCCCCTGCAATGGCTGGTCTATAGACCAGCAATTTGAGTCCCAGCTGCCAGAGGCAGCTTCAGGGACAGGGGAGAGGGTTCTTTGGTCTCCCAGTGAGTCTGGAGACCAGCCCCAACACCCCCCTGCTGCCTGATCGCTCCCTGAGAGTGACAGTGCAGCGTTAACCCCTTCAATGCCACAATTGTGTATGACACATTCGTGGCATTGCAGGGGTTAACATTTGTCCCCACAACTTTTTTACCTGGCGCCTAGATTCACAACAAATTTGTCAAGCCCTGGTGTATTTGACCCTCAGTGCTGGATAAAAAAACAACCCAGACACATATACTGGCACCTAAATTGGTATTGTCAATAGCTAGACGGAGGTACCCTCGTAGAGACCAATATACAATGGGAGAAAAAACTTTAGCCAGATCTAAAAATCCAGGAGAAATATGCCACCTGGCTCGTGGGATTTGTTGCACCCTCTTATAAAATATTATGGTGTGTGATATTGTTTGCTACACCAAGTTTGTTTCCCTGGTGGTGCCTGATGATTCAGCGTGTTGGGGATTTCATCTGACGATTGTTCCCTTTTAGTAATTTCTTTTAATTTCTGGAATGGTGGAGCAGGTACCCTACCTCGGGTGCAGTTTCTTCCAATAAGCCTGAACTCTTTTTCATGTTAACACACTTTCTAATTGAGGACACCGTTAATACACTGATTGAATACAAAATGCATACGCTTCAATAAATGCATGCAATGATGAGAGAAACGGTTTAGGTGACTTGTACTCTACAGCCAAGTCACTGCAAGGTAAATGCCTATATACTTAGGGTGCAAAATGATTTGATCAATCAGGATGACCCATCATACTGCATATAACTTCTGCAGCACAAGCATTTTCCATAACACTATTACAGAAGGGGAAAAGTGAATGAACTATCATTTAAATTGAAAATGTATTAAACTGACAATAACAGGTGTTAATACCAATAAACTCATGCAACACACCCAGCAAGCATTCTGCACTCATGCAAACAAGGGACATCAGGGGAGGAAAAAGCATAGGGGGATTGGATTTTTCCCTCCTAAAACAGGGACACTTGGAATAGGGTACTCCATGCAGCCTGGTGGTGAAGAGACAAAGATGATGATCTAGCTATACGCAAATTAACATACATACATATGTATATAATATATAACCAAAGCGATAATCTGAAGCCAAACAATTTATAGAAATCAATAAAATAAAAAAAAGGCATACGGGAGATAAACACGACATGCTCAGCCTGACAACAGGGAACGAACGGTCAGTAGCAAAGCCAAAGCGTGCATCACCTCGCGCATGCTAATGACGTCACGCATCTGGAGAGGGGGAAAGGTGTTTAGTGCGACCCGCCGCTTCCTGTAGCCTGTGTGCGGGATTTCACCTGCTTTCTAACGAAAGAGGTACAGGCGCGAGAGCCGTGTGACTGTGGCAGTTAGAGTGTCAGTAACGGTAACGGTGTAGCCTTCGCATACGGACACTTTGCGGGAGTAGCTGTCACGTGGTTTGTGAAGCAGACTGACATTACAATTATTATTGTTAAATAGCAAGAAAAAAATAAGGACTGACTTGACTCTATTGATAACGCGAGTTGGGGATTTAAGAAAAACAAGTGGGTATTAAATAATTAAAACTTTAAATATATATTTTTAGGTAATTGATGAATCAGTAGCAAGAATAAGGAACATGGATTTCGGTAAGTGCTCATTGTTTTATTTATATATACATATATTATATTCAGTTTTTTGCAAGGTTCGGCCGACCAGTCGTTAATTTTATGTTTGCTTGGCCTGTGATTATTAGTAGGGTGGCAGATTTATAATAGTCTAGCATCTAGTAGGATGTGTTAGGAACGTAACTGTAACACCTTTAAAATGTAACCCAGACTGGTTAATCTTTGACTCCAAATGTTCTTTTTTTTTCTTTTAATATACATTATTATTGCCTAATTCAGTACTCTAAATCCTTATTCATGGTCAGACTGTGAGAAGGGGTTAACTTTAGCTAAAGGCTATTTGGAGCAAGAAATCGGGAAGCAGGCGCAAATGATTGTGTCCGTTAAACCAGTTATTAAGCATCTTTAAGTAGGACGAGTGTTTGGATACTCTGCTTTTTCACAACCGAAGTTGGAGAGAATGTAACTAAATATCTACGACACCAGTAATGAGCAAATTAGTTAAAACAGTTCCTTGAGACCTGAAAGTAGTTTCACTAACCCCCCAGTCTTACTCTTTGAAAAGTCCGAGGGGTAAATCCATTTGTGCACTTGGCCTCCTACCCTGCAAAAAGGTTTTAGTGCCTGATCATATGATTAAAAAATGTTATCTTTTTATATAGAAAAAGAGCAACACCAAGTAGAAACAGGCAGAGGTCTGCTGTACCTGTTAGTGGACCAACCTTTATGGAGTAAGATGAAAAGTCACTTTAAGTGACAGTAAGCTTTGTTTAGACTAATACAAGGATTTGCATAATCATGCTCAAGAGTATATGTGGAGAAAAAAAAGACATTTACGTACCTGTCAATGGTCCCTTCCTTGTGCCACCTTCTCCAACCTTGTCCACAGTCTTCTCTGAATAAACCAGTCTCCAACAGTACAAATGGTGGCTGTTTTCCACACAAATGGATCCTTACTGTAAAGTAAAGATCTGACTGTGCTTTCTGGATACAGCCAGCTCCTGTGTGACTGGGGACTGGCTTCTCCAGAGAGAAGAGCAAGCAGGTGGAAGTGAGTTCACCAGGTAAGCCGTACGTTTACATCAATGTCTTAAGACAGGTTTCTTCAGACTTGACGTTGGGACGCCCTACTGGGTTGTCCCATGGTTTTACTGTGCCCTCATTGTTTCTCAGATAATGAAATTGAAACAAAGATCAGAATCTCCTGGTTGATTACTATCTGTGAAATGTGTTTTATGAGCTACTTGGACAGGCTTGCCCCATGGGTCATAAGTTACCCACCTGTAAGCACACAATCAAGGTTAAGGGTCTTAAGGATCTGAAAAGGTTTAGTGCCACTTTCTCTGAGGTTTGTTCCCATCTGATTAAGGGAATACTGAGCTCTGAGACGCTTATGCGACTCTTCATCTTACTCTATAAATACTGGTCTGCTAAAAGGCATCACAGAATTTTTTAGACCACTTTATAGAAACATATTTTGTTATATTAACCTATGGGCTGACTGAGACATGATTTATAATAGTAACCAAAATGCCTCAGTATATCAATGGAAGGAGTTTATTCAACAAAGGGGGGCTGTTAACTACTAGTTTGTACACCATGCTGGTTATTCGATACAAATCAATATATTACTGGTTATAGTACCTGGTAGTATAATAACATTGCAAGGTAAATGGGAAAAAAACTGCTGTAATATTTAAATTATTTTAAGTCAATCTGTGAACAGCGGTATGGTTTTGCAGGTCAGCGAATGTCAGAAAATAATTCCCTGTAGGTAACTATTCATATTGCTTTCATGCAGGAAGCTGGAATATATGTGAACAAACTGTGGTACTCCAAGGATCCTTTCTACTAGCAGAAAAACTCATCCTTCCCAAAACATTGCAGGAGGCAAGTAAATCAGACTGGCCTGTTATTGAAAAGCCAATTACAACAGCTATAAAGGAAATCAGCCAGTCAAACTGTCATGAATGGAGAAAAAGAGCCATTGCTATACTTTGGGCCAAAATTCTATCTTGCAGGTCCATGAATTCTTACGCCGACATTGAAAGGAAATGGAAAGAGGATGTTTTCTTTCCGGTGGAAAACCTAATCCCAAAAATAAATCACACAGTTCTCTTTGAACTGCTCAAATCACTAAAATCCACAAATCTATACGCAGAGCTTCTGTTGGCGCTTCCTACGTGCTATTGGGCAGAAGAAGTAGCATTGATTGTTAACCATGTTTCTGATGAAACCTCATTTGAAGATGTCTCTTTCTTTTTGAACGTCTGGTGGGAGGTGATGAAAACAAGCAATAATCACCAGGATGAGACCACTCTGGTATTTTCTTCCATTGCCTCTAAGTTTTTGTCGGAGACCACTGATGAACCTTGCCAGAGATCAAAGCGATTTAAACCGGATCCTGAGCAGGCCCTGACACCTGCCGATAATACCCTTGCAATATTTTTAGAGGGTCTTCATAAAATAAGGCAATACATTAATAATGACAAGCTTAAGTGCCGCACTATTGCAAACCTGGCGGAAACATTGTGTGTCTCTGCTTTTCCAGAAAATGAGCTTGAAGCCATTCCTATAGTCCTTTATTTGGAAAAACTTGGTGCCATTGTTTATTTTCTTAGCACAGAAGCCAAAAATCACAGCCTTTCAGAAATGATCAGTGAAGGAGAAAGGACTCTTCGGCATAGGGGCACAGCTGCAAGGTTTACATTATCACTTGACGCTCAGAAGTTTGGCTTAAATCTTATCAAAGATCTATTGCTTCAGTGGGGGGAAGAGTTGGCAAAGCATATGACTGACACTGAGGAGGTTAGCTATGAAGCTTATAGGATGGCAGACAGCCTTGCATCCTTACACAAAATCCTGATTGCATCAGGAGATAAAGAAATGTTTCTTGAAGAAGAAAAAGGTGATGCTTTGGAATTGGCACGGTGTATCAGTAGCCTTCAAGAGAAAACTCCAAATATTTTCTTAAGGTGTAAATTGAATGACAGTGATGCAGTGGCTTCAATTGCCATGAAGATCATTGATGAAAAAATGGACCGCCACAAAGAAGTCTGCGCTGTTTTTGCATCTGATGTTACCTGGGCCTTTTCCAGCAGTTGGGTTGGTTGTCTAAAAAGGAACCATGCGCTTTTTCAAGAACCAGACCTGATTTTCACATTACTAGAAACAGTGGTAAAGGTTGTATCTACCCAGGGTGGCTTCAATATGGTGGTAATCCGGAAAGTTTCCGGTGTTATTTTAGACTTGTTTTCTGAACTCTCTTTAATAGAAAAGGATAGAGTCCTGTTTAGGGTTTTGTCTTCATGGGGTAAGGAAGGACTCTCTCACAGTCTGGACGCATTTACCGATTGCTTTCAGGAGGAGCTTAACACAACTTTCAATCAAATCTCCCAAAGTGTTACAGATTACAGTGCAATTAAGGCTGTTTCTAGAGTGGCCAGACTAGCCCTGCTGCATCCAGAAGCTGTTGTAAACAAAGCATGCCACTTTGCTGTGGTAAACCATGGTGCTCATGTCTTTTTAGGGAAGATACTGACCTCTCTTCCTGCCTTACATTTTAGGGGTTTTGAGAATTCTGAAAGCTCCCTAGTATCCCAGTGTTTAATGAATACTTGCTGGGGCAAACTTTCCTCTGCTAAGGAAGAGAGCCAGTTTTTATCTTTATTGACCTTTCTAATGGACCCTTCTGAAACCTCCGACACGGCCACATCCAGACTCCTCAACCCAGAAGAAGTTGTTAAGACATTTGTTCTTCCGTATATTTTAGATGAGGGTGTTTATGTTGAGTTGTGCTTACAAATACTTCGTAAGGCTCTGCATATACATCTCCCTTCAGAAACTGGTGGTAAACACTGGATGCTCTTGTGCTCTCCTTTTCCACTCCTCTTGTCTCTGTGTAAGCTTCTCAATAGCTATACAAAGTATTGGCAACAATCCGATAAACCATTTTGCCTTACACTAGGCTCCAAAGAACTAATCATTGAAATCATTAAGTTAATATGTGATGCAATCATTCCAGAAGCTGAATATATTCCAGACGTGTGGAACAAGTCTCTGTTTTGGTTGCAAAGAAAAATGGAGCATTTAGATTGGGTTGTCTGTCTCAGGCTAAATCCGATCTTTGGAGGGCACTTTAAGAAAGAAGTCCCTGCTTCGTTATTTGACGTCTGTAAGCTTCCAGAAGATGAGTGGCGTGCACTTGACCTTCCAGAATATGGTCCTGGTACGGGGCTTTTGGCATGGTTAGAGTGTTGCTGCATCTCCGATATGAAAGACCAAATGCTTTCCTTGCTTTCAGTCAACACAAAAGACCCAGAGGAAGTGAATCTATTTAGCAAAGGGTTTCTAGTGGCAATGATCCAAGTCCTTCCATCGTGCAGTTCAGAAGAATGCAAGCTTCTAACCCAGGTGGTGGTTAGTCTTTTAGAAAGACAATTACTCCATGTACCATACACTCTGGAATATGTACAGTATATGCCTCTTCTGAATTTGCGCCCCTTTGCGTACAACCTACAATTCTCTATTCTCTTACTCAGAGTTTTCCAGCTTCTCTGCAGTTCTAGTTGTTCAGAATGGCTTTCACACGAAGGACAAAAGCACCTAGCAAGACTGTACTGTTGTTGTATGTCTGATATTCTGGAAGCTGTCAAGAAACAATTACCAGGCACTAACCTTCAGGTACAGCCCGAGGGAGCAGAAGCAGACTATGTTCAGGAGGTGTTGTTCATCTATACTCAGGTATTCTGCCACGTGCTCCATATAATGGCAATGATGCCAGACAACACATGTGAACCGCTTTACTTTTTGTCACTGGAGATCCTGTCTCTGTATGAAGCTCTGAGAGTAGCAGACACATCCACAAACAGCCTCCTCAGAAGAGCCAACGAGAGACACTTCTTAAAGTCCATTACTCAGAATGTGAGTAATGACCAACATCGTGCTACGCTGATGCAGAAAATTGGAAAACTCTAGCATTGGGTATCAATGTTCTCAGAACCTTGTAGAGTTTTGCCATAATATTGTAAAGGTTAGTGTAAGCTGAGCACCATCCTAAAAATAAAAAGTAACCAAAAGTAGCTATCTCCTCTTAACGAAGAAGCCAATTATTTGCAAAATGAAAAATGTGTTTTGCTTGAAGTTTTTTCCCCCCCAGTAAATGTAGCATCAAGCTAATATGCAATAATATCTGTTATTAGGAACTTGTTGTCTTTATAGTCTAAACCTGGCAGCTAGTCACCCAATCTCGTTTATCGAGCAGAGCTTCTGTCGGTTTCTGTGGCATCACTTTACCTGGTAGACACAGACCTGAGCAAGCAACGCAATGAAGCCACACAGCCCTGAAAGTCTGTTAACCCTGTAATATCTTTAGGAGACATACAGTTGTAGATCAGGTACAACCCAGATCACAAGACGTTCTCCCTCAGCTTCCATTTTCAATGTGTGAAACATCCTGCAATCTTCTAAAGCTATAGTGTGATTAATGTTTTTGATAAATTAAATCCCATGTCTTAAGCCTTTAAGCCTTTAAAGGAGTAATAGGAAAAGTTGGTGATGGGGAATCATCATAATGGAAAGCCACCTTAAGAATCACAAATGCCATGACACTCGTTCAGCCCGTAGGCCATGGGCTGTACTTCTCACCCCCTGAGTGTTGTGTGGGCAGGTTTCCCAATAGTTTTACATGCATTATTTTATGTTTTTTTTTTTTTTTTTTTATGATGGCTGCCTCCTATAGGTGCTGTTCCACATTTACTTGCGCTCTCCAGTATGTGAAGCGAATAAATCCTAAAGGGTCTGTCAGGTTATTCTTTTCCTGAAAGTTTAATCACATTAACACACACTTTTAAGAAGCTTTTGTATAACATGACAATTAAGTGTTCTTTTGAAAATCATGCCAAGTTTTATCTTGATTATTTTCTGTGAAGGGTTTATGCATTGAACAGAATTAGGAATGATGCTTGTTCTGCTGTATTTGGCTACAAAATTATTATATTTAATTAATTAAGCAGTGTAGGACTGCCATAAAACAAAGCTGTTTCAATAAATGGTGTGCTCGTGGCTTGAGCAGCAGTATGCACTTGTTATTGCTGCCTACAGTACAGCAATTAAGCCCTATAAAATAATGCTTCTCACAATGTATTCATATTCTATTATATCATGACAGTAAAACACTTCATGATTCTTATTCTCAGAAATCATTTCAAAGGCTGTTTCCTGTTATTTTATATTCATGATGGGGGAAAAAAAAAGTTGTATCAAAATAATTTAAAAAGGAACTTCCGTTTTTTTTTTATATTACTAGTATTGCATTAAAAATGAATTTTCAAAGGTCTCGTGCCATTACTTTATATAACATTCTAGTTCTAATTTTTATGTCATGTTTTCAGCTGGCTGCATATAAGTGGTGGGTTTCCTATATCTGTTCTACATAACCCCTCATCACACTACTGTACGGTAAACAAGAATGGGTTCAGCCTTAATCACCCAGACACTAATGAAAGCCTATAAAGAAAATGATTTCATAAGTGGACAGGCCCACTATGGTGTATGAGCAAGCAAAGTCTACACTGTGTGAGATAGGTCAGGGATCGCCCCTCGCTGAGGTCAAGGGACAAGTGCCTTGCCCGTCAGGCAAACAGCAGTAAATTAGGGCAATCTGACACAGGGTAACGTTTATTAGAAAGGTTGCAAAGACAAAAGAAATATAACAACACAGCAACAAAAGAAATAACTTGCCTGTCCGGCACTTACTATACAAGGGATGTCCCTCACTACCAGCTGGAGAGCTTCTCTCTGCCAACTTAACATATATGTCCAGCAACCTTTACTCGCATGTCTCTCCCACAGACAGCTCTCTGGCTGAGGACACAGAAAGCCTATCTGCCCTCCTGGCTTCCCTTTTATATCCGCCCTCTAATTCACCTAAATTAATCACCTAGCAGGTGGAAGACTCTGGTGTTACTTCACATAGGAAAGGAATCTAGGAGAAACATACCCCCCTTCCACCACCAATCCTACATGAATGTCACAACTGGTAGCCTCCAAGGTTAATAAACATAAATGAAGTTTAAGCAAAACTTAGGTGTTCTTTAATGCCAACTGTATACAGCACTTATGTTCAAAGAGCATATTTATTCCCTCCCCCCCTTTAATTTCACCATTAATTTTGTTTCTTTGGCTGCTGTAGTGACAGATGCAAAGCTACATTTATCATGTTATACCTGTAAGAATAAGTGTTTGGATACAAACAGGGCAAGCCATAAATCTACATGGTCAATATATTAAGCATGTCGGGGGGAGACACAGCAACAAAGAATCAACACACACCCAGCATAGACATACTGTGAATAGTATTTAACCCCTTAATGACAATTGGGGGTCTGGGCACGTCACCTGACAACGAAGGGTTAACGACAATTGATGTGCCAGGACCGTCATGACTTTAAACGGGTGCAGAAAGTAATTTACGTTCGCTTTCTGCACCCAAACGGTGTTGCTGTAATGCCTTGACATGGAGGCCGCCATACACTGTATGTACGCCCAACTTCAATGGTGCTGCTGAAATGCCTTGATCAAGAGGCATTCAGCAACACCAAACACTCACCCCAGGACGGGCTGCCACTGCGAGTGATTTGAGCCGCAAGATAGTGTTCGCCCTGTAAAAAAAAACCAAAACAAAACAAAGCTGGAAAAATTTACCAGAGGGTCTCCAGACCCTCTAGACAACTCTGGCTCCACTTGCAGGTTGAATACGGTACTGCATTCAACCATGCAAGTCAATGGAGCCCAGCTTTCTAATCAGTCTGATTAGTAAAAATAAATTAAAAAATAATAATAAGAAAAAAAATAGTAAAAAAAAAAACAGTAAAATGTAAAAATAATTTCCCCAAAAATGTAAAAAAATAATAAAATATATATTTAAAAAAAATATTTTTGTGAGCAAGTCCTAAAATTAGCACATTAGCTTAAAACAATTCTCGCATGGAAAGAGTTAAAATACTGGCATATTAAATGCCCATGGGGTGTCTACTTTCAAAAAATATATGATTTAATGGGGCAAACTGAATTGGCCGGGTTCAATAATGTCCCAATTAACACGGGGGGAGGATGGCCACACATCTAATTTCCAATTAGAGAAATGCACACGTCCCAAATGTGGCCTTTTAGTTCCCATGCACGTGGTGTATCACTGTACTCAGGAGATGTTGCTGAACATATATTGGGGTGTCGTGTGACAGTGGCATATACCAGGAGCTGTAAATTCATACATAAAGTAGGTGTGTGGGGAAAAATACACACAAAAACTACTGCAAACTTTGAAAACATGCTGGTGGTAAAATGTGTGCATGCAAAGAGTTAAAATACCAGCATCTGAAATACCCTGGGGTGTCTAGTTTTCAAAAATATATGGTTTTATTGGGCACACTGAAATAGCCGGGCTCAAAGATGTACCAAATAGGGCATGGGCTGTGGATCACCAAATGTCGAAGTTCAACATTGAAAAATGTGCATGCTCCAAATGTGGCCCTTCCCCCCCCCCCCAAACAGCCAGGCCAAACCATTCATGTGGGGTATCGCTGTACTCAGGAGATGTTGCTGAACACAGTGACATATACAAGGACCTGTTAATTCATACCTGAAGTAAAATGTGTGTGAAAAAAAAAAGACTACCACAAAGTTTGCCAAAGACTGGTGGTAGAATTAGTGCATGGAAAGAGTTAAAATACTAGCATTTGAAATACCCTGGGGTGTCTAGTTTTCAAAAATATATGATATGATTGTGTGAATGTAATGGTCATTTCAGCAGCACCCTAACATTTTGTATTTATTATAGTTTGTATATTTTTTACTTTTTCTACTGATTTGGTTTCCAAGAAGAAAAATGTACAAGAGAGCTGTAAAAACATTTTTAATAACAGTAATTAGTGGTACAATAGTTCAAATAGTTTAATGTATTCTCAATACATTTAACAGCTTTTCAATAGTACAGCCCCTGTTTTAACAAAATCTGTGAGATGTTGATTTGTTCTGGTGTATGATTTGTGAATTCACAGCTCATTGTCTGCCGTAGTTATGGAACGGGCACACGCTGCACCACCCCAACTGACAAAAGTATTTTGTTGTGTACCCTACCTTCTATATAGTCCTCTGTGTGTGTGTATATAATGCATATATGTATGTGTGTGTGTGTGTGTATATATATATATATAATAAAAAATTACATATATGCACATCCACATATGAAAACATTATGAATGTGCCTCCAGTGCAAAGCCCAGTTACCGGAAATACAGTCACCTGTTCAGTACTATTATTTAAAACACAACTTTGTCAGCACAAGAGTAAACATGGTTTTAGCATTCAACATTATGCTATTCACGGAATGAGGTTTAGTGACCACACTGGCATGCCTCTGTGTATACTATGGAGCTGCCTTAAACGCTTGTCTCCGAAAGCACCTTCTCAAAAAGGAAAACAATATTCTGTTACAACCTATCCAAGAAGCGGCTGTGTGTGCGCGCGCCAAGGAGTTCCCAAGTATACAGCTTCTGTGCTGGCATGTTCTGCGTGCTGTATGAGTAATACACCAATTAAAGAAACCATTCATCACCTGTCTTTTCACGCTGTACTGAGTACAACAGAGCTGAACAGCAAAGTTATTAAGGATCCCGCAAACCATACACATCATCTCCCTCATTAAACTGCTACAGTTCCAGCCCCCTGCCAAAATGAGGATGAAAATCAGCCAGATCTTATGTTTCTTTTACCTTCACATATGCTTACACATCCTTAACAATCTGTGGGCCCCAATATCCAACTAACAAAAATGACTTAACTTTAGCTGGTGTGCTGAAGGCTGTGGAAGTCCTGCAAGATATATAACAACCATGGCATCAGAGGTAGGTGATGTTCCTTTTACCGTGAAAAAAGTGCAGCTGCCTTTGTAGCGTTCTTATCCCTGACAGAATTTTCTGGAATGGCAGACTGGTTGAAAATAGACATCGATTTCTAATTATTACAATCACTGTTCCAAAGAAGGCGATTTAGTATGGCCTGCACATAAAAACCAACTTCATGCAACTTCAGCATTTTTTATACTTCAACTTCTATAAACATCTGCGAGCCTTTGAAGGCTGGGGACTTGTATAGAGGCTCTGGTTGTGTGAGAACATTTTTCACCTCCACTGATCAGATGGGTCCTGAGACAAACAGCTTTATGCTGGTCGCTACTGGTTTAAGAGATGTTAACGCATCCATTCGTGTGTTCATCCTACGTTCTCCATAGTTCCCGTCAAAACTACATCCTATTCCGCACATCAGTGTTTAACAGTTTACGATGTCTGTATAACCTCTGTAGGGATTTCATGCATTATCATGGAACCCGTGTTCTTCATCAGTGTTTAACAGTTTACGATGTCTGTATAACCTCTGTAGGGATTTCATGCATTATCATGGAACCCATGTTCTTCATCTTGGGCAATGTCTCCTTCTGCTGAGTTAGCATATTGAAAATGCCAGCGGCAGAACTCTATTAAAGTAATTGCTGCTCTGCTTGATGCATTTTTTTACATGATCCCAGTAAATGTAAGGTCATCACAGTATAATAATAGGATATCAATAACTGCCCATTAGAAATAAAGTTAACTGTATCCTTGCGAATAACAAAACTGAGTTTCACCTCAAATTAAATCATGATGTACCCTGCAGACATGGGCTTGAAAATACAATGATTTTTGTATCATGTGCGTTTCTTCTTGTATTACTTCTTGTACTTGAAACTAAATAAATTCCTCTGGTGCGGTGAATTTCCCCTTATACTGTAACCTTCAGTGTTACAGATTGCAGATACAAGGTCAGAAGAAAACAATGTTAAAATTCACACAAAATTCCTCAATAACAAAAATGGCTTTAAAAAAAAAAATTAGGGTTGCTTTGCTTTGTCTCCACTTTATCAAATGAATCCATACAAAATTGCGGTATACGAAAAAGTCAATGAAACTGTTGTTGTTGTTTTGTTAGTTTGCTGATAGCAGTGACAGTGTTTCTAGCACAATTTTCTTGCCAAACGTTTTTTTCCTTCTGGGACAGAACTGGTACAATAATCATTATTATGTCTTGACCCAAGACAATGAGGAAAAGGTTGATGATTTATAATTTTTTTCTAATGAAATGCTAGATTTTCAACATCTGACATAAGTCATTGATTTAAACTCTTAATCATTTCATTTAAATAAAAAATACTGAGGTTACCTTTACTCACAAAATAATGGTGATGCATGTGTGGCTGATTCTATGGGGGAAACAACCCATCTAGGACCACCATGGGATGCTTTAGAGATGGGCATTGGTGCAACATCAGCTGAAGGGTATTGAGAGCCTGCCTGCTTCTGCCTCGCACGCTTGTATTCTTCATGAGTCAGGAGGAGCACATACTGCGGTATTCCTCTGACATTTATTGGCAGAACTGACAGTCTGAAGGAATCTCATTTATTTTTTAAACACCTCATGTGAGTGATCTCAATTAATAGAACAGTTTAAAATCTCTGGCACCACCCATTTTGTGGTGATCAAAAATGAGTTGTATGTCTATTAAAAAAATTAAGGTCATTCCAAAAGAGTGATTCATTTCTCAGTTGTGATCATTGCTTAAAAAAACACCAGCTCTTCTGTACAGACCGCATAATTCATCTGATACTCAAGTCTAGTTGGGTGGGTAGGAACACACCCAATATGAGAAAAGATCAAGTTTGCAGAGAGTGGCAGAGTAGGGTCCAATACTGAATCCAGTTTAACTGGAATAGCAAACTTAATCTAGATGGACACCAAGCACATGACTGGTGGGATATGGCTTTCCTTTAAGTGGAATCCTGTTTCTTATGAAACGTGTATTACAAAACTAATAGATAAATTCAGGAAATTTGTAAATACAAAACACATAATGTATCTCTAAAACGTTACTCTGGAGCAAATGTATTAAAAAATATATATTTATGATGCTGGTAGATGTATACTATTATATTCACTCCACTAGTCCTCTCGCTGTTACTTTTACTAGACCCAGTCTCCTGTAAGTAGGAATTGTCAACCCAAACGGATGTGCTAGGCCCGTGTTCCACAACCCAAGAGTTTCATCTCCCAAAACAAGGAGCGTTATCTGTCTTTTCTCAGTGGAGAATTTGTATAAAGTCTTAAGGCTTTCCTGCATATGAGCCAGAACCAGTATATCTGTGGCGCCAGCATAGTGGCATTAATAACATTGCAGTGCACGGGGATGTTTAAAGGCACTTTGTAGAGCGGGATCCCGTACTGCTTTCCATAAGCGCTGTACATGAATGGGAAAAGGAGGATGCGGCACATGAAGAAGGTGAGGAGCACAAATGCACCGTTCACTTTATGCAAGAGGGAGTTTTGCAAATTCAGCTGTAAAAAAAGAAGGAAATAATTAGCAGAGGAACACTTAAAACTTACCAAAAACAGGCATTTACTGATATGCGAGAAGTCCATGTTGCACATTTTCATGCTAATAAAGTAAGTCACTTCTACATACAGGCTATTATTGTTATATATTTTGTACAGAAATGTGGCGATAAAATAATACTCCATTAATTCTCCAATTTAGTAAATTAATTCAGTCTAGAGGGCTTCTTAAACCCCATGTACATTATATATACACGGAAGGCTGTCTTTAAATCTCAGACATTTATGTTATGCATTTATATAATCATAAATATTAAAAGACACACATCACTGCAGAAAAAATGTTACAGCTTTCAATTGTTTTTTTTTTTTTCTGTTGCCGTGACCATCCTAAACAGTATTGACATGATCATCACTAACACCGGCTCTAAACTGTATCAGGCACATTTATAAGTATGCTGCCTGTACTCAGCTCTTGCCCAGGCACCCCACTCCAGGAATCACTTCCTACTCACATTGACAGGAAGTGGCTCCTAGGTCACACACTGACACATACAGGTCAGCCAGGTCCAAACAATGGGATACTGTGTCTAGGGCCCTGGGGTGTTTGGGTCCTGGAGAGCTGCCCCCTTTGTTCTGTAGTAAAGACAGCTCAGCCTACACCTTTTCCTGGAGGAAGCTCAGTTCAGCGATATACTCCGCAGTAGAGCCCTTCGTGGGGCTGCTTTTGTAATCCCGCTCCCGCTGATTTTTTTGTCCAATCCCGCTCGTTCCCACAATGTGGGTGTTCCACTCCCGCAACGTGTGTGCCCAATCCCACCCACTCCCGCAACATGTGTGTCCAAACCCGCCCGCTCCCGCCACATATGTGGTCAATCACGCCCACCTCCTTACCTGAACTGCAGATTTCCTGCGCAGTCCCACAAGGCTGCCTTCGTGTTGCTCCCTCACAGCGTCTCTTCTCTTGTTCCGCCCAGGAACACAGCGGAGGCACGGGAAGTGACGTCACATCATGTGACTCTGCTGTGTTCCTGAGCAGAGCAAGAGAAGAGACACTGTGAGGGAGCAACACGACGGCAGCCTTGCGGGACTGCTCGGGATTACCGGGGCCCGCAGGTACAGTGTCTAACAGCTCGCAACCGCAAATTTTTTGTCGGGACCCGCATCCCAATGCAGTCCTCTACTCCGCAGTACTCGACATGCTACTCCGCAGTACTCGGTGATATACACCACAGTACTCGTGTGGTACTCCGCATGGTACTCAGCAGTACTCAGGGGTGTACTCCCCAGTGTGCAAGGGAGTAGTCCGCAGATATGTCAGCAAAATCATATATTGGCAAAGAATGAATGAAGAAACAATGTAAGTTGTGTTTATATTTCAATGGAAATTAAAACAAAAACAAAAACAGGCTCAACTGGGCCCTTAATATGAAAGCAACACCCCCCCCGTCCCCATCACCTCAAAACAAGTTTTCTTTTTTTTTTTCTTTCATTATAATAGTAGCCAATTCTGTATCATCTACGATAAACAATTCCGTAACATTCCGTAATGTTTACTCAAATAATCCTGAGGTTTAATACCAGTCAGGAGACTGCGGAGGTTATAAACAAGAGAATTAATGTCAACATTTATGTTTGAACGAGTTGATTTAAGAAGCACACAGAATCTTCACTCTGTTGTGAGAACGGGTGTGTTTTAAAGGAGCGGTCATTACATTTATTTATTCTTTTTTTAACAAGTAACATATTTTCCTATGTACACACTCAGAAAATGAAATCATTTACTTTGATGTCAGTAACATCTGAAATGTATCATTGTAAAAAAATTGATAGCATGGACACCCTACTAGGGGCCGAATGAATTGGAAACATGTAAAAGCCTGTGCTAAAGCATGCGTAGATGCCTGCTGGTTTTTAAAGCACCACCGCAGGTCCATTTTTAAAATGCCAACCCATATTTGATAAGCTTTGCCTGGAAATATAATTTTATTCTGCCATTACGGAGTTGAACATAAAATCGGAGCTAGCGCTGTGTCACGGTACTTACTAATATATGTAAATATTATCTTATATTGAAAATGTTTTTCTTTTGATATTCTAATGTTTTGATGTGAATAAAACATTTCAGTCCAAATTGCTTTTATAATAGAACAGCAAACACTCAGGTTGCGTTCTCTCCCTTCAACCACTGAGCTTGCTTCATGTTCAGAAAACACTTCTGGTTTTCATTGTGGCTAATGACAAACTATAGAGATGATCTCTGAGTATAGCCTGGATGGGCATCTGCTAGACAAGTAAGAAAGAAGTTTTGATCAGGTTTGCTAAAATGCCATGACAGCGAAGAAAACACTAAACTGCAACTTAAGGGCAACTTAAAAATTCACTAAAGCCAACTCGTATTTACATTCACACACACACAAGAAAACATTTGCAACTAGCAAAGACTCGACTATAGGTGTCAAGTTGATGCCGTTTGGGAAAAAGGAAGCAACTTGCAGATTCATTAACCTTCATTCCAATTCATAAGTCTCACCTTATCCCAGGGGTTGCAAGGTGACTTGTGAGTCCACCCTCCCTCCCGTGCGCAGCCATAATAAATGAAACAAAAATAAAACTCCAGGACCACTATTAACTGTGATGTTGCCCCTCTCTTTCTCCCATCCTCTGTGCAGTAGGGCACAGGATAATAAAATCAACTGGCTCCCCCTAATGCTCAGGGAGTACATCCCTGAGATAATGATGTTATTATTACATTTTATTTATAGAGCATCAACAGATTCCATAGTGCTATTACAATAGCTTGTGCACAGGGCTCTCTCCACCTAATGTATCGGTTTGTCTTAGTCTGTCAATTCTCGTCTTGTCATACCCCTTGAATATATGTATTGTATTAAGCGCTGCGTAAACTGTTGACGCTATTTAAATAAAAGATAATAATAATAATAGAGGGATGGTGAAAATAAATATATAATAAAGTTTTATAAACAGTCATTTGTATTTAACTTAAGACATTGCCTCCAGCATCACTGATTGTGCTTTAATAGGGAACATTATGTAGTACAGATAAATGCCTTCCCTTTGCTGATGTTGACACCCCAGACTGCATAACAGGTGTACATGCTGGTGGAACAAGCCGGGTTCTGCTACACTCATTGTCTAATGCCACTGCAGAGGGTCAATGCGCTTGGGGCATGTGCGATTTTAAAAGGCTGATATGGCCAGCGTCCCCTGAAAAGCTTTCCTAACCCATCTGAGTTAAGGCACATCAGTCGCACTCTTCATAATTTGGCCCTGATTAAAAGTGAAATAAGGTCACCCTGTTACGGGTGCCATTATGGGATTCATTCTCTACTCTGTCAGACTTAACTTTTACGACGGCAAGTTTGCCAGAATTGGCAAAATGATGCAAGTTAAGTTGGTGCGTTAAACTTTATTGTTTCAAAATAATCCAAATAAATCTAGAAATATATCATTTTTAAAGGACAATGAATCAGAGTTAGCTAAAAAAATCCAAATGAACATTTATGATCCTGATTCTCACAAAAACATACCTGTATTAGAACTTTACCAAGCGACACAAATGGAGTACTCATTTCTGCTATAAACAGGCAACCCACAAAGAAATCTCCTTTATCTTGTCTTAAAAACTGCAAAATAAAAGTTAAAAAAATACTTAGATTGGCATATTTATTCTGCTAAATATTGGAAACTTGAGAAAAAGGTTAATTATGTCAATTGTGTCCCTTAATTCCTAATGTTAACCCTAATATCCCTTAGCCTTTCTATTGTCCATGGCATTTAACTAAAATTCCACCCTCTTTATTATTTCTAAATTCCTTGATACAGTTGAAATATCTTATTTAACCACTGTATCCTAAATAAAGAACCAACACAACCGAGTTTTTGGAAAGCAAATCTTACCAGCCCGATAGGCACAAGAATAGTAAGAATCACAGTATGATGGACCAGCATGAGAAAATCCTTCTGTATAAAACTGTTCATTGCTCTAGAAAAGTGTTCTTTCCCATTTAAGATCCGCTGCTCCCGACATTTGTACCAGTGCCGCACATACATGACATATGTGTCATATACCATATATGGGATAATGAACCATATGTACCATGTGGCAAGCCAGTGCCTGTGGAGAGAGATGCCGCATTAGTATTTTCATATTCACTGCTCATTAGCTGAGTTAAGCTCATGCTGTTGGAGACATCGCATCACACTGCTATGTTAGGAATGACGTAGACACTCTTATAATGATAAATATATGTAATAAAGTGTTGCACAAAACAGACACAAGTGATAATAAAAAATATATAATAATATACTTAGCAACGTATGTTTCCACAATTTTCAGACATGTAAAATGATAAACAAGTCTCCACATTCTTGACCCATATTTATTTTTATAGCACTGCCTAATGGGTTCAGCGTCAAACAGTGAATGAAGCAAATCCATATGGGCAAAACTGTTCTAAGCCAGACACATATGTGTAGAATGAGTTAGGGAGCCAAGCAGACGTGTGGGGATTCTGTCTCCTTTAAAAATAATGAAACATAGACATGTGGTATTAAGTGGTTCCCAGTGTGCACTGGGGTCACACAGATGCCTATGCGTCCCAACAGCCGCCCGCCTAAAGCAGGACCGAAGCTGACTGCAGTGGAGTTTGCACGCTGTGAGAGTAAACTCTCTGTTCCCGCACAGCTTCCTGCTTCCCCTGTGCGGGAAAACAGAGATTCCTCACACAGTGTGCGGGCGACCGTCTGGCTGCATAGACATCAACGAAGACCCAGTGTTTTTGCCGGCCAGCCTCTGGACCAGTGAGATCTGCAGAAATGGGCAGAAATGGGACAGGCAAGCTGTTAAGGGGCAGAGGTGACACAGGCAGGCAGTACCAGGGGCAGCGGTTGCACAGGCAGGCAGTTTAAGGGGCACAGATTGCACAGGCAGGCAGTTTAAGGGGCACAGATTGCACAGACAAGCTGTTTCAGGGGCAGAGGTGGCACAGGCATGCAGTTTAAGAGGGAGAGATGGTACAGGCAGGCTGCTTAGGGGCAGATATGACACAGGCAGGCTGTTTCCGGGCAGAAATGTCACAGGCAGGCTGTTTAAAGAAATTGGGAGGTTAATGGTGTCATGTCACATTAGATAGAATCAACATTTTATTGGGGTGGTATCTTTACTTTGAAAGTTATAACTTTTGTTTTAATGACAGTTTCTAGGTTAAAATTTGTTGGGTATACAGCAAGCACACACATGCCAGGTAATGGTTCGTTAAACTCACCTTTCGAACTTCACATCCTTACAAGATGTGATTATAATAAACCCAGATGAAGCAGCTAAGATGCCTTGTATTGAGGAGACTATCCTGAAAAAATAAGCATGTTGTTAAGAAACTGTACAGCATAGGAAGATGCGATGTTACTACACAGAAATAGCTAACAGTAAAGAACTACATGTCATTGGCTTAAAGTTTACTGTGGAAGCTGTGGTTCACCAAAAGCCGACAAGCGGGTCATCAATGACTTGATATAATACCCAATCACTTAAACCTGAAATACCTCATCAGATACTTCCACAGAGACAGTAATGTGAAGTTATTTACTACTTGTTATGTCTACCCATTGTACAGCAGTACAGAATAGGATGGTGCTATATAAAACAATACATAATAACAATAGATCATGAGTGGCAGAAAGTCTATAGAACAAACTCTTTATAATTGGTTTTTTGCTCATTACTACTTGTCCTCTGGGAGTCTATTAAAACATTTCAAGTACTATTCAATGTTTGCTTACAACTTGACCTTAGAATAAATGCACCCGTTGTACCTCTTATCATCACTGTAACAATAGTCCCAACATAAATGAAGTGATACGGATCAAGGAGTACTGATTCAAGTGCTGGGTTTCCCATTACTCACTGAGACACAGGAATAATGGGTCAAACAGACTATATATTAGGGCTGAAAGTAATGACGATTTTCATAATCGATTAGTTGGCCGATTATTTTTAAATTAAATTAATTTAATTTTTTGATTATTCAGGTAAAAAAACTTTACATAAAATTTACATTAACGTGTCATTGTACTCACACAACGCTTTTATCTCTATCACAATGGCATTTCTCTATTCACCTTCCTATTTTACTGACAAAATAATACAAGCTATATTTTAAAGGTACAAGAATCCAAACACAATATTTATCAAACTAGGTTTTGATACCTAAAAAAGTTTTACTAGTAAATATTAATTCACATGTAAACTATTTTTTCATATTTAATAAAAACTATAATTGAGAAAAATGCATTTCTTGTTTTTATTTCCCTTTATTTGCCAACCTGCCACCCCAATTATGCACATCTAACCCCAGGCTTGCCACTCGCCCCCTGATATGCCTTATACCCCCTATATGCCACTGTGCCCCAAGATATGCCAATCCCCCCCTCCATCTTGGAGGGGTACTTTTCAGAGCATGTTATCTGAAAAAAAACACATCTTACATTTGAATAAATTGATTCAACTATCCGATAATAAATATAATTGACAACAATTTTCATTATCGATTATTATTGATTTTATTGATTAGTTGTTGCAGCCCTACTATATATATATATATATATATATATATATATATATATATATATACACAAAAAAGCTCTTGTCGTGTTCTAACAACATACTATGGTAGACTGTAGACAAATGAATTAGGATGGTCTGTGTCGGGTTGGCAATTATTAGTGAACTATGACTCTGATAATTCTGTGCCAGCCATGAGTAACCGCATAGATTAAAGCCCTATCTAAACCGCTGTAAGGGAGACTTACAGTTTGCTTAGGAACTGACGGTTAAGAATAAGACATTTAATCTAGATTAGGTTAGTATGGTTTGGTAGCTGCGTCAGCTACATGTGATCTCCGGAATGGCTTCTTTATCACGTTAGGCGACAAAAAAAAAAGATTTCAAGATCAGAGAATTTATCGGCCGGCCAAGTAATTCAGTTTTTGTAACAAATAAAGCCCATCGTCTATTATTTACACTTACAGAGTCAAACTAGTTTTATAAAAACAAAGTTTAATAAAACAGGAAAATTCACATGTAATCAAACAATAATGTTTATATTTGTTAGTATTGTTTAAAAGGGATTCTAGCAGGACATTTGGTCGCAGCAGGAGCATATTTGTCCTGGCTGCAAATACGGTATTATAAATACAAGAGTGAGAAAAAATAAACCCTTCTCTATTCTACCACAATATATAATATATATATATATTATATATATATATATATATTATATATATATATATATATATATATATATATATACACCGTATTTGCTCGATTATAAGACGACCCTGATTATAAGACAACCCCCCAAATCTGAATATTGATTTAGGAAAAAAAGAAAAAGCCTGAATATAAGACGACCCTATAGGAAAAAAGTTTTACCAGTAAATGTTAATTCATCTAAACTATTTTTTTTAATAAAAGCTATGATTGAGAAAAATATTTTGGTTTTATTTCCTTCTATTTTCCAACCTGCCCCCCCAGTTATGCACATCTGGCCCAGAAATGCCTTATACCCCCTATATGCCACTATGCCCCATGATATGCCTTTTAACCCTCTAAATGCCACTGTGCCCCGTGATATGCCTTTTAACCCTATGTGCCACTGTGCCCCATGATTTGCCTTTTAACCCTATATGCCACTCTGGCATTAAGGGGGTTAAAAGGCATATTATGGGGCAGAGTGGCATATAGGGAGGTTTAAGGTATTTCAGGAGGCAGAGTGGCGTATAGAGCATTAAAAATGCATTTCTGGAGGCAGAGTGGCATTAAGGGGGTTAAAAGGCATTTCATAGAACACTCTGCCTAAAGAAATGCCTTATGCCCCCCATTTAACACTCCCCTGCCCCCCCCAAACTTACCGGTGCTTCTGACTCCCCTGTCATGCAGCCGGGGCAGCGTAGACAATTTACGCAGCAGCCGGAAGGAGGTGTGGCTAGCAGCGGGGGTTGTCTGCGTCCATCGCGCAGACCTTCCCCGACTGTCAGAGAGAATTCACTCAGAAGCACCGTTAAGTGGGGCGGGGGGGGGGGAGACAGGAGGATCCAGGTCCCCTGCAGCTGCGGGGGATCTGGATCTTAGTCGTCTCATAGTCAGACCTATTTGAGGTCTGATTATAAGACAACCCCGATTATAAGACGAGGGGTATTTTTCAGTGCATTTGCTGGAAAAAACCTCTTCTTATAATCGAGCAAATACGGTATATATATATATATATATATATGTATATATATATATTAACATTTTTCATTAAGCAGCCAATGATACAATAGGGGGTGTTGCACTACAGATCTGGAGCTGCAGCTTCTCCTAAAGGAAATGTATTTTTATTAATTTTTGTATCAGGTTGAATAATGCTTATTAAAGTATTTAAACGTGTAAAATGGATTTGTTGTTGGTAAAGCTGTTTGGGATACTGTATAGTCTCTTCACGTGGACATCCTGCAACCAAGCAGAGCTTCACGCTTCACCAACTGTAAAGGACACTGGCTTCTCAAATGAACCGAACACCTCCAAAAAGCAACACGTTTACAATTGTGTTTGGAGCTAAAAGCTTGTGTTAGTTACACATCAATTGGACCTCTTTCTGTGTATTATATGAACCAGACAACTTCATTTAGTGGATTGCCAACAGAAAGCTGTCTCTCTCGCTCCAAGTACAACGCGAGTTTTCATTTAAAGACTGAAGCTCTCCACGGGTTCGCTGCTGTGGAATTTCACACGGTGGCACAAAGTCACTTAAGCAAGAGGCGGCCAAGCTCCCGGCCATGGAAAGCCTGATAAAAAGCCCACACGTTCATGTCATCTGGGGTGACCTGTCATCAGACACGACAGGCACACTTACATGCTTAACCGATCAAAATACTATCGTTATTATCCATTATTACACCTCAGATATGGGACCATATCAGAAGAGGATGTCCTCAAGGAGGGGTCGCAAATAATCAAGTCTATAATATATTATACTATTGTATTTTTATCTGATTATATATATATATATTTGTAATTTTGTTTATTTTGCACACTTACAATTTTTTAGGTAAATACAAGGACATGGAATATTATTTATAACTGATTCAGGTCCAAACTTTCAGGGACAGCATATCAATTCAGTAAGCAGAGGCTTTCAATTGGTTACACTGCAAGGCAAAACGCGTCGGGCTTTTCAAACTTTGCACCAGAATCACTAGTTACGCCCCTATAGTTTCCAATGTTGTACATTATTATATGTGTGCCTGGGCGATGTATAGAATATATTTAGTAAATATTACCTCCACGTGCTGTATAACACTATAATGGCTATATTAACTCTTAACTAGCCCACAGTCATGACATCAGAACAGGGAAGTCATACTATGTTTTTATTTGGTAATAGTCTAGAACTCATGTTAGTCTTAAAACCATAACGGAAAACAGTATTTATAGCGTAGCTTTTGTATTATTTCATAATGCTAGTTACAAATACCAAGCCTTTGTCCTACTGCATTGTCGCAAACAATAGAATGTCTGGGTCTTTAAAAGTCACCACAGGGGCCACACTTGAAGGTGAAATTTAACTTAACAAGGACATCAGAAGCTATTTACCAAAGCAGTAAATGTACTTAAGCATGGAGTCTTATCACCGCAGCAACCATTCATTCATTCGGGGTGATAAGACAACTTTACAGATTGTGCCAGAATGACTTTTTGTACATAACCCACAGTGTATTTAACAAAATCACATCAACACGGCCAGCACGTCACGCACATGAATGTATTAATCCGGATGAGCATTGCATCTGATATTCATAACTCCCATGACTGCCAGACAGGGCAAGACGCTCATCATGATAAATGCAGCCATGTGCGTGGCATGATTTTCATTATGTGCAATGTGTTCGGGATGAACGTTGCATTATGGCACGCGTGACAAATGTCAAGTCACCGCTGATGGGTGAATGACATAAGGGCAAGTTTTAACATATGTTACATGTGACATTCCAACACTGCCTTGTGTGTGACTCCCAAGCGTGTATTCTTACACACCTGCATGAATGCCAAACACAACAAGCGTGTGCGTGATGTGCAGTTGGAACATACCCGTGTCAGGCTATAATTGGTGGGTGCAGCATGAATGCTGGTATTAACTTTGTCACAAGTAAGGCACCCACACTGGTATTTCTCAAGGATATGATTGTTTAGATTGTAAGCTCATAAGCCTGGTGTGTGAATGTATATTTGTTATGTTAACCACCCCATCTTTATATTGTACAGCGCTGCAATCTATTAATTAACGCTCAATAAATAATCTAGTAATAATGTAATAATATTCAGAGCCGTGTCACACAAGCCAGGTCTGGCACTGCTACACGTGTGTCACAGAGAGTGAGTGAGTGAGAGAGTGTGAGAGAGATAGTGATACATAGATGCCCTCCTCCATACGGAGATGCCAGCTGAGTACACCGCACAGCACACTGTTGATACATATGTCCAGCAACCTGTGCTTCCCCGCTGGGCCCAGCATCAGTGCTATGTGCCCAGTGCATACATGCACACAACCTCTCCAGATGCCTACATCCCATCCTACATGTGTTACCTGGCGCTGATGAGCGAGCACTCCGCCTCGGTCCATTCCGGGCGGGCCCGGCGAGCGCAGCGGCTGCACAGGACGTAGAGCCCAGGGAAGAAGAGCGATCCGGCAACCAGGACGTGCCACATCGCGCCCGCAGCCACAGCAACTCCGGCAAGAGCCGAGCGGACTAGCTGCCAGCGCCCGGCCACACCCACACCCAACGTCACCGCCCGCTTGGACACGCCCATCGGTGTGGCACTCCCCGCCCACACCGCTGTAGAACCGGAGGCTGCACGCTGACCACGCCCCCTGGTGGGCGTCACCGCCTCTAAGTTATCGCCTAGTGAAGGATGCTGCCAGCAAGGGACCGGTGATGTCATGTCATCCGTCAAAGCCAATGGCAAGCTCTGGGGCTGGACGTTCGCAGCATCGCTCAAGATGTAACAGCAGTGAGTTTCTGTAAGCTAAGGAAAGCTAAGGCTAAAATGTAAAGAAGCGCAGACAGGAGTGCTTTCCTGCCACTGATGCTGACTTTGATCGGCAAACGCTCCGCAAGTGCTTTGTTTTTTCTGTTATAAATATTAGAAGTCAATTATCTTTTTCCTTTCTCATCTCCCACTCTGATTATCGTAGCCCTAATAGGCTTATGGCTTAAGCGCTAGCATGCCAGCCACACCCATGTAATATGTTACTATATTTTCAAGCAGGGTAGTCAGTGACGGGTCAATGGAAAAGTAGCCATGAATGTATCAATGTAGCTACAGAATGATACTTTATACTTGCGTCACTCGTCTATTTCTTCATGCTTTAATTCATGTTAATATGAAAATATAACTCGTTTTACTTCGAGCTTTATTAAATAAATCTTGCAGTACAGAAATAAACTTAAACCCTTATTGCAGTGTTGAACTGTCATAACTGTCAGAACTCAGCGTGTATTTTAAATGGTTTATCCCTGAAAGAAACAACCAATTAGAAGGATTTAGTAATAATTGTAGACAACAGACTTGGCAACAGTGTGCAATGCCAGTCAGCAGCTGCAAAGGCCAATAAAATATCGTCATGTACTGTATAAAATGGGGTATTGATTCACAGAAGGAGGTTAACATCTTAAAAAGGACATTGTGGAACTAGGGGATTGGAAGATACTAGTTATGAAGAGAGACATTTATATATATGCTAGAAAAATGGCATCTTACATGGGATATAATGAATTGTGTAAGTATGTGCAGGGCCAATTTAAAGACCTCTCCCGTGAATGGAAATGTACGAAGAACAAGAGGTCACCCTCGAGACTGGAAGAGCGGAGATCTCATACACAACAAAGGAAGGGATTCTTTACAGTAAAGGAAATAAAGGTATGGAATTCAGTGCCAAGAGAGGTAGTGCTATCAAATACAATGGACGTCTTCATAAATGATATGGATATTTTTTTAGAAAAGCATAATGTACAGGACTATAAATAATAGAATAAACTTTAATATGTTAAAGCGTCTTCATCCAAGGAGAAGTCTGATTGCCTTTCAGAGTCCAGAAGGAATTTTCCCTCTGAATAGCTGAATTAGGGTTTTTTGCCTTCTTTTGGATCACCAACAGAGATGATAGGTAGAAGGCAATCTGCTGGCGCTTTATAAAGAATTGTAATTTAATAATAGTGAATGGAGATACACATGTAGCATAGTCCTTCATAGTGTAAATGGTGCATAAGGAGAGATCAGAGATCCTGTGACTGTCCCATTGAGCAGCAGTGCCCTGGGGAGCCTGATCATTTAATAGGTCCATCTGCCCCCAGACCTACCACCAATGTTCCATCTAATTTTTCTTAGGTGGCGTGCGCAGAAAATTTCTCTTGTGCAAAAATTTTCCCAGAGCCAAAATGTTGTGCGCGCAATATCCACGCCGCATAAAGTATCAAAAGAAAATAATATATATATTTTTTATTGGGAAACACTGTTGTGCGCACAATTTTTGGACATGTGCACTCTCTAAAAATGCTATGTGCGCACGCGCAAGCGCACAGCTTAGAGGGAACACTGCCTACCACCCTAAACCTTTTACTAGTTGGCCCTTAATTGGACACCTGAAATGGTGGGGGGGTATGCATTTATAATGGAAATGATATGTTATACGTGTCCTGTGTTATATTGGTGTACAATTCAATGAAGTAACACCACAACAAGTCAATTCAATTATAGCAGCTCATTTATCTTTGTGCCGCCAATCGCGTTACATTAACATAGCTTTTTAGCTTGTCTGAGCATGATCGGTTTCCATAACCTTCCTTGCACTGATTAACCATGCATGCCTAAAATGCCTCTGAAGAACAACTATTACCCAGCAATTGATTACTCATCACAAAACCTAGTAAACACATAACTACACCAAACTTTACCTGACAAATCTGACAATAAAACCAGGGATCAGCACAAATGTGTTTCATGGTGGACATTTTCAAACCCAACTGGATCAGTTGAGGGCACCATCCTTAATAGTTTGCCTTGTTTAAAAATGTATTAACCACGTGTTCATTGTAGAATGACTATTCACTTTATAAAGACTCCAAACCAAAATAGGAATAAGCATACTGTAAAGCTAAGCATTTTGCAAATAATGATGCCATGATTTAAAAATGTTTGCAAACGCTAAAGTGATATGCCTGTGAGTAATAAACATGATAATAAGTGATGAAATATACAACTTTGTCACCATCGCCAAAAATGGCTAAAATCAGTTAAACATTTTAAAAATGCGGTACATTTGTTAAAATTTTGCTTTCGAGGATTTTAGTTTAAAAGGCATAAAAACCTTATATAACACTCCAGTCGTCTTTGTACTCTAGGCCCTGTTATCCTAAGCCATTCAATGGATAGCTTACCATAAAAACACAGGCAATATATTTACTCCTTCAAGACTCAGTTTGTCACATTGCACACTAACACACATAGGCACACAAATATACCCCCCCCACACACACACTACTATATGTAGACAAACACGTACCCTAGAAGACACACCTGGACACTCATCTAGAGACTCACACTAACACACCCACTCACACCAACACAACCAGGCACTCAACACTAACATGCACACACATACCAACTTACTTTAGCTGCAATGGGTTCCGGATCATAAAGTAGCGATGCAGGGGCAGGATCAGGACAGACAGGGAGCACCAGAAGGTCATGTGACGCTGGGCACTCTGTCATAGAAGCCGGCAGTAGCGTAGGTTACCAGAGAGGAGGATCCAGGTCCTCTGCAGCGCTGCGGGGGATCTGAATCTTAGTCTTTTAGTCAGACCTCTATTTGAGGTCCGATTATAAGAATATAAGACGAGGGGTATTTTTCCGAGCATTTGCTGTGAAAAAAACCTTGTCTTATAATTGAGCAAATACGGTACTTTTTTGGCTATATTTGAAATATGAAATAAAGGCAATCTGTTTTTTTGTTACTGCATGTTGCACTGTATAGTTGTTTTGCAGCCTCTTTTATCAATGAAGATCATTGCTGTCTTTCTTTCCAGAGAATATACGAATAAATCTCAGAAAAAATGTAAGTCTCATTTAGCAATTTTGAATCATTTATTCAAAGGGCACGTAGGAATGGGCACTGATGTTGTGCGCAACAATTCTTGCTCCATACTCCTACTGTCAGTAATCGATTATGATGACAAAAGACACAAGAGGATTGCGACTCGAGACTGACTGCCTTTAAAACGGGCTATTTGTTGGGGGGGGGCAAGAGCAACACAGGCGAAGGTAACCAATACTGTGAAGAATACAAACACAGCCAATATTTCTGTAAAGGTTTATTACAGGACCAGGAGTGCAGGCGTACATTTTCTGGAGTGCAGACTCACGGCAGGAAGAACAAGACCTGTTCTTGCTACTGAATGGGTCTGGGCTAGTAAAAAATTAACATTACGCATTTGCTGTTTCCAAACTGATGTGTGGAATACAGCAATGATCATTTTTAACACACATCCAATATTAAGGGTTTATCTGTATATGATTGCATGTTGGCCATTTTAAGTAATCATTTCCAAAGATTTGGAAACACTGTGCAATTGCCTCAATAATAATTTTAGTCCCAGGGCTACTCCTTAAAAGGACCATGGAGTATGAGAACATTTTTACATTATTAAAAGATGATTGGACAAAATAAAAAAAAAAAAAAACATAGCGAACCCTCAGTATAAATAATTAACTAAGAAATGGAGAGCCACTTTCCAAAGGATTTCAAACATTCATACGAACAGAATGAAAACATGTATAAGCCAGGAGACATCTCCTGTTACTGTGTAAAGTGTGAGGACCACTGGTAGCTTTGGACGGATCAGTCCCGAGTTCACTCAGGCTTCTGCCCTTGTCTTTACTTTTCCTTCTGCCCTTCATTTTGTTTCTGGAATTTCTGATGGACGACACGCAGGGTGGTGAAAAAATTCCCCAAAAAGTGAATGAGGAACGGGAGGATGCACATGGCGACCTATACAAAAACATCAATGTCATTAGGTCTATAAATGCATACAAGAAAACTGTTTCAGGACAGCACGATGGATGCTTTTGGATGATCTTTTGAATAATTGTCCATCTTCTCTCTTCAGGCCTGGAGTTACAGAGTTCTTTAAAACATTCTTAAACAAATAGATCATTCTTTACTACTGTTTAAGTGGCTTATCTAGCATGTCATATGAAGATTTTCATCTAACTCTCATGTGCTCCGTTATTGTCGTTATGTATTCATATTGATAAATGGGACAATAAACCACTTATTGTTTGAATGATGAATGTAGTTTTTTTTTCTTATTTGCAAAGAGAAAAGGACAGCTGAGTAATTCATTTGAAACCCTAAATGTTCAATATTTATGTAAAAAAGTATTAACAACCCCAGTGTTAATGTCAAGCAATACAATTATTGCTGCCATTCTGAACTATGTGAAATAAGTAAGGACATCATTTTGTAGGGCAAGAGAAGTCACGTTCTACTGATGAATCTAAATATATTTATGTATTGATTGGTGATAGAGCCCTTTAATGGGTTAATCAGCAAGCGCAGTGGTTTGTATTTATGCATTTGTGACATTCCTAGTAATATTTTCTCTTACCTTGTGAGACTACAATATCCCTCAATTGTGTTTGTCTATGTTAGCAAGTATATCAAATGCAGAGTAACTGCAAATGGTATGCAACCACAAAACTACAGTGTAACGTACAATCCAAAAAGGAACGCATGCACCTGAAGATGATAAATGGTGTGTCCTGTGGGTGTGGGGAAAACGACACACTGTAATTATTACTCCTGATAATTGTGAAGCAATCTGACTCTCTTACCTGCCACTCCTTGCACTCTGGGAGCCGGGCCAGCTGGAAGAGTGTGATGGCATTGTATAGCTGCCAGAACTGTAAGAGAAGCATAGAACAGGGTCTTCAAGACATATAGACTAAGGAAGATTTTACCAATATTAACAGGGATTAAAAATGTTTAGGTGTCATGAAATGAGACCAGGGTTTTACAATTATTTTTAGAAAATCCTTGATCCAGGATTTTCTCGTTATCCCAACTGGGATGTTCAAATGTAACCTTTAGTAAATTAAAATTCAATGTCTGACTTTTATTGAGTATATAAGTACCGTAATCAGGTGCAAGTAACTAAATATATTTGAGAAATGAAACATTCTATTGGTAGCTTTAAATCTGGAGTTTGCTATCGCCCCCTTGTGGTATAAACAGACAATGATTAAATCTATTCAGACAAATGAGCTGGAACTTGACTGTCTAACTAGACCGTGAGAAAAACCAAACAGAAAAAAAGCTTCTATGTTAGTCACAAGGTGTTCCTGTGCATACAAGAGTTACTCACTGGGTTCTTTTCAGATCTAGTGTAAAACTTACAACAACACAAAAGGGGAAGTCCTTGACTTGGCAGGAAGAGCAATGAGTTCATAAATAATAGCACACATATTAATAAGCATTATTATCATGTGCATGGAGTAAAGGCAGCCACCATATCTATGCTACAAACAATTACATACAATTAAAACATTTGCTCGCTTTATTTTTGGACGGTCCAAACAGTATGGCCTCTGTCCAGACGGTAAGCTATTATAACGCAAGTCCTGTCTGAGGTCAAGTCACTGCACATATTTTGGTACAAAGCCTTCAGCATAGTGTATTACATGGGTGAAGCACAACACGATGCTATGCATGATGCCACTGCATCATTGTGTCCCAACAAATGTTGGTCTTTATGCATGCAGTGTGATGTTTAGTCTGGTAAAAGACAACAGCGGCTAATTTTGCAGCAGAAAATATAACAAATGCACCTCCTTATGTAGAAGCTTCACGAAAGAATCCTTCACTCATCACAAAAAGCTACAATAACTGCAACATCTCACAAGCTAAGGTCTGAGAAATCCCATCTGAGCAGTAGGGCATTCATGGTGAAGTTAGTGATCGGATGCTTTTTGTGCAGGCATGCATCAAACTGAATTAAGCACTTCACCACCCTGAAGGAATTGACACACTCTCAGATATTAAAGGACTGGTGTGCAAACAAATAAGCCATCATTTACAGCACAACATTGTAGCTTTGTATACATCTGTTATTCTTACCTGACCAAAGAATAGGAATGGCAATAGAAAGGTCAAACCTCTCCACATCCAGGACTGGAACCCCTCTACAAAGAGACAACTGTATGTCAGTTCATTCATTACATGTTCTAATCGATCTTATGTAAAGCATCTTAAATGACTTGCTGCTTGGGGTTTCAGAATATATTACGCCTGTAAAAGGGAGTCCAACAAAACATTATGTAGACCATTTCCTTTAAAGTCTCCCCACTCCTCTTTGCAGAAAAAAAAACTGTTGAAATGTGTTCTTTGGAGGAATGAATGAAGCTTCACAATCTGGAAGTCAGATGGGCGAATCTGAGTTTGGTGAATGCCAGGAGAACAATATCTACTGGGATGCATAGTGGAGGAAGGACAATGGCCTGGGGCTGTTAATGCGACATCATTAAATACATTTTAGAGAATTGTATGCTTCCAACTTTGTGGCACAAAAGTTCCTTTCCTGTTCCACCATGACTGTGCCCCTGTGCACAAAGTAAAGTCCATAAATACAGTTTGGTGGTGAGGAACTCAAATGGCCTGCACAGAGACCTGACCTTAACTCCACTGAACACCTTTGGAATTAATTGGAACACCAATTGCAAGCAAGGCCTTCTTCTTCATTATCAATGCCTCAACACACAAATGCTCTTTTGGCAGGACAAATTACCACAGACAATGCAAAACCTTGTGGAAAGCCTTTCCAGAAAAAAGTGTTGTAGCTACAAAGGGGATGTTCAACAAGCTTATATAGGTCTGGTGTCCACATACTTTTGGTTATATAGTGTAAATGTTGTTACATAAGAATAGTATACATGATTGTATTGTGATTACTGATATATATTTATATATCCTAATAAGAATAAGTAAAAAGTAATTCAAAAAGGGCATAATAGATGGGCCATTTCGCCCATAGCTGTCTTAGCACCTGCCTCTCACCTGCTGTGGTTAATCTTGTGCAAAATCAAGCAAGGTCCAGTATGACATAACACTGCGTCATGGTAGGACCATCATGTGCCCTTACAATACAATAGCATTTACCACTGTAATTGCTGCTACAAACAATATTATAATGAAATACAAATTAGGATCAAAGTTTTCAGATAACCGCCTTCCATATATGGTTTAAGCACTTGGCTAGGCTTGCCACACGTTTGAATGTATATAAAAGTTACTGCCCTTTGTCACAGAAAGTATGTATTTTATATCCTATTCTTCAACAAGAACAAAGTAATAACAACAATAACAGGCAAACCTAAATGACTTCCAATGTTAAGCTGCTTACAACAGGAGTAGGTAGCCCCCGCGAGTCTTCACTAGCCTCTACTGTGGAAGTTGCCTTTCATCACCACATCAGCATAATGATAAAAAAAAAGTATCGTTTTTTACTTACCCACTGTCAAGTCCATATTGTGCCTTTCTCCAAGAGCGCGGAGTCTATACAGACAGCCACTTTGGTAGTAATACTGCAGGAACTGGACAAAACCTAAAGTATGCAGCATAAATATTTAACTGGTTAACACTAAAACACGTATCAAAATATGGAATATTTATCCCATCAAACAGAAATGTAAAATATATAAATATTTGGTGGTGTTGAGTAAGACAAATATAAAAGGAAGGTGTTGATGTCCATGGGGTAAAATGCAAAAGTCCAGCTTTACAAAAATAGCAATAGATACATGGTAGAGCCTTTAGATATCTGGGAAAAGGAAGGAGAGGCAATCCCTTGTTGCTGAAGATTGCTAGATTGGTTCAGCCACCCCGTTCTTATATGTAATCAAAATGTATTAATAAATAAAATCAAAGAAACAAGGGATAAATAACTTACTTTGGTACATGGAGAAAGAGAGATATTGGTTTCTGAACATCTGGTACATTAACCCATCTGGCCTGAAACACAATGTATATTACAGTTATTTTTTTAAGATTGTTTTTATTACTGATCTATGTAGGATCAATAATGTAGGAATATTTCCTGTTCAGCACTCTGATTCCCTTTTGTTGGCTGAATATGGGGATTCCTAGTCTTTATAATAAAAAGAGTTCCAGAGATTGTGTGAAATCAGGACAGGGACAAGCAAGTTCCTCTGCAAGAGTAATAAAAAAAACAAAACCAGATGTCTCAAACTGGGCCAGATGGAGAACCAACTATATTCAGTGTCAACTCACCAGGTTAGCATGACTCCAGAGAGGAACGTAGAGATATAATGATTCAGAACCCACCAGCCCTTAATTCTAGGAGAAAAAAAAGATAAAACCAGAATTACTTAACTATATACTAAAGATATCTACTGTAATTGGGTTTGGGCAAACAATAATGAAACATAATAGGAATAGACCATTTAATGAAAGAAAAACAACAATAAGCCATGGAGGGAAGGTATCTAGCCATTACCAGCTAAAGCCAGTAATCATAAATATGCAAAAGAAATACAACATACAGCCAGAGGCAGGATGCGACATGTTTGGTGGTGGCGAGGCAAGAGTCAGTAAGAGTCCCGTAAGCCCCAATGACACTAACTCTTGAGTTCATGTATGGGCACTCTGCCTCCTCTTTGCACAGCTAAATGTAAAGGATGGTTCTTTAAAACCAAGCCATTAAAACTAAGGTGGTCCAAAACATCAATAATATGGTATCATGCTAATATGCTATATATATGTAAATTTGTTATAATTCCTTATAACAAATTCTACTCATAATGTTTTGTATACCCTTGTACTACCCAAATTGCTAAATGTTCTTACGCACATAGTTGTAAGTTTGGTTTTCTTGTTTCATAACAAAATACATTTGAACTGAAAAACATTTCTAACCTGGATCCATTGTTGATTAAAATGCTTTCCCGAATTGTTAGGGTACAGTAATACCAAACAAGTAGAAAGTTGAACACAGCGTCCGTTACCCTGAAAGACAAATGAACTTAGTGTATTAAAGTGATCAAATCATGCTCTTTAGCAATGAATTGCTCTTCTGACAATCAAGCATCTTTCACCTACATATCATTAAATGTATCAGTCAAAAGCACCTATGATTTATGAATTTAACAACATGGTTTGTGTAGCATTGTGTTCAACTACATTCTTCCATGTTCTAGATTTATCTTCTTTCTCCTCATTGCTTCCTCTAATGATGGAAATAAAAAGCTTTACCCAAAGGACCTAACCACATCCAGAGTTTGCCGAAAAGTTATGGTTTCAACTATTTATTATGAATAGCAGATTTCATGGCTGAGCTGGCCCCGCATAATGCAAAATTCAAAGAGTAAGGCGACTCTCACTCATTTATCCATGCATTATACAGAGCCTAAAATAGCTCTTCTGTTAACAGAAGCCCCAAAAGATCTCTGAAACAGAGAATTTGATGGCAGATGAGAACTATGTGTCTGCCTGTTCATTCCTGCTGTAAAGACTCAAACCTTAATCGGTCCTTAGTCTTATCTTAGATTCAGGATAGCAATATACCTATTCCATACACAACTCTTGTCAACTCTAAAGATATAAAGATGGGAAATAAAAAAATATCTGACAGTAAAAAGTAAAAAAACAGTAAAATACCTAGCAATGAGTAACCAACAATTAAAAGTAATTATCATTAAAATGACACTATATAGATTGCATTATATGAACACAAGCTGTAACTAGGGCCCTTGGTGCGAGTTTAAAGGTCCTGCCCTGCGTTGACCTCATATGTGCTTCGGGAAGCAGAAGGGGGTGCAGGGGCATTGATGCCAGGCAGCTCAAATCCATTAAAGCACAGATTGTTTATTAACTGGGTCCACAGTGTGTTGATAATACAGATTTTTTATGTTAAGCTAAACAGTATTACATACAGCATGTTCATTAACTGGAGTAACTGTAAAAGGCAAATTATAGCTTTACTTTAAAAAAAACTTTTATATCTTCTTGGCCCAGTTTCAGGTCATCTACAGAACCCACACACCATACCGATTGAATATGTCTTATCTTGCCATTTACATATGGAATGTGCTCACCTCGAATTCAGAATGAAGCGACAGATAAAGGACAGCACCATTAGAATCATAGTGAGATACAACTTGAACTTCTCATACTCATCCTTGTATGCAAACCTGCCAAAGAAAAAGACACCAGCTGGGTTCAGCACCTCCTTACTGTGCTTCATTAAATCAAAGCAGACTTACAAATATTAATATTTATATAATATAATGTACAGATAAGCAAAAAAAAAATAAAAACACATTGTGGCCGGGCTTTCTTTGTGGTGAAATAAGAGACCAAATATGTTAGCTATCACGGCGGTAACTATTGTAAGTTTTTTGCTCTGTCTACATCCTTCTACTGTGTCTCTATGGACAATATGATCTAATTCAAGAACACCTTACACAGCTAGTCTACATATTTTCTACAGAATCATTCAAGGCATTGCAATTTGGATCCACTATGCTTTATATCGAAGACGGGATCTTGATTCTCACAAAATCCGGAATGTATAAAAACTGTATTTTTATGTGTTTGTACTTGAACGTTAGTATCAGGATTTGCATTGTGCAAATATACCCGTGATCAGTTAACCGAGTACCATTACAGACCTGTGTGAAGCATTCAAATGTGTAGGGTATTAACAGTGAAAGTGGTAGGAGGTGTATCATATGGCAAAGCAAGGGGAATCATTGAATAAGAAGCCACATTACTTAGCCTGCTTGCTCAGGAGAGTCACGTTCACATTGCCCAATACAAGACTCAAGTATAATCTGAAATGAAGGCAGAGAGGTTTGTTAAAATCGTGCAGTTATATTTTGTCCATATAGTTTAATAGATATTAACAAGAAGTAGATTAATAAAAAGGATGAAAAGTCTTACACTGTTTACCAGAGATCGAGAACAGTTTCCGTGGAATGACGTAGATGCTGCTTCATGAGCAGGATTCTTTTTGAGGCTTGGTGATTGTTTCAAAATCACAGCAAAAGCAAACATTTTAGCCTTGGTACATTCAAGATGTTTAGATGTTATACTTGTTTAAGTTTAAAAAATAAAAAAGTGTCTTTAGGTGAGCCTTTTTTTGAACAAAGATCACTATGATCCATTTTCCTTCATTGGTGTCCCCAGTATGGGCGCAGAAACATACCACAGGACTCCACAGCAATACAACTAAGAACGTATGTAAAAAAAACTGTAGGGGACATAGCTATCACTAAATCATGAAAATCACCTAAAAGATCTCAGTAAGGTTTGACTGCATGAACATGCAGCCAGCATCCCACAAACAAGTGAAAAACCAAATCAGCTGAAGCCAGAATGGAGGAACATGCATAATGCTTGTATAATGTATATAACATATTTCTTCACAATTTTATATTTGGCCCAATGTTAGAAAATCCCTCCATGTTACTTGCAGCCATGTGGGAACCACAGCCCTTCTAGAGATTCCACCCTGAAGTGCCATCAAGAAGCCCTTTCTGAAGCTTCTGACGCTCTTCACACAATAGATGCATAAGAGCTCCTTACCCATTCTTTTTGGGAAGGAAAGATTCCATCTCAAAGAATGTTTTTTCTCGACTCTTCATATGATCAAAGATCTCCTTAACTTGGTAGTCGTCTTTTTCTTCTGTGGCTTTACACCTATGTAAGAATGAAACATTTTAGAAGACAAATATTACTTAAACTTCCGAATCTACCTCTCTTGCTTATATTTCAAGTGGAATCTTCAAGTTAGCAGAAAGACAAATCATTTAAGCAAGTAGGTATATAATTAAGACCTCACAAAACACTCTGACTACTTCAGGCAACATGTGTTTAGATTCCTTGGCCGATATTACATGTGAAGTACAAGAAGGGTGCATCTTAATGTGGCCACGTGAAGAGGGCAAATCTTGATGGTAGCTCTACCCATTGTTTGCCACCATTCCACCATATACCCATGTCTCATGTCCAATCCACCCTCTTCTACTAAAGCCTTAATTTAGTTTTTGTTTGTTACGGCCTTAGGGCGCACCAACAGTCTGTTTACTTAGAAGAAGCTGGGGTAAATTTGGTCCCAAATACACATGACAACAGCAAGTAAAATATAGTAAATCCCATTTTATAAAACAAAACAAAAATAATAATAAAAAAAAATCAGGTTGCCTACTTTTTTAGTTCTGTTGATAGCTCTTTTAGTTTCTTCTTCTGTCGGGAAATAGAGTTAGAGCATCGACTCTGGAGCTTGGTTAGTTCCTCCAACTTCTGCTTATATAAGCGATGAGACTCCTGACAATCAGAGACATGTTGTACATTAGGACCAGGACTGAACAGCAAAAAACACAATTACCGTATTTGCTTAATTATAAGACGACCCCCCAAAATTTAAATATTAAATTTAGGAAAAAAAAGAAAAAGTCAGAATATAAGACTACCTTTTAAGAAAAGTTTTACTAGTAAATATTAATTCACGTATAAAACTATTTTTTCATATTTAATAAAAACTATTATTGAGAAAAAGGATTTTTTTGTTTTTATTTCCTTTTATTTGCCACCTCTGCTGCTGCTGGCCAGTACTTCCGCCAGAGAAAGTGCCCACAGCAGCGGAGGTTCTCTGCGCGCACCGCACAGACGTCCACCGGCTGCCAGAGAGGAGGATCCAGGTCCCCTCCAGCGCTGAGGGGGATCTGGATCTTAGTCTTATAATCCAACCTCAAAATGAGATCTGACTATAAAACGACCTTGAATATGAGGGATATTTGCTCTTAAAACACCTTGTCTTATAATTGAGCAAATAGGGTATACATATATATTACATGTATTATACAGAAATCTTGCTTTCTTAGAAAGCCTGAACATCTGTATCTATCATTTGTGATACCCAGGCAACAAAAAATGCTTAGATAACAGCAGATTGTACATATGCACATACACAATGACAATCCTGATGAGGCATGAAAAAAAAAAGATACAGAGAATTTCCATTTCTTAAAATTATACATCACTCACATACAGTACTGTGCAAAAGTATTAGACAGGTGTGAAAAAATGCTGAATAGTTAGAGTGTGGTCAGAAATAGACATGTTAATAGTTTATTTTAATCATCTAACAAAATGAAGAAAAATCTAAATCAAATCAATATTTGGTGTGACCAGCATTTGCCAATGGCCCATGTTAAATTTAATTGAACCTTACAGACTTTTACTTAATACATTATACACACACACACACAACCATGGCTGGATTAAACAAGGAATACATGGCTCAATTGGCGAGTTGCCATCCTGTAGTTTAGCAATTGATTTGTAGTAGCCTGAGCCGCTCCACCGCTGTCATAAACCGTGTCGCCTGTGAGCTCTGGCTTAGCCCAAGTATCCATCAACACCCAACCAGGAAGGGTGGAAAGGCTTAAGGTCACAGAACTGTTTGGCTGCACCATTTTCTTCCCTTCCTTTAATGTCCTTCTATGTTATATGGGCTTGAGTGTCCAGCGAGCAGGAGCCTGTACCCGGTCAGTGAGAGGACTGTAGCCCGCACAACAAAGAAGTGGATTGAAGTACGATAGCTGCTGGTAACTCTAGGTCAACTGAGTGGAGCTTAAGGGCCTCATTTTTCCCACCCCTGTGTTGTGGGGTAAAATGATGTGGTGGCCTACCTTTTGTCAGTTATACTGATATGAAATGGACAGTCTTGACCAGGAGTTAGCCTGCCATATGCCAACAGCGTGTCTAAGTTTACAACAAACTGGCACATAATTAGCTGCACATGTGCAGTGACCATTGAAACATGGTTTGCACATGTGTAGTGACCAAGCCTTGGATTAGCTGAGATATAATGTGATGCTAATGGATAATAAGAACAGGGTGCGACATCATGAAGGAATGTAGACGACTCTGCAATAAACTGTGTTTTATTTGTATTGATGTGGAAAAATAGCTTGATGCATGGACAAAATGACCCTTTTTGTATAAGTGCTTCTGGGCCCTAAGGGTTTGGGAGCTTGTCCTGGTACTTTCATGTTCTGGGAAATCACTGGTCTTCCTCTAACAGGCCCAAAATTAAAGTAGCGTGAGGTCTGTTTATTCAGACCTCATCTTCACTGCTCCCTAAAACTGTAGGCCGGCAACTGATGTGGAGTGCCGGGATATGACATAAGCATGGAAGCGCCACGCACGGCGAGGAAGCGCTGAAGCAGAGATATGAAGAAATAGAAGAGGTGGGGCAAAGGGAGAAAGGTAACAGACGAGGAGAAAGGGGTGGGGATATTCATACTAAGCACTGAAGTTCAAAGAGGCAATTCCCAGGTGGCTAGCCCCTATATTACAAAAGTACACCTCTACTGGGCTCCGGTAATCAAATAATAACAGTGCACTATACAACTATAGCTGCGACGCTCAGACTTCAAATATGTGGCTTCATGCCATCCCAGCTGTGACCCGACTGCCCTTGGTGAAGACGTGCTGGGAGGGCTCACAGCTAATAGGTTATGTTGTGTAATTGGGGCTAAGGTGCACTAGTGACAAAGATAAATGTCCTGCCGTACAAAAGACCTTTGACTTCTTAACACAGTTCGTTATTAGAGAAACACTATATAGCCACGATGTTGGAATAGATTTTCCCCATCTCTGTTGCTGTGAAAAGTTCCACCTCTCAACGAATATGTATGTCTGATACTTTTGACTATTATCACAAGCAAGCATGGTCTATGATTGACTAGTAGTGACCTGTTTCATGTCTTCAACTCTGTGTATACTATAACGGCCAGACTATCACTCTTTGAAAGATCATAGTTTTACATTTGATCGAAGGATGGAGACACAGCAAGCCGTAGTTATAACCTAATAAGAATTTATTTCCTTACAGAATAAACTAAATCTCCCTTATTCTGACTACTTTACTTAAGAATGAAAAGTTTTCCTTCATGGAACTTGGTCATAGATTTGCCAGCTTTGGATATTCTTTTTGATACCCACAACAAATCTAATCTTATACATCTATTAATAAGTGGGAAGCTGATCTAAAACGGAGTCTTCCCTATTGAAATATTATATAGAGTCTGGAACAATATGCCGACGATGCTTTAGAATCGAGGGCTCTCTCTTCCATCTTAACCTTCCATTTGTAAAAACTAACAAATAAATATTCTTGCTATCTTGCTAATATATTACTAGCAGTCAGGATCTGTCTAGCTATATATAGACAGATTGGAATTCTTGGATTGAAATCAGAACTCAAATTCCCAATCAATATACCTATGAAAGGTTTTTCTATATTTACAATGCAAGATATCTGGCCCCCATTGGGGAAAATCAGTTCAAACAGGCTTATAAAGCCCTACGTGAGTTATGAAATATTATATTTTGTTTGACCACCTATATATAATCCTAACATCTCTATAGCTTTCTGCAAGGCTAGCTGCATATTTGCTCGTTGGGATACTGGTCAATCCTGACCTCATCCATTATAGAAGAACGCACTGGAAGCACACATCCAGATAACCAGCATTGCCTCCTGCATGTTTGGAGGAAGCCAATAGAAGAGTAAAGCAATGCTCATTTTAATGAAAGACGGGGATTGGTTAAGAAAACATACTTTACTTTTATATACGGTCTACAAGTGGGAGCTATTTTCTTACAAAAACAAATTACTTGCAGAATATTAAGATAAATGAAGACAAAATAGCCATATCAGTCTAGAGAAAATGGAGTCCTTATTTGAAGTTGATACTTTTTTGGGGGCAAAAGCATTCATGATCTCACAGGTCTCTACTTTAGAAGCTGATGAAAACTCTGGAGTCCTTAATGTTTTAATCTTAGGCCAACAAAAAGTTATGAACATCATCTAAAGCCTCCAGTATAATAAGACACATAATCAGTCCAAGCTAGGGTGACCATGTGTCCTGTAACATTTCCTAAATCAACTGTGCCATGTCTGGTCAATGCTGTTCCAGGGAATCCAGGACCATGTCATGCCATGAAATTAAAGTCGTGCAGGTTGCCCTCTGCACCTAGTGATGGGAAGAGGAGGCAGAATAACACTGGCATCAATAAACATTAGAAGATACTGTGAGCTTGAAGAGCAAGCGAAACCCTTCCCTAATGTTGGGGAAACTCAACAAATTAACTCCAGTGAATGGTATGTTCAGTCAGCTTGGATGCTTGGGAGCTCCCAGTTTAATGCTTTTGGAGCTGGAGCTGGCAGCTTCATACATAGTCTTCATTCAATTGAACAACATAGACTTCCCACTTTTAAAACATTTAATAGTCTATGAAAAATATTATTTTGCAGTGACTTGCTAATAATGGTGGCAACCAAATGGTTGGAACAGCAGCCTTTATTTCTGCCAATTCAGATCCGAACCTTGATATACCAATGAGAATTGGGACATTCAAATATCATGACTAAAATATGAATGAATTGGCTCTGGATTGTGTCACCCAGAGTATATGTCCATTCATCCTACATCTATCCCAGGCAAGCCCATGGGTTTTTATATTATGATATGGCTATTATTTGACTAGCGTCAACTTAACAGTCTGAAATATTTCTGAAAAATAGTCATTTTGATTAAAATGGATAGTTTGGTGTAATAAAAAAAATAGTTTAGCATTCTATTATTACTTTTCCAGTCATTCTAATTAATAATGGTGATCGCTAGGAGACTAATTCATTGCCTTCCTTTTTAAAGCATACAGATATTACAAACGGCTAGTCAGCAGAGGAGAAATGAACCTAGGGGTACGGAAGAAAAAGCCAAGGTGGCCTCTGGTAGCCAATTCCTAATTTCCCTGGGCACCAATCAAAAACAGCTACACAGCAAAAACACAGAAATACATATGGCCCATGAGCTGAGTTGGATGCCAAGTTACGAGTTACTCTAAATGTGGCTAATATGCCCCCCATTTGGCTACTATAAGAAAGAGTAACCAAATGTACTCTGATTCACTGTATCCTTTTATTTACATGGGCTGCACCATAAAGCAATGTGATAGGGTATATTGCACAGACATCGGCTGAACACACGTACAATGGTGGTTGTCTCTCCTCACACTCAAACAAGGTATCATTTTCACATCAGGTCACACTCCAGTTTCCATGGAGACAACCTCCGCTAACTCAGGCACTGACAGGCGCCCACATCTGATACTCGGACTGGAAGCTTCCGCCAATCATTGGATCCGGGGCGGAGTTGTTGTCAGACAACGGTAGGACACACTAATCAAGAGACTAACCTGGATCTCCTGGTAGTGTTCCTGCAAGTCGTCCCATTCCCGCAGGCATTCACGCAGCGCCGGAGAGCTCATGGCGGAGAACACGGAGGAATCCTCCGCTGTGCCCTCCACCACCAGACGGACACAGGCACTTCCTGACTACAAGGAGATGACGCCTACTCTACGATAGCCAATCAGATTCCAGAGAAGTGGGGGCTGGTGCAGTCGTGTGCAACTTAAAGGGCCGGCGATTTTTAGAGTATCTCCCTGCAGACCGGCACAGATCGGCAGCTGCATAATCTTTACCTTGTTCATGTTATTTATGCTGTATGGATAAAGGCATTTTTATATCTTATGCATAACTCCCTATCGTCCTTCTTTGGGGCCAAAAATCCTCTGCACCTCCCCTGATGTCCTCTTTTGGTTGGTATAAGTTTGCCATAATGTTCTTTAGCCCTAAAAGTCACAGTTATATGTATATATACCACCGAAACTATGTTTATAAATGAAATACTTTAAGTAAAGCCATATTATTCATCAATTACATAAATAGCCCAATAATAATAATGTATGCCTCTAGCTATACAACCTAGCACCCTACTTGCTTTTTCCAATGCTTGGTTGCATTGCCTGCTTTCCTTTCAGTCCTCACATGACTGTACTGGCTATATTACACACCTGGCAAATGCCCAGTGGTCCACTGGCCAACAGGGCCAAACAGTAAAGCGGATCGGGTGCAGCACTATGTGGCCACTGGCTGTATTTGTTTGGCAGCATGCTACATGATCCAGTTATATTTGTGTATACAATGTGCTAATTTCTGATCAGACCCCTATGCTCGAAGGGCTCGCTTTACTGATCTTATTGGTTAACATTCACCTGTATGTTACCTCACAGTTGACGTGTTGGAAAGGTTATCGCTTACTGTTCACAATTAGATTGATCACTCATTAACATGTTTCATAAACCTGTGTTTTTGCAATAGCTAAAACTTATCTTTATTGTATTTGTATATAGATTAGTCATTGTATGTTAGTTGGCTGGTTATTGCTTTTTGTAGTTATAAGGTTAGCTTTCAGTAGGACTAATATTTACCTACTGATTTAAATACGGGGTCATTCAATGTATTCTTGGGGGCAGAAGCTCACTGGGGTTGGCCCTTCATAATGTAAAGTGTAATTGGTGACATGAAACCTGAAATTTCCAGCCAATGTCCTCTTTAGTAAATAAACCTCTCTGCAGAGCTTCTTGGTCCTTATGTTTTCCATGATACGGCATACAAGCTTGTTGAGTAGGCCTATATATGCCTAGGGTTTAATCCTTAACCTGACTTCTTGGGTTTCTATTTGGTACATGTGAAAAATTTCCAATGCCCTGAAAGTGGATCTACTCACCAAGTTAAAACCTTAGCGAAGTTAACCTTTCTGAAACAGAGTGCTCTAGCTGGTCCCATAAAATATTCCAAAGTGTCCCTTACTTGGATATTGGATGGAAAATACTCTATTTGTGGTCACCAACTCCAGTAATGCATAATTTCCAGTAGGCTCTTCTACAAATTACCTTTCAATATGCTCAACACTCTATTGTTGTTAAAGTAGATTTAATTTCTCCAATCAACTTCAGTATGATTAAAGCCCCCCCAAAACAATTTTGTCTAATTGTGCAGGCTTTTTTGTTTGCATTAGTTGCAAATTTATAGGAAATGCCCTCAATATTATGATAGTATAATGATTCATTCTACCTCTACTGACAATTTCCACCCCAAGGATTTCACGGTTTCACTACTCCCTTCAAAAATAGCATCCCTAAAGGGATTAAGGCTAGTTTTATACTAAAAAGACACCACCGCCTCTTTTATTTGTCCTACATCTCCTAAAATCTTGTTTTGTTTACAGCTAAAACTCCATTTCCTGTGTTTTTCCAGTTAAACGTCTTACGTTTGCAAACATGCACTGACACTGACACTGCTCAAAAACACCCATTCTAATCCCAGCAACCACCCCCAAGTACAATAATAACCAGCCAAAATTTTCCCTTGTACAATTAACTTTTTATTTTTAAATATTTTTGAGTTCAAATGGGATTTTTTGGCCTGCTCTTTATTATTAATAGAGAGAAGTGCAACCTGACGGGAGATCCTCATGGGGTCTTTGTAGACCCTATGTAACAAGACATCATCATGGTGACATTACTGAGGTCCTTATAAATAATTATTTTAATATATATTTTTTACACCAAGCATGGTTGCATTGAATCTATCGGCACCTAAAAATCTCTTCCTGTTAATAAACTATGGGTCCAGTGAGCATTAGTCTGAAAATCATGTTGTAATTGAACAACATCTGGAGATCCACCACTGGGTTCGCTTGCATTTTCATGCCATAGAAACACATATCTTCATAAGATGACAAAAAAACAGTAAGAGCAGCTCAAGACAATCACTTTATATCAACAAAGTAAATCAAAGTAAGCACATTGTCAGCGCTTTATGTTCTGTGTGGTTATTGATTTATTTTTGCTACTTGCTATTGACTTAAAAATGAGCTTGTGTCCAATGTGTTGCGGGGTCACCCATTATTCCCAATATCTCCAGTAACAGAGAAAGCTATCCTCATTAAACGTTATAGGGATACATACTGCTCTAGCTAGAACATCAGAGATCAAAATTTCGGGTCAGATATGTCTGTCGCTGCCTGTCCTAGAATAGTTTTTTCCCACTCCAGCAGTTGTTCCACAAAGCCTCTGTTTGGCCTCATGTTGGCTTTGCATTTCAGGACATGTGCCCAGGCCTCCTGAAAAAAGAACCAACAAAACCATGGCAGACCATGGTAAATGTGACTTGTTTAAATACAGTTAAAGCACATCTTTTTATTGCACCCTAACAAGAAATAATATCTGCTTGAGTATCAGTGAGCAGAAAAATTGAATTCCCTCTGTGACTGGGGTCACCCAAAAGCATACTACCCATATTTATGTTACAGTGCTCATCAATGCAATTAAAATTACAATACTGAGATCACTACGAGGGGTGTTTTAAATATCATTTCCTAGCTGTATAGATGTTTCTGTGTTCTTACTGTGGACTTTCTACACTGCTGTGAACTTGGACAGGACTCTGGGCATGCATTTGGGCTGTTAAATACAGTATACACTTTTGCTCCATTAGCAAGACAGTGAGAAAGGGCACAACATGTTTCTGTTTAGCACAAAACAGGTAAATGTTACCTTTAAGGAGCACTTTTTGCAATGCATGAGATATGCAATCACCACAGCACTGCTACTACTGATCCCCAGCTTAGAGAACACCAGAACGGCACAATTTGGACCCATGTGGGCATCTAAAAAGATAGCAAACAGGAGATAACACACGTGATTTGTGGCTGCTCTTCTAGAAATATATATATATACTTGTAAGGGTGTAAGGATGGTACACCCCCTAGTACAAGCTTTGGACAACTGCTCTCTCCCAGCCTGTAGTTCTTTGAATAGATCTTCAGGAGATAGCTGATGCCAGATACTCTCTGCAGGAGGAAGTTGTCAATGTGTTGCCTTACCTATAAATGCGCACACACTTGGGAAAGACTGGAGGAGGTCTGAATCGGCGGTGTCTGTGACTGGAATATGCAGAACGTGGACATTTTCTAGAGAACTAGATGAAAAAAAATCTCACTAGCATTAGGGAAACCATTATGTGTCATAACTTTGCTAAATATATTAATCTTCATTTTCACATTGAAACGTAGAGTGTATGATTTCAGATAAAAAGTTAAGTGACCCTTTCAGCATCATTGTTTTTCTCCACCTAAAATGGAAAGAATGCAATAAGAAATGTCCACAATTGTTTTATCTATAGCATAAACCACTTTTACTGTCCATCTTTGAAAATGATTTATGTTTTTTAAGTGGACCTAGACTCCAGAACTTAATACAAAATTCTAGATGTGTTATAACAAATGGCCTATTAATACATCTCTGTTTCTGACAGCTTGAGGTGGTTATACACTTTTATAACATGGTCCTCATTATGCAATTCAGACGTTTTTGCTCTTGGGTTTTAATACTGTGCCACTGCAACCAACCTACAATTATTCCAAAGCATTAACTTAGCTCTATAATGTATTTAACAGGTTGTGAACATGTATATACCAATCAGCCATAACATTACGACCACCTGCGTCATATTGTGTAGGTCCCCTTTTTGCTGCTAGAACAGCCCCGAACCATTGAGGCATGGACTCCACTAGACCTTTGAAGGTTTGCTGTGGTATCTGCACCAAGGCGTTAGCAGCAGATCCTGTAAGTCCTGAACGTTGCAAGGTGGGGCCTCCATGGATGCATCCTGGTGCCATGCATTCTCCAGGTAAGCATCGCACATGCACCCGGCCATCCACATGATGTAAAAGAAAACGACATTCATCAGATCAGGCCACATTCTTCCGTTGCTCCATGGTCCAGTTCTGATGTTCACGTGTCCATTGTAGGCACTTTCGGCAGTGGACAGGGATCAGCATCGGCACCTTTACTGGTCTGCGCCATACACAACAAACTGTGATGCACTGTGTGTTCTGAAACGTTTCACTCTGAACCAGCATTAACTTTTTCCGCAATTTGAGCTACAGTAGCTCACCTGTTGGATTTGACCACATGGGCCAGCCTTTGCCTCCCACGTGCATCAATGAGCGTTGGCCGCCCATGACCCTGTCGCCGGTTCACCACCTGGACCTCATTGGTTGGTATGTTATGGCTTATTGGTGTATATATCTTCCATACAGTATATAGTATACAGTAGCCATTTGGGCTTATATCACAAAAGTGGGAGTTTTGCAGGTGAGTTTGTAAGGGTGCTGTGGTTATAATTCGCTGCCTTTCCATTGTGAAGTGCCAAACCTGGCAAGTGTTTTCTCTGTAGAACAGTAAGGTGTAAGGTCCACATCCTGGGGTTGGCTGTTCATAATGCATAGTGAAGTTGGTGAGTTGAAACTGCAGCTCTCCTGTAAACTCACCTGCCGATTACAGTTTTAGTGAATAAACCCCAACCTCCAGGAAAGGCCATAACATCAAAATAAGGAAATATTGTATGCTGCCTTACATTCAAAATGCTTTGTCAGGGTGTATAATATGAATCTGATAGAAAGTGATAGCGGCACTTACACATTTACTGGTTCAGGAGAAACATTAACCTGGGATTTGATCTTTAGATCCTTTAGAATGTAACGGTCACTTGCTTGTCGAATATCACCCAGGTATAACAGACTTGGCATTATTTCTATGGGGTGTGGTTTAAAATCATCTATTTCCTGCCAAAAAGGAGAGAAGACACACTTTATAAAATAAATACACAATCACTTTGCTACATGCCCTTGCCTGTAACTCTCAAAATCGTAAGCATTAAAAATAACCCAAAACCCTAAGCTTTTATTATTATTATTAAAAGAAACAAACAAAACATCTTCCTCTACTTCACATTTGGAAAGCGATGTGTTTAATATGTCAATAACCTGGGGGTACTGAATTATTCAAATATAATTTTAAAAAACTATGGGAGCCACAGAGCCCTTTCTGTGTACTCCTCCATGCCGTTATCTCATGCCAGTGCTTAAAGTATATTTTAACACCCTAGGGGGCATAAAGGCCATTTATGCCACCACCCACTGGGAAGATGGTGGGGGCTCTCTAAAGAACAATGGAACCCACTCATTTCTCTCACCTCCCTATGTTTTGTGGGATGAAACCATTGCGTTTGCAAAATGAACAAATATTTTTTGTAAAAAATCCCCTATTTGTCATCTAGTACATTTTAACCCTACCCCCCATCCTATTGGGCACATGAGGCGATGTGGGGGGTAGTATAAGTGGGCACTATATCCCCTGTTATTTTTTTATAATCCCCTACTGCATAAGGAGTGGGAAAAGGGAGGCACTTGTTGGGCCCCACTTTATTCCCGACAAGTATTTTCATGTCAAGTAGGTTAAAATCAAGTGTTAGTTAATATGAGTGCAAGCTGGCAGTAGTGAATATGCTTGATGCTGCAAACTCACATTCAAGTGTGAAGAAACTACTATGTTGTTTCATTTCAAGCAGGGCTGATTTTAATGCAGTCTGTGAACCCCTCCTTTTTCAACTAGGACTGGCATCTGCTAAAATTCTAAGTAGCTCCTGGGTTTGCTGTTTGAAATGACTTAAAAAGAAACTCCAGCCATCAAATGCATTTTATGTCAGTGGGCGGTCCCACTAACATTGCGGGAAACACCCCCATTTAAGGGGGAAATGGGTGGGGAGATGGGAGGTGAGTGTGTCAGGACCCTGCTCCTGCGACCCGGAGGGTTCAGGTGTTGACCCGGAGAAGCAGCGCTTCTCTCAGAGTTCTCCGGGCCAACTCGGGTGGGTACACAGGTATGCCAATCAGTGGCAAGAAAAGTTGAATCATGGAGGAGGAGGGATGCTGGTGCAGCAGGACTGCAAATTGTAGGTGAGGTAAATGCTTTATTTTTTTTATCTTAATTGCATTCTTTCATTAAACTTTCCCTTTATTTTTTATACACTGTGGTTTGGTCATACTGTGCTTAACTTTACCTGAGGCATCCAAAACACTTTCTGAGACCTGAAGAAGTGGTAACGGGCAGAGAAATTCTCATAGCCTCCTGCTAATACCATGACTGGGTGACGGCAGACTTCTGCCATGAGCTTGGCACATTCTATAGCTGGACCTGGTAAAGAACCAGAAACGGTAAACAATAATTTTTTTTTAAGAATGAGTATGGCTGGCTATAGCTGTCAGATGTATATGATGTCCCTAATAAAATAAAATCAAAATTACTTTAAAATAAAAGAATGGGTGCATAAATAAACAAAAGTACAAAAATATGTTTTTGGGTGGTAAAAATAAATCCATTAGCTGTTATCAGTTTACAGCATCATTTATTTAATGTATCGTGCCAGATGAGTTTATTTACAAAACCAAAACCTTGTAGGTGATTCAAAACTAGGGTGAGCAAACCTGCATCAATGAGATTCTCCATGAATTATAAAGGAACAAACCGAAAGAGCACTACTTGAATTAATATGAATTATAATAAGCGCTGCGTAAACTGTTGGCACTATATAAATATAAAAGATAATAATAATAATAATAATAATATAATTATTTAATATTAAATATCATCATTAATAAACAAGTGTATTGGTTCTCCATTAAAATAAGATACCAAAAAGCATTATATTACCTCTCTCTCTCACACACATTTCTGCTGCTCTCTGCCACCACAGTATGGATATGGCTCTGTATGTAAGGTACAGTCCATGCCTCTTTTCACTATTACACTTAATTTAACTATATATATACATATATGAACACAATGAAAAGCTTTAAAATTTCTATTACAGTTATTTAAAAAACAAAAACATCTATCTTGGCTACAGAACCGTTGATTATCGTTGCAGTCACTGTTTGTACTCCATTTATAAGAAAAGCTGTTATAAGGCTAGGTTTCCACTTGGGTTTTTGTCCGGCGTTTTTTTCTTGATGAAAAACGCCAGGAAAACTGCCAAGAAAACTGCCGCTGCATTTACCTGCGTTTTGGCGTTTTTTCTGGCGTTTTAGCCTTTCTGTGGAAATTGCTTTTTTTGACCTTAGGCAGTTTTTCCAGCCTTTACAAGTTAGAAGTTTCACCCAGCTAAAAGGGATTATGATAAATGGCAAGTATCTGCCCTCTCCTGATGTCATTTACTTGGTAGACCCTTTTGTCTCTTTTCTGTGGTTTGTAAGGCATGCTTTATTTCGAATGTCTGCTCCTCTGGGAAGATTGGCCCCAAATGATGGTGCAAATTGTTTGCTGTTGCTTTTGGCACGCAGGATCCGGTCGCGTATGTTTGTTTGTAATGGCATGTTTGTTCCAAATGGTGTAAAATTCAATATGAACCAGTCCAGGACTTTGTTTTGTGTGAAACTGTTTGTTTTCAGCCTATTTCTCGTAGGACACACAGATACTGGGTCCATCCTCTGCATTGTAACTGTGGAAAAAACGCCATAAAAAACGCCAAGGCAATAAACCCACATGGCTTTTTCATGGCGTTTTTTCTCTCCCATAGACTTCTATTGGAGAAAAACGCCAAGATTTCTTGCAAAAAACGCCAGAGTGTCAACATGCTGCAGTTTTGAAAAACTGCCACAGAGCCCAAAAAAGCAGAAAAACGCCAAAGAGGACTGAAAAAACGCCAAACAGAAAAACGCCAAGTGGAAATGGCATTTTGCGATTTCCTATTGAATTATAGCTAACATCTGGCTGCAGCCGTTTTTCACAAAAAAACGCCAGGTGGCGCTATTGGCGTTTTTATAGGCTAGATTTCCATTAGGCTAGGTTTCCACTTGGGTTTTTGTCCGGCGTTTTTTTCTTGATGAAAAACGCCAGGAAAACTGCCAAGAAAACTGCCACTGCATTTACCTGCGTTTTGGCGTTTTTTCTGCAGTTTTTTCTGGCGTTTTAGCCTTTCTGTGGAAATTGCTTTTTTTGACCTTAGGCAGTTTTTCCAGCCTTTACAAGTTAGAAGTTTCACCCAGCTAAAAGGGATTAGGATAAATGGCAAGTATCTGCCCTCTCCTGCTGTCATTTACTTGGTAGACCCTTTTGTCTCTTTTCTGTGGTTTGTAAGGCATGCTTTATTTCGAATGTCTGCTCCTCTGGGAAGATTGGCCCCAAATGATGGTGCAAATTGTTTGCTGTTGCTTTTGGCACGCAGGATCCGGTCGCGTATGTTTGTTTGTAATGGCATGTTTGTTCCAAATGGTGTAAAATTCAATATGAACCAGTCCAGGACTTTGTTTTGTGTGAAACTGTTTGTTTTCAGCCTATTTCTCGTAGGACACACAGATACTGGGTCCATCCTCTGCATTGTAACTGTGGAAAAAAGCCATAAAAAACGCCAAGGCAATAAACCCACATGGCTTTTTCATGGCGTTTTTTCTCTCCCATAGACTTCTATTGGAGAAAAAAAGCCAAGATTTCTTGCAAAAAACGCCAGAGTGTCAACATGCTGCGATTTTGAAAAACTGCCACAGAGCCCAAAAAAGCAGAAAAACGCCAAAGAGGACTGAAAAAACGCCAAACAGAAAAACGCCAAGTGGAAATGGCATTTTGCGATTTCCTATTGAATTACAGCTAACATCTGGCTGCATGCGTTTTTCACAAAAAAACGCCAGGTGGCGCTATTGGCGTTTTTATAGGCGTTTTTAGCAAAAAAAAACCCCAATGGAAACCAAGCCTTAGGCTAGGTTTCCACTTGGGTTTTTGTCCGGCGTTTTTTTCTTGATGAAAAACGCCAGGAAAACTGCCAAGAAAACTGCCGCTGCATTTACCTGCGTTTTGGCGTTTTTTCTGCAGTTTTTTCTGGCGTTTTAGCCTTTCTGTGGAAATTGCTTTTTTTGACCTTAGGCAGTTTTTCCAGCCTTTACAAGTTAGAAGTTTCACCCAGCTAAAAGGGATTAGGATAAATGGCAAGTATCTGCCCTCTCCTGATGTCATTTACTTGGTAGACCCTTTTGTCTCTTTTCTGTGGTTTGTAAGGCATGCTTTATTTCGAATGTCTGCTCCTCTGGGAAGATTGGCCCCAAATGATGGTGCAAATTGTTTGCTGTTGCTTTTGGCACGCAGGATCCGGTCGCGTATGTTTGTTTGTAATGGCATGTTTGTTCCAAATGGTGTAAAATTCAATATGAACCAGTGCAGGACTTTGTTTTGTGTGAAACTGTTTGTTTTCAGCCTATTTCTCGTAGGACACACAAATACTGGGTCCATCCTCTGCATTGTAACTGTGGAAAAAACACCATAAAAAACGCCAAGGCAATAAACCCACATGGCTTTTTCATGGCGTTTTTTCTCTCCCATAGACTTCTATTGGAGAAAAAAAGCCAAGATTTCTTGCAAAAAACGCCAGTGTCAACATGCTGCGATTTTGAAAAACTGCCACAGAGCCCAAAAAAGCAGAAAAACGCCAAAGAGGACTGAAAAAACGCCAAACAGAAAAACGCCAAGTGGAAATGGCATTTTGCGATTTCCTATTGAATTACAGCTAACATCTGGCTGCATGCGTTTTTCACAAAAAAACGCCAGGTGGCGCTATTGGCGTTTTTATAGGCGTTTTTAGCAAAAAAAAACCCCAATGGAAACCAAGCCTTAGGCTAGGTTTCCACTTGGGTTTTTGTCCGGCGTTTTTTTCTTGATGAAAAACGCCAGGAAAACTGCCAAGAAAACTGCCGCTGCATTTACCTGCGTTTTGGCGTTTTTTCTGCAGTTTTTTCTGGCGTTTTAGCCTTTCTGTGGAAATTGCTTTTTTTGACCTTAGGCAGTTTTTCCAGCCTTTACAAGTTAGAAGTTTCACCCAGCTAAAAGGGATTAGGATAAATGGCAAGTATCTGCCCTCTCCTGATGTCATTTACTTGGTAGACCCTTTTGTCTCTTTTCTGTGGTTTGTAAGGCATGCTTTATTTCGAATGTCTGCTCCTCTGGGAAGATTGGCCCCAAATGATGGTGCAAATTGTTTGCTGTTGCTTTTGGCACGCAGGATCCGGTCGCGTATGTTTGTTTGTAATGGCATGTTTGTTCCAAATGGTGTAAAATTCAATATGAACCAGTCCAGGACTTTGTTTTGTGTGAAACTGTTTGTTTTCAGCCTATTTCTCGTAGGACACACAGATACTGGGTCCATCCTCTGCATTGTAACTGTGGAAAAAACGCCATAAAAAACGCCAAGGCAATAAACCCACATGGCTTTTTCATGGCGTTTTTTCTCTCCCATAGACTTCTATTGGAGAAAAAAAGCCAAGATTTCTTGCAAAAAACGCCAGAGTGTCAACATGCTGCAGTTTTGAAAAACTGCCACAGAGCCCAAAAAAGCAGAAAAACGCCAAAGAGGACTGAAAAAACGCCAAACAGAAAAACGCCAAGTGGAAATGGCATTTTGCGATTTCCTATTGAATTACAGCTAACATCTGGCTGCATGCGTTTTTCACAAAAAAACGCCAGGTGGCGCTATTGGCGTTTTTATAGGCGTTTTTAGCTAAAAAAACCCAAGTGGAAACCTAGCCTCAAAGGGATTAGGATAAATGGCAAGTATCTGCCCTCTCCTGATGTCATTTACTTGGTAGACCCTTTTGTCTCTTTTCTGTGGTTTGTAAGGCATGCTTTATTTCGAATGTCTGCTCCTCTGGGAAGATTGGCCCCAAATGATGGTGCAAATTGTTTGCTGTTGCTTTTGGCACGCAGGATCCGGTCGCGTATGTTTGTTTGTAATGGCATGTTTGTTCCAAATGGTGTAAAATTCAATATGAACCAGTCCAGGACTTTGTTTTGTGTGAAACTGTTTGTTTTCAGCCTATTTCTCGTAGGACACACAAATACTGGGTCCATCCTCTGCATTGTAACTGTGGAAAAAACGCCATAAAAAACGCCAAGGCAATAAACCCACATGGCTTTTTCATGGCGTTTTTTCTCTCCCATAGACTTCTATTGGAGAAAAAAAGCCAAGATTTCTTGCAAAAAACGCCAGAGTGTCAACATGCTGCGGTTTTGAAAAACTGCCACAGAGCCCAAAAAAGCAGAAAAACGCCAAAGAGGACTGAAAAAACGCCAAACAGAAAAACGCCAAGTGGAAATGGCATTTTGCGATTTCCTATTGAATTACAGCTAACATCTGGCTGCATGCGTTTTTCACAAAAAAACGCCAGGTGGCGCTATTGGCGTTTTTATAGGCGTTTTTAGCAAAAAAAACCCCAATGGAAACCAAGCCTAAGGCTAGGTTTCCACTTGGGTTTTTGTCCGGCGTTTTTTTCTTGATGAAAAACGCCAGGAAAACTGCCAAGAAAACTGCCGCTGCATTTACCTGCGTTTTGGCATTTTTTCTGCAGTTTTTTCTGGCGTTTTAGCCTTTCTGTGGAAATTGCTTTTTTTGACCTTAGGCAGTTTTTCCAGCCTTTACAAGTTAGAAGTTTCACCCAGCTAAAAGGGATTAGGATAAATGGCAAGTATCTGCCCTCTCCTGATGTCATTTACTTGGTAGACCCTTTTGTCTCTTTTCTGTGGTTTGTAAGGCATGCTTTATTTCGAATGTCTGCTCCTCTGGGAAGATTGGCCCCAAATGATGGCCCCAAAAAAGCAGAAAAACGCCAAAGAGGACTAAAAAAACGCCAAACAGAAAAACGCCAAGTGGAAATGGCATTTTGCGATTTCCTATTGAATTACAGCTAACATCTGGCTGCATGCGTTTTTCACAAAAAAACGCCAGGTGGCGCTATTGGCGTTTTTATAGGCGTTTTTAGCTAAAAAAACCCAAGTGGAAACCTAGCCTAACTCTGCTTTCATGAATAGACTATGGGATCATTCTTAATGGATAGGTCACAACAAGGGTTTTAAATCACAGTTTCAAAATAAGATCTTACCTTCTCCATCCAAAGAATCAGTATGGCCATCATAAACCACACAATACTTGACACAGTCCAACTCTAGAGACTCGGGTAACAGGAAACATTCATCGTTTTCATCCTATGGTGAGCAAAAATGCCTTAATTTACATAAAACCCCACATATATGCTTTCTATATTACCCTATATTACATGTTTTTATACTATGGGCTTAAGGGGATTGGGGTAGTGATTTTTTCTACTTCTAGTAGGCTAAGGGACACTTTAAAAAAAATATATTTGTATTTATTTTATTATCCACCTTTTTTTTTTTTTTTTTCCCACTGTTTCTAGTGATCAGTAAGTAGGGTTCCATAGCTCTGCATTGCTGTTTGCAATAAGTCCAGCAGGGCTTTCCTGTCTTCAAGTGAAATTCCAGTGGGTGTCGCGTGATCAGGCATTCTTTGTATTGTATGACCATGTACCAGAGCTCGAAGAAGAGTCCAGGCTGCCAATAGATGTCCTGCGGCTGCAAGTCTGGACACACTGGTACTTTCTAATTAACTTCCTGGCACATGTTTTAAAGACGTACTGGTACGTCCTAATGGGACTGAACGGGTTAATATGGATTCTTTAGCTGAGAAAGAAAGGGCATTTTACCCTTAGGAGAAGCTGCAGTCAAAGAGCTGTAGTGCACTGACCCCTGTGTTTGTGGCTTTTATACCAACACAGTTTGCTGGTGGTGATTATAGTGCACTGGTAAGCAAGGCATGTGTATTGGGTGGAATGGATCTCGGGGTTGGTACATTCTGCAAGTGCATAGGATGGGATCTTGTGATAACTTCCACACATTTGCAAGGGACAAAATTGTTACTTTAAACGGGACACTCCTTTTATCATACGAGGCACATTTGACGGCGTAGAGTGTTCCGGAGATCTTCAGTTTACCTTTTTGGCTCTTCGGGCAGTTATAATGTGACCCTCATTGTATTCTCTCTTAGAACGTGCATCTACAGGGAAAAAAGTTGTATGCTTTCAGAAGAAGGCTATAGTAACATTGCATATCTGCATAACTTAGATTTAATATATGGTAATTGGAATTTTACAAATTCAAAACCAACATATACGTTTGTATGTATATATGCCCTGATGTATGTACAAAAAGCAATGCCTCAATATGTTGTTTTGACACTTCAGATCAGAGACAATTTAAAAAGTTAAAGGGTCAGTGACATATTGTTCAATCATCAAAAGAGGAAAAAAAGAACAAATACTTCTATAAGTAGTATATTTAATCATACTAAAAAATCATAATAAAATATTTATATATATTATACAAAATAAAATCCTCAGTTAATTGCTAAGAGGTTAGCAGTCTTAGGGATTGCCAATAACCAAAACAAACCCACAGTTTTCTGGCGGACCTATACTTTCTTCCCTATGCACTGACATGAGATCACTGCGGTGAATACATGAAATTGAGAATAGAGACCTCATAGAGACCATCTAAATTTAATAGATATATCTAAGGTTTATAAGATGATATACAATGCCCTTCAAAGAATGCAGCCAGTCTAAGATTAAAAATCTAACACATCTATGATATTCTAGCCCTATTTTTGTCATGTGCATTTTGGAGACCATTTCAGTTCCTATTATCTCCCCCTTCTTCATTATCTCTCCCCTTTCTTCTCATCTCTATCTTGTTTATTTTTATCTCTGCCCTTTCTCCTCATCTCTCCTCTTTCTCATCACCTGCCCTTTCTCTCTTATCTCTCCTCCTCGTTTTCTCTCCCCTATATCTTTCTCTTTTTTTTCTCTATTTTCTTACCATCGCTTCTCTTCCTCACTATTTATCTCACCTCTTTCTCCCCATTTTTTACCTGTGGTGGAAGTGCAAAGTCTGTTGATTGCTTCCTAAACGCTCTTTCCAGCTGTAGAGCAGCGCCATACTTGAAAGAAATGGAGTCTTTCAATATAGCACTACACTTCTCCTGGAAAGAGCGTCATGATTAATGTTCGCTTCCGTTGCTCAGGGGGTCTTGTTGTAGCAGCAACATCCAATCAGTTCCATAGGCAGTGATCTTGCACCTTTTTTTACTTTTTGTTGAGATAAAGCTTTGATCAAAATTTCAGAAGGGCTGGTGGTAGAATTAGTGCATGGAAAGTGTTCAAATGTCACCATTTGAAGTACCCTGGGGTGTATGCTTTTCAAAAATATATGGTTTGGTGGGGTAAATTGAATAGGTCGGCTTCAAAGATGTCCCAAATAGGTGGACATGGGGGCATGATGATCAGATGTGAAAATCTAAAGTGCGCATGTACCAAATGTGGCCTTTTAGCCAACAAACTCGACAAACCTATACACGGTGGTATCACTGTACTCAGGAGATGTTGCTGAACACATATAAGGGTGTTGTTAAGCAGTGACATATACAAGGAGATGTAAATTCATGGGGGTAAATTGAACTGAAGCTTTAAAGATCTCCCAAAAAGTGCATGGGTGCAGGATGACCAGATTTGAAACAAAAATGTTTTTGAAATAACAATACTCTACTTGTACTTATTGTCCTATAATTTGCAAAAAAACATAAAAACATTAAGTATTTCTAAACTAATGACAGATATGAATCTATGTAGCAGTTTGTTTTATTAGTTTTGTAGATGAGTAAAAAACGTCAAGTTTTTCTTTCATTTTCACCATATTTTATTTTTATAGTAAATTAGATGATATCATGATACCAAAAAATGGTATCTAAATAAATCCCTGAAAACCCTGAAACCCCCCCACCCCAATATATAATTTGTGTGAGTACAGTAAATGAAAAAGAAGAAAATTACAGCTAAGCGCAAATAAAGCAGAAATGTTTAAAAAAGCAAACAGCCGTTGTCATGAAGGATACAAAACTTAAAAACCAGTTAAGAAAAAACACTCACCTAAAAGACAGAGATAGTTAGGTTCAGCCAAGCGTGAGATCTTTGTTGCTTGATTCAAGATGTTATATAATTCTGTTTCACTGCACAAGGCTAGTCCACTCATTTTACTGAAAGAAATATGTATCACGCAAACAAAAGAATATCATGCAGTGCTTCATAAAGGTAAACAGCCTGGATATAGACACATCCATTGTTTGTGTATGTCTTTTTCTTCTTTTTTTTTTTGAAACAGGTAATTCCTAACAGTCTTAGCACATTGGCTGCTTTTAAAATAATGATATGTAAGAAAATAATGATGTTGTAGATCTGCAACAGACAAATACATCCCAATTCAACAGACAACAAATACACCACGATGAATTAAACTGTTTGTCTTAGTGAATGTAGAGATTTATGAAAACACCCAGTACACCTGCACTTAACGATCTCACTTTTGTATTCTATGGAAATGATGCCATTTTACAAGGAAGGGTATTTATAAATATGTCCAGCGTTTTATTTTTAAATATAAAAATGTAGTGCATCTCTGCATCGTCTCAACGTCCCGTTGTCTTTTGCAAATCACTCTGTGTGGCCCCTGATTTTAGCGAGAATTGTTATTAGTCTTCTCGCCCCCCGGTCTCTGCAGCAGACTTGCTTACTTACCTGGAGATGTCGCCAAGGACGCCTTCGTGGTAACTATCTGTGACGTCAAGGAACTGCACACGCCATCGTTTCAGAGTTCTAGACACAAGAGATTTACACGTCTACATTGACATTTCGAATGGGCAAATATCGTACATGGAGCCCACGTCTTTTGTCTCCGTAAACATGGCCGCCTAGATGGAACTACGGACAAAGATTTGGCGACAGTTTTTAATCGTAACGGCAGCTGGTGTTTCTCTAATGTTTAGAACAGCGTTTCCCGTTCGTAACCACATTCACCACGGAGCTGTACCGCTGCTATATCGCTTTTGATTTTAGGATATTCGATACCTGCGGGTTCAGTGTAAATGCTAGGTTTCAGTCTATTTTTTTCAGAAAATCTAGCGAATTGATTTACTAAATCATAGGTTGGTCATTGAGCTAAAACCATTTATTGATGCTCTATTTTTAATATTTTAATATATGCATCACTGAGTGGGATACCTGTTGTCTTTAGCAAGGAATTGGGTCTGCAGCTGAAATCTGAAGGTCCAAATCCAGATATTTGGCAGCAGTCAGCAGACACATGAGTGATAGGATTTTTTTTATAAGCGTAGCTGGGAATAAATAGTGAAGAACTAATCCCAAATCCACAGTACTAATGCCCCTTCCTTTAGCACAGCGGTATTTGATGGGTATGAGAGCACAATAATGTCAAAATAAACTACAGATTGTGTATCGGTTAAATAGTAGATATAAAATATTATTTCATGTTTTATATAGTACCATCATATTCCATAGCGCTGTACAATGGTTAGATTGGATAATACACACTATACAGGGATTTAGGCCCATAGTTCCCAAGTTAACCTGTTTAGGATCACATCCATTGTTTCAAACACCAGGATCCGCAACCCATGCCATGATGCAGTAAACGTGATAAAACAGGCCAGTACCAAAGAGTGACATCATGCCAGGAAAGAGGAACAGATTGATTGGGGTCCCAAAAAGCGACTGTCCCTCTCTAGTAGGAGGTGTGGATCTAAATCCCTGTTCTGTGTCCTTTAACATGTATAAGGACATACATGTACATGTATGTAAGCAGCAAACATATGTTTACAAAATCAAATATAAATAAACATCTAAATGTTACATAAACATATCACAAAACCATATCCAGCCATGCCTCTAACTACACTGCCAAGAATTCCTGGGGGTATCTGGAGTTAGGACTTTCTAAATCCACCTTCCGACTATATTTACTCCAACCAGCCATAATATTACAATTATATATATATATAACAATACAATAATAATAATAAATGTATAGATATATATTACAATGCAATATATATATATATTTATATATATATATATATATTACAATAATACACATTACAATATAATAATTATATATATATATATATATAAATATATATACGGTATATATCTATATATATATTACAATAATGAAATGTATTTTTTTTTATTTTCCTCTACATGTGAAAACGAGTATTTTAGGGACATACATTTTATGGATAAAAATATTTCACCTGCTTTGATATTAGCTAATTTTGCTTATTACTGAAAAATATCCTCCATCTCCTATATATATATATATATATATTTTTTTTTATTATTATTATTTTTTTTGTATATACTATATTGCACTAGTCAACACCCTTTTGTAACCGTAAAGCCAGGAATGGCCATAGGGTTTCTGGGACTCTATGCAAACTATGTCTCTATGCCACTGAGGGGGCAGATACATGGGACTGGCACCCAGCAGAAGCGGTAGAAGTTGACAGTAGGGGAATCTAAGCATCCAGGGGATAGCCATATGGATATCCTGACTGATTAAGGTTTAAATCTTTAAAGCAAGAAAATAATTGACCGAATGCTTCTTAGCTGCCGTCAAAGTATATGCTTCTATGTATTTATTACTAAAAAATTAAATGGAAGTTAGGAGTAGGATGGTCAGTATGACTATTTCAAACTCCGCTAAGAGTTCTACATACCACAGGACAGTGTATATATTAAGGTAGCGGCTAGTTCCTACCCAGTAGAAGGACTCTGGTGATGTCAACAGACCACATGGTACAAAGAACTACAGGAAGAAGAAGCAGCAGCAGCAGCAGCAGCAGCAGCAGCAGCAGCAGCAGCAGCAGCAGCAGCAGCAGCAGCAGCAGCAGCAGCGCGGGAAGTGCAAATGACTACAAATGAGCTGAGTTGTGCTGGGCTGCTGTTTCTTTTTCAATAACGTGGGTTGTGAGGATGCAGTTTTAACAGAAGTACTGAAAATACAAAATATCATGGAGGCAGAAGGAAACTTGAATCTGTGAAATAATTCACAGTGAGTCTCTTTCTCTCTCTCTCTCACTCTGTCTCTCTGCCAGTGATTGTGTCTCTATCTCTCTCTGTGTGCCAGTGATTGTGTCTCTATCTCTCTCTGTGTGCCAGTGATTGTGTCTCTCTGTGTCTCTCTCTGTGTGCCAGTGAGTGTGTCTCTGTGTGCCAGTGAGTGTGTCTCTCTCTGTGTGCCAGTGAGTGTGTCTCTCTGTGTGCCAGTGAGTGTGTCTCTCTCTGTGTGCCAGTGAGTGTGTCTCTCTCTGTGTGCCAGTGAGTGTGTCTCTCTCTGTGTGCCAGTGAGTGTGTCTCTCTCTGTGTGCCAGTGAGTGTGTCTCTCCCTGTGTGCCAGTGAGTGTCTCTGTGTGTGCCAGTGAGTGTGTCTCTCTCTGTGTGCCAGTGAGTGTGTCTCTCTCTGTGTGCCAGTGAGTGTGTCTCTCTCTGTGTGCCAGTGAGTGTGTCTCTCTCTGTGTGCCAGTGAGTGTGTCTCTCTCTGTGTGCCAGTGAGTGTCTCTCTCTCTCTGTGTGCCAGTGAGTGTGTCTCTCTCTGTGTGCCAGTGAGTGTGTCTCTCTCTGTGTGCCAGTGAGTGTGTCTCTCTCTGTGTGCCAGTGAGTGTGTCTCTCTCTGTGTGCCAGTGAGTGTGTCTCTCTCTGTGTGCCAGTGAGTGTCTCTCTCTCTCTGTGTGCCAGTGAGTGTGTCTCTCTCTGTGTGTCAGTGAGTGTCTCTCTCTCTGTGTGCCAGTGAGTGTGTCTCTCTCTGTGTGTCAGTGAGTGTCTCTCTCTCTGTGTGCCAGTGAGTGTCTCTCTCTGTGTGCCAGTGAGTGTCTCTCTCTGTGTGCCAGTGAGTGTCTCTCTCTGTCTCTCTCTCTGTGTGCCAGTGAGTGTCTCTCTCTGTCTCTCTCTCTGTGTGCCAGTGAGTGTCTCTCTCTGTCTCTCTCTCTGTGTGCCAGTGTCTCTCTCTGTCTCTCTCTCAGTGCCAGTGAGTGTCTCTCTCTGTCTCTCTCTCAGTGCCAGTGTCTCTCTCTCTGTGTGCCAGTAAGTGTCTCTCTCTCTGTGTGCCAGTAAGTGTCTCTCTCTCTGTGCCAGTGAGTGTCTCGCTCTCTCAGTGTCTGTGCCAGTGAGTGTCTCTCTCTCTCTGTCTCTGTGCCATCGAGTGTCTCTCTCTCTCTCAGTCTCTGTGCCATCGAGTGTCTCTCTCTCTCTCTGTGCCATCGAGTGTCTCTCTCTCTCTCTCTCTCTCTCTGTGCCATCGAGTGTCTCTCTCTGTGCCATCGAGTGTCTCTCTCTGTGCCATCGAGTGTCTCTCTCTATCTCTCTGTGCCATCGAGTGTCTCTCTCTGTGCCCGTGAGAGCATCTATCTCTGTGCCCGTGAGAGCGTCTCTCTCTGTGCCCATGAGAACGTCTCTATCTGTGCCCGTGAGAGCGGCTCTCTCTGTGCCCGTGAGAGCGTCTCTCTCTGTGCCCGTGAGAGCGTCTCTCTCTGTGCCCGTGAGAGCGTCTCTCTCTGTGCCCGTGAGAGCGTCTCTCTCTGTGCCCGTGAGAGCGTCTCTCTCTGTTCCCGTGAGAGCCTCTCTCTCTCTCTGTGCCCGTGAGAGCGTCTCTCTCTCTCTGTGCCCGTGAGAGCGTCTCTCTCTCTCTCTGTGCCCGTGAGAGCGTCTCTCTCTCTCTCTCTGTGCCCGTGAGAGCGTCTCTCTCTCTCTGTGCCCGTGAGAGCGTCTCTCTCTCTCTGTGCCCGTGAGAGCGTCTCTCTCTCTGTGCCCGTGAGCGCGTCTCTCTCTGTGCCCGTAAGCGTGTCTCTCTCTCTCTCTGTGCCCGTAAGCGCGTCTCTCTCTCTCTGTGCCCGTGAGAGCCTCTCTCTCTCTGTGCCCATGAGAGCGTCTCTCTCTCTCTCCGTGCCCGTGAGAGTGTCTCTCTCTCTCTCTCTGTGCCCGTGAGAGCGTCTCTCTCTCTCTGTGCCGTGAGCGTCTCTCTCTCTCTCTCTGTGCCAGTGAGCGTCTCTCTCTCTCTCTGTCCCAGTGAGCGTCTCTCTCTCTCTCTCTCTCTGTGCCAGTGAGTGTCTCTCTCTCTCTGTGTGCCAGTGAGTGTGTCTCTCTCTCTCTGTGCCAGTGAGTGAGTGTGTGTGTGTCTCTCTCTGTGCCAGTGAGTGTGGTACAAAGAACTACAGGAAGAGGAAGAAGCAGCAGCCCGGGATGTGCAAATGACTAAAAATGGGCTCTCTCTCTGTGCCAGTGAGTGTCTCTCTCTCTCTCTGTGCCAGTGAGTGTCTCTCTCTCTCTGTGCCAGTGAGTGTGTGTCTCTCTGTGCTAGTGAGTGTTTCTCTCTCTCTGTGCCAGTAAGTGCGTCTCTCTCTCTCTCTGAGATAGAGCGTGCGCTCGCCTCGAGGGAGAGAGAGAGAGAGAGCGTGCGCTCGCCTCGAGGGAGAGAGAGAGCGTGCGCTCGCCTCGAGGGAGAGAGAGAGAGCGTGCGCTCGCCTCGAGGGAGAGAGAGAGAGCGTGCGCTCCCCTCGAGGGAGAGAGAGAGAGCGTGCGCTCGCCTCGAGGGAGAGAGAGAGAGCGTGCGCTCGCCTCGAGGGAGAGAGAGCGTGCGCTCGCCTCGAGGGAGAGAGAGAGAGAGTGCGCTCGCCTCTAGAGGGAGAGAGAGCGTGCGCTCGCCTCGAGAGGGAGAGAGAGCGTGCACGCGCCGAGAGAGAGAGAGAGAGCGCGGGCGCGCGCCGAGAGAGAGAGAGCGCGGGCGCGCGCCGAGATAGAGAAAGAGAGAGCGCGCGTCTAGAGAGAGATAACTCACTCTAGTTAAGCCAGGGATCTCAACTCTACTGCACATCATTTTTTAGTGAATAGACTCATTTGTTATAGACTAAATGCCATGTCTGTAATTGAGATCTTCACAATGTATATGAGAATGTGATAAAATAAAGCAACAGCTGTATATGTTTCAAAATAATAGTAATAATAATATATGTTCACAAATAATTAAATGAACATAACGCATATAATATATCTGGAATTGCAATTAAAAATCAGTTTCTTTTCTTTAAATAGATGTTTATACTCTTTTCTTCTTCTTCAACAGTCTATCTCAACCACTCACAAAACATGGTGGTGGCTTTTTGGAATAGGAGCCTGGCATAAACTGTTGCCCATGGAGTATTGTGCAGCGGAAAAGTCCAAAGCTAGTGGGAACAGCTCAGCTGTGTGCGTCGGACCGCCATACACAAGGGAGAATATCCAAGAAAGGCTCCATTGGTTGTGTCTTTCTCCTGCTCAGATTAGGGACCACACAGGGTTAAGGTGTGAATCCACGACAGATGGAAGACAATTGGACATGTTGGTACCCATTAACACAATTATTATTAGGAATATCTATGGGTATGTTATGAAACCGCGTTAGAGTAAATAAAATCTAATACACAATGTTTCTGGAATTTTTCTTGCCTTTATGACCATGGCAAGACCATGGAAGCTAGATTTCTCACTATGAACTGTCTAGTTCCTATTCCTGTAAGGGACCTGCGTGAGCTGGAGATATGAGTCCCTTTGCAGTATAGATACTAAGGATTGTTATCCTTGTAAAGGACCTGTGTGAGCTGAAGGTGTAAGAGTCCTTTAGCTGGATGGAAACTAGATTACTCACTATAAACCATCTAGTTTCTATCCCTCTAAGGGACCTGTGTGAGCTGGAGATATGAGTCCATTTGCAGTATAGGAACTAGGGATTGTTATCCTTGTAAAGGACCATTGTTACCTGATGGTATAAAAGTCCTTTAGCTGGATGGAAACTAGATTGCTCACTATAAACCGTCTAGTTTCTATCCCTGTAAGGGACCTGTGTGAGCTGGAGATATGAGTCCCTTCGCAGTATAGGAACTAGGGATTGTTATCCTTGTAAAGGACCTGTGTGAGCTGAAGGTATAAAAGTCCTTTAGCTGGATGGAAACTAGATTTCTCACTATAAACCGTCTAGTTTCTATCCCTCTAAGGGACCTGTGTGAGCTGGAGATATGAGTCCCTTTGCAGTATAGCAACTAGGGATTGTTATCCTTGTAAAGGACCATTGTTAGCTGAAGGTGTAAGAGTCCTTTAGCTGGATGGAAACTAGATTGCTCACTATAAACCGTCTAGTTCCTATCCCTCTAAGGGACCTGTGTGAGCTGGAGATATGAGTCCCTTTGCAGTATAGGAACTAGGGATTGTTATCCTTGTAAAGGATCATTGTTACCTGATGGTATAAAAGTCCTTTAGCTGGATGGAAACTAGATTGCTCACTATAAACCGTCTAGTTTCAATCCCTGTAAGGGACCTGTGTGAGCTGGAGATATGAGTCCCTTCGCAGTATAGCAACTAGGGATTGTTATCCTTGTAAAGGACCATTGTTAGCTGAAGGTGTAAGAGTCCTTTAACTGGATGGAAACTAGATTGCTCACTATGAACCGTCTAGTTCCTATCCCTCTAAGGGACCTGTGTGAGCTGGAGATATGAGTCCCTTTGCAGTATAGGAACTAGGGATTGTTATCCTTGTAAAGGACCTGTGTGAGCTGAAGGTATAAAAGTCCTTTAGCTGGATGGAAACTAGATTGCTCACTATGAACCGTCTAGTTCCTATCCCTGTAAGGGACCTGTGTGAGTTGGAGAGATAAGGGTCCTTAAGATGGATGGTAACTAGATTTCTCACCATGAACCATCTAGTTCCTATCCTTTAACGGGACCTGGCCACAATGGAGCAAAAGGTCCTTTACAGGGATAGAAACTAGCTCTCTTTACATGAGTTGGATAGTTCCTATCCCTGTACAGGACCTGACCACTAGGGGGCAAAAGGTAATTTTGCTGGATAGAAAATAGCTCACACACACTGAGCAAGCTATTTCCTATACCTGTAAAGGACATGGTCCTTCTACCGGATAGGAACTAGTCTCAACCTATATATTAACCGTATGCTGCCGTGATTACATAATGCCAGTGTATAGCACATACTCTATGCTCAAAGCGTCATTCTACCGAAATGTCATTGAAAAGCCTGAAAACGACACGACGCATGCGCAGTGACCTTCGCGCGCGTACAATAATGCCCGCCGTGAGGGATGGGGGTTACAGCTGACGTCAGACGTTCCCGGGCAGTGACGCAGACGCTCGCTTTGCTGCTGTCTCTCCTGCTGGAGGTCGTTGGAGTCATACAGCGCTGCCGCACTAGCTTCGGATTCTCCCGCCTGTCACCATCATGTTCTCTCGTATTGCCGGACCCTCAGCCCGCGGGCTCATCCGAGGCCTTTCCACCAGCGCGCAGGTAACGCCCCGGGCTCCAGCCGGGTGGGGAACACTCGTACGATGGGTCTAATGCCAGAGCACGGCTGCCTGTTACACAAAGAAGGCTTTCATGTGTGTGCTGTGCAGAGCTTAGGGGATACTGCAGGCGGGAATTTAAAACAGCGTCTTATTCTTACTATATATTATATATTATATATATATATATATGTGTCACTTTTACGTAGGTGACAGTTTCTTTATCCCCTTAAAAGTGCCATTATTCACCTTGGCAAGCCCCCAAAAGCATCACACCCGGAGCCGAGTCCTCTGCGAATAAATGGTGGTACATTTAACATAAGTGTGTTTTTTATTTATATTTTTTCCTGGTGTAAAGAGTCGAACCATGATAAGTGCTTAGCCTCGCTTTATATTCTGGATAGCTTTCTGCCCATCCTTTGCATATCTAAATCTCCATACTGTATTAGCCTCTACCTTACTTTACAGCTGTGTCTGACCCTAGAGGCTATGAGCTCTTGTTCTAACACGTCTCTGAAGTAAATGACAGTATTTTGTACTGTTGCCTTTGCCTCCCCTCTTTCTTCACCTTTCTTCTCTTCCCTGGTTGCATTTGATATTTAATTCACTAGAGATGTTAAGTGACCTTTACCTTGTCTGTCCTCCAGACAGTTGGCATTAGTAGCCAACACATAGCTGTCTTGCAGCTGGGGGAACTACAACTCCCATGATGCACGTGCAACCCACTAATTGTGTTTGCCAGCGTCCATTCTGTCAGTCACGTAATCCTCATCAGCTTGTTGGGTTCCAATCGATTGAGCAATCACCTGAGGTTACGGTACGGCTGTGTGATTGAAAAGATCTGGTACACCTCACGCTGTGCTTCAGATTACATACGGTATAATGATACTGCACTTTGCTTTCGGTAATAGTGCATTCAGGTAAGCTTTCCGCTCGTTCTTGTAAAGTACCATAAAGGGGCCAAAGGATTTAAAGTCCACCTGTCACAAAAATATTCTCGGTATATGGAGCCATAGAAAGTGTGTGTGTGTATAATATATACACACAGTATCTCACAAAAGTGAATGTACCCCTCACTTCTTTTTTTAATTATATCTTTTCATGTGACAACACTGAAGAAATGACACTCTGCTACAATGTAAAGTAGTGTGCGTACAGCCTGTATAACAGTGTCAATTTTCTGTTCCCTTGAAAATAACTCGCCACACAGCCATTAATGTCTAAACATTGGCAACAAAAGTGAGTACACCCCTAAGTGGAAATGTCCAAATAGGGCCCAATTAGCCACTTCCCCTCCCCGGTGTCATGTGACTCATTAGTGTAATAAGGTCTCAGGTGTGAATGGGGAGCAGGTGTGTTAAATTTGGTGTTATCGCTCTCACACTCTCTCATACTGGTCACTGGAAGCTCAACATGGCACCTCATGGCAAAGAACTCTCAGAGGATCTGAAAAAAAGAATTGTTGCTCTACATAAAGATGGCCTCGGCTGTAAGAAGATTGCCAAGACTGGCCCAATTTGGACATTTCCACTTAGGGCTGTACTCACGTGTGTGTGTGTGTGTGTGTGTAGCCAGCTGTTGTGACAAGGTCAGGCACCTGCTGGGGAACCTACCCGTTCACTTATAAACCAAAAATAAAAGATTCTGTAAGAATTGTCCCTTTAATGGGATTTTATTTTGGATTATGAAGTATTGTAACATCCATTCTCATAGGTTGACTGAATATGTAATACAGTAGGCATTAAAGCAAAAGTGTGTGTGTGTGTGTGTTCACAATATATAATATTTAAAAAGGAGTCGGTGACCTTGTCACAACAGGAAGGCGTGTGATGTCAGGAAGCTGTTGTGTACGTCCTTGCTTACACAAGTGTGGAGACTTTCTAGATCTAAGAAGTGTAACCAACCAACCTAAAGATGTCAAGAGCATACACGTGCGGCCTAATTTATTAATAGCTTTGCCCTTTAGGTCCCTCGGTGCTGGCTTAGGACAGTGCTTAGGCTATGGGCACGGGCATTCACAAGTGCACCTTCAAATCTTATCACAGGCTGTTCATCTCTCTTCTGAATGCTATATTTACAGTCCAGTGTGGACCCCCCCTTAACCACAAGTGAGGGTGGATCTCTTATCTCCCACTTGCTGCCCGCCTGCCTAAATGTGATTGAAATGCCAGATTCACTGGAAATCTCACGAACTCCTATTTCTCAACGTGTGTTGAACTTCTTTTGTTTTGTTCAGAACAATGCCAGGGTGGCTGTGCTTGGAGCTTCTGGAGGAATTGGACAGCCCCTCTCCCTCCTGTTAAAGAACAGCCCATTGATCAGTAACCTGACTTTGTATGATATTGCCCACACACCAGGCGTAGCTGCAGATCTGAGCCACATTGAAACCAGAGCCAAAGTTACAGGTAAAGTGCATGAAACTTACCCACCACATTTGCTTGAAAATAGGACAGTCGTCACTTACCGTACACTGAATTTTTTTTTTTTTTTTTTTTTTTTTTTAAGAGCACTTGACTTGTTTATATATATATTGTTTTCTAGAAGGTTGTACTATTTATTTAATTATGTTAGTAAACATAGACTAGGGGTGCACGTCTTGTACAGAGCAGTATACTTAAATGTCCATTATCTATTCACCCACAACCTGCATGTATTTGGCTTTATTTCCTGTTATAGGTTACCTAGGACCTGATCAGCTGCCAGAGAGTCTGAAAGGTGCTGAGGTTGTAGTCATCCCTGCTGGCGTACCTAGAAAACCTGGTATGATTTTTTTTTTTTTTTTTTTTTTTTTTTTTTTTTATATCCTACAAGCTTGCTATGTTAAAATTAGTACTTGGACTTTGTGACTTGTATACATGCTTCTCTTCCAATAACCCTTTATATATGTAAGGTATGACTCGTGATGACTTGTTCAACACAAATGCCTCCATTGTGGCCACCCTCACTGAAGCCTGTGCAAAGTATTGCCCACAAGCCATGATCTGTATCATTGCCAACCCGGTGAGTAACCAAGGCCTACGCTTAGAAGGTAATGTGTAAATTAGCTGTGACTGACAATATTTGGACCAGTGAAAGGAGGAAATAATGGTTCAGAAGATGCAAGTTGCTCTGCTTCTTTCTATATACTCTGTTACAAGTCCTGGCACAATCTTCTGAATACCCTTTGCCTTCTATCGTTCTGCATGTACCCCTTGGCATACTTCTGGTGCATTCAAAACCAATATAATTCAGAAATGTATTAGTAACTGATAGGAAACCTACTAAGGAAATTATGTACGTAGGGTGGTGTCCTAAGTAGGAGAAGGCTTAGTTGTGTCAGCCAGCAGAGTGAACAAGATTGTCTGTCTTCTGTAACCAACTGCGTTCCTAATAACTGCAACCTTTTTAGGAGTTCTGCACAAATATTTTAAGGGAACACCAATAGGTGTTTTTTTTTTCCCCTCTAGAACCTTTGCGCAAATGACATTTGACTAATTCTGTATGTATTACTTAGGTAAATTCAACAATTCCTATTACTAGTGAAGTGTTTAAGAAACATGGCGTCTACAACCCCAACCGCATTTTCGGTGTTACTACCCTGGACATCGTACGAGCCAACACTTTTGTTGCGGAACTGAAGGTATGTGGAGGCTTGTGAAGAAACACAGTATATAGATGTATATGTATCATTGTGAGGTTGCATAGAAACTGCTGCTATAAATGAATATAGGTTTTTAGATTAAAAACTGTTCCACACTAATTTGGAGCTATACAGGATTAAAATGGCGCTAATTGTTCAGTGTAGCATGCATGACTGTTTAGGAGGAATTGACAGACTTATCTATTGTCTCCAGGGCCTGGACCCCGCACGCGTGAATGTCCCTGTGGTTGGTGGCCATGCTGGTAAAACAATTGTCCCGCTCATCTCCCAGGTAAAGTCGGCTCCTTCAATTGTGGCTTTGGGTGCTGCTAATCTGTGATGTTCTTTAATAAAACTGGTTCGGCTATCTCTCTGATGGCCCAGCAAATAAGTTTGCCAAATCGTAATAATGCTATTTGTTCCCAAGACACCAGTCGGTAATGGTTGTGGATGTCTAATGTAATATTTTGCTGGAAAAATTACTGATATAACAGGAGTAGCCATCTTAAACTTGAAGTAAACATCACGGTGGATGAGTGTTTAACTAAATACCTGGTGGTACTAAAGATGTATCTTGTCCCATGCATATTCATTTTTTATTTTTTGTATTCAACAGAGCACCCCAAAAGTAGAGTTCCCCCAAGAACAACTGGAAGTTCTTATTGGCAGAATTCAAGAGGCTGGAACTGAAGTTGTAAAAGCCAAAGCTGGATCAGGTTTGTTGAATGTCTGTCATAGTACAAAAAGTTTGCAACTTATCTGTCAATGTAGTGCAAACGTGGAATTTGTTTTCATATCCACAAGCTAGTGTGACATAGAGACACTATATACTAATGTGTGCGTGTATATCACTTTGCAGGTTCTGCCACACTGTCCATGGCCTATGCTGGTGCACGCTTTGTTTTCTCTCTCTTGGATGCTATGAATGGAAAGGAGGGCGTTATTGAGTGCTCTTTTGTCAGGTCTGAAGAAACAGAGAGCCCCTACTTTTCCACCCCTCTCCTGCTTGGGGTATGTAATACATTCCAAAACATATTCCAGAATTGCATGACACGTGACACTTGCTATTTCAAGGGTGTATGCTATTTAAACCCGTAGACGTCATGGCTATCCAGAAACAAACTAGCATAGTCTAGTTTGTGAGCCGGGGAAGCCGATGATTAATTGTTGGCAGTGGTCCAGAAACAACTGCTTCTGAGTGTCTTTTTAAGGTACTCATAGTAATTTACACATGACTTTACACATCAACTGGTTATACATATTCAAGACTAGCTCACTTTCTGCAGCTGAAGTTAGATGTGATTGCCCCCCTGTATGAAGACTTTCCTCTCCATCAGCAAGAGTTTGATTAAACATTGTAGGGCTTGATCCTTTATCAGTAAATGTGTATCTGCTTGGTGAACAATCTTGGTATTCTGAAAATACTGCTGGTTGTCGCTCTCCTCTAATGCTTTTTATTTTTATATATACCAGAAAAACGGTATTGAGAAGAATTTGGGCTTGGGCAAGCTGACTCCTTTTGAGGAAAAACTGGTTTCTGAGTCTATGGCAGAACTGAAGGCTTCAATTAAGAAGGGTGAAGACTTTATCAAGGCCCAGAAGTGAGCAGAATTACACCCTGATGAGAAGACGGCTTCCTTAATTTATTGAAGCATTGTGACACTTTATGAAAGTCAGACTGTGGTCATGCTGTGAAGATTCACGTCCTCTGGAGAGGAGCGGTGTCATGTAGACAGCTGGATGTTCTCCAGCTTGTGGAAGTGGTCCTCGCAGCATACATCACAGCGAACAGAAAAAAGCACTTCTATCAAAGACCATTTAAAATGTATTTGAAAATTAAACATCATATTTTCTTTGTAACGTTCTCTTGTTGTTTTTGTTTGTTGTGTTTAGGTTTTCTGACAGGGTTATGGATTCTTACATATATACTGTGCCAGAAGCATGCTAAGCATAATACCACAGTACGGAAGGGAGTTCCAAATTGCGCTGAGGGTAGGGGACTTCAATAATTAGAAGAAGTGGAAGTTGTATAACAATGGTTATATATGTTAGATGGCATATTCTTATATGCAAGCTGCTCGTAGAAAGTCATCGCTATGCAGTAGTTCATACTGGCAGTACTATGTTTTTAGGGGCTTAATCTTACAAAAAAGTTGGAGGGACCCTTTGTTCACAACAGGAAACCAAATGCTTGGGGCTTAAGGTTAGTGCTACAGTTGTGTAGTCCATTAAGGTACTTGCTTACTAAGCATATATTAAGTGAAGTAATATTCTGGCCTAAAGTTTAACATGGGTGTCCTGCTCTTGCATCACTTCTCTAGGAGGACTCCGGACCAAACACATATTGTATTTTACAGTCTTTTCAGCAATATGCTTCTGCCGTCTGGGACGTAGGATGTAGTTTACAGCCTCCCGTATTTTTTTTATTTTTATGCAATTGTGTTGGATAGCATGTTGCAACAAAATCACTGCAGTGGTCTAAGCTCCAGGAGGATTACAGGTTGTACCAGTTTCCTTTTTATGGGGTGGTGCCTGGTGTGAAAATAAACAAACAAAAAAAAACCCATACCTGCTTAATGTATGCATAGCTTTTCACATAACTTTATTACTTTATAACATACAAGGTCTTATCCTGTGTGTGCTATGCTAATGTCGGTCAGAATGCATAGGTTCTATGCAATTTAAAAAAAGAAAAAAAATTTGAAATGTATAGCCATACCCTGAGTGCAGGTCTGCTTAACCAGTAGAGCCACATTGTTGTTCTGCAGGGCATGTGGGAACTGTAATGGAAGTCTATGCTGTAATTTGAGATCACAGGATCTCCCAAACTGGTTCATGGTCCCCACTGCCTACAAATGGGCCACTTACATTGTATGGTACCAGAAAATGTTGATTTGTTGGGAGGTAAGTCCAGATGGCTTAGGTGCTAATCAGTCATGAACACACAATACATTAGAATTGCCTTTGTCAATTATAACACCTGAAAGGTGACGTGAGTATTGCTACAATCCATGAGCCTGCTTGGGGGGAGAGGTTCATTACATGAATAATTATTCCTTCACAACTAGAGCAATCCTAAAAGTTCACAAACATGGGGCTTAACACAAAGCAAAGTTTATTTTGTAATCACATTATATTTATTTTTTTATCTATAACATGTTTGCTTTAATCACCCAGCGTATGCTCTTTATACAAATAACACAAGAAAGTTGCTCCCTTATTATTACTTATGTGGCTATTTAGATAGAGTAAGCACCTGGTAACAAGTCTGAACAATCAGCATAACAGTCTCATTGGTTGCTATGGTGACTGCATTGTTGCCCCAGTATCGGGTTGAATGGGCAGATTCTCAGGGTCACACACCTTCCTATTCTACACTAGCATTGCTGTGATCAAATATAAGACTTTCAATTGGTGCTTTTGCTACTGGTATGGTATATTTGATATCCCTGCTTGATTGCAGGTGACTCAATTGAGTGTATTTTTGAATAGTAAGTTTCCATGAGGACCGCTATTACAGCCGTTAGGGTAACATATTTTGCTAGTTGTCATAGAATCTTCATGGTGGGATCTTAAGGGGTTAATGTATTCAAATCATTAAACTTTGCAGGAATGATAACAGTAGATCATTTATTTTGTCTGAAACCTTGATCACATGCTCTGAAGGTACATTCCTTAAAGTTCAGGATCGCTTCCAGCACTCAGTGACCTCGAGGGGAATCAACTGGTGACTGCATTTAGCAACCATTGGCAAGTAGCCATTATTCCAGTAAATCCATAAGAGCTGCCAGTGTGCAGATGAGCTGCAGTGGGTCGCTGCACCGCGGACATGCTAGCTGATGCACACCCATGCATCACACACTGCAGTACTGATTCAGCACTTTCCAGCTGCCATGAAACTACTCCAGTTTTAAATGGGAGGGAGGAGCAGGGAGTTGCTTTAGGGCTCTGTCCTATCCGTAATGCTGCTGTTACTCAACCACCATATGTTGTAGGATTCGCAGGCAATGTCTGCAGGAAGGAGAGTGAGGGAGCAGTGAGGGCATGACAAGCACCAAGTGAGTATTAACGGCTGTTGTTGTAGTTGGGTGTTAGCGATAGATCATAAATAGCTTGTGTTAATAGTGGAGTCCCCTACAATGCTACCATTTAGCAGAATCTAGGTAATGGTTATGGAGCTCTGCATAACAACTTTAAAGTCAGCAGATACTGGAGTTTGGGGTCTGTGAGAAAATAAAACCCAGCCTTCTGTGTTTTTATTTTAACAAGATACGTAATATTTTTCAGACTACATGAACTTTTCATTAATAAGTCCAGGAAGCCTTTTGCTGATTAATCTCATGGGAGTGCGGGGTGAACCTTGTACCAACCTAGAACAACCTGGTTTAAGCATTTAAACTTGTCAGCATGGAGCTATTCCTTTCTCTTGCTTTTTTTTTCTTTTAAATACCTATTCTCTCTGTCTTCCTCTGCCTCAGGCATATTTTCCAGTTATTTCTTGTTCTTAGTGAATACAAAGCTATTATGTAATGTCCTTTATATTTCCAAAAGCCGATGCGAAGTAGCCGGCATGCTTACATGAAATAATTTTTGTTATAACAATAATTGTTTTAATGATTGATACTTTAATCATTCTCTTACACCCACTCTGCTGAACTTTTATCTAAATATCATAAACACTATCTCTATTATCTATGAATGTCCAAACTCCAGAATCACTGTAACCTGTGGGGATTAAAATATGTCCTTGCACTTTAAGGCCAGTAGCCTGTAATCTCGTCACCAAAGGAGAGAGCATTTGTTTGTTATAAAGCCTTGTTTCCATAACAGCAACAACACTAAGAAGAAAATATATTTGTGTTAATTCTGTATGTTAAAGCACTTCGCATCCATCATGATACCCTAAGCTGCCATGATCTTTGTGTTACATTAAATTCATCATGGCAAAGTTGAATGTAATGCCATTACATCACAGTGCAGTCAGTGATGTATTCCAGCCTAGGGCTTGGGCAGAAGCTCCATGGTGGCAGAAGCCCATCTGCGGCATACCGGGAGTCTCAGGCTGATCACTGATCTCCCCAACCGACACGGTCGTCCATAGTTTCCTTCTGCACTGTGCTTGCTTTAAAAGTGACATGCCTGGATATTATGTCATATACTGACACCCAGAAGTAAGGCCAGAGGTACGGAGAAGGCATCGGGCTAAAGGCATCGCTGAAGGTAAACACATTTCGAGAAGCCGGGAACAGGCCTACGTCCATCATAAACATACCACTGGTCCCATGAACCAATGGTGCAGGGGCAGAAAAAACCTTAATATGGGAGACACTAATACAAAAATAGAAATTTTGCAGAACCCTATGTTCAGGGTGCCATTGCCAGACACCCAAGGGAGCCCATGATGACAGGTGTGGGTGTGAAAAGACCAATCAACCCTCATGGTCTGTCACTCTCACTACAGGGCACTTTAATGGACTTAAGGAGGCCTTAGTAACTTCCTGAACAAATGACACTTAAAAGTCTGGAGTATCTAAGAAGGTTAACATACCATCAAGATAAAAGAGGTGCAGCCTAAATATGTTTTCACTTAGAAGCACTACAAAGAACATAGAGATGTTTTTAATTTAAAGGAACTGTTACGCCACAAAAAAATATACCCAGATGTCCCTTTAACTTGAATTAATGCAAAACCCAAAAACTCTTTTGTCATCAACGTTAATGGTTAAATGGATATTATCATGGGCATTAACAGAATATGTAACAAGAAATACAATTTGCCATTTTGTAAATAATTGTCATTGTTGTGTCTTTGAAACATACAGCAGTTATGTTATAGAAAGTTCTGCGGAAACAAAAATACGTTTTCTACAGTTCATTAAAAGACCCTCTGCTCTATCAAATATATTAATATATACAATATAAGTTATGGTTAACAACATGTTATGCTTTGTGGCGTAAGTGTGAATAAATGCACATCCTGGTAATGATTTACTTAGTATGTCAAGAGGTACGACGGTTAATGACTGACCTGTAGTAATTTAAACCAAACCATCTCAGAAGCTTTGGAAGGATATAGTTAAGACCACATAGGTGAAAAAGACTAGATCCACTTTTCATGCTTTTATGCAGAATAAATATCCTCTTGTTACAAATAATATTGGGCTGCCGAGCATTGAGCTTTTTTCCTTTGAACTCTCTACTGCTGCTGCCTCTGGCTGAAGTATCCCTAACTTCAAGTACTTTCTACAAACTGGTGACTATTGGTAAGTGCATTTACTTTGACTTTGTGTCAAAGTGGACTTCCCATCTTTGTGCATAATGGCTTCCATCACTAGAGCTCTCAGTCTAATAAGAATGTTGTTACCAGCCCTGCCACTCCTTCCATTTCTTATTCCCAATATTATCTCTCCTCTTCCTATCTGTCATTTCTCATGATTCCAAAATGTTTCCCAATTGATTCCATACCCCACTGGATCTCACTAGCATGCAAAGCGTGCCCTTTACCATTTCAGATGTTCCTCCTAAAACTCCTTATGAGATCATCTCCTCCATAATGCAATTCATTAAGCTAACAAAAATCACCATGATTCACGAGTGTTCTTTAAGGAAACTCCAAGTGCAATAGCAAAAATAAGAGCCGTCGAAGAATTTATTGAATCAACTGCTATTTTCTCAAGAACATTGGTTAAAACAGCAATATGTGGTTATAGAATTATGATTTAACCTAATGTGTGTTAGCAAGGAAACAATATTTCCAAAGTAGAAAACTATAAGTTGACTTCTATGACTTTTATTATTGTGAAAAAAAATAATCAGTTAACATGTAACAGTTGAATCAGCTATGTATGAAGAGACAGATCCACTGTAAAAATGGCATTTACCTGATTTGCTACTTCCCATTCTGTGTTTGTTGGTTCTACATCAGAGGTAACATTCTTGTAACTATTGTAACTGTTACCTTTGTGTACGCGTTGTGGGTGTCCGAAAATCATACCGTAATTATCTCTTTTGGACTAAAGCTTGGACCCCAAGTTTTAATGTTATAGCCCACAGACCTGAGTTCCAAGCACCAAGTTCAGTGGCAAGGAACAGGGCATATCTTCTAGGTCACAATGGTTGGAGAGCAAGGTAACGCCTGGAACTTGGATCTAGCCGTAAACTGCACCTGTCTGTTAATATGTAAAATCTGAGCGGTTTAGTACTTGCCTAAACTACTGCAAAGGGATTATGGTTGTTTGACACCTCCTTATAACCATTCCTGAAAATCCCAGGATCCCTCCTCGATACTTTCCTTTGATCTAATAATATCTAAGACTCCTAATTAGTGCTTTTGCAACTAACATGTGATGACTGATGATCACATATTGCTATTCGGCCATCACATACCTGGCAAGCATTTTAGACAGTGCTATTTATTTATTCACGTGGTTACCAGCAGAGGTTAGTAGTACCACACGGGGCTTACACTGTACATCGTTCCATTCAGCAGAATGAAGCTCAAAGGCACAGGAACACAATTAAAATAGCCATTAAGGGCCTGGTGAGGTTTTTGTTCCATTTTTTTTGTTAGAACATCAAATCGCACACACGAGTTGCCATTCTGTACGACGGGTCTCTTCACACGTACGGCTGTAGCTGGGGCAATCCTGCTGGATTTTTCTAGTGACTAAACAAAGTCACGGAGCAAAGTAAGTTTTTGTGAACTTCAATGGGAATAGCGCTCCTATAGCACCGACTTGCACATTTATTGTTTCTGAGAGTGCAAAATAATTGCTGTCTTGAATAGGAATGAAATATTCTACATCATTTTTTGGTAGTGATATTATCACAGTAGTCGTTCCTCAGGCGGGGGATCTAACACTAGTTAAATAACATAATGGTTCTTTTTAATACAGTTAAAATGGTGGATAATTTGCTTAAGATATACATGATATAGGGATGTTTATTTAAGGCTGCCTCTTAAAAGTAACGTTGAGGCAGGGAAAATTTATTTGCTTTTAAGGGAAGCAAATATAAAAACGTACTACAAACAAATCTTGATACAGTGAAGACAAGTGTTTTTGTTTTTTTGCAATTTTAACATTTTTTTAAAAACTATATTTCCCTTTTTTTGTGTTTAGCATACCCACCCAATGTATATTGTATAAGGACAAGCAGGGCTTTCTTATCGTATTCATATGTTTAGCACAATATTTATTTGCCGCTGAACTATATAAAAGTGAATGTAAATATAAAAACATTTCTTCTACTGGTGAAAAACTATTTTATGCTCAGGAGCATCCACCAAATACCCGGCATATATATTATTTTAAGTTTTGTTGGGCCAAAAGGCTGCCTTACATAACACATTGTTTTGTTTTAATATGTTTGGGTTGAGAGCAGTTTTCTATTTTATATTTCGAGTGTTTATTTCACACGTGTAAACATATTTTACACTGAGCAATCTAATATACACATGTAAACTCTGACACACATATTTACACCCTCAAATACACATACATACATGTGAACATATACAAGCTAGTCATCCAAACACATCCTCTGTTGCAGTATTTCTATGCTATATGCGTCTCCCGTTTCTTTTTATGGTGGGAGGAAGGGGCCTCATGGCATTGGTGATGAGTGAAAGGAGGGAAAGGAGTTCTGTCGCCTTCACATACCCTCACAGTGATGTCATATCCCAGAGCCTTCTGCCCCTCTTGGGAGGGAGCAGATCTCCTGCTCGCTGGAACATGAGAATCAGAATAGTGCTCCTCAAAATGTCTTGTAATAAATAACACAAAGCAATATGTGGGACTTCATATTAACACCAAAACATGTCTCTGGGCACTTTGGCCCAGGACTGTCACATTTCATGTATATTAGCTTTACCCACCTTGTTTGACAGCTAAAACACTGCACATCTTGGCTCAACTAGGCTGAAATTCAGCAAAACTCACAAGCATCAATGTTATTCTCCATCCACAAGAATTCATTTTTTAATTATGAACTACATTTCAGACATGATTGTTCCAATAATGTTTTCTTTGTGCTGTCGCTTCAATTCCAGAGTAAACCATGAACGCTGTCACACAGAATAAACCTGCCACCCGGGTGGTGATTTTTGGTGGGACACATGGAAATGAGATGTCTGGAGTGTCTCTGGTTAAGCATTGGCTCCAGGACCCATCTGAACTACACAGGGTAACATTTGCTGCAGAGCCTTTTCTAGCTAACCCCCTTGCTGTGGAGCACTGTGTGCGATACATAGATACAGACCTCAATCGCTCTTTCTCACAAGAGCTCCTAAGGTGAGTCTACTGAATTTAATTTGATGAATTGCTACCAAATTTTGCAAATATTATCCCCATCAAATAAGTGGAGGAAAGAAATGAATGCTTGGTTTCGGGGGCAGTATGACTGTCTCAGTTTGGGTGCCTATTGTCCACTCCTCACCTGGCCTGAGTATGGGTGCATATTGTCCACTCCTCACCTGGCCTGAGTATAAGGGGGTGCTCAAAATACACTAGACTCACTAGGCATAATGCAAGATTTTTTTAGCATCTTGCTATCTGTGGGAAAGTATGTGCAGTAAAAGTAGCCATAGGGGAATGTTAATTAGAGAACCTTAAGAAGAAGTTACTTAAAAAAAAAAAACAGTAAAACTTGTATTACTGGTTTGTGACAAGCCTCAGGAAGAAATTGGTGTCTGTGGAACATTTCGTATAGCATGTGATGTGATGCACACCTTGCCCTGAACTAGTTATCTATGAATAGCTTAAATGTTCCTGGAAAAAACTAGGTTTCCCCAATTAAAGTGTTATGTGTTTATACGGTTGTCATCTAAATCTAACTATAGCAAAAGTAAGAAAACTGGCCCTGTCTCCCAAGAAAAAAAAAATGTGCCCAGACCCTCGGTGCTCAAGGGGTTAAATCCTTTCATGGACTTAATATAGCAATTTGACAGTTTTGTGATCTTTGAGTTTCATTTATTGAAAAGAGTTTGTAATATTCTCATACATTTGTTGTGTGAGTCCAAAAGTTTGAAATACATAGCGAATACTAAAAAGGATATACTCTGTGATATAATACGTCCCATATAATATGCAGAGCAATCACAATGTATTTTTGTCTTACTCAGTGCCTGTAGTTCTGAGGGTGATCCATATGAAGTGAAACGGGCTAGAGAAATTTACAAGAAATTTGGAGCAAAGGAGTCTTATGATTTTGTGTTTGACCTTCACAACACAACTTCTAACATGGGTTCCACTTTACTCCTCTGTAAAGCCGATGATTACCTCGCATTGCATTTGGCAAATTACCTACAGGTGAGAGAGAACATTATATATGTATAAATATACACACATAATAGATATATGATACCACAAAGATACACAAAATGAATAACAACTTACAGACTTTAATTTTACCACTAAAACATTTCTTATGTGTAAACCTCATTTATGGGCTATTTTGCTTCTAATATGGCATATAATTTATGGGGGGGCAATTTTGTGAATTCTAAAAAATGTTCCTCTTGTTTACACACGTAGCCAGGGGCCCTTAAATTAGTCAGGGTACTTGGGGTACTTCCACGCCTCTTTTCCTCCAATCAGTGGTAAGGTTGTCCATGTGTTGCGCACCGGCCTGTTGCGGAAGCGCTCCAGGAGGTCAGGTTTATGGCGCAACTAGCTTGTTTTGTTGGGTCCCGTGCTCATTTTCGGACATTCGTTTGCAAAAATGAAATTAGCGAATCTGAATGCACAAGTCTAATAATTAACATATTATTAAAAATGTATTGTTTAAGTGATACTTCAGTTTAATGTTATGGCACAAACAATTTAACAGTAGTGCCACTGTTGGCATAGGGGAATGTCTTAGACTTACTGTATTTGCCCAATTATAGGCCACACCCCCACTTTAAACACTTAAAGTGTGTCTGGGGGGGTGCGGCCTATAATCGGGGTTTAGCGCAGGGATGCGCAATACGTATCGCCCCAACCAGAGCCGGCCTTAGGTGTTCTGGCGCCCTGTGCGGACTACTCCTCTGGCGCCCCCCCATCCCAAAAAAAGAAAGGAATAAAAACTTGTAACAAAACCCCAATCACTATATACTACGCCAAACATTGATGTGGTGTAGGCCTACCACTTCATTGTCTGGCTTAGTAGTAGGGATGCACCGAAACGAATTCTGGACTGAAACCGAAAGTGCAGCATTTACCTGGCCAAAACCGAATATGACCCCCCCACACCATAAAAAAATCTAACACTTTTATTTAAAGTAAGTAACACACCAAAATAGGACAAAACAATTAAATAACAATATTATATATATATATATATATATATATATATATATATATATATAATTAACAGCAATCACATTCCTATCATGCCCAGGCATTCCCAGATTCCAGGATGTACTCGCAGACTTGGCATGATAGGAGTATGATTTCCCTATCTACCCCTTCTCACTCCCTTCTGCCCTATCTACCCCTTCTCACTCCCTTCTCCCTATCTACCCCCTTTCCCCTGCCTCACTCCCTTCTCCCTATCTACCCCCTCCTAACTATCTACCTCCTCCTAACTATCTACCCTTTCCCTCTTTGAAGTTCACTTACCTTTCAGGAGTCCTGCGGTGGGGGTGCAAGGCCTCTGCCTCCCAGCTCTGCCACTGTATGGAACAGTATAGAGTGATGGGAGTTATGATGTACTTTTAGAGCATAATTAGATCATGAAAAAGACATTGGAAATGGTACAGCATAACACCCATCGCTCTCACACACTTACCAATCCACTCATATACTAATCCACACGCATACCAATCCACACATACACCAATCCACACGTATACCAATCCACACGTATACCAATCCACACGTATATACCAATCCACACGTATACCAATCCACACGTATACCAATCCACACGTATACCAATCCACACACATACACTAATCCACACATATATACCAATCCACACACACACCAATCCACACGTATACCAATCCACACACATACCAATCCACACGTATACCAATCCACACGTATACCAACCCACACGTATACCAATCCACACGTATACCAATCCACACGTATACCAATCCACACACATACACTAATCCACACATATATACCAATCCACACATATATACCAATTCAAACATATATACGAATCCACACATATATACCAATCCACACACATATATACCAATCCACACATATATACCAATCCACACATATATACCAATCCACACACATATACCAATCCACACATATACTCATGCACACATATACCAATCCACACATACCAATCCACTCTCACTGAATGCTTTCCTACCTTTCCTCTTTTCTCCTTACAGCTTCTTTTCCTCCTCTTCGCTCCTCTTCTTCAGTTCTTCTGTCCTCTCTGTCTGCTTCCAGGTCAGAGGGCACGGACAGCGGTGGGCGCAGCTTCAGTGCTATGCGCCGGGATCTGACAACAAACCCCGGCGCACAGCAGCTGTTGCCGCGCGAATCACAAGGGAGCGATATCGGAGGTCTTTAACAGACCTCCGGCTCCCTTGAGCGATTTTAAGCCGGGTTCAAGGGAGATCCTTGAACCGGTTTAAAATCACTCAAGGGAGCCGGAGGTCTGTTAAAGACCTACGATACCGCTCCCTTGCGAGCCTGCTCCTCCAGCGGCGGACATTACTGTCCGTCTCTGGAGGGGTGCCCCCCTGATGAGCGGCACCCGGTGCGGACCGCCCCCCCGCCGCTAGGTACGCTACTGGCGGCAGCGGACCCCGCGGCGGCGCCCCCTGGAGTGTGGCGCCCTGTGCGGTCGCACAGGTCGCACACCCCAAAGGCCGGCCCTGGCCCCAACACTTGGGACATGCAGTTCCCGAGCACGTGTTTTTTTTCTTTTTCATTTAGCCCTGCTGCGATATGCGTGGACAACTTCCGCTGCTGCCAGCACTTCCGTGGCGAGAAGCAGCAGAGGTTGTCTACCCGCAGTGTGCAGATGTCCGGCGGCCGGCGGCCCCAGCAAGACACCAGGGAGTCTGGGGATGGATTGGTTAGTCGAGGGGGTGGGGCAAAGCGGCATATCTGGGGGCATAAAGCATATCTAGGGGAGCAGAGTGGCATATATGGGGGTATACAGCATATCAGCAGAGCAGAGTGGCATATCTGGGGGGTAGAGTGGCATACCAGGGGGCATAGGGGCATATCGATAAGTAAGGTGCATTATGAATTAAGGGGGGACCTTAAAATAGCTATTGGTTTTCTGTTTGTATATTACATATGATGACTAACTGTATAATAGAAATCAAAAATGTTAAGATACATGTATTCCTGTTCATTATATAAAATCATTAGATAAAATACTGTTTTACAATTCTACTGTGTATTTTTTCATTAAAAATACATTTTTCTTTAAAATAGCACCAAACTGTAAGGGTGCGGCCTATAATGGAGCCAATATGGTATTTATTGACCTTCCAATGAAGGCTCAGTGACATAAACATCTATGTGTTTTGTATTTCTGCTTCAGTGTAACTGTGTGGATTACTCTTTCCCATGTAATGTCTACCTCGTTGATGTAGAAGAAAGGAACAACGTTTACCTGCAGAATATCGGAAAGCATTCTCTGTGTAGGTATTCTTCTCCTATATAAGCACCATTCACTGTATTATATTATTTACGTTGTTTGGGTTTATTACTCTTAGTGTATAAGATTCAAATTGATTTTTTATGTACCATTTTACATCTTCTATGTTCTATCATCCAAAGCTATTTCCTTCAGTAGTAACTTTCATTCTCCTAGGTTCCTCTAGAATCCATTTAGAATCTTATCTTGGACCAATGTGGCTATATTTTATTTACTTATATAGTTAACATGTAGCAGTTATTTAAGATATTTGCAATAAAAAAGATCTGCACTTGCATTTCTTCTTCTACAGATGATATAACCGAGTATGCAGTTCACCTCACCCTTCATAAATATTTGCTCATTTATCATATTGTGAAAGCTTTGATATGTTTTATAAATAGTACAGAACACAGCAAATAATGTCAAAATAAACTAAATTCCTGTTCTACTGTACATGAAGTTCTAAATGGCTAATCTGGAATGGTTTCTAAAGGTGCTTCAAGTTTAGATCTGAATTTAACTATTTTTTTTTTAAAGAAAAACATACAAAATACTTCCTGAAAGACAGTGGGCTGTGAAGCTTATGAAAGTACAAACAAAAAAGCGAGCAAGAAGCAAAAATTAGTACAACAGTACAGTTTAAAATAGACCAGAAAGCTTGATTCTGAAAATATCGATTTTTTATATTATTTTGGTAGCATGCTACTGTTATTCCAAGATTTCCCTGTACAATTTTTGCATGTACCATAAGTGGATGTAATAAAGACCTTATATGGAAATATTGTTCCCTACTACTAATTCTAAAAAAAATCTAAAAACTCAGAAAATACATATTGATTATATTAATAATAATTTACCATTTTATTTGTGATAAATATTTGTTAGTTGTTGAGCTCACTGTATTCAGAGGGCAAAACATTTTCTGTGTACACACTGCTATTTTCTCTTTCGTCAGCCCTTGAGCTGGGCCCACAGCCTCAAGGAGTGACAAGAGCCGATGTTCTAGCAAGAATGAGAGAGCTTGTTAACTGCAGCTTGGATTTCCTTGACCTTTACAACCAAGGTAAGAAGAGGTGTCTACCCGTATGACAAAATATGTAAGTAAACCGATTCACAAAATAGCATATGCCACTCCACTTGTGTATATGTTTAGATACTACATAAACATCTCTTTAATGGTTTCGTTTGTTAAATAATAAATGTTTGATTGCCTTCATCACTGTATTGGAAAGATTTATAATAGATATATGCACTATGAGAGGTTATTAAATAAACAAATAGTTCATTGTTAAAAAGAAATATTCTATGTGCATGCCATAAATTGTCATTGTTTAATGGAAATTATTAATAATGACATGAAAATTGATCATGATTATAAGATATAAACACAATTATGTATATGATATCAGTAAGCTTACATATTTACCCCCGATGCATATAGTCAGTCTATTCCCTCTCCATTATGTGAATAATAGTTATTTTTGTGGAAAATATAAAATACTGAAGTATTCTGAAATACAGACATTTGCAGAAAATGAAGATTGCATGTTAAATTCATATTTACAAGGAAGCATTTCAATTCCAAAAGCACCCCCAAAGGAAGCCGCTAAAATTCATGTATACGCCATAGCCCAGTGTGTGCTGGTTTCATGTGTAAGCCACTGTAACCTGATAATATAAATGTGTATGGTATCACAGGCAAGGCTGGCCATAGACCTTGTGGCATCCTAGGTGACCTATGTGTGAGCCTCCCCCTCCCTTTAGCTTACTTGTGCTTGGGGGGGTAGATGTTAAGTTTCTCTTTTGTTTGCCTCTTTGCATATGTGCACGGTGCTTCACAGCTTTCCACTGTGTGCTAAAATTCTTCACATTCTATCCAGGGGTGTACCTAGAGTATTTGGCACCTGGGGCGGATCCTGTATGTGGCACCCCCCCACACACACACTTTAAAACTGCATAGTTTATATCATAATATACTGGCACAGACATTGATAGGGGTATGGCATAACTGTTATTATTTACTGAGGCAGACACTGACGGTGGTGCAGCATAACTGTTATCATTATATACTAAGGCAAACATTGACGGTGGTACAGCATAACACCTATCACTATATACTGAGACACGCACTGACGGTGGTACAGCATAACACCTATCATTATATACTGAGGCACGCACTGACGGGGGCACAGCATAACACCTATCACTATATACTGAGGCACAGATTGACGGTGGTACAGCATAACACCTATCACTATATACTGATGCACACATTGACGGGGGTACAGCATAACACCTATCACTATATACGGAGGCACGCTTTGACGGTGGTACAGCATAACACCTATCCCTATATACTGAGGCACACATTGACGGTGGTACAGCATAACACCTATCACTATACATTGAGCCAGACATTGACAATAATGCAGCATAACCCCTATCACTATATACTAAGCCAAACATTGATGTGGTGTAGGCCTACCTTCAGTGTCTGGCTTAGTATATAGTAGGGATGCACCAAAATGAAAATTCTGGACCGAAACCTAAACCAAAAATTCAGCATTCACTTGGCCGAAACCGAAAAGCGGGAAAAGTGACAGTGGAAAGGTAGGAAAACATTCAGTGAGAGTGAATGTTTGTGAATGGGTGTGTGTGATAGCCTGGATGTCTAAGTGTGTTGGGGGGGATAGCATGGCATAGGGAGGCTGTAATCTTACTTCTACCATGCCCAGGTTCCCAGGTTTCAGCATGTACTGGATGACTTAGCATGATAGAAGTGTGATTGTTAACAGCAATCACACTCCTATCATGCCCAGAAAATCATAAAACAAAAATTGTTTTGGGAGATGGCCTGAAGAGCAGGCAGATCTTTACCAACTTGAAACAATTGGATAATACTAATTTTCAGGTTAAGAAGTAATATAAGGAATGTATGGTAGGTATATGGAAAAAAGCAATGATTGATCCATGCAGCCAGTGATACATTGAGATATTGGAGTTCTTCACTAAAGGGAAAGCTGGCAGAAGAGTTGTGTTACAGGTTCTTGATGTACCGTATTGGCCCGAATATAGGCCGCACTTTTTCCCCCCACTTTAAGTCTTTAAAGTGGGGGTGCGGCCTATATTCGGGGTCTAGCGCCCGACGCCCGGGACATGCAGTCCCGGGCGCCGGGCAGGCAGCGGGGTTAGGATACAGATCCCCCGCAGCGGTGCAGGGGACCTGCATCCTACTGTCTGATACGCTCAGACAGCCTCCCGTGCCAGCACTTCCCACGGGGGGGAGTACCGGCACGGGAGGTTGTCTAAGCGCATCGCACGGATGTTCGCATGATGCATTCTAACCCCCCCGACTTACCAGGGCAGACTCCCGGGTGTCTTGCAGGGCCGGCGGAAGACATCTACGCAATACGCGTATACAACTTCCGGTGCCGGCACTTCCGCTGAGTTGCATACACTATGTGCATAGTCCCCCTCCGGCCCCGTAAGACACCCGGGAGTCTGGTCTGGTAAGTCGGGGGGGGGGGGACAGAGTGGCAGCGTATCTCGAGGGGGGGGAGGACAGAGTGGCAGCATATCTCGGGGGGGGAGAGGACAGAGTGGCAGCGTATCTCGAGGGGGGAGGACAGAGTGGCAGCATATCTCGGGGGGGGAGAGAGGACAGAGTGGCAGCATGTTTTTTGGTGCTTTTATAAAGAAAAAAAACTTTTTCTTTAAAAAAGCACCAAACTTTTATGGTGCGGCCTATATACGGGGGGCGGCCTATATCCGAGCCAATACGGTATATTCTGAAGGGCTACCTCCAGAGAGCACCTGTTGCTGGAAGAGCTTTGCTGACCCTGTATAATGCATAGTTAAAGAGGTGAGATTTCTTCAAAGTCTCTTTACACATTGAATTATACAATATACAGGCCAAGCTCAGCCCTTCTTGCTGGTGTTGGCCCCTCATAATGAATAGTGAACCGAGAGAATTAAAACTGCAACTTTCTTCCAGGCTCCCCCGTCTGTGAATAAGGGGGATTGACCTGAACAGAGTAAACAGGAAATTCATATTGCGACAAAATGTTTTGTACATGATGAATTTTATTTTTTCTGAAGGAACATATTTACTTGTGCCATCTGGAACAATAAAAGAAAAACAAAATCTGTGTTATTGTATTAATGTGTTTCTGTCACTTTTTCCTGAATGTTTTAGCTGCTATCCATGATACCACTCTGAAAGAAAAATAAATCTTACTTTCTGACATTTTCTGTCATAAAAAGGTGTCAATGAAATAACTGCTTGATTAATATCACTGCAGGGCTTTCTGTGTAAGCGCAGAAGGTCTAACCCGGCTAGTACAGGCTTAAATTTAAAATAGTGTAAGGAAGGAGCTTACACAATGTAAGCTGCTCTATAAATGGAGTGTATTGAAAGAATATGATGGAATTCTTTCCCTTTTCTTGTTAGATTATGATATATTTTTTCATATGTAGTAATTAAATACACTGTAAGGTATGTAACCCACTTTTATTTTTTCTTTAACAATCTAAGACTTGAAATTTCAATTGAGGTGTATTCACTAAACTGCGAAATGCCTTTGAGTTGGCCAAAAATATGAGTTTGCCATGAAGGCCAAGTGTTTTTATTTTACTTTAACCCCCCGCATCCTGATTGTCACAGGATAGTGATAACTAGGAGGCACCAGATGAGGCTTCTGCCTCCTATATAGGGTATATGCGTATTTTAAACACTTAACCTCCCATTCCCCTAAGCAGGGAACAGGGTGAAAATGTGGACTATACCCCCTAAGGTTTATTTTTTTACTCTCCAAATGCACTGTGCACACAGTGCGGGAGTGACTGTTGCCCCCCCCTTTTTTATCTAATTTTATGCGAGCTTCAGGTGAGGAGATGCAAGTTCTGATTCAAACAAGTTGCTTGACTATTTAAGTTGTATTGCAAGTGTCAACCTGCAATGGCATGCAATCTCACTTGAGTCTAAGCAGTCAAGTTACATATTTACTCAACTGACCACGTCAGTTATTCGGAAAAACATAGCTTATATCGTATGAATATGCTGAGTTAATATATTAAATCGCATCCCAATGAATTACATTATGATTCCTTATCAGGTTCATCCAAATTTCGTACATCTGCCGTGAAATAGAGCAAATCATTTTTTAAAGTTCTCAGCTTGTCGGTGCTCAATTTTGTCAGCTCTCAAAAATGTCTGTACAGGCATACACGCTTGTATATGTTGAAGTCTATGATATCTCCCAAAGAATCCCTCCTTCATGCCACAGTCTGCTATGGCATGTAGGATGATATTAATGCTCGACAATTGTAATTTTAAAATGTCTCTCTTTTCAGGACAATATAGCCATCCAGTCACATATAGAGGTATTTGGTGTATATAGTTAGCTTGCAAGGCACACATAGCCTTTAACGGTATGAATCTTCACATGTTGTTCAAAGTTGTAAACAAACTATATTCGGAATAGTAATTTACATGCAATGTGCATGTAGAGTAAAAAGCATTGACATTCAAACATTTTGTAGTTCAATAACCCCTTTTGAGGCAGCTGGACCGTATAGCTGGAAAATATTATTTCCGTTAATTGTATTACAGTGACAGATGGATATGATTGTTTATATTTAGCACTTTGGTCAATACATACAGTTTATATGTAATATGTATTGTATTAGAAAATATTTTTGTCCTCTTAGGAAAAGAGTTTCCAAGTTTTGAAATGGATATATACAGAGTAACATCCAGAGTGGATTTCCCACGAGATGTTGATGGTGAAATAGAAGGATTTATCCACAAGGAACTACAGGTTAGCTTTTATTATTATTTATTAGTATTTGGTACAGTTGTGAATTTGAACCTTTCTCCTTAAGTAACGTACCTTCTAACCGCCATAATAGGCACTATATGCAAGGTATAGGTTGGAGTCAACATTACATCTATACCACTCTTTGCTTCCCATAGTGCTATCCAAAGAAAAATTCTGTTTAGGCAAGTTCCCTGTTTGACCTAAAATGTCTCCTTTGCAGGAACACCCACGAAACAAGTAAATAAGGTCTCCTATGCAAGAAAGCACTAAAATACTATTGATTATTTTCTGACTGGTTGGGCTCAATGTGGGGAACCACTAGTGAGAGAGTCCTCGTAGCGATTGTATATGATTGTCTAACAGCTATGAATGGCTGCCGGTACTAATGCTGCTTGACACCAATCATCTAGCAAATTTCACTCAGGGAGGCGTGTGCTGTGTCCAGATCTGACCCAGTAGAGTATATTTAATAAAAGTTATGTTTCACTTTTAAAACTTCAGTCTTATTTTTTCTGTTGTTTCAGTCAGGGTCCATGCCCAGCAGTAGCTAATTACATACATACAAATCCACGTAAATTACACAAATAATGAGCACATTATGATGAAGTATGGGAACCTCTGGTTCCAGCAGCTTAATTAATCAAAGTGTTTTTGTAGTTCTCCCCAATAAGTTTGTGAGAAGCTGTTCTTTAAAAGGTTCTTTAATTGTGTGAGCTTGGGATTTAGAGTTATGGATCCTTATCATCAGAGCCGGCCTTAAGTGTTCTGGCGCCCTGTGCGGACTACTCCTGTGGCACCCCCCCATCCCAAAAAAGGAAAGGAAAAAAATCTTGTCGCAAAACTCCCCTTTCTTACTATCTATCACCTCTGCACCTTCTCACTGCTCCCCCCCTCTGCCCCATCTCACTGCCACCCCTTTGCCCCATCTCACTGCCTCCCCCTGCCACTTCTCACTGCCCCCTCGCCCCTTCTCACTGCCTTCCCCCCCTCTGCCCCTTCTCACTGCCTTCCCCCCCTCTGCCCCTTCTCACTGCCTTCCCCCTCTGCCCCTTCTCATTGCCTTCCCCTCACCCCCTCTCCCTACTTCTCATTATCCTTACTTACCTTGTTGAGTCCCGTTGTTGGAAGCGGGAGGCGTCCGTCTTCTCGCTCTGCCACTCTGGATGTTAAAGTTAAAACAACAACAAGAAAAAACAATGCTTTAATTTAAGTCCCGGGCAGGAGCACCGAGCGGTTGCTCGTGAAGTTTTCAGCAACCGCTCAGCGCCCCTCACTCTCGCGGTGCCGGCGTTTACAACTGAACGCCAGAATATGACATCATATTTCGGAGCTCAGCATGAAACGCCAGCACCGCGACAGAGTCACGGAGAGTGAGGGGCGCCGAGCGGTCGCTGAAAACTTCACGAGCAACCGCTCGGCGCCCCTGCCTGGGACTTAAATTAAAGCATCTGGTCTTTTTTGGTTGTTTTAACTTTATTTAACATCCTCCATGTTAAATAAAGTAAAAAAAAAACTTTATTTAACATGGAGGATTTAAATAAAGTTTAAAAAAAAACAAAACAAACGATGTTTTAATTTAAGTCCCGGGCAGACACCCCTGTTGCCATGGCGCCCGCACGGGTCGCACACCCCTAAGGCCGGCCCTGCTTATCATACTCCTCATGGTACAGTTTATCATATCTTGACCAACTCTCTATCCATGGTCTTGCCACATAATACTGATTTGCCAATACAAAAATACACTGTTTTTCAATATTTGTTAAATGCTGCAACTTGCCTGGTTCCAACTTGTTGGAATAGGACACAGATTCTTTCTCTCGAGGACTTGGTGGGAATGGAGGAGATTATACAGAATATGGGAGATTTACTATTTAAGTAAAGAAAAGTGCACAAATGTTTAATGGTCATACGTACATAAACATAGTGGATAAGGCAATTATATATAAGTTACATTTACTTGTTTGTTTGTTTTTTAGGATAGAGATTACCATCCTTTAAAGCCTGGTGATCCAATCTTCCAGACCCTTACAGGTGATGAGCAGTCCTTTGATGGGGAAAAAGTAATCTATCCAACTTTTATCAATGAAGCTGCATACTATGAGAAGAAGGTAGCATTCATCGCTACTGAAAAGGTCCACCAAGTAGTTCCAGCCCTTAGAGTGCAATGTTAGATGTTGTTTCTGAACGGTAAAGCCAAAGACTGAAGAAAGATTCCTTTCTGGTCCAGTAACAGTTGTAGTATATGGGATTACAAAGTGTCTTAAAATGTTACCAAATATTTTCAAATGCATTCTGAAACAAACATTTTTAGTACTTATGCAAGCTCAAAGACTGTGTTACTGAATAATTAAATGCCTTTTATATTTTCTATCTCATATAAACAGCTGCTATTTTACTGGAAAAGTGACGTAAAATATTTTAATAATTACCAAAAGATGTATACAACACATTGAAGGCTGGACATCTTCGATAATGTTTGTAAAACATGATTTTATCTTCAAAGATTCATCTTCTTTTTAATGCTTCTTTCTGAATGTATGACAAATGTCTTCAATTTAGATGTGTAAATGTTGGTACTGTCCTTTGATTGCTGCTAAATTATTTTAAAAAGATGTAATATAAAGCTCTGTAATATAAAGCTCCTTTATGGAACAAATGAAAAAGCAGTATTGGGGAATCACCTGCCTTGTCTCACAGGGATTTAGTCTGGTTGCTTGTGAAGGGCATCAGAAAATACAAATCGATTGTCAAACATCAGGCTAGTCCTAGAGTTTGCAGGACTAGATATGGATTAATATGCTCTCCTTTATGTAAAGACTTCACTCTTTCTACCCCATACTCAAATGCATCTAATACCATGCGGCATTTTAATGAAATGTCCATCACAAGGTCTGTTGCTGACTGTCAATGTTCTTTAAGTCTTTCTCAGAATTGCTTGGATTTTAAATCATAAGGCACAGAAAAGGTTACAAGGGGTCCATAATATTGATCTGTGTTAGCAGATGTACCAGTTATCCCTCCCCTTCCGTGGATGTCACATACTGTCTACACACATGGTGTGCAGCTGCTCATTCTCCACCGGAAATCCTGGCACTAAGTATGAGGGAACAGGACAGACCTGAATTTTTTTAAGGTTTAATCATGCAGAAGGTTCATTAAAGGTGCTGTTCCAGACAACACAATAATTAAATTCTCTAGTATGCTAAACAAATAAACCTTAGCAGATTTGTTATTTATTCTTTCATCCAACGGTTTAGTGACATAAAACAGAACTGTAACGTACACCAATCAGCCATAACATTATGACCACTGACAGATTTTAAGGAAGCGAGTGGCCAAATTTTGATGGGTAGACGACACGGTCAGGGCATCTCCAAAACTGCAGCTCTTATGGGGTTTTCCCGGTCTGCAGTAGTCAGTACCTATCAAAATTGGACCAAGGAGAGAAAAGTGGTGAACCAGAGACAGGGCCAAGGCTTATTGATGCACATGTTGGGCGAAGGCTGGCCCATGTAGTCAAATCAAACAGATGAGCTACTGTACCTCAAATTGCTGTAAAAGTTAATGCTGGTTCTGATAGAAAGGTGTCAGAACACACAGTGCATCACAGTTTGTTGTGTATGAGGCTGAGTAGCCGCAGACCAGTCAGGGTGCCGATGCTGACCCCTGTTCACTGCTGAAAGCACCTACAATGGGCACGTGAGCATAAAAACTGGACAACGGAGCAATGGAAGAATGTGGCCTGGCCTGATGAATTAACGTTTACCTTTACATCACGTGGATGGCCGGGTGCATGTGCGTCACTTGCCTGGAGAACACATGGATCCATGGAGGCCCCACCTCGTAATTTCAAGGACCTGCTGCTAATGTCTTGGTCCCAGATATGACAGCACACCTTCAAAGGACTAGTGGAGTCCGTGCCTCGATGAGTTAGAACTACACAATATTAGGCAGGTGGTCATAATGTTATGGCTCCATAAAGACTGTAAGGTCAAAAAGTTGCCCGTGGTGCTGAAGTAAATATACCTCACTGAACTACTGGAGTGCTGAGCGACTTTATTTGTGATACAAGGATGAAGTGTGGCCCCCCTACCACAACCACCAAAACCACGCCCACATCCATTCTGTTATATAATGATTGACAAATTCCCTCTCATGCTCTCTCACGCTTTCTCACACTCACACGCTCTCACACTGTCATGCTCTCACACTCTCATTCATGCTCTCACACGTCTTCCTACATTCTTCACCGACTGCTTCAGTGCTCTCGCCTGTCCCTTTCCCTCAGCTCTGCTTCTTCACCTGTCTCTTCTTGTTCTTTTGTCTTCTCTCTTTGTCCGCTTCTACCCATTTCTTCTTTCTTCATCCAGTTCTCTGCGAACCTGGCCTCCCGAATCCTACAGACATACACATTCATGCACATACTCCCCCTCACACACTTACATACACATCCATGGTCATACATACACATTCATGCTCACACACTTACATATGTATGCTTATCTTCACATATACACATCAATGTTCACACACACATACACATTCATGCTCACTCACCCACATTTACACATACATGCTCATACACACTTACACGTATACATCTATGCTCACAGATTTACCTATACAGATTCATGTTTACACACACATACAAGTCCATGTTCACTCACGCTCACGTTCACATTCATACATGCATGCATACTTCCTTACTCTCCTCTTTATCTGAACCATAGCTTTCCCTTTCACGTCAACTGTGGGGTCATGTAGCCTCTCCTTATGGGATACCGCAATGTTCTTGCTTCCCTGGTTCCCTGGCAGTACACCTCTGCTCCCGGTGCACTTATGTAAAAGGGGGAGCTGCAAGACACACACCCTCTTCCCCGATTGGAGGAATGGAAAGAGGCTGTCCCACCTTTTTGCTGAAGTCCACAAGAGGTCAGAAAATGCAGATAGATTTAAGAAGAAAGAGATGCAGAAACGCTTCTCTTACTCCACGAATCCTCTAATCTCTCCAAACAGCCCATAATCACCATTCCCCAACAGCGGGGCAGTTTGGTGGGGTAGTGCCAAAAATCATGACTGTCTTTTGGAAAACTGGACACTTGCGAGGTAAGCCTGGGTGTCTGTTTCAGTGGAATTTATTAGATAGGTTTCTTATAGATATATATTCTCTTTTTTAATATATAAATAATAAATCACATATAATGTAGGAGGCAACGGGTTTGCTTTAGGTGAAGACCAGACACAACACCTGAGATGTTGCCTTCTACACTAAGGATAATTGATTAGAGAAAGTTTTGTTGATATAGGCCAATCAGTGAAGATTAACTTAACCCAAAGTAACAGTTTACACCAGATAAAAAAAATGCTCATACAACGCTTGGTAACTGTAATAGTGCTCAATGTCCACAGTGTTTCCAGAAATGCTGAACATCTCAATGTTCCTCAAAAACCAAGGTAATTTGCAACAAATAATAGATGTTACTAGAGAAAATACAATAATGCCCATATTTTTAATTTTCTTCGACATAATCACAGTGGCAAAATACATAACTCCCGCACTAGATGGCACTCCGGCATTTCTCTTTGGCGGTTAGTATCAGAGAAGCAGTAATCACAGTCTTTTTGCCTCTGAATTACCTGCTGCAACCAGATATGAAACAATCATTTCATGGCACGACCCCTAAGAACTACTCAAAGTTAAAAGTCTGCTTATGAATAAAATGCTTTATTTTAAAACATATTTTAGACCTGCTTTCTAATTATTATTATTATATTTTGATTTTTTTTAAATAAGATGTAGCATACAAGTCTATTCATTAAAATCTAAGTAACTAGTAGACCTACAAATCTAACTTGACAGACCAAACTTGTACTGCAGCTTATTTATTCATTAAAAGGGATGCAGTCGTGTTAGGTCAAGTGCTAAGAATTTAAAATTTCAATTCTCAAACTGGGCTTTGTTTAAAGCGTCACTCAACAGTTATTAAGAACGGCTGAGACAGGCTTTATAAAGAGCATAAAGCTCTTCTACATAAAATTGCATGTTTCTCATATGAGTTGATTTTGTTGAGTTTGAACAATTTCTAGTTGCCTCAGTGAACTTTGCATTTTCTCAGTAGATAAGCTGATACCATTGCAAAGTGATGTTTGTTGGGAGTTGAATTTAATGAGGTTAGTTGAATTGTCCTCAGCAACTTGACTGCTAACTTGATTGAACTTTATCAATAGACTGCGGAGTCTAGTTTTTTTCCCTCCTTACTGGTCTGGTCTTAAAGTATGTAAAATGGCAAACCCTGGCAAGTTTTTGCTGCATGAAAGAAGTTTTCACTGCATAACGCAATGTTTAAGATGCAAAAGTATGTGGAGACCTGACAATCACACCTATATCAGCTTGTTGGACATCCCATTCCGAAAACCATGGGCCTCCCCTTGTGACTGTAATAGCCTCCACTCCAAGATTTTGGAGAGTATCTGTAGGAATTTGTGCCCATTCAGCCAAAAGAGCATTGGTGAGGTCAGGCACTGATGTTGGATGAGAAGGCCTAGCTCACAATCTCTATTCCTGTTCATCCCAAAGGTGCTCAATGGGCATAAGGTTATGGCTCTGTGCGGACCAGTCGAGTTCTTTGACACCAAACTCATCCAACCATGTCTTCATGTCTCCTGGAGCAGGAAAGGCATTCCTCAAAGTGGTGCCAAAAGGTTGGAAGCATACAAAAATATCTGTCTAAAATGTCTGCGTATGTTGTAGCATTAACATTATCCTTTACTTGATCTAAGGGGCCTGGACCAAACCCCTAAAAACAGCCCCACTCTATTATGTCTCCTCTCTCAAACTTTACAGTAGGCACCATGCATTCTGGTAGTTATTGGTCTACTGGCCCCATACTCACCTGATAGCTCCATTGTTCAACCACCTATATCATGTCCCATGATATGCCTTTTAACCCCTTTATGCCAGAGTGGCATATATGGGGTCAAAAGGCATTTCTGGAGGCAGAGTGGCATAAAGGGGTTTAAAGGGCATATCAGGGAGGCAGAGTGGCATATAGGGGTGGTATAAGGCATATCTGGGGGCAGAGTAACAAGCCTGGGGGCAGATGTGCATAACTGGGGGGGGCAGGTTGGCAAATAAAAGGAAATAAAAACAAAAAATATATATTTTTCTCAATCATAGCTTTTATTAAACATGGAAAAATAGTTTACATGAATTAATAAAGAAATAAAAGTTTCTTACAAAAATATGAAGAATAATGTCACTGTTTTGTTCCATTGAACGAAATGGAACTTTTTCATCTAACATTTTTTGCAGTAGCAAATGTTTTGATCCCATTATGTGTAATGTATTTCATTTATTAGGGCCTTTTAACACCTTTTGCTTTCTGGCATTTTAATACAAATAATGTGATAAACAGAATGTTTTAGTTATTTGTATGGCAAATAGTGTTACTTGGGTTTGTATAAGGGGTGCGTGTTGGTATGTAAGGTAAGAACTATAGCAAGACAAGGAAACTAAAAACATGCAGCTCCGCAGCCCAGATGGGGCCTGACAGGGTATAAGAGCTTGACCGCGAGATAAACTATATGGGGCTGGTCTCCAAATGTTTCCAGGGCTGCTTTTCAGTCCCAGTCCGGCCCTGAGTGTTACTGAGAATTAGTCTGTCACAGGAATGCAAAACTCCAGTCCTTGAGGGCCTCAAAAGTCCAGGCTACTTATCTTTGCATGAAAACAAGAAGCTTAAAACAAGCTAATATAATATATATATATAATATATAATTCAACAGGACAACAACACAATGGCATTAAAATGAACTGTGTTTAAGTCACAGAGGGTCAGAGGCAAAGACCAGGGTTCGGGATAGCATTGCATCTATCGCCATGCATCTATCAAAAATGAAGCATGACAATAACCTTTGGATAAAAGTCCTTTACTCTGAGCTGTTTTGAAAGTATAAGATGACCTAATAACATCACAGAATGAGTCTTCATGCCAGTTGGCTATATTACATCTCCCCCTGGCTCAATTACAGGAATATTAACCTAACAGGTATTTGAAGATGGAGGGGATTAAGAGATATTATATTACATTTAGAGTTTTCTTTAAAGTGGACAAGTGCAAGAGATATGTATTTAAAACCCAGTTGTTATCATTGTAAAAAAATAGTTGTATATAAGTGTTAAAAGTATTAAAAAGGAGTATTATTTAACTTCTCCAATATTACTGTTCCCTGCTTTCCCCCAGAAACAGAAGTTTGGTGCTGTCATGTCATTTGTAAAGGTTATTAATAGTCAAGTCCAGTGGATTTCCACCTAACGAAAGCTGTCCCAACATGTAGATTGGAAGGATTTTTGTAATTTACTGGCAAGCAGCATTGTCCCCATTTCTCAAAGTTGAAAAAACATTCTTTGTCTTTACCTCTTTGGCTTCCATGCACTCCAGCTAATCTATGCGAAAGGCATGAACTAGTTTAGTTTTAAAGAACACCATATGTATCGATTATGTATTTAAACAATGTTGACATTGAGAAAGTCTGTCTACTCTCATTTAAGATGAAATGGGACCAACCCTGAAATTATATGTTTGCGATGTTAGGGTGCTCAATTTAATGATCTATAGACCATTCTTCAAAAAGTTTGGGATCAAGGGCATGCCCACAGTCCATGCAATAAATCTGCATTGGGTTCTGAATTGGGTTGTTTTTGGTGCATTGCCCTACACTGGCTTGGCTTTTTAGTTTCCAGTTTGTATTATGATTTATTTTATAGGCGATCTCTTTGTAGATTAAGTATGGCTACATATTTTTTATCTGCAGAGTGAACCCCTCTCAATCATATAAAGAAAACTGAATCCAAAAGGAGAAAGTATGTGTTTAGAGTCAGAGGCATAACTAGAAACCACAGGGCCCTGGTGTGACAATTACTCCCAGGCCCCCCAATTTTAACAGCTAGTCTGTGCCATCATTGCCCCTACACAACTATTCTGTGCCTTTTTGCCCCCCTTTCCAACATACAACATACACATTACACACACTTACTCAAACTCACTAATACAACCTCCATCTCACCCCACTTACACATCCATGCTCACACACACAAGTACACATCCATTCTCAAACACACACACAGACAATTACACATCCATGCTTATACACACACAAATATATATATATATATATATATATATATATACATACATATACACATATACACACAACCACCTCCCTCCTGTTCCCTTCTCACCTCTCCCACCACTAAGGGATTACTCAATTTAACTGGAGGAAATACTCCACAAAAATACTAATAACTTCCATGGATGTCAACATGTTGCCATGTATCTTGTCCTTGTAAGTAAAGCATAGTAGAATATGTTTTCAAAATATAACCCCTTCAATGCTGGCACATATATAATGAATTTAATATGACATTTAAGAGGTTCCGTTATCGATGTTATACTGTCATGAAACTCTTCTATGTTCATGTGTTCAGTGTCCGTTTTATGACTCTACGGGTGTGTTATATTTTTTTTAGTTGAAAGAATTCTCAACATAGTTTTTGTATCATTTAGAATTTGTGTATAAAATGTATCCACTTAAGATGTGCTAATATTTTAAAAATCCAAATGGATTGTTTAGGTGAAAGTGTTTTCTGTTACTTTATTTGTAGCTTCTTGCATTCTGTATTCCACAAACGATGACATGTTTTTACACATGTAATTGTATCACAAACCATGAATTTTCAACCACTGTTAACAGCAATTAAGATTTAAGCGGCTCATTGAGTCAAGTCCATTAAATCAATTTGGGCTCTGCGTAAAAAAAAGCAGCAACAAATATACATTTCCAAGGTTACGAATTAAAAGGGGAGAATTTCAAAGATGCATCAAAAGCAGATTCATTTTGCAAATACTATGCATCTCTCTGTAATGTCTTTCCATTCTGACCATTCATGGGATACCCACCAGAAGGAACATGACACAAACTCCTATATGTCTACAGGAGTCTAGACCCAGAACGACTGGCTCCAATGAGAATCATCTCACTGCACTTTTTAATTCAGTTATGGGGGGGTAATGAACATAATTATTTAACCCTCCAGTTGAACCTGGGTGCTCTCGTCTGAACTGAACAACATTTGAAGCTGCAAGCACTCGCATGCCCTTGCAAACTACCCACAATTTGTTAATCTGTGAATTGTTTTGCAATTGTTAGCAACTGTTGTTGAGTTTGGTCAGTCAAAATTGTACCTTTTCCAAGCAGTTTTCATCTACATCCTGAAGTCGTTTTTAAGAAGTCTAAGGAGGTCATTCTCAAATGTGTTTGGCAAGGGATAAACCAACTGTCCCTTCCCAAGATAACAGTGGGATTAGCCCTGGTTTTCCTGCATATTTCCATGCCTGGTGGTTTGAGAAATGTACAATGCTTGGATGTGATGAAGGACCAACCTTGGCACCAGACACCCTAGATGTCTGGAGGCTTCTATTTTTTTTTTTTTTTAAATGTGCAAGACCCCTACTGTCAATGAAACAGGCATTTCATACTATTTGTGGAGGATGCGGACAACAGCATATGTACAGACAACATACTTAAGTATGATACCTGTTTAAGCAACCTACAGACAAAGAAAATAACACAGAAGCCATTTTGCAATACATCTATAAATAGGACACATCCACAAATTTGCCAATGTTAATGTAAGGAAGCAGACAATTGGGTACTGGACGACCTCTTTAAAGACAACCTTAGATACAAATAAAAAGCATTGCATCCAATGGCATGACATGACCTAAGCAAGACCCTTGGTTCAGCTTTTTGAGTCATTTTACTCACTCCATAAGGAAAGACTTCATAGGTATCCTTACAAGGTCACACAAAGACCAAAATACTAAAGGAAACGAGGAGTTTGAGCGAGCTCAGTAATGACTCTTACAAGCTGGACAGAAGCATGCGTCATGTTCAAACCCACCCCAGATCACCCTTTTATTGTTTTCTACCATAGCACTATTAAAGATGACTTCACTTTCTAAATAATGGGGTATAACAATACTACACAAAAGAAACATGGATAGCGGAAAGTGAATATATTCTGTTCTACAGCATCTATTCTTTAATACTGACTGAACAGTGCTGGCAGTTTTGTGCTTGCAGCTTTTGTTCCTGTCTCGATGCAAAAACTTAGTAAGACAGAATGGTCAACCCCTGCTTCGGCAGGCCACGGGAAATTAAAAAAGACTACTGGTGAACAGATTGTCAGGAGATGTCAGACGTGATTTCTGAAAACCATGTAAAATGCAGGAAGCAGCTACCAGGGGGAAATAGGCACTGTGTCTGCGTGTGTGTCTGTGTATGTGTGTGTGTGTGTGTGTGTGTGAGTGGGAGGTTGGACTGGGAATGAGCAAGGTCATCTGAGAGTCTAGGCAGACACTTCAATGACTTTGCTTGAGAAAGATGGATGGGGCACCAGAACTGAATTATATAATTCAGGGTAACATTAATCTCTGGTGCAGACTGTTTATCAAACACATAATTTCAGATTAAGTCAGGAGAACTGAAGTGGTAGTATCAAAAAGTTAAGTTCCTTTGTATCTTTTTTCCTTTGTATCTTATATACCCCTTAAAGCTTTTGTTTAGGATCTCTAAAAACATGAAATGTTCATATATCGATCGTTCATGAGGATTACCCAGTTCACTTGTATTAGCTTTGAAATTGTATAGCGTAAAGAAACATATTTGGAGGCCTGTACTGTTATGGTGCAATCAAGATATAATAATGCACACATAAATGAATGTTGTAAAAAAAAATTAAAATATTGTGTGCAAGCACAAATATGCACATATTTTCTTTAGTTTATTGGACATATTCTATCTGGAAAAAGAGAAAAACACTTTCAAATGCGCATGTTTGTTTCTGAAGGTTTTTCTTTGCTACTGTAGACACCGGGAACAAGGCAGCTTTCTTTGCGCACACTTTCCATGTTGTTATCTCATCCCCCATACCTAGGGGACTCAGATGTGATTGATCATTTTTAGAAATCTATGTGAGGGATGGAGAGGTAGTAGATATTTTTTAAAAATCTATTTTTTTTGGTCGGTTCATCTCCAAAAGGTTTGCTGAAACCACATCCCAGTGTGCAGGGGATATGGTATAGAGGTCATTGATGGCATCTATTCCCTCCCTAAGGAGGGACAAACCTATATTAGTTACATTATTGAGCAAAGCCTGCTTTAAAGATCTTCTCTTCTTTTATTTGTGGGTCCTAGAAGCGTGAGGGGTAGGGATGTAGGCAGGAATGGGTAGGGCCAGGAGTAGGTGGGGTGTGAGGCATGGCCAACCAGAGGAGCCACCTTGTGGCGCTTGGCTGCAGAATGTTGCCAGGTGGATACATGGGAGCTACATTGATCTGGAAAGTCACATGGTCAGATTTTGCTATGGACAACATCATACTTACCGGTACTTAGAATACTATAAAGTTTTTATGCTTTATAATGTATTCTTTAAGATAAAAGAAACTTGGATTGAGCTACAGATTTCCTTTCCCTGTTTTCGAGAGAATTTCAAACTGGTTCATTGGCCGTCTAGTGTATAATTGTAATGTCACAAAGGTACCCTGGAGACTTGAAGACAGATAGAAATAGAAAATAAATTAGGACAAAAATTATTTTTAGCATTAACATGAACTCATTATGATAATCACCACTTCTTCTAACGAGAACTCAGATCTTCTATTAATTTAGAATTACCGTGTCACCTTATTCATTTGGACATATCATTTTAGCTATAGCTTCTTTTATTAATCAAACATTATAGGAGTGATTTATAAAGCTGTGGCGGGAGCAAAAGTGTGATTAAATGTGGAAAACTTAAATTGTGGCAATACAACAGTCACACCGAAAAGTGTCTGTGTAAATGAAAGGGAAAGAAACATTAATATTAATTATATTAATATAAATATATATACAGATATGGCAGAATCACATCTGCAACAGGCTGATATGTCTGCCAATACATATCATTATCATACAAAAATTCAGCACCTGTAATTTATCAAGCAGTTGGGTATAATTTAAAAAATGAAAATATTTTACCTGCAATGGCCAATTTTAGTTAAGAGATAGGGAATTATCTTTCAGTAGGCCATGAGCATTGAGTCAAATAGTGCTTGAGCTTGCTGGGTTAACAGCAGATGTTATCAGGTGATGGGAACATTGTGAGATCAGCAGAGTTTACCATGACATCACTATACACCAAGAACTAGTGATATCATTTTAAGTATGGGACAGTTAGTCACAAACACCATGTTAGTTTTAAAAGTTTTGGGAACAAGTAAAAGGTGTCAGGCTAAAACTCTCAAGCTGGTTTAAGTTCAACAAGCTAGCCTTCTTTAGCCTAATTCTATATTATTAGCTCACTGTAATGTTATGCAGTGGCATCTCACGAGGGCACTGAAATGAGTAATTTAATGAACTAGTTATACACAGTGTAAATTTGGTCTCTGCATGGCTAAGTGACAAAGTGAGCTAAAATAAGTTGCTTGCCTTATCAATTATAAAAAGTAAGCTGACTGTGAAAATGGTATCTGCAAATTGGTGTCTTAGATGCGCTTGCTTTCACACTGGTAGACAGTCTTTTCCTTTGACAGATGTATTTCATTATCTTGCATTATCTGAAGAGGCAGTCCCCGGGGTGAAATATTAGCATAAAGTGATGCACACAGGGTATTCATTTAATGACTGTCTTTTTTTAGTAACTTAGAGGTGCTGAATTTATAAAGGCTATTAACTCTTTGCTGCGATAATCCAAACAAGTTTTTATTGTACATTTGTGTTAGATGCCGCCAGTGGTGACTAGAGGAACAGTATAGGAGGGCACATAAGCTCTACCACAGTCAAAACTGGGGGGCACTAATAAACTCTACCACTAAATCATGCCACTGACAAAACTAAATATATATACCATATTTGCTCCTTTATAAGACGACCTTAATTTGAATTTTAATTTAGGAAAAAAGAAAAAGCCTTGATATAAGACTACCCTATAAGAAAAAAGTTTTACCAGTAAATATTAATTCACACTCTGCCTCCCTGATATTCCTTTCAACCCCCTATATGCCACTCTGCCTTAAGAAAGCCCTTATACCCCCCATCTGCCACTCTTACCCTCCCCCAACATACCAGTGCTTCCCTAGACTTCTCCCCTTCTTCTCTAGATTCCTTGGTGTCTAGTGGGGCAGCCGGTGAAGGTCTGTGCCATGCACACAGACAACCTCCGCTGCTGCTCCCGACACTTCCGCTGGGGCTTCTATGAATGAGCACCGGAAGGTCATGTGATGCCGGTGCTCCGTCATAGAACCCCCGGCAGAAGTGCCAGCAGAAGCGGAGGTTGTCGCACAGACCTCCACTGGCTGCCGGAGAGGAGGATCCAGGTCCCCTGCAGCGCTGCGGGGATCTGGATCTTAGTCTTGTAGTCAGACCTCTATTTGAGGTCTGATTAGAAGACGACCTCGAATATAAGATGGTGGTCTTATAATCGAGCAAATACGGTAAATAAGATGCCAAAATACCAGAGTATTGCAGTATGCAGTGATAACTTTAACGGATTAACATAATACTTAAAAGGAAGTTTCTCTCTCTTCAGGTATTGCTTCAGACCTGAGAAGGAGAGAAAAAATATTGAAAGCTTTTCTTTATAATTTATAAAAAAGTGCGGAGTCAGCGGCAGGCTCTCATGCTACCTGGTTGTTGTGAGCAGAGCTGTAGCTAGCTCCTTTTGCACCCGAGGCAAGAATGGAATATTGTGGCCCCTCCAGCATTTTTATTTTTACAGAGGTTATATTATTGACACTGCCCTTACACACTGCCTTTAAACACACCTGCCCATAAACACACATGTAGACATACACTGCCCTTACATACAACTGCCCATACATGCTGCCTTTACACATATATATACACACTTACACATGGTGGCCTTACACACACCTGCCTTTACACACACCTGCCCATTAACACACATATACACATACACTGCCCTTACACACTGCCTTTACACACACCTGCCCATAAACACACATATACACATACACTGCCCTTATGTGCTGCATTTACACATACCTGCCCATAAACACATATATTGACATACACTGCCATTACACAAGACTGCTCACACACTGCCTTTGAGACACATATACACATACACAGGCCTTACACACACATTGCCTTTACACACACCTGTCCATAAACACACATATACACAGCCCTTTCACACAACTGCCTTTACACACACACACACACACACACATATACACAAACACTGCCCTTACACACACCTGCCCATAAACACACATATGCACATACACTGCCCTTACACATGCCTGTCCATACACACACATATACAGATACATGGCCCTAACACATGCCTGTCCATACATACATATGTATACACATACAGTGTCCTCACACACATATACACATTGTCAGGGTCCAGCGGTCAGAACACGCCGCAGCGACTCACCGCGGGTACGGCGTCCATCGCCGCGGCATCCATCTTCTCCTTCCTCCCAGCGGCCGACACTAAGGGCGCGCGCGCCCTCTACCATAACTTTATTGTTCCCACACGGGGAACACAAAGTGCACGCTTGGATGATGTCCCGCCCCGAGAGGCGGCCCGTAACCGAGCGGAAAATTTAAAACCGAGCACTGAGCTTTGCTCAGTGCTCAGTTATTGTGCTTCCCTACGTATCGCCTGAGTGCTCCTTATTGCTGTTAATCGTGTACCAGACCCGGCTTGCCTTGATTCCTCTATTTACTGACCCTTCGTGTACCAGACCCGGCTTGCCTTGACTCCTCTACTTACCTACCCTTCGTGTACCAGACCCGGCTTGCCTTGATTCCACTACTTACTGACTCTTCGTGTACCAGACCCGGCTTGCCTGCATTTATCCTTTTGGTTCCTCATTGGCCTTGGAGACTAAACGGCTCCTGCACCTGGCTTTCTCCTTGACTTCGTTTTTGGGACTGATCTCCTAAATACCGTGCCTGTTTCTCCTGCATACTGGTCTCCTCTCCCCTCCTGTCGCTACTGTCCAGTCCTGACACACATACACACGCCAGCTTACAAACGCACAAAAACCTACACTGCTCTTACACACACCTGGCTATACACACACACATACACAGCCCTTACACACACCATCTTACAAACACACACATATGCAATATATATATATATATATATATATATATATATATATATATATATACATACACTGCCCTTGTACCCCCAAGGTGCATCCCCATCTATTACCTTTCTCATCTTCAATCATCTTACATCCAGTTGTGGGAGAGCGAGGTCATTTCAGACCACTGCTTTAGTGCTCCCTCATCACTATACACCCGCTATTGATGCAGAGCGTAGGGGTACTAGGTCATATCCCGGCGCTCAGCATCAATTGGGCTGGTTAAAGGGGGGTTGTGATCTGCCCAACCAGCCCTGCTCATCGGGCACCCACTGGTTTTGTGGTAAATCACATTGCAGGACAATGGAGCCCTGCTTGCTGATCACTCTATTATCCCTTTAACTGTTCATGGTGTTCCCCTAGGCAAAGGCATCAGGGAATTCTGCAGGACCACCTATTTGACCTTTTCCACATCCCCTAGCTATATCCTGTGCAGGCAGGGGCGTATCTAGAGTATTTGACACCTGGGGCGGATCCTGTATGTGGCACTATACATTGACAATAATGCAATATAAGATGGTGGTCTTATAATCGAGCAAATACAGTAAATAAGATGCCAAAATACCAGAGTAATATTCCACATATTATCCAACTTTATTGTAAATCCATACTGTTTTGAGCTTGACATTTACATTTCCTGTGTGTTATTTGCAGAGCTAAACAGATAGCTTAACCAACTAACAACCATATAACCCTTACATTTTTACTTGTGGGAGACTAGACCAATTTTCATAGTTTTTCTATAGTTAGCTTTAGGTGACAACCATATAAATAGTTTACACTTTAGGGAAAGGTATATATTATTTTATTCCAGGCAAGTTAAGTTATTCATAGCCACCTACTCTAAGAAAAAACTGTTACCAACAAATGAGAAAAACGCACATGGGATTTCTAGTCCACAAAAGGTTTTTCTGTACTTATAAAAAATAAAGAAACTATTATATTAACTATTATAAACTATTTATTAAACTGCATTAGTCTTTGGGTTTTTATTTAATTTATTTTTATTAAATAATTTTTTAGAATTGAGGGGTTAGGATGATGGAGGCTTTTTTACCAGCATGGCAGCCATGGCAGTCACTTTTTAAGTTTTTGTTAAATACTCTTAGATTTTGTTAAATAACTTTAATTATACCTTAAACGAAGACGCATATGCCATATTTGCTCGATTATAAGACGACCCTGATTATAAGACGACCCCCCAAAATCAAAATATTAATTTAGGAAAAAAACAAAAAGCCTGAATATAAGACTACCCTATAGGAAAAACGTTTTACTAGTAAATATTAATTCATGTAAACTCATTTTCATATTTAATAAAAGCTATGATTGAGAAAAATATATTTTTAATTTCCTTTTATTTGCCAACCTGCCCCCCCAGTTATGCACATCTGCCCCCAGGCTTGCCACTCTGCCCCCAGAAATGCCTTATACCCCCCTATTTGCCACTCTGCCCCATGATGTGCCTTTTAACCCTCTATATGCCACTCTGCCTCCAGAAATGTCTTATACCCTCCTGTATGCCACTGTGCCCCATGATATGCCTTTTAACCCCCTATATGCCCCTCTGCCCCATGATATGCCTTATACCCCTATATGCCACTCTGGCATATAGGGGGTTAAAAGGCATATCATGGGGCTGAGTGGCATATAGGGGGTTAAAATGCATTTCTGGAGATATATATGTATATATACTGCTAACAGCAATCACACTCCTATCAAGCCAAGGCAGCCAGTACATGCTGGAACCTGGGGATGTTAGAAGTGTGATTACAGCCTCCCTATGTCATGCTACCACTCCCACCCCCTTACACATCCATGCTATCACACACACACACACTCATTCACAAACTCATTCCATTAATCACACATACACACACGCTCAAACCCCCCACCCCCTTACCTGAACTGCAGATCTCCCGCTCGCAGACTTCTGCAGCGGCCCGGCTGTGCGAGCAACTTCTCTGGCCCCGCCCCCAGAGGAAGGAGGGGGGAGGTAGAGTTATGTGAGGACTGTGCTAGCTTCCTGTTTCCTGCTGCTAATAGCAGAGACGCTGCTCGCGATCAAAGCCCGGTAAGCAGCACGGCCGAAGCAGAATGAGGTCTGATTAGAAGACGACCTCGATTATAAGACGAGGGGTATTTTTCAGAACATTTGTTCTGGAAAAAACCTTGTCTTATAATCGAGCAAATACGGTAATTTGGCGGCAGATAAGAACCAGTTAACCCATCTTGTCTGCTCTACATTTTTAATGTTTTGGTCTTGTCTTAGATTGAGGATAGCTTTATGTTTTTCTTGTGCATGTTTCAATTCCTTAAATTGGGCCCCACTGTCCGTTTAATAACTCAGTCTCCCATTACACCCAAATCCTGCAGAGAAAAATATCTTGCTGCCTTTTTTTTGCAGAAAGCAAATTAATCATTTGGCGTAATCTACTACTCTTGAATCTATTCGGGCTGAAACTAATGTTATGTGAAACAAACTTTGAGATGCTGCTTATTAAAGCAGTGCTGTGATCACAAAGTTTGGGACCAAATCCCAATCATCTCTCCTTCTGCAACTTAATGTTACCCTTCATTTAATCTCATCCTTGACATCTTCCATTTGTGCTTCCTTTCTTGAATTGATCTTGAATGCCAATTTGTGCTGTTCTTGTTAAATGAAATTAAGAGGGCAACCACTGCAATAAATTGTTTGGTACACACGTCACAGCATACAATATACCATACTAGCTATACCATGCTATATTTCCTCCCCGTATAAATTATAAATATAGAAGACAAAACACTATGGGGCCTCCAGTTGCTTGCAAACACAGCAGGTGATTTGTTACACATGTCATATTCCCACTATTTATATATGTCTGTCTTAGAAAAAGTGACATGACACTAGTGGTGACACAAGCTTCAGGTGCTGTATACCCCATGCTGTGCCCCTGTTTAAAATCATGTTTCCATTTTTATTATTTCTAATAAGTATTAAAATTATTTATTTCATGTTTCTCAGTCATGATGTCCTTATATGGATTTGCAGGAAAGAAAAAAAAAAATATTTGTAGATGCCCAAAATCTTGAAATGAGATAAGCAGTGATATATATCAGCATTAAAAGAAACGGCTAGGCTCAAGACTTTGAAATGTTAAAATGCAGGCATCGCATCTCTCTTGGAAGATCCAGGAGTCTCCCTCACTTTAATAGAGGCACCTTGACGCCCGCAAACAGACATCCCGATATGGAGAGAGCGTGAGAGTTCATTATGACCATTGATCTCTCTTGCGTTTGCTCTCTCAAAAAAAAAAATCTGTGCTCAGGCTTGCCTGTGCTCTGGTCCTCCACTGTGGCGCATCCTGATTGGTCTCTCTTTGTGCTAAATAACCTATCAGTTTAAAGCCCGCCGAGAAAACTGATAGATTAGTAAGCACAAGAGAGACCAATCAGGATGTGTCACTCGCTCTCTCCAGAACCCATCTACCACAGAGGCTGAGCAAGCCACAGGTACCGGGGGCTGGAGGACCAACATATATGTTTGGTGGCGGGGAGGGGGGTTCAGTGGCCAGTGAAGCCACCTCCCTGAAATGAATTTTTCAGGTTGGGATGTCTGAAAATGTCATTCATCTATCTATAATAAAGAGGCATGCTAGATTATAATGGCCACAATGTTTACAAAAACGCTGTAACAATTTTATTGTATATGTAACAAATTGACAAATATAACATATTACGTTTTCATCAAATTGCTAGCCTGAACTGGCTAACTGAAGTTATTCCTTAAAAATTATGATATGGGTAATATTAATCTTGATATGTTGGTACCGACGTAACATCACCAGAACGGTGGGCACAATACTACCCTCCATGGTCCTAATCGATGTAGACTTTAGCCCGAATTTAAAGAACCCAACCAGTATTTTGTATGTTAATGGTATTTCTATACTCTGTAAAAAAAATTACAATCTTTTTATCAATGCTTACTGCCAAGGCTCTTATTAAATATGCAACTAACTCCCTATAATAATGAGTTAAAAAAAACTGTGTTCACTAATGTCATTACTGTTTCATACTCCATGAGGTAACCATTTTATGAGTGCTTACTACCAGGGCTTTTCTAGAGGACTTTTACCTGGTCTTAAAAATATAATTCATGCACTGTGTATAGTTTAACGCCTTTCCCATGCTCAGCCATGAAGCCCATTCATCAATGCTTATGTTAGAGCTTTTCTGCCATGCTGGATTATTCATCAAAAATGGTTTGGCTAGAATTCTAGCCTTAGATGGATATGTTGTCCATCCTTACTTGTCAAACTTTGAAAAAGACAGAGTCACTTGAAGGGGGGGGTTCTTAGAAGGCAAGTAAACCTAATTATAAATCGACTAAGAACATACACATTTTTGACAATGGAGGATTATGGCCTCAAACTTTTCTCAGGTTAATTTAGATTCCAAAGCGACTACAACCTCTTCCACCCCTCATAGTTTTGTTCCTATTCCCTTACTTAGGTGTTACTCCTCTTTTACCTTAACCATTCTGCTTGTGTGTTCCCGCTTCCCCTTTCTATGTTTGCCACCTCTTTCCCCAACCAACCTTTTTATATCTTAATTATGCCTTTACCCAAATGTCCCTTACAAATTGCACTTATCATTTCCGCTCTCTTTAATACTGCCCCCTCTAACATCCTTTTCATTTTCATCTATCTTGCTCATCTTATTTTCTTTTTCTGTGAACTGAACCCTTATCTACACCTCCCAACTTCTACCCCTGGTGAACCAGGACAAGTAAGATTCTGCAGATGCATTTGAAAGCAACTCACTGTGAATTTTTTTTTTTTGCTAGTGTGAGGGCATCAGTCGAGTTCACCCTTAACCTGATGGACCACTTGACTTCTTAGTAAATAATAGACCTATTTGACCTATTAGCTCACCCATCAGGCAACTGCTTATTTGTTTATTTTGTGTCTCTTTGTTTTTTGTATATTTCAATCAAAAACTAAATATGGATGGCTTGTATATGTTCTATTATTTCTTTCTCTTACTGACTTATCTTAGCAAGAGACTAGATGTGATGAAGTTTAGTAGTAACTTGGTTTTCCCTTCACCTGAATCTATATCAACAATTTATTCCCAAGCCAAGATGTTTTCATAGGGAGCAGACAACACATTTATTCAGTTGTTTGAATTTATATTAGATTTGTGGTCATTAGACCATGAAAAGAATAAGCTGAATGTGGCAATCAAAAATACATGTGTTACGATTCACACTGTAAATATGAACGCAGAATAATAAACCCTCAGCATGTCAGCTTGTGAAATATAAAAGATATATAAAAGAGAATGGGAAAGTAATGGGCATTTTGACATGAGTACGGAAATAGGATTCAGGTCCTCTGTGATTTCTTTTTTAATCAGTCAGTTCTCTGGAAAGGAGGAGTAATATGGAAATATCTTGGTCTCTCGTGGCCAGGGGTATGAACAACATCCACAGATTTGCAGCACCTCTCCCCTTATGTGCCGTAAGGTTAAATCTATATTTTACTGCTCATTTACACAACCACACCGACGATAATTTATGAGTTCTCTAAGTATTTTATCTTAATTACTCTGATGGTTTCTCCAACACTTTGCATATTGATGGGTGATTTTCTTTTTTTTTCAGGCATTTTACATTTTAAGTCAGTTCAATGTTTTACTCCACTGAAATTACAAAATCACTTAAGGATGTAAACTCAATTAGTCTGAGTACACATACTAATTCACTGCGACATTTGTTAAAGCACAGCAAGCTAATTAGTTAATTAAATAAAATTGATCATGTTCCCTATGAAAACTCTTTTATTTGTAAAATTATTTCCAATTGCCTCAAAAGGCAATTGTCTATATTGTGATAAAGAATTATTTTGTATGAAGCACGGTTGTCCAACAGAAAGCCTGCTGGCCAGGCCTTTAGCACTTTTTTATGCTCCCCTCCACCTTTCAACAAAACTGCATATTTTTTTTATAGCATTATTAATTTATGAATGCAGTCCTGAGAATGTGCTTAAAGAAACAATTCCTCTTTCTATGACAATCACTCTAAAGGGCAATCAATATATACCTCTATGATGCTATAACAGTGATATGACAGACCAACATAAAGCTGCCATGCATTTTTTGACAGCTGGATTCAATGCCAATAGGGAAAAATGCAGTGAACAAAGTGCTTGTGAACGGAGAAGAAACCTAACTGACCAACCAATAGCCACTTACAATTAAATGATGTACATAGCAGGCAAATTAGGTTTAGAATGCCAGCCATGTATGTTGTACCTAGGGTATTCTACATGTTGTATGTCGCGATCACTAAAAGTGATACCTATGAAGGTGTAGTGTAGTCGGACTGCCCACCAGCATCTAAGCCGGTTGACAGCCTCCCCTCCCTCTGTACATGTCAGACTTCCGTTAAAGATGAAAGCCACGCATTTACAGTTAAATAAGAAGCTCTAGGGGTCTGAGGAAGGATCTTAGCCTATTCCCTGCAGGAATATGAAGTTAAGTCAATTCTCTTTTCAGCTTGTTCTCATTTAAATAATAATTTAGGGTTGCACGTTTCAGGTTTTGGCAAGTTGAATGGCATTTTTCATGCCCTCATCTGAAACTGACAAAGTAAATACAACCCGCTAAAGAAAGATAGAGAATTAAACAGCCACAGTACTCCCTTCTAACAAAGAGGGGGGAGACTGTCCACCATCCCCTCACCCTGTTGCAGCAGGGGTTATAAAATAAACCTTGAGTAGGGTATAGGCCCCAACTATACCCCACCTCTTGCTCAGTGGGACGGGGTATAAAAAAAATGCCCTATGGAATGCACAGACCCCATCACATGCCTTCCCTGACTCCCACATTCAGGGGTTTAAATTACTTGAAAAACCACTAAAAAGGCATTTGGGGAACACAGATTCCATCCTCTTCTTCCACTTCACCCTCTTTCCCTGTCAAATGGGATTGAGGTTGTAGTGAGTTAAACTTGAAAATAGGGTTTAAACACTGTTCTACTTCTTAGTCTTATAGGTAGAGGGGCTGATCCTCATCTTCAGTCCAGAGAAAGGAGCCATCCAAAAAATAAAATAAAATAACATTCCCAAAACTCTATTCTGTGCCAGATGGCAGTGGATTATAAGATAGCTGTTGGTTGTGCTGTGTGTATATAACAACTCCAAGACCTTCAAGGATGCATCTTCAATTGACTTGAATGGGGTCCTATTTTTAGAATATCTGGTTCTGTTTTGGGGGTGGATGGAGACTTCCCGTATACTTTGGAAGATTGCAGCAATCATGATCTGGCAAGCATGTGTTCTGCCAGACTGCAATTATTGTAAAGAGCTCCGCATGCCTCAGCTCAAACCTGGGTTGTATGTTCTTGGCCCATTGCTGTGCCAGAGTGGCCACTTTGCTTTTTAAGCCTGCTGTGTTCTGTAACACGACCCTAATGAGTCTAGTCATGAGTCTAGGTTTCAGTCTACATTAACCTTATCCTGCATTGTACGTATTAATGGTACATGGTGTATGAGCTTTACAGCAGAAGTGGCCAAAATGAATGAGCTTTCCCATCCCACTTGAAACATCAACCAGTATATTTTCAATATTACAATGGACTGCTGAGGGGTTTGTAAGAAACAAAAAATCTAGGAGAAAATTCCTGTCCTTAATATAGAAAGGAGAACACTATCCATATAGAGTAGAGCTTCTCCTTATTACTATCAATACAACTGATTACTATTCGTTAGATTTGACTGCTAGAGTCTGTATTTATATAATTGAGCAAGGTTTTTAACAATAATTTCCAATTAATTAGTGAAGCACAAATCCCAACATCTAAAAAAATGCCTGAAAGATTATAAGGTCACCAAATCCATTTGCAAGCCAAATTATGCACAGCCAGTGGATAATTCATTTCTATGAACTCTGAAGATATACAGCACGTGTTACCACTTGAATGATAATGAGACTAATTAATGTTGCAGAAACTGAATAGAGGTTGATTAAGATACAATGAAAGACATTTTCATAGTAGTAGGTGACATCCTTATTAAACTTTCAGTCAATTAAAAATAACTTTAAAAAAAAAAAACTGCAATCACTGCCAGTTGTAATCATTATGGATGACTTCACTATATATATAGTCAAAACACAGAGTTAAAATTCCGTGGCGCTCTCACTGTGGGTAATTTCAAGTAATTATTGTATTGTCCAATAGGCGTATTGAAAGTGAAGTAAACCATGACTTGTTTCTCTCTTAATTAGATTATTTAGCAGTTTGCTGAGAAACTATATACCCCATTAGAATCCTTATAGTATACAGCAGGTCTCATTCATATTTTGTCAAACATGCTAAATTCTGGCCCTATTAGCTATTGTAAGAACATTACATTCAAGTGGCTAGTTTCTTTAAGTGTACCTTTAGCTCACTGCCGATTCCTTAACCTTACTTGTAATTAATAGAACTAAAATGCTTCTAGTGTATAGATTTTCATTAAAAATTTCTTTAATGTTCTTGTCAACCATCTGAAAAGTGGTGAGAAAAGCTTAATTTTCTTATAAACACCTGAAAATTCTCCATGAATGTATATTAGCGGAAAAGGTGAAAAAAAGTATAAAAAATGTTTAATTATAATTTTAAACATACTCTACTAGTTTTTGTTTTTTTTTCTAACTAATGTGAAATAATGTTATTAATGTATATGTATTGTCCTTATTATTACAAAAATATGTCAAGTTCTGTTGAAAAGAATATCAAACCTTGGATATGTCAAACAGTATTTATGAAAGATACATGAGTTTTATACATAAGGGTGGCTCATACAAGATTCTTTGATACTTTATACATTTTCCTTTATGCTCCATCAAAAGCTTGTATTTATATTTCTAAAAAATAGTTCAGACAAGCTTTCTCTAGTTCAAACACAAGGATATTTATCAGTACCCATTATAAATATAAACAGTGCCTATTTTTCACTAAAAGAACCAAAAATCTGGTTAAACCGATACAATAAACATGAAGTCATTACAATACTGGCCATTCTGGCTGATTGTTGACTCTAAAAGCACTAATATCAATAGGAGATGCAGGACATGTTTTCCCGTTTGCCGCATAGAGAGGAAATGAAGCTGTATACATTTCTTTTTTGATACCTCTTCAACCGACTGTCTCTGTTGCTTCTTTTGGCACTAATGAGCCATCTGGTATAGAAACCTGTCTCTGATGTGCTTACATTTCAAAATCTACCGATTCATTAATCATGGTATTACTTCAAAGAGTAGGTCGAAACAAGGGAGGATTCTATGGAGAAAAAATCTGGACTTGGAGATTTGGACAGAATGTGTGAAAACGTTATCAAAATATAAAATATAAAAATGCAACATCTATTGGCAATCAACAAGGTAGTATACTGACAAAGTAGGAATTTAGCAGTAGAACAGTGCTACATACATGAAATAAATCTAATATCGTAGCTGGTATCCTCTCCTCTTATTGCACACTTTTCTGGAAGTGATGGATATTGGCGAGGATAGAGTTGGTCTATGACCATACCTGAGCTGGCTACCCAGACCCCACCCCCTCTTCTGGGATTGGCTTTGTTCACAGGACAGGGCTAGCCAAATGTCGGGATGAGGCTAGCAAAAGGTTGCCTTTAGTGAGAGTGTTAACAAATGTTGATCCCGTGAATGAAGATTGAAGACACTGACCCAGAGCCTCTTCATCACTTCATCCAGAGGCTCTGTATTGACTGGGGGTACTGTATGGTATCATCACAACCCAGTACCCCCAATGTTTATATATTGTTCCCTAAACCTGGAGATTTTTTTATGATGTTTTTTTTTCAATGATAACTCTCCCTAACTACTTTGCAATCAAGAATCTTAGTCTGGTCACTATTTCCTTACCTACAAATATTGCTAAAAAACTAAATGTAAGCCTTTTTATGAATAAAAAATACGTATATTGCCTTTCCAACCCTAAACTGAGAAGGTCCCTAATATATATATAACAAGATTCCTTACTCCTTAAACTAATCTATAACAAAATAAAGCTAATCTAAAAGAGGTAAATATAGAGATCTGTATAATATATCTATATATATGTAACACCATCTAAAGAAAGAATGCACTGATATGCATCTCTTCCTATACCCTTCACAGATTTAACCCTTAAAAACTCTCAAAAACCCACCCAGTCCCTTAAACCAAACCATCTTTTCGTTCACCTTTGTATACTTTGTCAGTAGACTGAAAGCTAATATGCATTATGCTCCAGATTTCAATGACTCCAAGGTATTAATGATAATTAGTTCACAACGGAACTTAAATGTTATAAATAAGCTCTAGATATAGAAACCCACGCACAGTCTGCCTGGGCAGAGACACAGTTTGTATGCTACAGACACAAGGTATTTTATTTCAAACATGTGTTGCAGCTAGGGTTAGTTAATACTATAACTGTTGGTACTATGTTTCCCATGACTCTAGCCAGTCTGGTGTGTTACGCATCAAGGGAAACTGAGTACGCAACAACTAGACTGCAACAGGTTAGCTTTTATATCATTATGGATTGGTACTGCAGCTGCTGTGGATTGCACATCTCATGATTCTCAGACATCCATTGGGTTGGCTGAAAATCGTGAGAAATGTAATAACAGCATGAGTGCCAAATGTTAACTGTCAACTGTGGCAAAACTACTAAGTGTCCTATTTTGCTTCCAAGCCTATGTGTCCCTTTTTTACTACCGTCTAACTACCCGCTTTTTTGTAACACCTAAGAATGGTTGCTGTGCACCACAGAGCTATACTACTCTACACAACAGCAGCAACATTGCTAGTTGATTAATATCCAGATGGTAGCTAGTAACTATAGATTGGGCTTGGTGGGGCTACAGTACAAACACTATGTAAGGCACATACCTCACAGCCACATCCTGTTGCATGACCCAATTTTGGTCAAGCTTTAGCTCTAGAATACTTTGGTATTCAGAGGAGTTCATGGTCGACTTTTATAGAGGTAGTCACACTTGCTGATAATCAATTAATCAAGGGCATTTCATTACCAGCACCTGAGTGTATATATAAGCAAATAGTGTTGTGCATTTGTGTATGGTGTTAGCATGCGAGTGCATGAGCATATGGTGTTTGTGTTTCTGTTAGTGTTTATGTGTCTGTTAGTGTGTGGTGTTAGCATGATTGTCAGGAGTGAGCCTAGAGTTAGTGGCTTCTGGGAGATGGAGAGGAGCAGCAGGAGAAACAATATATGTATGTCATTTGAGTGAGTGGGTTCCAGCAATCTTGACTCCTTCTTACAGAAGAGTCTAAAGGCTGTTACACCAGATCAAATTCCTTAGGACTATTATGTCTTAATAGTTTTCTACGCCAGTTCTTTTAGGATATTATTATTATTATTATTTATTTTTTGCATGGTGGGACAGCTGATTCCATAGTGCTATTACAAGGGGGGAGTGAGAATTGACAACATTAACACACATTAAGGCGTGCCAGCACAGAAGGAAAAGAGGACCCAACTGTTGTGGAAATACAATTAGAAGTTGTGGGGCAGTAAGGCCGAAGGTGAGGGACTGTTTGGGTGAGGATGATTTGATTCAGTAGTATTTCTTATGGTTGTTACGCGTTAAGTATGTCTGTAGGCTGCAGAGATTCTCAATTAAAGTAAACTATTTAAGTGAGATTTTCATATAATGATGGGGTTCACTTTAAATCAGCAAATATTATTGTGTTAGATATAAAACTAGCTGCTGTCACTGCATCTGTGCATTTACCATGACATTTAAACATTTTTCCATTCCATTGTTATGGAAGCTATTAACAGGCATTTCCTGAAAACATCCTAGATGATGACCACCAGCTGCAGCTTTCATAACTATGATTCCCTTGCAAGCTGTATTCTCTTTGTTTAAAAGAATTATGGAGATACATTATATGCCATCAGTGTGGGGTAGAGCCAACGCAAATAATGCCAGAGCAGGCAATCAGCTGCTGTATATACAGAAGCGTCAATAAAGGAGCACATTTTGATATAGGGTGAAACGATATCTAACATGCAAGAGCATGGTGTGTAGGAAAGTTACACCTAAAAGGGAGTAGTCAATTGCCACCTGTTCTTTTCAAGAGTTTTTCTACCAACAGTCCAGTGGGTGCAATGTGTTTGTAATCAAATTATTTCTGCTGTTATGGCAATCAAGCTTTTCATGCAGCATCTTGGAATCTTTCATGATACATCAATTAATATGTGATTAAGGTCTTTATGACATTCATTCAGCCATGAATATTCTCTATCATTTTTCAGCCAGCCTGGTTCCTCCCATTTCGCCCTTAACATGGGTTTCATTTGCTCGTAGCCAACTGACATCAACAGGGCAGCTGTCTTTCATTGGTTGATGCCAGAAGAGCTCCCTGCCGGCGACCAATGGAGTTGTTTGTAGGGAACTTTAACTCCTGATGCCAAAACTTGGGCTGGTGAGGCTCCGTAAGAGCGACTCTATTGGTCCCTGGCGGGGCCTCCTCTGGCATCAACCAATGAAGGGCATCTTCCGTTTTGGGTTAGGTAAGACACAAAGGAGTTCAGGTACACATACCTACAACTAGGCTGGTAGATGCTTATTACATCACCCAACCTATACATTTAAGTTTACAACGGAAAGTTATCTCCAATTAAAACAATGCTAAATATTAATTTCTTACACTATAAGATACATTAAAAAGTATCAGCAGCCTGCAGTCCCTTTAGTCTCCTTTAAATATAGCACAGCTATCACAACTGACAACACCTACTTTAAATCCACCTCTACTTAGCCAATGGCTATACCAATGTGTGTGTGTGTTGCTTCATTTATGTTTTAGCTTGCCAATTGGAATGAAATGGGATGAGTGACAAGAGTTGTGCATTTGAACTGAGCCATTAGTTTTTTTAATGGCAGCCCCAATGGAGGTTTTTTTACCGTTTATTTTTCATGTTGTTATTGTGTTTTCTTCACAAAGCCAGATGCTGAGTTTTAAATTAAATACGATTTGGTATTATAAAGGTAATTCAATTACATGGTTTTGTAACTGCTGCTTAAGCATAAACAAAACAGAAAGGGCAGGCTTTAATAAGTTGTTGAAACAATAAACCTTGTTTATGAAAAATAAATAAACTTGTTTTTCTATCAGTACACAAGTATTTACCAAAACCTGATTTGGCATTTAATTGTCACAAAAAAATCAGACTTTGACACAATGTCTTATAGAAGCATTGCTTCTTCTTCACAGAGCCCAAGAGTTGGATGTGAATTGGGGGCATTTGTTGGCATTTGTATTGGTTATTTGTATTGGTTAACTTTTTCAAGACCATCTCAGCTTGCTCAAATTCAGGAAATGTTTGCCTTGGTTGCATAGATATATTCTTTGCATCCTCTCAAGCTGCCTATGCTGTCACTGATGATACAAGCATATGATGTCATACAGCCATGCTGTCAGTAGCAGCATGAGGCACAAAATGGAAGCAGGGAACATATATGTGCCAAAGAGGCAGATGTTTTCTCTTCACTCATCTAGACATAGAGAACAGGTGGTATGGAGTGGCTGAGCCCTGTGGACTTCAGTTTGATTGCAACTGCACTCCCTGTTAACTCAACTATAAAGCTGGGAGAAATATTCTGCCTATATCTGAAAACAGCAGAATGTAGTATCTTAAACATTCAATGCAGTTTAACACTAACACACCACAAAAACACACGCCTGAAAACTGTACACTGGCGGACACACACTGTGCCCTGCCCTGTACCCTTGGCTACCTTCATGTCATTGTCCATTCTCTGACTACAGCTTTATATATATATATGTATTATAAAGCATACCTAGGGATAGTCCTGATTTTAAGGTACTGTTCTGATTTCTGGTCCATGGAGCTGTACATTTAATGGAGGTGTGTGCTATTGTATTTACTATGTGGACAACTTGTGACACTTTGCAGCTGAGAGTCAAGAAATGGCTCTTCTGGTAAGGTGGGTGGTTGTTCCTGTCCTGGCCTTACCTTCCCACCTCCAGGCCACTCACCTCAAGCTATATCCCACCCAAGAAATGTGTCCTGATTTGGAGACCTGAAATATTGAGGAGCGTGACAAAGCAACTGTTTTGCTGATTATGGGGTGGTGCACAGTGCCATAATGCATGATATACAATAACAATACATGATATAAACAATAAAAAAAAACTGACAAAATTGTGAGCAATTTTCATCATCTATAAATTGCCATTCATTAAAATACCTAAAGTATCATCAGCAATTCATACTACTGGCAATGAACAGCCAGAATATCTCCCACCAATTATAAAACATAGCAATATAATGCTGATTGTGGTATTCATACTGACATAGAAGAGTGGTTAATGTATTGGGGAAGATTCATTTGACAACCAATATCTGGGTGAATTTCCAGAGCACAATTTGTAAGCCAACACATTGGGAATATTTTACACTACTGTCATGTACGCAGATTTTCTTCGGTGGTGGTCCAGGGTATTGGCTGAGCAATCTGTGTGTCCTGTCTGACCAGCCAGGCCACTAGAAAAAATATATTTAGCCTTCTGTCTTTTTACAGAGTTTGAAAGTTTCAGTTGAGTGTTTTCATTCACATGTAATATCAGTACTGGGAAGCTTCTGTTTAAGGATACTACTTGGAACAGAATAGGATTTCATATGCTATGTCAATGGTAGGACTTTTGTTCTAAAGATTATGGAATTAAGGGGTAACTATGGTGGTGTTATATGTAACTATGGTGGTGTCATCAAACTGGATATTTTTTTAGAAAGGCATGACATACAGGGCTATAAATATAATTAATATTTTAGAGCTTCTTGATCCAAGGAGAATTTCTCTCCCTGAGTTCGAAGTAGCTTAATTAGGGTTTTTTTTTGCCTTCTTTTGGATCAAGAGTAGAAAAGTTAGGTAGAAGGTTTGAACTTGATGGACGTAGGTCTTTTTTCAACCTTAAGTACTATTAAGGGGGAAATAAGGGAGAGGCTTTTTGCCACATTCACCTTTAGTTGAGTCTCCAGGTACTATGACCTCCTAGATAGGTCCTTAGGAGCAACCACAACCTAAAATGAAACCTAAACCAGAGTTGAAATACAGGCCAAGGTGTTAAGGTAGCACTGTCAAATTATATTCTGAGATCAAACACTGGAGAATCAGAATGAACACACCTAAAAGGTCACCAACAAGACTCAACGCGTGGGTGAGAAAGTGGGAGCAGAGTCAAGTTCAGTTAGGGGAATAGGCACAATAGACTGTATTTGATTGCGACATTACAACACCCAGTAGCACAAAGAACAAGGCACAGAAAAGCCATAAACAATGTGAAAGCACCAGTGCAAGGGAGAAGGTGTGCACACACAACCTGGAAGATGCTAAAGGCAAATCAATGTATGAGTACCCCATGGCACCACCTTGGAGTAGAGGTACCAGCAAACAGCTGACAGATAGAGAGATAAAAAAGGAAGCACTAGAGCCTACACGTTCAAGACCCCAAATGATCAAAACAATTGTATGACTACCATAGGAACAGTTGCCTTGGTTACTCAGAGACTGCATAAAAGGTAAAACAAATTTAATAGGAAAACATACAACACAAAAGGTAACAACTTACATTCATTATAATTAAAACAGATTCTCAGTTTGCTATTAATAACATTTACCAGATTATTAATAGAAAATACAACATATTGCAATAATTATAAAAGCATAATTCTTAAAAAAGAATATTGTTATTATTATCGGAATAATTCTGCCCAGGAAAGATATAGCAAATGGTATAATCTCTGCAATATTATTTGGCAAAAATAACAAGAGGTGAACCAGACCCAAGCTCCCCCAACTCCCTGTTTATAACTGGTACATCCACACATCCTTCTTCTTCATGTTACCTTGCTTTTTTAAATTTGTTATAATTCATAAAAATGTTTCTGTATTTGGTTCATGTGACCGATTAAAGAGTGCATTCAAACCATATAGGACATATTTGTTCAAAATGTACAGTATGTGATTTACCTACAAATAACAGAGCGATGCCCAAATGATAAAGATCCCTTTGAAAGGACTGTACAATTCCTACAGCACTGCTGAGTTTGGCTTCATACAAAACCTTGGCCTTTGTAACTAATATGTTCAGAAGCAAATTTATGTCAGAACAGTGACTTGTGTGGGTTTGTTTTACAAAGGAAGTCTCCGATAAATGCTGTCCTTGAAGTGAATATATTACTAAAAATTTACAATTATTTGATGGAGTATAAAAGAAAAGTGAAATTGACCAATATCTGAAACTTTTGGATTTGGAAGTGCCGTATATTGACATAAGTTGTGAGACCTTTTCCATAAGCAGTATGTGATAGTAAAGTGTACAGTTTCCCCTCATAGTGCTGCAATGTGTTTCCTTTGGTGGCAAATACAGGGGAAAATACATTGCACAAAATAAAGAAGCCAAAACAATCTAAAAAGAATGCTAACATATTGTACAACACTGTATAAAATGTATAGTCTTTAAATTCATCAATTGTTCACTCACAATGTATGATCTGATATATTAGTGTCTGTTCAAATAGATTCATCCATTAGTGATGAATCAAACATCTAAGGGCATTTAAATACTAAACCAAGCAAGCACAACTCAAAAAGCACTGAAGATCACATTACTCCACATCACTGCCCGACTGATGTCACACCAGTGGCCCACTAATGCCTCCTATAACATTGTCATATTTTAATGGAGTGAAACGGCACCTGATGGTATCATGACGAACCAAACAGAGACCTCTAGTCACTAATTTGACTCATATATTTGTTCAAATTTGAAATGTAAAGGCAGGAATATTAAATAACTAACTGGAAAAATATATTAATAATGAGGTGAGTTCAAGGATTTATAATAATTTCAATGAGACTTTAAGAGCAATTTAGTTATACAAGTAATCTAAAATGTATGCACTCCAGTGAAGTGTCCAATGTGGTCTAAGGATGCCTTGCTGAGTTTCCCATGGCTAGGTTTTAAAATGCCTCCTCATCCTTCTTATTATTAGTCTTTCCTTCCAACTGGGTTTGTTCCACCAATTCGTCAGTTTACTAAATGTCCACATTTAATGCTTCTTTAAGCAATATGCTAGATGACGTAAAACACTGCCCTTTCTTGCTCCCTTTCAATATGTAGACTGCACTCATGTAATGTGTAAATTATTACATTTTATATAATTGTTAATGTACTTGCAGTTCACAATAAACATTGAAAAACAAGCAGTTTATTGGTGGTGTTTACTTAAGGTGGAGTCTAAGGCTTAAACAGATTTGTTTTATATGACAGTAAATATTGTAACATTACAATTTATATTATAAAGCCAAAACATAAAAAACAGCACACCAATCAGTAAATATATACAATATAATATATAGGCATTTATATAATATGCCACAATATAATACATAGGCCTTGTGTAAAAAGTGCAAACACACATTACAGAAAAAGAAGCCCCGCATGAGTTTTTACCATACCTGGGAGTCTCCGGGTCAGCTTGTGCTTCCTTTGGCAGGGAAGAAGCATTTGGTCACGCCCACTCCCGTCCATGTTCTGCCTACTCTCTGCCCAATCGCTTTCTACTAAATATTATCTAGGCCTCGCCCCCTGCCCTAAATGCAGCTAGCAATGCCCCAATGTGCAGCTAACCCCACACCCACAGGACACCACTGGTTCACCAACCCAGGTATGGATAATATGAATTAACTTGAGTTTTCCTGCAACGCACTGCCATCAGTCCAGCATTCACTTTGTTGCATTGTGTGTTTTCTCTGGTTTTATAGTCATAAATTGTTTTATTTCTTTATAGTTATTGAGCACTTCAAGTGCTGTATAGGTGGGAGTAAGGACCTATAAATAAGAATACTGTTAATACTATTGCTTTATCTTAAAAACGTAATGTCGGTGCTTGTTTTGAGAATTATTCCTCTCTATATAAGCGCATTTGCTATTTAAAAAAATTACTAGGGGAGGTTTTTAAGTGAAATAAATGCTAGCAGAGCATCCAGACAATGCTTAATATATGCAAATGTTTTCCTCTTGGCCTAGATATTAGTTTCTGTGTCACTTAATACTGTAACCTGGGACTATATTTAATATATGAATGTTGTACACTCTGGCTCCCACGCTTCAGAATTCATTAAGGATCGCCAACACTAGCAGGTTTCTCCAGCTAAAAGGTCTGAGCTGATCATGAATAATGTATAATACAAACAATGAGGAGACTTGTGTGTTTGGTGTTAGAGTGAGTGTGCATTACTATATGGTGGTAGAGTGTATGCAAGTACCTGGTGAAATCAAGTTGTTGACATTGCAGTTCTCTTGCAAACTCTCCAACTCTCCCTTTAGTACATACAGCAAACCTACTAAGTAGGTAAAAAATACAGAGAACATTAGGTTCACCGTAATGCTGGCGGCAACTGATGTTGAGTGTCAGGATATGACGTCATCTCTGTGCTCAGCATTGAAGCTGAGTGCAAAACTCATGCTCCCACCACAGGACTTCAGAACAGTAAGAACTAGATAGTATAGAACTTATAGTAAGAATATTGAGAGATAAAGAGAAAGAGATAGGGGATAGATAATGAGGAGGAGAAAGAAAGGCAAGAGAAAGAGAGAGGGTAAAAATAATGAGAAAAAGGAAACATGGGAAGAAAAAGGAGATATAGTGAGAAGAGTGAGATAATGAGGAGGAAGAGGAGAGATGAGGAGAGATCATGAGAAAGAGGAGAGATAATGAATAAGGGGAGAGATAGGGAGAAAGGGGGGGAGGATAATGAGATGGAGGAGAGGTGGGACAAAAGGAAAAAATAAAGAGAAAGAAAAAAGGTAGAGATAAAGGGAAAAGAGATAAAATGAAAGAGGAGCAATAAAGAGAAAGGGGAGAGATAGAAATTAGAGATAAAGAAAAGGGGAGGCGAGATATGAGAAGGGGGATCAAAGGGGAGGGAAGAGATAAAGAGAAAAGAAAGAAAAGGGAATAAATAAAGAGAAATGGGAGAGACGGTGAGAAAAGGAAGAGATGCAGAGAAAAAAAAGGAAGAAATGAGATAAAGAAAAATGGGAGAGATAATGTGCGCAATGTAACTTTAGTTTAACTTTAGTGCTAATGTAGAATCAATTAACTGTGTATAGATAATAGCTAACATTTCTCCTCCCCTAGTTCCTTCTTTTAAGGAGCCGGGGGTGGGGGGATTTTTTATTCGGGAATGAAATCCATTGCCCGGTGTCCACATCTCTCTCATTTTCTCACACTGTCAGTCACTCTCTCACACACTCATTCTCGTTCATTCTCTCTCACGCTCTCTAAATGTTTCCCTACCTTGTCTGCCGACCAATTCCATGTGAGAGAGTGTGTGTGGGGGGGTTCTGACTTTGTTTTCGAGGGTTTGTACAAAATTGTCAAATTTAAAATGCAGTACATTCGCAATTCATACAAATCCGAATTCACAAGTCTACTCGCTATAGGGCTTGTGACTTAGAGTTATTGTATTTGAGATGTATTCATTTTGACTCCGCCCTTTCCTCTAGTCCTCTTATATAAGAGGACAATAAGAAAAAAAGGGGGTCAGATAATCCACATATTTTCATTTTTTATTTTCACTGGAGACTCATCTTCCTTGCATCCTATTCTATCATGTCTGTGATGAGTTGTCTGGGATTGCGGGAGAAGACGTTTGTTGACATGCTGGGCCAGAATTTTCATCTTCTTTGACCTCCAGAAGCCTGGCCTGGGGGTTAGATTACTATTTGTTTTGGGGTCTGAACAGGATAGTGGCATGCTATGAATTCTGCATCTTTGCTTGCTTGTTACTGATTGCGGTAGAGAGATAAATTACATAACAAATTTAATTTGTCATTTCAATTTGGGTATTTCGTCAATTCATACAAATCTCCGAAAACAAGGCAAAACCCCACATGAAACGAACAAAGCAAAAAGCTCTGAATTTTTGTTCTAATTTTGTGGGCTCATTCAGTCGAACTCTCATGTACGTTCTCTCACACTCTCATTCACTCTCTCTCTCATGCTCTCTGAATGTCTCCCTAGCTTTGCCGCCGTCCACTTCCTTGTCTCGCAAATCCACTTATTTTCTAGCATCTTTTCATCTTCTTGACCTCCCAGTGAACTTCCACAAAATGGCTCCGGCATTTTGCCTAAAGATAACTTCCCATGAATGTCTGAAGAAATGGGTTGGAGGATGTCATCAGAAGTGCTGCCTTTTTTGCAGACGTTCACCGGGAGGTCATATCAGCAAGAAAGTGTGAGAGAGAGTGAGTGAGAGTGTGAGAGAAGGCATGAGGATTTCTTCAGAACGGAAAGGGCGTGAAACTTTGTTGTCCGTAAACGGATGGACCAAAGACAAAATAAAAAATGAATCCAAATAGTTTTTGGTCCATTTGCACAAGTCTATTTTACTCTACTATAGCCAATGCTTGTCATAGCGCACAGTGATCTTCGACTTGTGTGCAGTTGCTCAGCTATTGAAACGGATTTCATAAAGCTCCCGACGCATAGTGCCTGTCCTGATGTTGCTTCCAGAGGCAGTTAAGAACTCTGAGAGATGTCCACATACTGTTTGGTCAAATAGTGTACGAGTGATATATAGTTCTGTTATAATTGAAGTAGGCATCCGTTTGCAGTTGATTTTTTTTTCTAAATATATATAGCTCTTTTTTATGATCTCTCAATGTAATGGCCAAAGTATTGTAGGAAGGAGAGTTTTTTCAAGGTTATAAAGCCTATTTGTTATTCTTTGTTGAACTGCTTTGAATATAAGACCACATGATGACAGATAACTGGTTCATTTTAAGCTAAGGAATGTTACAAAGAGGCATAAGACAGAATTTTCATTGATACACATATACATATCTTAAGTTATCTTTTAATAAAATATTGTTCAAAATTAAGTTTAAAATATTATATTTTATCCATATTGCTGTTTTAGATCACATCTGAAATAGAAATCTTAGCCAAAGATAATGAGAGTAGTGCTGATTAAATTTAGCAGACCCATGTCTGTGCATTAAAACGTTATATAATTAAACTGTAAGTTAGATGTGTGAATATTAAAATTATTGATACTATCAGGTTTTCATTAACCCATAGTTTGGAAAGGTTATTAAAAAATGCAATGCATCAGTATATGCCAAACATCTAGAAAAGTATACAAAAAGCTATTACAATGTTAAAGTATTAACATTTTAAAAACATTAAAATCAAGCCCCCACGGCTAAATGATACAGAAAAACAGCAAGCTGTATTATAATTACTAAAATGTAGCTTTCAGGGGATTGTTGTAAATTAAAGCTTTGGTATAGTCTAGACCTTACTTTATTTAATTTATGTGTGATTATTTCTTAAGCTTCTTGTACAAGAGACAGGATTTTTGTATCATTGTTTGGCCAGAAGCTGATTATACTAAATGACCAAAGGAAGATAACCTTTCATAGGGCAATCGTAAGGGAATTTAATATAATCCAGAATTTGTTTATATTTTAATGTCAATTTTTGTTCTTGTACAAGAAGATTATGGAGCTATATTGAATGTGTAGCTATAACAAATGATATAAATGTTTTGCAAATATCTAATATTTAGTAACTAATATATTAATACTGAATAACACGCAGGGTATTATTATCACTTCTGTCATCTGTGAAGGTTATTGTTGTGTTGTTTTCTTCATATGTTCTTTTCTATTTTACATATGGTATGCTCTTAAAGTATTTAATGGTTCTGAATGGGTAGGGGTTTCCTGGTTAGGCAGAAGAAGATCAGCCCCCCTTGGGACATGCACTACCCTGGTATGTCATGGCTTTAGACCTCTTTTAACTGCTTACTTGTGGTCTAATGTCTCCTTAAAATGCAAAATGCTGTTATCTTAATGTTTTGTCAAGCTATGAGCAATGGCGAAGAGTATAGACAACCATAGATTATGCCTCCTTCCCAAAAATAAAGGCAATAACGATTATACCCCCTCAACAGCTGGTATGTGCCATCATTGCCCCCAAACAACTTGCCTGTGCCTTCTTTGCCCCTTGCCCCATTTCCAACATACACTCTGGCACATATACGCTAACACAAATTGTACACACTTACTCATACTCACTAACACTCATTCACACACACACACAATTATACATTCATGCTTACACACACACAATTATACAACCTTGCTCACATACACACACAATTAGACATCCATGCTCTCTCTCTCACACACACACATTTAGACATCCATGCTCTCTCTCACACACACAGACAATTAGACATCCATGCTCACACACACACACGATTACTCATCCATGCTCACACACACACACAATTAGACATCCATACTCTCTCATACACACACAATTACTCATCCATACTCACACACACACATAATTAGACATCTAATGCTAACAATCATACATACATACAAACAAGCATTCTCACCCCCCGCTTACATCTCACCGGTTTCACCTCTGGGTCACGTGATGTCACATCACCCTGATACGCCCTTGTCTCCCCGTGCCGGTCAAATAGTTTAGAAAGGGCCCTTCCAACCTGGACTGAATAGTCTCTAAACTATTTTGAATCAGTATGAGGAGACAAGAAAGCAGGGTCTTGTAACTACACCAGTGACGAGGGGGCTCAGCAACCTTTTTGACGCAGATGACATGTATCGTGTCGCTTACTTTTACAGTAACTAGGGCACCATATCCAGCCCTCTAGTATGCAGCTAGATACACACGGTCAGAGTGTAAGAGTCTCAGGAATGGCCATTGCTACGAGGCTATAATTAATTTTAGTAATGCAAATGAGTGAGCCTATACAGTTGCCCCTCTGCTATCTCTGCAGGGCCCCACTGCAATCTTTGTTAAACCTCAGAGTGACCTCATGTCATTTTGACTGTAATTCCTAGTAACTTCAAAGAGATGTCACAGGGAGCTCAGCTGACCTCACAATGTCGTGTCCACTTGATGCCATCTGACAACCACCAAGCAATGAAGAAATAAAGGCCTACAACAACATAACATGCCCTGCCCAAAGTATAATTTGTCTTCAGCCTCTGAACCACATATTTATAAAATGTTAGTGAAACTACAGTATATTATATAGTGGCCACTATGGCTACACAACTTTTCAATGTACGATCAGTACATGTAATCTGCCGTAAACGGGAGGATTTCATTGCTGAAACTGTTAAAGCTCAAGTTTTTAAACTTAAGTTTTCCATTGTCTTCCTTGAAATTCTGTGTCAAATAATGGCAATTTAATGCCTGAGGCAAGTTGAAAAAAAAAGCAGAGTTATTTTTATGAGAAGCTTGTAGAAGTGTCCTGTGCTGCTCTATCTGACTGACAGATTGTGCCATAAATACCTTCACTCCCTCATTCCTGTCATCCCCTGAGATCCTGCTAGCTGCTTATATTTGTGATGAACTAAGCTGCTTCCACTTGCCTTTAAACTGTGATAAATCTTCCATAAAGATTAACCTATTCACTGCAGAGTAAGTCTATAATGTATACATTAACTAGAGAGCTACTTTTTCGCTCCTCCATGAAGCTGATGGCTTAACAATATATATTTTATTTCCCATTCCTGTTCTCAGTAACCATAGTGTTAAAAGGCCACATTTCCTGTTTTAAGCAGTCCTTCTAGGTAGTATTAAGCAGAGTCAGGAATATATTTTTTCAAACGATTAACGTTTAAAGAGCTATAGTTAATTTAATTTGCATGTGTTGGTAAAAATAAAATGGAAATGTATATGTTTAAATAATGAACACACCCCAAGGATCATAGAAGATGAGAAATGTCACCTGGATTTGGTGATTGATTCTTTCATTTCCTATTCTGTATGACGTGGGTAAAGAAATAGAAAGATCATGGACGGTGCTGGTGTCAGACCCTGGTGAACTTTTGTATTGCTGCCCACTCTACAACTCAATGTATAGTAATCTTTAATTAAAATAACCTGTCATTCAGCTTTAGCTCTCCTGACCTTGGATCCATTCGTTGCGATTTTCAATCAATAATCAATAAAGTTATAATTTCAGTTTGCTGAACACAAAAAGGAGCGTAACGAGAAACTACAGGGCCCTGGTGCGAAAATTGCCAGGGGCCCCCCAACAGGTGGTGTGTTCCCTCACAACTTGTCTGTGCCTTCTTTACCCAAACAACTTGTCTGTGCCTTCTTTACCCTTGTCAACATACACTCTGGCACACATATGTAACACACATGTACACATTCATTCTAACACACACTCCATCTCACCCCACTTACACATACATGCTTACACACAAAAACCTGCACATCTGTCCACAGACACACACGCTTCTACACATCCATGCTTACACACACAATAACACATCCATGCTAACACACAATTACACATCCATGCTCTCACACACAAACAATTACACATCCATGCTCACATTCATACATATATACATACAAACAAACAACCTCCTGCCCCCGCTTAGCTCTCACTGCTGCTGCAGCTTGCTATCCGGCTGCTCACACACTACAGCCTCGGTTTCACCTCTGGGTCATGCAACCCCAAAACTCCCCTTTCTCCCATGCCGGTTCAAAATAGTTTAGAATGGGCCCTTCCGACCTGGAGCTGTGCTATTTGGAGTTGGTTTGAGGAGACAGGAACAAGAGGGACCGCTGTGACCCCCGTAGTTACACCAGTGGTGTCAGGAAAGAACAGCTGCAACAAAAGACTGGATGTACTATAACGTTCAATGGGTCTTCTTGTCACCTTTTTTGTGGACATTATAGTATGTAAAAGTGAGTTAAACTACGTTGCTTATCAACGGTTCTAACGTATAATGTCAAATATATACTCAAACATCAAATAATATAAAGGAACAAGATGTCATCTAAAACCCATTACCATCATTTTAATGATGATATGTTAAAAAACTGGCAAAAAGGTTAACCGTTACTTTAGAAGTAAAAAGTGTGCAAATGTATGCATGGGAATTAACAGGTCTTATACTGAGTGTGCTATAAAGAGTAACTGTAATAGTGGTTTTCATTAAGAGAGTGATAAAGCAAAATATGTGCCTATAAAATAAAAATCAGATATGACAGATGAAGCTAAATAGATATTTTACATTTTACCCACTGTTATAAGAAGAAATTAATATCATTTTACTCATATCACTTCAAATGTCCATGGTATTTAAGGGTTTTCTTTAAAAACGACGAATAATGCTTAAAGTCATATGAAAGTCACAAATCCCTTGACAAAACAGGTCCCTAATCAGGGTGATAAATGATGCTGCTTGGGCATTTCAAGAAGATTATTCTGACTGATTTAATTTGTCCACTTCAACCTTGAACAAAGTTGATGTGAAGATTGCAAATAAGATTTTCGATAGAGAGGCACCGGAATATGCTTTACTGCTCAAACTAACAATCTGTATCAATTTAAAAATATTTGACAACTCTTTCTGTTTAGAATTAAGGCTATCATCGAGACTTGCTGGAGGTTGTTGGAGTTGTAGGCTAGAACACATGAACTGTGGTAGACAGTTTTAATGCTAATTAGTCATTTAACTATTGGATTGCCTTGAGGGCTGCCTAGCATATATATCTAATCTAGTCACGCAATGCACTCCAAAGTTATTCACGCTCTTGTTAATTTGTAGAGAAAACACGAGTCAAGACAAAAATATTGCCTGTAGACTACTTGCTTTGTTCAGATGAATGTAAAATTGGCCTGTTCTACACTAATAACACCATATGGAGAAATATCATATCTTTGACAAATAATAAATACAAATATCGACTTACTTATTGAAATTCAAACTAGTAACTATTCACTCATCTGAACAATGTAGAACATTACATAAACTCCTTTGCAAGGGGGGAGCAAAGGTGTCAATTTCTATTGGGTTGCTTCAAAATGCTTAGGACAGTCTGTCTGCTCACAATGAGTTGCCATGGAATGCATGGTAATTGAGCTATTCTGACATTTGGGTGCTCCCTAATTTAATTTAACTCTGCTGAACTGCAAGCTCATTTCAAGTTCATATAAAAAGCAAAGCAACTCATCTATTTACAGAATGATGGCTTGAGTTGGTTCAACATTAGAGTTCAAAATGGCTCCAACTCAACAGAACAACTTAGCTCCTCAGAAAAGGAAGCACGTTGACCGAGAACTCAAAAAAAAACGATAGATCTGATGACTACCAATTCAAGTGAAAGACTGCCACAATGATTGTAACCATCATACTTGATCAACTACATCTATCAGCAGGTCCAACATACAGTCTACTTCACTGAGTGTCAACACAAGTGACGCCTATACCCAATCAAACAGGATAACATGAATATTATCTAAAGTAACTCATCTCTTATAGTGAATAGACAAGCTACCGTTTGAGTTGGCTTAGCCAAATATTATGTTGATTAGCTATTCAAAATAAGTGTCAAATAGTGTTCAATTCCAAGGTTAAGTTATTTCTGTAACGTAAATTAATAACTAAACTATAGTGAATAGTGCAGGATACATAGATTATGGGACTATGGGGCAAGTATTTATTAGGATCCATGTCCATATATAATACCTCTGAAATTTATTGTTATTAGTTCTTTTTAGCCTTTCATAGATTAGCAAGATTATTGAGCCTAGCTCCAGGTCCTTTGTACGCATTACACTAATGAGCATAGCTAAACTCATCTAATGAGATTTAATTTAAGACAACGTCTGTGCTGTTTTAATTGTTTTGAGAGATATGAGATGTATTTGCTTAAGACTACTGCACTACAGCAGACGTATGCATTTTGCAGCAACTCTTCACTCATCACTTATTTTCTTCTGAAAAGTGTAAAGCTACTGTGACCAGGCTACACCAAAGCCCCATGCAGATTTCACACGTCATTTTTTTATTTTCTTCCTGAATTCTGTGAACAAACCTCTAACAGTACTATTTGTTTTCTTCAAAACACATTTTACTATTAGTCTTCGATTGGGATTAATTTTAGGCACATAGGAACGTAGAGGTTTAGGGAAGAGGGAAACCCGAACAAATGGAATGGGGAAGAGAGTTGAAAGGACAGGGCCATAGGGGTGTTGACACAGGGGCGTAACTAGAAGCCTCAGGGCCCCGGTGCGAGAATCTGTTAAGGGCCTCCCACCTCAAACCCAATCTACCCCCTTCTCACACCATCTACCCCCTCTCACACTCTTCTCACCATCTACCCTCTCCCTATCCCCCCATTCTCACTATCTACCCTCTCCCTACCCCCCATTCTCACTATCTACCCCCTCCCTACCCCTTCTCACCATCTACCCTCTCCCTACCCCCTTCTCACTATCTACCCTCTTCCTACCCCCCTTCTCACTGTCTACCCTCTACCTACCCCTTCTCACTATCTACCCTCTCCCTATCCCCCCATTCTCACTATCTATCCCCTCAATATCTACCCTCTCCCTACCCCCCTTCTCACTATGTACCCTCTCCCTACCCCCTTCTCACTATCTACCCCCCTTTTCACTATCTTGTAGGTCACTTACCGTGCACTCCTCCTGTGGTGGGGGCACGAGACCTCTGAAGCGCCGGCACCCGAGACAGACGCCTCACGCCCCCACCACTGCAGTGGGGGCATCGCTGAGGCAGGAGGCGGCGGCGGCAGGGAGCAGAGGAGACAGAAGGGTGCCGAGCGGTTGCTGAAGACGACAGCTCGGCACCCCTTGGGCCCCCCTGACTGGATGAACTCCAGGGCCCGGTCGCAGTCACGACCCCTGCGACCCCGGTAGTTCCGCCACTGTGTTAACATATTGGTCAATAGGTAAAGGAGCGTATGGTATAGGGAAAAGCAAACTAGATATACAGGCTAGGACAGAGACAATTAAATTTGATCTGAACTCCTACATTTCCAGTGGTGGTTGCATTGGTGCATTGCTATACATGCATAAATAAAATGAATAAATAAACACAGTTCCTGTTATTCTACGATCACTACATAACCTATATCTTCATTTTCCAAGCAATTGGTTAATACTACTTACTTTTTATTGATAATTTCACTCATTCATGCTATTTATAAAGCTGTAGTTTGCCACTATCAACATTAGACATTTTAATTATATCTGTGCATACAAACAGTATACATTTTAATTATATCTATGCATGAGTAGATGAGTCAGTGGATTAGTCATTTTAATTGGCATACCTGTACACTGATATTCTTGCAATCCAAAGTATTATTAGTTTATGGAAACTGGAGTATCACTTTTCGGTCTTGTGTTTCACATACTGTATGAAGCTTTACAGTATAAGGCTCATGACGCCATAAATAACAACACAAACACTATCAGGGTTGAATGTTCAAATGGCTGAGATATTTATTAAGAACTTGCATATAACATGTATTTGGTCTGTGGCATACCATTAGTAATGAAACATAACTACAGCATAACATATCTCACGGGAGCATGATAAATCTCCATATCTGTCCACCCTGTCAACCCTTAGAATCATAACCATAACACCCCATTTATGCCCCCAGTATTCCCAGTCTGCATCCTCTGACCTGCAAACCCCATACTGGCCCCAGGGGTGTTAGCCCTACCCTGTCTAGACAAAACAGATAAAAAAAGCTTGGGGGAGAAAGAAGGTATCCCACAAAAACTCACCAGGCTGGGGGGCTGAGGCACTGCCGGTCATGGGCCCCACCAAGATCTACCATCCGGATAAAGCACCAGCAGCCAGAGGTCTGTTTGTGTCTCATTCTGCTGACTGTTCCTGGGCCTTGCAGCGTATGCTCACACAGACACACAATTACACATCCATACTCTCACACACAATTACACATCCATGCTCACACACACAAAGTACACATCCATGCTCACACACAATTACACATCCATGTTCACACACAATTACACATCCATGCTCACACACAAAGTACACATCCATGCTCACACGCACAATTACACATCCATGCTCATACGCACACACACACAAATATACAACCATGATCACATTTATACATACATACACACAAACAACCACCTTACCCTGCTTACCTGTCACCGCTCCTGCAGCTTTCTGTCCAGCTGATCGCACACTGTGCGAACCCTGATACATTCCTGTCTCCCGTGCTGGTTCAAAATAGTTCAGAAAGGGGCCTTCCGACTTGGAGCGGAGCAGTCTAGGTGGGAAGGGCCCTTTCTAAACTATTCTCAATCAGTATGAGGAGACAGCAGCAAGGGGTTGCAGATGTCGCCCCAAGCCCCCTAGAGGCTTGGGTCCCATTGCAGCTGCAACCGCTGCCACCCTGTACCAAGGGTTTTATTGGCATTAACTCACCCCACTCTACCTTGGCTGACCTGTCCTTCCCCTTGGGATCTACCCACCCTGGCAAAATGAAGGGGTATCGTTCTTAATGGCCCGAAGGTTCATGCTCCCCTTTCACCTAGGACTCCAGAGGTTACTTTGCATGATAGTAAATACAATCAATCCCGACCACCACCGTTTTCCTGTGGGAACTAGGAATATTATTTTCATCTCAGATGTAATATGGTAACCTCAGCCTAAAGGCCAGGATGAAAAGGATCTCAGAGAAGCATGTTTTAACTTAACAAAAATCAGTTTGTTATGAAAAAAAATCCAAATCCACCAGAGAAAGGGGTATTGGTGTAAAATCAAGAAACCGTTTTTTAGCAACATTAAGAGGCGTTTTGTAAATCATGTAAAAACTAATGAATGTCAGTCCTCTTGTAGAATGATGATCTATATTTTTAATAAAGATAATGAAAAATACAAATCAATACAAACTACTACTAATCTGCTAAAAGATAAAAAGGTGTTATGTTGAAATAAATGTGTCTGTCACATTTTAGTGAATATAAATGTACTTTATGGAGACTTTTAAACTGAAGATTTGAAAGAAGATTCCCTGGTAGAATTTTCTCACAGCTGATCTGTGCATTGAAAATACTCCTGTGAAAAAACGGAGTGATAGGAATCTATATTTTTGATGATTGTGAGACTGATAATTTTCTTTACCAGGAAAGGTTAAAGGATCTTAACATATATAGCCTGGAAGAAAGACTGACAGGGCGTATATGATAGAAACATTTAGATACTTAAAGGGAATCAACACGATAAAGGAAGAGAGTTAATATAAAAGAAGAAATAATACCACAACAATAGTCTTAAGCTAGAGGGGCAAAGGTTTAACAGTAATATCAGGAAATATTACTTTACTGAAAGGATATTGGATGCATCGAATAGTCTTCAAGCAGAATTGGTAGAGATTAATACAGTGAAGGCATTTAAGCAAGCATGGGCTAGGCATACGGCTAAGCTAGACATAAGATAAGGCCAGGGACCAAGGAAAGTATTCAGAGATTGGGCAGACTAGATGGGCCAAATGGTTCTTATCTACCCTCACAGGGATCTGTACGGGGAGTGTGCATGACCAGGGTTGCAATTATATCACAGACACAAAGACAAGAGAAAGTCTCAGTATGAAGCAAGAAGGAAATTAAGGGAGCATGCTTCACCTGTGACTCCCTTGAATCTCTAGGCAAGCTGAACAGCAGCACTGATTTATCCCAGGAGCACTGGTTTCGTCCCAGAAGGGGTTAAATAAATTAAATTGCACCTTTAGTTGGAAGGAACAGAAGTGAATTAATTACATGGACACCTACTGCTCCACAAGAGAAACAGAAGAGGTAAGAAACTTCAATTGTGTGTTTTAAATGCTGGAAGTATTTTCTAGGTTTCCACTGCCCTTCATATAAATACTAAAAAGTACTTCTGCAAAAAAAATTCTTAAATTCTAATCACTATAAATGTCCAAACATGACTTAAACTATTCTTTTTTTTTCCTTTCATTTTTTTGTTTCTGTACATTGTCCTACATAACCGTTTTTTTAAGGAGGCTATATGGCTATAATACAGATATTAATCATGAAATTACAATCATGACAGGCTCACAAATTTTTCTACAGCAAGAGGAAGGGAGTGACAAAAACACATAGTAGGCCATTTATCAAAGTCCCCATTTAAAAAAAAGGTACAATGGCAAAATAATTTTTGTTTCACGTGATCTTTTTGACTTTGAAACTGTGGAACTCATATTTTGTAGAACTTGTTGGCAGGGCCGGCCCGACAATGGAGCCGAGTGGGGCAACTGCTCCCGAGCCCCCTTTTTTTTATAAAGCGAAAGAGAGAGAAAGGGGCGCCGAGTGGTTTTTGCTTACCAAGCTGTCAGTACCCGCTCGGCGCCCCTCTCTCTCTCCTCTGCGGCGAGTCTCCCTGTTCGGTCTCGGTGCCGGCTTGTAATGCTGAGTGCCGGAAGATTACCTCAGCCGGCACCGAGACCGAACAGGGAGACTCGCCGCAGGACTGCTGAAAGGTAAGTACAAGGGGGGGCGGCAGGGACGGAGGGAGAGAAAGGGTAGATAAGGGGGGGGGCGGCATTTTAAAATTCGCCCCAGGCGGCATTTTGCCTTGGGCCGGCCCCCCTGCTTGTTGGCTAGAATTTAAGATGAAATTGTAATTAGGAAAAAGGGGGAGTTTGAAGTGACAAATACCGTATATATAATTATCAGTTATGCTGCAAACTAAAAAAAATGGTCTTATTACAATTAAGGTAGTAATGCATTAATTCTTCTAAAAATAACAATGTGTACCTTCGATATCACTTATAGGTATATAATAACTAGATAGCTATGCAATCGATTAAGTTGTGAATATTTTTTTAGTAATATTAGAAAGCCAACTTTTAATTACATTTAGTGTTGACAGTTTTCAACTCTAGTGTTTACTCTTTTCTGCATCTTAATAAGAACTTGCTTGCAGCATGTTTCTTCCAGCCATCAAATTGTCTGGCAGCACTCCAAGGATCGAGAAGTATACATCAGATTAAATTATAAACTAACTTTTATTACGGCAAAGTGACATTTTATTACTTAGTCCTTCATAGTAAGAAACATGGCAGTACTCAGAGAATGAATCCATAAAGTGCATGAATGAAAGAAGGCGAATGCTGAGCTATCCCTGCATAATGCATAGCTGATATCAATATCAATATCACTTTTAAGACAATTTACTGATATAAATGCACTTTGTATAGGGCCAGCCAAGCTATTCTTGTTAAAGCTCCCTCAGGTTGGCTCTTTACAACATAAAATGAAGTCACTTAGATGGAACTTGCAACTTTCTGACTTCATTCCCACTCTTTAGTGGATAATCCGATGCCAAATACTGACGGATATCATTGCCAGATCTGAATCTGCTACCAGCATTTCAAATGAACAAGCATGAGCATTAGAAGGTGTGGGTAGAGGAACACCTATGAGATGGGGCTTATAAAACATTTTATGTGCCTTGCTACCTAATGATAACAACTTATGCAAATGAGTAAGGGATGTAGTGGAAGAACAATTGTGTATTTTATTTAGTTTTATTACACGTTCCTTGCTGTTTCTATACACAACATTGTAACTTTTATATCTGCAGAACACTGTGATTCATTCATAACCAGCAAACATTCTGAGTTCCTTGAAAAATGAACATCATGGGGTCGAAGATGTGCAGAGGTTTAGGGACTGCCCCTTTTAAATAGGGACACTTGAGATAGATGTTATTCTTATTGATATTGTGAATAGTCTCTTCTAAGTGCCAGCATGGTGAGCAATTTATTTAAATGCAATGTGGCCTCGGTCATGGGTTAATACATTTTTAAATGTAAATTTCCAGTTCTCTGTTCTTGCCTGCAATGATGTCATTGTTTTCTGTTTTAATACTGCTTGCCTGTTATTTATTTTATAGTTTATCCATGTTGTTATTTCTGCAGATTGCTTTGGCAATTGTTCTCAGTATCATTGATTTATATAATGCATGCTCCTCGTGTGCATTTTGTCCCAGATTTATTATATTGTTTGTTGTGTGTCCTTAAAATGGATCTATACATTTTCACAAGAATCTTAGATGTACTCCAAATCCAAATTTAACTTTATTGAAATGCTGAGAAAACCGTGCAGTTAAAAGCATTCTCCCGGTTCTGTTTTATTCAGTGTATTTCGCTTTTGGAACTACATCTTATGAGGCTCGAAACCATGCTTAGCAAGCTATTGTTGGCCATTTTTCCATCAATTTAACTTTGTTATTGGTATGCTAATATCTCTTGTCTGCCTGGCTACGGTCAATGGAAGTTATGGTCCAACAGCATCTAGGAGCCTGAATATATCACTTATAATATGCAGAATATATAAGAAGTAAAAAAAGGTAAAAAGAAAACTCATTTCGTAATACAGATCTTTTTCAAAAAGAAGAGATGTTTGAAATGTTAAGGTTGCCAATTTTGATACCTATTCAGAAATATCAAGCCTTTTTTTTTCAACATATGCCATTCAGTTTTGAATACTTCTCATACCTACCGAACAGTCTTGGATCTTGCAAGACTTGCCAGATTTCAGACCAAATGTGGTAGCAAAGGGCATGTGCATGTTCTATAATAATATAATAATGAAGGATTTAGATGACATATTTAGATTTTGAGGTCATTAACACATTTCAGTATGTCTTTATTTTTAGTATAAAAAGAAATTACTTGTGTTTTTTTTCTTATAGCCAGTTCTCCTTTAGTGCAATGCTCTGCATCACACTACTGCATGTCAAACCATTTCATTTATTTAGTTTACTGATGCTGTCTATACAAAAAAACAAAATAGACCATACTAAATGTTTATTCAAGGGTGTTACAAGATGCATCCCAACATCTTCTAATGCATTTATGCATGCATTTATGCCAATTAAACATAAATAGCATATATATATATATATATACACATATACATGTAAATATAGTTAACTTAGTGCACTGTGCTTTGTGATCTACCAGACTCTTCTTAATAAATCCTCTGTCCCTTCCTAACATTTCTGGGGACAAATTGGCTGATGGTACAAACGAGCATGAAGAAAGGTGATGCAGTATTTTACTGCTCAAGTCAAATGTTATTTTTGGCATGCCATGTTATTTGTTGGTAGACCATCATTGTTGATTGAGATAGTAGATTAGCAGTAGATGAAATCACAGCATTGATTATCATCATGGTGATCTTAAGCACGGAACAGAGGAAGGTAACGTTTTCGCAGCCTCAGAACTTTCGTGTTAATAGTATCCTAAAGGCTGAAGATAAACAGGTCAGAGTGGACAGAATATTAAAGACCAGTGATGACTCCCAGTTGGTAGGCCGTAAACAGGTAATTGGCTTCTACAGAAGGTTAAGCTTGCATTACGTAGGGGCTTTATGTAGCCAACATAAACATTATTTAGTCTTGGTGGAGAGGCTGACATTGATGGGGCTGGAGAAGACATCAAAATGTGAGGGTTGATAGATGGAATATGGATTCCAGTAGAAATTGGAGGGGCTATGATGGTACCAAATACTATTGTTCTGAGGAAGAACCGCATGATAGCGCTGGAGGGGTGAATCCTTCGCATGTACGTGTTTATATAAACATTTGAATAATATATTTCTAAAGAAAATAATGTACTGGAGCTAAGGTATGCAGCACATCATGACAGAACTAGCAAAACCTTTTGTAAAGGGGTCACTTCATTTTTAAATCTTACAGCAGGATTTTTTACCTGGGCTGAAAAAGTAAATAATACACTAAAGTAAACTTACAACTAAACCGATTAAACTATTAGAGTTAATTACAGCTGAATGTTTCTTTTTGTAGAAGACTAATACGTCCAATAGTATGCGTTAGCGTAAACATCCCACTCCGTGTCGGTAGGTGGCGCTGTGAGCGGGACGCACGCATGTGACGTTCTGCTCTGGCTGCCTTTATCTCCGTGGTGATGAGCTGTCCAGCACTTCAGCAACGGCAAGGGCTTTTGTAGAGCTTTGGAGGAGACGGATCCTTTCAGGTACACATTCACGTATATTCGCTGCCAGCTGCGCGTCTCTGCCCTTCACCTCAGTTAGAGAGGCAGCTAAAGCATACGTGATATTAGCCAAGCAGTACAAAGAAGAACGTCCTCGGGGGTGCAGCCTGGGCAAAAGCTCCTGCTTTAAAGGTAAGATTTAAAGGGGGGGGGTAGTTGCCCTTTAAATGAAGGCGAGAAGGGGTTAACTGTGTTTACACTGTACGGTTGTGTAACGAGGGATGGTTGTGTTGTAAGTACACACCCGTGTATCCCGTGCAGCACAAAGGACTGACAACAGACACACTAGAGACGGGCTTAATAGTGATTACCTCCTGGGGCTGGGGGCAGCCTCACAATGCTGGACTTAACCAGCAAGAATGTCATCGACCTCTCAGTTAGCTTAGGAGAACAGATGGCTTTGGGAGAAAATAAAAAAAAAATGACAGAGATCATTTGGCATTTTAAATAATTCAGATTGTGGGGTTTTGCTTCTTCCCTTTCATGTGTGGGGGAACATATAGTATAGATAGCAGGATAAACATTGATGGGCATGCTGAGTAAATAGCGCAGCAAAAAGTAAATGAAAAGGTGCTGCGTAAAGTACAATGAAAGCCTAGTGACGGTGTTGGGCTCGGTGACTGTGACTTTCCATATCACAACTTATGTGACTATGCGTCTCGCCTTTTCTTTTTTTGGATCTAGCTAGGTTATTTTCATTAATTACGTGTTAAGGATTTAAAGATCCGCGTGACACCGCTGTTCTTTCATGCATGTGCTTTGGATTGATAGCAATGAATGCGCAGGTATTTTTAAGCAATCGTATCAGCTCTCTGTCAGGTCTTCTCTGTATTTTTTATTCAATTCTGATCAGAATCTGTAATGCAAATAAAACCGGACAACACTATCATTTATTTCACTCTGGACATTTAATACTTTAAATATATTTTGGATCCCATGCATAAGAACACCACTAATTAGCTGGTGATTAAATCCCCGAATAACATTGAAGGGGTTAATGATGCACAAATCTTATTGTTCTTTAATTAACAGTTGAATATGATGTAGGTTTTTAAAAATAATTTATAACAACAAAATCCTATTTGCCTTATTTTTGTCTTATATGGAATTAATCTTAAAATCCATGCCCTAAAATGGACAATCGAGACACTTTAAAAACTTTAAGTTAAAACTGTTTTTATGTCATTATTTTCATTAATGATTTTTATTTTGGAAAAGTACCAATATATTTCATGATCAGATATCAATAAATGACAAATACAGATATACATAGTAGCTACTGGATGTAAAATTCTTATAAATATATAAGTGATTCTCAAACACAATTGGTTAATCCTTTAAAACGGACGACTAGTGTGAAAATACCTGTTCTAGATATTTTTCATAATAAATTGAATCTTTTCAATTTTTCGATTTTTATTTACCTAGCGTTCAGACAGAACTCTTTTTGCTGCATCTTATTCGGCTCCGTCTCCTTTCACTGCCTAGTAAAAACATATACAAATGCTATTTATGTTATTTTCATTGCTCAGATAAATGTTTATTGTTGGCTCGGTTTTCCTGTATCTGCATGAGTGGGAAAAATGTATTTTTCTCTATTTACTGTGACTAATGCAGATACATAGCAACTAAATGCTTTTCATCAACAAGCAGATGCACATGCCTACACATACTATCATTCTTTAGTGAAATCTCACGTGTACGTTTGCAGAAGTATTTTTCGCTGCGTGTACTGTACTACAAACAATGACATTAACAATATGGTGCTTATATACTGTGTATATATATATATATATATATATATATATATATATATATATATATATACTAGTGTATATGCTTAAGCCAGAGAATAAACTTAAATTAAGCTAATGATATAGAAAAAAAAAACCAAGATGTAATGTCATCATAGGAGGAGCTATTTTAAATATTTAACATATTACTGGAAACCCTGGGTGTATATATGCAACCGCGTACATAAATATACATGCATGTCTGCAACAGCATTACTGCTGGTGCCTGTTCTATACTCAAATATTGATCTCTCGGGATCCCTTCCTGGCTTCTAATGAAATAGTGCTAGATTCTAAAATTTCCTCTTGAGCTGATAAATTTTATCAGATGTTATTTTATTTATATAACTAACATAGCAATTTAATATATATATTTATTTATTTACACTGGATAATATATATATATATATATATATATATATATATATACATATATATATTTGCAATGTTAGTTATTACTTTAAAGACCAGTCATATGATCGGATAGAGGATGTTGTTATGTATTAAGGTTACCTCTGAGCCCTTTTGTCACACGGAAGGCAGTTTATGCATTTTTAATGGTCTTTTGAATAATAGAAAATAGGTATTGCTATTTTAACCCTCAAAGTCTGCCCTTTTGGTCTTCACCTAAATAATACAAGGGCTTCTGTTTCGTCATTCGTTTCAGATGAATCTTTTAAGCCTGTAGCAGCTTTTTGTGCTATTGGAACAAAACTCCTTGTTTTTCTTGGCACATTGAAATGTAGCTTGTCGTAGTGACCTTGAGCGCCACTACGACGTCAACTGGTATCTGTGCTTTGTATACTGCATACATATTTAATTGTGCTTATCCAAACATGTAGAAATTAGAAATGATCTGATTCTAAACTTGTAATAATAGCTGATGTGATGAACTTAAGATTGAATTATTTTGAAGTTTTTTTCTATGATCTATTCATTGACCCATTTGTTGTGTAAAAAAACTCCATACCGCTGAAGGGACAGTGCACTGTCCCAAACAACTTGACCAGTGATGAATGCATGCTGCATTGTTTACTTGAAAGAGGGGAAAAGCCCTGCTGAAGATATCGTAGCCCTGGTGTACCTTCGCTCTATGCAATGCTTGAAAGTTATGGCTACAAGAAGCAACCAATCACTGTTAGGAAAACATTCACCTTAAGATCAGCAACGAGGAATCTCATGAGACTCTGTAGAAATCGTATGTGTGCTGGTTGGGTTAGTATGTGTGCGTGAGCATTGCTGCGCAAGGGATGCGTTTGATAGAATGCATCTCCTTCAAGGCAAATGAACAGAGAATTCTGTGCATATATGCCTTCATAAAAAAGCTACAATGTAACGTAGCTATTAAATGCCTCAAAGTTCATATGATGATATGGAGATATGGAGTGCACCTTCATAAACAAAACACAGTCTACATAGAATATGCAATTCAAGGTTATTATTCTGGTTTGAGCAGTGGTGCTGTTACTATAGCAACGAATGAAATGTTCCTTCAGATTAGACTGTTCCATTGGTTGCTGTAGTGTTTTAAGACAACTTTGCACCAGAATGGCTTTTCTCACATGGCATCCATGGTATAAGCCACTAAGCATCCAAATTATACTCATGAGATTTGTATTCAGAGGGGTATAAGTTGTGATATATTTAAGAGTTTCCACTTTTTTCTAGACAATCATTTTCTCTGTGAAGACCTATGTATTAAGATAAAGAATCTTCAAACCCTTTTTGAAGTATAAGTTTATATTTCAGTAAAAAGTTTCTATTTTATCACAACTTGTCCCACATGCAAATTCAGACTATATGACTATATTGCTTGATAATACCTGGCAGTGACATCCATCAACGACTCGGTCACCTATATGATTCAGCTGGGCCCTGGAAAACACTGTCTACATTGCCCCTTCTGATTTAATGGTCCATTGCCATTTTATAGTTGAAATATATGACAAAAAGCTTCTGGCCAAAAAAAACAGAAGCTTGATGATGAAAACTCAATACTGCAATTTTATGTCAAAGTTCACAGCTTAGAGTCTGCACATCACATCAAACGTAGAACATATTATATATATATATGTGTGTGTGCGTGCGTGTGAAGGTACCCAGTGCATGTGAAGGTACCCAGTGTGTGTGAAGGTACCCAGTGCCCACCGTTATTAGTCTGGTATGCTGTTACTGATTGGCATAATCAGAAATCTAGTAGGGTGATGTATTGCATTTTGCCAAATCTTAAAATATATGCTTTTGTATTTTATTGGAATTAGCAGATTAATTTATTCATATGCTATCAACCCATGTCAGGTTCCCAAACAGGAGTGCGTACCGATGTAAACAGAAAGAATTAGGACCTCATGTTTTGCTGTATTAATCATTTTGTGTTGCATATGATCCATATTCGCATGCATTATTATTAAAAACCAATTCACGTACTGTTTTGATTAATCCATGCCACATGCCAAAGGAGAAACACATATAACATAGCACCTTTCTTTTTTTTTTTTTTTAAAGAACACTTTTCTAAATGTTAGCTGTTAAATAGTGGGCAAATAAGTGTCTGTAACAGAATATTACCAAGATAACAGACAGGGGGAAACTTAATAGGGGAAAATCACTTTGCATACTTGATGAGATATTTTATTCTAGCCAAGGGGTTAATTATTGTGATAGATCTCTGGCAATTTTTAGATTTTCAGATGCATATTTCCCAGCTCCGACACCGGCCAAAGGCGTAGCCGCAACTTTACATGCACATTTCCCATCATATCCCTAGACTTCTCAGCGAAGACTGCATTGAATGATATTATCAAAAATACCGGTATGTTATGGAAAGGCTGCAATTTCAATGAAGCTCAAACATACGGTAAAATATCAGCAGTATGAAAGTGGAGAAAAAAGCTGATATACTGTATATATTAGTACATATTAGGATTGGGGATAAACAAGTTACAGTCAATGTTACAGTTCCTAAAATAAGCCTTTTATGTCCATTGAATGAAAATATCAACATATATACACACATATAATCTGAAATGTTTGCTTGGAGACATATCATTTTTATTGAGACTAATATTGCTGATAATTATACCCAGCCAGTTTTTGTATTATTTCTCAGTAAAGAAGAGAGATTGTTCTTGATGATCCATAATTGGAAGATGCATCTTAAGACTAAATGATTTTGCCATTAGCTCAGCTGTGTCTAATAGCTGACAGTTTAACCTTTATTTGTTGTAATTTCTCTGCATTGAATATTCAAATGACCCTCCCCCCAACTGGTACACTTAAAATTGGATATTTTACAGACAGAAAGTCATAAGTGGCTAAGTGACAGGGCAAGAATGAACACTAAGCCTCCCTGTTACCCCTACAATGCTTTGACATTGTTAATGGCTTGGCACATCCATTTGGCTTTATTCTAACACTAGGCGTTCAGAGTGTTAGATGTAATGTAAGGAAGTTTGACTTTACTGAGAGGGTATGAGGGATGTGGCCACCCTAGGCACATCTCTTATTTGTAGAGCAACTTGTTTGAAAATAGGATTTTATGAACCAAAATACAGCATTTTTCTCCTGTCTGCTGCTTAAGCAGGCCTTAGAACTGTGCTGTCTCTGCAGCAGTAATTGGTAGGAGAGCAGATGGTGAACACTAAACCTTTGCTGATGTTTCCATTAAAGAGGCAGGATAGAATTTTTTAAGGAGCTTGCTAGATTAAAAAAAAAAAAAAACATTCAAGGTTGTCAGCATTAATAGCTGCCATTATCATACACCCCCACCCATGCTTAATCATATTCTAGCAGTTATTTTACTATATGTAATATTTTATTTGTTTGAATTTTAAATTGAGGCATAATATGCTAATTTGAAATAGCTTACCGGAGGGTGTCCACATCTTTTTGGAAATAGGGTCCCCAGAACCATACACCAGAGTTTGACCAGAGATCTGTTAGGGTGTCAGAACCGCCTCTTTGTTTCTACTGCTAATGCCTCTAGCATAGCATTGTCTAAGATGTCTTGGTATGCTATGCTTACCCTTTTGAGGGAACAATTTGGGGAAGCCCCTTTTCCATTCCAGCATGACTGTCCCCAGAGCACAAAGCAAGGTCCATAAAGTCATGGTTGGGTGTGTTTGGTGTGGAAGAACTTGACTGCTCTGCACAGAGCCCTGACCATCAAGCACTTTTGGGATAAACTGTAATGAAGACTGAGAGCCAGGCCTTCTCGTCCAACATCAGTGCCTGATCTCACAAATGCTTTACTGGATGAATGGGCAAAAATTTTCACAGAAACACCCCAAAATCTTGTGGAACCAAGAGGGGACCAACTTCAGATTAATGACATCATGTCATAAAAGCCCCTGTTGGTGTAATGGTCATGTGTCCCATGACACATATAGTCTATTTATTTTTATGGATACATGGCTGCTACATTTTTTGTCTGGCTCACAGATTGTGCATAGTTTTTTCAGACACACCACCAGATATTAAAAAGCAAATCACTACCATTTCCAAAAAAAATAATATAGAGTAAAATATATAAATCTACCATTCTCCTGCATAATCACCATCTGAATAAGAGTGTTATGTTGCCAGCATTTGTTTGCAGAAGGCAAATGTTCAATTAATCTGATTATTATTTTAGTTACAGAATGAAAACAATTCCTTTGAGGATAATGTGTCAGACTATTAGTTATATGTTTATTGCAGTTGTCTCTTTGGCAACTTTGTTAAGTTATGAGGTCTATTAATATAATATTGTAATTTTCATACAACTTAATCAAGAGTTTCGGAGTTTATAGGCAGATGATTTGCTGTTAAGAAAAAAGGTATCCCAAAATGCCACACACAGTGCATTACATGGTGATGACTGGCAGAAAATTGGTGTTCTTGATGGCAACTTCTTATGGACAAAACATGAATTTCACTATGTTATAACATGATGGAATCATACCTTAATTGTACACGTCCTCATAATGTGGGTATAATTTTCCAGTAATATGAAACAAAAAATGCATCCATCTTGGCAACTGTGACATTGAAGAAGTAGATTATGTAAAATGACTATATATATATATATATATATATATATATATATACATACATACATACACCGTATTGGCACAATTATAGGCCGCACCCTTATAGTTTGGTGCTATTTTAAAGAAAAATGTATTTTTAAAGAAAAAATATACATTAGTGGAATAGTAAAACATTAACACAGGAATATGTAATTTAACATTTTTGGTATATATCATGCAGTTAGTCCTGCTTTTTACAGCATATGTTATATACAAACCCCCTTAATTCATAATGCACCTTACTTATAGATATGCCTCTCTGCCTGCCAAATATGCTTAATACCCCCTGATATGATTTATACCCCCCAGATATGCCACTCTGCCCCCCCCTCCCAACTTACCAATGCATCCCCAGAATTTCCACCCATGCTCTGGACTCCCTGATGTCTAGTGGTGGCAGGCGGTGGACGTCTGTGCGATGCGCATCATGTCACGCCGGCGCTCCGTCATAGAAGCCCCGATGGAAGTGCCAGGCAGCAGCTGATGTTGTCTACAAGCATCGCGCAGACGTCAACTGGCTGCCAGAGAGGAGGATGCAGTGCTGTGGGGGACCTGGATCGTAGCTTTGCTGCTTGCCCGCAGGGCTAAATGAAAAAAAACAAACACCTGCCTGTCGCCCGGATCTGACGAGCAGGTCGGGAGATACGAATTGTGCATCCCTGCTGCGAAACCCTGATTATAGGCTGCATCCCCACTTAAATGAGGGGGAAAAGTACAGCCTATAATTGGGCCAATATGGGGTATATATATATATATATATATATATAGCTGTTTAGCCTGTATTTATAGGAGGGGTCAACAGGGAAGTCCCCCTTGTCTTCCCCTCCTCAATTTCTTTCTTTGTATTGTAGGTTTCTGCTTTCTCTTATCCCTTATATTGCGCCATCAAATTCCATAGCGCTGTACAATGTTTCAGCTAATGATTGTGTTTTAACCTAGATATTAACTTGATGATCATTGTTATAATTGTTTAATCATACACCAAACAATATGCCTACAAAATGAAAATTAAGGTCTGACTTTGTTCAAGTGTACCTAGAAAAATTAATGCAGCTTTGAAGGCAGAGGGTGGCCACACTAAATATAGATTAGATTAGAGCTGAAACAACGAATCGATAAAATCGATAATAATCGATAACGGAAATCATCGATAATCGATGAATCGAGTGATCGATTCGTCGTTGGAGCACTAGGCTCCTTTTACTTACCTCCGCCAGCGTTCCCCGCTTCTGCTCCACGCTCTGCAGTCTCCGCCTTCTTCAAGCTACGTGACGACGGATGTGACGCGCGTCTACTATCAAGTTGGAAGTGGAACAAGTTCGTAGCGGAGGTAAGTACTCTTTATGTCTATTGTCTGTGCGAATGTTTATGTGCGAGACTGGGTGCGCGGCAGAGTGTGTGTGTGTGTGTGTGTGTGTGTGTGTGTGTGTGCGTGTGTGCGTGTGTGCGTGTGTGCGTGTGTGCGCGCGGCAGAGTGTGTGTGTGGGTGCGCGGCAGAGTGAGTGGGGGGGTGCGCTGCACAGTGAGTGGGGGGGGGTGCGCTGCACAGTGGGGGGTCCGCGGCACAGGGGGTGGGGGGTCCGCGGCACAGGGGGTGGGGGGGCAGGGGATGCAGGGCAGGATGTGAGTGCAGGGCAGAGTGGGGCCAGGAGACTGGATGCAGGTCAGAGTGGGGGTGGGAGGTCAGGGTGGCAGACTGGGTGCAGAGCAGAGTGGGGGTTGGGATGCAGGGCAGGGTGTGAGACTGGGTGCAGAGTAGAGTGGGGGTGGGGGGGCAGGGCAGGGTGTGAGACTGGGTGCAGAGCAGAGTGGGGATGCAGGGCAGGCTGTGAGACTGGGTGCAGGGCAGAGTGGGTGCAGGGCAGAGTGGGTGCAGGGCAGAGTGTGAGTGTGGGGGCAGGGCAGAATGTGGGGGCAGGGCTGGGTGCAGGGCAGAGTTGGAGACTGGGTGCAGGGGCACAGTGCAAAGTGCTGGGTGCAAAGTGCCAGTGCTGGGTGCAAAGTGCCAGGGCTGGGTGCAAAGTGCTGGGTGCAAAGTGCCAGGGCTGGGGCAAAGTGCTGGGCGCAAAGTGCTGAGTGCTGGGTACAAAGTGCTGGGTACAAAGTGCTGGGTGCAAAGTGCCAGGGCTGGGTGCAAAGTGCAAAGTGCTGGTGCAAAGTGCTGAATGCTGGGTGCAAAGTGCTGGATGCAAAGTGCCAGGGCTGGGGCAAAGTGCTGGGGGCAAAGTGCTGGGTGCAAAGTGCCAGGGCTGGGTGCAAAGTGCTGGGTGCAAAGTGCTGGGTGCAAAGTGCAAAGTGCTGGGGCAAAGTTTCTTGAACAGTAATAGTCCACCTCTTTTCAGAATGTTTGGGGTTATTTTGTTTCATAAATATTGTGTTTGGGTTCTTGTACTTTGAAAATATTGTTTTTTATTACATCATAACAAAATAAGAATGTTAATGTAAATTTTAAGTTGTTTTTTAACATCCAGTTCATTAAATTCTTTTAAATAAACGAAAAATTTGCATATTGTTTTTTTTATCCGATTAATCGATTAATCGAAAAAATAATCGGCCGATTAATCGATTATTAAAATAATCGTTAGTTGCAGCCCTAGATTAGATTTATCTACATGTTAACATTTCTATTTTTTTAAGGCATTATTACATTACAGCGTTTTTCCCAACTACACATAAAACTTTGGCACAATATTGTGTATACATGAAAAAGAATACAAGTATAAAGTGCATATATGAGTTTTAAGTGATATTCTTCTACACTCCTACCACCTCACAAATACATCATAGAGAACTTGACGGAGGTGAACAGATTTCTGGTGTGTCCTCAAACTTTGCTGTATTACTCTATTTTGGCTTTCAAAGTCTGCTGTTTTTGTATTAATGTATTTTCTTTTTGCCCTTTTAATCTCCTGTGCTTTTACACTGAGTACTCTGCTGTCAAGGAGATCTCATTTACACTTACACCTATTATATTGGGCTCTGGGGACTTGTGAAGGGTTTTTTTAGCTGCATTTTGTACCATTATGACATATTCTGGTACTAATTTGTTCAGTTATCTCCCTTGTTTTATATTAATGTTTTATATTAATAGTGATAAAATAATTCTGCCTTTTGTGACATGAAATATGCCATTGGTCCAGTTTACATTTACCTTGAAGCAGGTTCCTCTATGAGTATGACTGGTCATAGCAATCCATTTAATTTTCTCTCTTCCTCTGGAAACCTTGTAATGCAATGTAAGGGAGTTTTACACCAATAAGAAGGTGTTAAAAAAGTGGAACAGCCTCCCAGCATAAGTAATGTAAGTTAACACTGGAATTTAAACATGCATGGAAGAGACATACAATGACACCAAGGACTACAAGGAGAAAAAAAAACAGGCAGACTTGAGGGGCTGCATGGTTGTTATCTGCCATCAAATTCTGTTTCTATAGACAAAATTACAAATGAAATTAGCTGCTCTGGATGTAGACTTTGTCTACATAGACCTAAAAATATCTTTGCATATGCACACACATATGTGTAGAGCCTTGTGCAATATTAATTTGGCTGTGGGGATATTATAAAGGTAGAGATCTCAGTTTACTTGTAGATATCATCTTTTGAAGCCATCTTCTCTTTCTATTGGAGGCTTTATGAAGGTGTTTTTTACTGCTCTCAGTCTGCCAGATCTTTCAATCTCCCTGTGCATTGTGGCCTGTGCACGTATTTTGCCCTGGGGAAAGCAGAATGACAGCTTTTGGCAGCCGGATAAACTGACGCGCAGCATTTGCAGATGTAGCTCTGCTCAGATTTCACTGAAACATGAATCGGTGAAATAACCTACTTACTAATAAAGAATATTCCCCAGTCTGACATTTATGTAAACCTTCACATATTTGTTATCAGTAAATTTGAACAAAGACCACGGTCTGGTTTTGTGTTGGTGACTGCATAGTTGCTAACATTTAAAAAAAAAAGGACACTTCGCACATTTACCACACCAACCGTCCCCAAACTCTGCCCATTCTGACTAACCCACATAATTAGCATAGTTCAGCTCCACTTAGCTATTATGGCACAGATTATATCACCAAGTTCCCACCAACACTACCATATATTCTTGTGTTGGTCGGGGCTTGAGCAAGTGTTTTGCTTGAGCTTAATGGGATATCAGGGGCAATAGGACAGTATATTTACCCTCTAGAGGTTGTGTACTATAACCCCCATTATCTACATGCAGATGTTATAGCATGGCCCTCATCAGCATACAGTTAGCCAGACATAGATATGATAAAGTATAGCTCATAGTATAAATCCCAAAACAATATAGTGATCCAGACACTGATGGTTGTACTGCATAACCATTATTATATATTTAGCCAGACATTGACAGTGGTACAGACTAACTTCCATCATTATATACCAAGCCAGGCACTGTCAATTGTACACCATAACTCCCATCATTAATTAGTCAATTAGATACTGAGGGTGGTACACCATGGACTCCTATTATTAGATATCCAGACAAAGACAGTGGTACAGCATAACTCCTATCATTATAGAGTGAGTCAGACACAGACAGTGGTACTGTCAGGGTTCGGGTAAGAAGGTCAGCAGGTCAGTTAGGAACCCAGTTGCAGGGGATGCCAGAGGCTCTGTTTTTACCCCACGATGGTACAGACAGGCAAAAAGAAACACACCGAAGGCTGGATATTATTTAGAGACAGTCTGTATTAGAGTAAGCTGACAAGACAGGTAAGTGGAACACAAGACTGGTCTTGACAGGCAATACGACTTGAAACCCCTGGGACAGGGCACACGGCTGGAAAGCCCTCGGACAGGGCACATGGCTGGAAAGCCCTCGGACAGTGCACACAGCACACGGCAGGGAGTCCTCACACAGAGCACCAGACACACGACAGGGTACTGGACACACGGCAGGGAGCCCTCAAGCAGGGCACACAACGTTGAATTGGAATCCATGAGCAGAATCAGAACAAGCCGGGTCAATAAAAGGAGATCATGAGTAAGAGCCAAATCAGGAGCCAAGAGCAAGGTCAGGACAAGTTGGGTCAAAACGGTTGTAGAATCCAACAGGCATCAGCACAGGGCCAGGAAGCAAAGAAACAGCAAAGCTACAATGCAAAGGCCCAGACTGAAGGGCAGATCAGGTATGTAAGGGTAGGGCTACACTCAGGTAACATGGCTCAACTGATAGAAATAAGTAGTGGGTGTTCCAGAGAGGGAAAGGTGGCCACTATATGTGTTTGTGTTATTTGGGTTGGGGGTGGCAAATAAATACTGAATCTAGGCACCACTAACCTTAGACTCACCTCTGACTAGGACTGGAGGTCCTGCAGGCCAGCAGTCCTTTGCTGCTTAGCCATGGGCTGATCATCCTATTGAGTGATCAGGCTCCACTGCTGTGCCATTACTCCGTGAGCCAGTTGGGGAGATCAGAAATCTTCCTTGTAACCAGCCTAGTTAACACCATGAGTCGTTGCTGGTCAGCACTGCCTCCATAGTAAACTTACCTTGTACTGTGCATGCTTAAAAAGGCTCTGAGGTATGACATCATATCCTGGAGTATAGAGGTCAGCAGCTATGGTCTGAGGTGATTGTTTGGAGGCAGCTAGTGGGCAGCCTTGAGTCAGGCATAGGGCAGTGCTTACCAAGAACACTAGATGTTGCTTCTCAAGGTCTCTGCTGGTAAGCATGTTGTGAGGTACTCAGGGCACTGTTTATTTTATAATCTAGTACATAACAATACGAGGACTGGCAAGATCAGGAGAGGAGAGATATTTTCCAAGAGAGGCCTGGCCAAGTAGATTAGACCCCCCTAGATACCCATCACATGAGGAGAATAAGAGCACATTAACAATGGTAGGATGTCCCAAAATACACAGGTCATGAGCCTTCTTAACAGGCCACAGCTAAGATCTCATGTGATACTACAATGTCTCTTCTGTGGTAATTAATAAGCAACCTAACTATTGTACTGATTATTAAAAAAATCATGTGCATGACTGATGTGTAAGAAAGAGTTTCAGAAATGAATTGCTTTATTGACAAACTACACATTCACAGAGTGTCACGATTATTTAAAACTGCAGGAAAATTACCTGCTCCAATAATGCATAACACTGGTGCTTTCACATTTTATGACATAGTGGATTAAAACCGAGACAATCAGTCGTGTATTCATAATTTTCCTGTAGTGACATATTATTGGTGGGATGAACATCACTAAAACTGTCTTGTTGCTATTCAGCTCTGTCAGACAATGGATAATACCAACAGTGTTAAATATAGCAAAATCGTATGCTACATATGAATTAGAAATATTCATACAGCATCATCTTACTAATTTTACTTTTTAGTTTACAATAAAATGTCCTAGTGATGCTCCAGCAGGCACATTTTATAGGGTCTATAAAGATTGCTTCTGTAAAGTGCTCACAGCAGATAAATGTGGAAGAAAAAATATCCCTGCTGACCTTTATGGAGAAATCTATGATAATGATGAGTAGCTACTGTTGTCTGCTCTCTCCATTACTGCTGATGCTATACCTCGCCTAACACCGTGATAAACTGCGCTTTGTTCATGGCACTTTTTTGTCGAGCAATGCGGTATTGAGTTAATGGAGTGATTTCATTAGGTGACATGGTGGAAATCTAGGAGCAGGTCTGAGCCCCATCTATTCACCTGGAGACATAAATGATTTCACAGCTGGTTCTCTACTGTAAAGTGCTATCAGTATTAAATTAAATTTGGTCGCCTGGGTTTTTATGTTTTCAGTAATGCTGTAAGTAAAACCACATTTCCAATAACATATTGATTAGAACTCATGTTAATAATTATTTATTTTTTTACATTATTAAGGTATCCGGATCATTGTTGCACTGAGTATGCATATATGAACACACCCCAGGTTTGAGCCGGACTCTCCGGGCAGGGAAGCAATGTATGGCAACACCCCCTCCTACTTCCCGCCCACTTAAACCTGTCTGGGCTATGCCACACCCCTATGCATGACTAGCCCCATTTTAATATTGGATCCAGAAGCCGAGAGGGCAGTTGTTGAATAAGCTGCACTTACATATCTACAATCTAATACAGCCTTTCTTTTCCATCTCTGGCTCTTCATATTCCTCTGTCCTGCAGAGGTGTCACTGCTATATGAGCAATTTAACCAGTGGTTTGGGGCCTCCCCACAGATTACATGGGAGGACTGAGACATTCTTAACTGCGTCCCTACACCTTTTCTTAGACAAACTTGAGTTCATAAATTGCTCTTTAGTTTTTTGCATATTTATAATTGGAGTTGAGATACTCTCGATCTGTCCCCACGCCCTTTGAGAGCATTCATTAAGAAATTCCAAAATGTTTTATTACCTGGTATATATATTGGTAGGAAATATTGGGGTGCATTATATTAATTTGCTCTTGTGACAGGTTATCACAATAAAATGTGACAGAATTAGAAGTTTAGTGACATGGTTTGCAGAACCCCTGTCCTTAAGTGAGTAAGAAAAATTCCCCCCTGTACTTATCTGCCGATGATGATTTTCTCCTTCTCTAATGCTTTTGTTGGATATGATGTGCCCAAAATGCACAGTCGGATCCTCTCTGTTAACATGTAAAGAAGTGCAGCCAGATAGCAATGTTTTGAATGGTATAGAAGCAGATACAGTATCCTAAAGCTGCACAACAATTCCAGTGATCCAGAGACATAAACACTGTAGTCTGCTAAGGTCTGCTTCCTGTAGTGAACAAGTAGTCTTATCATAACAGCAACCAGCAGGATGGTCAAGCAGCAAGAACATTCCATTGGTTGCTATGGTAATAGAGCTACTTTTCAAACTTAACCCCACTAGTTTCATCTATTATTTGCAATAGCAAAAACGCCTATGTGATTATAGACACAACTGTGAATTTACAGGGTTTTCCCATGGCTCTGGGTTAGTGTCTTCAGTTTACCGATGGGGAAGAGGTGTTTCATCACGACTACCCTCAGCTCCAGTTCTGCTCATTACCGCCCGAGTTCTGCCTGCTGGAATGCAGAACTAGCACTGACCCCCAAGTACAGCCAGCCCTGACCATTACCATGGCCACACCTCATCATTAGTTACCCAGGTATTATTATAGATCAAACAATATTCTAAAACTGCTGTTTTCTTCCACTCGTTAGGAGCATGTGCACAGGCTCAGAATTCACTACTAGTCTTTGAGGATGATGCATTCATTGTGGGCTCACAAATGTTTATTGTTTCACAAAAAGTGTACCTCACAGTATTTCCCAATATTCCTCAAATCAGGACATGGTCATCAAAACCAGAGCTGGTATTCAACATTTTTGTCACATTTGTACACTAATGGTAAAATATTAGGTAAAAAGCTTTTGGATCTTTTAAGAATAAATATGTAATGCAAAATTGCAAAAGAGATCCTACTTTTATCCTACTAATAAAGCAGATAGACCTACAGAAGAATGGAAATATTGACTAGATAGCATAGTTTGCATTCTTAAAACCCAGACCTATGTACATTGCACTATCACTCTACAACATGTTATCCTTTGGGTTATAATTTCGATAAACGTAGCAGCTGAAACAGTAATCAAAGTGCTTGTCTCTAAACGCAACTAAATCTAATAAAACTCTGACTCGGGCTACATGCAGGTTTATAGACACCTTTTGCTCAAATGGTATTCATACTTTGTGAGGTTTCTCAAATGGAAGAGCAGAAGGATAATATAAAGCGTAATAAAATGAACCATAGGCCTGTTGAGAAATAAAATAAGCACTGCATTGCAAAAGTGGGGTATATTGAAGAAAAACTCTGCATGCAATAAGGGACTCTTAAATAGCTTGCAATCAGTTTCTGTCTTGTTTTATGTACCGTATTTGCTCGATTATAAGACGAGGTTTTTTCCAGAGCAAATGCTCTGAAAAATACCCCTCGTCTTATAATCGGGGTCGTCTTCTAATCAGACCCCAAAAAAATGGCTGGGGCCATGCTGCTTACCGGTCGCGAGCAGCGTCTCTTCCGTTAGAAGCAGGAGGACAGGAAGCTTGTAGCTTCCTCACAGAACTCTATCTCCCCCTCCCTCCTCTGGGGGCGGGGCCAGAGAAGTTGCTGGTACAGCCGGTCCCCTGCAGAAGTCTTCGAGTGAGAGATCTGCAGTTCAGGTAAGGGGGTGGGGGAGGGTTTTTGGGTAAGTATGTGTGATTAATGTGTGAAGTATGTGTGATTAATGGAATGAATGAGTGTTTAAATGTTTGTGAATGTGTGTTTGTGTGTGATAGCATGGGTGTGTAAGGGGGGTGGGGGTTGTAGCATGGCATAGGGAGGCTGTAATCCCACTACTATCATCCCCAGGTTCCAGCATGTACTGGCTGCCTTGGCTTGATAGGAGTGTGATTGCTGTTAGCAGCAATCACACTCCTATCAAGCCAAGGCAGCCAGTACATGCTGGGTTAAAAGGCATATCATGGGGCTGAGTGGCATATAGGGGGTTAAAATGCATTTCTGGACCTCCAGAAATGCATTTTAACCCCCTATATGCCACTCAGCCCCATGATATGCATATATACCTCCAGAAATGCATTTTAACCCCCTATATGCCACTCAGCCCCATGATATGCCTTTTAACCCCCTATATGCCAGAGTGGCATATAGGGGTATAAGGCATATCATGGGGCAGAGTGGCAAATAGGGGGGGTATAAAGCATTTCTGGGGGCAGAGTGGCATAACTGGGGGGGGGCAGGTTGGCAAATAAAAGGAAATTTAAAAAATATATTTACATGAATTAATATTTACTGGTAAAACTTTTTTTCCTATAGGGTCGTCTTATATTCAGGCTTTTTGTTTTTTTCCTAAATTAATATTTTGATTTTGGGGGGTCGTCTTATAATCGGGGTCGTCTTATAATCGAGCAAATACGGTACTTAACCGTTTGATTGTAAGAACGCATGCCAGACTTTCTTTTTCAGGCTCTATGTGGCATTAGACTCATCAGCTTCAGGTGGAATGGGATTTAAAGAAGAATTACCTTTAAAAGGGGAATTGTCATATTCTATTTGATCCCCAAATCACAATGGACTCACTATGGAGTCAGAGCCAGGGAGAATGTATTACTTGAAATAACCATAGGCATATTTAGCTTGGGCCTGTGCCAGCTTTGCATAGTCTTCCATAATGTAAAAGGGCCAATCTCTGGAGACCTCTGTTGTAACTAGCCCACAGTGACACACGGGGACCTGTTTTCCCAATAGATGATCTTCCCCATTATTAAGGGGAACTGGTGCCTCCCTATGTCTATTTCGTCTAAGCTAGAAGACATAGCTGGTCTTTATTAAAGAATTATGGGAAATGAAATGCATTTTATTTATAATGGCCTGGATATATTTTTGATGGATGTCAGAGTTGAAATTTAGGTTGGATATCTCTTATATTTGGGTTGAAAATTAATACTGTTACATTTTGGAGAGTTATTTTTTGTCGTATAATCTTTTCACCTTTCTTATTGTTGTTTCCATATTATGGAGGATAACTCTCATAGCGTTTAAGGTACATTTTCCAGCTTTGTTCACAAATAGGTAAATTTCCTGTGGCCCTGGGTTTTAGTGGTTACCACTTGACCAGCTTTTCTTACTTATCTCAGTATTATATACATTATTGTACACATGAGCATTATCACAGTCACATCTATATGCAGATGATACCCAAATCTACCTGTCTTCTCCTGATCTCTCTCCATCTCTCATGTCCCGGATCACCAGCTGCTTGTCTGCTATTTCTTCATGGATGTCACAACACTACCTGAAACTTAATCTTTCTAAAACGGAACTCATTATCTTCCCTCCCTCCATCTCCACTCCACTACCTGAATTCTCTATCACCATTAACAACACAACTATCTCTCCTACTAACCAGGCCCGATGCCTTGGGGTCATCCTTGACTCAAACCTCTCCTTCATCCCTCACATTCAGTCCCTCGCCAGATCCTGCCGCCTGCACCTAAAAAACATCTCTCGTATCCGCCAATTCCTCACCCAAGAATCCACAAAAACTCTGGTTCATTCACTTATCATTTCCCGTCTTGACTACTGCAACACTCTTCTGGTTGGCATTCCACTGTCTCGACTCTCTCCTCTACAGTCTGTCCTAAATGCTGCTGCTAGGCTCATCTTCCTTGCACGTCGCTCCTCTTCTGCTTCCCCCCTCTGTGAATCCCTCCACTGGCTCCCAATTACCTTTAGAATTAAATTTAAGATCCTGGTACTGACATATAAGGCCATCCACAATACTGTTCCTCCGTACATTTCTGACCTCATTAGCAAATACTCTCCTACTCGATCCCTACGTTCCTCCCATGGGCTAAGGCTCTCCTCCTCACTCATCACCTCTTCCTTTTCCCGTCTACAAGATTTCACTCGAGCTGCCCCATATCTCTGGAATCTGCTCCCAAGGAACCTTCAGAATTCACCCTCCCTCCCGACATTCAAGAAACATCTAAAAACCCACTTCTTCAGAGAAGCATACGATCTTAGCTGCTAGAACATCCTTGTCATTGATACCCCCACAATACCTCTCACCCTTTCTCTATGCCTTATGTTTATCACCCCATTTTCCCTCTAGATTGTAAGCTTGCGAGCAGGGCTCTCTCCACCAAATGTATCGGTTTGTCTTAGTCTGTCAATTCTTGTCTTGTCATATCCCTTGAATTTATGTATTGTATTAAGCGCTGCGTAAACTGTTGGCGCTATATAAATAAAAGATAATAATAATAATAATAATAATATATAGGAGGTTTCTGTATTGGTAAATGCATGCATAAATTCCTATGGATCGGACCACATACATTCCTCTAGATTGTAAGCTTCTTTGAGCAGGGCTCTTCTCACCTGTTGTTTCTGTAAGTCAAATTGTTATGTTATATACTACTTGTCATACTTGGGAACTCTCCGGGTTTGACTCAGAGATCTCCAGGTGACGCACCGGTTCTCCAGGTCAACACCCAAACCCTCCGGGTCGCGGGAGCAGGGTCTTGTCCCGTCCCGCTCCTTGCCCATTTCCCCTTTAAATGAGGGTGTTTCCCGCAATGTCATTGGCAACGCCCCCAACCTCAGCAGGACCACCCACCAACGTCGGCAGGACCGCCTGCTGACATTGGTGGACAGTCCTGGCCACTTTCCGCAAGGAAAGGGTTCCAGGTAGCCGGAGCTCAGTAGTTCCCAGACATGTTACTTGTTATGTCCTGTCTACCCATTGTACTGCACAACAGAATATAATGGCACTATATAAAATAGTACATACGTTTAATAATTCCTTGGAGCTTACCACTTTCACATACAAAAAGCCGGCACGTATTCTTATTGCACATCACATCATTTCCTATTCTGTAGATGAGTAAGATTGGGTACACATTAGGTGTACTGTACCTTTCAATTGCAATTCAGATTTTATTAGCCATTTTCTTAGTTTATATTAAGGTATTCATTATTTATGAAAAATGCTGAGTAAGTTATCATATCAAAATCAAATACTATGCATTGGCAAGGGAATCTGTAGCAGAAAATATTCTGCATGCATTAATAGTATACTTTATTTCCTAGTTGTGCTTGATTTGAGGCAGTGTTTGTAGTATGGGGCTGTGTTGCCATACGTTGTATTTATTCTGAAGTCAGAGGAGACCTGGACAGGCGAAGATCTTTTCCTCTGGGGTCCATAACATATCCTTGTCTAGGCTGATCATTATTGTAATGTATTGTGGTTTCATTTCTTAGTGCTTCAAAAAGCTGTACATATCTCAGCGTAGAGCTGGCTGCTGCCTCCTTTTTCTGCAAAATCCCTTTTTAGAAGTTCATTCTTACAATGTGTCAGTGGGATACCTTTGTAGCATCAGAATCCAGGTGCAGGCATTGCTGGTGATTTGGAACGGCCTGGGAATTCATAAATATCATCAAAATATCCAAGACTCATGTGATCCATAATAGCTCAGTGCCGATATTTAATAGTTACTAACAAATTGAGATTTTTTTCAACCATTTCTGAAGGAGGTTTGAAATGAGATTTCAAAATTGTGTTTTATTTCATATTTGTTTTTCATCTTCCTCTGGCATGTACATTTCCTTTGTGGTTTTATGACTCTTGTCTTTGTGGTTTTGATCATTCTCCATGTATTTTCTTCAGTTGGAATATAGTGTTGTATAGGTTTTAAATCAATGTCCTTTGAAACTGTACTAATCCTCACCTGTCACTGAGCTTGTAAGCACTGAGGTTTCTAAGAGCATTCCCTTATGGTGATTTGTTCATTTAGCGGGCTAGAGATAAACCAATGCAACCATGCTCCCCTTGTTCTGCTGCTCTCATTCTTCAGACAGCATAGCACATGCGCTGGATGGGGGCCAAGAATTAATTGGGAAGCATGCTTTACTGTGCATTTGTTTCTTCTGTACTGTTAACAAAGGGGAGATTTCCCAAGTCCGCTTCTTTCTTCCCTGTCCCAACTTCTAAAACAAATGGATGAAAGAGAGCTCTTCAAACAGGTTTCACCTAGTTAGGCTCTATATAATAGAAGGATTGCTCACTTCCATGATGCTGTGTATTTTGCTCTCAAAATGAGTCACTGTAATCCCAGACATTCACCTCAAAAAGAGCTGTGCGGCCATTGATCATAACCTGACAAACCGAAGCTATTTTTCTTTTTACTACCAATTCTGAAATTTGATCGTTCACTTGATTACAGTTTAATCATTGTAAGCGTTGATCAAACTTGAGAATGCATTATCCTTTGCAGTATCAGTTCTCTAATATTCTAACATGCATCCTTGTCTCTCTTTATAGCATGCATCCTTTTGTGATTAACTTTTCACCTGCTTATTTAACTCAGTTTCTATGTACACCACCCCCTTCACATAATATCTGTTCTTTTATCAGTGCTTTCCAAACAAACCTGATGAACACCCCCGATCATCAGGTCATCAGTCACTTTGGAAGATCCCTCTGTTGGGTGGGATGCTCCTCAATGGTCTGGTTGAGGCGATCTACATGTAACTGGCCCATTTACTGTACTGAGGTCTTCCCTAGTGCACTGATTTGAGGTAGAGAGTCAGTATATGACTTTATGTGCTGGCACTTGGCACCAAGGATGACCAGCAAGAGGATAGGTAGACCCTGCTTGCATTAGGTCCTAAGGCAACTTGGGATACTACCCTGGATATTCCCTATAGCAGATCCTACATAAATACACCATTACTCTAAGCTATATCTATTTATCTATCTATCTATCTATCTATCTATCTATCTATCTATCTATCTATCTATCTATCTATCTATCTATCTATCAAATAGCTTATAAACTGCTATGTTAAAGGGACTTTTTACTGTCTATCACACCCCCTTTAAAGAATACTTTAATATGTATTTTTCAAAAAGAAAAAAATCTTACCTGAGGTAGAAGCTGCAGCTCTGCAGCTGCCCTCCTCCTTTGTGGTCCAACTGGTAGTCTGCTCTAAACAGACTGCTGCCCACAGTGTTCCCCAAGCCCGTGCTGAGGCTGACTGGAGGGAATTATATCACATGCAGGAAGGTGTGTTCGACTGACCCAATCTCCCGCACGGCAAATGGCTGGTGAAAGGGACACATTTTGCATTTGCGGATACAATGGCAATTTAAAGAGACCTCTGAGGGCTGATATATGCATTTAAGCGCATATGATGACTGCAATGTGGGTTTAAATATATATATATACACCGAGTATGTTGTTTAAAAATCTACTTCCACTGTTTCTGACTGTTGGTAAATTCAGTGTCTATGGATTGCACTCTTTATCTTGCTCTGTTTCTTTGTATGAAGTCCATAGTCCTTTCACATCATTTTGTGCAAATCAAGTTGAATTGCAATCGCTGCTGTGATGTGTTGACCTGGTTTTAGCAGTGTGACGTCGTCTTGAAGGGTTAAGCTTCCTCTATTTCTGTTTGCCTGTCTCAGCAGTCTATCTGTTCAACCAAAGCCTTCATTTGTATTGTTTTCTAGCACTCAGATATAATTGCTAGCAACATCCCTCCCCAATCCCCAATTAGATTTCTATCCTGTGTTTTTCCTGCACGATGGAAACGGCTGAAAAAAAAGTCATGTGATAGATACGAGCTGGGGAATTGGCATGCAGAGGAAAGACATGAAGTTTTTTTTCTGCCTGAAAAGGGAAGCTGCTAAGAAAGATAGTGAATATACACGTATTTGTTTTATTTTACATATTGCAGTCAGCTTCCATTCTGCTCTAGGACAAAGATATTACGGTCGAAGCAACAGTCTTTGAAAGAATAACCGCAGTTGACCTTGCGTAATCCTTACGCTGATTTACTTGGGAGATAACGATCTTTGATGATACCTACTGACAAATTGACTTTTAAAGGAAACATATTCCCAGCCACCTGAATACAAAGGGAATACAGTATAAATAATACACTTAGTGCAAAGGGTGCATCACCATATTAACCAGTGGAATATTCTTAATTGTTATTTCACAATTTACTTTTTGAACTGGAATTGCTCAATAGACCCTGGTGCCAGGCTACCTATGGTATCAACCAGTAGCTGCAGTATCTATCAGAACAGTGGTGTTCTATAAACAATATATTGGATGGCCAACTAGTTGGTGAGTATAATGTAATGTATGCAAATGTAGCATATACATGCATATAAACTCTCATAGCTAAATGCGTTAATTAATGCTATTATTTTTTATCCTTTGTCTAACTTTACATTTATTAGTTAGGGACTCTTTATTTACAACAGCCTGCCTTCTGCTTATACCTTTTGTTTTGCAAAGGAATAACCATACACATAATGATAGATTTCCTCAATGTGCTTAGGCAAAATTATTAAGAAATTAAAACAATTATAAATTACTGCTTGTTACCTATGCATTTCTTTAATTTACTGGAAGTTGTCATGTTTACATAATATACTGTGAATACAATTTTCCCTTTGACCCTTCATATTTGCATAAATATGCATTCCATCTTCTTTGTCTCTCATCTATCTATCGATTGGTATAGATGCGAGCGTACTCAAGTACACTTCCTGCTTTCAGAAGAGGCAGCCAGGGTGAGGAGGTTTGTGAGTCAGAAAAAGGCACTGGGAGGCCTTGGAAAATGAACTTCAGTATAGAAACTTGAGGGCAGATAAGAACCATTCGGTCCATCTAGTCTGCCCTTTTTATATAAAGATAGGGTGGTAACGGCACTACATTGTAATCTGGATGGCTGGGTTTTTTTTCTTGCATTGTTTCAGTGTCATGTTCAGTAGAAAGAACTATCTGCTCAGGAGACTTGCTGTTTATCAAATACAAACATTTTGACTTTAATGATGGGTGTAAAGCAGGTGTAGTAATGAAATAGCTCTCTAGCTATTATGGAACTATAACCCCCGAAATATTTTTTTCTTTCATAATCATAGTTGGCTGTACCTGATCTATAAATCTATAATACTCAATAATTCCATTGATCTAAGCTTGTTCCTCAACCACCATAACAATCAACTAGAGGGGTCGTTTTCTATGAAGTACAAGCCATGTTTTAGGATATAATTCACAGGGTTATTTTTGGGACTGTCAGACTGATTGAAATTGCGGCTTCCTTCATATCCATTCCTTACCCAAAAGATTTTACTGCCAATTATTTTATGCGTAATTTATGATTGTTCATTAAGAAATCTGATAAGAGATGCAGGAAGTGAGTGGAATGAAAAATGTTTAAAATTTATAGTGAATTGCAAAAGCATTATGATGGAGACATTATTAATGTTCATTGATTTTAAAGTACTGAAAATAGGCACACTACATAAACGCTGTTCTTCTTTGGAATATTTATCATGTAACACAGTATTGCAATTTCTTTTATTTTTTAGCTTGTTGTTACAAATGTATTATTATTTGTTACTTTTTCCTTAATTAAAGCTATTCTTTTCTGTTTGTGACCTTAGTTTGCATGTAATTTATTTTTTTTTACGAATTTGTTATACATAAAACGTTGTACCAATTACTGTGAGTTGAACCTTTTCACTTACTTACAATGGCAGGTTTCATTCACTTCTCTTTACATTATGCAGCATTTATCTGGTGATATTTTGAGGCAATACCACTGATTCAACTATGCATTTTGCATGGTTAGCTTACCTCTTATTGCAGGATTTGAGTGTGTTGTGTTATAGTTAGTATGTGTAAGTGCATGTTAGTGTATGTGTGTTTTCGCGTGAGTTTTATAGTGAGTATAAATATGTGTGCTAGTATGTATGTATGCTAGTTACCTGGGGGGGCAAGGGGATGATGGATCCACTTGGCTACCCCTTTCATGCCCACCAGTTACCCTATATTTAAGAGACAATCCCTGTGTATCCTTCCTTCCCTGACGTTCTTCTTTCCTACATGTTAGAAATGTTTGTGAGTATGAGTGTATCACATTGTCCAACAACACTAAACATCACAATTATGTGTATAAACCAGCAGTAAATAAATTATAGTATTGTTCTAAATGCCTTGCTCAACAACTAAATAAGCACCTAAACTTCTTGTTGATAGAGGATTGAGTGGAAGAGAGAAGGAGGAGGAGGGGAGAGCGAGCGTGTTTGTGTGTGTGGTGTTAGTATATGGTATGTATATGTATGTAATTGTATGATGTTTTAAGACTGTTTGTGGTGTTAGAGTGAGTGTGTATATTAGTGTATAGTTTTTGTTTGTGTGAGCATGTAAGATTTCATGGTCTAGTTTTCCTGCAGCTTTTAGAAAATAAACCTGAAAGGTGGTGGCAAATCTTCTATTCATTCTTCAGCTTCATGAACTTGCGAATGCTTTCAAAAAGCTACAGCAATAATTGATTTTTTAAACAGTTGGAAGCCCTTGCAACCCTAAATATCACAGTCCCAATTAGCCTTTCCAAAATATAAATGTTTTATAAGTGTACGGATATACAGTTAAAGAATAAGCTTATATAAATCACAGATTCTGTTTCATTCATATTAGACCCCCACGTGGCCCAGAATGGTCTCTACTGCAAGCTTGCCACAGCACACGTTCTGCTGTAAAGCCCGTCGGTTTAGCCTGTTTCATGTTGGAAGAGGGGCTCGCAATCATTTTTAAAACTCTTAAAAAGGCCTATGCTGAGGAAAGTGCTGTTGACACATCTTTACCTATGTGATAAATCTGCTCCTCTTCACATGCCATAGGTTGTATGCTGTGTAATCCATGTATTCTATTTAAATTCACAGGTAGAACGTGGGGATTGGGGAGGAAATATTAGTTCAAGTAGCAATTTTATGAACAAAAATAGTAATGCAGACCAGAAGGGGAAATTTGGGAATAAAAAAAACAGAAATGAGTTTAAGCTTGGATCAAAAATGTAAATCAGATTATATTATAATATCAGTATAACAAAATTTATAGCCATTCTTATGAAGTAGGCAAATCCTTAAATACATAAAGAAACGTAGTCCTCTGCACTTTGATTTGCTCTTATTCTGTTGACCCGCTTAGACCTATTTGCATAAAAGCCATGCGTTACTGATTGAATAAGGTTACAGGGATTCTTTGGATTTTAACCTAAACCAATCATGGAGGTTGTGAATTATACAAGTTGTATGTTAGCAGCTGGCAATACTGACCACCTATGATTTAAACTTAAACAACTTAGATGTATATGATGAATTGAATGAAACCTAGGATACTCTTATGAACATGACATAATCAGTGATGTAGTGCTAAACTCTTGTTAGAGACAGGCAATCCACTATCCTTCAAAACAAATCTAACCACTTCTGTACCCTGCAGTCTCTCATTTACACTTGCTCCTGTATCTGTCATTGCATACTAAGCAATGGGGGAAAAAGAGATAACAAATGAGTTGTGAGTATGAAGCGAGAAAAGCAGCAGGGGATCAGGGGAAAAATATAATGGGATGAGCTACTGAGGAAAAGTCAAAGAAAAGTAGAAGTCTCGAATGAATATATAACATATTATATATGGCTAGAAAGCCACTAGGGAAAAAACCTTCAAGGTTACTATTTTGCAACTACGGAAATTTGAGATTTTGGACTAGAAACGATGCTATAAGGGACAGGGAACAGTATACAGCGTTTAGACTTATTCAAAGTAACAGATTATTTTTAACTTTGCAACTAAGAAACTATATCAAATATAGATATTATTGAAATATAGGTTTTTTTCACAGTACTGTGCAAGCGTTTTAGGCAAGTGTGAAAAAAAGCTGTAAAGTAAGTAAGAATGCTTTTAAAAATAGACACGTTAATAGTTTGTCTATCATTTAACAAAATGCACCACTAACTAAAGTGTGTGAACAGAAGAAAAATCTTATTATTTGGTGTGACACCCTTTGCATTCAAAATTGCATAAATTCTTCTAGATACACTTGCACACAGATTTTTAACGAATTCGACAGCTAGGTTGTTCCAAACATCTTGGAGAACTAACCACAGTTTGATGGATTTTGGAAGCCTCAGTTGCTTCTCTCTCCTCATGTTGAGATCAGGGCTCTATGGAGGCCAAACCATCACTTCCAGTAACTAAAGATGATTTGCAGGCAATAAAATCCAATAAAATCCATTGGACTCCATTGGACTCCATTGGACTCCACGCAACATGAGCCATAATAAGCATTAAAAAATAATTTTTGGGGGTAAACTGCTGCTTGAGATGTTTCTGCTTTTTTGGATATAAAAAATGTAGTAAGCTCTGAGGCAGAACAAATCAAACACTAAAATGAGAACCTGCTTTCCACAAATGTAAAAATATGAGAAAAAAAATCAATAGATAGCAAGTGAAGCAAAATAAAGGGATAATGCAAAGGCCTGTGATTCTGACTTTACCTTACCATTATAAACATTTTTGAAGATGCCAATACTACAGACATCATTGGAAAGTAAAAATCATTGACCATCATGGTGCAATATTTTCAGAACAAAACATATGTGGTGCTCTGTGGTCTCATTGTGTGGCCTATACTTTAATCGAATATTCACATTCAATTCGACATTTAAGGTGCCCCTTCCTTGAGGTCTCAGTTAGAAGCAGGGCCGGGAACAGGACCATCCACTTTACCTGGCCAGCCGCCTCGCAAAGCTTTGAAGCAGGATACGACTTCACATTGCGGCTCTCTGCTTCTTCTTCTTTTGCAAGAAAGACACTTGGGAATTGCGATTCAGGTACAAAAGCATACACATCAATTGGTTTTATAGGTCTATGGGCCAGTTAGGCTTATTTGTAAGTGACATATGACCACCACTGGCCACAAGATCAGGACATTTGGGCAGCTCTGCGGGACACCAGTGCTGTACCCAAAAAATCATTACTGTCTCACATGAAACTGGACACTTTTATGCTATTTATCTATTGCTGTTGTTAAAAGGGCCAATATGATAATGTCCTGAAGCCTTGTTTGTATTTATTTGTAACGGGTGTAAGTTGTAGCTGGGAATGTCGAGGATTAATTAAATGCGTCGGTGGGATGCTGACCATGAGGAACAGCTTTAATTAGTTGCTGGCAGAAAGCTGACTTCAACAATATATTTTTTTCATCAGTCAAACTGATGCTGAAAGTCTCCTGTTCTTTACATTTAATTTGCCCATTTTATTTATTACTCAAAAAGTCTTGTTCTACATTTATTTTCAGTGTAACATACATCATGGTAATAATAATGAGGGAATATTTGAATATTTTTCATAATACACAAGTGGATTTAATATAAAGTAACTCTTAACTTGGCTTCAGTAAGCCTGAGTAGGATATTGAAATCATTTAAAGGCACACTTAAGCCATTGTGTGCACTTGAATGCATATTATAGCTGAGTTGTCCCTTTATATAGGCCAAACATATCCTGCTAACTTTGCCCATGCGGTATACTCACTGCCAGTTGACTCCAGCACTGGCTCAGCAAGGGTTTCAGGGAGGTCTAACAATAAATATTTTGAAAGGTCATTTGAAACATACACAGTTCCCGTGTTGGGTGAGGATGGGTGAGAATTGTGGAGCACAGACCAATGCAGGGGCGGGCTGGGCCCGGGGGCAGGGGGGCAACTGCCCCCCAGGCCGACCCCTGAATCCGGGCCAGCGGGCTGGCCGGCAGACGAACATTAAAGGCAGCCGCAAAGTTCAATACTAAGCGGCTGCCAGCGGGACAGGCCGTCGTGCCGGTAGCGTACCGGGGGGGGGCGTTCCGCCCGGGGTGCCGCTCACTGAGGGGTGCCGGCAGGCCACCAAAAATGATGTGGCTGTGCGTCGGGACTTGATGTCAAATCCCGGCGCAGAACACTGGAGCCACGCCCACCGTCTTCCGCGCTCATTGCACCGGAAGGACAGGACACAGAAGAAGAAGAAGAGGAAGAACGAAAAGAAGAGGAAAGGTAAGAAAATAGCGGATTAGTAAGTATGTGAGAGTGATGGGTGTTATGCTGAATGTTTGTGAATGAGGGTTTCAGATAGCATAGATGTGTAAGTGTAGGGGGATAGCATGGCATAAGGAGGCTGTAATCACATTCTTATCATGCCCAGATTCCAGTGTGTACTGGCTGCCTAGGCATGATAGGAGTGTGATTTCTGTTATTAGTTATTTTTTTTGTCCAACTTTCGTGTGTTAACAACACTTTTATTAAAAGTAAACTACACACTACAATTGGACAGAAAAATTCAATAACACTATTAATATATATATGACTGCAAACAGCAATTACACTCCTATCATGCTAAGTCAGCCAGCACATGCAAGAACCTGGGCATGATAGGATTGTGATTGCTGTTAATTATATAATATTGTTATTGATTTTTTTTGTCTAATTTTGGTGTGTTACTTTTAATAAAGTATTTTAAAGTTTTTTTGTTTGTTTTTTTCGGTTTTGGCCAAGTGAATGCTGAATTTTCAGTTTCAGTCCAGAATTTTCATTTCGGTGCATCCCTACTATATACTAAGCCAGTCACTGATGTGGTAGGCCTACACCACATCAATGTTTGGCTTAGTATATAGTGATAGGGGTTGTACTGCAGTATTGTCAGTGTCTGGCTCAATGCATAGGCACACATTGACAGTGGTACAGCGTAATCCCTAACTATATAATAACAATTATGCTGTACCCCTGTCAATGTTTGCCTAACCATAGAAACTATGCAGTTTTAAAGTGTGTATGTGGGGTGGGGGTGCCACATACAGGATCTGCCACAGGTTCCAAATACTCTAGGTACGCCCCTGCATCGTGCGCCAGTCAGGCCCAATGGCCATGCCTCAGCTCTTCGTCCCAGGTCTTAAAAGGGGTGGGATGAAGAGCTGAGGCATGGCCATTGGGAGGCGTGGTGCATGTACGCCGGCTGCTTTAATTTCATTAGGCGCAGGTGGTGTGACTGCCGCACGACAGCCGCTTTCAATGTCGCTCGCAGCCGCTTTGGTGGCACAATGGGCCACTTGACTACACTTGCCCCCCAGGCCTTAGGCTGCCAGCCCTGCCCTGGACCAATGGCACAATACTTTCTATATAGTCATTAGACTATTAAAGCATGACCTTTTGGTTTTCCTAGCTTCCTACAATCACCAATCAAAAATGCAAAGAGCAAAATGTATTATGAAGGCATCATTACAGGCACTAATGGCATATGCTGCCAACACTTTATGAAGCAGCTTTCATTTGTAAGCATTAGCTTTGTTTCCTAACATTATAATAAACAAAGAAATCTGGTGACACTCATGTTTTTTTTAAAGGTTAGAACATTTTCCTTGACTGTATGCTGATACACAAATACATTGAATTCAGAAGGCCTCATTAAACTTTATACAAACTCTTTTAAGCACCTATATATTAGTATCACCCAACCTACAGAAACTACCCTACAATCTTGGAACTGGGGGCTATAGTTTTTCCAGAAGCATGCCAGCTAGAGGGTGGTCTTAGACATGTCTCGAAAGAGCCTAGCTTGTCCTGGAAATGCTAATACCATATTTGCTCAATTATAAGTCAACCCCCCAAATTCGAATATTAATTTAGGAAAAAAAGAAAAAGCCTGAATATAAGACGACCCTATAGGAAAAAAAGTTTTACTAGTAAATATTAATTCACATGTAAACTATTTTTTCATATTTAATAAAAACTATGATTTTTATTTCCTTTTATTTGCCAACCTGCCCCTCAGTTATGCACATCTGACCCCAGATATTCCTTATACCCCCTTATATGCCACTCTGCCTCCCTTATATACCACTCTGCCCCAGATATGCTTTTTAACCCCCTTTATGCCACTGTGCCTCCAGAAAACCATTATACAACCCCCCCCCAACTTACCAGTGCATCACTAGACTTGACCCCCATGCTTCAGACTCCCTGGTGTCTAGTGGGGCAGCCGGTGGTGGTCTGTGCAATGCACGCAGACAACCTCCGCTGCTGCTGGCCGGTACTTCCGCCGGGGCTTCTATGACTGAGCACCAGAAGGTCATGTCACCCCAGTACTCTGTCATAGAAGCCCCAGAGCTGGACCTAGAATTGCTGGAAATGCACATCCCACAAACATTCACCGGCGGAGGTTGTCTGCGCGCATCCGGCAGATGCCCACCGGCTGGCAGATAGAAGGATCCAGGCTCCCTGGATCTGGATCTTAGTCTTGTAGTCAGACGTCTATTTGAGGTCTGATTATAAGACAACTTTGAATATAAGACAAGGGATATTTTTCAGAGCATTTGCTCTGGAAAAAACCTAGTCTTATAATCGAGCAAATACAGTATTTATCAAGTTGCTCGGTCCTAACAAAAACATTGTCCAGAAATGAAAGGATGCTAACAATATGTATACAAAAGTATGTAAAAGGATGCTGAAATTACCTTCAACAGCCCTGATCTGATTGAAAACACAGAGTTAGTAGGGAGCGAGTTGAACTCAAAAAAAATTTATAGCAGAAATGACTATTTTCAATCTCCTGAAAAAAAGTGTATTTACTTGTCAGTGGTATGTAATTTTAGCACAAAAACAATGCTTTTCATGTCCTTGCAAGAATGGATATGTCTCTAACTGCAATATGTTAGATACCTTATAAAGAGGTCATGGGGATTGATTATATTTCCATGAATAGAAGCAATGTAATTTCACTCAGTTTGTTCAAATATATTTAAAATATAATAAGTGAAAACACTACTTAGAATTAAATTATTTACATTACCTGTGCTCACACTAATAAGCAACAAGTCAATCTAACTGATTATGCTTGAGTCAACTAACCTGTGAATAACAGATATAAAAAGGTGTCCAACTTCCTATTAGCGCCTGCATAAATAAGCAATTGCTTATCAAACAATCAGAAACTATATCAATGCAGTCTTTCACAGGCCAATCACTTTTTTCAGCGCATTTGGCATAAGAAGACTTGAGATACTGCATCGGGAAGATTAACCACGAATGTGAAAGGTGATATATGCCTATGTTATCAGGTATAGAGAGGCTTTGCAAAAGTAGAGCAGTAAACATAGCAACAGCGACTTTACTGGTCACTGCCCGTCATGCCCGTCCTGCACCTGCTGACCAAGGGCTTGAATACTTTATCCAATAACAACACAGGTCCATTTGTATCTACCTATATCAAGCACAATTCTGCATACTCTGTAACCATACACTTGTATTTAAACTTGCAACAATATCAAAGGATACAAGTACATATTGCTGCTCACCTTCAGAAATCCTACATCATGCAGTTCGGTTTACTTTAAAAAAAAAAATGGGTTTAGTGAGTTGCGTTAAAGGTTAACTCAACTGATCAGACTCAACTGAGGTTGCATGGATTCTAATGCTAACACTCGCAAATAACTTGTGAAACAACCTGCTGCAGAAAGAGCTGGAGCGCAGATAATGTATAGTTAAATTAGTGAGATTTCTTCCAAGTCTCTTTACTCGCTGAATTATGCATTATACAGACCAGCTCGGATATTCTTGCATTTCAATGAATGCTGTATTGTATACAGTAAGGGGACATCTTTAAACTTGTCAGAGGCATACTTGGGGGCTTGTCAGTTGGGTTGCATGTCTGGGTGATTTCCTCTTTTCTTCTGAGCAGAGTGGTGGTGTTTGGCCATGGCTATTCCCTGCCCACTATCCCTCCTACTCCCAGCCAGTTGAAGGCTGTCTGGTGCTAACTTACTCTACCCGTGGGTAGCCCTACCTTCATGAATGTGTAGCCCTGCTGTGGCACAGTGTTAGCCCTGCCCCTTGTGGGACCACTTGTACAGGAGAGGAAGAACTCTACCCTGGGAAGTGCCTGCATATAGTTATGGATTATATAGGATGATTTCTCTTTTGTGGCTTTTACAAACTTTTTGGATCTGATAACCATATAATGAAGGGAAGGAAAGTACCGGTAATTTGTGGCCAAATCATTTTTCAACTGAAGTCAAGCAAAAATATGCTTTCCTGAAAATCCATATTTTTTTTCTTAAATTGAAACTTTTAAAAATACACATACTCATTATGAGTGGGTTCCTTAAACGTTAATAATAAAGATTGTTGTATGCTACAAGGTAAAGTATTTTTTTCTGTACAGGAAAGGAAAATGTGATGGGGATATGTTTTGCTCTGTTTGCCCTTCCTTTCTTTTTTGTCCTTGTCGTTTGCTCTATAAAATATTAATAGATATTGTATTGTTATTTGCAAAGTAATTTCTATTAATAGGTGAATTCAATAGGACGTTAAGCTACACAACCTTCAAAAATTATAATGAATGACATATTTAATAAACAATGTTCTGAACAAGTAACCATAACCACGGTTATAGTTGCAATTTTTCCTTGTACGTATCAGGAGTACTTGTGAGGAATAAATACTCTACCATTCTGTACTTGATATTAAAGTCATCACCATAACTGGGAACTCAGGTTAGGTCAAGCACAGCTTCCCAGGTCTCTGGATCACTTTCCTCTTTCTTTCATGAAGCTGGACATGGGAGCGGTGTTTCACTGTGCACACTCGAGATTCTCCACTGGGAGACAACGTAAGTGATATTTAGGTCAGTTGGTGAATGGGGAAACGCAGAACAAGTGGAATCATCTGGGAAATGCAAGGTTTGAAACAGGCATATTGAACAAGGCAGGTCCAGAGGAGCAACAGCTCCTGAGCCACATTATAGGAATGCTGGTCACTCTATTGGCTTTTCGAGGTACTCACCACTTCTTTATCGATGTTTAAATGCTCCCAATCCACCAGACAACACACAGACTGACGTACACAATTTACATATTTAATACATAACCCCACCCCATTGACATCATCAAGGAAATATTACACCAATTAAAAACAAACAATCAACATACTGATAATTGCAACATAAACATATTTTCACACAGCAAATGAAAACCAGTCGGTAGCATATTTTTTTCTTCAGCACAATTTTTAAACAGAATCTGAAAATCAACAGTGCAGAAACAAAAATTACTTAATTACTCCAAGAGACTTATGATATTATCCAAGAAAGAAACTACCAGTAGTATATTACATAAACCAGTGCCACTCCAGTTTTTCATTTATGCCATGTGGAGATACTGTATCTAAGATGTGTATCCGCCATACCTCTTTGTAATAATTTTCCGTTCCTATCTCTTAATAATAATAATTTTCCGTTCCCTACTCAATGGGGGTACACGTTTCAAATGTGGTATTGCGTCACACTGTGTCTTCCTAAAATGCTTGGCTCATTAACACTATGGAGGGCAGTACAACAAAGTTTCCTTCTGTATCTCTCTTCCTGAGCTATGACATCATATGCCAAGTACAAACGACAGCACTGAGGGTAAATACACCACTGATTTTACCATTTAATTGTACATCTTGTATTGTAGAATTAGATAAGAAGTTCAAATGCAGGGGGGCATCACTCCAAAATGCACTTTAGGATTATTCAAATCCTCTGTTCATTAAAGTGCGATTTAGGGGACATTTCCAGTCTGTTAAATGTTAATTTTATTGTTGAAGAATATAACAATATATCATTTCTTTGCACAGTATATTGTGTATATTGATATTTTTGTGACTGATGCTTTGCAGATAAAAAGTTATGTGCAGTGTGACTCAGTGGTGCATTTGTGTTGGCTGCGTTCCTTTGTAATGGCACAAGGGAACAGCTACCTTGAGCACAGACATGATGTCATAACCTGGTACGCAGAAGGACATATGGGAGAAGACTAGTCGGCACATTCTTCATAGTGTAAATGGAACAGTTACAAGGAAGAGGCCAAGACAGCCTAAACCAGAAAACACTGTTGGTGAGACCCTAGAAGAAGGAGACAAAACCTTCCACCTCCCTTTTAATCTTTCTGCAGAGTGAAAACAAGAATCAATAGATTCTTCCAATTCTGTCTGATGATACTCGGCAGTGTAATGAATCTCCAGACATCAGATTAGACGTGTCTAAAGCACACAAAAAGAAGGAATATGGTTTAAGAGAGGCACCGTCCCTCTACAATTGTAGCTAACACTTAATATAATCTGCTTCTGATAACATTCCTTCTTTCTTACTGAGAAGCACCGACCTGCTTATTGAGATTGGTCACACTAGAAGATGGAGTTCCAAATATAATGCTGGATTATATCCACTAATTTATTATCCAGGGCCAGCTTTACCATATAGGCAAACTGAACGACCTAGATAAATGCACACTAAATGACAGTTTTCATAATAATTGAACTTGAGGGATAACTCATACAGATATATTTATTTCTTGAGTGTAGTGGTTCAGCTAATATCCATACAGGATAAAACTTAACTTAGTTCAGACAGATCTCCCATAGGAATATGCTGTACGTCTGACATTATTGAATCTAGATCATAGTGAGAACTGTCCTTAAAATCCATCCACTGTGTAGGACCTTTATTTACATGAAGGCAGACTTACACACAGGACCTATCCAAACATTTGGAATGTTTCTCAAAAGGTTTAAAGTCCTAGCGTCAAGTGCCAGCTAAAAACAACTGCATACTTTATGTGTCTATACAGACCTTTATTCATTCTGTACCTGAATGATTGTAGCTGTTTTACATATAGGTTATATTATGCTTTTATTGACTTTTATGTTATTCCTTATGTATCTAATCGTTATTTTGTGTATGTTTTGAGGGTACTTTTAATGAATATATGTAAGCTCAACAATCTAATTTGTACTTCTGTATTACAAGTATCTTTCATGGTTGAACCAACTAAAATAATTTATTGTTACTAAGTAATGCCAAAAGCCACGCCACCAGTTTGAGAAGGAGGTAGTGAATAAAAGTAATTTCAAGTGCAAGTATTTTATTTTCATATTGATTTGCAAAGTTGTAACAAAACATTCAGGTAAACTGAAATAATGAGATAAAAATGTACTTGATAAAACTATATTTCTATAGGAAATAATATGAAAGGACATTTTACAAGAGCAGGCTCTTGAAGTATTCTGGTTATATTACAGCAATGATTATATTCAAGTATATTCATGATTTCCATGTCATTAATCTTCTGTATCTCACGGAAATGTGGTCTCTACAGATTTGTTATGGCATAATGCTGATTCTAAGCTTTACCATTTTGTTAGAAGAAAAATAATTAATGGTCGGTGTGTCCTGGGATATGTAACATATGACAGCTTTTTTCTTTCTTCAGTTTTCAAATTCATTTTAGATTACGTTATGTTTATCCACCTAATAGATTCATTATTCTGTTTGTATCTTTACTTGTAATCGCCGGACTGACCTAACATTTCTTATCTTTAGTCTTCAAGAGGACTACTATAAAAGCAGCGCCCTACTAATCTCGCTGCATATCTGATGTTTAAATGTTTCTTAAAAAAAAAAAAACATGGGTTGCAAAATGGAGTATCATTAAGAATTGTTTTCCTTACTTGAGGGTTTGATGTTACACCTCTTATGTAGAAGTCTGGTCCCAGTAACATTATATTATCTTGGCGTACAGTTCTGCTTGACTCATGCTTATTGATTAAGGGGCTTAGAACTGAAACTGCAAAGATACGCTCAAGGTTAGATTGCTGGAAACCTTAAACTACGGCAGTGACAAATAACTCAGCTGTATTTTCCCCTCCAGCATTAAAAACATATTTTGTAGGAATAATTATGATCTAAAATATGAAAAGACAATATTTCATCAAAATAAGCAAAATTTTGGTGGTATTAACCCCCCTTCTTTAGTGAGGGCGTTTTGCCCCCAAAAACCTGAGACTTTTTCAGCATTTACACACTATGCTTCCTTAAACATGATTCGCCTTTTTTAATTTTATGTGCAAGTTATATATTGCTCTTTCAAGGACAGGAAGTGCTTTCTTTTGATACCATTTTAGATATATAGTCTGAATACTATGAATAATACATTAAAATATATTTTTTTAAAAAACACAATTTTTATTTTCTAATATTTTACTATGAAAACGGTCTCCAAACAATGTAAGTGTCTTAAACTTGAAAGAAAACATATGTATAGGTTTTCTTTAATATTTTTTTTTTGCCCAAAATGGAAAATGCTGCTTCATTTTTGCAAGCTTAAAATGTTCACATTTTCTGAGGCCCATGTCTCATTTGGGACTGTTTAGTAGCCCACTAGCTGAAAATATACCCACAAAAGTACATATTTTTGAAGAGAAGACAAGCCATGGTATTTCACACTGAGCATTTGAACACATTTCCCCCCCCCAAACTTTCTATAATCTGGAGATGCAGCTGAATACTGCATACTACGTGGCACTCTAATTCTACTGACCAAGAGCACACAGAATAGAGCAATGTAGGCACAAGAAAAATAAAGGGATTGATGACAATATACCATGCAAACACAATTTAGATAAAAGATACATTTTCACAAGAATGCCAGCCTTTTGTACACCCTTTTTTGTGGGCCTCAATGCCCATCACTCTTATAACCAGCTTGGTTGATGGTAATGGGAGTTGTAATCAACAATGAGTAATCAGCCCATCTCTAAAAAAATGTTATTTGTGATTTTTTAAAATTGCTTTATTTGCGGGTGGGGGGGAGAGGTGGCTGGCTGTGCCATAATGTCTGCTCCCCGCATTCAAAGAAAGGAAGTCTTGCTTGATCGTCAAAAACTTCCGACTTGAGGGAAAATGAATGTTTCCTGAGGACTGCCTACCCTTCATTCCAAACCCATGTGGCATTTTTGCATATTTCTGAATGATAAGGATGAATGATATAGTAATATGACAAATGTATTGCCTGGGTGACACCAGTTACAATCTCCCATAGTGCTTTTGTACAATTTGTATACATTTGCAATGGCTTTTTCAATAAATCTGCTTATTTCAGATGATCAAAGCCTATTTTGTGAGAGGCTGGGCTTTTCCAAGACTTATGTGGCTAATAAGAATCCCCACATGTCACCCCCCCCCCAATTATTTTCCTTTAATCTTGTACATCATTATGTTGCCCCTAATTACTTTCCAATCCCTACCATTGAAACTACTGTAAAAGAAATTGCTGGTTTAGACACCCATGCCACTAATCTAGTAACACTGATAAATTATAATATAACACAACAAAAGTGTGTTCCACAGCACAAACATACAAAAATAACCAAACTTCTTTGCTTGCATTCAATAAGTAAAGTATCAGGAATGATGTTACATACAAAAAGAAAATGTAAATGATAAAGAAAATATTAACAGGCAAGTCAGTGTGCCAAAAAATGCAAATAGCGTAGACTAGGCCAATAGTCGTCATCATCATCATCATCCATAGAAGTGCACAAGGCACCAGACCTGGGAATGCTGTGAAAATAGTTCTCTGAACAAAGTCAAATTCAGAAAATAGGTCTATTGCAAGGTGGAAGTAATCATATAATTGACAAAAAGACATGGATATAAAATCTAAAAGAGATAAATATGAAATGTGGCAAATGTATGCCCTTCTAAGACTAGACATGATGTTTAATAAAACAAAACAGGAAACCACTAATGTTTAGTGGAAACCCTTGTGTATTGGTTTGATTTTTTTATTTTTTATTTTAGGTTGTGTTTAAAGAAAGCAATTGTGGTTAATATTAGCATCAGAACCTTCTTTGACCATTATATGATCAGTCTCAGTTAGAGAGAAGAAGAAAGGTAATGACAATAACTGGCTGATGATGATTGGCCATAGAGGTTAATCACAAATGTACTAGTAAGGGACTCAAATAACAGTAATCTCACAAAACTCATACATGAATGCACAGTCAAGTAGGTTTAAATTTCACATTTTCATTTGGGACGACGAACGGTAGATTTTTTTTCCCCCAGAGCTGCCGTGGCTCTTGCTAATGTCCCTGAGCATGTTCCAACAAATGCTGTTTATAGAGAGTAAAAAAAATCAATGAATTGTTTCCCAGGTTTACTATATAATTGACAAAACACATTTGTCGCCAGGAATAAATCATGTATTGTGTTCAAATCATCTATATAAAAAATACTGCTTAACAGGTAAACATATTTCAGATGGATTGTTAATGTTGTGTTCCTAGGCATTTCTGTGTGTTTTCTTCCTATTAGTGACTGCAGGAATACCTAAGATAAATAAAAAAAAAACCTGGAAAACAAAATGTTCACAATGTTCTGTTTAACTGTGACAACAGTCAAATAAAATTATTTGATCCCCTGCTGATTTTGTATGTTTGCCCAATGACAAAGACATGATCAGGGCTGGAATACCCATTCAATGCCCTGGCTGAGGGAAGGAGGTTCTCACCCAAGATTTGATGGTACATGGCCTCATCCATCGCCCGTTTGATGTGGTGAAGTTATCCTGTCCCCCTGGCAGAAAAACAGGCCAAAGCATGTTTCCACCTCCATGTTTGACGGTGGTGTTCTTGGAGTCGTAGGCAGGATTCCTCCTCCTCCAAACATGGTGAGTTGATGCCTAATAGCTCGATTTTGGTCTCATCTGACCACAACACTTTCACCCAGTTCTTCTCTGAATCATACCTCTACAAGGTAAGATCTTGCATGGAGCCCCAGACCAAGGGAGATTGCCAGTTATTGTAGGTCTACAATCTTGTCCCTGACATCCTCGGACAGCTCTTTGGTCTTGGCCATGGTGGAGAGTTTGGAATCTGATTGATTGCTTCTGTGGACAGGTGCCTTTTATACAGGCAACAAGCTGAGCTTGTTACCTGTAGAAAAGACACCTGGGAGCCAGACATCTTGCTGATTGATAGGGGATCAAATACTTATTGAAAATGCAAATCAATTTACAACTTATTTGAAATGCGTTATTCTGGATGTTTTTGTTGTTATTCTGTCTCTCACTGTTCAAATAATAATTAAAATTATAGACTGATCATGTCTTTATGAGTGAGCAAACGCACAAAATCAGCAGGGGATCAAATTATTTTTTCCTTCACTGTGTGTGTGTGTATATATATATATATATATATATATATACACATACACACAGTATATATCTATGAGGATATAGCATAATGCTTCCAGTTTTAATCTAGGTGTTTGAGTATATAAGAATCATGTTATTGTACAGTATGCCCCAGACTATGCTATTGTTGGATATTAATAAATCCAAACTGGCCAAACCTATTTGGCTGAGTCATATAAGAAAGACAGATGTGTGTAGCAGGATTAATTAATTCTGTCCAGAATAACTAAGCGCACAAGACTTACAGGAAGATCAACAGCTGTGCCAAAATGTGTTGGCAACTTGTCATCATATTATCACAATTTAAGAGACATGCATATGCATTCAACTATATGCATTCTAAATCAGACGTTAGACTTGAATTTTCCAGACCTACATTGCATTTTGCTTTCTGCTTGACTATAGCAATAGAGTGATCAGAACTAGTGAATTATAAATAAATGTGCATCGTATCATAATTCAGCCATTATAGGTAAATTGTCATGTTGAGCAGATTTGAGTTATTTAGAGGATTTAAGTGCAATATTTGGAAAACATTTAATTTGTACTTAATATATAATCCTACATTTCCTATTGTTTCTGTACTTCTAAGGATGTAGAACATTGATAACCTTGTACCCAGCAAACATTCTAAGCTCAAAAAAGGAGAGATTTGGACCCCAAGGGCACCTTAGCTGGATCCCAAACTGTATAAAACAAAAAAATTGCGAATTGCTAAGCATCAACCCTTTAATGCACTTCTTGCTATATCTTATCTATAAATGTGGTTCTTAGCTAGCTGTACCAACTGACACCATGGGGCTCAAAAAACAACACCTGGAATACATAATTTTAAATTCACTTAATTGCAAAGGTTCTCTAACAACATTGTTCAAATTCATCATTTTGTGCTGAACATGCTGGCAAAAAGCAGTATACTAATATTCAGATTTATCTAATCCTCTTTGCCTTTGATTATTGGCTGTGTCTGCTGATTTAACTACATTTGCTACTTTGGGTATTACCAATACATTTATACTTAGACAGCATTTCCCACAGGAAATGTCTTTAAATACTTTTGGTAGCATGGATTATTGCTGTGATAAGCTAAACTGTGATTCTTTTAAGGGTTCGGTTTGATCATTACAAGTAAAATAATATGTTTCCTTATATAGGCGAGTATTTGGAGAAAATCAATAATCACAGTTTAAAGCACTTGACCATTAAGGACCAAAACATTCGCTTAAACTGGCTCTATTTTTCATCCTTCACGCCAGCAAAACCACTCCTAACCCTTTGATGGGCAGTTTCCTGCTCATTTATAAAAATATATATAAATATGATATATGATTATTTGAAACTGGAGAATGTGTTGGTCTTTCCATAAGAAATCCTAATAGCTTAGTGAATCTAGGGAAAGGTGCATGTGGCCAGAAAAATAATGAACACACCTGCACTACCAACTATGCAGAACCGAACTGGGAATTAAAACTAGTCCTAGTAATAATTGAACACCAGCCCAATATTGCATGGTGCCCTTTTTGGGGCGCATTACATATGTCGGGTTTGGCCCTAATCTTTTTTTGTTGATAATAGGGACAAATCATGCATGTTAAAAATATATCTGAAAACACATGAGTCTTAAATAAGACAGATATGAAAACACATAGTTCCTAATATCAGCGTGGCACATGAGTTCATGTAATGGGCTAGCACCAACTATGAGAGCACCAGTAAAGTTTGTATAATGCAAAAACAAGTATGAAAAGAAATGTTTTGACATTTACTTAAATAACTGAAAACAAAGTTATTTAAAACAGAGAAATGACTTTTACAAAAGGTAAAAAAAACTGTGCAAATAAACTTGTAGCTCTCCTAAAAAGACTTTATAGCTAAAAATGGAAAAGGGTGGATGATGTGTGAACTGCATGGATTATCAGTGAGGGAATATGCGTATGTATATGTATACCATTGGAGTGGCTGCGTATGTAAGTGTATGGTTTTAGATTGTATGTATGTTTAAGAGTATGGTGTTAGAGTGTGAATGCATGCATGTATGTATGTTTATGGGTCAGTGCATGCTGTTGGAGGGATGTGTGTGTGTATGTATTGTGAATTAGTGATGTCCGGATCATGAACGAATCGTTCATTTGATCCGGTTCTTTTTAGTGATACGGATGAATCGGTTCACTAGACTGAACGATTCATTTGTAGCGGTTCAGTCTGTGAATCATGCAGCTGTAACCTGATCCTAGAGCTGTGAGACATCTGCAGAGCACTCAGACACAGACTCTGGGGTCAGGTTACAGCTCATTAATTCACACAGGAACGATGACTCATAGACTCAGAGACTCGTTCAAAGAGTCGAATGATCCGAAGAGTCGAATGATCCGAAGAGTCGAATGATCCGAAGAGTCGAATGATTCGAATCTTACAGGTATCCGGATCTTACAAGGATCTGAATCTTACAGAGATTCGAATCATTCAGAGAATATTACTGATACCATACTTTTATAAATAAATACATTAATAATGTTCACACTGCCCCCAGGATTTAGATTCCCCTGGGTTTGCCCCCCTTTACCTATAACTGCACCTACAGTTAACTTTATTAAATTAATTAAATTAACCCTCAGTCATCAGCATAAAATTAACCCTTATACCCCATCAACCATAACTGCCCCTGAAATTAACCGTAAAGATCCCATTAACCATAACGGCCCCTGAAATTAACCCTAAAGACCCCATTAACCATAACGGCCCCTGAAATTAACCCTAAATACTCCATTAACCATAACTGCTCCTAAATTAATTGCATGTACTCCAGATAAATTACCTAATAAATTGGTATGGTTGATGGGGTCTTTAGTGTTAATTTAGGGGCAATTATGCTTAATGGGGTGTTTAGGGATAATTTAGGGGCAGTTATGCTTAATGGGGTCTTTAGTGTTAATTTAGGGGCAGTTATGCTTAATGAGGTGTTTAGGGTTAATTTGGGGGTAGTTATGCTTAATGGGGTCTTTAGTGTTAATTTAGGGGCAGTTATGCTTAATGAGGTGTTTAGGGTTAATTTGGGGGTAGTTATGCTTAATGAGGTCTTTAGTGTTAATTTAGGGGCAGTTATGCTTAATGAGGTGTTTAGGGTTAATTTGGGGGCAGTTATGCTTAATGGGGTCTTTAGTGTTAATTTAGGGGCATTTATGCTTAATGAGGTGTTTAGGGTTAATTTGGGGGCAGTTATGCTTAATGGGGTGTTTAGGGTTAATTTAGGGGCAGTTATGCTTAATGGGGTCTTTAGTGTTAATTTGGGGGCAGTTATGCTTAATGGGGTGTTTAGGGTTAATTTGGGGGCAGTTATGCTTAATGGGGTGTTTAGGGTTAATTTGGGGGCAGTTATGCTTAATGGGGTCTTTAGGCTTAATTTAGGGGCAGTTATGCTTAATGGGGTGTTTAGGGTTAATTTGGGGGCAGTTATGGTTAATGGGGTGTTAAGGGTTAATTTTAGGGGCAGTCATGGTTGATGGGGTGTTCAGGGTTAATCTTAGGGGCAGTCATGGTTGATGGGGTGTTTAGGGTTAATTTAATGGTGAGGGTTAATTTAATTAATTTAATAAAGTTAGCTTAAGGTGCAGTTGTAGGTAAAGGGGAATGTAAATCCTGGGGGCAGTGATTATCAATGTATTATTTATAACAGTATGGTGATATTCTCTGAATGATTAGAATGCCAATGAAGGCAGAGAGTCGTTCAAAGATCCGGATCTTACAATGATCCGGATCTTACAATGATCCGGATCTTACAATGATCCGGATCTTACAATGATCCGGATCTTACAGTGATCCGGATCACTGTAAGATTCGGATCCCTGTAAGATCCAAATCTTTGAACGACTCTCTGCCTTCATTGACATCACTGGAGGCAGGGGGGAGGATTCATAATGAAAGGGGCGGGGCCAATCGTTAGTGTGCCTGCACGGAGTTACTGGAAAACAGTAACTCCGTGCAGGCACACTGAGTGATCCGAAGATCCGGATCATGAATCGGATCATTTCAGTGAACGAATCGAAATGATCCGATTCACTTTAATGATCCGAACTTCCCATCACTATTGTGAATAGGTTATTAAATATGCACAGTCTTGTGGAGTCAACGTAACATCCGGTCACTTTATTGTACAGTCCACTTTAGCAGGCAGCAAACATACATAAATGACAAAAGAAACCCCTACAACGTAAATCCTTACTAACAAGGTGTCCCATGACAATCTAACTTCTTATCTCTATATCCATCCATTATTTCCCTTATCATCTTAATACCTTTCCATAAGTCTTCATATTCATACAATACATGTCATTTTAACACAGGGGCATAACTAGAAACCACAGGGCTCAGGTGTGAAAATTGCTATACCTAACCCCCCCACTCTGACTTTAGAAGCAACAGGTCCCACAGTTCTAAACTTCACACATTGTATGTGCCCCCAAAGAGCTTGCCAGTGTCATTGTTGCAACACCACTGCCTGTGCCATCTTAGCCCTCAAACAGCATGTCTGTGTCATCTTTGACCCCACAAAGCTTGTCAGTGCCCCCAAACAGCTTGTATGTCAATATTTGCCCTCAAACAGCATGTCAGTTCTCCCGTACTCCCTGTTTAATCTTTTCACTGCCCCAAACAGCCTTCCTGTTCCATCTTTGTTAAGCAGCTTGTCAGTCCCCCCAAACATTCTGTCAGTGGCAACTTTGCCCCAACTTACAAATAAACAGTTTTTCATTGCCCCAAACAGCCTTCATGTTCCATCTTTGTTAAGCAGTTTGTCAATCCCCCCAAACAGTCTGTCTGTGGGACCTTTGCTGCCCACTTACACATACATGTCAACACACACAAATGCCTACACATGTACACATGCACATTCATGCTCCCATACATATATGTTAACACACACACGCATACATTCTCATTCATACATACATACATGCTCTCTCTTGCACCCCTTTACCTCACCCACAGCTTTCTCTCTAGCTCCTTGAAACCTGCATGCCATGGGCCCAAGGCTTTCATCTCTGGTACAAGTGTGGCGGATATAACATCGCATCCGGCGCGGTGCTGATTGGCGTACTTGCAGTGGGAGTAATTATACATGTGGCCTTGGCCGCCAATGCAGCTGCAGTGGCCAAGTCTATTTTGCTCCTGCAGCTTCATTGGCTGCTGTGGCCACACTTGATTAGATCACCGGCCCCAGGGGAGACAGCCTACAAGGAAATTTCCCAGTATCCTTGTAAGCCAGTCCAGCCCTGCAACTGTGTTTTTAACCTAGGTGCTGGCTGCCATAAATGGCAGAGGTTAAACAGGTAGCTGAGAGTATTGTACTATCTACACCCACTGAAAATTGAAAACATATAAACTCTGGGTTATTCCGTTGGGGTTCAGACAATCAGTAGACTTCAGCCTCAAAAGCAGATGTTCTAGGTTTGTCTGCATTTGCTGTTAATACAACCACTAAAAAGCACATTAGCTTTTGTGTAGCAGGCAAATGCATCTGTGGTGCAGATGGGCCGTGGATGAGCTCACTCCCCAGGAGAAAATACATTCTGTGCATGCAAACAAAGCTAGATTTAAGGATATACCCAGTGACTATCATTCAAGAAACATCTTCCTAAAGGATAAATATTGGGCCATATCTATCACACTATATGGCCATATATCGCTTAGCCTGCTACTACGTCAAAGTACCCCAAGTTTAGCAAGTGCTATCTAATTTTTCATGTCTATATTTCTTTTTATGCCTTTTATGCTTTTTAGGTTGTGCATGCCTCCATTTTTGTATAAACTTTTATTAATCATATTCACAGCTGCGGTGTATTGTTTCACTTTGTTATTTGCTTTATTATTCCCTTATGTGTAAAAGCATAACTAGCTTTAAAAATGTTGATGCACTTATATGTTAATGTTTGTCAGAGCATCTGCATTCCGTACTCATAAACTTTCATTCAGAATCCTATGAAATCTAGGCTGTTGGCCATATTTATATAAGCACATATTCATTTCCCTTTATGTTTTCACGGATTTTGAAATACCCATATCTGGGGGTACTGTGACTCTCTATTTGTCAATGCTAAAATTCATACTGATTTTATTTTGCAATGAACCTGTCCTGTTTCACTTTTCATTCACATCACGTATAGGGAATTTTTTTTTCCCTGTTACATCGGAAAATCACAAGGCAAAGTGTGAACTCTCAGTAATTTGAGCTGTGAATTTGCAATGCATCTGTCATGTTTGTCTCATTTTTTTTCTCTCTCTTTGAAGGTCTTAAAAAAACCAAAAAAAACATGGTTCCCTAAACCTGTAAAGTTGACACAATGCCAGCCCTTGACAGATTTTCAACTTACTTGGCCACGGTGCCAACACAGAGAGCAAAAAAGGGTCTGCTTTGATTTGACAATTAAGATTAACATACGTCAATAAAACGGTCATGAAGCCAGAGGAATATGAAGCCAGAATGTATTTCCTGCATACACATATACAATGCATCCTTTACCTCAATTGTACACTGGATTTCAAACCATGATTAAATGGACAGATTAATTTCCCTGACAGCCCTAGTAAAAATAATGCACAATTAAATACTTTATGCATCCCTTAAAAGGACAGAAACAACAAAAAGAATAATTAAAGAAGAAACTTCAGTCTTGAAGCTGCCCTCCTCACCCATGGTCTGTCAAGGTGCCAAGGTTGGATTATGAGGGACCAGCTGCACTGAGCTTCTCCTCCTGGAAGTCATGCATTTTTGATTTAATTATGCATTGTTTAGGGTCTCATCAAGACGTCTTCCAGGTGGCATTTGATAATGTAGTGTAAAGTGTGTTGGCTACAACATTCAGCTCATGTTCATACTCTGAGTGTAATGAATAAAACCCTATAAAAACTATATATTTATTACTTATTTTTACTTTGCTATTGCTTTAGTTTTACCAATAGACAAAATTCCTTTCTGGCAGTGCTAGGACTCCTAATACCTACTCACTTTCAACATTAAAGATATAATTCTGGTGCTGTTTTTGAATAAAATTTTTCCCTGGAAAATATGTTTCGAATATGATCGCAGAAAATCATACCGTCTGCAAACTCGTAGAAATATTTTTTTAATTAGCGCAGTAAACTAGTCCCTCGTCGCCTGTTCGAATTTGAAAATTTCAAAGCGGTTGTCTTGCGAGTTTCATTAGACCTTTCAAAAGTGAGCTAAGACCAGCTTTCCTTGAGCGCAGGGGCCTGTTCATCAAAGATTACCGCCTCAGACTTTCCTTCACATGTTCTAAATGATTCCGTAATGAGTTTTTAATCATTACTGATTCAGTTTGTAGGAACGGGAAGAAGAAGAATTTACATGCTCAGTTCATGTATATAACATCATTTCCATCTAATTACTCAACCTGTCTACTCTATGAGCTAATTAAAAAGATTAGGTACAAGCTGTACATACGTTGCCATTAACATCTGACAAATACATTTGTGATAAGAAACGACTTTGTAAGCTGTGCTACAAATAACAACTAATCACAACTAATCACAAAAGTATAATACAAAAAAGTATTATTAAATAACCTTGGTCAATGTGTAAAGTAACTGGTGACCTGCTAGCCGCCCACAACTTTCATCTTATAGACCAGTCAGCAAAAATGTATGATTAAGTGTTTTATTTGATGAGGACTGGGCAGTGGATTTTATATAAATATATTGTAGATTGTACAAGCGCTCATTTATAGCTAACCTCTACATATCAGTGAGAATAAATCAGTCTTATACATCATCTTTGGAAATGGACTGTAGTGAACATAGGTCTTTGTATGCAGAATTTCAGGTGGGATACCTGCCAGTTCCATGTTATGTCACCGCTCAACTCGTCTTGATGTTATGTGAGGGCAGTGTCCAGGCAAAGTTGTCAGCAGATGTGCTAAGTATGGAAACTGATTGGAACAGCTGGCAAGATATAATTTGTAAACTACCCTTAACAAATAGGAGATGCTGGAAACTTTGGCAAAATCCAGTTTTGAATTTAGCGGGCTACAATGAAATTTCACGTACCCCTGCATGCTACAGTTACAGCTACTGTAGAATGAAAAAGCCATGACTCGGGCACTATATATATTAACATACAGCGAAAAGACATGAAATAAAACACAGGAGACATGAGGTCGTTGGAAAAAGTGTAAGGCCACAGTGCTTTATTACTGTGACAAGTGCAAGAAAATATATTAATATATTAATAAAACAAGAGATAGGTTATGCATTAATAACATGTAAAACCATAACCAAACAACATCTTGTACGAGGATACGAGGATGTGGGACCCCATAGGATGTCCCTTAAATGACCCTTTAAAACCTGGCCAGCACGCTTATAGTTAATATAGGCCCAGTCATGCAGCCCTTCCTCTTAGTATCCAGGGTTTGTCTAAAATATCTGTTATTCATTAGAAACTGCAATAAACCACCCTATGTACAACTAGCCCCCTCATAAGGAGCAGTGAAGAGAGAGAGCTCCAGGCACCAACTTTTGGGTCAATTCACTAAATGCAGTATTGACAGGAGAGTTTTGGTATTAACTCCATACATAATGAAGGTCTGGCCCCAGTAAGCTTTGGATGCATGAGGAGTTTGGCTGGTTATACATTATACAGGGCCAGTGTGGACCCTTCCTAAGGAATAGTTATGTGAGGTATTTGAAACCGCAACTCTTTTGCGAACTGTCCTTATTATGCCTTTGATGAAAAGCTCTCATAATCTGGAGGTTCTCACATATGGCTGTTTGCATTGTTTGCTTAGCTTTTAATCAACCAGAAAAGGCAAGTAGTTTTTTTAAACCACATCTGCAATGCAATGTATAACTCAGCATTCTGACTCTTAAATGTTTGCGATATTCTCTGTTCTGCCCACACCTCTGTCATATCCCAGCTCTTGATATTTAAGAATATGGGCAGTGGCATTAACAGTCTGATCTGGCCTTTAGGCATGACATAGAAATGATTCATGGTGTTTATGCCACTTGGATGGCAAGAGAGTTGGAGCAGAAGGCAGGAGCCATGGAGGACGAGAACGCCGAGGATGTTAATAGTGGGTCTGAATGAGCATGTCACTTGTGATCAGAACGAAGTCATTTACACTGACCTTTAAAAAAGGAAAAATAATGTAAAACTATTCCTCATTTGCTGCAAGCAAAGTGTGAAGCCATTTCTGTTTGGCATTAGGGGAAGTGAAATGCTTTGCAAGATTTGCCTCTGGCAATAAGAAAGGCCTCTTGTGGATGTGATATTTTTATGCTTTTTAAATTTACTGTGTTTTGTATGTATGATATAACAATTGTTTTCGTAAGTGCCCATGTAGACAGCCATGTAAAACTATTGTGGATGTCTGTTAAAATGTGCATGCATGTAGCTTAGTGACAGATTAGTAAGGACCTGAAGCAGTACTGTTATTTGGGCATTTTTCTTTCAAGGGCTTAGTTGGATCTATTTACAAAGCAGTCGAGTGGTCAGTCAATGTAAGGTTTAAATCAATTAACCGGGCTTATATGCCCTAGTATGCTACTGCTACATACTACTACGTACATCACAATCATATCACAATGAGGCAGACACACCATACTCGGCCGCACACCTCCCATGATCAATGAACCTCTTTCAGGTTCCTAGCGCAGACAGTTACTGGGGTGCCTGGGAGCAGGACAGGGGGAGCCCTGCACCCCCCTCAGCACGGGGCCAGTACAAAAGGCAGCCCTGCGCCCAACAGATCTGGGTTAACCTCCCTATCCCATAGGGTCATTTTTGACATTTTTTCCCCTATTCCTCTGGGCAGGGTATGGAGTGAGGAAGGTATATTTGGGACTATACCTCACTTGATTTAGTTACCCCCACCCCACACAGGGTGCACCCTCTTTTTATTAGGGGATTTTAGGGAGCCTTCATTTGATTTTTGTTTTTCCTTTGATTAATAACACCCTGGCCATGTGAGGTAACTCACAAGCAACTTTAACAGATGTACTATTTTTTTGTATTTCTGTAGATGGGTCAATGCAAGTTGAGTTATTTTTTGCAAGTGCTAATGTTAGTTGATTTTAATGGATCTGCGATTGGACTTGTGTAAGTTTACTGCGACAAACTCACTTTTTTACCAATTGGCAATTGGTCACTGTTTAGTGAATTGACCCTGATGTGTATTTTTTTTTTTTGTAAATATTATGGACATGTCTCCAACAACCCCTAAAAGTGTCTAATGTAAGAAGGATGACCTAATCTTTGGCACAATAGCTTTGGAGATAGGATGGTGAATTCTGACATTTGGTGTACAGATGTCATCTTTTAACCTAGGTGAACTTTAAAATTAAAAGAGGTTTGAAATGCAAATAATAGTCAACATATACGTAATAGTTAGAGATGCAGCAAATACACCCGAACGGTTTTCATGCAACCTTGATGTCTAAAGTTCATCCTATGGTCAGTTTTTCATTAATGTGTTTTGCTGCAAAAGGGCAGCTTGATTTGAGTAATTGAGGAAGGGATCAATGCAGCTATATTGACCCCAAAAATAATTGACCGGCTCGGTTCACCGGGAGCACGTTGTCTCATCCTCTGTCATGCAACAGCAGGTTCCAGGATTTATCAACTTATTGATTTCTGCCTTAGTTAAAAAAATAGATACGTCAAAACAGTGAGAGCCAGGACGTTAGCTGCAGTGACACAATCTACTAATGAATTTAGACCTTCCAATACTCGTGGCTTCTCACCCGTCACCTTTCTATAGATTTCTGCTTTCTTTTCTCTGTCAGAATAGAATGAAAAATGTATAGTTGGAAGAAGCTGTTAGCAGAATGCTAGCTAAAATAATATGCAGTCCAACCAGGGGTGGCCTTTGGAAGACCAGGCAGCATTCAGTGCACTGCAGATCATTTTTGTGGTTGGGGGCAATGGCAAAGAATCTGCCTTGCCACCAAAGGCTCAGTGCTGTGCTAGTATATATGAAGAATAGTTTCCACCAAGGGCAATTGTTTCATGTTGGGTAGAAGTATGGACAGGAGTATGCATTACCTTTTTAACTTTTTATGCAACTTTGTTACAGCTATCTTACAAGTATTGAGCCCCTAGGAAGAGTGTCTTTCAAGAGGAGGGGACTAGGGTCCCAAAGAGAGGATGGCCATATTGGATAGGGACAGTTGGGAGATATGTATTTTGAACTGTTTTAAACATTTTTTTAAATAGTTTTTTTTCCAGATGCCAATAACCTACCACCAGTACGCAATGGAATAACTGCTGGGCCTTTGATGAAAGCGTGTCAGCATTAGCAGTGTTAAATTGTGCATTGTGTCATGTCTTCTGTTTTGATGGTGCACCTGTATATGGATTATATAGTGTTGTTTTTAAGTAAGGAGCATAAATAACAGAAAGACAGGTGTTAATAGGATTGTCTGTTTCCAATGACTGCTAAATAAAAATATTTAAATATATATATATATAAAGAACATTAAAAAAAGGTGAGCATTAATCATTTTCCTTCTCGGAAACTTGTATTTTTGTGCTTGTTTTAGTTTAATATGCAGATGTCCATTTACAGGAGAAACTGCGGCAAACTAAAGTAGTTTAGCAGTGCCATTTCTCTCAGATGGCATTCATAAGCTGAGGTTGTTAATGGCTTTGTTCACTAAGTACTTTCAGAATCTCGCAGATAATTCAGTCCTTTCTGTTGAGGTTCCAAAATGCCACAGAAGGTCAGTGCCGTGATTCCGATGAAAATGTCATTTAACAGACTTGGTTCAGAGAATGAATAAAATAGTGACCCGTATTTAGTCGTATTGTTTCTGACATTGTTTTCTTCCCCGGATTTTGTTGAGTATTGTTTCCTGTTAGGTGTTCATATACAACTCTAAACCAGCTAATAATGCTTTTAGTGCAAAGGAACATGCTGAACAAATAAGGGGTTTTTGAAAGCCGTTCGGAGGGCAAGAGATTTAAAAGAGGAACACATTAAGGCTGATTTCCAGCCGCTTTTGTCTTTCTTTGCAAATGACATAACGCTTCACATGTTCTACCTGCTTAGACCAAAAGCCAAAGCTAGAAAATGGGAAGGGAAATACTACTACTGTTTTTTGGAAACAGCCTCGCACCAGACATGGTAGAGACTAATACAGTGAGAGAATATAAACATGCATGGGAAGGGCATATGGCTGCTGAATTAAAGACAAGATCAAGGTCTAATTATGGTTCGAATCTTTACAGCAACAAAAAAAGACAAACTAGCTGGGCCAAATGGTTCTTAACCCCTTAACGACAATCCACGTACATGTACGGGGTTGCCGTGCAACGAGATAACGACAATGCCCGTACATGTACGGGCTGGCGTTAAATAGCTGCATTGGTGGCTTTGCAGCATCCACGGAAGCCTCCCAAGTGAGGCTGACCGTGGATCCGGGGAGGGCAGCCCTTGGCAGCCCTCCCCGGAAGAAAAATGGCCGCCGCCGCACCGATCATGAAAGATCGCGGCGGCGCCCGGCTAAAACAGCTTAGGAAGCGATCTGAATCGCTTCCTAAGCATAAACGGTGTTGCTGACATGCCTCGATATCGAGGCATGTCAGCAACACTACCCCCCTACCCCGATCACCTTGTGATTGCTCCGAAGAGCAACCACAAGTGCCATCCTGTAAATGACGTTGCCATCATTCACAGGATGGCATCAACAATAGATATGAGTTCATAGAGGGTCTATCCAGACCCTCTTGTGAATTCTTGAGCTCCTCCTGCAGGTACTGCATCCAACCATGCAAGGTCAATGGAGCCCAAAAAAAATGTAAAAAAAAAATTTAAAAAAATGTTTAAAAAAAATAAAAATAATATGGTAACATATAAAAATCCCCACTGTCACCAAAAAAAAAAAAAAAATTAATAAGCAAGTCCTAAAATTCTTTATCTTTACAAAAATTCCAGCATGGAAAGAGTTAAAATATTGGCATTACAAATGCCCATAGGGTGTCTCGTATTAAAAAATGCATGAGTGGATGGGATAAATTGAATTGGCCGGGTTCAAAGGTGTCCCAAATATGGGACATGGGGGCAGTAGGATCAGATGTCTAAATGGCCAAAAAATACACACCTCACAAAGGCGGCCTTTTACCTCCCAAATAACCCAACAAACCCATGCATGTGGGGTATCACTGCGCTCAGGAGATGTTACTGAACACATATTGGGGTGTTGTTTGACAGGGACATATACCAGGAGCGGTAAATTTATACCTGAAGTACAACGTGTGTGAAAAAAATACAAAAAAATGTACTACCATAAAGTTTCACAAAGGCTGGTGGTAAAATTAGTGCATGGAAAGGGTTAAATTACCAGCATGTGAAATACCTTGGGGTGTCTAGTTTTTAAAAATATATGATTTGATGGGGTAAATTGCATTGGCCGGGTTCAAAGATACCCGAAATGGCACATGGGGGGGAAGAATTACCAGATTTGGAAAAAAAGGTTTTGAAATAGCAAAACGCTACCTGTACTTATTGCCCCATAACGTGCAGAAAAAAGCAAAAAAACAAAAAAACATTGGGTATTTCTAAACTCAGGACAAATAGTAGAATCTATTTAGCAGGTTTTTTCATTCGTTTTTGCAGATGAGTAAAAGTTTTTTGTTTAAAAAGTGAGAAAAAGTAATTTTTTAACAAAAAATCCCCATATTTTATCATTTTTTTTATAGTAAATTAGATGATATGATAAAATGAATGGTATCTAAAGAAAGCCCTGTTTGTCCTGGAAAAAACAATATATAATATGTGTGGAAGCATGAAATGAGAGAGAAGAAAATCACAGCTAAACAGTAACACTGAAAAACGTTAAAAGAGCCATTGTCCCGCAATATACTACGAGTAATAACCCCTATTGTCCTTAAGGGGTTAACCTGCCTGTGTTTCTACCAATAGTTAAAATTCCATATTTGCATTCATATACATATACAAAAACATTTAAATATATATATTTCTGAACAAATTACAACAAAACAAGACAGTCAAAGGAACAGAGTGTAGTTAAGGTGACTGGCGCTGGGTAAAATTGTTGTCATGCAGAAAAGCTGTCAAATACAACTTGAGAATTACAACGTCCAACTTGCCAAATTAGCTTTAATACAATATAAAATGTGCTTTTTGAGCTGCCATACTTGAGTGCTATCAATTTAACCCAGATGAATTACCTCTGAAAGTCAACTGACTACTCAGACCTTCAGTTGTGTTATTTCACCCTAACCTGACACTAAACTGTTTGTGTGTATGGACAAATTGAAGATAATGCATGTAATTAGATGTACAGCACGAAGATCAGTGGGATCCTGTGATAGTTTCAGATATTTAACTCACTTGGTATACTATGTGGCTCTGTAACTCAAGGGAAGTTGATGCTGGTTATTCCAAGTTCCACAGCTGATAATAATTTACAACAAAACATTTCTATTTGTGTATCCATCGACGCCTCAAGACTTGCTTTAGAACAGAGTGCTAGATGCACTTTGTAGGAACTGCTAACACCATCTTGATTTGTTTTCCACGTCATCAATGCAACATTCCCGCCTTGATATTAATGGTGACTCGGGGATGGATTGTCATAGTCATGTTATAATATAGCCCTGGTCACGGCAGCTAAAGCCCTTTCTAAGATTATCTTTTTTAAAAGGTCAAGCTTCTCATTATGATAAAGTTCTATAGGCGTCAGTTTTGTATAGTTTCAAATAAGAGAGAGTCAGATACATATCAACATGATAACTGCATGCGTAGTCTGGCTGACACCTGATTCTGTATACTGTATAAAAACCGGTTATATTCTGGTAGAGGTGGGCAAGCTTAGGGGTTTTCGGAACACCAACATAGGGTAGTATGGATGACCACAAAAATGCCCCCTGCAAAATATTTTTTTTTTAAAAAAAGAATAGCGACAATTGCCCGTAGGTATTAAGTATTGTAGGAAATACTCCTATGGGAGGCAGAGACCCCAAACTTTTCCTCCTCATCATCAATCACCCAGTAAGATAGTAGAATCAAAAAAACAGGTCTTGTTTTTTCTGTTTTTTTCTTCTGGTTAATACATTTACATTCTCATACACATGGCACACTTTAGAGATTTGATCAGTTTTTTCCTTTGAGTGACATAGAAATTAATGAAAGTAGGATCACATAAGGCACTCCGTTATCACTTTTTAGCTCAGGGGCCAAATCAGAAATCAATCAAAGTTGACGAGGCCTTCAGAGCAGCTGTAGTGTTCCACCAATCATCAAGATACTAGTGTCATACCAGCTGAAATTGATCAAAGAGAACATTGTAAACTTTGTTGGGTTGAGATGGTAACCTGCTGGACTCATTTTTAAAGCCTGACAACCTAAGACACATATAGCACAGTCTTAATGATGAGCTGAATCTGGGACGTTTGCCAAGTCATATCTAACGTCCCTGTTTTTTTCTAGAATATGGTACTGAATGATATGACTACCGTTTACCACCTATACCAGAAAAATATGTCACCTAAATGTACTTCTGTGCAAAACAATGCTGGCCGACATTTTATTTGAGGATGAGGTGCAGCTACATGCAAGATTACATTTTTTTTTTTTACTGAGCCTTAATATTGCAGCTCCTGAAAGATTCATAAGTAAAGAACATTTTCCCATGTTAAATGCACTAAAAATGCATACATTTATTTAAAGTTTCCTCCAAATGTAAAGGGTCTTAAAAATGTAGTATTGCACTTCTGAGCACTCATGTGAGTGCCGGCAGGCACTGGATTCACTGTTTGTTTGGATCTTTGGATATGGAATTATATGCCACAATTTGATACACACACTAGACCTTACTAAGCCCTTTTGATCTCCGTGTATAGTTTTTACTTTCTCCTTTGCATGCATTCAGTTAATTAATTGCTTTCATTTTTATGCCTTCGTATCTATAGGCATGTAGGGGAATCAGATTAAATATAGAGAAAAACATTTTAAGTAACTAAGTTTGGGTAAGCTAGTGTGGGCTTGAGCCAGATGATAAAAAATATCTTTGCCTTCTTTTGAAGAAGCTAAATTTATGTTCCAGTGCTCCAGACTTTTATGAAAACAGCTTGTGCTTTAAAAGCTACAGTCTGCTTTCTCAAGGCTGCCAATAATGCCTGCCTACAAGACAGCGATGTATTTGTTGACTCTTCCTTCACTTAGATGTGATCTACAACCTGATATTCAAAATGAGACGCTGTGAATGCAGAAATTGTGAGAGAAGATAATTTGGGTTGGTGGCTGTCAGACGCATTAAACAAGTAAAAAGTCTAAGTGAAAAGAAACCAAAAAAAGGGACACTACAGCCATCATATGACATTTCATACATATGATAGCTGCATTTTCGGTGTTGTCCCATTTGCTAATGCTATTTATACAGAATCCCCTCATATGTGTTTACCCCTTTCCACATACTTAGCTCCAGTCAGCTTCAACACTGGCTCTGGGAAAGCTGCGGTGTGGGTCTCTTCAGACCCCAGTGGGCATATGTTGGCATGAAGTGCTGCCATTGATTTAAAAAAATATATGAAAAAATCTTGTCAAAGCAAATCACAACTTTTCCTATGATATTTTTGTTGAATTTTTAATGTTTTACTGATTTGCCAGTTCTTCAACCAATAGAAGAATTACAGTAGAAGAAAAACACACATCAAAATGAGATTAGTTCCCTTCAAATATCATCTATCGCTTTTTTTCTCGTTTGTCCATTAAATTCGGAAAATTTCATTGAAATAACAATCATTAATTCATATTTCCCATAGGCTCTAAGAATACATATGCCTTCAATAAATCACATTGCTTAATTAAATGTTTAATTGTCGCCATACCTTAGGAGGTATGAATGAAATATAAGAAAAACATGATTAATAATTATATTAAAAAACGATTGTGGCAGAAAATAACAATTTAAACGTCTTTACTACCTACCTGAATAATTTGTAATATTACTACATATTTTTGTAATAACTGTAGATAAGCTTCAATAATTGACATTTTATCAGTACATACTCTCCATAAATCTTTAGGCACAAAATAGGTGCCACTTGGCCAGGGCTATTTTTAAGCCCCATTGTACCTTTTGCAAAGCCCCTAAACAATGGCCCTCTGGGCACAAAAATTGGCTGTCCATTCTTAACTGTCATATGATCTTTGTGCTAAAAATCATTTTGCAAGAAACATAAAAAAGATCTTAATGGTCAGGATTGTTTTATTTTAGAAAGAAAAAATTAGATGTGTGTGCTGACTAACTACATTGTGGTTTGAGTGAATTAGATTTTTTGGTAAATTAGATTTTCTAATATGTTTTTTCCCCCTTCTTTCTTGCTAGATACCGAACAAACAGTATAACCTTCTGAAGCAATCATCTGAAAGTATGAACTGACTGGAGTATTGTATTCTAAAGCTCCAGCTAACATCACATCTAAAAGGTAATGGAAACAATAGCTATGCCCTAAGCTTTTGTACAAAGACAATGTTGAACAGTAGGAGATATATGACTAAGAAAAATGTAAGACCATCCGCATGAACATTGGCAAATATGTTATTCGTTTCTCTGAAGAATGGCACTCTCTATATTCATCTAACTCAAAATGATCTTGTGGGAAAAGAGTCCAGATGTGGCTGGTGGAGAGTGTGTGACATAGCTCCCAACATTTCAAGATGGGAGCACATTAGTTTTAAGAAATGGTTGGAGTATGGCTGTGTTGCAGAACTTTACCAATACGTGTTATGTGATGGTATCTTTTATAGAAAGGCATATATTTTATATATATATTTACAAGTTAACTTATGAACACGCTCTTTGCTGTTTCCATATTCATTATCATGGCCAACCTTACCATACAGTTAATCTAGGCAGCTGGTAGTGGGGCCAACATGGCGTTCTTTGCTCTGTAACCAGCAAAGTGCATGCATGGGGGTCACTAAAAACATATTTCCATTAGGGAGCTAGAAAAAAAGCTGGAAATCCTAGTGTTGGCACTGTCCATGTCTGCAAAACACTGTCCTTATACCCTCCTAAACATCTGAGCAACTACAAAAGAAGGACATCAGGGATAGACATCAGGGATAGAAAGCATAGTGATTTTGAGAGTTATGCAATGGGACTAGCATTCACTTATTGGAGGAGTTTGAAGTATTTATATCATGTCTGACTTTGCTCTACAAATTTGAGGGATAGACATGTGAGTTGCCATTAAACTTACACCCCCTTGCCTGCAACTCGGTTTAAAATTTCCTGCACACTTGTTTACGTGGAATCAACTTGTATATTTGAACCCTACACATTGCAAACATTTTAAGGATAATTGGTTTCAAACGATTTGCAGCCTATATAGCCTCTGTTGTTAACTTTGACTCCATTAGTAAACAGTTGCAGAGCTTTGTATTAAAGAGTTAAAAATGTACCCACAGCTGATCTTGAGCAGCTGTGTTGCGACCCGTCTTTCCCTTTGGAACTCTTCCTTTCCTTCTTGTCTATGTGTCACGAGCTGAGAACACAGGTTGATAAGGAGCCCAGGTGCAGGGGATACGAGGGGCTCTGTCTGTACCCCACGATGCATTATGGTCTGGGGTTACAGACAGGCGCAGGAATAAACCACAGACAACAGATCTGGATTAAGAGTTGTATTGAATGCGATGGTACAACAATAGATATGCAATGGAAGTTACTTGGCAGGAAGCCCTCTTGCGGGGCACACGGCAGAGAAGCCCTCTTGCGGGGCACACGGCAGAGAAGCCCTCTTGCGGGGCACACGGCAGAGAAGCCCACTTGCGGGGCACACGGCAGAGAAGCCCACTTGCGGGGCACACGGCAGAGAAGCCCACTTGCGGGGCACACGGCAGAGAAGCCCACTTGCGGGGCACACGGCAGAGAAGCCCACTTGCGGGGCACACGGCAGGTACTGGAGCAAGGCAAGGTACTGGAGCAAGGCAAGGTACTGGAGCAAGGCAAGGTACTGGAGCAAGGCAAGGTACTGGAGCAAGGCAAGGTACTGGAGCAAGGCAAGGTACTGGAGCAAGGCAAGGTACTGGAGCAAGGCAAGGTACTGGAGCAAGGCAAGGTACTGGAGCAAGGCAAGGTACTGGAGCAAGGCAAGGTACTGGAGCACGGCAAGGTACTGGAGCACGGCAAGGTACTGGAGCACGGCAAGGTACTGGAGCACGGCAAGGTACTGGAGCACGGCAAGGTACTGGAGCACGGCAAGGTACTGGAACAAGGCAGGAACCAAACAGGTAGTCCTCAAACGTTAATGTCAAGGCCCAGACTGCAGGGCTGGGCAGGTTATAAAGGCTGACTTGATTAGGTAAGCAATTGCAGCTGGACCTGGTAATTGGCCTGAGTGGCAAGGGCGGCCACTAGTGGCTGGAAACATGAAAATGAATGGCAAGGTTTTGGATAAGTCCAGCTAGCGCATGGTGAAACGTGACATACCCCCACCGCAAGGAGCAGCCTCCGGATGCTTACGGAACCATGGAACGGTGGTCTCACAGTCTGCGGTGAGACTTCTTCTTTTTCTTCTTCTTCTCCTCCTCTCTAGCACGTAGTGCTTTCTCATACGCTTCCAGATCTACACGACATATTACATTGCCGTTGGAAGTCACTACACGATCTGATGGCAGAGGCTCTGTTGTGCTGAGTTGGGCTGGATAGGACTCAGCTACTGGATACACAGATGTGATGGTCCCGGTAAGTGCTTGTCTTGTCCTTTCTCTACTCCTGAATTCACCAGGGGTTAGGCAATCACCCTGTGCACGGATCTCCTTTGATCGGCGTTGAATAGCATCAAAACAGGGCTGGGTTGCAGGTGGAAAGGAGGAACGTTTACTGGACCTTTGGTCACGGAGACGTTGTTCGTACTGTATCAGTTCTGTTCTGTGTACGATCTTTCCATCTGATGCAAGGACGTTGCCAGGAGCCCCTAGGGAGTGTCGTGCGGTTTGGAGTGTCCTATTCCTACTCCTGTGAGTGGTGTTCCTTACCGCACAAACAGCTGGGGGGTTGATATCCATGGATGTGTCTGTTTCATCTGTCTCAGATGACGCACTGTCCATATCAGACCACTCGGGGGCGTCCGACAAGGTCTGGAGGTCATCTGACATCCCAATGGAGGGCGTAGGAGTCCTAGGTGCTGAGGAATGGTTAACCCCTGCATCACCTGTCTGTGGATGCGACAGGGTATGCTCCTGCTTTGTGACGTTGCTGGCGTCATATGCAGGTTCCGGGGCATGGGGTTTCTCCAGGTGGGTTGCGGACGGTTTGACTGGTTTGTGCGGACAATACGATATCCTGTGGCCAGTCTCTCCGCAGTAAAAACATAAGTCGTCCTCTTGTCTTCTCCGTTTTTCTTTTTTGGTGAGCGGCTCTCGCTTAAAGCTCTTAGCAGCCTTCTTTCTTGGTGTCTGGGTCTTGGTTTTTGTGTCCACGCACTCAGCTTCTACCACAGTCCTTACTGACTTGCATAGGTGGAGTACACATTCTGCCAACAATTCCAGTACTACAGGTATCCCCGCGAACTCCTTGTATTGGCCTTGACATTCTGTCACGAGCTGAGAACACAGGTTGATAAGGAGCCCAGGTGCAGGGGATACGAGGGGCTCTGTCTGTACCCCACGATGCATTATGGTCTGGGGTTACAGACAGGCGCAGGAATAAACCACAGACAACAGATCTGGATTAAGAGTTGTATTGAATGCGATGGTACAACAATAGATATGCAATGGAAGTTACTTGGCAGGAAGCCCTCTTGCGGGGCACACGGCAGAGAAGCCCTCTTGCGGGGCACACGGCAGAGAAGCCCTCTTGCGGGGCACACGGCAGAGAAGCCCTCTTGCGGGGCACACGGCAGAGAAGCCCTCTTGCGGGGCACACGGCAGAGAAGCCCTCTTGCGGGGCACACGGCAGAGAAGCCCTCTTGCGGGGCACACGGCAGAGAAGCCCTCTTGCGGGGCACACGGCAGAGAAGCCCACTTGCGGGGCACACGGCAGAGAAGCCCACTTGCGGGGCACACGGCAGAGAAGCCCACTTGCGGGGCACACGGCAGAGAAGCCCACTTGCGGGGCACACGGCAGAGAAGCCCACTTGCGGGGCACACGGCAGAGAAGCCCACTTGCGGGGCACACGGCAGAGAAGCCCACTTGCGGGGCACACGGCAGAGAAGCCCACTTGCGGGGCACACGGCAGAGAAGCCCACTTGCGGGGCACACGGCAGAGAAGCCCACTTGCGGGGCACACGGCAGAGAAGCCCACTTGCGGGGCACACGGCAGAGAAGCCCACTTGCGGGGCACACGGCAGAGAAGCCCACTTGCGGGGCACACGGCAGAGAAGCCCACTTGCGGGGCACACGGCAGAGAAGCCCACTTGCGGGGCACACGGCAGAGAAGCCCACTTGCGGGGCACACGGCAGAGAAGCCCACTTGCGGGGCACACGGCAGAGAAGCCCACTTGCGGGGCACACGGCAGAGAAGCCCACTTGCGGGGCACACGGCAGAGAAGCCCACTTGCGGGGCACACGGCAGAGAAGCCCACTTGCGGGGCACACGGCAGAGAAGCCCACTTGCGGGGCACACGGCAGGTACTGGAGCAAGGCAAGGTACTGGAGCAAGGCAAGGTACTGGAGCAAGGCAAGGTACTGGAGCAAGGCAAGGTACTGGAGCAAGGCAAGGTACTGGAGCAAGGCAAGGTACTGGAGCAAGGCAAGGTACTGGAGCAAGGCAAGGTACTGGAGCAAGGCAAGGTACTGGAGCAAGGCAAGGTACTGGAGCAAGGCAAGGTACTGGAGCAAGGCAAGGTACTGGAGCAAGGCAAGGTACTGGAGCAAGGCAAGGTACTGGAGCAAGGCAAGGTACTGGAGCAAGGCAAGGTACTGGAGCAAGGCAAGGTACTGGAGCAAGGCAAGGTACTGGAACACGGCAAGGTACTGGAGCAAGGCAAGGTACTGGAACACGGCAAGGTACTGGAACACGGCAAGGTACTGGAACACGGCAAGGTACTGGAACAAGGCAAGGTACTGGAACAAGGCAAGGTACTGGAACAAGGCAAGGTACTGGAACAAGGCAAGGTACTGGAACAAGGCAAGGTACTGGAACAAGGCAAGGTACTGGAACAAGGCAAGGTACTGGAACAAGGCAAGGTACTGGAACAAGGCAGGAACCAAACAGGTAGTCCTCAAACGTTAATGTCAAGGCCCAGACTGCAGGGCTGGGCAGGTTATAAAGGCTGACTTGATTAGGTAAGCAACTGCAGCTGGACCTGGTAATTGGCCTGAGTGGCAAGGGCGGCCACTAGTGGCTGGAAACATGAAAATGAATGGCAAGGTTTTGGATAAGTCCAGCTAGCGCATGGTGAAACGTGACACTATGACTCTTAAGGTTCCTTCTCTATTGGTCAGTATGAGGAGGATCTGGGTGAGGTCCTAGAGGTTCCAGGTTTGGTGGACCTCTAGCTTTCTATTTGAGAAATAAGCATATAAAACAATGTGTCTTTAGAGGGTTTATGTCCATTAGGAAACAAAGCTACACATTTGATGGTATTTATAGATTAATGTATTATTATTAAAGCAAGTATTTTTAATTAACATTTATACAGTTATCAGAAAAATGTAAGAAAATGTAATCACTCACCTCACCCAAGTGACTTGAAAGGGGTGTACAATTCATACAGAAGAAAATAAAAAAATATTGTACTGATTAAATACAGGACTTCACTTAGAGGATTCCATTAAACAATTATTATAATTATACGCATTAGTAAATAGTTGTAATATTTTAAGAAGCATAATCACAATTTTCCAGTAGTTGCTAATGGCTACTTATTTCTTTTTACACAATCATTAATTTCTATTAAACTGTGTATCTTTATGTGCTACTTGTTGTTTCCATAACGTTGCACCTTTGTGACTGTTACATTCTCTATGTGCTTTCAAGATTGCTTCTTTGTCATTGCTAATTAGTCTGTGATAGAGGACCTGACAGTCCTCACTACATTTAGTACAAGTCATATTCTTCCTAGGGCGCCACTATGCTGAATGGAATATATGAAAGTAGGAGAAGGAGGAGGGTTTATTTTGTTCTGTTGTTTTGTGACTGAAAGCTATTATCTATAAAATGTTTTAAGGGTGCCACAGGGAGCAGCGAAGGAGGGAATAGTGGTTGCCCGATCTACTCCTGCATATGACGTACAAAGACCTACCTACTTTCTATCTTCTATTGTTTCTTTTTGCTCAAGGCTTTGTTTTTAACACCCGTGCCCTACCTACAAAGCAATTCTTTTTTAAAAGGCTTTCTCCACCTAAAATGTAAATCCTATTCTCACTGGACCATAGCTGCCAACAACTCTAAGTTTACTTTATGTTTTGTGCCAACTTAATGGTACTGCCGGCAGCCTAGAACAGAAACCTTCATCAAATCATTCTCCCATTATGTGTAAATGGAACACTGGAAAAGTATGTTAGATACCTCCGTAACAGTATTTTTGTTTAAATGCCAAACGGTGCATATATTTTGGCCATCAGAACTTGGTCTTGGGTTTTTTTTCCCATTGATTTCCCCGTGATTATTTTAAATAATATTGCCTGTGCCTCTGTAAATGCCGCTCTTGTCCCTAGTAGAGATACTTATGTCCACCTTGATATTTCCTAACAAGAGAGTATTATTATAAATGTGAAAATGATTAAATGCTATTACCAACGTTGACAGTAGCACTGGATGGTTACTCCCCTTTCGCATTTGTACAAATGGGTTTGTCTATAATATAGACGTGTCGTTTTCTGCTAATCTTCTTTGAAGGAGATTAAGTGTCGTATGAAAACTGTTAGATAATTCTGAAAAATCACACAGCTCTAGCGGAATGTAAAGTGAATGTTTAATAAGGAAATAGACAGGTGTCGCTGAATCTATGAACGAAATGGAGTCTTTCCGATGTGAAGACTAAGCGTACTTGACTCAGAACATGTGTCTTGGTGTCTCTGGTTCTCTCTGCATCTTGTGATGTTGTCATGAACACTGAAAATATTCCTTGCCTCTTAAAATCTGGCTGTCCTCTAATACCTGACTTTAAAAAAGCAAGATGGATGCAATTGTTTTTGGGTTTGAGACATTTTAGAAAAGGTTTCATAACAATTTTAGACCCATATGTAAACTAACATAGCCTGGTCATTGATTTTCAGGATGCCTGTGAGGTCCAGACTTTCAATTTAACTTAATATATTTTAGTTAGTCGGCATTGGCTTAGTCTTAAGGAAAATATAGACATCCGTATATATTGTGGAGGATCCTTGGATTCAAAATTAGACTCTTCTTTTACAGTTTATGCCTTAGAGTAGGATCATTTTTGGAGATTCACCTAATTAAAGATTTGTGAGGGACACAGAAAGGCAGGGCTGAAATAGTTCATTTAGCCAGACTGAGATATTGTATAAGCCAGCTTACTATTTTTAGGAGTTAAATGGGATATATTCTAAAAGTTATCATTCATTAAAAAAATTACCTGATTACTGTGATTTTTCAAACAAAAATGTGTAAATGCATCTATACACTGGGCACATGTAGTGCTGTTGTTCTAATTCGTAGTGGACCAAAGTTCATAGAGTAAAATGTAGGGCACATGAAGTTCCAAGACTGCATTCGCTGCCTTATTCCGATGTCTTATTTCCAACTTTTAAAAATCTAAAGTTAGGATGAGATTTGAGTAAAGTAAAAACTCCCTAGTCAGTGCCACCAGATCCTTCTATACAAAATAACCCTCTTTAGTCCCAGGATACCTCCACAAAATCTCTACATTATTGTATGAAGCATCCAGATGCAATTATGGGATTGTTGTGGAACAATGAGGGGACTCATAAATCAAGGATGTCTACACATTTGCATTTCCCCCCAATAGCCTTTGTTAGTGGGCATTGTTATAGGCAGGATGTTAGATGGCTCTAGCCAGAGGCAAGGCCAGCCACCTACTTCACCCGTCCAGCCACCTACTTTACCTGTCCAGCCTCTTTTCAATCCATTTAAGCGGTGATATTACTCTAAAACATACTGCCAAAGCATAGACCTTGATCGATTTCATAGTTCAGTGAACTAGTCGGTGGAGATCCTCCGACTTACCTAACTCCACAGTTGGCAAACGAATGACTGTGAGGAAGCTTGGGACGATAGCAGGGCGGTGCCTGAAAATCACACCTTTTCTTCTGGAGTTATACCTTTATATAAAATGATTAGCCTAAAACATAGCTTTACATCAGCCGTGGCACAAAAAAATATCTTAAGAACTAATTATGATCAAAATGATGGTCCAGTGGGTCTACATGTGAATAAGAGAAGATTAATGTCACGCACCAGGACTGTACATCCCAATTACAGGGAACATGTGAAGTAGGAGAACATATTGTATATGCAGCTGCTTCAGTGTCCCTTCTGGCAGTTTCCCTCTGGATCTTGCTCATTACAGCAGAGAAGACAATTGTGATAGATTTTTGTCTGTAGTAAGAAATGAAATCACTCTAATTAACTAATCAGCTGCTCAGAAGGAAGAAGGATCAATATTCTAGGGACCATGTGTGCACGTCATACCAAGACGAGCAGATACATACAATAATAATGCAGTAGAAAACATATAGTGTTAATATATATATATATTAGCTAAATGAAATCATGATATGTCTTGTGCAGTGGATATAGTAGCTTTCCCAAAGAGACACCCTCAGATATCATTAATCTTTATACTTTTTTATTGAGAAGATCTATAAAAATAGACAAAATGCCCTGGTTGGGCTTTTGTGTGTAGATATATGTTTAGCTATATTTCTGTATGTTGCGGCCGTGCGCCTTTATCCATGTAAAGTCGCTCCTAGTCTTGTAAAGCTTATGTATAAAAATGTATTATTTATAATTCATAGTCTTTTGGGTTTTGGTCACTTTCTTAGGTAATTTATTGTACAATTCCAAAATACACCCTGTGTACCTCTATTATTGATGACTATTACTGAGAGAAGAAAAATATGAAATCGTAATCTGTGTGGAAGAAATACTCTCTGTTGTTAGTGTACAAAAGTATAAAAAAGTATAAAATATGTAAAGAATATTGACTTTTCTGTCTCCTGTAAACAAACGACAGCTTGCACTGTATTATGACATCATGCTCAATGTATTCTATTGTGATATTACATGATATGGTATTTATTGTGGCAGTGAATCTGTCACAGAATTTTAATGTCTTTATGATATTTAGCCATTCAACATTGAAATATTCTCCTTGGGACCTTGCAAAATTGTATTTATACAGGGAAGATACGTTTCTGTCAATACAATTTTATCAAGGCACCATGTGTACAAAGTACAGGACTAAAATGGAAAGCAATTTACTCATTACCCACTAAATATTACAAAATCTGGACGTAGTGACTTCACAAAATCTAACAATCTTGTCTACAAGGATTGTACTACAAAGACAACACTGATAAAACATAAAATGAAATGTTAGCTAGAGACACTAAATGATAGAACTTAAATAGAACTCTGGTAAAGAAGGTTGAGTAACAACAATGATACGAGTAGCACATGATATGGGTTTATTTTTTTAATAAATCAGTTGAAAGGAAAAAAAAGCTTTTTTAATGACTGCCGTGCGAGACGATTCCCTCTTTCAAAGCACTGCAATTGTATGCTGCCAATATTTCCGGCAAGCAGCTTGTCTGTCACAGAACCAACTTAATACCTAGAAAATAGACATAGAAAATAGGTCATTCTGACATCTGGCTAAATGCACAAAATGGCATGAGCTGCTGCATATGTAGGGACCTAGTAAAACAGCATATACTGAAAAATAAGAGCCGGGCTCTATGCATATATACTAATTAAATCTCCCCTTAAATATTTTGCTGCAGATAAGTGCCCAGTGTTCCTCATAAGAAATACCATCATACATTTTTCACTGAGTATCCACCTAAAATGTCCATGCATCAAAATCACTGCATCGCACAGTCGCTGATTGTTGCTTATTGCTTCTGCCTTTGTAATTTCAGATGCTCTGAAACCTAAAATCTCCAAAACAATTAAGCAGATTGATAAACAAAAAAACACAAGCTAGAAGTAATTTCATAAGTAAAGATAATATTCTTTGAAGTTCATCAGCACTAACTATTATAAATAATGTTGATGGGTTGTTTTTAGGAATATGAAATCATAATTCATAATAAATGCATGTGGTTTTTCCATTAAAAATGCCATTATTGGTAAAGTAGGGACATAGTCAGCAAGATAGGATTATTCTCTTCTACCTGGTTACATATTTTCCAGCATTTAGATGTCTTTGGGAAAATGAATGAACTACTCCCGATGTAAAGGTATTCACAATTTATTGTAACTTAATGAAATCTTCAGTTTTTCAAGCAGTTCCTAGTTCCAAAAGAGAAGTTTTCATAAATCAAACAATGTTACAGCCATTTTTGAAACAATAAAAGTTTAGCTTTAAAACTATCCAAACATTTTACCCAACTAATATAATATTTTCGTTATGCAGAGAATTGCAGGTTATTGATTTGTTGATGTGTTCTTTTTTATGTTTATAATTTATTTTTTTTTGTTGCTTGATGTTGTTCTTTCAAGTACAAACAGGATTAACACATGGGCTTGTGAAGATAAATATATTATGTTTCAAATGACTTGTTTTTCTCCAGGGATTATCTTTGCAGTCATTGTGTTTCTGTTTGCTTTTTAATTTTGATGTTATTATTTTCACCATGTTGTTTTTTTTTTTTTTACAAGGCATTGGTAAATGTCAATAGAAATAGCATATGTGCCTTTTCACAATTCCTAACCATTGCCCTAAAGTAACTATTAACTATTGAAGAACAGACTATTTGATACATTATTTGATGTGTTTTGCATAATATTAGATTTAGTAATAAGTTGTTGCCATATATTGTCGACAATACGAAATGTAGAGTATGTACTAAGCCAGCACCTTCTACGGTTCAGCAATATAACTCGGTGATATTACTATTCATCATAAAGAGACAGCCTCCAAGAAGAGTTTAGCTGGTTGGCGGCGTTTAGGAAAGGCATCTCACTCATCTAACGATTCATTGGACAGAGCTACCAGAGGTTGGGATTGGCCCATAATAGACAGTGAAGACAAGGTGTTGAAATGTTCAGTTCATTTGCAACGTTCCTTAAAAAATCTCATGGGGTATCTTACAGAGCCTAGACTAGATCTAAAGGGTTATTTAACCACTTTAATACATTAAAAAGAAAAGATTTTCCAAAAGCCAACCTGCTTTTATATATCAACATGCTGAAAGATACTGTATGTTATTTTACTTAAGGAGGGTATTCACTAATTCTGCAATGTAATATGATATCATATTTTTTTAATCGTATACCAATACATGTAATGTAAAGGGCTACTAGCTAAAATGCCAGGAAATATACTGTATAACTGTATACGCCCCAACTAAATTTATATTTTAAAACCCAGCTATAGCTAGGCCTCTTTCATGAAACCATTATATGAGTGTGAGTAAGTCACCTTTATGTATGTAAAAAAAACCTATAGGTATGTCCAAAAAAACCTATATGTATGTGCTGTAAAAATAAGACACTCAAACGGTGCTCATGTAGCATATGTACTATGGATGAAGGTCATCGGGAGAGACAATGAGACATTGGCGGAAAGATTATCACAATAATAATATTTAGCTTCGCCTTATTACGTCCTTAAGCCATTTCCCAATATCCCATGTTAGAATCTGACAATAGGCATGTATTAGAATGTCCAGCTTTTTATGTCTGGGGAATTGGGACCACTTTTGGATCAGTGGAATGATAAACTTTGCGATTCTGAGTTTAATTTATTCTGTGTTTTGTCTCAAAAAGTTAATGCCGGAGTATTTAAGCATGAGTGAAGCAATTTTGTGGCCGTCTGATGTGTGTTTGTGGATAGGTGGAATAAACAGAACACATTTGTCTTTTGATAAATGAAACGCAAGGAAAAAAAAATTAGGCCACAAACATCACTGTCTAAAAATCCTAGAAGCTGTCAGCTTCTGCCTTAGTGCATGCTAATGTATATTTGTGATCAGATTTTCTTTAAATAGCCTTACATTTTATTCCACACAAATGTCTGTTGCCGTTGAAAAAGATAGTCTACTTTTATCTGAAAGCATCGATATGAGAGAATAGTTTTAAAAATTGCTTCCTGTCCATTTGTGCACGGATTTGCGGGATAAATTGGTATTCTGCATCGTAGCCACATCAGTTCAATTACACTAAATATCTTTTTATAACTCCGAATGAGATACATTTGTGTAGTGTTCATCTTTGTTTAGAATTTACAATAGAACAGGGTATGTCTATGGAGTAAACAATGAGTATGGAGGTTGGCTTACTGTAAATGCGATTTTGCAGCAGCAAATTATACTAAATCGACCTTGCATTAGAACTTGCAATCAAATACAGCAGACGCGACTTTGAGTTTGACTTGGAACTCACAAACTTCACCTTGCAATCCCCTAGTTGCTGCCTCCCTCGCTATAGAAAATAAAAAGGGGAAAATAAATAAAACTGGAGTGTTGAAAAATGTTAGGCATATTAATGAGATAAAATAGGCAAATCTCATCTTTGGCATAGACCTGACAATGGTCTGCTTCATACTGCTGGGTCAAACACCAACTGTTGATTACAGAAAAGTAAATGGCGTTGTATTCCCATGGACTGAGCAGTTATATAGCCTTAGAGAGATTGTAAAACTATGATCAATGGGGTACACACATACTTTTATATGTTTCTTACATTATATGATTGAAAATAGGTTACATAACTTTCACCCTACTGGTTCTCTGGAATACTGCTTTATTTTTGTAAATTCTGGCACGGATGGCCTACCAGTAAATACCATTATTTAACCCCTTAATGACAAAGCCCGTACATGTACGGGCTCAAAATGCATTGTTTTCAATGGGTTTAGGGACCGCCCATTGTCCTTAAGGGGTTAATAACTGACTTTGCTTCCCCTCTGAACAGGAACATTGCTGGACCTATAGTAGATTTGGTTCTTTGAGGCCATAGCAGGGTTATATAGACCATACCAATATGTCCTCTTTGCCCACCCCTCGCAGACTTTTTACCTGCATGTATTGTAAACCTTTTGGTAGGACCCTCTCTTCTTGATGTACATGTCCGACAGATAGAATGTATCAAATTCATATAATAAAACATCTTTCTCGCTCTGTCCAGGGGGCTTAAAATAGTGACAGCTGCATTCGATATGCATGATCCGGTCCCCAGGAGGACTTGCTGTTACACCTTGGTAGCAGTCAAAACCTTTAGGCTTCATAGCTACGTCTTATTAACCCTCATGACATACCCGAAAAAGCACAGATTTATTATTACTCAACAAAGAATGTTCCAAACGTTTCCATTGGGTAGGATTTATTTTAGAAAGCCTAAAAGCATTTCATACTTAAACAACTTCATCTAAACACAGCTGATCTGGCTGGCCTTCAGGGCAAACTACTTTACGTACCGTTAGTATAGTTTGATAAATTAGATTATAAGTACAGTCGTTTTTCTTATTGTAATGTATAATGTAATCTTAAGAAGCGGGAGAAATAAACATAAATTATACAATCCAATATGATATATGCACATGTAATTACCGTGCAGGTCTATCAGTTCTATCGCTGCCTTGCTCCATGGCTATACATACATTAACTGTGCGTCTGACACACAGATATTAATGAGGTGAGAGCTCGGAATCTGATCTTCTATTTCTCACAATATAGTTATTGTGGCTTTCAAATGCCAAGCCTCAGAGTTTGATGTAAAACTTTGTTTCGTGACTTTGATATTGCTCATAACTGTGATACTGTACTTATTATTGATAGTGGTGATAAAAGTATCTGTGTTGATTCATTGGGAAAAGAAAGACATTTAAAATAGTGTAACTGAAGACAATTAAAATGGCAGCACTTTAAATGATAAATTCCTTCTTTTTTTCATGTAGAAGGAGTATGACCTAAGAAACATATACTAACATCTTTTTAAAAAAGATGCTCCAAGCAACATATATCAATATCCACCTATATCTAGATATTTCTCCCAAAAGAAGTAAATAACAGCCGGTGTATAATGTGCTAGACTATAAGAATTTGCCATAGTGACCAAATGGGATATTCCAACTCTTCTGGACCATCAGAAATATAAAGCACGAAGGTAAAGCACGAAGGTAAAGCACTCCGCTATACAGAAACTGTATTCATCCAAAGATAGAAGTTTCACGCTAAATTCATGGGTAAGAGCTTGTTTACACGTGGTCTGTCTACATTCTGGTGTTAACGATGCCATAACGATACAACTAAAGCTATCAGACACATAGAAAGTCTTTTTCTGGATAAACCATTCGAATCTAATATATTCTTTCCGAGCATTCTCCCATCTGTAATTTGCGTTAGTTGATTTGACATGGTATCTGTATACCCCATTGTACCACTTTTTGCGCAATAACAGTTCTTCAGTAATCTTAAAAGACAATTTAATACATTAAAATAACATTTCAGATTTATCTCTCAGCAAATCTAGATCTCTCTACAGAAGAAGTCGCCTCCTAGGCATATAGAAGGATTACCGGGATTGTAATTGATCACCTTCATTATTAGTGAATATTCAAAAATAAATACGCCTGGCTTTAAATTCAAAATACACGTAAAAGAAATCGGGCTGATCATGTCTACAGGGAATACACGTAACATGCAATGTAATATTTAGGATGGATGATGATAATGTAAACAGGAGGGATTTGGAACAGCAATAGAAAATATGTTGTTTTTCATGTAAATTTATCTCTCTTAGGAAATATAATCTCCATATTTATTACCATTGTTATGGATAATTTGACTTTTCGTGCTAGTGTTGATTTATGATACAATAAATGTATGATGAAAATTCTGATTGGGACGAACATCCACATTCACAAATTAATGTAGGCAGAAAAAAATTGTTTTTATTGTCAAGATCAGTTTGCCCTGTTCAGTTTCACAAATCTCATTTGGAAAAACAGGGATCCCTCATCAAACTGAAGTCATGTGATTCTAACCTAAAACATTGCTTTCATTCTCCCAAGTTAGTGTTGTATACAATATGTCCAGTTTTTCAACACACAAGCTTAGAATACCTTCAGTATGTTTAGTGCTGTGGCCAGCAGTCTTGATATTAAGCTCTTGAGTAGAGCTGCATCAAATGTTGAACCAAATCAGGAAAATAAAAATAGAATGAAACCCTAACTGGATAGTAGCCTCCTGTCTCAAAGGAGCCCATGTCATATATATATATATATATATATATATATATATATATATATATATATATATATATATATATATATATATATATATATATCTATATATATCTATATATATCTATATCTATCTATATATATATATATATATATATATATAGATAGATATAGATATATATAGATATATATAGATATATATATATATAAGGGGTAGTAGAAGCATTATTAAACACTCATCTACAGACACCAGACAAGCCAGAAGGCTTGTTGTTCCCTCAGAAATCTCATGGTGCTGCCACAACCACAAGGGATTCTGGGTAGGTACATGCAAATAAGGTCAACAATTATCACCTTTTGCCTCTATATCCACTTTATACATGGATCCCTTGAAAGTAATTGCCGCTGTACAGGACAGCCTTTAGACAAAACTCGGGAAGAGGCGCAATAGCCAGATCACCACTCATGGACAGCTGTTTCGTCCTTAATGGGACTCGTCAGCATCAGATGGTGATACTGGCTTAATAGTTGAGGCTTGGGTAGCCAAGAAATACCATTACATAAGTTATGGTGGGTAAAGGTGATAGAAACCCTTCCACTTTAATTTAAGGGGTAGTAGAAGTATTATATATATAAATCGAGCACACCACCCACCGCTGCAAAAATCCCTGTTATTCCCTTCTCTCCTCTGTGTATAATTAATTTATGCTGCAACAGTTCTAAATAATAATAAAATAAGATTGTGATCAAAAACAGGCTATAGCTTTCACATATGAATTCAAGCAGGGATAAGTTAACTTCTTTTCAGAAAGAATGCAAATGCCGCTGTTTCTGTTGATTTTGAGGTGTTGCATTCATTACGGTCCGCAAAAGAAGCTTCCCAAAGAGAATTTGAAATTGCCTCAGAGGCATAATCATTTAAATTATCAATACATCTGACAGCATACATAATTCAGTAAATACAGTCTTCATATTTCCTATTGCAATATTATCATTTATAGCATCTATATTCAGAACTAGGAATAATGCTTTCAGGAACCCAGAATGCCTCGGGAGGGTATTTGGGACAAATTGTTCAGTTTTCGAAAATTCGGCAGTGTTCCGTGAAATTGATTGCCATTATGTGTTGTTGGTAGTATACTGCCTCACCAGACACCTTAGTCTATCTACAAACTTCAATCCAATCACAAGGTAATGAAAACACAAACGCACCGAAGCAGAAAAAAAGGTTCCAATGTTTGCAACACAAATATCAATTATTTTTATTAATGCATTGAATGCAGAAGAATTGAGTCACCATAGCATGGGTAAGTGTGGAGCCATATGCCAAGATCGGTGTTTGATGCCATTAATTTAATGGGCATATCTAATATACAGATGCAGCGAAGGGTATTGCGGTGCAATTGATATGTAAAACACAGCTTGCAGAGAGTCACACTCCGCTAGTGATGCTATTCAAATGATTTATTGCTTAAACCTTTCAGTCCAGCCTTAAGGAGCTTCCATGTCTACTCCGAGAAATATTTCTTTAACTACTGAAAATATAAGCAGAACGCAAGTACATTAGTACATCAAAGCAGCCTTAAAGCACTCAGAAATGGTGGGTGTCTAGAGATACTGAGCAATGCTAAACACTGGGTCTCCAAGTGCAGGGTTCTCTAATCTTTTACCCAATGAGAGCACTTGATGATGATGATGGGGATGATGATGTTGATAATGTATTTTATGTTTATTTTTGTTTGGTGGTTTGTCCACACTTGTCACTTTTGACATGTATGTAACGCATCCCTCTGGGTATAATGTATTTTCGTTAACTATAATAAATGCGAAATGTGAATACTTTGGTTTAGTACGTTGTGTCTGTTCATGTTTGAAATATTTTTGGCTTACTACAACCTTTCTACTGTACTGTAATTTCCCCCTTAATTCTGTAGGTAAGATACATTTGGGGTCATATGGATGGCTTTTTATATATATATATATATATATATATATATATATATATATATATATATATAACGTTCACATCCATCAAACTGGTAAAAGTCTTCATTATGAATATATGTGATAGAAATAAATCTTTTCCTAGCCTTATAACTATCAGCAGGTAAAGAATTTCAGGGAAGCAGACAGCACGGCTAGGCATGTCCATAGGGGATTTTGCCTGTATTGGATCTGACATCATAGCCTGAGTTTAGGTCACTCAGCCACTGTTTCCACGGTAACAGTAATTGCATTTTTGAAGGCGTAGCATTTAGCTATTTACTGTCACCGGAAAGTAAAAGCAAAATCAAAGTCTAAACTGCAGTTTACTTCTAGATACTTGTAGTGCATGTAATATTTCTTCTGCATCTAATGAACCTCCATATAGATACTTAATTTATTGTTTTTATTATTGCTGGTATTATTCAGATTTTCAGGTTACGCCCCCTCCATCTTTGACTAGTCAGCCGAGGTATAAAATACCTCAACATATCACAAGACAGAAAAATACAGTAATTTCTTCAAAAACATCATCAGTAGCACTTCTGTTGGTAGAGTCAGGGCCGTAGGTGAAACTAGCGAAACAACTATTTAGCCATGTATAGTTTAATCCCAGCAAAACTGTGATTCTGGTCATTGCCTAGTTACCCCTATGGACATTTTAGCCCTTGCAGTGGTTTTGTGGCATAAAAAGTTAAAGGTTCCGAGGCAGTCTTATGGCAGTCATACTGTTCCATTGGTTCTTACTTCTGATTAGCTTTCTGTTTATGCAAGTTGCCGTACTCAAATCAGTGCTATCCTCCATCCAGTCTACCCCTGCCACACTCCAATTTATGGAGATAGGTTTCGGTAACAAGAGCCTCTACCCACATGCAAGCCAACTTTCTAGAAAATGCATGCATTCGTGCATTCCTTGGTTCCATGCAAGCAGGGGAGGGCTGACACCCTTCACCTAAAGGACAAAGTCCATTCAAGAGGCCAAGTAACATGAACATACCAAAATATTTTGGTCAGTGTACATCATGCAATCCAGCCTAACCCACATCCACCAAAAAAGACTGCATATAAAACAAATAAACATAGCAAGAGGTGAATGATGTCCTAAGTAGTCACTGTCCCCCTTGCCAGCCCTCTCCAGACAGGTTGGCGTTTGTATCTCTGCCAAGCTACTCAGAAGTATCTCACGCTTTTTTGCTGTCTTATGACTTGTACCATATACAATATTGTTGAGTCTATTACTGATTCCATAAAAAGCTATACTGATTAAAGATACGTTCACTGATATCTGTTAAAAAAGAGAGGTAACTTTCAGGGTAATGTGCTTCCTGCTTGTCTCCGTGCAATAAATGTGTATTTTCATTTCCACACTCCAAATCTCTGCCAATTTTACATTTTTTTTTATCACCCTTATGTTCCAGCTGCTTCCTCCTCACAGTAATCTAATTTTTGTTACTGTTTTTGCTTCTCATCAGCACAGAGAAAGAATGCTGGTCACATTGCAAAAAAAAAAATAAATAATAACTTAGATGTAAATACGTGTAATGGCAGCTTACGATCAACAATACTCGTAAGGTGTGTCAGTAATTACATTATGGTGCGTGTAATAGCCTCTAGAACTGCCCGTGTTTCTTTTCCAATTAGCTGCTCCAATTTTTCCATTGGGGTCTAAGGCAATCTTTTCTCACAGTGTGCTGCGCACGACCAGGTCTCTCAAATCCCTAATATATGAGAATTGACTTCTGTGTCTGCATTGGAAGCTTTCATAATGGTGCTTGTGCTGCTTGGCTGGAAGTGATGGTCCCTGACTTGCAGAAAAGCAGATTAGTACAGCTCTTCTCCCATTAAGCCGTCAGTTTTAATTTAACAGAGCGGCTCAGCGCATGGAGACTATTTCCTTTTTTACTGTTCTTCTTCCGACAGTGCAGGGATGATAAGGAATAAAAGAAAGCTTTAACAAATGTTTTTTGAATTTTCGCAGAACCAAGCCAAGTGAAGAAGTAAATAACTCAAAAACTGGAAAACAACATTGCAATGTCTGTGTGCAACAATGGTGCAAGAGTCCCTTCGCCACAAGAAACCTCCAACGGCTTCTCCCAACCCGGCGCTTCAGGTACTTGGCATAAACCTGAGGAGGAAGCAAGATCTACTGAACCCAGTTTTGTCAAGAAGGCCCACCGGGAAATCTTGGACCATGAGAGGAAGAGACGAGTGGAACTTAAGTGTATGGAGCTGCAAGAGATGATGGAGGAGCAAGGGTAGGTCATCCTTTGGTTATTATATGTATGTTTTCTATGTATGTTTGAGTGTGGAACTATAGGACTCATTGTGGCACGAAGTTAAGCATTCTGTGGGTAGCTAGAGCCTGTTGCCTCTATGCGGACATGTTTCTAAATTTAGAAAGGTTGAAATCTGTTTAGCAAATTCCAGTTTAAAATATGATAGAATGTAATAATAACTTCCGGTCTGAATATTGTTTTCCCACGTATGAAAAAAAGGCTTCCCCACAAACACTATAGCTTTAATTCAGTGACCCTTGTAAATGTTAATGAATGATAATGACGGTTTGCCGATCATGTACCTGTCTAAATTCAAATACGTGTCTGTGGATTTTAGAATGCCGCTGCTAATAATGTGACATTAGTAGAAAACCATTACTCTTAAGGGATTCATTGGAGGTGCAAGCTCAATATAATTTAGATATCATTTTCACCCATACATTCTAGACCATCAAAAATATCCTCTTGAAATCTTTAGACTCTTGGAAGGAAATGTAACATTATTTAACCCTTTCAACTAAGTTTCAGAATGCATCATGTAGAGAGATCATTGTATAGTTTATCTTGTCATAATTATAATGTGTATAATGTGTTAATATCATCATAACATTAAAATCGTAATTAGGAATATGCAAGAAATTGTAAACTTAAGTATTATTATGATTAATGGCGTTGGTATTGCAGATGTGTTTTTGTTTTGAAATATGGATGAGCATTAAAAAGATAAATTAAGAAAAAATTTCAAGCATTTTCATAGGTAATTTTTTTTTTTTAAATCATTGGTGTGGTTTTACTAATAGAAAATTGTGGCACTTCAGAGCTTCATGCATGAAATATAGATACTCTCAATTGGTAACACCACATCAAAGGGATTTATTCACTAAAGCAGGAGTTGGCAGGAAGATTTTTCATGGGAGTTTCGGTTTAACTCACAAACTTCATTATACATTAAGATATGTTTCAAGGAGAGCTTGGCTGGCCCTGTATAATACATAGTGAAACCAGCGAGACTTATTGAAAGTAACCATGCTAATTAAACCATGCATTCAGACAGTTCAGCTCTTCTTGAAGGAGCAATTTGCCCAGCATAGCATTTCATAATGTATTATGGATTCGATCAGTTAAAACCACACCTTCCAACTTACTCTACACTAGAGCCCTGCGCGGGACTGCTTTTTGAATCCCGCTCCCGCCTGCTCCCGCTGTTTTGAATCTCGCTCCCGCCTGCTCACGCAATGTGGGTGTTCCGCTCCCGCCCGCTCCAGCCACATTTGTGGCCAATCCCGCCCGCTCCCGCCACATTTGTGGCCAATCACGCCCGCCTCCTTACCTGATTTCCCGCGCAGTCCCGCAAGGCTGCCTTCGAGTTGTTCCCTCACAGCGTCTCTTCTCTTGCTCCGCCCAGGAACAAGGCAGGGTCACAGGAAGTGACGTCATATCACGTGACTACGCCTTGTTCATGGGCGGGGCAAGATAGGAGACACTGTAATGGAGCAGCGAGAAGGCATCCTGCGCGGGATTACCGGAACCCGCAGGTACAGTGCCTGACCGCCCGCTCCCACCCGCCTCCCAATGCAGTACTCTACACCTCCAATATGTAATACCCATCATTAATTATAATTATACTAAAATTTCAAATATCTTTTCAATTTCATGTTTGGAACGATAAGACTTTCATTTTAATGACAATCTCTATACATTATAGTTATACAAGGCTAATGTTCTACGTGCCAACGAATCCATTGGAGGTAAATGGTCAGTGTTTTGGACGTACAACCAGCAAAGGCTGGGCTGTGATTAAGCTATAAGTCTGCTAAATGTGTATGTACATTTTAGGTAGTGTTTTGCAGTTAGTGATCATTTTGCAAATTAGTGACCAAATGGTTGAATAGTTCACTGGTGGGCATGCTTCTTTTCTGCGCAAATAATTGAATCAAACCTTATATTTGCAAATTCTAGATACTATTTACAAGCCTTACACAATCTGCACCCATTAAACATCCTATGCTTACACTGTACATCCCAAAAGCAATTCAGAGTATTAAAAATAATCAGAGGTATTGATCCCCGTGACACTATTTAATTTATTAAATGTCCCACGTCAGAGAATGAAACGTACAAACCTGTTGAATACTTTCGTGAATGGATATGGAGCTGACTGATTGCAGACACAGATTTTACAGAGGATGTAGTGTTATGCTTTCCTAGAGTTAAGCATGATGTCATCACTTCATATTTACTGAACTCTTTAGCATTTGTTTTGGATGAGATTAAGATAACAGAATAATTACCGATCCTTATGGGATGGAAATGTATTCTAATAAATCTTGTTTATTCCTTACTTTATAGGAGTTGTTTGATCACTGTGACTGCATTAAACTTTTCTGTGTTTCGCCCCCAGCACTTAAAAGGCTAAGTGGTATTAGTGCTGTGTGTGATTTTTTTTTTTCACTTCAAGCTTCCATTTTCGCATTCTTTTTAAAGGAAATTGATTTATTTGAAGCGGGCTCTAGATTCGATTTTTAAAGACATCAATGCCAGTAAATCTTGCTGAAGAGAATTTAAATGCCGTCCACTCGCTGCATGGGGCTTTTTTTTATGCTGAGCTAATAAAATGGTTCATTTCTTTCAATGGTTGTCTGATCCTTCAATTAGATAAAACAGTTATTCATTCATGAACTGTGTGGCACTTTGATATGGCTTCGATTCAGGCAAAAAATAATGTGCTATTATTCTGCAGCAGAGGGGCATTAGAAGGGGCTCACCTGTCACAACATCTAATTAATCAATTGATACATTTATAACCTGTTTTGTTCATAACCTTTAATATGAGGGTAAGAAAATCAATTCAAACAATGAATATGGGAAATGCTTCACCCACTCAGTTTGATACGGCGCTGTGCATACCAGCACTGACACAGGAGACAGTAAACGCGGTAAAGGAATTCAAGAAAGTGTGTCATTTAATTATTTATTGTTTTTAGATAGTGCTATCATATTCTGTAGCGCTGTACAATGGGTAGACAGGACATAACAAGTAGTATGTAACATAACAAATTGACTTGTTGGAGGGCCCTGGTCAAACAAGCTTACAATCTAGAAGGAGTTATTACGCAATAGGTAAAAGTGCCACTATTAGGTCAGCCACACTAGTATAAGTATTGCAGGAGAGGGACGAGGAAAGCTAAAGGAATGTGGGAGGAAGGGTGTGTATAAACATATCCCAAAGGGATGTGTATAAACATATCCCGAAGGTTTACTAAGTATAAAAAATGGCTAGTCAAGTAGTTGAGTGGTGTTATACCAACTATTTGCCTTTACTGAAAAGCCTTGCCTTATATTTTATTACAATGTAAAATGAATAAAATTCTTCTCTTCTATGTATTTATAACAGCAGGTCTACGTACAGTTTCACTGGTAATGTGTCGTGGTGGGTGAATAATGTGACACTTAACCAGGAAAACGCCTTAAAAGAGTATCCTTAACCACCCTTCCATCTTTTAGCCATACTGCCATACTTCCCCAGCTCTTCTTCCCATATTTGGGTACAGTCCTACCACTGCTGTGCCCCCAAGCTTCCAGAATGAACTTTTACATTTAGGTAAATCAAAAGTATTTAGTACATTGTGCATTTTTGCATCCATAGAGAGATCTTCTTGCTCATACATAGAACATCAGGCTGTACCGGTAATTTTATGGACCCCATAAAGTCCCCATGAGTGACCCCTATTGTATATAAAGACCACTAAAGGCAGCTGTAGCCATGCTATAGAAGTATAGAAATATGGGATTTTACGCCTTTCCTGTCTTATCCCAATAAACAGAATCAACTTTAGAGACTGCACTGGTTAGTAAAACACAGCTGAGGAATAAGTACATATCCATAGCTAACAACTTTTTAGGAAACTGGGAATGTGTGTTCACCTACAACACTCAGGCGAAAGGATGATGTCATGGGGCATTCTATCCACACATCATTCTATTTGAGCGCTGTGCAAATGCTGCCACCAGTCTCATTTTGCTAGGATATAACCTTGGTTGTTGAGACCCCTTATGGGATTCACAAGTGTTGGCACTCTTGCTTTCTCCACACCCCTCCCAAAATCCTATTCACTCTTCTCTCCGTTTATTGTTTGTGTACCTTGCTTTCTGTCCCCAAAGTTCCAGTCATTACGAGCGTTATGGGCTGATAGTAGCATTTCTTTTTTTTAAAGAATGTGCACAAAATGCTACAGCGTTTTAAAAAATATTGACACAAAATATAGACAGTATTTATGCTCCGCTGAACGTTGTAAACATTTCTTTCTGTGATAGGTACCTGATGAAGATAGCTTAGATATTTTCAGCAGATAGCTTGCTTTTTACTTGGCCTTAAAATATGTGCTCGAACAGTTTATGTGTAGTTGGCTGCTATAATACACAGCAGAAAATGAAGAATGCAATACAGTATTGCTTTCCCCAGGCTACCTTAAAATGTAATTTCAAATATCTTAAGTTCTGTCAAGGGATATAAACCTTTGCATATACTGTGCACTTGTGTATATTAGAAAATGTTTTTTCCATACACTAGAAACTTGAGTAGCAACCATAACACAAGAGATACAACACAGTGGGGGATTCTGTATAAAATTGTCTTGGTCTGGAAAATAGCCCAATTCTGCCACAATGGTTGTTTACGCCTATGTAAGCAGTTTTGCGCTAGCTTCGTCAACAAATACAAATGAATGATGTCATTTTTGAAGACACTGCTCCACCTAATTTTAAGTATAGCATTCCTAACACTGCTGTCAGAGCCTTCCCAGAAATAATTATCTTAACCTGTAACATTGTGCCTTGTGTCTGGGAATACTTAATTGTCATGTGACACAAGAGCAGGCACTGTTAGGTTGTTACCATAGAACTGAAAACACACGTCTATGTGTTGCTTTAATGTGATTAAACCTTTGGAGGAAAGAAAAGCATCTGCTAAGGCTTAGAGTCTTTTGTAGACTATGTAGAATATAAGAGAGTTTGCTGAATTTGCAGGAGGGTTATGGTTTCAATCTCTTAAATACACTGTATCATAAAGGCCCATAACAGTCTCGTTTCTTACCTACGAGGGGTATGCTGTCTCTCCATGATGCATAGTTCAATAAGTGAGGTAACTCAATAAATCTCATTGATTTAAAAATGTGTTATGCAGGGCCATCCAAAGCTATTCTTCCAGCAGAAGATCACTGACATTGGTCATTTATAATCTAAAGTGAGATCAGTGACATGGAACTGCAACTCACTTGCAAGGTCCCTCCATAGTGCATGAACCCAAAAGTTTTATCCAGCAATTGGGGAGATCATGAAGAAAGTGCCACATTTGGATCACTGATCTGAAACATAGCCTTTCTTGTAATTTAGTAAGTTTATACTTTTGTATTTTTGTTCTTCAGCATTTTCCTAAAAGAAAAAAGACTCAAATTCCCACTGCGAATACAGAACAACAGTTTGATTGACCTTTTCTTTTAAGTTTTTAACGTCTCCTTTACGGAAACTTCCCTTTCAAATAGATTACAAGCCCATTGTGGCTGCAGTTCAAACTCATTAGTTCTTGCTGTTTTTGGGACTATCGATCAGTTTTCCTCTTCCTTACGCTTCAGTCTCACTAATTCAATCAATGCACGGCCTTTTCCTAATTATTGTAGTGACATTTCCACTATTTATTCTGTGTCAGCTACTTTTTATCATTTACTTTGCATTCATACACTGAGGTCATTGACACTAAACTTTCAAGCTCCTGTTAAAGTAACACTCTCATTGTAATTTATTTTCGTGCTAAATAAATGGGCATAATAATTTGTGTGCTGTTTCTGCTAGTCTGCAATAATTCAACAGATGAAACATCTTCTGTGCTGCGTGTTATAATGGGCATCTTGAACAGAACATTAACATTACCTTTGGCGTACTTTTATTTCATTACGGTAATGTAAATTAATGTGGAAGAGCTTGTTGGAATGCTAATGATAATTAGCATGAGCAAACCATACGTCATATAAATTGCTGAAAGATTGTCCTGGACAGTGGTGAGCCTAGGGTTAGTGGCGCAGTATTTATTTGATGTCCGTCTTCTTAACTAACACACAGGCTAAGATACACACACACACTTACTCTAATACCATACACCTACACCCACTCACTAACACCCACATAGTCACTCTAACACTATACACTAAGACCCACCACATACACACGGACGCTAACATACAATTACACACGCTAACACTATACATTTACTCCATACCGTCACACTCACGCCAACACCATATGATCACATGCATTCCGATGCCATAATCTAGCACACACTGTCTAACACCATACACACACACATTTTCACAGGGGGTTGGGAGGAAAAGATGATGTTCTGACCTGCATCTTAGTGAGGATTCCTCTGATCTCTCTCCTTAGTTTGAATCTCCTTCTCCTCAATCTCCCCCTTCACACAACTTCCTAACTCTTACCTCATACAGAGTCCTGTCTTCGTGCACCTCACATTCTCTGTACGAGCTGCAGTACTACTAAGACTGTGGAGTCGGGTAATTCTCCTTATGTGATCTTGCTGGGTACCTCATTTTTCTAGGTCTCCTATGTGCCGTGCACCCTCTACACCTACCATAGTGTGCCCTTGGCCATGCCAATCTAGACATATATAGACATATTTGCTTTTCTTTCTCTTTTTTTCATCATTCCCATCTTACTTCCTTTCCATTCCTTTTTTGTGTTATTTTGCCACTTTTTAACTTTTTATAAAACTTGTAAGGCAGAAATTTGACATGTTGGCTATATGCAATAAAACATGAACTCTAAGGGTGTTGAGGAGTATTTCAGAGAAAATACATGTATTATATCAAAGTTTGTGCAATTTGGAATCTAGTGTTTTTTATTCACTTTACACAGGGTTTAATTTTATCTAAATATTGCTTACCATTGTAATGTTTTTTTCAATAACTTCTATAACTGCAATGTCACAGATAACCTCACATAATATAAAAGTACAATTACGATCTATATGTGCTCTGTATACAGTCATGAAGAATGAGATATTGCAATTGATTGGAAGGATAATTGTGAGTTGTAGTCTGTAAATATTTTTCTTTTTTTGTCAGAGAACAGATAATTGAACTGTAATTGCTTCATGGTCAGGTGCACCTGGTTTGCTATTATATACAGAAACATATGAAAATGACCTTAGACCGTTTAACTGGATTTCTTTTGTCAGTTCCTTCGTAAAAGCCAATTATTAATTACGCATATAAATGTCAAGAGCAAGGGAAGCCATCCTGGCTTTGGGGTGAATAAGAATGGTAGCAAATGATTAGTTCAGTGGCAGCAATGACAAGCGCATTTTGGTCTTGGGAAGTTAGTATGAGGGCTCCTTTATCACTCACAAACAATACTGCCAACTATAAGATGCAAAATTGGGTAACATGGCCGGCTTAATGAATCTTCCAAGGGTCCATGACCACATATTAGGAACCATTGGTTTTTCAAGTACTGAGTTGGACATGATTACAAATCTTGGGGCGTTCTTTATTTTCTGCTCTGATGTATAGTTTGGGATATACTGATACGAGCTGGCTATAAAATAAGAGTATCTACCAACCAAAGAAGGCAAAGAATGTGTAAAGCTATCAATTGGTGGCAGTAAAGGTTAGTGTGTGTCTGGGTATGCCGGTGTTTCTGCTGGGTTATGTTTGCGTGTGTCTGATAACGCAGGGGGGCAGGTCATGTTTATGATGGGCGGTATACAAGAGGCGTCAAAATGAGGTTTTGACTAGGGTGACAAAAGTCCTTGGCCCAGACCTGGATAGATTCTGTAGATGTGACTTATTAGTTGTAAAGAACCCCACAGCAAAGCCGCACCCTTATTCAAAGATAACAAAGGATAAACTAACTTTCCTCTGTGGCAGAGCCTCTGTAACCGCCAGGACTTCTCTTGCAGCAACCAAAACTTGAGAGCAAACCTAACGCAGGGTTAAAAAACAGACCAAGAGTTGGGACAAGCAAAGTACTTACAATATCAGAGAACAAGCCAAGGTCAAATACCAGAGATTCAATATCAGAACAAGTGCACCCAGCAGATCACCAACAAGGCTTAATACACAGGCAAGAAAGTGACCAGAGTCTGGCCTGTTCATGTACTGAAGCAACTCATTACCAAACGACTGTTCTAGGTTCATTACCTAGAACGTGAAGAACACAACAGTGCAACTGGTTTGTCCGGCATTGGTTCAAGTTGTGTTATCTCCAAAGCAACAAATGGAACGCTGATAATGGATTCTATTACTTGGCATGGTGATGAGACCACTTTTTCAAACTTCAAACACATTTACTATTTAGCCACCTTTGTGCCTAAATTATTTTACAGAATTGAGTCATCTAGACATGACTCGCCCTGGAAAACATATTTAATCAGCTGAAGAAGAATTATTCTATACTTCATTTTGCGTTTCTTTTCATCCGAGTGCATGAGAGAGACCTTTAACATCCTTTTTTTTTTTACTCTGACCATTGAAACCGCTCTACACAGTTGGTGGTGATTTTCAAGCTCGCGATTTCGAACTCAAGGAAAAAATAGTTGTTTATTTCTTAAAAAAACATTATACCAGTATGTGTGCTGTTCAAACTGAATGGTACAGTGAACATCAAAAATAATGACCTGTGGGTTAAAAAGCTCTTGCAGGCAGAAATGTTACTTCTAGGGTTGCTAGGCAACATTTGTGCACAGAAAGTATGAACATTAATTTAATTGTGGATAAAAGTTTCCTGAAATTATACCATAATGCATTTAAATAATACCACGCGTAAATTCAAACATAATTGCAAAAGTTTCCATAGGGATATCAGAACAGAATGTGGACTTCATATTGTCTTAGAATTGTTATAAAGTAAATTGATTATGAAAATGTTTTATCCCGCTTGCCTTTAAATAAGTAGTGTAATATAGTTTACTATTCGCATATGTGTCCGTTTCATAGAAAAATCTATTCATGTAGTCATCTTGCTGATGCAGTGGTTCATTTCTTGCTTCATGGATGCTTTCATTGAAAAAAAAATAATAATAAACAAATTAAATTTATTTCATTTGTAAGCTGATGGAAAATACCTTATGTCAGCAAAGTAGTTCAGATGCTAAAATTAAGTAACACCAACACATGCTTCTGAAGAACAAATGCAGTTTATTATATCAAAGACAAGAAAAGGAAAAAAATACTTAGCTTTGGGTTACTTGAGCAACACGGGGAGGCTTTTGCCAGCCTCAGCCAATACCCACAATTGAAAGTACATGGTACACAACAGCTGGACACAACTACGTAGTCGCATGTTCCAGCAGAGCTTCAAACAACAGGTCTTTTTTATTATTTTAATAAATAAAACAGTGACCGTACGACTAGATTCTAATTACACAACAGCCCGAGGTTTCACAAGCGCTTTGTGTGAATTAGCACATGCAGTCTTCATGCGGCTATGAACAATACCCCAATTCTAGCATATGTCTGACTATTGTACAGTACAAGTTCGAAAAGCAAGGAGGAAGAGAAAGAACAGCCAAAAAAGATAAGACGAGACAGAACACAGAGAAAGAATAGTTGCATGAGCACTAAGGAGCCATCGAAAAACAACTCCCATCGCACTGCATCCTTGGCTCCTTATACTCATGAAGTCACTATATACCAATCCACAGTGGTGAAAGGCATGGCCTTTGCAGTTTTGGTGGAACACCGGGTGAGTATACACATTAGAATATTAAAACACATAATATAACAGTAAAGTTAGTATAAGCCCCTCTTACCAAAGATTTCAATGAATATCATCTGAAGATAACTCAATGAAATCTTCATTTTTTTACTCCACAATTGTACTCCCCTGCAATAGACCCAAGAAACTGTTTCACACAGGGTGGCAATCTCGGTACAGGCAGGAAACTGGAAGTGGACCAGCAAGGCAAGAGGTAGGAGCACAACTGGAAGCCCTTTGGCAGGGCCCATGGCTTGTAAAGGAATAAATAATAAAAAAAAATGCAAAGGCCAGGACACAATTCTCTAGCCCTGAGGTTAGAATAACACCCCTGTTTATATTGGGCCTTAATTGATTGAACGAGGGGCAGGTGTGTCAAGAACATGCCGGAATAACATGGCCAAGGAGAGAAGAAGAGGAAACAGCAATCCAAGATCCACCTGGTGGAGTAGTGGATACGTGATTCACCTAGATACCACAAGGTTGCAGGTTTGAATTCCTGTGGTTCCTGACAATAACTCACATTTTGCACTGTTGTGTGTTATCAAATTTTCATATATATATCTGTATATGAGGTCAGCAGTGTATAAAATTAGTCCTGGTGTATGAAGAACACACCCAACAGTCCCTCCTATTCAAAAGCTTTGCAATAGATTGATAATTTATGAAAGGTTCATTGTCCATCATTTCTCTTTTATGTATTGGTTGGCTGTGGACTTCCTGTCAATGGTGGATTGCTAATGATCAAAAGGTATACAATCCAGTTCAATATGGTAACATAATCAATCTGTGAGAAAATATTAAGCATTAGTTTTACCTTCAATCAATATCAGAATGGTAGCACCCTGTCCTCACACCACTATTTCTCCTCTTTTGGTGTCCTATCTATCTGCTACATTGAGGAGTAGTTTTACTTTCACCCCCACCTTGAACACTTCTTGTATTTGTTGTTGCATGTTGAAAAGAAGAAACCAACCAATGAAATCCCCCTTTACTGGCACGCTCTGTGACCCTATCGTTCTCTGTAAAGGTGTGTTGTCCTGGATCACCGTGTTATTCAGCAGCATGACTGTCTGATCCTATTATATGTTTATATATTAATCAATTCCTGTTTTAAATTGGTGTTTTTACACTGATTCATTCCTGTTCTATATTGGTGTATTAATGTCTTAGTATGTATATATTTATATTTATGTGTATGTGACTGTATTACATGTATTTATATCTATATCTACATCTATGTTTATATTTATATCTATATTTACATTTGGGGTATTGATATGTTTACATTTGTGTTGATTCGTCTACTTTTTGCATACATGATTACTTGTCCCTTTAAATTAACTTTTGTTACTAAGATATAGAACTAAGATATAGAAAATAGATGCCTCCAATTAATGACTGTCATGGTTGTGGAACAAATGAACCATGCAGGCCTATAATTAGCCAGAGACTAGTTACTTGGAATCAGGTGTCTGTGACCGGTGATTTGCTGAAGAAGGGTATTTTCTTTCTTTTGGGCACTTTCTTACATAAATATCTTGTCATTGGGAAATTGTTCCAGGCCGAGACATCACAGGAACAATGACTGCTCTGCAGTGGGGATTGTGTACATTTTTCTGTTCTTTCGGTTACCGAACCACAATGGAAAGCTCCAAGCATACTTTAGGTATTGTTGCCGCAAAAGCATGATGAATGGCCTCAATTCCCTGTGACGTTTACTCGTTTCAGGAGCACAGTGTTAATAAAGGATAAGAAAGGTTTCAACACACAGGATTTGACTTGCCTTCAACAGAGCCCCCTTGGTCTTGAAATAAAGTTGAACCACAATTTCCTGTGGTAGATTAGGAGCCACTGCTGCAGGGTGTAAAGCCTAGACACAATCTAGAATTGGTTGTTCTGGCACAGTGTCTGAAAGAAAACTTTGAAAGAAGGCCTGCGCTGTCCGAGGGATGTCGATAACCTTGAAGAACTCTCTGACGTCATTGACCCAAATACTTTTTTCTGGAATAAGTACTTAGATCCTTGGTGTTTTCTAAGGCAGAAACCATGAGTACGAGTGCATCTAGACTTGTTTTCAACCCACGAGGCTGAGCTCCACATATTTGTGAGGAGGTTGTAGTGATCATTGTTAAATCTGCACTCTACTCAAAAGCAGAGTTGCGGCTGTTGGGGGGCATTAGCCTGCATTAGGTCAGCATCAGACCTGCTTTTGAAGGTGTTAAAGTTCCTTGTCTTGGCAAATAAGATGAAAAATTAGCTATTTGCTATGGTAGCAATAACATCTTGCGGCCATTTACAGATAGAACAGATTGAGTTCAACATGATCGGAAATACCAAAAAACCACATTTGGAGATGAGAGTATCTCTTGGTTTTTGTGTGGACAAAAATTAAACTTTTTTATGGAGCCAAAGTATAGAACTTTATAAGCACATGGCACCAGTTATGGATGTAAAGTCTTTCGGACTTAATAGTACAGATCATCATGTGTCCTCTGCAATCATCCCACTGTCTCCTGAAAACTGGCACATTATTTAGGAACAGATGCAAATGTCACTAGTGATTGGTAAATACATTGAAACACAATGCTTACTGCAGCACACTGCTGATTACTAACAGATATCTGCAGGCATCTCAAGTCTTGATAACTTGATTTCCCACTAGCTACAGTTCTTCCATTATTACAGTGTTTTCCCCAAGTGGGAATAACCTTTAATCGGATATATCTAGTATATTTTTGTTTGAGAATGATTATTTTATAGCATTTTCCAAGACTGTGCGAGGGAAGGAGCACAGGGTAAACCGCACACAAACACCAACATGGTTTGTGGATCATCTTAGTGTGCCATGGTGGGTTTGCTTTGGAGGAGGGGGATGCATTTTGGATTAAAGGGGCTACCGACAGCCAAATTTTATTTAAGTAGTTGTGGGTGCACAGTGTGAGATCAGGAGAGACTGTGGGTAAAGTGGAAGTGGGGAATTAATATTTAAAGGCAATTTGTGGCAATTGGAGCAGGCTGCGTGTTCCCTCATGTAGTGGGTGTCATATTGGAAACCGAGGGAGCTCAAATGGAGCTGTCTGTGGCATCATTGCTACTGGGGCACAATGGGCGCTCAAGGGATATTGATGACTGTAGAAGTCACTTGGGGAATGATTGAAGGTACCACCTTAAAACAAGCTTTTGAACCTGTAGGCAGGGCTGTAATACAGATGGATTTGGTATGTATAAGAAGGGCTAGACATTTTAGAAAGAAACTGTTTAAATTAGGTTCCAAATACATTTTGTGATTGTTTTATATGTCAGATCCATCTAAATAGAGCACTGTCATTAATGAATCATTGTAGGATGCTACACAAGTACCTGCTATAATTTAACTTACTTATGTTGTTTTTAGTACGTAGTGGAGTACGTATATTGACCAACCCATATTTCCTTTATCACACTTCTTCATACTTCCTGTATCCCAGCAACACTGGCTGAATCATTCCACAAACAGTAAGGTTTTAAAACTACATAACACCTTATTATTTACAGGGAGACCAAATTGATGGTAAGATGCGATGGTTAGGTAGGAGGTAAGGTTGATATTATACCTTCGTCCATTCTATCTTGACATTCTGTTCAGCTGTTCTATTGTGATTAGGGGGTCACTCACATCCTTTTCTTCTTAGACTAGCATCTTAGCTTGTGTTAAGAACATCGTGCAAGTCTCTGAACTGTCACCCTCAGCCTTTATCTGATAAGATGAGGGGGCTATGATGTAAACTAAAATATCTTAGTTGGAAAGCTTAGCAAATTAAATGCCATTAGAAATAGACATGGAAACCACAGTTTTGTTGGTTAACATATAAGTTTTTAGTATTTCAGTTTTGTTTTTTAGATACATTGAATCCTATCTATCCTACTTCTTCATCAACATTGTCTATTGATTTATTTCTATGTCATAAAAAGATTATAACATGCACATACATAGGCAAACATAAATAGAGATTACTTTCTTTTTTGTATCGCCCAAAGAGTTTATCTCACACAAATCCACATGATTTTATGTGACTGAGTAGGCTGAGAATAAACTTTGTGTAGCTAATTGGGTCACCAGAGGGAGCTCTCTTCAGATAGAGACTTCTCAGCATTCCAGGCTCTCTCCTGCTCCGTGCTTGTATGCCGACTTATTAACTGGAATAAAATATGGTACTGGCTTTAAAGTAAAAAAGAAAACTTTGAAGACATGTTTAAATAAATCATAAAGGCAGTAAGCAAAAAGTCAGGGTAGGCATGTGTTGTCCAAATGTAGTGGAAAAGGACTCTTCTTCTTTTCAAGTAGACCATGAGTTCGGGAAATTGAGGGGAAAGGGGGAAACATTAATTATTATGTGAAAGTTGAAATTTGTTTGAAGTATTCCAAGGGGCTGTTTTTTTATAAAACATCCATTATACCCACCAGCATGTTAACAAAATAAATGATATGGGATATGACTTTCATCCAAAGGTTTTGTTACTTAAAAACAATTGAAAATGCTAAATGCCTGATCCTCGTTTACTGGAAAAAAATCTGAAAGAGATGAGGGTCAAAGAGGAATTAATCCATAACACCTCAGATTGCATGTACCTATATACTGTGACATGTTTGGGATGGCTTGGGTTTACTGCTTCTGAAGAAACTAATGGCCGACTGTCCTGAAGTGGTCCCTGATCGAGGGCTCTCCTCGCCTATCCCCCCCCTCCCAGCTTGCCTGGTCCCTTAATCTTTTCCGCCCCCCCTTTTTTCTTCCTCCTTATTTCTTTCACTATGGGGTACATGGGGTATGATTGCTTCATAAAAGCACAGTGTATTAGTATGCTTTAAATTATGGTATAATTGAAAAAAATACAAATGAGGCAAAACGTTACATAAGTAAAGAATTATTCTTGTGCAGGATTTGGGTATTCAACAATTCTAGGAATTATGTTTTTGATGTAGCATTTTTTTAACAGTGTTACAATCAGAGTAGTTGAAACCTTCAAAAACATAGAGTATTGTATTGTTTAATGTATGTTATAGTGATAGTGTATGTTTGTATGTATGTGCAGTAAAGTATATATGTGAGTGTGTTAGTATCAATGTATATGAATGTGCTAGCTTCAATGTGTGTGTGCAGGCATCAATGTGTGAGTGTGTTTGTTAGAATGAGTGTGTGTTAAAATGAGTGTGTGTGTTGGCATGAATGTATAGATGTATGTTTGCATTATGAGTATGTGTAAGTATGTTTGTCTGCGTAAGTATGTGTGTGTGTGGGAGTGTGTGTTTAAATATGTGTGCCAGTGCATACGTTTTGTTTTTATTTTTTTACTTGGTCGGGAGCCAAGGGGCCAATGAGCCCACTTGGCCTTAATTGCCCCCTGGGACAGAAGGTGCCAGCTCGACCGTTCTCTACGGTATGTATAAAGGCATAATATTCTAATACAATGCAGGAGGTATGGATGTATTTAACAGGATTCTAGTCCCTGTTAACATGCAAGAAATTAGCATTATATATATATATATATATATATATATATATATATATATATACACACACACACACACATACTACAGTGCTGCAACACAACTGTATATTCTCATTAGAAAACAATATGCTTCAGCATTTTCACTTCATTACAGAGAATATTGCTTACAGAGCAACCCAACATAAGTAATCTAAAAAAGATTAAAGGGTTCATTGTGCACATCTTGGAAGAAAATAATCATTAGAATCTCTATTTGAACCTTTCTGAGATAGCAGCAATTTGGTTGTTAACATACACATATTAATGTACACAAAAGTATTGGGACACCTGGACATTACACCAACAGGGACTTTTATGACATTGCATTCCACATACATAGACATTACTATGTAGTTACTCCCCCCTTTGCTGTTATAACAGCTTCTGAGAAGGCTTTCTACAAGATTTTGGGGTGTTTCTGTGGGAATTTTTACCCATTCATCCAGTAGAGCATTTTTGAGGTCAGACACCGATACTGGACAAGAAGGCTTGCAACCTCTGTTCCACTTCATCCTAAGTTATTCCACACCAGACTCATCCAATGATGTCTTTATGGACCTTGCTTTGCGCACTGGGGCACAGTCATGCTGGAATAGAAAATATCCCTCCCCAAGCTGTTGGAAGCATAGCATGGTATGCTAAAGCCTTACGATTTCCATTCACTGGAAGTAAGGACCCTAGCCCAAACCCTGAAAAACAGCCCCATACCATTATCACTCCTCCACCTAACTTTACAGTTTACACTTTGCAGTCAGGTAGGTAATGTTCTTCCGCCATCTGCCAAACATAGACTCGCTCATCAGACTTCCAAACAGAGAAGTGTGATTTGTCACTTCACAGAACATGTTTCCGGTGCTCCAGAATCCAGTGAGGGCGTGCTTTACACCACTCAATCTGACGCTTGGCATTGTACTTGGTAATGTGAGGCTTGCATGCAGCTGCTCGACAATGGAAACCCATTCCATGAATCTCCTGCTGCACAGTTTTTGTGCTGATATTAATGCCAGTGAAAGTTTGGAATTCTTCAGCTTTGAAATCAGCAGAGCATTGGCGGCTTTTACGCACCATGCTCCTCAGCACATTTACGTGGTCCTTTACTTTGTGGCTGAGTTGCAGCTGTTCCTAAACGCTTCTACTTTCCAGTAATACCACTTACAGTTGACACACTCCAGCCACCATATGCACCTTCATGCATTAAAGTTGAGAAGTGCCTAACTTTTTGTGGTGTCCCCACTGCAAATGAATGGATAGTATACTATATAGTAAGTTTAGTGAGGTGAAATTATTCATCTCCTTTCAATTCACCAAGAACTTTCTCTTTGGAGAATAAACCCAGCAATAGCAAACTAATTTTAGAAACAGGGAGTGCGATCATTTAGTGAAATGCCATGCCACTTAGAAATGATCTGCAAGTGATATGTTTCAGATAAGTAATGAAAATGTATTAAGTTTTTAAGTTTTTTTAAGACCATTCCGTTATTTTGTAAGAAGGTAGATATTTGTTATTTTTCAGTAGATTGCCTTTTGAATTACCTACTCGTCTTATGCCGCACTCCCTTTGCCCAGCAATTGTGTAGAGTGTAATCTTTCTGGTAGCAGGTGTGGGATGCAAAAATGCAGATTCACCAGTGACCCAATACCCAAGACTCAGCAAACGGGAAAAATTTAAACCATTGTTCTAGAAAGCTCCATTTACAGCCGTAGTCAAGTGGCATGGATGAGCCCTCCACATTCACCAGGATTCAGGCATGATCTGGCTCTGAGAAGCACAAAAGTTGGCTCCTGTCGGCACATGATGTCATCCAGGCCCTGGGTATCTGAACATTGCAAAAAAACACACCCCTGCAGAGTAGGATGTCTGTCTAGCACTCTAATGTTTTGCAGACATTTTATCATTCATATGGAGAGCTGGTTGTGTCTACTGCAAGAAGTTGGCAGTGTGTTGGTTTATTGTTTGACCCCTGGTTTAAGTAAGGTAGGATAAAAGAGAGGCATCTGAAGATTGTGGGGCTCAGATCCCAAATCAAAACTGTCCAGCTGGTCTCTGGGCACTTGACATGTATCCTTTGTTATAAAGGTTTCACAGTTGATGTCTTATATGAGAAATATTTGGTATCAACTAAAGAAGAGCAGTTTCCATTTTACGATAAGTACATTTTACCATAAAATTGAAGTAATATCCTATTAAGTTATTTTCTCAGGATCATGGTATGATGAATATGAGATTGATCTAAATAGCCAAATACTTATGGAAGATATACTGTATATGAAAATAGACCAAGGCAAATCTTACCACTACAGCTGCATAGGTCATCAAGTAGGCAACAGATTATTTCCCAGGTTTTACGTGGAGCACCACATGAGCAGCAAAAGAGTCATTAACCCCGTTTGCTTATGTGTGAAATCATTCTATGTAGGTATTCTTCCTCTCTTATAGCATAAACATGCATACAAATATCTGGAATACATCCAAGTGTGGATTTACCATAACGCAAGTTGTTAAGCTCTCTGCCTGTTTGTAGTTGGGCACAGTCATCCATTTAATATGCGTGGCCTTTCATTTGCTTAATGCGTACAACAGTTCACCTCACAAGAAATGTCGATTTTAACAAAGGATAAGTTTTTTTTTTTTTCTGAAGATTAGCTAAACTTCATAAAATGTAAATCCTATAAAATCTCTAGAGAAATCTATGGAAAAGTCCTCAGATGCTTCACCAAAGCATCAGAAACACATCAAAAGTGTAAAACCTTTAAGTGGACTTGCATTTAGGTCAAGTGTTATGGTTGAAGAGTTACTTTGTTACAGTAAATCCCTACTTCATTGTCTTTAGTTAACAGAAAGAGTATATTAGTAGAACTATTTGCTGTGCTATGTGGGTCACAGGGGTCTACTGCAGATTATGTTTGGGAGAAAAGCCTGATTTAAAAAATAAGAGAAATGGGAAAAAAAGCATCTCCCAAAGCCAGTTAATTGAGAACTTTTGGTGTGCAAACCAGGGTCGTAACAATAGTATATAATGTGCGTGTATCTATATATATAATGGTATCATAAGTGGCTGCTGCCTGGTTGCCCACCATGAGCTGGGACCCAGATGAGTGGTAGAGGCAGACTATATTGTAACAAAAGGAAATACCAGCTGCAAAATCCTCAGTGGTTGCCAAATTCAAAATGTCAAAAATGGCCTCAACAAAGCATTTTATTTAAAGTGCCTGAGCACCCTGCACTGCAACAATGGGCCATTCACCCAGCCATCCATTTGGCACATTCAGGTAGTTTTATATGGCAGTTTATAGTGGGAAACAGAGGTTGTGTTATTAACCCACCGCCGCCTCTTCAGGTATACTAGCCATTACTTGAAGGAAACCTGGCTGCTGTAACACTTGTGTATATGAAGAGGTTGCATCACAAAGGCAATCCCTCATCCCACCTTACATATATCCTAAATAATGACCAGAATAAGCGCAGGAAGAACACACTTCGCTCCTGGGGCCAATAAACCCTTCTAGCACATCACTTAAAAGTAAGCTGCTTTTGGTGTACATCATTCAAAAGCTTTCTTGTCGCTGTTCCAGTTGCTCTAATTGAGGGAGAGAAATCCTCCAGGTGAAATTATATTTTCCTGGCATAGAAAAGCACTTAAGGATTTGCATTTGATCCAGAAAATCCTCGTACTTTACTTAACAAAAAAAAAATACTCCTTAAATATATTCTTAAATGTTATAAATTATTTTTTATGCCAAGTACATTACATAGTTGTGTTCTGGGTAATACATTTTAATTATATACTTAATGCCCAGTTTGTAGGGGTACTGAACCTGTCCTTTCAAATGGAACAGACTGGCGTTTTTGTAACTACTATCAAAACTAACATGTCTCTGCATGGCAGCGTCTATGCATTTTTGTATGATCTGTTATTACATATTCAGTCATTTGTCATTAAGGAAATTACCTTGAAGGGCATGTCCATATGTTCATAGTTTTGCTGAGAACACTGGTGATGGTGCAATGAAATAGCAACAAAATAACAACGCCTTTATAAGTAGCTGGAAACTTTCCAGGACTAGCCCCTCTCACCATCTCTCCATCTCCTGTTCCTTATAGAAAGTAGGAAGGTATGTGATTACGTTAAGGAAATGGCAGGATTAGTCCTAACATATATGATGATGGAGGTGGGCTTGGCCAATCCCACTCACCCTGCTCAGAGAGTAACCACTGATCCGGAAGAGCAATGGTAATCTAATTTCTGGAGCCTCCAATCAGAGGATTAATGCCACAGAAAAAAGAAATACCAGATTTAAAAGGGTCTGTTGGCAAAGAAGAAGCAGAAGTTGGTGGAATTTACTTTAAAATGGCTGGTGTCGAAAACCAGGTTAAGCATAGATTATGATGTATCATCTGCTATGTCTCCTCATTTCTGCTGTGCCCAAAAATAGTGTTTTATGCACGCTTAGTTTGTGTTGTGGAGAATTCAGTCTTTTAGCAGGACAGCCAGATGTCCGCTAAAGTGGAAAAATTAGATCTAAGAATTTTGGTTGCACAGCCAAATCAATCAGTCTTTCTGACAGGTCCACTTGAATTAATCAAAGAACATCCTTGGCATTAGTGAGGATATGGAGTAGGTTTTTTTCTTTTTCCCCGAAACCAAAGGTCTTGCACATATGACTATTCTGCAAATTGCTGAAAAACTGATGGCAGAAAAGACGTCTTCGCTTCGCTTAATAAAGTGTTTTAATAAAATTTACTCACTGTTTATTCTACACCTTCAATCTCTTTGGCATATTCTTGTTTTGTCATTTTCTGGATTGATCGCTCACCTAAGATGTCTGTGAAATGCAGCCAAAATAAGTGAAAATACGTGACGATGGGGGAGGGGACAGCTAGCCAGAATCGGTGATCTCAAATATTTCTTTCTACTTAAAACGAACATGATTTAGGTGGTGAAAATAGAGAGGAATTGCCTTTTTAAAAGTCAGGCTGGGACAATACCAGAAATGTGTTCTCTTAAAATAAAAGATCGAGGCAATTGAAAGAGCGGCTCTATTCCATGTCTGATGTACTAAATCATTTTAAACTGCTGTGACATGATAGGCACAGCCGTTCGCTCTACACGGCACAAGGAGAGAAAATAGAAAGTTCCTTAAAGTTTGAGATAAGTAATGTTATAGGCTTCCGTTGTGATAAAGTAATCTCCTGCTTGAATAATAAAGGATGGGGGTGCATTTACATACCTGGAGAATTTCTAATTATGAAAACACTAAGATACTGTAAGATTATTTGAGTTGCCTGTATTCGCACATGGCATTTGTAAGACAACAGACAACTGTCATCAAATCAACACAGAATAAATTAGGGTCATTATTGTTTGTGAGGCGGTAGTTGTAATCCAGCCATTTCAAAATGGAGGAGGTCCGCTTACTCAAATCAAGTGCACAAGATGTGCCAAAAAATATAAGTAGTACAATTTGTAAAAGTCTATCTTTAACATTTGGTATTGCAAACCTGCATTTGTACTTGCAAATTTGAGGACTCATCTTGCATACACTCAACTGCAAACAATGGATTCCTTTAAAGAGACAGTTTAATGTATCAGGCAGTCCCACAGGTAAGTACTTTAATATCTTTAAAGATCTAAAAAAAATCTTTCTTGCATAAAAATGGAAAAGAAAAGTTTTTAAAAACCTGATTAAAACACTGTAGGTTACTGCACTCTGCATTTGGCTGCTTGAAGCAACCAGCTGCTGGCAAGAAAGCACTCCCATAAAAATCAATGATTAGAGGATACATTGCTTTCTCTATTAAATATAATGAACGTAATAGACTTCATCCATTTGGAGTCCAAGCTCCAGCCTGCACAACCACCTGCCATTTTACAGTCTGTGCCATTGGGCAAGGATTAGATTTCTCTATTGCACTTCCAATATTATTTAATCCTATTTAAGCACAGAATATGTCAAAGGGAAATATAGGTGGGCTCTATACACCCCAGGGTATTATTTCATTATTGCCTACACCACCACTTTGGTCCGGATTTTATTTTTTAATGTTTAAAATGTAGGCTTTTTGAGGGATACACTCTCAAAAATGTTCTTGCAAACAGCTCAAAAATAATACATACTTTTCATGTGTTAGAGTGCAGGGACATGCTCCTCCAGTCTCATTCGATCAGTCGTTAACCATAAACCACTGGCTCACCCTCCCTTGTAAGAGGGGCATAGACGTAGGTGAAATATGCCTGAAAACGGGCCACAGGTTGGCATGGGTAAGGCTCTTTTCCTCCTGGATTGGAGATATAAAGGTAGTATTTCAGGCATATGCTTAGCTTGCCTTGTCTACATATCTAGGATCTTCCCATTGCTGACCCCCTGGAGATCTTTCTCTTTTGCTACTTACAGGGCGAGTCCCCAATAGACCGCAAAGAGACAGGGAATGGGCATGGCCACACGCATGCCTGGCTATTAGCTTTTAATTCTCGCGGCTCCAAGAGAGTTCCTAGCTATGTTAACATAGAATACAGCCATACACATCTGCAGATGATTATTTACAAGGGAACTTATAATATTTTAGTTTTCTCTACTTAAAAGACTTTGCATTGCATTTAATTTAATGGGTTTTTTTATCTGCAAAAACACCCATGGGATAAATGGAAATACCTAAACATCTTACTGACCTTAAATTGAAACTTTAAGGCATTTTTTCTGCTTAAAACTTTTTATGCGTGCTTTCAATTATATAAAGACTCCCCGGAAAATGTGTTCTTTAAAGTAATTCCCTAAATAGCAAAGCACATAATGCAGAGTAATCAGAAAAAAATGCTTGCATTGTTATCACAGCATGGAGTTTATCTTTGCACAGAACCAACTGCTAAACAACAACTAAAAAAAACATTTTATAATATAAAGTACACATGACATTGTGTGAACTTGTTTATTGTTGGAACTTTTCCCAGCACAGCCCTTACTGCCGTGTTTATAGTTTTTACTTTTAGTACTAGATTAAAACAAAGTTTTCAAAAGTCTCTTGTTTAAAATAAATATATATATATATTGTATCATATGATTATATAATATCATGTTTCACACAGCTGACTATTAGTCATTTGAATTTGTTCTCTGTTATCTTGGCCTAATTTACTAGACATACATCCTGACTCCTAGACAATGGAACTAGGCAATGGAAGCCAACACACACTACAATATAATATCCATAGTGTATTAGTGTCTAATGGTGCTGTTCCACATAGATATTTTTTCCCAGCTTTCCTGGATTCTTGCCTCATTATGCACTGCTATGGTATACATTTTAAATAAACATATTCCCTTTTTGAAATAACGTTGTTGAAACCTTTTTGGTGGGGCCTCTTAGTCCTGTCTGTCTGCTCTGCTTTTGTTGCCAGTCTCTGACATCACAGAAAGGGCGTTACCTTTAAGGTCTTATGGTTTAAATGGACCTCCCTCCCTCAAACCTATCATATAGGGTTGCCACTCGGCTGGGAGCACTTCCTCAAACCCACCCGCTAGCCACTTAACACTAGGCCGGTGCTGCTGGCCGTGCTTCCTCAGGCCCACCACACAAGTCTGAGCTCCCAAACATGAACGTCAATTTCCCGGCACTCAGACGTAGCGTGTAAGGACCTTGAGTGACCAGAATAGATGGCACAGGCCTACTCATTCTGAGCCAAAATCAGCTGTGTATGTGTAAATAAATACATTAGTGTGTTTGTATGCATGTGTATTCTGTCAATCTATGTAAGTATGTTAATGTATATTGTATGTATAATGTATATGTATGTAAGTATGATACTGTGTGTAGGTATGTTACTGTGTGTAAGTATGTGCAAGTATGTTAGTATGTGTCAGTGTGTTAGTATGTTAGTATGTGAAAATATGTTACTGTGTGTAAGTAAATATATTAGTTTGGGTGCATAAGTATGTTACTGTGTGAGTACATATATTTGTGTGTGTAAGTATGTTAGCGTGTGTAAGTATTTTACTGTGTTAGAGTGTGTAAGTAAGTTATTGTATGTAGGAGGAGCTTGGGGGTAGTGAGGGCATATAAGAAGTGGTAGGCTCAGTGTGTGTATTTTATGTGTAATACACACACTGTGTTAGGGTCTGTAGAGCCTTGCTCTTTAGCTGTGGGCAGTCAGATTGCTCTGATGCAAAACATAGAGGAGGGCTTTGGAGGAATGGCAAGACTCTGTAGTGTTTTAATAAAGTGTCTAAGTGGCAGAAGATTAAGGAGAAAAACAAAATCACAGATAGGTATCTACTCTTTACATGATGCGGCACTTATCTGGGGATATTTTTATGAGCAATCCTAGGTGGAACAGCACTTTTAAGTATATCATTAGGGTGGGCTCATAATAACACACAAACGTAAAGTAAAACTCTAAGCACGACCAAACTGTAGGTGGTTACTGGGCCTTTAAATCTCACCTTTGGTTATTGACTTAGGTTTAAGTGTGACTGATTTACTCAAAATTTAAACAATAAAAATTACAATTAACAATAACATGCTAACATAGTTAACAGCTGTTCCAAACGGCAAATATTATTGTCACCATTCACCTGAACATATTCTGACTATTCTTGCCACTGATTGGCTTCTTGCAACCAGTCAGTGGCAGGAAAGTTGACCAATTGAAATCAATGGGAGGGCTTTCCACACATGCACCGGTTCTGAACAAACCCCCACCTGCAGCGTTCCCAAAGGCAGCACTGGAGATGGCATGAAAGGACAACTATATTTATACATTTTTATTAAAAAAAAACACAATAAAACAAAACAATTTTAATCTTTATCTGTTGCAGGCCAAACGTGATCATCAATTTGGCAACAGTTGGGTTAAATTTGTCCAAGAGATTCAAACATTTTTCCAAAACCCATCAAAAGCTATGCATTTTTCTAACAGTGTAACAATGTCCCTTTTTTATTCCTTTCATCTAACTGCGTACAGCAGAACATCAAGCCAGGCAACATTCCTATTCTGCTCACGTCTTTCAGTCATGCTGATCTTCAAAGAGAGCTTTAAAATTTTACCTTTAGGCCATATTTATACGCGCATGAATCAGAGCTGCAACCAAATGAAATAATCTTTCCCTCCCTGTTCTTGTCATCACATTTTAGAAGGAAGACTGCACCCCAAGCTTTCAGAATAGTTACTGCACTATAAGAGTTCACTCTCATCCAGAATAGGATGAATACCATGTATTTGATTTTAGGATATACACTATATGGACACTATTGGGACAACTGACAGTTACACCAACAGAGACTTTTATGATATTGCAGTCTAAATACATAGACATTAATATGTAGTTGGTCCTCCCTTTGCAGCTATTAGAGCTTCCACTTTTCTGGGAAGGCTTTCCACGAGATGTTGGGGAATTTGTTGTGGGAATTTTTTACCCATTCATCCAGTAGAGTATTTGTGAGGTCAGGCACTGATGTTGGACGAGAAGGCCTAACTCGCAATCTCCGTTCCAGTTTATCCCAAAGGTGTTCGACGGGGTTGAGGCAACAGCTCTGTGTGGGCCAGTCAAGTTCTTTCACACTAAACTCATTTTGGGAAAGGCCTTACTGTGCCCCAGTGCACAAAGCAAGGTCCATAAAGTCATGTTAATTATTTTTTTCAGAGGACCTTAGTAGGTGGGGGTTCATTCTTAATAAAGGTTAATTTATGTAAGAAGTGAGGAGGGTGACCCACTGTACAAACCTGATTGAACTTCAAAAAAACTAGTTTCTCCTTGGTACCTTACGCCTAAACGTCTTTCCCACATGTTTGAGTCGTGTTCTCCTATGTGCTGGAAGGGTTGTAATGTTGAAGGCACTATGTTGCAAGTATAGTGATCCTGCCCCCTGATTAACGATCTATGGGACAACATTTTTAAACTACTTTTATGTATTCCAGAGACTCTGGTTTGGTTCTGTGACATACTCAATTTAATGTTAATTTATATTGTTATTAACCTCTGAAATATTTTGCTTGATATAGCAACTCTCTTTTGCTATTATGTACAACTTACCTAGTATTCACTGGACGCCGGTTTTTCGGCACACCTCAAGATTAAGATGAGGATACAGGGTTTAGAAACCTTGCTAAGCCCCAGAATTGAGGGATCACTGTTTGCAACCCTCTCATTCTGCACCGTAACACAGTCGCTCCAAACAACACTTTTAATTCTACTTTTTGTGACATACATACCCCGGTGTCCTGTGATCGCTAAGTTAAAGGCTTTAAAATTGTTTGTGAATAAAATTGGTGGTATGGCAACATTGTAAACTTAAAAATAATTGTGGTATTAATGTCTTTCAAATGCTGAACATGTCTCAGATTATGTGGTCTACTTTAATAATGTACTTTAACCGCTGTTATATGTCACTACACTATATCGCAATCATAAAATTTAAATTAAAAAAAAATTTATGTAAGAAGTGAGGACACCTCAATTTTGTATATTTTCGTGTATGAATTCAATTACTACGTTTACCCATACCTTTGGCTCATTGGTATAGTCAATCTCCATTCTATGATATATTTTTAGTGCTATAGAAAATAGAATGCTCTGTGGTATTAGAATTGGAAAAGTGGGCATAGGAAAGCATTCCAAGTTGATTTCACTCCATTTGAGCATGCTAATGTACCACGACATGCCAAAGCGTAGTAGTGTTGTTTAGAGGAAAATCAATAAGTTTTATGAAGCTATGTTGTTAAAAGAGTAGAGAAAAACAGAGAAAAAAGGGAGGACAAAAGAGTGAAAGGAATGAGTTACAGGAAAGCAACACTTTGTGAGGTCAATGGGATTGCTTTGCCAGCCTCGCTGAGCTCACTTTTGGTGACTAGGTGGTCACAGCCACAGCAGCAAGAGACAATTGCAAATGGTGGGGTGGGCTGCACCAAAATTTAAAGAGATGTTAAAGTGCATATGATGGCAAGAGTGTCCCTTTGACAGAAGACAAATTCATTATTATAGGTATATGCAATTTAACCTGCAGTGCATAACAAAACAGGTAATGAGTTGGCTATAAAGACTGATAGGAGGCAAAATTCCACAATTCCATATTTGATGTATTGTTATCCAGAAGGAGGCGAACACTATGCCCGTGCGCTGATTTGAATTCCTTCTTACGGTCCCTAATGCCTTGTTCTGTCTGTAGTTCTTTTTGGAGCAAGGCTCCAATAAAACAGAAATGTAAATAGGGCATCTTGTTTGCTATATGCAGAATAGGAACATTAATCTATGTACGTGCTGTAACTCGCACACAAAACTTTGTGTAGTGTCAGTTTATATTACCTCCTAATGTTTAAGGACCTCAGATGTCTCTTCTTTACATGGAGTCATCTCTTCTCATCTGACAAAAAAGAACACTGAGGTCCGCGAAGGCTTATCTAGCATCACATCCTTTTCGATATTGGCCTAGTAAAATTCATTGACTTAATACTAAATACTCTACAAAGAGCTTTTATATCTTAAACTAATACTAAAATACACAAATCTCAGAGAGATGTGAGGTATTATCACTTTATTAAAGATTCATTAGCTTGGAATTGCTTCACTGGTTTTAGCCCTTAGGGCTTACTTCTCTCTTTACACTACCGTCTTTCCGTCACATAATCCTGGCACTTACACATATTGCACGGTGGTGCTAATGCTTCCTCTGTGAAAGGCAGGCCCCTTAAGTAGCGAATAAAGGCAGTGAAAATCCTTCTTGTTTTTCACAAAGGCTTATCTGCCTTTACATTTGAGATGCTTCACGACTGACTGTGGTCTTGGATCAATATGCATGCACTTAAAAAGGGGCCATGAAAGTGCAATAGTCATAGATACTATGATCCACTAAATTTGTTTGGGCTCATCTTACAGCAGGGAAAATTGGGCAGACTAAATAGGCTGAATGGTGGTTATCCGAAGGGATTAGTGGAATATGGAATAGCTCTTTAACGTCAAACACACTTGGAATAGAATCTCTGAAGATCCATTAAGAAAGCCTCATTTGAAGACCTAACTATTAGAAACTTTCTAACGATGCCATGCTGTAAGAGTAGGCCAGTTCTTGCTTTCTTACCCTTTTACGCCATCTTAACTGCCTTACAGAAATGGTAATGGAATCAATCTTTTGGCCCTAAGAATATTTTATTATCCATTATCTTCTAAACAGAAAAGTTGACCTTACAGAATACTTAGGCTCTTCAAACAATGAAACCATACATTTATTTTAAATAAAACTTAAAGACAAATTCTTGTCACACCAACTCCTCTCTCAGTCAAGCCATATAACTTGGCTGGTTATTTATTGTTAGTTTACATCTTTTTCTCCTTTTATTGAATCTGCCCAGTCTATCCACCAGATTTGCATTATAGACAAATAGACCCCCCCCCCAAAAAAAAAAGAAAATTGAGCAGGCTTTTTTTATTTTAGGTTTCTCATGTATTAGCGGCGTGTTCTAAATAAAAAGGTTACAACACCACCAATAATGCAGTTAAAATGACACGAGCTACTGTAGTTTGGCATTGTGCCTGTCTGACAGAATGTGTGCCTCATGTGGTCTCTCATTAAAATGGCTAATTAGACGTCACTGACTGAATTTCTCATGTTCCACACTTCCTTTGCAAAGAAGCCAAATAGTGAACTTGACAACCTTTTGTCTATCTCATTTGCCGAAACTGAGTAGTATTCAACAAACATATTTTTCTAACATACACGTATGGCTCAGCTTCCTTTACACGCAATTTTAATACGTTAATGACAGTGTTAAGGCTAGGTATTTTATTATTACTATTATTATTATTATTATTATCTTGTTATTTATTAAGCTCTGGCCAATTATGCAGCACTGTATAATTTAAGTGGGACAGTTAACACACATCACAAATATACATTAACACATCCAGACCCATCATGAGAAGAGAACCTTGCTTTCTATTTTGCCTTATGGTACTTTTATACAACGTTCAAGTCAGGAATGGTGGGCTTTTAAGGGCCCAGCTCGAGAGCTTACAATCTAAAGGAATGGCATGGTTAATTCAAAGAAAATGAGGGGTGAAAAGAAGGAGTAGTAGCTGTCTTGTCAGCAGTAATTAGGTCAAAGTGGTTTCAACCTGGAAAAGAGGATGTATTAATAAAATGAAAAGAGGGGTGAGCGGGTTCGAGCTTGGCTTGAGATGGTAGAAGGCCGGCTGTTATATGCAGGAAAGCTACATGAGGAGAAAGAGAGAGATAAGCAAGCAAGACAAAGTCCAAAGTCACTTATTGTTATGTATTGTAAACCTTGCCCGTGTGGTCATCAGAATTCTTAGTGCATCGCCAGATCATAAACATCAGTGGTATATCCGGAAGAACAAAAGAATGAAAACAACGGTTTTAAAGAATGGCATAATTTTTTTTAATGCTAAAAAGCTACAGCCCATTTAGTGAATAAGGCAGACACTTTAAGAAATTGAAAATATATTCTCACTCCTATCTCCTTTATCTGTTGTGCTATCTGTCTGCAGTATTTGCCTGTTAGTCAAATTCTAATGTATGGTGGTGGACAAAAGAGCAATAAGCAGCATAAAGAGAAATTTATTCCAAAATGTTACAGTATAAACCTACATGAAATATATGTGTTATATCATTTAAATCTTAAATGTGACTGCACAACCTATTGATGACAGATGGTCTTTCAGGTTCTTCCCTACCACTGGGAAATAAATAAGAAATACATCCTGACTACTGTGTTGGAATGACAACAGTATTCTGTGTTTAGGTAGATATGTGGTTCAAAAACCCGCCCAAAAGAGATTTCTTTGCAGCGGTCTATTACTTCACGCTGTGCTTGTTTATAGATTATCTGCTTATGTATAAATTGTCCCTTCTTGCTAGCACGGTGCAGAAATAATTATTCACAACTCAATGGTCCAGCGGAATCAGTCTAAATGGGTTACAAGCAAAAGTATATTTTAGGGCATCAGATAATACAATATAAAAAAAATTTACAATTAACCCTAGTACTTAATTATGTGCTCCACTGTGCCTCCCATGATGTAAAATCCAGTCCTATGCTACTGGACTTCTGCCCTATGTTGTGTACTTCTGCTGTCAACATACTCAACATACACATCGAGTATCACCTAAGTGCATTTGGCCAGACATTTTCAAGATGATCACATACATATATGGTTATATTGTGTTAAATGAAAAACCTTTTCTTTTCTTGATGAAATCTCCATACCCTCTGCATAGCCCACTGCCAGGTTTCCAACATAGTTGGTTATGTATAAAAGGTCACTGGTCCAAAGTTAAAAAAGTGGTGTTATCACCATTTGAGCGTCCCATTCAACAGCATTATTACATTGATTACCATAGCGATAAGACCACTTTTCAAACTTTGAGCCAGAATTTTCTTTTTTAACTTATATGGTTATCTATCTGACATTGGAATCGTATGTGGCTCTATGAATGCCATTAGTTCAACTTAATCCCCACATCTCAAGCCCTCTCCTTCATTCTCAGACTAAACCCAGAACAGGGAGGATCGGGGCAAATCATCCTGGTATGGATTTATCCTAGCTATAATCCCATATACCCTGTACACCCACATCTGTTCCAAAAATATAGGGAAATGTTGAACCATGAAAAAAATAGAGTAAAGTTTGCGCAGTCATTAAGTGTTTGGGTAAACAAAAGCTATGTTACTTTCTGTGCTGCCCTTTTATCTGCTTTCTCTCTCTATGTCCATAATAATACATATGGACACTGCAACACCCACCACAAATATTAATAGGAAATACCGGTAGTTATAAAGGCAGTCATATTACTGCAAGGCACTTAATTTAATGCAGTTGTCATAGAAACCAATAGACGCCTGCATCTATCTCCAAGTGTTTTTTGCTTTGATAAAAATGGCCCATTGTATGCCTTGTTCTATCATTATACTGCGTCATAGACCGTGTTTGTGCTTTGCTTCTTTTGTGTTCTGAAGAAAATAAGCAATCACATTTTAAAAATTCTTTACTAATGCTTATAAAAGTATTAATTATTTATTAATATAAACCACCGTAAATCCTTATAGAAAAAAGTAATGGAAAACATTTAAGTATTACCTTTTGGTAAATTATTTCAAATAGGATTTTAATTACTATGTTCTCAGCCGTCAGCCCTGAAAGGCGGCAATCAGTGGCAAAGTCACAGTTGATGGGCAGTGTCATATTCTTGGCCCATTGCAGTAATATGCTTTCATTAAAGTTGTCTCTTCAGAGAACACATTGTCAATCCTAGACTCAGCTATCTGCAATCAAAAGAAAATGGCATTTTGGCTGCAGTTTACTGGAAGAGTAATTTAATGGATGTCATATTGATCAATTTCAGAAGGGGATTTAGACAGTTATCAGTCTGAAGTCACTTGTGTAAAAACGATGAAAGGTGCCATTGCCACTATGGGACCCCACCACATCCTGTATAGCCAACAATTACGGAAATAAGACCTAGGTAGGATTTATTACCTTCGTTGCTAATTACTTTGCAGTAACTATTATTTATATTAGATTCATATTTGGTGATTAACCAGCAAGAGATGCTTGCCTTACGGTTGTATATTTTACTGGCACTCTAAAATCTGCCCTTAACATTTTACAAATTAAATTACTATGTACTTCACATCCATTGGAACATCCTTTTTGATATTGGTGAGTGTTACAGATCATTTGAGATAAAACAAAAATTGGTGTTTTTAGTGGGGTCATTTACTCCATAACAGGATATTTTCTCAGTACAGCCACCTCTAAAGCATGTTCCTTTAATGTTCTTTATCTTGGGGCAATTCGATAACTCAAAACAGGGGTTCCAGAAAGCCAGAATGATCAAAACGACATACATGATTTTATTTTTGAAGTTTGTTTCCAAAGAAGGGCAGTACCTCTCTGACATGATGTCCCTTTGCCGCTCTTGTGTCCCTTGGCTTGGAAATCAAGAGCTGCACTGGAGACCCACTTTAACTTGAAAAGTTATTTGATATACCTATATAGCTTTTAATGACGTTTTAATTTTAAGAACATTAATACCATTGAGTATATTAGTGACAACTGGTTTTATGTAATGTGTATATACAGTATAATTCAGAATCATTTCTGCCATAGCATACAATATGTCACATACATGTGAAATGTTGGTTACTATTGCAGTACAGCTGGCGTACTATAAAGTATCTCTTTATTGACAGTAAAAATCTGGTTTTTGCAAGTTTTGGTTTAAGACGAGAAAAAACTGCTATAACTCTAAATTCTCAAGTGTAAAAGGACAGTATATTTATTTCATGATAGATTCTCCATGAATAGATGCATGAAAATTGGATTGGCTTTCCATGAATTTTTACGTTCCTGCCACTTTTAGAGTTAACAGTTCCCAAACGGATAAGCTTTTTTTTCTACAGTTGTACCTGATTAGTTCTATAACATAAGCCAATGTGTTTGGCAGCCCACACTAAGAAAGGATCATCTGAGTAGGCGTCAGTGCCCACATTGCTAATTAACAGAGTTAACTATCGTGGGTTATGCGTTCCAAGATGCCTGCAAATTGCATTAACATTTAATAAGGTTGTTGGCATTTATTTCTCGAGTATAGGTGATTGCGGAGCATTGTGTGACAGATACACAATGAGCGATAATAAACAGCATTAAGAATTGAAGTATCTTGGAGACGGTAAATCTCACCCAGCTTTAAAATATAATTAGATCATCAGACCTATTTAATATTACATTTTGATATTTGGGGACAGCGGTATTGCCCTAAACCAACACAGAGATATTGGATTCCTGCATCCTATATGTGTTGAGTAGGCCAAAGTTACATGTGCTTCTGGAGGTGTTTACACAGATAATGGGAATTGTGAACAAGGCTGCATGTTCTCTAATGGAGTCACACATACATCCATTGTGGCTGTATGTCACAGAATGAATCCCAAGGTCATTGCTAGGCCCACACAAGATCTGGATATCGCATTCATAGCAATCATCAACAGACACACACTATATATGCATCACTTATACAGCCCAAACACACACAGGTAGACATCCTCTGTACAATTCACATCTCATAAACACGTGTATGTGTCTCCTAAACTAATATTGTAATACTGGCTAAGTACTTAACTTCCCCAATAAATATTCCCATTAGCCCACCTAGCAAAGCATCTGCTGATGCCAGCATGTCTTCATTCAGTACTCTAATAAAAGAATAGATTAAAAAAGTTAATACTTGCAGTAAATAGGCCCCATTCAGTTGAGTATATTTGTGACAGTTGGTGGTTACATGACGCAGACAATCTTGTCGTACGCCATGAGATGAATAAAGCCTGGAGTTCCAGGTCCTGATCCTGGCTGTTTCTGTATGCTGTTATATGACAGGGATAAATGAACTCACATAAACAATATTGATCCATGCTTGGTGAAGGTGCTCAAACATCAGGTAGATGGGATGTATGCAGCCTTGTGTGTCAGTAGAGGCCGGAGTAGGTTAAAGCTCCTTAGTAACATGACAGTCATCTATCAATTATATGAAAGCCATGAAGAGTAAAGTAAGCAACTGTGTCTGAGTGGAAGGTCTGTTGTGAGGAAAGATTAGTCTTGGCAGACCACTTAAACAGAGGAAACGAGTAACATAAAAGTAAATGTCCTACGTACTCCCCAAACCAGGATGAAAATCCATTTTCAAAGAAACCACAGCTAGAGCACAGTAGCTTAAGAATGCCATTTCCCTTTTACCTAGTGCAAATTATTTTGTTTAAATCAGGGTTTTTCTAAAATGATTCTTATTGGTAGTCTTGCAGTAGATCATTTTTTAAAAGCTAAAAGGGAAACACATTCAAAATGCATTTTATATATGGTTAGTGAAGGCCTTAGTTCATACGGTAACTGCTTCATCAACAGGGGAAGTGTATTTTGCTTTTTTAAATCTACTTGCTGCTGCATGGTTAAGTAGGGGGTACCAACATCAAAGCCAGGATGTTTTCCTACATGTGAGCACAACTGTCTTAACATTGACCAATAAACATACCTGGGAAATTCTGGTCTCCGGCTACCAGGAGACTTCCCTTGCGGGACGCGGCCAGGACTGGCCACTGATGTCAGTGGGAGGTCCTGCTGATGCCGGGGGCGTTCCCACTGATGTCAGTGGAAGTTTCCGCTGATGTCAGGGGCGGTCCCACTGACGTTGGGGGCACTCCCACTGATGGCAGCAGGAAACACCCCCTTTTAAAAGGAAAATGGGCGGGGAGCAGGGCATGTCAACACCCCGCGAACCGGAGGATTCGGGTCTTGAACCGGAGAAGCAGTGCTTCAGCAGGCAATCCCCGGGTCAAACCCGGAGAGTTCCCAGGTATGCCAATAAAGAACACATACGGTATATTGTGCTTATGTGTTAATCTAAGGAAAGCTCCTTTTTCTAAGAGTAAACAGTTCACCTGGTAATGCCTTCCTTCCTCTAATTAATCTAGTTTTATCATGATTACAATGGGAGTGTTGACATAACATGGCAAAGATAAAGATATATAGTGCTCTTTTTATGTAAATTCCTCCCACTTCGTTCCTATGCCCTGTCTATATAATATATTTTAATTTGATTTTTTTATTGTTTGTTTAGATTTTATGATAAAGCTTTTAAATTCTAGATCTATATAAAAGGTCTTCTTCTCATTCTCGCTAGTTTTTGAACTTAACAAAATGCCGTATGGAGATATTATCTAACGCTACAAAATAATCTTGTCAGAAAAATGCACACAGGTTAACGCCAAAATGAACAAACAGCTTCAGCAATATTTTTGGCATGATATATGACATTTTTTGTTGCTACCTCAATCAGCTTGGCGCCTATTTCTAAAATCCTCAAATCTGTAAATGTTAAGAACAACAGAGCCCTGCAAATAGCTGTCCATGGTTTTAAAGAATATTTCTTCCGACCGTTGATTCTCCTTCTATACCAGACGTTAAACCTTGAAAAGGAATGCTACGTGACTTACAAGTTACGGTAGCGATTTTCCCTTTTAATTTGTTTTCCGCTGTAGACATTGATTGCTAATGATCATAGCTAGGAATGGCTTTCTTCGCGGGCATACAGCTTTACCCTGTCAAACACTAACACTTTTCACTAAAGGAAAGTGCACAGGGCAGCTCTTTTTATCTTGAATATATTCCGTATTAGTCATTGTTTTCTGAAAGGCATAACAGGAGTTGAACGGTCTATTGACCACACTGCTGCAACCAATACGTTTTCAATTTCATGACACTTAAGTGCACTTTACCGAGAAACAACCGCAGAGCTATCCTTTGCAATACAACCGACTAGCTATAAATATCACTTACATGGACAATAAGCATTTAGTTTGCACTTCGTATAAAATGTTGTGTTCTTGCCACATTAGTTCTGCATTGTATTCATGTGTTCTTTTACTGGTCTTTTATATCTGCGGTGGAGCAAATAGTCCGCAGTGCCGGTGTTTTCTAGCAAGAAATCCAAGTGGTTATCTTGGAGTATATTCTAATATGTGCTTCGGCTCTCTTCTGTCCTATTGTAATATAGCGATTGATGTACTAACAGGAGGTGGAATAGGGACAGGCATGACACATGATAAAGTGATGTGACTTCCATAGAGTAGTATTCACACTCTGGTGCCTTGAGTGATATCAGATCAAAGACATCGTACACACCGCAATAATATTCACATGTCTATCTCACAGCTGTAAAATAAGAAATTATAAAAACATTGTGCCTGGTTTTTGTTTCAGATATTCAGAAGAGGAAATACGTCAAAAAGTGGGAACATTTCGTCAGATGCTTATGGAGAAAGAGGGAGTGCTGACGAGAGAAGACCAGCATGGGCGTCATATGTGAGTAAATCAATGGTACAGAAGTGGATTGAACACCAGGACTGCTTACAGATATTTTTTGTAAAGTGTGTGGCTAGGTATTAGAATATCCCTTTTGACGGCATATATCGGACAAACTGCAACACCTATAATCACTGTTCCCTCTAAGCTGTGCGCTTGTGCGCGCGCACATAGCTTTTTTAGAGAGCGCACACGTCCAAAAATTGTGCGCACAACAGTTTTTCCCCAAAAAAGAAAAAAATTATAATTTTTTTGAAACTTTATGCAGCGCGGATATTGTGCGCACAAAATTTTAGCTCTGTGAAAATTTTTGCACAAGAGACTTTTTCTGCGCACGCCACCTAAGAAAAATTAGATGGAACATTGCCTATAATCATTATTCAGTTTTTGGCTCCTAGTATAATGTAAGATATCTATCTAGCTAGAATTTATCCATCTGTCTATCTATCATTGAAAAACTGCACTCTCAATAGTCTGATAGTTTCATTTAATTAATATATAGAGTTCAATGCAATATAGTGTTAGCGTATTTAACTAAGAAACTATATAATCTGAGTCCCTGAGCCACATTGTATTTTCTCAAAATGTATATGCATTCATTTGTTGTCGGAAAGACAGTTGACGTGCAGCAAGTGGCACTTTAGGAACACATATTAAGCACTTAAGTTCTGCTGACTAAGAAAGTCAATTGATCTTAATGAAGGCCGACGCCAACGAAATTCAGACACAGCTAATGTGTAACCTTTCACAGAATTTATTGACTTTTGCTGGATGCACCCATTGCAAGATTACTCTTGTCATTTTTGAAGATGTACTGAACTCAATTTACCTAAAACTTCCCATGCTCATTGAAAATGGAACAGCTTAACCATGGCAATGAATGTCGGGATACCAATGAACCAGGGTTATCTTGAATTCTGATGTCTTTAATTCTCTTCCAGCCAGCTCCAGCACTAGCTTTGCAATGTACAGTGTGGGGGACAGTAAACGTTTCCTTTAAGTTGCTTTAGACCAACGTTTTCCAACTCCATTCTTGAGGGATGCAAACCCACAAGATTAAAAATCACCCAGATTAAAAATCAACAAAATATAATATGACAAACCATACGTAATATCTGCAAGCATATAACAAATGCTACACATTCTACAACTCTGTTATCAGTTTTATGACATTAGTAAAGCTGTACTTAATGCCATTTGGGTCCAGGGCAAGCTACGCTACTAGCACCAGTAAAAAAAAATCCCTTAAAAACAGACTAAATTCTCTCTCTTAGTTTAGGTAGTCCCTCCCTTTTTATGGAAAAATCTATTATTCTCAATATATATATATATATATATATATATATATAATAGCATTGCAGAAACATGTGAGGATAAATTAGGTATGCTTTCTCAGTGGAACCGTGTCTTGTACTAAAGCAGAACAGTGTGATACAGGTAAAATTCAACAGTCTTTCTGATACTGCTACAAGAATAAACATCCCCTAATGAAGACAGATAACCTCCTTTCAGTAAAAAAATGGAATAGTTTCAAATAAATTAAGCTGAAATGGAAGAGTAGAACCAGTGGCAGGAAAGTTGCCAAGCAATGTGTATGGTGAAACAGAAGTGCCAAAAAACACAGGATTAAAAATGCTGTTTACTTTAATAACAGAAAGCATTGTGTTTCTCTTGATCACAGTTTACATTTTAGGACTTGAGAGACAGAATGTGTGGCATCCCAAAGTGTCTACTGATGAATGAGAAACGCAGCATGCGAGAGACTACTGTACAATATTAGCAATGAACCCCATTAGAGAGGTTATATAAAAAGAATTTAAAATGTGGTTTAAAATGTGATTTTTAACAGTTTGAAATCAAATCAGGAAATGCATTTGGAATTGAAAACTATTCTATTAAGATAAATAATATAATAATATAATATAGTATAATAATATAGCATCATATTTATTTAGTATTTGAAAGCATGTAAATTACTTGTTTTCCATGGTGCTGATTTTTCATCCATGCTAGATTCTAGTGAACAGACTTGTTGATTTTGGTTGATGTTTTTTTGTTAAATATATGGTTATGTAACTTTTTAAAAATATATGTTTTGCTAGTCGCAGATGAGTTCATGCGAGTTAAATGGCAACTTGCATGCCCCTACACACAACGTGTGCAAAATGTAGTCAAATCTACTTGCAAGCAACTATATAATAAATAAATGCTTTGCAAAAGCTAAAAATACAATAACCGGATAGGGCTCTAGTACCTAATGGCAAGAGGATAATGCTGATGTTACTTGTTTCCTAAATTCACATAAAATGTGTGAAAGGTTTATTGAGCTTTATACTTTATAATTTAGCCCTCAGATCCTTTTTTATTCACAAGCAATTCACGCTGTAAGCAATGAAAAACATCTTACAGGCTATAAGAATAATGTTTAAAGTGACTTATTTTGAATGTTTCAGATTATAAACCTTTTCCCTAGAGGAACAGTGTAAGCTGTTTGTATGACCTCACTCCTGTTTGTTTGATGACACATTAGTCCATCTAGCAGAGGCATTTGCACAAAGACATGGGGCTATTATGCAGGGCCAGCCAGAAAATTGTGAAGGAGAATGTCCAGCCATTAGTTCATCATTAGTGCAGCAGGACAACTAGCCAAATCACACAAGCAAGTTCACCCCTGAATGTCTCAAAAGAAACAAAATGAAGGTTTTGCAGTAGCCTAGTCAAAGTCCTGACTTGAATCTGATTGAGATGCCATGGCATGACCTTAAAAAGGCAGTTCATGCTCAAAAATCCTCCAATGCGGCTGAGTTAAAACAATTCTGCCAAGAAGAGTGGCCAAAGTTCCCACAACATAAAAGACTCATTGCCAATTATCACAAACGTTTCATTGCAGTTGTTGCCACCAAACATTTAAATGTGACACATACGCAAAAACAGAAGAAATCAGAGGGCAAATACTTTTTCACAGCACTTTATATGGGAATACAACTTTTGCAGTTGGTTTGAAGATGGGTGCTTCCCTTACCTTTATTTTGCAAACGAATAGCTGATACTCCCTACTGCTCCTAGACCAAAAAGTAATAAAACAAATGCCATACACATAAAAGTATATATATATATATATATACATATATATATATATATATCATATACCAGACGAGTAAAGGTACAGTTTTGAGGTATGGTGTGCTATTTGCTGTTCTGAAAATGTTGGATTGTAGTTCATGATAAAAAAGTCCTCTTTTTGTCTGGCAGCATAATTGAAAACCATTATGTAGTTCCTGGAGAAGAGTGTGCCACAGAGTATTCAGTATACGGGGAAGACTACATGCTGGAATGCGACTGTCACAGTGATTGGTATCAGGACGACAGTAGCCACAGGGATTACAGGTAAGAACCATTTATACACAATGAATCTTTTCTCCCAGTGGTGAGTCACAGCCTGTGTGCAGTAATTGCTTTATGCCTATAGTGAAGCACCATTTCAATGTCATTAAGATTTCATCCATCCAGAAGGCTTCCTTCCACTCAAGGTGCTTTGCAAACAATCAGCTTGACCGTACATTTGGTTTCAGGTATAAATGAAGTCTCTAGATGTTCCAAGAGTGTTCAAAGAGGCTTAAAAGAGGTTGCAGGGCAAATAGCGGTGTTTTTGCAATAATGACATTACAGTAGGAGCCGAAGGACTTCAAACAAAAATTACCATTACTGAACATTTCATAAATGTGAAAAAGTGTTTTAAATGTGTTAAAAACGTAAAGAACCTGGTAGTAAGACACCCTCAGCAGCAGCTTCCAAGGGCATCTTTATGGTAGGGCCAGATCACTTTAAGACCAATAGCCTCTAAAGGGCGCACGTGCAGCCACCTGCTTGATACATGCGTGTGCTAACAACACTCTTCCACGCTAGAAGCGAGAGGCTGCATGCACCCAGTCGGCAGGTGCGTACTAAAGAACAGGATTTGCGGTGAAGTGTTGTGGTTAGTCTGGTTTAGGGTTTACTCAACTGACCAGATTCCACTTCAATCTCCTGCCAATACTTAATTACAACTTAATTTCCCTAATATACAAGCTGAGACTTTAAACTTACTGAGTTTCAGATGACTGCATGTAAGTTGTATGACAACTTGCATGTCCTCTCCTGAAATCTGTGCCTGTCCCCTTCCCTCCATCCCTGCCTTACATAGTTCCAACTAGAATTTCTACTTCTAAGCAAACCGCATAATCAGAAGTGTGCATACATTTTGTGTATGCTGATGATGTATTTACATCAATGCCAGCTTGAACAGTGCACAGCATCTAATTGGACTGCTAAAGGGACACAGAAAGAAACAAGTCGTGGAAGGAACAGTCCTTGCTGTTGCTGTATGTGGAACTGCACGTGGACCTATACAATTTTAGTCTAGAATCTTTATGCAGAGAACCTTGAAGCTCGGGTCTGTCAATATTATCACCGTTTTCTTACACAGTGGTTTGAAGGTGAATTACTCTTGAAGCTCTAGATGTAGACCACAGTCATATTTACATATATTAACAGAGAAACCTGCCGTCAAATTCTATGTTTCTATCTAGTAGTGTCTGAAGATCAGGCACATCACCGTGCTTCACATACACATAAAAGCATCATATGAAACAAATATTAAATAAGCATTACTAAATGTCACTTCGTAATGTCGTGCTATAGGTCAGCCTTTGCTTGATTGTCAGGCATCTATGATTGTGAAATGGCCGTGCATTTAGGCATTTAAGATTTTCTGTTCTCACCACTTCAGTTAACTTGCACTTTCCGTCAAACCTTCTGTTTCCAAACTGTTGATGTCACAGATTCCTTAGAACTACCTTGTGTTTTTTAAATCATTGTAATCATATTGGAAATCTCACCCCATGGAAGCTGAGGTCAGAAGCAGCCTATGGCAAGGGCAGTATATTTTAATCAATTTCTTATCCCAAAGTTCAGTTTCTTATCCTCGCCCCCTAGAAACATAACAATTGGGCAGATACAAACATCCCTTGCATTGACAAAAGATCACTGTAAATGATAGTTTTATGGTAGTTCTGGGTTTTCCCTTCTTCAAATGAATTATGCATTATTCAGATCCTGACCAAAAAGAAGTTGAGATACCTGGGAAGTATTCTGAGCGCTCCCTCTTCTGGGGTAGAGTGATAACAGGGCTAGCAATGTATAGGAGCAAGGTTAAGGTTTTTTTAAGCGGGAGTGGGCATGTTCAAGCACTGCTTCTCTGCCTGGACAAAGAGGAAAGGGACTCAGAGACCCAGAGAACTGGGGCTTCCCCAAGAGACTCTGGACATACCCAGAGGGTGCCCGGGTATGCATTAGGTGTTTTTTTTAAATATATGTTGCTTATTTTAATCTCTAAACCCTCTAGCATATAAAATGTTTTACATATAGAACTGTAAACCGTTGGATTTGGGAAAAGTGATATGTCTAGTATTAATGTAATGCAATTGGAATAGTGCATGACCATCCCATGGCCATCCCATGGCCATATTAGTCCCTTTAATTTAAGCCTCCATGCTTTACGGTGTCTCAATGTATATAGACATATTTGTTATATTTTCCTTTCTGTTTTTATTCTTACCTTTATATATACCCTATCTGTTTGGTCATATGGGTGCTAAGTATTTCAAGGACTTACATTAACAAGCATTATGAAAAGTCCCCTCACTCGATACCCTACTATTTCATCATTCATACTGCTTCCGGAGAGTAGTGTCTGACAGCTCTTCAGGAAAACATTAAATTAATTCTAAGCGATGGAATGGGGCCATGCAGAATTCTTCATGAAAGCATTTTCACTGATCCTTCACTGATTTGTTCTCTCAAGGACCATTTTTTTTATTTTATTAACCATTTTGATTGCAGAAAGCCTGCATGTACCAGTAGCGCATTCCCTCATAATAATAACGTTCCCCTCCAGCAGTACATGGGTTAAAGGGCCTCTGATTTTTCTTTTCTTGTCAGCAGCAACTAGACATTAATCATTCAGATATTGGTAAGAGATGATACTGCTCACGGCTTCCAGACTCTAAGCTACCAAAATGCTTCATCTGCACAAGAGGCTTAAAGAGAACCAGGAGATATATGGTTGGGCTTACAATTTAAAGAAAATAAATAGAAGTTTTCTAGAAAAATAAATTGCAGCTTGCATTCTACTTTGTCTAAATCTGCTTATAATTATCTACTTTTTTGTAATGTAATTGATTCATTGAATGTACCAAATTAAAAGAGATTATAAAAAGCAAATGCATTTTGTAAGTCCTGTGATATAAGTGATTTCTTAGTTATCCCCCGCCACCATTTATAAATAAGTTGAGGGCTCACTGGGCTCTGTTTGAGATATGTGTAGGCTTAGAAGGGATAAGGTCATTTATTATGGAGTCTTGAACATGAATACACTTGGAGTCCCTTAATATAAATGTTAATACTGAGGTGCATTAAGGCTTGTCTATAGGGTGGTGTAATAGTGCAAAGTGATAGAATCGGAGTAATTAACTGGAACATTAAATTGGCCACCATTGCGATGTCACCATTTTAGCACTTTGCACCACAATTGCTCTTTATACCTAATCTCTGTGCACACGTCAGCAATTTCTCCCTGCACGCAGCTAGCTCTGCTACTTTGCGCCTATTGCAATAACCGTAGCGGTGCCATGGTAAGTTTTAGGGGTGCCATGGTAAGCAAAGTAGTTGGACCTGATAAAAATACAATGCACATCTACCTAAACCCTAAACGTTGTCTGTGTGTTGTACTCATTCTATGCATCTGCCTTGCTTTTATGTTTTTTTTTGTTTAGTTTTATTCTTTAATAATCTGAGGTGCAAGATTATGTGGTCCTTGTGCATAGGGACACCTGGTATGGCCTTGGCCTTAGCTTCGCCACTCGGGCTTTTGGGTTGATTCTGTGGGACTGGGTCGCCGTTAGACTAGTGGGCCAATGCCATGGACCTGCAGTGCTGCTAGTAATAGTAAGTAGAATGTGTTTGTGTATAAGTAGTAGTTCTACAGTCGTGTGAAAAAGAAAGTACACTCTCTTTGGATTCAATGGCTTTACATATTATGACATAATAACAATCATCTGTTCCTTAGCAGGTCTTAAAATGATTTTTGTTGAATAAATCATGACACAGTTGAAAATGTCATGTGTTGTTGTTCATCTGAGGTTGTATTTACCTAATTTGTAGATTTGCTAATGATCAGATGATTGTTATTATGTCCTTATATGCAAAACCACAGAATTCCAGGAGGGTATACTTTCTTTTTCACACGGCTGTATTTACTTGGCAGCAGCACTTATGTTCACCAAGTTAGAATAAGGCTGGGGAAATGAGTTTAATTATAGGAAGAATTATGGTATGGAGAGGCACGGTTTGGGCAGAATAAATCATACCTATGACTTATATTTTTGTAACTAAGTGAGGCATTTAGAAGAATAGAATATATGAAAGAAATAAGAGGTGGCCAATAGAAAAAAATTGAAAAAGCAGCAAGTTACCCTACGCAAACAAAAGTGTGAAAAACATCAAAATGTGCATAAAATATAATGAATTTTGCACTTACAGAAAAAAATTGAAGTAAAAAATAAGAAATACCATTCTTCAATCTGCATATGAAGATGCTAAAATAGAAGATAACGCATAAAGTGTAAAATAGAATGGTAAACTGACTGGCTCCAAATAATAACGTGGAGCTACGTATACACTCTTCAAAAGGATGCCCATGTATGATCATCCTTATGGAGGAAAATGAAGACTCAATGCAGTAAGTGCAACAAAAAGGAAACTTTTAATGGATAAACTCCTCCAAAGGTGCCAGGGGTACAAAAAAGAAAAGTTTGCAGCTGGATAATACTAGACCATATTGTTTCACTAGGTAACGTTGGCGTGCTACGACTTCCAGGTTTCCCAAACAGAAATCCACCCCAATGACGATAGTAGTATCAGTTACAGTGTCTCCAAAGGGTAACTTTAGAAGAATACATTTGAAAGAATAGTAATGTATTTTAGTTAAATAGTTACATTTATTAGCAGATTATCTACCTTTTCTACAGGCAGTATTGTGTCTTGTATGCTGAATAACACTGTAAGACATTCATAACCACCACACACTCTGAACTTTTAGAAAAGAGGGACATGAGGGAAGGAAGGAGGGAGGACATTTGGGTCTAAAACAGGGACTGTCCGTTTAGAGAACAGAGACTTCAATGGGTATGAATTAATTAAAGCTGATGAAAGAGGTTTTTGAAGTCGAACTGGCTGTGAGTAAGAAGTATCTGAGATAAGTGCTTAAAAAAGCTTTACCTGCATGGGGAATGGCATATGTGGCAATGACTTTCTTGGCTAACTGAACTACATCAAAGTGATAACCACTTCCAGACTGAGTGAGGCAGATCTGTTTTACAGACAGAGACCTAAAGTGAATCGAGATCGTAATTACCATCACATACAGCATCAACTTAAATGCACAACTATGCAATCCACCGCTTAAGATTCATAAATGCAGTGATTTGCATAATATGCTTTATTTGAGTGGCGTTAGTGCTCTTGTATTAAAATGACTAGTTTTAAATATAGCAGGATACTTTTCCATACATTAAGTTCTGTGTTTGCTTCAGGCTACATGATGAGATGGAGAATCAGTCGCGTTCTGATTTGAAGGTTTGAAAATTAATTAGAGAATGCATGTTTTCTTCTGGATCTTCCCAAAGCCACATGAGAAAAAGCTTATCGAGCAAAATATGCTGTACGCCTCCGAGCGTAATCCTCAGAACCTGACCTCAGATGTGATTAACTTTTGATGGCAGTTGCAAGGTTTTAGTGCATTTTATCTTTTTCATAGGATCAGCAAAAGTTGATCTTTTAAATGATGTGACACTGAAACGTCTGAAATGTTATCTTGCACTTCGTTGCCCATTTGTAGCAGTTATTTGTCAACTGGCAAGTTACTTTCTTCTTGTGTTGAGGTTCAAACATCACTCACACTGAAGAATCTACACCAGGTTTAGGTATGCTCCAATAGAACTCCCAGTGGATATCTTTTCTATATTGTTGCGGTCAACAGCAATCTCCAGTACGCCTACCTTATGCCTCTTATTATGAATATCCCTTCAATTAAATCAACTCTATAACTATCAAGTTAGCAGTGACATTCATTGTTTGGAACCAATATACTGGTAGTTCTGCAGCAAACATGTCTATAAATTCAATTGTGTAAATAAAATACATTATTCTTTTGAAACGTACATAAACTGATAGGTCAGAAACCCTAAGTATGTCCCCTAAAAGGGAAGTGTCCCTCTTGGGCCAAAAGTGGTGTAGGGACTTATGGCATAGACATTACATAGTGCTCTCAGAAGCATAAAATGCACATGCATTTTTCCTGTTGAAAAGTATAAATTTGTTGAGTACCACAGAGGTCATGCGTATTTTTCGTAGCTAATCCAAGCGCCGTATTCCTTAAGCCTAGAAAATGAAGGTGAAAGGGTCCATCAAAGTGGATCAATTGGATCTCTGCAGTTCCTAGCAGGCAAAAAACTACAACTGAGAATATTCTCTCTTAATCTACAAAATCTTTGCATTACTATGAGCTAACTCTGTAGTAGGATTGGCCTCTTTTGTCAGGACATAGTCATGTGGCTCAATGACGTTTGTAATCCTAACTGCGACTTGCTTGTAACAACAAAATTCCTTAACCTTCCCCCTGTAACATAACTTGTTTTACAGAGAAAATCAGTGTATTGTGATAAACCTAATCTGCATACTATGATAGAAACAATCTTCCCAATTTACATAGCATAAAAGGATGGTGACAGGCTCCGGGCACGTTGAAACAGCCTCCTCCGGTAGCACTATTCCTGTAGGCACTTAAATAATGGGGAATCTGATCTTATAACAGTTGGGCTCTGCTCTGTTCTGGGAATCAGAAGAATATTCAGATTCAGCCGTCATCTCTGCTCTTATAAGCAGCATTTTCTAACTAGGCATTGAGGGGAACAGGTCAGAAGGAATGTTGCTCATTGTCTAATCATTAAAGATGGCTGTTTCAATGTCTGCTTTTAAGACGCAGGAACTGAAGCTGTAAATTGCTGGTCATAGGGGAAATGAGATAGATCCGCTCTCTATGTGCCACTGAAGATGATTGATTTTTAACGGGCTCTGATTAAATGCTTTAAATGCCGAAAAAATGTCTGCCCTCTGCCGTGTAATAACTTTCATTATTAATGCAGCTTGTGAAAGGACACGCAGAATAGAAAAGAAGGGTTGAACTGGGAGTAGAGGAATTAGATTTTAGATAAAAGCATGACTTAAAATTTGGGATTACAGAAGAATTCCGAATAGAAGACATATTTGAATAGAAATCTATCTGAATGAATAGAAAACCTTTATCTTATACGGCTGTGCGGTAATGATGTCTACTGTAATAAAGTCATTTAGAAAGTGGCTTGTAGTAAATGTTGTCCACAACTGAAATCTTAGCTGAAATCAGATCACTTTTCTTTTTGTATATGGAACTGGCACAAAACTGAGTTTAGCTACTTGTGCAGCATAGACACTTTTATGACCCAGGGTGACAACGTATTTTTAAATGTTTAAAATTGTTTTAAAAGTGCATTTTTTTTGTTTCCACAATCCCATGTGTATTAATAATAATAATTGTGTTTTTTTTAAATATCTCTTTCCTTACCTAGAGCAAAAAGAAGACTGAGCAGCTCAGTTTCACCTCCTCCAAAGAAAAGAAAAAAGAAGAAATCTAGCCACAAAAGGAGCCGGTGAGTTTATTTTGGATACTTCTCCCAATGTTTCCCGTGTGTCTCAGACTAACCTGCTGGGCCAGGAGCCACTGGGACATTCGGAAGATAAATTGACAACATTTAAAAGCTATTACGGCTGCACTGCAATGCAGCAGTCTGCCTCTTTGTAATTAGTTTTGGAGAAGAAGGAAAAGACACAATCTCTGGACATGAATACATAGTGACTGGGAATGTCAGTCAATAAATAGCCTTGCATATAGATCCTGACTAGCAATGTAAAGCGAGAGATTAAGCACAGTGTATATTCTCGTCATACATTACTAAAATATACAATATCATATTCTTCCAAGGGAGCTTTTGACAGCATAAAAGCATTTTAAAAAGTTATAAAAAGTTATTATTGAGTCACCTTGTCTAGAGGTAATTGATGAGATCTTTCTGTGACCCAATCATGTATGATGTATGCAGATTTTTTTCAGTATTACATTACAGTAGATGTTTTTGGCTGTCTGGTTATTTATAACGTTTGTTGAACTGCCTCTCTTGCCAAGTACCGTGTCCAAATCAGGCACTGAGCCTGTAGATAAAGGTTATAAAGCTAAAGTAATAGGTTGTTCCATGGGCAGAATGTTCTGTCGAATCACACCACCGCATGCGTAACACGGGCAGAATGTGAAATCATTTCACTATAGCCACCTTGTCTGCCTTGATGTTGCTCCGATGTCCTGGCACGAGCATTTGAAAGTTGGAAAGCACAGTGGAAAAAACAAATAGAACATCATTCACGTTTTGCTGCAAATAAAAGCATTACTCCCTCCACGGGTCAGGGATAGAGGAAGGATGCGGCCCAATTCATTTCCAAACATCTCCAGAGGAATGTTCATACTTTTAATCCCTAGCCGGTACCTCCCATAGGATATATTCCCAAGGTTTAGACATTAATGGCTGTGTGTTGAGTTATTGTGAATGTACAGCAAATTTACACTGTTATACAGGCTGTGCACTCACTACTTTACATTGTAGCAGAGTGTCCTTTCTTCAGTGTTGTCACATGAAAAGATATAATAAAATATTTTGTGAAATACTGTACGTATGTTTAGTCCCAGTCTTCTGGGTGAGATACTCACCAAAAGTCTATTATTCTGCCTCTTGCTGTAATTTGGACATGTGGTCCTTATCCGCCCAGAGCCCTGAGCAAGGGCAAGAAAGAGCTATAGAAAGTAGCCTTTGAGTTGTCTTGCTTTTTGTTTCTGAATTCTGATGTGTGCGGAGCTGCGGAACCTTGTCTCTTCAGGCTTACAAATTCCTCCCAAACAGCTATTTCATTTTCTGAACACATGGCTTAAATTATTCATGACCAATGCTCAGACATGCACCAAAACACATAGCAGATTTATATATCTAGTGAATGTAAAACTCACATTATTTATCTGTGAGCAGGATGGATCAGCTTGCACATGCGAAACCCTTCAACTGGCGTTGCGTCTGGTCAGTTGAGTTAACCTTTAACTTGACTGCCCACTCAACCTCTTAGTGAATAGACATAAATATCCGTGTCCACCCACATTATGGGACTATGAGTAGTTTTCTAGTAGCATATATCATAATACATATGTATGTAACTTTTTTTTTTAAAAAAAAATTGATTTTGATGTCATCTACACCCTTGTTCTGTATTTGATGGCGTAGACGACAGCTTAACAAGGCTTTTGTAAATATTGCATTTTTACTCTACAATCCTCTATTTACTTTGAATTTTATATAACGTAATGGTTTTACAAATCCTTGTAATTTTCAGTCAGTCAAATAACATACTTTTAAACTCAATTTGCTTCTGTTATATCCTATATCCAACCTATACCTAAGGTAATTACATAAAGTCATATTAAAGCAATGATATATATATATATATATACATATATATACAGTAATCTATGTTAAAGAGATCTGCAATTTCCACAATGGAGCTAATGTAAAATTATAAATGATATTATTATAAATTGGCAGTTACTCTCCACTAGATGAACCCAGCACCGTTCCAAGTTAATTTGGTTTATTAAAGTACTTCTGCAGCTGTTCGTCCCAGTGCTGGCAAACAATATTAAACTGCGGAATTTATCAGACTGAGCAATGTTAGGCTTCATTGCACTATCATTCCTTATTGTCTCTGGTGAAAAATATATCCTGCGAAGCTGTAATGCAGGGTATGAGCTCATCCTGCAGGGGAGACAGTCCACCGGACACAGAAAAGAAGCTTCTGGAAAATAACTGAATTTCCAAAGGCATGAGTAAGCATAGTAGAGGGAAACCAGTCTAGTTAATATGCAGACACAAGCTAAACCTTGCTTTTTTGGAAGGATCATAACTCATGTCTCACACAGGCTCATTATGAAATGTCACCTGTGACCAAAACAAAGGATGTAACCATTGCAAACTACGGTCATTTATCATTATCATGTTTTCAGATTTTTCTTCCAATAGATTAGCCTTTTTTTTTAATATAGCATTTTTATTGGAAATACAATGAAATATTATTCAAATCGCAATCTCAAAAACCACTAAATTCAAAACTCCTGAGGAAAACTGTAGCGCATTTAAAAAACTAAAATAGCAGAATGACAAATCCCACCTTAAAATATACAATTTATTGGTTTGTCTTTTATAGGCAAGCTTTAGAGCTAACAAAATAAAACTTGTGTACGTGTTCTGAATAAATTACTACAAAGAATGCTACTATGCACAACAGTTATGGTGTCTATCGGTTACATGGCCATCAGTGAAGCAGCTTCATAGAACTGATACTAACCGATTTTAAGACATTTGGTCCTTTTTAGAACTGTATGGTACATTTAAGTGGACTAATATATTTATACAACAATGTGATGAGTACTCTAGACTTTAGAGCACTCTTGGAGATGTAATGCTTCAAAACTGTCTATTCACTAAAAGGGCTGGGTTGAGTTAATCCAAGTTGAAGTTGAAGTTTCATGTCCTCTCATGCTGACACTTGCAAAATGCCTTGTATATGTATATATGCCTTGTATATGTATGATATACCAGTTGCTTTCAAGTACACACAATCTTAAAGTTCCATAGTTGCCAGCAAGGTCATGTGAGCTGAATGACAAATCACATCTCCTCACTAAAAAACAGAGGCCTCATGTGGAATATTTTAGCGTAATGTGCAGCAACAGCCCAGATACACACAGCCACACGCCATTGTCCTTAAGGTGCTAGGCTTGACTTTAATTCCCAGGCTATCTCTTGTGAGTACAAATAAAAGTTGGTAATAATTGTTATGAAAGTAGGACTTCTGTAAATAGTAGTCTGCAAAAAAGCGTTTTATTCCTTTTTACAAGTTCTTATAAACGTATGTCTTTGTAAAGGCTCTACTTTGCCTAGAACCCAAAGAGCAGTAATAATTTTCCATCTACTCATACCTATTTCTTATTTGCTTCCCTCTACCATTCTACTGGAAGACATTTCAAGTATCCTATTGATATATATATAGGAGCTTATTAGTATCTATGCATTGTTGAATGCATAGATATGGGCAACATAAATTTGACATGAGTACATATCATACAAGGCATGGGCATACATAGGATATTTGGCACCCACGGCAGAAACTATATTTGGTACCCTCTGCCCACCACTTTAATTTAAAATGTAAAAACACCCACACTTTCACTCATTCTTACTCATGCTCTCTCGCACTCTCACTGACATTTGCTCACTCTCTTATTCACACTTATACTCTCACTCATTCTGTCACACTTTTACTCTCACTTACTCTCTCATGCTTTCTCACACTATCTCAATGTCTACTTACATTCGTCACTGACTGCTTGTGTGTCTCTGTCTGGTTTCCAGCAGCCCTTCTACTTATGTTGTCTTTTCTCCTGACTTCTCGTCCCTGGTATCGGCTCTGCTGACCAGTCCTCACAGAGACTTTCCTCAAAAGGGTGGAGCTTCCGTGCACACCCTCACCTGGAGGGAGACTCTGTCCACGTGGTGTGTGCCGTGGCTCTGCCCTTTTGTGAAAGTACTCCGGTGAAGTCCGGTCAATGGAACTGATATGGGTGAGAAGTGGAGGAAGAAAGACAGAAGACGAAGAAGAGGCAAGAGAAGAAACTGAGCTGCAGGAAAGGACACGAAAGCTGTCAGCGGAGAAGGCAGGGAAACATTATGAAATAGGGAATTTCCAGGAGTCTTGGTACCTCAGTGTGTCAGTGTGGCATCCTCTGATATGTGGCACCCGGGGTGGACTCCCCCCCCAAGTACACCACTGAGACAATGAATTGTTTTATGAACCAAGAGAATCATGCATAGGAACAGTCTGTGAAGAACGTATTAAAGACTGAAGAGTGAAGGAAAGAGATCTTGTTAAAGCTCATCGTAGCTCGGAGACCAGCTTCTAAATCATTTTAATTTAATTTTATTGCCCTATGCATTTTGTTTCCCCCAGAAAAATTAGACTGTAATTTCAAAAGTCTCAAGAGAAAGATCATGCTGAATTGATATAAGATAGTGCAGCTAGAATGACACCAGATGGACCGATGCTCACGTTATCCTAAATGATTTAGGCCTTTTTCATTCTTGACCTTCAACAATGGCCACTGTGGACATCTGATGTACAATTTATATGCTTTATTTCCTCCATGAATAGATTTCTTTCTGTGCACAGGCACATTTTAGGGAGAGTTTTACAGTTTTGTACTGGACATGCTATTGTGTGTGTTAAAGATGTTGATGACGTGGTTACTGCATTTCCTTTCTGCCCTTCAACTTCAGTTGCCACTCAAATTTAATATTAGATATTAATATTATATATGCAAAACATTTCAGAAAGCCTCATGGGTATTTGATAAAACATTCAATACAAATCTAATGAAGTCAATACAAAGACTTCTGACTATATTAAGTTTTTTGGAATCCCAGTGTGACTCTGTATTGTGTCCTTATGTGCTTTCCCAGACTTGTCTCACCTACTGGTGAAGAGACAAACTTCATGTGATCTGAGTGCCACACACAAATAGTCACATGTACGCTTACTTTGTTACAATACTTGTTTTATTGTCTGTGTCCCTGGTTTGATGCAGTGAAGCATTTGTGTACCAATTCTGAGACCATCATATTTATTCCTGGTATTTACTCATCCATTCCATAAGCTGCATCTTTGTACCCTTGACATGATTTTTTATTTTTTATTAGGAGACTCTGGGTTACTTATGACCTATGATCGTATTTTGATTGCCCCAACCTTTTTTTTATTGTGTCTGCTCCTTCGCTATATTGCCATAGTTTTCATAGTTCTCATGGTCACACAGTACCAGGGGCTCAATATGTAGTGAAAAAGAACTGTGGTTGGTGGATCCATTCAATAGTCACTCTCCTTACAGAAAGCTGTATCCTTGGTAATTTTACACTTTGTGGCCTTCCAGTGCCTCAGAGAGGGTAGACCATTCCACTGGAATTGTTAAATTGTTATCCCTGATACCAAAGCATAGGGAAAGGGAGCTTGTGCAACCCATGCAATATTTTTTCAGCCATCCATTTCAGGTGGTGTGGGGACAGGGGCAATTTACGTGACCACGACTCACTTTAACTTACCCAGTTTATATTAAAATATTTTGCTTACGATCAACTCTTGAGACACCATTTCCATGGGTCAAAGCAATCAGATTTTGTGCCTCAAGGCGTCCCATTTTTTCTCTAGTAGGATAGTAAATGTCTTCACATAATAATAATATTGCATAGCTGCAGTGCATAGCAACAGTCCAGCAACAGCACCTGTGGGCAGTACCTTATTATGATGACACACATTGCCAACATAAAGTGAATGGTGTTACACAATGATGTAATATTGATTCAGACAATTGGTAGATCCCTTAAAAGTAAATGTACAAGCATGATAATGCCTTAACTTTGTATTATTTTGTATTAATTTGTCTTTGATGTAGCTAGCTGCATTAAGGATTCGCGGGAAACCATATCATGTGTATCTTTCTGTTTTTTCTTATAGCACTTGAAGGAACAGTATAATTTATTAAATATAAATAAGCACTTTTTATATGTCTTTTGTGTTTCTAGCTGTGATAGTTCATCACCTGTGCGGAAAGAGAAGAAGAAAAAGAGTAGCAAAAAGCACAAAAGAGACAGGTAATATTAATTACTTTCTTTTTACTAGTTAAAGATTGTAGGGGCCATATGTAAAATAAATCATTAGGGAACTGGGTAACACAAGTAACACATTCAGGATAAAAATAAACCCGTATTTAATAAGTCTGCGTGAACATTGCTTCACACCTTTGGTTGTAAACTTTAATGAAATTGTTACAGAAGAAAAACATATGCTATAATATATATGCTATATATATATATGCTATATTTTGTATTTTTTCCGCTATAGTCAATATGTAGGAAAGTTTGGTTATGAAACGAGAAGGTTGAGTTTAGCACTAGGTTTACTGGTAGCAATGTAATTCGAAATAATCCCCTTACCATATGAACCATATATATGTTCTCCTTACCATATGAACCAAGAATAAATTAATAATGACGCATCTAATGACTAATAATTAGAACACACATATTCGATTTACTTATGAGAGGTATGACATACAGTACATTGAGGGGGATCAATCTTCCTTTGTTACTTGTAATTAAGACCTTACATTTATTACTAATGTTCTTCATAACCTTTTATTTGGCAGCTTATTCTGTTATTGTTGGTGTTCTCAGTCTGGTCTATTTATTTAAAGTCAATGTAGTAATTGTGTAGCTTTCATGTTCAATAAAGCCACAACACTTAAACATATCTCGACTTGCATTAACTTGACATAAAATTGCAGCAGACTGTTATGGCGACTGGCGGTGCTACGGTGTGTATAAATATTTATATACATGGGCACCCGTTAAGGATATAATTCCTTAACTGGTATAATTAAGTATAATTCCATATATTATAAATCTTTTACATGCTGTGTAAAGCATAGTTAACTCAACTCACTGATCTAACTATGAAAGTATTATGGAAATCAAGCTCATCTCTTCTTGTAGGGTAAATTATTCGTAATACAAATACTAGTACTATTCATTACATTTTATGACATTACATTTACATTTTTATGTTAAGAAAATGGAGGAAAAAACTAAAAGAGAAAGATAGATTCTTAGACAATTTGTGTTTTTTAGATCAAATTCGGGGTCCAGAAAGAAACGGAGACACAGGTGAGAAAGTCTTAAAGTTTTCTAATTGTTAAAGATTGTAACAAAGTGATACAAAGTATGTTCCCAGCAGTATTTAATCCATGGAACATCCAGGAATTGAATCCATGGAACCTCCAGGAAACTGACGACAAATTAATGTCAAAAATGTATACAATTATTTAGGTTATACTTTATTAATAAACATTTATGTGGATCTATTCAGTAAGAAGGCCTCTGTAGGCAATTGCTTGTTTTGTTTTATTACCCAGAACAATATGCCCTTTACAAATAATGAAGGGGTTGTACAATTGCATGCCTAGCTGCTTATTTTATGGCGCCAAGGTCATTGATGGCTTTATTGCCTATAGTTTATGGCACTTACTAGACACCGCTACTGAAAGAGAAGGCAGAACTGATACATCTGTTAAACAATAGTCTACAAAGGAAAATTGAGGAGACAAATAACAGAGGGGATGATCACAAGGATAAGAGAAAATTACATCTAATTGGAAAATAGGACACCTGTGTAGAGAAAAAGATTGCTGTAGTAATTTTTAAGATTGCACAAAAAAATACAAAATAAGCTGTTAACGGACTAGCCATTTTGCTGTCAAGTGTTTTCATCATCGCCACTGCACAAGAATCCCTCCATGATTCTCATACAGGTTTGTCTGGCACTCTTAATAATCACTAAACCGATGGGAATCCACTATACTTTCTAAGAAATATCAAACATAAATCATAAATGTATTGGGCATTCATGAAAAAAGCCTCGGCGTCCACTAGTGCGAATGCCAGATTTATATTGTAATCTGAGTCTTATATATTGTATAGCACGGAAGGGAATTGGATGCAGCTGATGCTCCCAGATGTGTTAATGTTTTAGATTCACTGGGACAGCAATAATACAGGGGTGTTCGAACGTACTGAAACGCAATAACTATGCAGCTTATATAACCAACAACTAATAATTCATCAGCAACATCAGCCAATTCACACCCTCCTTTTTTCCCTGATTCTTTTAAAACGCACATGTTGTTGACCATTATTATTTTTGCGTTACTGGCAACATTATATTTTTTCACTTTGAAAATCAGTTTTACTCGAAAAGTCATCATTTCACTCCTAGCAGTTTATATTCAAGGGTCATTGAATATATTCTTGTTATATCAGGATGTAATTGATACCTTTTTAACTCCCGCAACCTTTTTTTAATGTTTTTTTTTTCTTCTTCCAAGAAAAGGAGTGCAACCTTGATCACTTTTTCAATATACTATAGTATTGGTAGTAAGAACCCCAAAAAAATTTTTGTGTAAAGTGCAGGAAAGGAGGCTATTAACTCCAAACTACCAAAGCCTATTGAATTGTATAGAGCACTGGTATAATGGGGAGCCTGAGCACCCAGCAGCGTGATTTGTCCTGTGTAATGCAGCCACCTTACCAGACCTGACTTTCTATGCCTAGGTTTTGTCCTAAGGCAGAATATCCCACCATCCATATTTTTGAGGCACAAGTGCCAACTGCTGTGGTCCTCTATGAAGTGCCTGAGACACATTCCATTTTAATGGTCTATGACTGTGAACTTGTACACTGATGTGTTACAAATAAAAAGAGCAAGTGAGTAGCAACCCTACCAAAATGAAAAACATCATATAGCACTTGGTAACTTAATCCCTTAATCAGGGATACTTAACAGTTTCATGACCAATGACATACCAGGTACAGCATGAAAAGATGTCCCTAGCGGACCAATGACATACCTGGTACATCATCGGTAAAAAGTGACCCCACGCAGGGCTGGTGCAAGGATTTTTTTGCACCCTAGTTAAAACCTTGTTTTGCTGCCCCACCCCTTCTTCCCCTGCCCATTTGTGCCCTGCCCTTGGGACAGGGTCATGTGAGTAGATCCTACAAATGTCACACCCCCCCGCACCCTTTTCTTCACTGTGCTGTACCATTACCTCCCCATGTAGTTCAGGTATCAAATTGAAAAATCCCAAACAAACTTGGCATTAAAGGTATAGATCAAACAAATAATGCATGGAAACCCTAAACTTCAGGCATAGAACACAGGTTGCACACCCCAGACTCCAGTCCTGGCACTCAGATTGCACAAATATGACTTGCCACAGCACCCAGATTGCACAAATAGGACTTTGCCAGCACCCAAATTCCACAAATAGGACTTGCCACAACATCCAGCTTGCACAAATAGGACTAACTGTGGCACCCAGATTCCACAAATCTGACTTCCTCAGCACCCAGATTGTACAAATAGGATTTGCTGCAGCACCTGGTGTTGGGAAAGTCCAATTTGTGCAATCTGGGTACTGCAGTAAGTCCTACTTGTGGAATCTAGATGCTGTGGCAAGTCCTATTTGCGCAATCTGGGTGCTGCAGCAAGATTACACACATTGGACTTGCCGCAGAACCTTCAAGAAATAAACTATGTTTGTGCTGTTCAATAAGAAAGAAAATAATGTGCTCAAATCTTCTCTGCTGGAAAGTGAAATCTAGTGTTTGTTATTTTAACGTGCCTTTCATGCATATAGATCATACAAATATTGGTCTCTTTTATACAGTATAGGGTAGGAATAAAATGTAAGGTAGTAGTTTTGTTTCTGATTTTCTGTACACATTTTGTGATAATTCTCTAATTTTTTGTCTAACGCTTCCAGGTTGAATTCAATAGGTAATGTAAAGGCTGTTAGATTAATGGACCCTCTTTTTCTTCTTCTCTCAATAATACATTTGATTTGGAAAATGGCTATTGTTCAAAGCAATATTTATAATCAATGCAAGTAAACCTTGAGATTATTACTATACCTGGAAACTTTCTGAGCATATGGGGTCCTCAATATAGATGCTAGGAGGAGATGTGATCTGAGATGTGATACATTTAAAGTTGACAATATACAAAACTGACAATAACACTAAAACATGTTAAGATATATGTGTAGGGAAGTAGAAGAGGGCTCTGACAAGCTATTTAGAGGTTAAAAGCGATGTGCGGAATGTGAGAATGATTTTGTTATAGCAGAAGTCATGTGGAGAAATCAGTGGTGTGAATATCTCGAAGGTGGAGAGAATAGATTGCTTGTTTTCATAATGCAGTTTGTGGGTATTAAAAGAGTAGATTGTATCCATCTCTGAATCGGTTGGTTTTTAGATTTTAGGTTAATATGAATAGCTGTATGATAGAACGAGGTAAAAAAATCCACAGATTAGGTATAGCATAGGCACAATGTTTGATACACGAGTGGGAAAAGGACAGTTTGAAGACTAAAGTTGAGGGTAGAGCAAAGGGCGTATTTGGAGATAGGAGCAGGGGAGGTAGGGATGTTTGGAAGGTGAGGTAAAAGTGTGTTAGTTGTAGAGGGTCATGGTCACAAATATTTCTGTTGATTTGTGGAAGTCTTTCAAGAGGTTAGTGGGCTACAGCAAGGGTAAAGGGTTGTTGTCAGACAAAGAGAAGTAGATGTTTAAGAATCGGGAGGTCATATGCGTGGTGAGTGGAGAGAAGAGATGGATGGAGCAAATTTCAAATGATAAAAAGTGAAAGGATATTGGTGCTAAACACTGAAAAGTACACTGAGGCAAGAAAATGATGCCATGGTATAGGCCAAATAAGAAAGAGCAACAGGAGTAGTAGTTACAGAAGATGAGAGTGCAGTAATTTCAGAGGGGGAGCACTCACAGCAGTGAGCTTATTGCAGATTGAGTGCTCACCGAAGGACACAAGAGAAAAAGGTACTCAGGTAACAATGAATTAGTTTGAGGTTGGAGGCGTCACAACAATGTAAGAAACGGAACAAGTAAGAATTGGGGTACCAGGTTTATGTTTAATGTTGGATGAACATAGAAGAAGAAGTAGCATGTGTGATAAGAGGTGGGATTGGAGGTAGTTCAGATGTTCTGCCTTTGTGTGAGCTTGATAAGCAGTAGTGAAGTTTTTTTTTAAGGTAGGAGAGAGGTTCTTGTCATTTTGACCTCGGGCGAGGAGAGAAGAGAAGGTGAGATGTGAACTCCAGTGGAATTTTTATGATGGGGCAGAAAAACGGTATTGTCATAAGAAGAGATAAGTAAAGCAGAGCGATGCCAAAATTGATGGTGTTTTATTTCCCTGCAGTTCGGCTCCAGTATAACTCCATCTGTCCACTTGTAAAGAGATTCCATAGAAAAAGTGAATTAAGCAAAAGGGACTACATTGCTGTTCCAATGATTTGCCTCAGGCAAAGTCCACTGGGGTTGACCCTGCTAAAGCATTGTAGGACTATGGAGATAGAATTATACAATTCAAGGGAAATCACAGTTCTACTCAAATTCAGTTACAAACTGGTATATTAAAGACAACAGTCAACAAACTTTGATTTTTTTATAAAAAGCTCTAGTAACATTTACATTTCAATGTTTCTGATTAAATAACGTATTTGGAAATTATTTTTATTTGGTACTAAATGCAGTTGTGTTTTGCATGAATTAAATGAATCATTTCCATTTTATCTAGTTAGAGGTTATATGAGCCATAAACTAACATGAAATATGAAATGCAATGCCTAGCCTTACTATCTGGGATACTCGTTATATCAGAAATACCTTTTTATTTACTATTTCTTTTGCAGATCCAAAAGCCCAAGGAACAAAAGGAGAGACAAAAATAAAGACAGAAAAAGGTATTGATACTGCTAAATTGAAAACATATAAGTAAGCTAAACCAAATGCAGCATTAGAAACCCCAACCCTGGTACTGTTGAATGTCCACACACTTCACAGAAATAATTCCTTTATCAGTTTAGTCAACTAAAATTTGTCTTTGTTCATGGGACACAAGATTAAATAGAATGAAATCACAGTTCTAATGTTTTTTAGATGGGAGTGAACTCTCATCAACGGTAGAGGAGCACTATCCTGAGCAGAGCTGGCTCAGACTCTTCCTTTCCTTTAATATCTGAGTCCTTCATATGGACACGTTAAACAGCTGGCTCAACAAGCCACGTCAGGTTGCTTGCTTAGCTTGTGGTGAACCATTACTAAGATGGAGAGCTTCATAGCTTGCGTAAAAGGTGTTAATGCCAGTAGCACAGACAGGCCACTGCTGGGCTTAGTACTGATCCCTACTGCAATTAGGTAAAGGACTGGATGAACAAGGACATAGGTTACTCCACTAATCTCTGTGACTGGCACTTTGACACAATATGGTTATTGCTATTTTATCTAGACGGGTACGTCATCATAATTTCCATCACAATTTATGCCTTTTTCATTGTGCAAATCTGACAGGTCTAACAGTGTTTCAACAGCACGCAGAATCCACACACATAGCAGCTGTAGTTCCCGTAGCGCATCACTTTCAACTGACTACAGCAGCGTCAAGTCACCAAGCAGGTAGGCATGTGTGCCTTTTAAGAATAAGTCAAAACAACATAGTTTTGCCAATATCAACACGTGTCCTGAGCTTTTGACTTCTAGAAAACATTAATTGCACAACCATTTTACAACAATTTTATGCAATTTCACAACAGCATAGAAACTTGGATGAGAAGAACATTTATTTTACAGAACAGAAAGAACAATTACACGTCTTTGAAGTTAAAACATATAGACTGACTAGTGCATGTTCATGCCTAATGAATTATAGGCGTTCTATAACAAGAATCAATACATTCTTTTGTTTTTAGTAATCATACACTGATCAGCCATAACATTATGACCACTGACAGTGGGTGGGATATATTAGGTAGCGAGTGAACATTTCATCCTCAAAGTTTATGTGTTAGACGCAGGGAAATCTGAGCGACTTTGACAAGGACCAAATTGTGATGACTAGATGACTGGATGAGAGCATCTCCAAAACTGCAGTTCTTGTGGGGTGTTCCCAGTCTGCAGTGGTCAGTACCTATTAAAAGTGGTACAAAGAAGCAAAAACGGTGAAACAGCAACAGGGTCATGGGCGGCCAAGGCTTATTGATGCAAATGCTGCGTGGTCAAATCCAACAGGCAAACTTTTGTAGCTGGAAAAGTTAATGCTGGTTCTGATAGAAAGGTGTCAAAACACACAGTGCATCACATTAGATTGTGTATGGGGCTATGTAGCCGCAGACCAGTCAGGGTGCCCGTGCTGACCTCTGTCTACTGCTGAAAGTGCCTACAATGGGCATGTGAGCATCAGAACTGGACCACAGTGCAATGGAAGAAGGTGGACGGGTCTGATGAATCACGTTTTCTTTTACGTGGATGGCCGGGTGCATGTGCGTCGCTTAGCTGGAGAACACATGGCACCAGGATGCATGCATGGAGGCCCCACCTCGTAACGTAATAGGATTTCAAGGATTTTCTGCACGTCTTGGTGCCAGAAACCACAGCACACCTTCAGAGCTCTAGTGGAGTCCATACCTCGACAGGTCAGGGCTGTTTTTGGCAGCAAAACGGGGGATCTACACAATATTAGGCAGGTGGTCATAATGTTATGGCTGATCGGTGTATATGAAGAGTGCATTGTAGATATGCCTGTGTGTGCATTTGAATGCAATGTGACTATTTACTTATTTCTGTTCATAGACAAAGTCCCAAACATAGACAGGATGACCGTAAGCCCTCTAGCCACCAATCCAGTCGTAGTCGGTCTTCTTCCTGCACTGGCCACAGCCGATCTGCCACCCCACACCAGAATGGGCACAAGAGTGGCACTCATAATGGGCACCACAGCCAAGGACATGGCACTCTTCTAGAAAAACATTTGGATGTAAGCACACTTTCATTGTTTTTTTTATTTAAAATGAATATCTATTTTCCTGTTCCTCACTTTGTACTCAAAGTCACAGTGTCTCCAAAGCAGAAGCCTCCAATATACCAGAAGTTTTATTAGAGCGTGCAATTTATTTTACCAGCAATAAAAATCTGTTTAGGGTTGCTATCCGGTAAGATACCCTTCTTCTGCTCGAATGTACTTGTCTGTCTAAGATGACAGTATGTGGTTAGTTGTTGCGTTCCTTCAAACTCTATGCATTCTACTTTTATTTTGTGACATGAATCCCATGTCTTGTCTTTGCGCCTGATCATTTATCTTAACAGTACACTACAAAGGGCTTTCAATGGAAAAAAACGTTGTGTTTACAGACCTTGTAGTTGTCAGAGTATGATGGTCTGTGAAAAGGGCTAGTAACCATGTCCATCAGCCAAATAAAGATTTGAAGGAGCACTGGTAAAACCAACGAAAGAAAAGCCACATTAATAATATGTAATAGCACCTCTTCATTTTTCTAAAACATATTAAGCAGTGGTTTATAGGCTAGTTATCAACCCTCTTTTCTATCCATATATCTGTACGCGACTTGTCCTGAGAAATACCAGTCTATTAGTGTGCGGTAAATCATACTACTCACCTGAGATGTTCCAGTACAATGCCACATCTCCTGGAAATATGACCATGTTCTCATCCAGGGATGTGTTCCTTGTCTCTGTACTAGAGAAACGTGCTTAATCAAAATAACACGACTCTAACATGTTCATGTGGGTGACATAAGTCCTCTCCTAGGTATTTGAAATACCGTGTTGCTGTTTGTGTACTCAAAATTATTATTGGACATAGCATTATGTTTATGTACAAAAAGTTAAATTCAAACTGAGTTACCATTTTGCGGTCTATAATACATCCATGGTATTTGTATTAGGTAATAGGTCGTAGTTGTTATTCATTGTCTCTGCTTTGTGAGTCTTTCTCAGTTCTTATATCAACGTTGAGTATTTATTCATATTTTCATCAGGACATGGGGAATACAGGTCCACTTGCAATTGTCAAAGCAAGACATCGTATATATGAAAGAGTATAAAAACAGTCATTAATGTATTATTGACTCAAATAACAATATGCCTTGCACTGATCCAAGTATTGCTGTCACTTAGCAATGGATGGTGTTTCATAGTGTAGCCATACTCACAAACATTTCTTCTTCCATCATGGCGGCATCACCTGCTGGTACTGAGGAGCATGTAGACAATGAAAGAGGACTCCCTTGTGGAGAGGTCTATGCCTGTGGCTGCACAGACTACCTCATACTCAGATACGGGGGGCATAATAATTATTATAATTATCATTTTAGAGATACATCTATAACACTAAGAATTACTTTAGCAAATAAATGTATGTTAAGCATTCATTGAGACTTGAACATGCAGTAAATAAAACCCAGGAGTCATTTGAATATAAACTTCATTGATATTACACTAATAATTTGTAACATAACCATTTATTGGCACAAAAAGTAAAAAAAAAATATTAATAGCCTCCCACAACATAATTATATGTTATGATATGCTATAATTATAGAAACTAGATCACAAATCGAGGGCAAAATGCACAATGCTAATGGAGAAATGGAGTTAATTGAAAAATTAAAAAAAAACTTACATAGAAGACAATATAAATAATAAAGGATTTATAAAAACAATCCAAATAAGAATAAACATTTAACAGGTAAAGGCATGGTTACTCTAATAAATACAATACGTCAGAGAAAAGGTGAAAATATCAGCAAATATAGGGCTGATTGCTTTTTTGCTCTGAAGCTTCATATTTTTTTATTTTAATGGGTTTAGTTTCTGGTAATTTTGTTTAGATTTTCTTTGTAATGTTTTATTTTAATTCCCTCTTAGCACTGTGCATTTTTATTTGATTGATACAATCTAACTTGATGTATATATGTATTGAGGCCTCTCGTAACACTTAAGAGATGCTAAGCAAAGCTTCTTTAGGTTTCATTCATGTTCTACTCCATAACTGATCTTTAGACACATGGCATTATCTGATAAACACTATATTTCTTGTTGCTTGTCACCTTATCATGACTGTACAAGACAAATTTGTATCATCTACAGGTAAAATTAGAGAAATCACTAGACTAAAAACTAAATTCCGCTTCTTTCCAAAGCACTTTCCTGTGACCGATCAAATAACCTGCCCTGAGCTTGAGTATCCCAATTGCCTGTTAGGATAAATGTAAAGTATATTTGCTTATTATTGTAACATATTGCCCTACTTATTTGTGCATATAACTGGGAAGCTATTGTTGAAAACCTATATATTGTCAACATTATATCCTGTGTCTATTTTTCTGCATTTATTATTATAACTTTCTTCATTCCTTTATTTTCTCCTGGTTCATTCTCTCTCCCTATAGATATATATATATATATACATAGCTTTATCTGTGATACATTCCCTTATCTCTGCCTAGTTTGTTTTTATTCACAACCAAACAGAAGGGTAGTGTTGAGTATTATAAACTTGCAATTTAGGTAAAGCTAGACACAACTAATTATATTTTAATTCCTTATCAATGCCTAGTTTATGCTTTAAGTGCATGTTTAGTATACTTTAGAATAATCTAATTTAGATAAATTTATTTCTATTTTTTAATCTCATCTGTGTTTTTCTTTAGCTTCTCATTTGAAAATCGGTAATATTTTGGCTTTATTTTAGGGAGCAGTAGTCTCATTAGTGTTTTTTTTCACTCATATTTCCATTTCTCTATCATAACAGAAATGCAGTTTGATCTTTATCTTTTTACTTTATCTTGTGATGTACTAGAGTTTTGTTTCCGTGTGTCTGTCATTGTGGGCCTTATTAGTGGTAACACAGGGAAATGTTTGGGTTTTTTTTTCCTTTCCATTTATTTTATTTTTATTTATTTTTCTTGAAACTGTATATTTTAGTTAATTTAAAAGGGAAGATAACTGATTACATCACACAGCATCAAACAGAAGCCATACTTTTGGTATACAGGTTACACACGTAAATTATTCAGCTGTTTTAAGATGCTTAATGTTATGAGACGTGAAATTATTGATTTTACAATTTATTTGCTCTCTTTAAACAAGGTAAACAAAATATAATAACTCTATTTATTAAGCTTATGCACCGTAGCCTATAAATAATTTGGTAAAAACATAGGGGAAAAATAAAGAGGCTAGTTCTCATTTGAGCTTTAAATTTAAAAAAGGAGAGTGCCCTGGAAGGCAATAAGTATAAGTGCAGTATGACGCCATATGAACTAGCCATGGATGCTAGGTAGCAGGAAACCCAAATGTAAGATAAATAACATACAGGAACTATTGTTATGCTGGCTTACAGTAACTCACAAAAACAGAACTACCGTCTTTGAAGGTAAGTGTAACCCATGTGACTTAAAAGCTGAAGGAGGATGGCCACTTGTGTAGTAATATACTATTGTTACATGATCGATATTGGGAAGTCCACTCACTATTGGTCAAATAGTAGTCTGTATGTGTTATTTCAGGTAGATTTCACCATCCCATCAGAAGCAGGAGAAAAAGAAATAACTGGCTAGTGAATACAAGTAAATCACCCAAAATTATTCTGTTAGAATTTCACATTCAGAATTAATGACTAATTATATTTGAGTAGTAAGCAAAGAAAGTCTTCAAATGGACAAAGAGATTTGGTCCAAGCTTTCCATTGGGTATACAAGGTAGATAAAGTTCCTTGGTTATTCCGTTACATTATACAAGACTCTAGTTGACTTCCCTTTTAAATAGCAATTTCCATTTCATTATGGTTGGCTTCCATGTCTGCTCCTTTCTTTTTCACTTTTCCAATCGTTCTCCGCTGGTCTTCGAACGCTATGGTAGCTGAAGGCCTCTGATATATCACATTTGTTTGCCGGTAACACTGCATGCATAGTAACATTTAATGACGAACCCCCAAAAAGCTGCATAACTTCTTCTTCCCCTCTCCTCAAAATGACAACAACGTATGCAAACAAAAAAAGGAATTGAGATGGTATATGACATTGGCTAATGTATCTAATTGGAAGAGAAAAAACAAAAACTGGTTATGGGATGTGATTACTAAAGAGTCATTGTCTTTTTCCCTCTATTCTGCACTCCAAATGTGGAGATTATTGTTTTCTTTTATTATTGCATTCCTGTCTCTGACATTTAAAGAAGGTAGGTATTCGTCTCCCTGTGCACGTTCACATCTGCAGATGAGCCTGTTGAAGTACAGTAGATATTTAATAATGTTAATTTTGTATTTCTTTATATTTGCTGCTTTACTTTTCAATTTCTTTCTGGCAAAAAAATCATTAAAAAAAAATGGGAAAAAAAATCTTGGTTTGTATAGCATTTACCAAGAATTTTACATCATGACCATCTTTCAGCATCAAAAATGTATATATATATATACATATATACAAATTTTTCACGATCACACACATATATATATATATATATATATATATATATATGTATATAAATAGGCATTTATCTTTAAACAGTTTTCAGAATGCATTTCTGTGTGTTATAGCCATTTTTTTTATTTTGTGTTTGTTTTCAAGTAATGTACACCATCTATTTTTCATTGTGGTTTTGTTTTAAAACACAGATTTACTAATTAGGTTATTATTTAATATGGAAATAGCCCTCTGAACATCCAAATAGTTAAATGTTAAACCCCTTTTGTGAACAAAACAGCAGGTCTAAGTATCTTTTATTTTGCTAAATATCTTTTTGACTAAACAATAGCCTGATGGAAAATATGAATCAATATCCAATGTAGTTAATAAAATCTGTTGTATATATATTTTTTATGTTTTATTTCAGATTTATTTATTTTCTGGTCACAAGGGTTAATCATCTCATCAGAATTTCCTTATTGCATTTTGATTGTCTTAAGTTTTATGTCTGTAGTTAACAAGTGAAATTTCTCTGATCTAATAATTTCTGAAACAGTCAGTGTTATGCGTTACAATAATTATAGCATTACTGACTGGAAAAGTCAAGGCATATAGAAAAATGGCCAAAAATAATCTGCTAGAATAGGATTCAGTACACGGCAAATACGGGGTAGTGTGGTAACGTTTGAGATATGATACTTTGCAAAATTATATCATAAAAGTTTAAAAAGAACATTGTAAATGTCAAAATGTTCAATGTAGAATATCTTTCCAAATTTCCAGGAGCTAACTAACATGTAGAGAGTAAAACAGTACATTGAGAGACATAATTTCAAAGTCATGAAATCACACACAATAATACATGGCAGGTAGATGTTGTCAATGTTTGCAATTATTTAAAACTAGTTTCTCTGTTAATGGTCTTGCAAAATGTTCCCATCATTTTGTATTTTTGTTTAATCCTTGGTAACGTTCTACATATATTTTGTCAGCTACGTAAGCATGAGTGGAAGAGTGCACAATAATTATGCAATTTTCATAATAAAAACATTAATTCTAAATTCTTACAATTTTTCTAATTGTAATATTTTTGGACACTTATAGAGCGACTGTGTGTTATAACATTACATCTATGTTTTTTTTTAACAAACTTAGCTCATAATTAAGCTATATTTAGATTGCCTATTAGATGTGTTATGGTACTTCCAATACCATGCATAAACTAGCAGATGTGCCTGTCATTAAAATGAATGGAAGAGATCTAGGCCTGCAATCTATTGCCGCACAAATCAATGCTTTCTGTCTGTGATCTCAGCTTTACACATTTCCTATGGGATTCATATTCAACATGGCAAAAAAATTAAATTACCCCCGTTCAAAAGTCTACATACCCTCTTAATACATTTAAAGGAAAAACGGGCGGGGAGCGGGGCGTGCCAAGACCCCGCTCCTGCGATCCGGAGGATTCGGGTCTTGACCCGGGGAACCGGAGAAGCAGTGCTCACCCGGCAATCTCTGGGTCAAACCCGGAGAGTTCCCAGGTATGCTAATGACAATCGCACATTAGCATATACTGCGAAATACCTCTTTCCTCTGTTTGTCAGTAAACCTGTGTTTCTCCCATAAGAACCATCAAAGCCCTATAAACATTGTTGCCTTTATTTATAACCTTTATTATATTATTTGCTCATTTTTTATGGCCTAGTAGATCATCCAGAAGTCATGCTTGTCCTTTCACAAAACATAATTAAAATTGGACAGCACTAGAAAAAGAACTGTTTTAAAAATGAATGTACTATTTAAAGCCCCAAAGGATGAAAGAAAAGGTCAGTTTTGCTGTATTCTGGTGTTTTAATTTATATTCTAATCTCGCAACTCTTGTTTCATGGAGTTGAACACATTTTAAGATGCTTTTGGTTGTGTCCTATAATTTGTAGTTGTCCTCATTTCTTTGTACAGTTTCTGTTTAATACAGTAGTTGTTCTCTTAGACAAATCGAAGAGCTTGATTACTATAATCTGAATGTTATAGTGGTTAGTAAGGTTAATCTTCTGTATCTGCATTTTTACTACCAGTGACTCTTAAATATGATTAATCCATCCTTCTATGAAAACCATATTCTTTATCCGGAGTAGATAATATTGTACCTAATATCCTATACTTTTTTTGCCATTAAAGCAGATATTACTGAAACCCAATTTGGCAATAAGTACAATAAGATTGCCAATCTTTGCAGGCTCAGAGAGTTCCTAACTATGAATTGCCATGTTACCCAAGCTCAGTACTCCAGGCTTATCTTAATAGAAAGTGAATGTAAGGAAACCATAGCAATAAACTTAATTCATTTGGATAGAAAAGGGGTCCTTTTATTTGCAGTGAAACAAAATAATGTATAGAACATATAAATATTAAGTCTAAGTGATCATATTGTTTACATGAAGGGATTTAAAGGAGGTAATTGCCGTGGGTTCAACCCACACATTATATATAATTTTTATTTTTGTACAGTAAGATTATAGTTTGTAAATGCTGATTATTGATTGACAGATACTTGTATATGCTATAGTCTTCTCCCATTATAATTCTTTCATTCACATTTTAAAATTCACATTTTTTTTTTTGAGTGAAACATACATTTCCCAACAATATCTATAGGAAAAGTAGGATAGTAGGTGATTTGTTTGAAAATATACGAATGACTAACTATAAGTATTTTCTAAGGTAAGCCTCTTACTAGTAGCTAAGTTACTTGATAGCAACTCAGTCCAGCTAAACAGGAAACTCAGGGTGTCCATCGTAATAGGTCTTGACCAAACTAAACAAGTTGCTGCTCAAGTCAGTTTTGTTATATGGTTTCCAGTTAGGTTTAAATTAGTTGAACTTACTCTGTAGCTCAACTAACAACTCAGTAATTTAGTTCATGTTGGTATAACACTGGTTAAAAATACTGAGAACTGAGGATAAGGTATTCAATTTTCAACACTATTGGGCATTTTCTATTGTGAACCAGTTATGTTTAAAAAGAGTAAGTAGACAGTGATATTTTAATGTTAGACGTACTTTAGAACTCTGTCCTTCTAAATGTTGACAAGACTCTAGTGTAGACTGCTCAGCTGGCCATTATAATGCCATAGTAATGTTAATTTAAACTTTTTTACTTCAGCAGTTCATTAATGTAATGGAAATTTCACCTTTTTGTTTGCAAAATATGTATATATGTTTTATTTTATTCAAAAATGCAAGTCCTCCAACCTCCATTGTGAAGAACTCTTATGGTAAAAAGGCAAGTTTCCCTGTTTAGTTGACTACTTTGCCAATGGTAGAGGTTGGTTTTGGCTTGGGTCAATCATTAACTAATTCACTAAAAAGAATTGCATTTGGGTAGGTGAACATGAGGCAGCAGATGCAAGCAGTGTTTCATGCTTAGCTGAAAACGTTTAGGCAAAAAGTGAGCATTAATAAAGTTTAACATTGCCACTGTTACTCGTAATATCTTGGAATATATGTGATCAGGAGATGCAATGCCCATATGTATAATTGGTGAGATAATATCTATGAACCTGTAGCAAGGGTGTCCAAGCAGGTACCACCACCTCACAAATTATCCACATGGTAACTTTAAACTAAGGTCACAGATACATGGAAAAGGGACGATCCCTTCTCTTTAAAATATTAATTATAACACCAAGCTTGGCAACTAATAGTTGTATTAATTGGCAAACATTGTTTAAAGATATAATCAAAGGAGAAGTGATAATGTTATAGCATGGCAGAGTTGAGCGGAAATGAGGGATTAGAGCAATGTTTTGAAATACTGTACTTGCTTATCTGGTCTGCTGATGAGTTTGGCCATATCTCATATATGTTCAGCACAACATGTTTCACATTCACATTTATCTTTACTTTTAATCATATATAACCCCTTATACAGATTGACCACCTTCTTCTAATCAGCCATCTGTTTACTGAGCCCTCACTGATGTCATCAAAACTAAGTTAATATTAGTAAAACGGCTGTAATATGACATCGCAATATATTGATTGATTGAAATGTATATAGACATTACTGTCACGTCCTTAGCAACAGACATATATCACAAGTCTCCATACTGTCTAGGCGTCTTCAATGCTTTGTTATTGAACACCATATTCTGCTTAAGACATTTTTTTAGGATAGCTTACTTGACAAGAGCTTACTGAACATTTTAGGAGAATATACTAGTATAGTTATAAGTTTGTTACTTTTTTGGTTTCTTAATGTCCATGCTTGTGTGATGTGGTAAAATAAGTCGCACTTGACGCAAACAACTGCTTGCCTGCTTTACCAGCCCAAGATCCTCATGTGAATCACCACAAAAAATAGACATTGGACTGAGTGCCAAACAATAGTAGGACACTTACACTTAACCATTACGTGCAGCCCTGAGATATCATTTAATTCCATCAGGTTAACATTTGTTGTTTTCTTTTTTTACCTCTGTATTAAGTAAATTGTACCAGATACATCAGATCATATCGTATGCAGTATATTTGATAACCATGTTTTATCATTTATTGCAGTCCTTCAAAGTCCAGTTACTTGGGATATGGGCATATTTATACTCCAGACACCATGTATGTAAAAAATAAAATGAAACCCAGTAAGATGTAGAAGTACGGGCAGCACTGGTACAAGATGGGTGGCGTGTCGTTATAATAGTTACACCTTGTTGCTTCCAGGAAAACCCTAAATCCAGGCACATGCCCTCAGTCTTATGAACTGGCCAGCTTTTGTTACTATATTTGTGACCTGGGAATTTGCCCAGAAGCATGGGCATGCTGAAGATTACCAGCCCTCCAGGTAGCCTTTTAAACTCTGGCAGGGAACAGTGGCTCTGCCCAAGTCTACCCTCTTTCTGCCTAGATTAAGTCATTTCCAGTCATGGCTCCATTTCTTCCTGACTTCATTATAGCAAAAGTGATGAAGGTCAGTTTAACATGGACATTGAAGACTGTAATTAAAGGTGCTATACCAACTACTCTATGCTGAATTCAACACTTCTGTAGCTATATACAGCCTTAGAACCATTAGAACGAACCAGTCCTTCCCATACAATCTTTCATCATAGAAATGTTTTTGCCTTGTTCCTAATTTTGGGGATTTCAGGAACACTCAATTATCATGTGACACAAAAGCCGGCACTGATTAAGCTGAGACTAGCAAATTATTATTATTATCATAATTATTATTATTATGCAACTGTTGCTGAAATTGCATGCAAAGCTATGATATACCTGTACAGCCACAAACATATCCATATATAAAGTACACCAACTTGGAAGTTTGTTAAAAGGAAAGTATTATTATTTAGAGATTCAAATAGAGCCATCGGATTCCTTTTCACTTTAAGCAGAACATACACATCTGTATAGTCTTTTTTCCCTTGCACATCTCATTGTAGTAAGATCCCGGCCTCCATAGACATAGATCTTTACAATTGCTCACAGTGACTGCATATGGTATTCTATACATGTCATACTGGTGCATCCTGCTAAAACCCCCTGTAATATAAGTAACCTGATACATAATCCCTTTTATAAAGAAAATAATTTAACTCCATTTTTTATATATATATATTATTACCGTGATATTGGGTTTTTGGTGTTTTTCATACATGGTGTCAGTGTTCGCAAGTTGATTCAGATCTCAAAATGCCTTTCACAGTATTCCTCTATAGATGCCTTAAAGTTACATTCTGAATCTGTACATCTGTTTTCAGTTGGTATTTCAAGTGGTTTTTTGATGTTTGAACAGTTTTACTGGCATTGTAACAATTGGGATTCAAAGATCATGACAGCTGGCAAACATGGTATGGAATGTCAGTGCATTGTCTCCATACGATGGGAGCCATGGGGATGGCGTTCCAGAATCCAGTTGTGCAGTGTTACATATTTTTAGAGCAGCTTTAAACGTTAAAATTTCAGTTCTTTTATGCAACATTGCTTTGTACACTGGTCACATTTTACTCAGAGAAAATCTTCCAAGCATGAATATGTCAGTTGTTTTTTTTTGTTTGTTAATTTTTGGATTTTAATGTAGGTTGCATGATCCATAATATTAGATTTCTAGACCCAAGTGCATTTAGTGAAACCATGGTTAAATCCCTAGAATTTTCAAATTTTAATAGTTCAGGAAAAAGAAGCCTTCCAGCTGTATAATTTTAATAGAAATAGAAGCACAAGCATCACCCAAACCACATGATTGGCATCTCCAATAATTCTTATAATACAAGGCCAGGAAAAGTGGGTTTGTGTGTTTTTTTCATTCTTTATTTTTTTTCTCTCTCTCTATCTCTCTTGCATTTTTGTGAATCTAATGATGCACTTATGTTGCCCCACTTTTCCCTTCTCTTCATACCTTACCTACTAAAGGAGGAAATGCCACTTTCTTGGTAAGTGGATGTTAACCAAGAGGGACTTAAATCAAATAAAAAAACAAATCACTATGTGACAAAGAACTGAGAACATAGAGTGCTGATGAAAGCTCAACAGTACTCTGCCGGAAAAAAAGGAATTCAGACAAAATGAAATTTTAAAAAGTCAATTTAGTTTTTTTCAGTAACATTTGTGATTTTTTTGTTTAATTACTATTATTTTTTATTATTATTTCTACTTTTCCCTGCTCCCTTCTCAATCTCTTCCAGTTTTTTGTGCTGTTTTGTCCAAGCGTCTCTCTCACTCCTCACTATTATTATAATTAATTTCCCTTCTTTGTTTATCCAACAATTTTTAACCCATGTATTTTTTGTAATCTACATTAATTATCTTTATTTCTTTTCATTTATGTGAGGCCTTACAATCATAGATATATTTATATCTTTCCCCACCTGCTCTTTACAGTTATTTTCTGTTATCTATTTACTTTTTGTTGCGTTTTGCATGCAAACTTGCATGAGCTGCATTGTTGGGGTCAGAAGGCTAAGCAGAAAGAATAGTTTCAGTGTAGAACCTCTGTGTTAACGTGCCGTATGCAACCGTGAGTTTACCATTTGGAATCTTTCCTTGTTGGAATTATGCTAACACTTCTGTCCAACTTGTCTCTTTCCTCCGTTTCTTTATATGTTCCCCTTTCTGCAGGGGCTTAGTTCAGTATCTCCTTCTCCAAGGACTCAAGTGAAAGTGGAAACTTCCCCAAGTCATCACAAGGGCAACAGTAGGCATGATGTCAGAAGCCCAAGGTCTGTTTCATCGAGTAAAGGTGGTCGATGCTCATCCGATGAGAAACGCAGGCGTCGCTCCAGGTCATCATCTGAGAGACGCCTTGGATGGTCCAGGGGTCGAAACAGAACGCAGAGGGCATCATCTGTGAACTCAGGAAGTCACACTGGCTACAGCAGTGATTCTGAAGGATCTGTATTGTCAGATGGAACAGGGGTTGAGAAGAACCATTGCTCATCAGCAAAAAAGTAAGGAGAATCATCCTGAACTAAACTAAACTGAACATATATTACATAGATGAAACTGAAGATGTGTTCACAGGAATACCAAGACAAGCATCCAGTATTACTACACATGTGTATATAGTGCTGAATAATGCTAATATTATGTTTTCTCTAGCAGGGTTTTATCTAAGGACAAAGCAGTAATTTAAAATGTGTGTGTGTGTGGTAGCACATGGTAGCTCTCACATGCAACATAGCAGTACAAAAAAATGTTAAACATACAGTATGTTGTATATAAGTGTGAAAATTAGTGTTGCTATGTTACAGTTCCTTATTCAGTTCTCATACAATATAGTATGATTTAGCTTACACATAACTTTTTAGGTCAATGAGATAAATAAATTGATACTACCATATTTTTTATTACATAGGTTAAAAACAAGACACCATGGTAAACAAAACAGTTGTTCTGAGTCTTCAGCAAAGCGTCCTCGACTGAGCACAGGGAGACGGAAGAGCACAGGAAACAGAGGCAGCTCCTGGAGCTCAAGTCCATCAGTGTCTCGTTCAAGATCTCGCGATAAGCGGTCAGGAAGGAGCAGGTCTCGATCTGTCTCTCAGAAGAAGAGTCTCAACAGGTACATAATGAAGGACAAACAAAAGGTTTCTAGAACTGTTCATGATAAAGACTGTACTAAAAAGACACTATGTAAATTAAAATTTTATTCTGTATGATTAGCATGATCTATATGATTAAGTGTTCTCGGAATTCAGTATATTTTTGAAGGTTGCATTAAAAAAGTTAACTCCCGCAACAGTAGCTTCTATATATCCTCAAGCAAAGTATAATACTATATTATTAGGGCTTGGTTACCTTAATATTTTAGTGAATTTTGTAAAAGAAGTAACTTCTGTACAGGTAATTGTCGTGAAGTATAAGGAGACTGTGTCACATTTGCTGCAGAAGAAGAAACATGAAGACAAGTGTAGTAATTTACCCACACTGCATTGTGGGCTAGAGTGTGATGAGGAGCTTGTGGCCTACTGTGAATTAGAACGTGTGATAATGACTTAGTATGAACAGAAATTTAAAAAAATAACTTTAATTCTAACAATTCTCTCCAAACTAAAAGCAAAATAGTATATTATCTTTAACTGCCGTGATGCTGTAAACCCCAGGGAAATGATTTGTTTGGCATTTGGGCGCAGGTGCTATACAAGTCATACATATGGGTGCCTGGGTTGGAGCAATTGGAGGGAGGGTGGGCCAAAACCCCTGGAGCTGGGCATTAAAACCCCTGGAGCCTGATGATCACAGAGACTTTTGTGGGAAAGGAAGTTCCCCTGTATTCCCTGGGCAAGGAGAGGGCCTGAAGAAGACCATCCCTGAGCCAAGTATGGCAATATCTGCCCGGACCTGTGTGTGCTGTCTGGGGGAGGTTTAGTATAGCTAGAGATGGCTCTGATTGGGATCTAGGTTTATTTCTTTCTTTATGATTTTGTTTTTGGGGTGTTTCATTTGAGCAGTTGAAAATAAAGCACTGTTTGCTACAAGTCGGTGTTCCTGAGACTTATTGCCCTTGAGGACTGTGCTGAAGATCCCTAACTGTGACATTTATGGCCCTCACGCTACAGGGTTTGTCACACTGCTTAAAGTTTCCTAGTAAATAGAGTTGTACATTAGAAAAACGTAGATGCATACATGATTATAAAACATAATATTTGATAACATATATATGAAAATAGAAATTGGTTTAAATTGTTTAATTTGTATTTGTAAAAATCAAATTCTCTCCACAGTATTTGTCATTGTGAACTGAACATATCAATATCTATGGGTTATTTCAATTTTTAGAGAGAAAGATAGTGATGCACGAGCACGACATAATGACACAGAAGCAGCCCGGCCCCGGCGCCGCTCCAGAAGTTACTCGCCTATCCGGAAAAGGAGAAGGGATTCTCCTAGCTTCATGGAACCTAGAAGAATTACAAGGTAACATAAAGACTAAATGATGGCAAACAACAATTCTAATTTTAAATATATGGTCCATTGAATCCAAGCAATATACCACATGAGAATAGCTATACTAACAGAGATCTAATAGATAGATTAGTTAAGTCAGAGCATATTTGAATGGATCTCTGTGTGGGAGTAGCTCAGTTTCAAGTTTATGTTGGGATCAAAGGCATTATAGTCTTTCTGAAATCTGAGGAGTTTCTCTTTGCTACCAGTCTAGATGACTAGGGTATCATCTTTGTAGCGGAGATACATCAGTGGTTTGGTGTGGCAGGTGAAGATGTAGTCCTCCTCCAGCTTGGCCATGAACAGATTGGTATATTGTGGTCCCTTTTGTGTGCCTATTGCAGTCCCTATTCTTTGAAGATAAAAGTCCCGTCCAAATATAAAGTAGTTGTGGTTCAGTATAAACTGTATTAATTGTGTTATGGGTTCCATTCCTAGCTTCTCTTGCTCCGGGTAATTGAGGCAAGCTGCTACATCAATGGTAGCAAGAATGGTGCCATCAGGAACTGTGTCAATGTTGGCACGTTTGTTTAGGAGATTGGTGGTATCTCGAAGGTAACTGGGTGATCCTTATACTAAGGGTTTACTAAGGGTTTCTGGATTTTTTTCAACCCAGCTGGATATGTTATCTGCAAGGGTTCCAACTCTTCTGGAGTTTCCCTCTGTGTATTTTGGGGAACATATAGAGGGACCACTATCCTCTCAGTGATGTTAAACTGTTTAAATGACCACATTAGAGAAGCATTGATGTCAACAATACAAATAAATGTTAATTTTTGCAGCTACAGCTTTTCTTCACAGCTCTCTAATTAAACAATGCATATCTCTGGTCAACTCATCCCTTCTTGCAGCAGAAGTTCACTAGGCTGGGCGTCACCTGCTAACCACTACTGAATATTCCCATAAATAACTTTAGAAAATATTTCGGTATTACAAAAAGTACTATTAGTTTTTAATTGTTATTAACTTTAGAAACTTTTGTCCATATTTGGTGGTATTGATATTACATATGACAAATGGGATAACATATAAACATTGTATACCCCTGCTTTGTTTTTGTAAATGATTATACATGTTTTTCTGTATATACAATGGGTTCAGCAATAATTACTAAATACCAAGAGCATAAATTCATGTTGAAATGGAAGAATATGTACAAATTTAAAATGGCAGAGATTCTACTTAGATTAAGGAAATTATATTTAAAACACAATGATAAATTATTAATTCGAAACTATTGCTAAATTGCTAATTGTTGTTAATTAGGTTAGGCAGCACAAAAAGGTGAGGGCTTTGGGACACAAATTTGTTTAGCTAATGCTGGCCCTGCCAGACACAGATTTCAGCTTCAATGAGGTTAATATTTAAGCAGATACCGAGCCAGATTATCCATAGAGTAGTCCAGGCAAGTCTAGAGTGCAAGTTTTGTAGTGGAGCTGCAAGATCTGTTACTACCAAGTCTTTGCAGTTGCTGTGCCTACTTTGACCCGTGCTCTTCAGTCTTCAGATTTGTTACCATATCCATTTTGAGCATATTACACCCATCTATTCACAAGAAGGTGCTAACTTGACTTCAGTTGCATGGCCTCAGAAAGCAACTCATATATTCACTAATAAAACTGCGTGCAACCTTAAACTTAGCATGTGCAAACACATATGTTGAATGTCAACTTTCAAGATTCAGTTAGGGAAAAAAATAACTGAACAAACTTTAAAAAAAAAAATATTTCAAATAAAAAGTAACCCCCTGTAGGGGGCGGTCATAATTTTTGTTCAGGTGTTTCTTCCCTATCTACGTAAAGGCCTTGAACTGCAATATTGGATTTTCTTTGCATACATTAGATTTGTGATTTTATTTCACAGATAATACACACATTTTACTGAGAACTCTTTGTTTATGATATCAATTTGTGATATTCTATTCCATCTCAAGGTTCCTTGTGGAGATCATCTTGAAGTGAAGTGCATTACAGCAAGTTGTCATGGTAACCATGTTACTCCCACCGCTTCCTTTTCTGAAGGTTCATTGTCTCTTTAGACATGAGGTGTTTATCGGGAAATCTGTTCTCTTAAAGTCACTAACAATTCACAGGGCGACTGCTTCTATATAATCACTTCTAAAATGGGAAATTGATAACATTGTTTAGTATTACCTGTCATATTTGTGTTGCGCAGCTCTAACCAAACTTTAGATTCTTCTCCCAAAAAGCTGATGCACTCCATTGGCATATAGAGTTACCATTGGTCTTTAGCAAATGTATTTAGTGCCCGCCAGTAGAACTCTGACAAGGTCGCACTCCTAGAAAATTACACTTTTTGCGTCCTTTAAAAACTTAATAGGTGGACTTCATTTGGAAAATGATTCCTTTACCACACAAAAATACAACGAAACAGTGATCAAAAAGCTGCTGAATCACAATAAGTATTTGAATCTTTTTGTTCATATTTGTTTTGTATAAATCACAAGTAAGCAAGTTATGCGAACTATATAGAATAACCTGGCTTTTTATTACCAACCATGAGAAGTCACACCTCTTAAGCAAAAATAAACTGTTTCCTAATTTGTAACAAAAATAACCCAAAAAACAAAGCTAAAGAAAATGGAAATGGAGTGGAATTATTTTATTCTTGGGATAAGAACTCTAATTCACGCTTTTCAATCCAATTTACTAACCACCTGCTTCTTGATTTTCAGCGTCTTTGTTGGATTTGGATACTATGTGCACATTTGGGAAAAATAAATTGTAAATCACACTAGCGGCCAACACAAAATCTATATTAAAATGCACTTTACTAAATGTTACAGTTGTGCAATGATACTGTTTTATAGTATACCATTGAGTAGGAGACTGGCATAAGAAGTAAAATAACCCTGGGTAGGGCAAGAGATTGGGCTTTATTCACCTAGGTACCCCACACCACCATAAAAAAACAACAAACATTTTTAAAGGAACCTACCGTGTGAAAACACTGAAGCCCTGTGAGCTGTGTAGATTTATTGATAAATAATTTTCCTAACAACCTAAGCAAGGGTTAGTAACTGAAAGATTTTGCTGAAATAATGTGATTTCAGTATTTTACCAAAGAGGGCTTGCTGCAGGGGCAAAGGGGAACGTTTATCTTATCTCTGGGCCCTGAACCATCTTAAGGCTAATTTTCAAGGACAAAGCTCACAAAAATCAGCATTGTTATACCTGTTACTTAATGTGACACCATGCATTACACTTATGCTTTCTATAGATCTTAAACATGCCCAAAATATATACATTTCACCTTTGAATTCCAAAATGTTATGGTTTATGCCATAGAAAACTTTGTATTCAAATATTATTTGCTAAATTTTAGCCAGTTTACAAGATTACAAATATTGCTTTTCTTGAACAGAACTAACAACTATCTGTCTTCACAGTAACCACTTAACCAAAAACTTAGAATAATAATAATTGATATTTTGTGAACTATAACTTCTTTATTTTTTCTTCTTTTCAGTGCCCGAAAACGCCCAATTCCTTATTATCGACCAAGTCCATCTTCTTCCAGCTCCTTAAGCAGCTACTCTCACAGTCGTAGTCGAAGTCGGAGCTACGACAGTTACAGCAGCTACAGTCGTAGTCGGACTCGGAGCCGCTCACCCAGTCACAGTAGAAGCCCTAGCTACAGGAGCAGTTCAGAGAGCGCTGGATTCTAAGCCTATGAGCATCAATTCAACCCTCTCACTAATCGTATTTGCTTCCTTAAGTAGATCGTGTTTTAGTTCAACAGATATCTGGGGGTTGAAATGTCAGATAACTTGCTACATGTATATAATTTGAAGATTCACAAAGATTAGTAACCATGGTATCACATCAGTGGAAGGGTATTCACATCAGTTAGGAACGGTTAAACAAACAATTTAAGTGTAAGATTTCGACTCTTCTGATCTTCAAATCGTTGAACCCACACCTGGCCAAAGCACAGAAGTTATAGGCTATTCATCCCATGCAGCTAGGAGGAAGCAACATATTTTATGATGTCAGAAACATTCGCAAAGACTGTATTTTCCTAAGACATGTAATCAATATTTAAACAGTAAGATCTTAAGTGTGGCAGTAAAAGCCACTTTGGCATATTTATGTATGTATTTATTTATTTATATATATTTATTTTTGGTGAGACCAAACATTCATGAAAATATCTTTCTAACCTGATGAAGTAAATGCCTCCTGATTGCTTTAGAAATGCTTAGACTGATGTAGTGTGAGCAGATAACAATAGACACAATAGATTAATAACCTACAAAACACTTCCACCAGTACACTTTAGTAAGATGACTGAGAATTTGATTAACATTTCTGGATTAAAGTAAGGATAAGGTAACGTTTAGTCCTGTTGGACGTTTGCTGGCTTTTTTGGCATATGGGGATTATTGGATGCAGAGATTGTGTCAATTCTGCTGTCATTAAGCTACATCTCCAACCTCTGGCCCTTGACCACCGACTAACAGAGGGATATTGCAGATAATTGGTCTCCCAGAAACTATCCAGTTCTGTTGTCAAACATAAGAGTGTGCTATAGTACCATTCAATCCAACTTCATGGGGTAACATCCTAGTAACCAAACAGTGTTTTCAAACTCCACTTAAATTGTTGCATCAGAACGGTGCTGTCCAGAGATGATTATACAATTGTCTCAGCAAGGTAAATATGTCATTTACCCATATGCCTTACATTAACTGCACTACAGCACTACACAACAAGTATGTACTTTTTTTTGCCATTATGAACAAAGCAAATCAGGTACATTTTCAAATGTTGAAAAGCCACTTCTGATTTTAGATTTTTCTGCATCTTCACAGGGTCCTCTTGCAGCAGTCCATTAGCTTTTCTAAAGCTATTTTTTGGAAAACAGGTAAAATCAGGCAGTTCAAGTTTTTCTTGCAGTTACTAATAATATTAAATGTCAAACTGGTTATATTAGCAACTTAATTCTAATTCATTTAGAGCTGATTATAAAATAAATGCTCACATTGAAATATGTAAACACATTCAGAAAGCATCTCTGCACAAGAGCCTTGTTCGGTTTTAATGTACTGAGCTTTTACATAGAACATATTCAACCTGAATTTTTTTACTCATCGACAGCATGGGCCTTTATACTGTAAATTCAGCCCAGTTAGCTATAGAGCTTTGCATTTTTTTTGTAGGAAAAGTGTAAATGTGGAATGCAGGTTTAAAGTAGAATTTTATTTAAGTGATATATTTATTTCTTGATCGCATGGTATCCCCTTTCACATAGATTCATTAGAATTTGCAGAAACAGCTAAAGAGATCCTCATTACGGTAAATGTTATAATACGTGAATACTATTTCCAAATGCAACAATTTTAATATTATATAATGGCCGGAAAATCACTTTAAAAACTATTATTTTCTTATGATTACGAAGAAGGATATAGGTCTCTGTAACAAAAATGGAAAAATATACCAAAAAGATTGTGTTTATATGGAGCTATGTATTCACTTTTTAAAGGATGGTTGATTTTTAATTTAATTTATTTATTTAATATGATATTTAAGGTTTTTATTCATGATTATATTTTCAATGTGCTTTCTGCATTTTTAAAGAGAAGTAAAGAATATCTACGACCAGCTATTGGTTTTAAAACCGCAAAATTAATACTGATCAATATTGGGACTTAAGCATGGCATAGAAAGAAACTCTTAAATGTTTATAGTTATAGATAAAAAGAGGACATTTATTCAGATATTAATGAGACATGGTCATAATTGGGGTTTATTCCCCATTAAAGTATTTGATGATATTTTTATTGGCATTATTTCAAAGCCACAATGAACAAAGAGACTATGGATAGATTTGTTAAAACTCATGGCCACTTACGAACAATTGGGGAACATCATGAACCTCATAAAAACAGAAGTCCCTTTACCAAGGAAGTATGGCATGATATAACCAGTGACTGTTCAAGTGGATAATTGACCTTGGATGAAAATTAACCACCGAGAAACAAAATCAAGAAAACCCTTTTTTGTTTTCATGCGCTGCACTCTAGGGACATATTGTTTAATTATGGGGAGGGGAGGGTGAACGTTTTTGTGTTTATTTTCGTTGGGATAGAATGATGTATATGTTGTTTAGATACACCAAGATAATATTCCATTGTATAATATGTTGCAATGCCTGTTTTACATTTTGTACTAGTCAATCTGTAAAGTTTATCAGTAACGTTGTGCAACTTAAAAACAAAAAAATATATTTTTTTTTTTTTTGCTTACGGTAATTTTTTGGTTAAATAACTACTACCTTTTTTCCCCATAACATTTCTCTATTAAGTAAGCAGGAATTTAAAGGTGTACAAAAATTACTACTGTGGTTAAAAAAGCAAAAATACAATTTATTAAAAGTGATTCCTTATATATAAACACATGTATTTTTAGTTTTGTCAACGCAGTCCATGTAAAACCGAATGATGACCAAATGATCTCCAGTAATGGCTGTTCTTGATTAATATGTATAGTTTCAGTTATTTGAAGTTTATCCACTTACCTTGTACTGGTAGCTGTCATAAAGTCCCAAACAGTCTGAATGTGGTGTAATATTGACATTTCCCATAAACATCTTCATGTTTTAATATGTTTGGCAATTTTTTTTAATTGACAATAAAAACTGATTACAATAATGTTCAATGATGTTCAGCAAGCAAATATTAGTAACAATAAGATTTCATGATTAGTGGTTCCTAACCTTAACTTAATCTGGGTACTCTGGGTAGAAAAAGAAAAAGCAAGCAGTAATCAATATTAAAGCTCCTTTATTTTCAAGTAAGTGGTTAAAAGGTACAACACAGCACACAGCTATGGGTCCATCTTACATTACATTGCATGATACAGAAAGATTAACAGCATAATTCATGCATCATTGACAATGTGCATATTTTTGGCTAATTACCGTAAAACCACATGGTACATATAAACAACCAGAAATATGCAAGCATTATGTCAGGGCAGCCCAAGTAACGTGTTAATATACATAATCGCCATCCCACAGCAGTGGTTGGAACTGCAGCACCACCACAAGCAGTGAAACCAGGTATCGCGGTACCTGTCTATTGCACCATCAGCCTAAAGGACAAACTTCTCCAGCTCATGCTTCTGCTTAACTCTGAGGATCTATTTCCTGAAAGAGGTGGGTTGGGTTTGGTATTTGACTTGAGGTGCCCCTTCCCCCAAATAAAATGCAAGGACGTTGTGCGGAGAGAATGAAAAGGATAGTGAAATGTACAGGGAGGGTCTGGAACGGATAAAAGAGGTGCGTCATTATGTTCATCTTTACAGTGTTAATCCTTTTGGTCCACAAAATCGTAAATTTGCTCCAGGAGTTCAAATCTGTCTGTAATTTAGACAGCAACGGGGCGAAGTTCAGCTGATGAACTGATCGGGAGGACGTAATAGTATGTCCTGTGTCATGAAAGGGTTTAAATGCAATTTTCTTTAGTGGTGTGACAACCTACTACAAAGGGAAACATTTGTTAAAGGCCTCTTGAATCCTGCCCCCTTATAAACTCTGACTGGCTTTGGAGGAAATTCCCCTGCACAGATGTCTGTGGCACTGCTTGACTTAGCCTGTCCCTGCAAGAAACACACATTGGAATTTCTTCCGTTCCCCCTGCCGATAAGAGTTTCCTGAGTTTTGTCTTTTAATCAGTTTACGTTTTATAGATACACACAGTTCTGCATTAGAGCCATTTTGGAGGGAAAAAATCAGATCATGAGGGAGCTCATGAGTTTTAAGGGCTTGCGTGCACAATACAAGCAGGTCTAAATATTAGGTAAATACACCCTCAGATGAAAACAACACATGACATATTACAATGTATCATGATTTATTCAACAAAAAAAAGTGGAGAAGCCATGTGTTAAAATGACCCCATGATCCAATAGCTTGCAAAACCACCTTTAGCAGCAATATCTTAAAGTAATTGTTTTCTGTATGACTTTCTCAGTCTCTCACATTGTTGTGGAAGAAATTTGGCCGCCTCTTCTTTACAACTTTGCTTCAGTTATTTGAGGTTTGTGGGCATTTGTTTCTGCACAGCTTTCTTAAGGTCCCGGCACAGCAGTTTGCTTGGGGGTGAGATCTGGACTTTGACTGGGCTATTGCAACACCTTGAGTTTTTCTTTTTCAGCCATTCTGTTGTAGATTTGCAAAAATACACTACTAGTCATGTTCTAGTTGACTTTAATTATGTACAAAACAACTTTTGTTTAAATTTTAAAGTGTAATTTTGTGATTATTTCAAACTAAACGTTATTTTTTGAATAGATTGGTTAGACGCTGCTGGTGCAAAGGAAAAAAAGACAAAAAAAACCCCACCTTTCAAATCTGGCAACTGTAAATAGATACGATAGACTTGTCACTCTGCCAACAAGTTAAGTAAAGATATTTTAGTTACTAATGGGCATAAAGATGGGGGTAAGAGTGACACAGGTGGGGGGAGTTTGTTGAAGTCTGTCTTCAGTTATTGTATGATCAAGCTTTATACCAGTTGGTGATCAGGAAAGAAAACAAGGAGTAAAGACAACACATATCTTAAAAAGACAAAACATTTTATCAATAGAATGGAGGTTGAATGTATCTTTTGATGTGTATTGGAGTGTCCATAACTTTCTTCCTTCCACAGAACATGGGCAATGCAACTTTTCATCATTGGATAAATGGACACCTGTTTTTTTCCTCATATTCTGTGTATTGCATGTTGCCCCGAAATAAAAAGTTTTGAAACAATTGTATGCTGCTGCCCCGTTATATCAATTATACTATAAATACTAATACTATAAACACTACATGAGGATCAATCTTAGCCTCAACACTGTAACTGTCAAGTTAAAATGGCATCAGCACACATATATAATGCTCGTCCCTTGTAAATGCTGAGTGAGAAAGAGTAAGGAAAACAACTCACAAGTTGGAGGAACCCTCCTCATTATCGGAGATTCATACAAATGCACAAAATTGGCAAATTTCACTAAAAATAAAGTCTTTCCAAACAGTCATTTACCCACCCCAAGCCAAGGGCTGGGCTGGGGGCAATTGCTTCCAAGGCCACTCCAAAACTCTCAAAAAAGCAGAAGCGGGAACATGGCAGGGTCACGTCACCATGTGGAAGAAGCCTCTGGGAAAGCAAGGGGGTGAGGCGAAGGAGGGAGAGAGTGGTAGGATGAGAGAGTGAGAAAAAGGGTAAAGTAGAGAGAGAATGAGAGAGATGATAAGGGAGTTGGAGAGGAAGGAGGGAGTATGTATGCAACTATGTATGTTATAGTGAATGTGCATGTATTAGCATGAGTGTTTATGTGTATGTGTTAGCATGAGTGTGTATGTGCAAGTGGGGGGTGTATTAACATGAGTGTGTATGTGTGTGCGTGTGTTAGCATGAGTGTGTGCAAGTGTGGGTGTTAGCATGAGTGTATATGTGTAAATGTTTGTGTATTTTACCAAGGGGGGTGTGGAAGGGGCTTTTTGGGGTATTTTGGTCAACTCAACTTTGATTTTTTACATCTACAGGTATAGATGAAACAATGAAACATATCATTCCTAGAGCCCTTTTTTGCATTTTTACATAGCTAAGTAGCTAACAAACTCAAAAAAGCTCTAGGTTTTGCAGTACAAAGTACCCTTAGTAAAGAAGAGGTTAACAGAAGATTCCACAGTTGTGTTGCTTAATAATGTCCACTAGACTTGAGTTCCCAGCAGACAAATCCATAGATAAACGTCCTACTACGCCTGCAATTCTTGTTATGCATAGTAGGGCTGTCTTGTTATGTGCTGTATGAACATGAACAAAACATATTTGTGAACTGACATGAAAATGGGCACTTGTTTGTCCATAACGTTAATTTAAAATCCCCATATTGATTAAAATCGGATGCCAGCAGAGAGATAATTCATATAATAATACTTCAATGTATACACGCAAGGCCTGTTAATTCCAAAAGTTAAAAAAATAACTTAGCACTATTATTGACAAATTTGAGCAATATGATACTGCCAAACACTGCAAAATAGCAAGCACAACAATGCATGAATTCCTTTTCAATTTATCCATGCCATTTTTAATCTCATATCTGTAAAATGAGTGACACCCTGTGTTCATTTTGTAAACTGCAGATGTCAACACTTTTTTTTTATCAATAAATCTGCAATTACCATTTATCTGCTCTGACCAAGGGAAAGGTGGTTATTTCTGTGTTTCCACACCACAACTAGTTTTGTCTGTACCCCTTCCTAAGAAAACAATTAAACTCCTATCTACATTACAAAAGACCACCACCACTGACGATCATCACTTCAAGCAGTAAGGATTTTTTGTTGATTTTGTTGAAAATGATATATGGCAAACTCCTCTACTTTTTAATCCAGTTAAGGAGCGTTGCTCACAATTTATTATTTATAGTTCAGAATCTTTTTTTTAAATACATAATAGTATTTATCTTCATTGATGAAGACAGACACTACCAACTATAACAGAACTAATGGCTTTCACATTTAGAACTGTAAGGTCAACTGTTAAAGGACAGCTGTGCTTGTTTTTACGATATTATCCTAGAAGCACAGATGGACAAAAGCAACTTTACCACATCAAAATTGGGCACAGCGAGACTCAACACAGTAGCAACAGTAGAGTTGGGCCAACCCTCTAGAAGAATAAAGCAGTGTTTAAATCATGTAAACAAGAGTTTTGCATGCTACATCAGCGTTATGTCTTCAGCAGAGTAGGTTAGGCATCCTTTTCCCGGATCACACCACCAAACCATATTTATTAGATGGGTGATTCATTGTAAATTGGGTGGTGCACCCAACATTCTATTAACAATAAAACTATGTTATGATCAATTTAGTGTTTTATCTATCAATCTTTTATTACCATTTGCATTACTGTACATTTAATCTACTCTTTAACATGTTATGAAGTGTTCCAGGATACCAGAATAATACAGAAGAATCAGCTGAGAAAGAAAAGTACAAATAAGCTTATTTTTCTCCACTGCTCCGTCTGTATTATTCTGGACACCTGGGGCACTTTTGCAACAAGGCGGAGCCTCGGCATGCAGCACGAGGGTAGCCTCTCTCCTATCCCTTCAATCCCGGGAGATGTTGTCCCCATGGTGCATGCCGAGGCTCTGTCCTGATGTGGAAGTACTCCAGGAGTCCAGGGTAACACAACAGATTACCAACAGAAGGGGATTACCAGAGAAGAAAGTAGAATGAAGAAGCGGATAACACAAAGTAGAAGGAGAAGAAGCAGAGAACAAGAAGCAGAGCTGTGGAGTCATGGAGAGGTATAAGGAGATGGTTGAGAGACATTGAGAGTGTGACAGAGCATAACAGAATGTGACAGAGAGTTAGCATGGGCAAGTGCCAACAAATTTGTTGTCTGAAAACAAATAGACCAAAAATGACAAATTTGTCCTAATTTTTTTGGACCACATGCACATGCAAGTCTAATACACAATACATTGTCATTACGTGTATCCTAAGCTGGTGGTGAACACAATGTTTTTAGGATGCATATTATTATTATTAAGAAAACATTTTTAGACCATATCCAAGTAAGTTCACATACCTGTGGGCCTTCTTAATATTTGTGACAAAGCTTTAATATGAAGGTCAGATTTAAAGATTAGAATGATTGTAATCAAGTTATTTCACAAAAGGTGAACTGTATTTACTTTAGTGACTACATAATAAGCATGAAACATTAAAGTGTTCCGAATTCTACACATCCTGTGAGACACACAAACTACCGGAAATAAGAAAAAAGATACACAATATCATTGGTTTGTGATGTCATTTGCCAGTTGGGCATAAATCCCTCTGCTGCAAAACTAAGGGCAGATTGCCCACTTGAGCAATCAGGCTCCCACGGTTTTACTCTGTTCAATGAGGCACGTTAATGAATGATAGCTGTATGATCTAGACTTGGATGCCGGCCAAGTCTTCGTGGGGGGAAAATCTTCGTATTCTCCCATTCTCATGTTCTTTTCGGGCAAATATTGGTGTACGTTATTTGTGTTCGTTTTTTTTCTTCCTTTTTGCCGTTTTGTTTTTTAAAAGGTGTTATAAATAATACGCAGCAGTTTTGAAGCCAGGTCGGTAAGAGCGACTCTACTGGTGGCCGGCAAGGGGCTCCTCTGCCATCAACCAATGAAGGGCAGCTGCCCTTCGTTGATTGATGCCAGAGAAGCTCAGTGCCGACAACCAATAGAGTAGCTAATACGGACCTTTAACTTTTGACGCGGAAATTTGGCCTGGGGGGGTTCCAGGAGTTAAAAGTCTGCACAAGCAACTCTATTGGTCGCTGGCAGGAGCCTCCTCTGGCATCAACCATTGAAGGGCAGCTGCTCCAACATGGCTGTAGCTTCAATTTAATGTGTTTTATTTTATTATGATTTTTGGTTTTGTTTTAAAGAATGTATGTTAAAGTACTTGCAGAGTACTTATTTAATAGGGTATTGGGGCATTAAACTGTTCTTTTAAGTGCAAACATTTCTATACAATTTTATTGCAGCATTGTTTGGCAGTCTACCCTTATTTGATTTTAAACAGGTTATTAAATTGCTAAACACCTCCAATGAAATTTATTAAGGTTTAAATGAGTAATTCAATCCCAGAGGATTGGGAGAGGGTAGGGAAAATATATCTACTCCATCACAGGCCCTAAAATCCCTTATACTAGCCACAATGGTTTACACACACACCAGCCTTCCATTTGACAGCTGATACATAAAATATGCTTTAAAGCAACACTATGCATCTAATAAATTACATATATAAAAAATTCTGGCGAGGCCCCGTATTTATAAAAATGCAATATGATAGCTATACTGCAGTTGTTCCACTAGATGGCTCTGATATACAGGAGTTGCATGCTCCATGCAGAACAATCTGGAAGATTCTGGAAGATTATCTTTCTCCTCTGGATTGTAACCTAGTATTCTATTAATACTTAAGTTTGTCAGGAGTGAAGAGTGTGTTTCACCACTGTATCCTCATCTGATTATTTATAGGCTTTCATAGAACAGTATGTCACTGGCTGATTAAACATGCAACATAGCTATTTAAGGCTAATTCTGGAACCTCCCATAATGATTTTATTTTAGATTTTGTGCTAATTTGACACATCAAATTTGATTTAGCACAATATCAGGCATGTTAAATATATATATACATGTTATGTCCTGTTTACCCATTTTATAGAAGTGTGGAATATGATTTCCGTAAAAAAAAAAAATACTAATAATAAAATATATATATATATATATATATATATATATATATATATATATATATATATATATATATATATATATATATATATACTTAAATTGCTGTAACCTGTACCTTATCAGTCTCTATTAGCCCGTGTCCTGCTGCCCATGTCTTACTTAGCTTTCTACTTGACAGGGAGGTTGATACTCTTGAAAGCTCATTAAAATGGAATGTTAGTCCAATAAAAAGGTATTATTCTATATTGCAGTAACATTTTTTCCAATTTACACTAGTGGACTATATAAAATGACCAATATTAACATACTGTACAACAAAGCAAGGAATCAGTTCAGGCCCAGAAGATACTATTTAAAGCACCTATCTGAACCTTAAATATAGGGGATTGTGTCACTCTATATGGTAATATATCACTTAGCCTGCCATTACAACAGAGTGCCCCAATTTTGGTATTATCTAATTTTACATGACATGTGGAGGAAGTTTGGCCCAGTCTTCATGGTGGATTGTTTTTTATTTTAAAAGCCATCCGGACATGGACTTCCTTGTATGCTTTGGATCATTGTCCTGCTGCATAACCCAACTGTGCTTGAGCTTTAGGTCACCAAGCGATGGGCAGATATTTTCCTTCAGGATTTTCTGGCAGAGAGCAGAATTCATGGTTTCATTAATTACAGGAACTCTCCCAGGCCCTGAAGCAGCAAAGCAGCCCCAGACCTCCACTACCACTATTCCACCGTGTTTGACTATTGGTATGATGTTCTTATTGTGGAATGCTGGGTTAGCTTTATGCCACATGAAACAACACCCACGTCATTTAAAAAGTTCCACTTTTGACTCATCAGTCCACAGAATATTATAAAAAAACAGAATCAAGTGATGATACAATAGAAACAACAGCAACAAAGGAAACCTAGCAGGAACAGACTAAAAGCTTGACACATGCTTATATCGAAGTAGCATGGATAGCGGGTCATGGAAAGGGGTAATGGTAAACTACAGGTGAAAACCAGATTAAACAAAACTAGGCTGAACACACTGTGTTCAAAGGCAAGAAAGAACATCTGTAGGTAATAAAACACACCTGTAGATAAAAACTCTGTAATCGCCCCACCCATAGAGCAAATAAACATGACACAATCCTAAATTAACCACTTCAGGACCGGCGTTGGCAAACTGCATCTTCCCTTGAAGACCGTAGTTTTTTAAAATATTTAAATTCCTCCATGATGTTAAATAAAGTAAAAAAAAAAAACCCAGATGTTTTAACTTAAACCCTGTGCGGCCGCACACCCGTAAGGCCGGCCCTGGTGGGGGCTTCCCGGCCCCTTAGAGTGGCGGACCCGGTCGCAGTTGCGGCGGGCTTAAGGGGCAGGTGCCCCTTATGTCCTGCGTTAATGCGGCCGTAGAGGCCGCATAGGCCCAGTCAGTCCGGTCCTGACTGGGCCTATTTTAAGGTAGGAGCCTGGAGCTGCAGCTCCATCAGCCCCTTAAATCAATCCGGCCCTGCCGCGCCCCGGCCCGATGGCAAGTCCGGGCCTGCTAATAGGTGACACACTATCTCTTTTTCAGTGCTAACTGAGTTTAGCCTTGAGCTGGTCAGTGGTTGCCCAACACATTGAATCTGGAATGTTTGACACATTATTAAATAAACCACATTTTCAGTGGAGCAATTCATATAGCCCCTAAGCTGAAAGGTTTTCCCAGTTATAGTTGAAAGTATCCCTCTTAATGACAGACTTACCTAACCTAACCATAAGTTCTTTGGCTTGATCTTCAAACTTCATCTGGGTGGAACAATTTCATTTCAGCCAGATAAATTGCCCAGTTGGCACACTCCTGGTAACATGCCAGCGGTGTCAACTCATTGCATTAAATACTCTATCAATGGCTACTTATGTACAAAAAAAACTGAAGTGACCACACAATTGGTTTAAGACTCAATATTAGGGCGTAAATCCAAATAAAAGTGATAGAATCACACTGGTGTTTATGAGTAAAATATAAGGTAAGCTCCTTAAAATCAACATACAACATAAATGAATGAACCTGTTCAAAACCACCTGACCAGATGATTAATAAGTCATCAATTTGTTGATGTTTAGTATCATGAATATACCCCTTCTGGGCAACAACTACAGGTTGTAAATATTGGTTCACAAGCGCCGAGAGTGCCTCTATAAGACTACCGATACCTGACACAATAGGACCTTAGTCAAGAAATAGAATATTGGTGTTACAGGATGTGTATTATAAATATATTCTACCTCATCAATGTTCAGAATGCCATGATACACCCCCGGATCCAATATAGAAGAAAGTTGTTGTTTAAACACTTTAGTGGGATTAAATCTCAAATTCCTATAAGCGTCCTTATCAGATAACTGTCGTAATGCCTCCTTAACATAGTATGACTATGGTGACCACATCGGCTATGTTTTCCAGGACACATATAATTTTTACATATTGCTGACCAGCCCAGATAAAATGCTGCCCTGCAGTATGTGGGATGTATAAGACATAGGCCTCACAAAATAACAAGTTAAAGATGTTGAGTTTAGAAAAGAGAAAATATTTGGAGACCATTTTCATAGAAAGATTTTTCCAATATTTTCATTATTTTAATGAATTATTCATACTAAATGTTTATATATCTAAAAATTATATTAAAAGAAAGCTCTAGCTGAAGTTGGAAAAACGATATGTAATTTGTGCGGGTGCACAAAAAACTAAAATATAAGGCACGGGCTAAATTTGTTTTAGCAGGATGAATATTTGAAAATGACATAAGGAACACTTTTTTATAGTAATTGGATTTATTTTCTTTTGAGTTATAACAAATTAAATGAATTACTGAATCTACTAATAAATCACATAATCCAAATCTATAATCAATCTGGTGTGTTTCATCCGCTTGAAAATAGCTTGCTTCATCATCTATGATTCTGTCATCTCTTTCTAGATCATACAATGTGCTCTTGATTTAGAAAAAAAATGGGATAAAGCCAAAAATGTAATGCAATTGGCACCTATCTATGTAATCATGAATGAGTAAGTCATGTCACTGTATTGTCATGAGAAGACACGAGAAGTTTCCCTCACAACTACTTGTGTAATTTCCATTAATAGAGCAGTCATAGCGTCAGCTAAAAATAACATCCCAACCCTTCATAAAGCAGCTGCACCTTCCAGACACCCAGAGCAGCCACAGTCTGGGCAGAGCAACGAGCACTTGTGCTAATAGACTGCCATAGCAAACAGAAGAAGAACATGTCCGAACGCAGAGTGCCTTTCACTTTCCTCAGCACTCCAAGCTGGGAGCCATTCCGAGACTGGTACCAAGGTACAAACAGACTCTTTGATCAGTGGTTTGGTATGCCCCGTATCCCAGAGGACTGGCACCAATTGCCCAGCACAAGTTGGCCAGGCTATGTCCGTCTTTTCCCAAGCCAGTCTCTGGATGTGGTGCCTCCTACCACACCAGCTGTTACCTCACCTGCTGCTGCCGCTGTTCCTGACTTTAATCGGGCCCTGAGTCGCCAACTCAGCAGTGGAATCTCTGAGATCCGTCAGACATCAGACCACTGGAAGGTCAGCCTGGATGTCAACCACTTTGCCCCAGAGGAGCTGGTTGTGAAAACAAAAGACGGAATTGTTGAAATTACAGGTAAAATATGTTCAGCTTCAAAAGTAATACATATTGTAAATACCAAAAAGCTATAAATACAATAATACTTTAACAACATTCACTAATGATAGCTATGGGTATGGCCAGTGGTGACAAAGGAGAAGAATTTGTTTGATCTTGCTACTACTTCCCTTATAACTCACTGGAGTGCATGTATTAACTAGGACTATGTAATACATGACTAAATTTAATTCCCGTCTTTACTGAAATTTTGTATTTGATCTTCCCTTACATGATGGTTTACCTCTGGCACTGCATACATTTTATGTTAATTTAAGTGACACTTTTATAAGCCTTAAACAGTGTATAGAAAATATAACAGACTTACATTAAAAGTTTTATTTTTTCTTAAATCTAATTTAAATAGCAGCATGAGGCTTAACAGTCCTAAAACTGACCAAATAGGGATCTATATTGATCTCAAGGGCAAACCGTTGTCATACATCTAAAATAGGACAAAGTGTACTTTGTCTCCGGCACCTCTCTATAGATAGCCAAATGGATTCATAATGACGGCTGTTTCTAATTCTTACCAGGAACTTATTACTGGCTGAGCAACCCCCTATGAATTCTTTTTTCAACTCTGCTAAATTCTGGTAGAATCACTACATAGGGCATGTTCAGAATAAACATATTGGGGATCAGTCACAAATATTAAAATAATTCTTAAGTGATTTCTCATGTGTTGAGAATATATATATATGCACTTTTTTCAGTCCATAGATACAATATGCCGAAATAAGTATAAAAGCAAAAAAGCTTCAATAATGCTAATGCACCCAGAATCTAAAAAAATTGAAATTTTTACTCAAAACACTTAAAAATGTTAGTTAGGATTTTATTGCAGAATCCTAACTACCGTAAAAAAATTCCGGAATATTAAAAGAAATATATTTATACACAACTCAGAAGTGAAGCTTCTGATACATACAAAAAACAAAACTACAGTTCTCCTTATGTGAATATTGTGAATACAGTTATTTGTTTATCTATGGAGGATCTATGTGCTGTTTTTTTTTTTTAAAGTAATTTGAGATGTTAAGATGGTTGCCAAACTGATGCTCTAATTTCATAGGTTGTTCGAAACAGAGATCTACAAATCAGTACACATGAATACGTGCTACTATGCTGTATTATGAAAAAAATGACATTTTGAACAGCAAATGTGCAATTACTGACTAAAAACCACACTTGATTAATGGTACTAGGGCAGTGTGGTGTATCTCAGTGGTCTAAAAGGGTATGAACAGTAAGATCACAAGGGTGGGGCAATGCGAATAAACTGCAAATGGCAGGTTAGTGCAACTTTTAGTATCTACATGAATCATTCACACCTCAGGAAATTTATGCTGCACTCAGCGTTTGAGGTAGGCATGTTACAGCGCTACATATGTTCATCTGGGTTCATGTAAGTAAGGATTTGGCATTGCTCGTCCAGTGGGCACTGAAAAAATCTATTGAATCAATCAGGGCTCCAAGTGCCCTTTATAAGGAACAGACCTTGGCACACAGGGCAAATGCCCAAGGTCCATCTCCTACTTTTCAGTTGCATAGGGCATGTAATTACATATGCCATTGGCTGGTGTACAGAATTGCCACCTCGTCAATCATTTAAATCAGACTCTTATAAATTCTATCTGCTGTAGGTCAGCCAGATTAATACCGCTCACTGGTACTTAGAATTTGTTAACTGCATTAATTGTGTTTGAAGGCCGTGCGTTTTATATAATCTGTCAGACTGACCAAAGTGGCACATCTGCTGGTATAATCATACCTGGGAACTTCTTGACTCCGGCTACCCGGAGCCTTCCCATGCGGGTCCCGCTGACGTTGGTGGGCGGTCCCCCTGATGTTGGAGGCAGTCTCGCTGACGGCAGCGGGATACACTCCCATTTCAAGGAAAAACGGGCCAGGGAGCCGGGCGTCTCAAGACTCCGCTCCCGCGACCCGGAGGATTCGGGTCTTGGTCCATAAGACCACAGCAACACACATGCAACTCACAGCAGTAGTGACCGCACAATTGGTTTCTGACTCAGTATTAGGGCGTAAATCCAAACTGGTGTTCATGAGTAAAATATAAGTTAAAATCTACATATGACATAAATGAATGAACCTGTTCAATACCACCTGACCAGATGATTAATAAGTCATCAATTTGTTGATGTTAAGCATCATGAATATACCCCTTCTGGGCAAAAATAGTTGTTACTATAGGGCAAAAGGTGTACAGAATTGCCACCTCGTCAATCATTTAAATCAGACTCTTATAAATTCTATCTGCTGTAGGTCAGCCAGATTAATACCGCTCACTGGTACTTAGAATTTGTTAACTGCATTAATTGTGTTTGAAGGCCGTGCGTTTTATATAATCTGTCAGACTGACCAAAGTGGCACATCTGCTGGTATAATCATACCTGGGAACTTCTTGACTCCGGCTACCCGGAGCCTTCCCATGCGGGTCCCGCTGACGTTGGTGGGCGGTCCCCCTGATGTTGGAGGCAGTCTCGCTGACGGCAGCGGGATACACTCCCATTTCAAGGAAAAAACGGGCCAGGGAGCCGGGCGTCTCAAGACTCCGCTCCCGCGACCCGGAGGATTCGGGTCTTGGTCCATAAGACCACAGCAACACACATGCAACTCACAGCAGTAGTGACCGCACAATTGGTTTCTGACTCAGTATTAGGGCGTAAATCCAAACTGGTGTTCATGAGTAAAATATAAGTTAAAATCTACATATGACATAAATGAATGAACCTGTTCAATACCACCTGACCAGATGATTAATAAGTCATCAATTTGTTGATGTTAAGCATCATGAATATACCCCTTCTGGGCAAAAATAGTTGTTACTATAGGGCAAAAGGTGTTCTTACTTAATCTTGTGTATACCACTCACACTGTCACCGACCCCCTGGTAATCATTCCTGATGCTGTCAATGAAAACTGAATTAAGCATGGGCTTTGGAGGCAAAATTATCTCCATCTACAAACACCAGGGACAATCTTTAAACGGGATGTAGAGCAGATGACTAGATATTTCAGCCACAATCTTCAGTTCCTGTTTTGTTGTTTTATACATAAATGCATTTTTATGTGTGCACCCCACCTCAACTCTGTAGAAATATTGTCAAAATGATATATCCTATGCACTGTGTTATAATATGTATCTATATTCTTGTGTGTTAGTTAACGATCCATACATGCTAATTTTGTTGTCCCACAGGAAAACATGAAGAAAAACAGGATGAACATGGATTCATTTCTAGATGCTTCACTAGAAAATACACGTGAGTATTAGCCTGCCTTAGGGGTTTAAATGATACACTTATCAAGGAATACTATGGTAGCAGAGCATGCTGTTAGTGATCTATCAAGGGGAGGTCTGGCAGCTGCTGGCCTGGGAGCAACCACAAGACAGTAGCCGTTTGGGCATTCTTCTTTTCTTTTTTCTTTGCTTACATTATTTTACCAACAATCACACTAATGTACTCATATACACACAAATTCACATACACACATTCACATATACATACAAACACAGTCATACACACATACACTCCCATATAAACATGTGTATACATAAAAATACATCATTATTCCAGTGCACACGGCATAGATTTTGATCTATTTATTTACATATGTATTATTACTATTTTTTAAAACTTGCTTACGTTGTTTGACACAATTAACTCAAATCTATATACACACTTTCACTAGTACTCACAGATACGTATAGATATGCACACTCACATACAGATACACTCTACCCGTCAAATACACATCTACATTTAAGGCTTGCCTGCTTTTGTAAGTTCAGGAATGGGTTCTCACATCTGGTGATCCAGCAGCTGCGGAGTGACCTGTTCTGGTGCTCTTGGTGGGTTCTCACACACTGCCTGTGTCTGAGCGCTGGGAAATTACCTCAGTGTGCTGGGAGCGCCAATCGAGAGGGTTTTGTTGGCTGCTGCTCTCACCTCCAATGGTCAGTCCCTCCATGGGTTTATTGCTCACTGAGTGACTGATCAATGCTATGAGGCAGCAGGATGCCAGGCCTCAGTCAGTCCCTGCATCGATTGCTCCATCCGTCTATCATCTATCTAGAAATATATTTCTTTATCTAATTATGATTGACACTAAATACTAAATGAATGCTGCATCACAAATGTATAATACTCAATTTGATTTGTTTTTCAGTCTTCCTGCAGGTGTTGACATTGCTGCTGTGACATCTACTCTTTCCCCAGACGGCATTTTGACTGTAGAGGCCCTTTTACCAAAACCTGCCATTCAGTCAGCAGAGATCACCATCCCAGTCACTTTCCAGAGCCGGGCTGAGATTACCAAGAAAGGGGAGGAAGCAGCCAAAAAATAAAGCCTCTGTAACAAATTACAAGATTACATTATTGGTTTTCTTAACATGTGCCCCCAGTTTTTACAAATGTTTTCTTTTTTGACAAATAAAATTAGAAAAAGAAAGGTGCATCCTATGTTTTACTTGAGAGACCACCCTCTCAAACACACATCCATATCAAGCTCAATCATATAATCTATATTATGTGAAAAACTGCTGGTGTATTTTGCAGTTGGCCTGTGAGGAAGTACTTGTGGAAGGACTGCGACAGCTGCCAGCCCGCACAAATGTGCCAAAGGAATCTTGGCAGATGTACACAGAGAGAGTTATTACCAGAGTTGTGCATTCATATTCTGAAAAACATGAAAACGAACACGAAGGGTGCATTTTCGTTGTTCAGCCCGAATACCGAACCAACCAATGGTGGCGGCAAAACGTATACGAAGACATACAACACAAAAAATCTTCATGTTCGTCTTCATTTACTAATCTCCCTGGTGCCTTCCCCATCTAGCCTACCTTATCTGCACAGCATCGCAGGGCGGGGACCATGGTCTCCCTGCTCCAAGAGTTAAAGGTCCACACCATCGACTCTATTGGTCGTTCGTACGGCCCTTTAACTCTTGAAGCGGCCAAGTTGCGGCACCAGGTTTTTAAAAGTCTGTACGAGTGACTCTATTGGTCGCCAGCAGGGGGCTCGTCTGCCGCCAACCAATGAAGTGCAGTTATTGCACTTTATTGGTTGATGGCAGAGGAGGCCACTGCCGGCGACAAATAGAGTTGCTCATACAGACCTTTAAAATCCTGGCGCCAAAGCTGCTGCGTAGTACGTACCACGTTAACCCCGTTTTAACCCCTTCTAGAAAAAAACGGGAAAAAAACAAGTAAGAAGAATGTACACAAATCTTTGACCAAATCGAACAGAGGAAAGGGCAAATATTCGTGGAATACAAAGATTTTTTCCCCCCACGAAGACGAACACGAAGAGTTGGCCGGCGCCCAAGTCTAGTTATCACAGAGCTGACATCACTTTAGCTCATTTCTCGTTATGCCAGTCTGATGCATACCAAATAAAAGCACTGCAATACAAGAACATAGGTCATTTAGCTTCTGTTAATGCCAACGATTACTTCAGAGTGCGTCAGCAAACAGTAATTCTGTGATAATTAACAGTTACTAGGTCTACATAGTTCCTCCTGACTGTGCCTATTTTTTGTAAAGTGTGTGAATTCTAAGGATTGAAAAGCAGAATAGTTAAGTCCTATAACTAGTGGCACAGGAACTTCAGGACAGAACTAGGACAGAGCCACCTCTACGGCCATCCCCACTGTGGAGTGCCAGGATATGTCATCATGTGTAAGGAGCTCCTTGGTGTGCATGAGGTTGTAAGGGACATAAGCATAAATACATATACATAAATACATAACCAAATAACTACACACACTGATAAATAAAAACAAACACATGCTTGGATGAAACAGGCCGTGGCTTTTATTTAGTTTATCAAACATACATACTTTCAATGTAACGAAATAACCTTGCAACCATTGTAACATAAACATAACAAGCCCTTGGCACAAGCCCAGGGCATCCGTAAAATCACATAATCTTGCCAGCCGGCATAACTTAAACTTACAGTTCCCCAACCGCCTCAAATGGGCTCTAAATGACCATTTGAGGCCCTACCCCACCACACCACGGCCTGTTCAACCATACATTGCAAATCTACATTCAATATGTCATTACCAATGTCAGACAGATGAACACCATCCTGTCTGTAGAAACCCGTACATCCACCTTCCAACTCTGTATGCCTGAAAGAAAAACCTCCTACCAATAACATAAATTTTTCCATTGCTCTATTGAACTTGCGACGCACTCTTTCCAACGCCTTTAATTCTGGCCTCTGCAGCCACAGAAGACGTGGAATAACCTCTGACCAAACCAACAACACATCATGAAAACATTCTTTAAAACATAAAATTAAACTTTTACAAAACATTATTAACTCTAATGATTTCATACTACCCATATCATTCCCACCACAATGTATTATTATTGCATTAGGCCATGGAAAATAATCTATACCCTCCTCTAAGCAATCCTGTAAATTATCAACCCTTAAACCTCTTACCCCTAACCAATAAATGGCAATATCATTTTTAGCAAAACCTAAATTTTCTCCATAGCTTCTTGCTGCCGCTCTTCTTTGTGCCCAAAATATGAAAGAATGCCCAACAATCCAGACTATGAAAGTTGGACGACCTGTAAACAATGCAAAATTACAACTACTAAAACATAACAACAATATTATAACAATTTTGGCCTAACATATATTTTAAAACGGTTAGACTGCCACCTACCCAATCTCCTAATCACAGATTCGTCTAAACCCAACAAGGCTGCCTCAGTAGCAGCGCCAATTCTAAAGGAATGCGTTGTATATTTTTTATCCGCTAAACCCAACTCTTTTAAACCCAAATTCAAAACCCCCCTAAATTGAAACCTTGTTAAGGGTAAACCTGACCGATGCACTAACCAATTCCCAGTAACCCTAGGCCTGACTACATTAAACGCCTCAGCCGCTCCCACAGGACAAATATCTGAACCCTCCAAACTATTCAAGACAACCCAACAACCTTTAGCTGCCCTATCCGTCTTAGAAACTCTTACAAACAATTTTAACGAACTATCACATATGACATCTTTATCCTGTAAACCCGACCCACCATATTTATTATTAGCCACTAATTCGCTAATCCTAAAAGCTCCGAAAAAAGCTGTTACAAAAGCAGCTTTAAATAACCTGCATTCAAAATCATCCCAACATATCCTAGGCAAAACACCTATTAATTTTTCTAATACCTCTGATGACAGAGGTCTCCTATCATCAGGCAACCTAGACCTATTACCGTAACCTTTAAGCACCTGTTTAATCAAAAAATCCCGAAATGAATGCTGCTTACCAGCTAATATAAAAAAGAAAGCTAAACCAAATAAACATCTCTCTATACTAGACTTCGCCATACCCTTATCAATTAGACTAAACACAAAAGGTAAAGCTCCATTTAAACTACCTTCAAAAATGTCCAACTTTTTCTGATGCACAAAAACAGCCCAAGCCTTCCAAGCCTTGGAATAACCCTCCCATGTATTCTTTGAAACAGATTGCACCAATAGATCACTTAACTGGGCGAAGTTAACTCCCACACCGACTCCGGAATTACCATCTGCTCCTTGTCTGCTTGCGGTGCCAACGTCCTGAACAGCTTGAAATTAAAGCGAGATAGCGCATCAGCCAAAACGTTCCTATTGCCCGGTATATGCTTGGCCTTAAGCCAGGGCTCGACAAATCCCAGGCGCCAGGTCGCCATGGCGACAGAGAATTTTGTCCTGGCGCCTAGGTTTTGTCAGCCTCTTACATCCAGAAAAAATTGTGGATGTAAGAGGCTGAGTCACCACACGGGGGCGCTGCTGCTACTGTCTGCCCAGGAGTCTGGGCAGACAGCACAGCCACTCCGAGCCCGCCCCCAAGCCTGAGATCACTCCCACGGAGTGAGCCTGTAGGCTGAAAACGCGGTTGCTGCAAAACCAGCAATCGTGTTTTCAGCTGCCATAGGCAGCTTCAGGGAAGGGGGGGTTGTGTGTTGGGGGAAGGGGGGTTGTGTGTTGACCTGACACAACACCCCCCAGCTGCCTGATCGCTCCATGAGAGCGACAGTGCAGCGTTAACCCCTTCAATGCCGCGATCGCGGCATTTAGGGGTTAACTCCCGTTTTGTACGGGGCTCTGCTGCTGGTGGTCTGCCTGGAAGCCCAGGCAGGCCAGCAACAGCAAAAACGAGCCTCCATAAGCCCTTTGATGACTTCTGTAGGCATGGAAGCCTACAGCAGTCATCAGAGACTCCTCCCTGCAATAGCTGGTCTATAGACCAGCAATTGAGTCCCAGCTGCCAGAGGCAGCTTCAGGGACAGGGGGAGAGGGTTCTGTGGTCTCCACATGAGTGTGGAGAGCAGCCCCAACCCTCCCCTGCTGCCTGATCGCTCCCTGAGAGCGACAGTGCAGCGTTAACCCCTTCAATGCCACAACTGTGTATGACACATTCGTGGCATTGCAGGGGTTAACATTTGTCCCCACAAGCTTGTGGGGACTAAATATCAGTCAATGCTGTGCTCCAATGGAACATCAGCATTGAAAGGGTTAAAAAAATAATAATAAAAAAACCCCAGCACTGACCTGAAAGTCCAGGGTGCTTCCAGGTCAAACGCTGTGATTTTAGTAAGCGGGCTGATAATGATCAGATCACTCCTGACCAACTGTTAGTTTAAAAAAATCCTGGCTCCTAACTTTTTTACCTGGCGCCTAGATTCACAACAAATTTGTCAAGCCCTGCCTTAAGCCATATGTTATGTTTCAAACACAAAAATACTAAACGTCTCAAAAGATTAATCACAGGAATGGATTTCGCCCGCAAGGTATTGACTACCCAAACCACGCCCATATTGTCGCAGTGAAGCAAAATCCTTTTATTAACCCATTGGCTAGACCATAACTCAAAAGCAACAACTACTGGAAATAATTCTAACAGAACCATATTCCTAACCCAACCCGCTTCAATCCACGTAACCGGCCATTCCGCTGCTGCCCACTTCCCACTCCAAAATATTCCAAAACCCGTAGCTCCAGCAGCGTCGGTAAAAAATTCCATTGCAGCACTATCTACAAATTCTTCTTGCCAAATGGCTGAACCGTTAAAATCTCGCAAAAACAAATCCCATACTTTAAGATCCTCTTTAATTTGTTTCGTTATCCGAACCCTATGGTGAGGCATCTTTTTACCCGAAATGGCTCTCGCTATATGTCTAGAAAAAACCCTACCCATAGGCATCACCCTTGATGCAAAGTTAAACATTCCTAATAATGACTGAAATTCTTTAACCTTCAACTTATTCCTAATTAAAACCCTATGAATAAACCGTCTCAACTTAACAATCTTATCAAAAGGAAGTTTAAAACACATATTCTCCGTATCTATGACTATACCTAAAAACTGCAACTCCGTAGACGGGAAAACTGTTTTATCACCTGCTAAAGGAACACCAAAACTATCAGCTAACCGTAAAAACATATTCAACATAGACAAACAATCATCCGAATTCGCTCTACCTATAAATAAAAAATCGTCCAAATAATGCACTATTGATTCAAAACCTGAAACATCCTTAAAAACCCATTCTAAAAACGTCGAAAATGCCTCAAAATAAAAACAAGAAACTGCACAACCCATGGGCAAACATTTATCAAAATAGAACAAATTATCAAACTGAAAACCTAGCGATCTAAAACAATCCGGATGCATGGGAAGCAATCTAAACGCCGCTTCGATATCAACTTTAGCCAACAAAGCATTTTTTCCCATTAATCTAACCCACTTCAGTGCATCATCAAAAGAAGAGTAGTGCACCGAAAAATCCTCTTTTATTATCTCATCATTCAAAGACCCACCCTTCGGAAATGACAAATGCTGAATTAACCGAAAAGTACCAGGTTCTTTTTTAGGTACTAAACCCAGTGGGGATAAACGAAAACAAGAAAAGGGGGGCCTAGCGAATGGACCCTCAATCCTTCCCAAACTTAATTCCTTACTTATTTTGGCTCTTACCACATCCTCATTTTCATTAACCGACTTTAAATTGTCCACCCACACCATACCATCCTGATCATAAATAGGTATCCTAAAACCTTCATTAAAACCATCATAAATTAACTTAGCCATCAGACGGTTTGGATACCTGCCTAAAAAGGGGAGCAGACTTGCTACTCTCACCGGTGTCACTGCTTTTGGGAAGGTCCTTTCCTGCATGCAAATTCTTGCGAAAACAACGGAAAGCTGGATGATTTCCGGAACAAACTGAACATTCATGTTTAAACTTGCAAGTGTTGGGCCACTTACATTGATGCTCATTAAAAGACCAACACAAACCTTTCTGTCTATTAGGTTGCGAAACATTTCCCATTGACCTGAGGCTAGTAGCATTCCTCTGAGGTAACATAATGCTTACCCACGAGCCTACATCCTTCATACCCCATTTCAAAGTTTTATGCACCGACATTTTTTGTCTAAATGTCTCGTCATAGTGAAACCATGCTAAGCCTCCAAAATTCTTGTACGCCTCTAACACAGCATCAAGATGTTGAAAAAGACCCGCACTACTCTCTTTATGTTTCTCACAATACACACTTGAAAATATACAAAACGCTTGTAACCAGTTGTTAAAAGATCTCACTACTGGCCTACGCCTCTCTTCATCCTTATCATTCTTTAACAAAAATTCTTTTGAAGCAGGCAATAACGATAAAATGTCTAAATATTCGTCATTCCAAATTTTTTCCTTGATAGATTTACTTAAATGAAATCCAAGAGGCGAAACTTCACACGACATTACTTCCTTCATGCAAGCTTCATTAACTACACTGCTTCTCATACCAACATTTTCAGTTTGTACCCAAGCCTGAGCTGGACTTTGTTTCTGAAAACCTTTCAAAACATTCACCAATGCTGAAACCGCTTCATTGAAAGTGTTAATAGATAAACCAACAGACTCACCATCTTCACCAGCTCTGCCCTCAGGTCTCACCACACTCTGTTCAGCATCAAGATGTTCTGCAGCAGCTGGAACAGCCTGTGACAGACGCCTGCTCCGGCTGCTCAGTTGTGTGCTGCAGCCTTCCCCCGGGTCCTGCAGCGTCTTGGACCGCTTCCTCGCCTCCTTCACCCGAGAAGCGGGCCTTTTCTTCTTCTGTACGGAGTCAGGAACACTTCTTCCGGGTCTGCTACGTCTCTCAGACGTAACCGCGACCCGATCACCTGATCCAGATGAACAGCCGTCACCCCGCAGTCGAGCGCCATCTGGTGGACTCTTCGCCGGTATAAAAACTTCCTCTGGCTCCTCCTCCGCCACTTCGTCTTCTGCACCGCTCGGAGTAACAGTAACCAGCTCGTCCGGACACGAAGAAGCTTGCAGACAACCGCGAAGCCAGTCTTCACCTCCTCTTCCCGCAACCCGTTCCTGCAGCATCTTCATTAATTCCTCCATGGAGTCTTCAGCTCACCAGCCTCGCCACTGCTCACCAGACTCAGAGGTCAGTGCAGTATCGGCTCAGCGGTTCGCCAGGTAAGTGCGCAAACCCCTCACAACAGCCCTATTTATAGGCGGTTTTCCCGCCCATTGCGCAGCGCGAGGCGCCCGCGAGGCAGGCACGCGGCAGCACGCGACCACTAAAAAGCGTGGCAAAGCGCTAACGCATGCGCAAACGCGCAAACGTGCAAACACTTACATAACCTTCACATTTTTTTTTTTTTTATATAAACTTCTGACCTTTCCCTGACCCCACAGCCTATCCCTAGCACTAATAACCTGACCTTTATTAGCCCCCACAACCTCATGCCAGCCTGCCTTATGGTTGCAGGCTTTATCATTACCTTTCCACAATATAAATAGATTGGTTAGGGAGATCAGGGACCCTTTGCTTAAAGCATATGATGGGGTATAAAGGGACATATACCCCTGAGGATTATTTACCACACAATAGTGGGCTCTGGTGACCCTTTTTTTAATCTAATTATTTGTACTTATCTTTTATGTTAACTTTTTAAGACCTGCTTTTGTAAATTTGCATACACGCCCATACACCTTCATCTCCTGTATACAAGTCTACGTGAGTATTTTTTTTTCTGCAAGTGCTAATGCGAGTTGGCTTTAGTGAATTAGCAAATTAGACATTAGTCCAACTCATGCAAATTTGTGGCTGCAAACACACTTTTTTGCCAGCTTGCAAATCACTTTAGTGAATAGGTCACTATTTTGAATAGGTCAAAAGGACATTTCATGTGCATTCTACATCCAGGCCTGGACTAGCCATCTGGCGCAGTGGGCAAAAGTGAGCCAGACTCTCACTCAATCTGCCACTCCAGCGGGTGCAGTTGGTGTGGCTTAAAGACCTAAAATTAATAACTTGGAAGGATGTACACATATGTTGGTTATATAGTCTACCAGGTCAACCAGGTTTCGGTTGTTAGCATTGTGTAGGTTGAGGTTTCTGTGTGGTTAATGATGTGCCAGGCAGACTAAGGTCAGAGGATAGGCTCAAGAGGACACTAATCTATGACAAAAACATCATAAATAACCAGTTAAAGTCTTTAGATGAGGAAGAATGGTCATTGCCATTTAACACACATGCAAAGCCCAAGTGCCTTTTGCTTTATATAATGTGGTCTTTCACAAAGTGTTCACATTCCGCTGAGCACCTATGGAAGAGGTCTTGTTCACCTGAATACTTTGCACATTATAAACTTACGCTCTGTTCCTATACATTGGCCCTACATCTCGCCAAACAAACCTATTTTATTTAATTAATCTTCTCCCTTTCCTATAACCCTACATGTCTGTTCTCCACATTCAACACCCTCCTCTGTTCCCCAGCACCTCGCTCACCTTACAACTTCTCTGCCCAAGAACTTGTCATCATCAGTGATAACATCATGATGTCAGACATACAGTACCTTCACCTCCCTCCTCGTCACCCTGAACTGCTTCAGTCACCCCTACTCAAGTTTCTGAGGTTCTCTCGTTCTCCCGCCTCACCACCTGCTCCTTCGACCCTGTATCGTCACATCTCTAATCACCCCTTTCTGACATCCTTTCCCCAACCCTAAACAATATATCTAATCTCTCTCTTTCCTCTGGTATGTTCCCACCCTGATTTAAAAATGCTATCATCTCACCCATCCAAATAAAAAAAACTTGCTTGATCCTACATCTCCTTATAATTACCATTTAGTGTCCCTTCTCCCCCTGGCATCCAAACTGCTGGAACAATTAAATTACTGATGACCTCTTCACCGCTAAAACAAAAAAACATTTCTCACTACTTGGACCTCTCTGCAGCCTTTGACACAGTTGACCCCCCCCCTGTTCTACAACCCTTCATGCTCATGGCATCCATGACACAGCTCTTTTTTCCTCTCTGACCATACTTTTAGTGTCTCCTTCCCCAGAACTTGTTCCTCTCCCCTACCAGTATCTGTTGGTGTTTCTCGGGGCTCAGTTCTACTCTTCTTTATTTACATTTCTTCACTTGGACAACTCATATCCTCCTTTGGTTTCCTATACCACCCATACACAGATGACATCCTAATCTATATTTACTCTCCCGACCTTTCACCCTCTCTTCTAACTCGCCTTACTCGTCTATCTGGAATTGCTTCATGGAAGGCATTGCATTATCTGAAGCTCAACATCTCCAAAACTGAGCTTATAGTAAGCTTCTGGTGAGCTGATATCCACAGTTCCTGACATCTCTATCACTGGTGACATCTCCATTACCTAACTGACCAACCAAATTCACTGCATTTGTGTAACGCTTGAGTCTGCTCTCTTTCATCCCTCACGTCCAGTCCCTTGCCAAATCCTGCTGCCTTCACCTGAAAAGCATCTCCCAAATTCAACCCTTGCTCACGTAAGAAACTACCAAAATACCAATACACTAAATTGTGATATCCCGTCTAGATTATTGCAACCCCCTACTAACTGGTCTCCCCCTGTCCCGCCTTTCACCTCTCCAAACCGTTCTCAACACGGCAGCTAGATTAATATTTCTCTGTCACTGTTCCTCATCTGCTGCTCATCTGCGCCAATCGCTCTACTGGCTCCTCATACCCCTTAGAGTCAAATAAAAAAATGTTACCCTGACATACAGAGCCCTTAATAACTCTGCACCCCTGAATATCTTTTCCCTCCTGTCCGAATACACCATTAACTGCCCTTTTAGCTTCTCACATGACCTTTGTCTCTCTTCTATCATCATTACCTCTTCTAACTCCCACATGCAGGATTTCACATGTGCTGCACCCTTTCTCTGGAATTCCATTCCTTGTTCTGTCAGATTTTTTCCCTCATATGCCATGTGGCAACTTGTGAAATGGTATGCATACAGCAGATTGCCAGTAGGTGGCACTACATGAAAATGTTTTGATTAAACCAAACAAAAGTAGCACTTGCTCTACATTTGAATTGTGCCACTCCTTGCAAATGTTTTTAAGCGTTAAAAGGATCCTAAAGTGATAAGGATCACGAGAAGTGAGATATGTGTCCAGTTCATATTTTAACACAATAATAAATCTGCAACAAATACAAAATGGGAATTCAAAGAATAGGGTACAGTTCAATACACACGTGGAGGGACACACGTTCTGTCAGTTTCTGGGGGAGGCTACATTGATCTTTGCAATGTCTCTACTGTAATAGCATTACCAGGGCCATCTTTAATAATACTGAAGTACTGGGTAAGCCTCTCCAAGTGGACACCTTCGGCCTAGTGGTACTTGCAGCAGTATGATGGAGATTAGTGCAGCTAGCCAGACTTGGTCATATGCATACCTGGGAACTCTCTGGGATTGCCGGGTGAGCGCTGCTCCTCCGGGTCTCAGGAGCGGGGTTTTGACACGCCCGCTCCCCGCCCATTTTCCCCTGTAAATGGGGGTGTTTCCTGCTGACGTCAGGGGCGGTCCCACCGATGTCAGCAGGACCGCCCACCGATGTCAGCGAGCAGTCCTGGCTGCATCCCGATAGGGAAGGCTCCGGGTAGCCGGTAGTGATGGGAAGTTCGGATCATTAAAGTGAATCGGATCATTTCGATTCGTTCACTGAAATGATCCGATTCATGATCCAAATCTTCGGATCACTCAGTGTGACTCACAGGAGTTACTGTTTTCCAGTAACTCCGTGCAGGCACACTAACGATTGGCCCCGCCCCTTTCATTATGAATCCTCCCCCCTGCCTCCAGAGTCGTTCAAAGATTCGGATCTTACAGGGATCCGAATCTTACAGTGATCCGGATCACTGTAAGATCCGGATCACTGTAAGATCCGGATCATTGTAAGATCCGGATCATTGTAAGTTCCGGATCTTTGAACGACTCTCTGCCTTCATTGGGATTCGAATCAGTCAGATAATATTACCATACTGTTATAAATAATACATTAATAATCACTGCCCCCAGGACTTACATTCCCCTTTACCTGCAACTGCACCTTAAGCTAACTTTATTAAATTAATTAAATTAACCCTCACCATTAAATTAACCCTAAACACCCCATCAACCATGTCTGCCCCTAAAATTAACCCTTAACACCCCATCAACCATGACTGCCCCTAAAATTAACCCTTAACACCCCATCAACCATGACTGCCCCTAAAATTAACCCTTAACACCCCATTAAGCATAACTGCTCCCAAATTAACCCTAAACACCCCATTAAGCATAACTGCCCCCAAATTAACACTAAAGACCCCATTAAGCATAACTGCCCCCAAATTAACCCTAAACACCCCATTAAGCATAACTGCCCCCAAATTAACACTAAAGACCCCATTAAGCATAACTGCCCCTAAATTAACACTAAAGACCCCATTAAGCATAACTGCCCCCATATTAACCCTAAACACCTCATTAAGCATAACTGCCCCTAAATTAACACTAAAGACCCCATTAAGCATAACTGCCCCCAAATTAACCCTAAACACCTCATTAAGCATAACTGCCCCTAAATTAACACTAAAGACCCCATTAAGCATAACTGCCCCTAAATTAACCCTTAACACCCCATTAAGCATAACTGCCCCTAAATTAACACTAAAGACCCCATCAACCATACCAATTTATTAGGTAATTTATCTGGAGTACATGCAATTAATTTAGGGGCAGTTATGGTTAATGGAGTATTTAGGGTTAATTTCAGGGGCCGTTATGGTTAATGGGGTCTTTAAGGTTAATTTCAGGGGCCGTTATGGTTAATGGGATCTTTACGGTTAATTTCAGGGGCCGTTATGGTTGATGGGGTATAAGGGATAATTTTATGCTGATGACTGAGGGTTAATTTAATTAATTTAATAAAGTATGGTACAAATGAATCGTTCAGTCTACTGAACCAATTCATCCGGATCACTAAAAAGAATCGGATCAAATGAACGATTCGTTCATGATCCGGACATCACTAGTAGCCGGAGCCGAGAAGCTCCCAGGTATGGTCATATATTGAAGTACTGGGCAAATATACTGGAATTCCATTGATATAGAATACAGTTTTAATATAACCTCTAAGTAAAATAATAAATAACATGTAGTAATGACATCCTGTATAAATAGAATTTGCTTTTTCTACATTAGGACCACCTGATGTTTTGGACTGTACAAGCACTAGCTTGGTAAGGCATGATGGTCACATTTAAGGTACTTTTGGTTAATAAATTGATAGTTCAATTGAATTGGGATTTAGTCCACATGGAGTAGCGCTCCTATGTATGGAGTAGGCAGAGATTTATTTTGGCTAGGTTTTGTCCTAAGCCTAAGCCAGGGTAGTTCCTCACCTGCCCCTTACCACTTACCCTGGGGGCTTGCTGCTCTGCCCATTGATTGAGTGGTGCATCAAGGAGCTTGATTTCCCAAAAGGGGAAGGGATTTGTTTCTCATTATGATTCCTGGGCCTAGTCTACAGAGACCATAATAGCCAACAACATGTTAGGTAATTTTTTATTTGTTGGGGAAGCAATATGGTGCAGTGTTGAAATGAATGGTGGTGTTAGTGCAGACCAAATTGAAAAAAGGGATTCAATGAAGCAGCGTATAAAAATTGGGGAAGACTGAACTACCTTTCAGAGTAAAAAATATGTAGCTACCCATGCTATAGCAACATCATTCTATAAATCATGGTAACATAGTCATAGCATAAAACTGTATATCGAAAGATTTATATAAAATAATTTGACAACAGATAAGAACTATTTGGCCCATCATTTCTGGTTTAAAGACTCAAACCTTAACCGGTCCTTGGCATACCTGGGAACTCTTCGGGTTTGACCCAGAGATTGCCGGGCGAGCATTGCCGGGTCACGGGAGTGGGGTCTTGACATGCCTTGCTCCCCGCCCATTTTTTTTCTTTCCATTGGGGTGTTTCCCACTACCGTCAGTGGGAACGCCGCTGACGTCAGCGGGAACTCCGCTGACGTCAGCGGGACCGCCCACTGACGTCGGCAGTGTGGTGACATAACAAGTATTGTTGTCAATGTTTTTGCCAGTTGAACTCTTCCTGTATCACATGTGTCTTTTGATATGTTAACAAGGGCACACCTACAGTGATTCAATATGCCTGTTGAATGCAAAATCTTAGTTCCATCTCTCTCTGCCCACCATCCTGCATGGATGGAGCAACCGGTGGTGTGCTGGGTTATGTTGGGCCTTTAGGTTGCAGGTTAGTCTTGGAAAGTGTTGCATTGTATGTTGGGCTGTCACTCATTTATTGTATGTTACTGTGTTTTTGTCTCTTATTAAATATCTGTTAAAGTAGATGAACCTTTGTGTTATATTTTTATATTTGGTTTAACACCACAGGCAGGACCCCCAAAAAACGTCGGCAGGACCCCCGCCCAGGTATGGTCCTTGGTCTTGTCTTACATCTTGTATTGCCATATGCAATCACATGATCACATGCATGTTTAAATTCCCTCACTCTATTACCCTCTACCTTTTCTGCTGGGAGGCTGTAGAATCCTTATATTGCAAATAAGCCTCTGACGCTCTATTTTTAGACCTTTACGTGTTGTACTAATATTTCTCTTTCTTTTGCCTGTACTTCCCTCCTGTGTTTAAATATGGGTAGAATTTGTAGTATTTTATACAGAACTTCTGCAGATTCCATAGCACTATTACAATAGGAAAGAGGGAAAATTAACAATATAATTGAACCTTATTGTCAGGGCCGGACTGGCCCACCGGGATACCGGGAAATTTCCCGGTGGGCCGGAAGGTCCGTGGGCTGGGCGGCTGGCACACTTACCTTGAAGACAGCCGCTGAGCTGCCCCCAGGCTGCCCGAAATCTAATCAAAGCGGCCGCTGGGTGCTGATGCGGCCGGCCAGCCGGCCGGCATCAGCACCCAGCAGCCGTGTGCAATGGCCGTCTAGTGATGGGAGCAGTGTGAGGGGTGAAAGCTCCGCCCCCTCGCACTGACCTTTCACCCCTCACGCTGCTCCCATCACTATGCGGCCATCAGACTGCTGGGAATGTAATCTGAACGGCCGGTGCGTGCTGATGCCGCCGGCCGCCTCTGCTTTAATACTTTTTTTTTTACTTTATATGGCAAGCCGATCCAGCTTACCATATAAATAAAAAAAAGTGTTAAAGTAGCTCCGGCCGGCGGCATCAGCACGCACCGGCCGTTTAGATTACATTCCCAGCAGTCTGATGGCTGCATAGTGATGGGAGCAGCGTGAGGTGGAAGCTCCGCCCCCTCGCACTGCTGCAGCACCGGATGTCAGGTCAGTGGCATCCTGGCTGTCAGCATAGTAGAGAACAGTTTGCAGCTACCAGGAAGTCAAGAGAAGTAGAAGGTGAGTAAAATAATGCATTTTTTGTACTGTATAATGTTTTTTGTATTTATTAAAAACAAAAAAAATCGGCATGTGTGTGTATGTAAGTTTGTCCCCCTATATGCCACTCCTCCAGAAATGCCTTATAGCCCCCTATATGCCACTCTGTCCCATGATATGCCTTTTAACCCCCTATATGCCAGAGTTGCATATAGGGGTATAAGGCATTTCTGGATGCAGAGTGCCATATAGGAGGTTAAAAGGCATATCATGGGACATTTTTGTTTACTTTATATGGCAAGCCGATCCAGCTTGCCATATTAAATAAAAAATAATATATGCCACTCTGTCCCATGATATGCCTTTTAACCCCCTAAAGGGCAAAGTGGCATATAGGGGGTTAGAAGGCATATCATGGGACAGAGTGGCATATATTATTTTTTATTTAATATGGCAAGCTGGATCGGCTTGCCATATAAAGTAAACAAAAATGTCCCATGATATGCCTTTTAACCTCCTATATGGCAGAGTGGCATATAGGGGGTTAGAAGGCATATCATGGGACAGAGTGGCATATAGGAGGGTTGAGGCATATCAGGGAGGCAGAGTGGCATATAGAGGGGTATAAGGCTTTTCTGGAGGCAGGGCGCCCCATGATATGCCTTTTCACCCCCTTTATGCCACTCTGCCTCCAGAAATCCTTATACCCCCCTATATGCCACTCTGTCTGATGATATGCCTTTTAACCCCCTATATGCCAGAGTGGCATATAGGGGTATAAGGCATTTCTGGATGCAGAGTGACATATAGGGGGTCAATGGCATATCTGGAGGCAGAGTGGCATAAAGGGAGTTAAAAGGGATGTCATGGGGCAGAGGGGCATATAGGAGGGTATAAAGCATATTGGGGAGGCAGAGTGGCATATAGGGGGCATAAGGCTTTTCTGTAGGCAGAGTGCCCCATGATATGCCTTTTAACCCCCTTTATGCCACTCTGCCTCCAGAAATGCCTTATACCCCCCTATATGCCACTCTGTCCCATGATATGCCTTTTAACCCCCTATATGGCAGAGTGGCATATAGGAGGTTAGAAGGCATATCATGGTACAGAGTGGCATATAGGGGTATAAGGCATTTCTGGATGCAGAGTGACATATAGGGGGTCAAAAGACATATCTGGAGGTGGAGTGGCAAAAAGGGGGTTAAAAGGCATATCACGGAGCAGAGGGGCATATAGGAGGGTTGAGGCATATCAGGGAGGCAGAGTGGCATATGGGGGGTATAAGGCATTTCTCGAGGCAGAGTGACATAGGGAGTAAAAGGCATTTCTGGAGGCAGAGTGGCATATAGGGGATTAAAAGGCATATTATGGGGCAGAGTGGCATATAGGAAGGTATAAAGCATATCAGGGAGAGTGGCAGAGTGGCATATAGGGGGACATAAGGCTTTTCTGGAGGCAGAGTGCCCCATGATATGCCTTTTAACCCCCTTCATGCCACTCTGCCTCCAGGAATGCCTTATACCCACTATATGCCACTCTGTCCCATGATATGCCTTTTAACCCCCTATATGGCATATAGGGTGGTATCTAGGGGGTATAAGGCATTTCTGGAGGCAGAGTGGCATATAGGGGGTTAGAAGGCATATCAGGGGGCAGAGTGGCAAGCCTGGGGGCAGAGGTGCATAACTCGGGGGTAGGTTGTCAAATGAAAGGAAATAAAAACCAAACATGTCTCAATCATAGCTTTTATTAAATATGGAAAAAATAGTCTACATGAATTACCGTATTGGCTCGAATATAGGCCGCACTTTTTTCCCCCACTTTAAGTTTTTAAAGTGGGGGTGCGGCCTATATTCGGGGTCTAGCGCCCGACGCCCGGGACATGCAGTCCCGGGCGCCGGGCAGGCAGCGGGGTTAGAATACAGATCCCCCGCAGCGGTGCAGGGGACCTGCATCCTTATCCCCGATACGCTCAGACAGCCTCCCCTGCCAGCACTTCCCACGGGGGGGGGGGGGTGCCGGCACGGGAGGTTATCTAAGCGTTTTACCTCTGCCCACCCCCGACTTACCGGAGCAGACTCCCGGGTGTCTTGCGGGGCCGGCGGGAGACATCTACGCAATACGCGTATGCAACTTCCGGTACCGGAAGTTGCATACGCGTATTGCGTAGATGTCCCTCGCCGGCCCCGCAAGACACCCGGGAGTCTGCTCCGGTAAGTCGAGGAGGGGGGGCAGAGGAGGACAGCGGCAGCGTATCGCGGGGAGGGAGGACAGCGGCAGCGGATCGCGGGGAGGGAGGACAGCGGCAGCGGATCGCGGGGAGGGAGGACAGCGGCAGCGGATCGCGGGGAGGGAGGGCAGCGGATCGCGGGGAGGGAGGGCAGCGGATTGCGGGGAGGGAGGGCAGCGGATCGCGGGGAGGGAGGACAGCGGCAGTGGATCGCGGGGAGGGAGGACAGCGGCAGCGGATCTCGGGGAGGGAGGACAGAGTGGCAGCATGTTTTTTTTGGTGCTTTTTTAAAGAAAAAAAACTTTTTCTTTAAAAAAGCACCAAACTTTTAGGGTGCGGCCTATATACGGGGGCGGCCTATATCCGAGCCAATACGGTAATAAAGAAATAAAAGTTTCTTACCAGAATATCGTGAAGAATAATGTGATCAGTGTTTTGTTCCACTGAATAAAATGGAACTCTTTCATCTAAAATGTTCGCAGTAGTAAATGTTTTGATCCCATTATGTGTAATGTATTTCATTTATTAGGGCCTTTTAACACTTTTGCTTTCTGGCATTTTAATACAAATAATGAGATAAAAAGAATGGCACATAGTGTGACTCGGGTGTGTATAAGGGGTGCGTGTGGGTATAAGAGCTTCACCGTGAGATAAACTATATGGGGCTGGTCTCCAAATTTTTCCAGGGCTGCTTTTCAGTCCCAGTCCGGCCCTGCTTATTGTATAATATAAAATAATATCAACACATATTAAGGACCTGCTCATGTGACCGTACAATCTATTTGATGGTTGCTGTCAGGTCCTCCAGCTATATTTCCTGTATTTAAAAGTGTGCAACATTAAAAATCTGCTTCTTTTATAAAGATTTTTTTAGATGTTTTTTTGCTTAGATTTCAAATTTGCATTAAGTGACAATGGAGCAGACTGCACTGCCTATTTGATCTACTGTATTGTTTTTTGGGGAGCTGATGTATCAACAATAAAATTTTGGGTTGTGTCTTTGTAATTACTCGATTGAGTTATTCGTGGTTAAATATTATATTTAGCAAAACAGAGGGGAAAATAAAGCGACACAATAATTCTCTTCAGGCCTCAAACCTATGCTACTAACTACATCAAGGTCAGAACGACCATCTCCCTCATGACAGGTCCTCATCAGAAATGGGCCCATCAGCTGCTCCATAATAACAGCCTGGTTTTGGGGACCTGGGAATCTTTTGTCCAGGCGATGAATCCATTGTAAGATGACCCGCTCCAAGCCTCCTCTGTCCGCTCAGCTCTTCGTTCCCTGCGTGGAGAAGTACGTGACAGACTTCCGTGAAGTGGCCCCTGATACAGGGCTCAACGAAGTAGGTCTCCTTGACCAGTTTTGCCTGGGCTTGTCCGATACCCTTAAGGATGAGTTGGCACACGTAGGCCTTCCCTCAAAACTGGAAGACCTGATCCTCCTAGTCTTCACAGGAATGTATCTCTGTACCGCCAAATGCCTCCGCCCTTGACAGTCTGTTCTTCTCTAGATTTCACCTCCATATTACCTATAGACCTGGATCGAAAAACGGCAAGGCCGATGCCTTATCCTGCATGTACGAGTCCTCGGCCCCATTGGGCTCAGGGGAGCATGAAACCATTCTAAGCTGTGAGCACTTTCTGGCCACCCAACATTCATTGCCAGACCGCATCCAGCAGTTTTGCCATCCCGTGCCCCCGGAAGCAGCACATCTGTCTGCCACACCACAATTCCTATACCATGGTCATCAGATTTATGTACCCCAGAAGGCTCAACTGGAGGTCATGCAACTTCACCATGATTTGCCTATGGCTGGTCATGGTGGTGTCAAGAACACCTCGCTGGAAACGCCATCATTTTGCCATAACTTGAGTTGCTGGCAATATGGTGGCACATCCGGTCACGTCCTCTCCCTGATCCTCCAATTGTAGGAAAGCATGTCACCAAAAATGCAGTAATTTTGCCATAACTTGAACTGAGGCCAATATAATGGTGTTTGTGGTAACATCCTCTCCCTGATCCTCAAATCTGGGGAGAGGCACTGGACATGCCTCCAGTTCAAATGACAAAATGAAGGCACTAGGTTGTATCAGTGGAGATGTGGCCAAAGATAGCAGAGGGCAGAGAGAAGATTCAGAGAGCAGAAAATGCTGAGAACAGAAGATACAGAAGCGGAATGGTCAGCAGAAGTGAAGTTAGTTGGCAGAGAAGGTAGGGAAACATTTAGAGAGCGTGTGGGGGAGATGGAAAGAGAATGAGAGCGTGTGAGTGAATGTGGGCAACAAATTTTGTTCCTGAATAAAAAATGCCCCCACATTCTTGCCCGAAAACAAATGTGCCAAAAAGGAACCAAAAAAATTGTCTGAATTGTTTTGGGCCTATTTGTACATGTCTAATATACAGTCGTGTGAACAAAAAAGTAGACTCTCTTTGAATTCTATGGTTTTATATATCAGGACATAATAACAATCATCTGTTCATTAGCAGGTGTAAATACATCCTCAGATGAACAAATACACATGCGATATTACACCGTGTAATGATTTATTCAACAAAAATAAATCCAAAATGGAGAAGCCATGTGTGGAAAAACTAAGTACACCTTATGATTCAATAGCTTGTAGAACAACCTTTAGTAGCAATAACATGAATTGTTTTCTGTATGACTCTCACATCGTTATGGAGAAATTTTGCCGCACTTCTTTTTACAACGTTCATCGAGGTTTGAGGGCATTTGTTTATGCACAGCTCTCTTAAGGTCCTGTCACAGCATTTCAATATGTTTGAGGTCTGGACGTTGACTGGGTCAATGAAACACCTTGATTCTTTTTTTTCCTGTTGTAGATTTGCTGGTGTGCTTGAGATAATTGTCCTGTTGCATGACCCATGCCCTCGTATGCTGCAAAACAAGCCCAAATCTTCACCCGTCCACCACCGTGCTTGACAGTTGGTATGAGGTGTTTGTGCTGATATGGCACTGTGCATTATGGACAAACATCAAACATCTGGTCTTGTCCAGAACTCTTGTGGTTTGTTCAGATGCAACTTTGCAAACCTAAGCTGTTATGCCATGTTCTTTTTAGAGAGAAGAGGCTTTCCCCTGACAACCCTTTAGTACAATTTAGTACTGTGGCTACTCTCCCTAGAAGTGGGTACTCCCAAGATGCCTCCAAGAATATAATGCAGAATACGGAATTATGTAAAAAAAAAAAAAACTAAGAAGCCTAAGGAAACAGCTATGTGATTGAAAGAACAATTGGAACTGGTTAACATCTCTTTTCATGAGTCTATCATACGCAAAGCATTGAATTGTCATGTTGGGTGATGCAGCAAGTCAATGAGCCTAAATGGATTACAGAATGGCTAAAAAAGAGAAAATCACTCAGAGCCCAGACCTTAATCCATTACATCCATTACATTACTGTGGAATGACCTTAAGAAAGCAACTCACACCAGGCTTCCTAAGAATATGAGCTGAGCTTAAGCAGTTCTGTAAACAAGAATGGTCTAAAATTCCTTATGAAGGTTGTGCATGTCTGATCTGCAGCTAATGGAAGTGCTTGTTTGAGGTTATTGCTTAAACTTGGATTAGTGAACACAATGTGCCATTGGAACACAGGAGTGGTGATTTCTGATAAATGGTCTCTTAAGATATTCCATTAAAAAAATGCCATTTCCAGCTACAATAGTCATTTACAGCATTAACAACATCTGCACTGTATTTCTTATCCATTCCATGTTTATATATTTACGGGGTGAAAACATGTACACCTACAAAAAATGCCTCATATAGAAATAATGTATACTAGTATGTGTTTCCATGGAAATATTCTGTTCACACAGGGATTTCAAACGTAGCCATACTGTCCTTAACAACACAAAATATGAAAGAAATGAATTGCAAACCATCCAAATACATTTTTCCTAAAGCTCCCACAATACAAAGATACTAGAAACAGGTTTTGTGATTTATTCACCAATCAGAAAACACGCTTAATAAAAAAGCTAAGGTTTCAATACACACCCTCATTATTAAATTACATTAAAAATATAAAAGCACAGCCCACTGATCTGGCATATTATATGGCACCTTAGGAAGTGCTATTTGTCTGTAATCTAACAGCATGATGTTCTGTACAATGGTTTGCTTTGAATTCCTATTGGTATGTCTGCTTAGCAGTGTGTTCAAGCCTCCTGGGGTAGCAGGCTTGGTGCATCCATAGACACTCCCCATAAGTAAGGAAATACTGTTTCCATGGCAACAAGCAAAGAGGCCAATAGAGCAGAACCTTTTATCCATACACCCTGTGGTTGCAGAATGTGGCTGAAGTACCAGCAGATCCCTAGATCAGAAATATATACGGCAATGTAACATTATTTTATATTTGTTTTCTCACTGGATCAGAAGATTCTAAAGGCGAAAGATTTATTCAGTCTGAAGAGAAACCAGAGTATATGAATCAGAAGATTCTAATTCAAATACAGTCTCTTCAGAAAAATACCATTTTCTAAATCTTCCTACTGCAAAAAAAAGTAGAAAAAATTATGACATGGCCTTCAACTTCTCAATATCATTAAAATAAATATAACTTCTCAATATCATTATAAATATTCTACCAAAATGATGAGAACGGCGTTATGTGACTTGGTCAAAAGTTGTGTGTCCCAGGCCCCATATTATGGATTCAAAAGGTGTGTTTAATTAGAATTGATATCATGTTATCAGGACTGAACTGGGAATAAAAACCAGCAATTAAAATAATTGAATACCAGCCACATGCTTCATAATGGCATTAATGTGTATATGGAACATACTTATGGGTTCCTAGCACCAATATTTAGCATGGTTTAATGGCACAAATGGTTATTTACCTGTTAATATCCCGGGGATAATTATATAAATTGGTTTTACAATGGTTTACAGTTTTACAGCAAATGCAACTAATATTTTTCCAGACCTAGCCCATTGTTAAAAGGGATTCATGAGAGATAAACTTCTAAGATTAAAATGTGCCTTTATTACCACTAAAGACCAGTTGGCCCATATAGACAGCAATGCCTGAATCTGGCGTAAACCCAAACCCATCTTTTGCTATCTTTATCATGAAAAAGACTGGTACCCAAACTTGTTGCATTTAGCATTAATCAAACATTAATTTATGCAAGTTCTTCCTTGCTTTGAAAAGAGAATTCAGACTGACGTCTAAATAAAATAATGGATTTAATGTTAACTGGGAGTTAGATTTTAATTGAAGTATTTTTGAGACTATGATTTATCCCCGAGCCCAAGCTTCAAGAAAAAAAAAAACATTTGTTAATGATCTGATCTTCTCTGTTGGGAAGGTAGCTGAGTGATCTCAGCATTAACAATTAGCTGTCTCGTTGCTAGGCAACAATTTCTGCAGTTTTCTGTGAAGAAATGAGAAGCTCCCCCATTAGTTACCAAAAACTGATCTCTTTCTGTCTTTGCATGTATAAGCAATGAGCAGAAACTCTATTATCTAAACTATATATCTTATAGCTAACTCGCTGCCAAAAAAGAAACTTAAAGAGAGATCCAAAAAGCCATTACTAACAACAGCAATAAAAACCTTATGTTACATTATGTTTATAGAAAATGTGATTTGTAATTTGTGCAGATTTTGATGTCTGCATTTCAAATTACTTTTGTACATTGACAGCTGAATGTTCATCAGTGAGTAAAAATGCCTTTAAAGGTCCCTGACGAAAAAATATAAAATGGAAGCATCATCTCTACTTTGCATCATGTTAGCACTGTTTTTTGGGGGAAGGCAACATGGCAAAAGTTAAGTATTTATATGTGCTCTTTAGCATGCATCTATTACATATATGTATTCAAAAACTACCTCTGACACCTGCTACATGTAATTTACAGGCAGTTTACAAACAAGTTTGGAACTGAGCAGCACGAAAAATACTACACCCATAACAATAAACAGATCAGCCATAACATTATGACCATCTGCCTAATATTGTGTAGGTCCCCCTTGTGCCTCGAAAACAGCTCTGACTCGTCGAGGCATGGACTCCACTTGACCTCTGAAGGTGTGCTGTGGTATCTGGCACCACACGGGTCAGCCTACTGCCCCCCCCGCCCATCTATGACCCTGTCGCCCGTTAACCTCTTTTCATTCCTTGGATCAGTTTTGATAGGTACTGATTACTGCAGACCAGAAACATCCCACAAGAGCTGCAGATTTAAAGATGCCCTGACCCACTCATCTAGCCACCATAATTTGGTCCTTGTCAAAGTCGGTAACATCCTTACGCTTGCCCATTTTTCCTGCTTCTAACATATTAAAGACCAAATGTTCACTTGCTGCCTAATATATTTCACCCACTGATCATAATATTTGCTTTGGATATTTTGATTGAAGTAGATAATGTTGAAATGCTGAGGATTGCACAACCTATATAAAACCAATCTAAAAACTCACTTGTTCAGAGAAGTATACAACCTACTGTTCTAATGCCTTCAACCAGCATTCCAAAGAAGGTCTACATCATGATCTCAACACAGTGTTCTCCATAATACTCTTGCTACTATCAGGTCATCCTCACCCAAGCAGTCCTCTTTTGCTGTCTCATTTTCTCCTTAACCACCCAATAGATTATAAGCTTGCAAGAACAGAGGCCTCTTCTCCTTTTGTACCAGTATATTTTAATGAATGATAATGTTATCATCAATTTTAAATGGCGTTTTCTAAATATTTTCACCGTCCTCTGTTAACAGTGCAATGAAATCTGGGGAGACTATATAAATAGTTTTGTTGTGTTTCTTACCCCTTTTGTGACAATTGAGGTTGTAAGAGTGGAAGTATGTCTTTTACCTAAGTTTACACAGGTTCATGACGTCTCTTTAATTGAAAACCCTTTTCTTTATAACCTTCTTAATACATTCTCTGTTACATTTTGGTTTTCATTCTATTTTGTCGGATTTAACAGACAATGATTGCAGGGGAACCTGTGTGCTTCGTGATAACCTGTTTTGGAGAATATATGGATCTGATCAGAATCCATTTGGCACTTAAATGCCTGTCAGCGCTCAATTCTTATCAGACAGATTTTGCTGTTTGCAGAGTATCTGGCGTGATTCTTTGTTTGCTTTCTAAGTGTGTTTTCCTTGTCTCCCAGACTTTTACGCAAATCTTCACTAGACAATGTCTGCTCAGGCCTGCAAACACATGCCGATGTCGAATACAAAATATATCTCTTCGAAAATACAGCACGCTCTCCCTGCTTTTTTTCGATAATGTGAAAACTATTTTGCCAAAATGTCAGGTTGTGAGCACATAAATGCCAAAGAATCTGTATCTCTGTGTCCATCTATATGATCATACATAGATACTATACATAGATGTATACTGCAAATTGTGTTTGGAGCAATTATGCAAATTATTGTTTTGTGACAGAAGGGTTGTAAGATGGGTACCATGCAAGCATGGTTGGACTGGGCATGACACTGTGGCCTGGCACTTTAAGGCTAGTGGCCGTCAAATGACGTAGGTCCAGCTGACTGTTGTATATGAGAGGCTGCACGTTAGATTTTTATGCTCACGTAGCATGTGGTAGGGCATGCTGCACCACCTCATCAGCAGCAGATCAGGTGACTATGGAGCCTTGTGGTCCAGCGGGCATTTGCCAGTATTATCAATGTCCCAGTAAATAGATTTCTACATTCTTCCATCAAGTGAGGTGTTACCAAGTGATGTATATATCCCTGCCCTTCATACTGATGTCTTTCTCCAGTTCTTCGGGAATGTTCCTATGAAGCACCCAGGCAAAAGTACTTACACTTTTCTGGGAAATGTAGTGAAATATCAGCATTTCCCATCCAATAAAATATCTAAATGTACTGCTTTAGGAACAAAATTAGTTCTTTTACACATTGGAGAACAATAGGAATGTTACAACAACAGATTATCTAAATTAGATATCAAAACAAACCAATAAACAGATGGGTTTAAAGAAAACAACTCGTCATGGAAGCCTCCTCCTACAGACTATGGGCCTTGGAAGGGGTTCTTTTTTTGGGGGGAATGGATACAAGGGACCTGTTGGGACTACTTCTCCCCCCTGTTACAAAGTGCCACATTTTCCTAATTACTACAGACTCTAAAGACTGCGGAACTTGGACACAGATTTCGGATACCTGCATTTTTTACGTGTGGTGTGTTACTCTCCATCAGGTCAGGACTTACAGGACAAAGACCTAAATGGCCATTATCTAATTCTACACCAAGATCTGATATCCAGCCGGTTTCGGACAGAAGTCAGGGACCTCATTGTGAGGTTGAAAGGTTGTTCCTTATCTCAATAAATCTGCCTGACATTGGAACTCTTGAGTGCCTGGAGCCTTTATTTATCTATTGGATTCAATGGGGGAACTGGCCCTTTCTGGCACAGTTAAGCACCTGGGTTCTTTTGGAGTGTGCACATTCCTCATTCTGGTTATACTTTAAACACTGTCATAAGATGCTACCTTTGCCACAAGTCACTTTTTAACCCACCCCCAACCCAATAAATTACAAACTGAATCATATCTGTCATATTGAATCATATCTGTCAACCCACTCTGGCATATAGGGGGTTAAAAGGCATATCATGCGACAGAGTGGAATATAGGGGGGTATAAGGCATTTCTGGAGGCAGAGTGGCATATAGTGGGTTAAAAGGCATTTCTAAAGGCAGAGTGGCATATAGGGGGGTGAAAGGGCATTTCTGCAGGCAGAGTGGCATAAAGGGGTTTGAAAGGCATATCATGAGGCACTCTGCCTCCAGAAAAGCCTTATGCCCCCCATATAACACCCCCCCCCCCGACTTACCACTGCTTCTGACTCCCTGGTTACTGGTGGGGGCAGCGGGTAGAGGCCGGCGTTCATGAAATTATAGGGGCCGGCGCACCGCCGCCCAATAGCCGTGTCTCAGCTCTTCGTCCCACCCCTTTTAAGACGTAGGACGAAGTGCTGAGGCACGGCCATTGGATTATTAATTGTTAAGTACATAGACAAAAAACTAATCTAGGTAATTTCTAATTATCTCATTTCCCCAGTAACATCTGATAATGTTGTTTTTAGTGTATGGTATTGTTTTCCTTTGGTTTTGCGTTGTTTGATGAAGGGATGAGCTTAAGCATTGCCATGAAAAAAGACATTGAGTTGTCTTCCCTAAGCCAAAAGCTATGCCGAGTTAAAATATTTAATGCACAGTTGATCTGTGAGACCTGTCTTGCAGGAGCTCTCTGTTGTAACCTTCTAAAGGTAAAATCAATAATTTACATTTGAAACATACCTACAAACTCGAAGTTTCGTAGGTAAACTTCAGTTTAGGCTAAGTGTAAAACAGATTGCACAGATAAATAAAAAAAAGATGGGCATGTATTTTGTAGACTGTGGATTAAACAGTGATTATATTGTTCTGAGAAACTATTAGCACACGTTATGTAAATCATCATGTTTCTACCATGAGGCCTCTAAATTATTGTCTGGAGGTGCTGTAAGGGATAAAAGAGTGGAAAATTAATAGGTGATGATTTCAATAATTTAACAAAAATTTGGAAAGTTGTTCTTCATCACTGAATGGTGTAGGAGCTTAACAACATCAACCACATATAATCATCTCAACAGAAGTACTCATTATGTGAGCTAGGCAAAAGGAAATTGCCTACTTTCCACCCAAGTATTATAGAAGTTATTACCAGAAGATGTCTCCGTTAGGAGGCAATGTATGACGCTATTTTCTCCATGGTTGGTCTCTCATTGAGGGGACAGTAATGGCTAAAGTAATTTAAAGTTATACTAAAGTAAGTCTTTTTAAAATAAAAATTGCAGCATAGATAAATATGTTCAGCATCATCCCTGTTTGTGCCATGTTAACAGCTGTTTATGAAACTGAGCAAGGCGTTTAGAAAAATGATGTCTTGTATTTACATATTTTAAGTTACACACACATATTCTACAGTTCACATTTTCATTATTTTTAGGGATGTAAAGAAAGATTTGGATCATAAAAAGGTACACTTAACAGGTACAAGGGTCAGCACAATTTTATGGTTCTAGTATATGTTCTTTTAATTCATTATCTCTTAAAATACTTGTTACTATATTAATTTTTAATAAAATAGTATAATTACCTGTGTGCATTGTTATTATGGCAGGATTTATCCAGCCTCTCATCTCTACTTAAAGAGACAGACCCATACAGCCTCACCAATGAAGAATGTATATTAAAGTTTTTTTTAGTCTATTTGTTGGAATTTACAGGGAAATTGATAAAGCAGTGGGACAGAGATATCATTATTATTATTTAGTTAAAGGAGTCTCTGAGAAAAATAAAAAGGAGGAGGAGGGTGGGAAAGGGAAAGGAAAAAAGAGCAGAAAGGGGACAAGAAATGTCAGAAGAGAACAGAGGACAGACCAGGAGTCTGCTAGAAAGAGAGTCTAGCAAAGAGACCAGGAGTCCCTGAATATCAACCTTTCTTTGCAGTCCTTGGATTTTACCCTCATGTTTTGCCTACTACTTTTTCTAATTTCATCTTACCAGCTGCCGATCGACATATGTTAGATCTGGCTGTCCACTGGCAAGTTTCTCTCTGGTAGATGGGGTGAAGAAGATTTCCCCACTAGGGGCAAGATGTACCCTAGAACTGCTGCTACTGCTGCTGTCTGCAGCTGGTTGTTTTTCTGACCAAGATAATCAGGCTAACACTTTATTGTCTAACACTGGCTTACACTGTAGTAAACTAAATCCTGTCTGGTTCTAGTTCTACAACTATACTTTTTTCTTCCCATTGTAAGTGCAGATAGGCCAGAGTAAAACATTAAACAAAAAAATGCCATAAACCATTGGAACCATCAATTACAAACATTTTCAACAAAATTGTCTCTCCAACTCATGCTAGGATTGTATTGACTACATCTATCAATCACTTATTCTGCACTCAGGTCGTGATGCTGCCAAAATGGACAAACAAGTAAACAAATGGACAACAATTATTCAGAGGTTTCTCGTTTTGGTTTATTTTATTGCGGGCCCCTCCTCTTTTTGGAGATTAGTATGCACAATATAATATTTACCAGAGTGCTGGGAAGGTTTTGGTGAAAAAAGTTGATTCCTCCATAGGAGTGGCTATGTCTATGCTAACAGACTTATGCATTAGGTTGCCTGGATCAATACAAATCCCCCTTCTTGGGATAATTCTTGGGTATATTCTTTTAATGACAAAAAAGCTTCCCGGATACATTTTGTCGGTAGTTAAGCTAATTATTGCAAGAACAACCCTCATCTACTATTATTTAGGAACATAATTAAGTTTGATCATTCAATGGAAAATCTTCTTACTAGAAAATGTGTGCTGCCTAGGTAGAAGCCTTTTGATCAAGAGCCAAATCAGAAACGAGGGAGAGTGTTCTAACTATAATTCAAACTAAGATATCCCATTGACAGACACATTAGTTAAATTTGATATAATGCTGCTGAGAAGTCTTGCTAGCTTTACTCGTTAGTTGCATGTTTTGTTTTCTGTTTTCATATATTACAACATACATGCTCTTGTAATTGTAACTGATAGATATTTTATGTATCAGTGTTACTTATTTTTGTCTTGTATAAGTGAATATCTAGGTCTGATGCATGGGCTTACAATTGTATTCAATTAAAAATACATACTCTTTTATGTTAACTTATTTTTATGAGATATTTAAGTGTGAAAAATCTTTGCATGTGAAAAAAAGATATATATATATATATATATTTATTATTAAATACACCTTTATATAAGGTCACATAGTCTTGTGATAGTCATCTTGATTGAAGTCCATTTTCATATTTGAGAATGGAAAAGTAACAAAATATAACCAGGGTGAATATGAGTTTAATGTTAACTGGCAGTGTATTCTTCATGTTATGTTGAGTGGTGCAGACAAATCCACAATGCTGGGTAACTAAGAAAAATACTATTTAATGGCTTAGAGACTGTAACCTTGGATAACATTTCAAAGTTATACGCTGCCACTAGCAAACTGAGTCTTGGAAAGTCATTAAAATACACTTTGTCACAAGTAGTTCATCTAATTAAATGATAAAGAGCTAGGATTTCTTGGACTGGGAAATAAGGGCTCCAAGGGAACAAATCAATATAAACAACTATAATAACAAAAAAACACATACTAACACGCAAACTCACTCTAACACCAATACACACTACAACATGCATTAAGACACAAACTCACTCATTGATTCATAGACATCATAGACTTACAGAACCACTCACACTAACATCTTTTTTTTAACACCATACGCTAACACACACTCACTCTGATAACTCACCTCTACATACTCTTTTACACAAATACCACACACTGACTCACACTCTTTCCTTGCACACAGCCTATCACTCTCTTTTCAAGCTGCCCACCACTAATGTAGGGTCACATAGTGTTCTGTTACGGGGCCCAGTTGAGCACCTCCATTATAGGGGTGCCTGGGTGTGGTGCTCCTGTTTTAGTAGGCCCTAAACAGAAGAATTCAAATTCAAATGTTAAGGTACACTTCACAGTAATCTAGGATAGCAATACATTCATTAGGTCCATATAAGAAGAATGTTTTGGGGAAGGAAGACAAGGTGAGGGTGCAAAATGAAAAGATTAATAATAGGAGAGAATTACAATCCTACACAAGCATTCAAAAGGAAAGCACTAAATACTTGACATAAGAAAATGTCACCTGTGAGCTATTAATAAATGTTGAAAACGTAACTAAAGTTGTACCCAGGAATCCTAAATCCATATCTAATAGACTTGTGCGAACGGACCATGAACAATTTGGACAAATTTTGGTTTTCAAACAACAAATTTAACTTCCTGCCCTTTTGGTTCATACGAATTTTGCAGGGCATTTTTTTCAATTTGAAATCTTCGTTGTCACTCACCCTCTCTCATTCACTCTCACCGTTTCCCTACCTTCTCTACTGACCTCTTTTGTGTCAGCATGTACTGGCTGACTTGGCATGATAGGAGTGTGAGTGCTAACAGCAATCACAGTCCCATCATACCTAGGTTCCAGCACTTACACATCCATGCTATCACACACACTCAGTCATTCACAGATTCATTCCCTCAATCACGCATACTCATTCAGCCATTATAATTGTAGTCTAAAGCCCATCTTGTCACACCCCTGCCATGCAGTTTTCCGCTACCTTCATCTTTTTTCTTGTGTGACAATTTATGAGGTACCCAGCTGTTACAGCTCATCTTAGTTCACTGTCCTACAACAGTATCACATTATGACACAGCTACAGAGATGGAATTGCAAACCATTGTTCCAAACGTGTTGCTTTTCCTGGAGTAACCTAAGGTCACCAACAGTCTGTGCCACAGACACTCTCATAAAAACAGGATGTAGTGTTTGACTCACATTACACATGAGAAATCTTGATTTTTTTTTCTTACCAATTTGTTTCTGGGAAATAATGCTAATGACTACATTCCACTATGTGAGTCAGCACTGATGTAACCTACACTCTATTCTGGAACATATGAGTATCTTTACATAAATATCCTTATTCAATACATGTCCATGTATTATTTATTCAGTTCAGCCCATTGGATCACTAGAGTATCTCCTTGTGACATAGCTACAGCGATGGTATTGCAAACCATTGTTTCCAGCTCCTTGCGGTAATCTAGGGTCACCAGTCTGTGACACACAGACACTCTCATAACAGGATGTAGCAATTGTTTAACACACTTTACTCCAGAAACTAGAGTCAACTAAGTGCTGGAAGTGTTAGGGTTGATCATATACATATTTGGTGGGCCTGCCCTAAACTTCACTGGTTTTGGCCGCTGGTATTGCCACTTTTTAACCCTCATGCTTCCCTCCCAGTGGCCGCATATGGGTCGCTTAGTACACACAATTTTATACCTCTGCATGGGAATTCCTTATGAACTGTATATTGTAAGACCACAGACTTTATTAAACATGGATGCAAGCCAAGGCCTGGCTAATTACACCCACTCATTACTCTGTAATTAGTGAGTTAATAACCAACAGACTTTATAGCCATGCTCCAAAATCTTCGTTCATATATTTCTTGTCACTGATTGACAGGCCCCAGCATGCAGCGTTCAGCAGAGCCATCGCTGTAGCTGACTGGAGGCAAGTACAGCACGTAGAGGGAGATGAATTTAACCCAATACATCTCTTGCAGGATATTTAGCTGGGAGGGTAGGGAACAGGGCAACCGCAGTTGGAGAGACCCTGCAGGATGGGCAGAACAAATATGTAAAGGAACCACGCACATATAATAGGAACTATTGCTGGAGTGTCCCTTTAAGGAAAAAAGAAAAAAATATATATCCTTAATTTGTACAACTATTAAAGGGGGTCATTGTGGTCTTTTCCATGAATCATTGAAGAGATTCCAGTCTTACTTGTGTAGTTGGACAGGCGTTTTTGTGTTAACTTGAAAAAAATCATTAGCTTCATTGCACATTACAAAAGTCACATGCTTGCCTAGTACAGTGTTTAATGAAATAAGCATATCTCTGTATTACCTATGAATGACACAGGGTCAGCTCAGCCTTTCCTTCTAGAGAAGCATACTTTTAGCCTTTCATTACACATAGTGAAGTCAGTGTGTTGAAATGTACATTTGGGTATTGAAACAATGAGTTATTTACGGCAGATGTTAAAATCGTAATTTCTACAAATGATGGTGGCAGGGACCACTTTATGTTACATTATTTGACACTTGATGAGATTGTTGTTATGCATTCACCTGTTAAACAAAAGTATCCATTCTATTAAATAATCAACATATGGATGGAAAAATGCTTAAGGTAAAGTGTGCACAGCATTGTTGAGTAAAATTAAACTGGTGCTTGAACAGTGAGCTAGATGCAAAATGTGACAGCAGATAATAAGATCAGTGCATCTACAATGCTCATTTTCTTATTGAGAAAAAAAAATACAAAACCATGTTACGCCTTGGTATAGACTCCCTCCAGAAAGATAAAATAGTTCAACCAAAAGTGAAACTGACAATTTTAGACAGGCACTGGCCACTCATTACACACTGAATGAGCGCATGAGATTTTCGGGGGATTTTATTAATATATATATTCCAGAGGATAATACAGGCTTAATATGTATGCAGTAGGAATACCAAAATAACACACACACACAATATATATATATATATATATACATATATATATATATACATATATATATATACATATACACCGATCAGATATAACATTATGACCACTGACAGCGGGTGGGATATGTTAGGTGGCAAGTAACCATTTCATCCTCAAAAGTTGAAGCAGCAAAAACGGGCAAGTGTAAGGATCTGAGCAACTTTGACAAGGGCCAAATTGTGATGACTGGGTCAGACCATCTCCAAAACTGCAGTTCTTGTGGGGTGTTCCCAGTCTGCAGTGGTCAGTACCTATCAAAAAGTGGTCCAAGGAAGGAAAAGTGGTGAACCTGCAACAGGGTCATGGGCAGCCAAGGCTTCTTGATGCATGTGGGGAACATGTGAACATAAGACCTGGAGCAATGGAAGAGGGTGGGGCCTGGTCTGATGAATCACGTTTTCTTTTACATTATGCGGACGGCCAAGTGCGTGCGCTTACATGGAGAACACATGGCACCAAATTCAGCTTTTAAATGATCATTTCATTTGTTGGAGAAAAAGAGTTCATCAGCGTCATGAGTAACTGGGGCTTGGCACTGAATGGGTTAAGGGATTTGACTGAGGCTAAGTCCATTAACAGTTGTTCACACCTTTCCTTTTGGAGCCAGAACCCAATATAAAACTTGATTACCCCACGCTGGGTATTGTCACCTTGGACAGGAAGGGATTCCTGTGGAAGAGTGAAGGGCCAGACATCATGGCTACATCTCCCTGGGGTGTGGAGGCAGGGTATCAAGGGACACAGGGTAAAATTATTGAATGCATAATGTCCAAAATATGATGGGTGCATAACTTTTAGGCCCCATCGTACATTGCATCCTTATGCCTGCGATGTGCTGGTGTCAGGGAGACCAAAAGCCACGCAGACATGACCATAACAAGTGTTATGCGAACGTGTCCTTGTGCCAACTGATACAGGTGTGGAGTTTGGTATGAAAATGCTAACTAGGACCAGAGAATTATGAAGATCCTGGTGTTATAATTATGCCAAGCTCAGCGGGCGTCATATCACATATTTTGTGATCCCAGACCAAAGTTGAGCAGATATGACCCCGCCTTCAGGAGGTCATAGTTCTGAACCCCCTACTCCCATCCCCTTGCTCAGGTAACAGGAAAAGGGCATGTGACAGAATGACCTGTCCATACAAGGCCCCAAGGTAGTCAGAGATGGCTACAGCCTGGCTGTCAAACAAACATAGCACAGGTAGGAACTCCATTGTTTAATTAATCCCATCAATAGGATTGCTACCAGGGGATTAAAGGTTGGGTTGTCTTTGGATATATGAGTCTATGTTTTACAACAATAAACTGTTCATTCCTGCTGTACTCAATTCAAGGTAGTTGTGTCTACGTATTGGGTACACATAGCAGGGTTCCAAGGTGTGCCTGCTGACTGGTGCTGGAAGTGATTTCGGGGACAACAGGAGGATACTCGGTGAGCTCTGGGAGTTACTACAACTCTCTTGGTCAAGCCGTTACAGGGCGGTCTTGGGGGGGGGGAATAAAAAGGTGGACAATTGGTAATGGGAGAGAGCCTGTTTTTTACCACCAGAGACAACATCAAGGCTCCAAGGAAGTATGGTATGATACTCTGTTTTATCCCTTTAGTATTACTATTATCATCATCTTTTATTTATATAGCGACAACAGTTTACGCAGCGCTTAATACAATACATAAATTCAAGGGATATGACAAGACAAGAATTGACAGACTAAGACAAACTGATATAGTCGGTGGAGAGAGCCCTGCTCGCAAGCTTACAATCTTGAGGGAATGGGGGTGACAAACATAAGGCACAGAGAAAGGCTGAGAGGTAGTGTGGTGGTTGTATCAATGACAATGAAGTTCTAGCAGCTAAGATGGTATGCTTCTCTGAAGAAGTGGGTTTTGAGATTGTTTCTTCAATGTTGGGAGGGAGGGTGAAATCTGAAGGTTCCTTGGGAATAGATTCCAGAGATATGGGGCAGCTCGAGTGAAATCTTGTAGACAGGAAAAGGAAGTGGTGATAAGTGAGGAGGAGAGCCTTAGCCCATGGGAGGAATGTAGGGATCGAGTAGGAGAGTATTTGCTAATGAGGTCAGAAATGTATGAAGGAACAGTATTATGGATGGCCTTATATGTCATACCAGGATTTTAAATGTAATTCTAAAAGATAATTGGGAGCCAGTGGAGGGTTTTACAGAGCAGGGAAGCAGAAGAGGAGTGACGTGCAAGGGAGATAAGCCTAGCAGCGGCATTTAGGACAGACTGTAGAGGAGAGAGTGGAGACAGTGGAATGCCAACCAGAAGAGTGTTGCAGTAGTCAAGACGGGAAATGATAAGTGAATGAACCAGAGTTTTTGTTGATTCTTGGGTGAGGAATGGGCGGATACGTGAGATGTTTATTAGGTGCAAGCGACAGGATCTGGCGAGGGACTGAATGTGAGGGATGAAGGAGAGGTTTGAGTCAAGGATGACCCCAAGGCATCGGGCCTGGTTAGTAGGAGAGATAGTCGTGTTGTTAATGGTGATAGAGAATTCAGGTAGAGGAGTGGAGATGGAGGGAAGATAATGAGTTCAGTTTTAGAAAGATTAAGTTTCAGGTAGCGTCGTGACATCCATGAAGAAATAGCAGACAATCAATTGGTAATACGGGACATGAGAGATCAGGAGATTTGGGTAGAGATCTGCATATAGGTGATACTGGATGCCAAATGAGTTGATTAATTTCCCAAGAGATGAAGTATAAAGAGAGAACAGCAGAGGGCCAAGGGCTGAACCTTGGGGGACACCAACCAAAAGTGGAAGGGGCGATGATGTCTTGCCAAAGAAGAAACGGTTAGACAGATATGAGGAGATCCAGGAGACAGCTGCATCTCGAGTGCCTATAGAAGCAAGCGAGTCTAGAAGAAGGTGGTGATCAACAGTATCAAAAGCAGCAGAGAGATCCAGTAGTATTAGAATAGAGAAGTTACCTTTTGCTTTAGCAGAGAGCAAGTCATTGGAGAATTTTGTTAGAGCAGTTTCAGTAGAGTGAAGGGGTTTGAAACCAGACTGTAGAGGGTCAAGGAGGGAATTAGAAGAGAGGGAGTTAGTAAGGCAATTGTACACAATCCGTTCAAGCAGCTTAGAGGTAAAAGGAAGCAGAGAGATAGGGCGGTAGTTAGTCAAACAAACGGGATCTGAGGAAGGATTTTTTAGAATGGGTGTGATAAGCGCATGCTTGAAGGCTGATGGTACAGTTCCAGATAGAGAAAGATTAAATAGGTGGGTAAGTGATGGACCAAGAGAAGGACAAAGAGACTTTGCGAGGTGTGGTGGGGTTAAGGGAGTCGGGGACTATTCTGCGTTGGTTGCACAGTGTGCGAGCAGCATTTCTTGTACAGGCCAGGAAAGCAGGAACCCAGCAGAGTTACGTGAATGCACATCACATGACTCTGCTCCCTTCTTCCCCTGGGGGCAGGGCAAGATAAGTTGCAGAGGGAAGAAGTCAGGCTCCTGCAGAGGTCTGCAAGTGAGAGATCTGCAGTTCAGGTGAGGGGTGGGGGAGGGTATATGAGCAAGTATGCATGAATGTTTGTGAATGTAGCATGGCATAGGGAGGCTGTAATCACACTCCAATCATGCCCAGGTTCCAGCATTCCTGGGCATGATAGGAGTGTGATTGCCGTTAGCAATCATTTTAATATTGTTATTGAATTTTTTTGTCCAATTTTGGTGTAACCACACTTTTATTAAAAATGTTAAAGTGTGTAAAGACTATGGCCTCTGAAATATCGTGGGAAGTCATGGTTGTTATAGATTAATTGATGGCAAAATATAGATCCCCTCAGGTATATAGTACCCCTCAGGTACTGTGACCATTTCACAAAGGAACACCACTCAGTTTACAGACACGTGGTAGTGCTGTGCATACAGACTAAAAGTAAATCAATGTGAGGGTGGGCAACATTATTACTACTTATTTAGGGATGCACCAAACAGAAAATTCTGCACCGAAACAGAAAATTCAGGATGCACTTGGCCGAAACCTAAAAGGACCCGCCCCCCTGCGATCATTTATTTAATATAGCAGTCACACTCCTATCATGCACAAGCAGCCAATCCATGGTGAAACCTGGCTAGCTGCCCCCTTGTGCATTAATGCTGCCAGCACAGATAAAACATCACTTACAGCCTCCATGTGCAATGCTTCCCCAATTACACATCCATGCTATCACGCAAATTAATTCACTCATTCATATACTCATTCACCAATACTAATCATTATTAACACACTCATTCATTCCCTCAATCATGCATACTCGTACATACACCCTCCCACACCCCCTTACCTGAACTGCAGATTTCCCGGAGCCGCTCGCAGACTTCCGCAGGGGCCGCTGCTTCCCTCTGCGTTGCTCGCACCCTGTGCGAAGCAAGAACAGAGCAGGGTCATGTGACAAGTGAATTTATCAGGTAAGCAGCAGCAATTGGCACCCTGTCCAGCCAACTCCAGGATGGAGGTCAATTATTTTCAGACGTTTTTTATTTTGGCATTTTGCCAATAATGCCATATCCGGTCAATATGCTTCGACCACCGATATTTTGGTGCATCCCTACCTATCGTACACTTCTTCAATAACAAAAGGTCACTAGATTGTCATTTCATCTGCCTGAAGTTACATTATGAGTAACCTACACCCCCAGGAGTACAGAATTGTGAGATTGAATCAGACTCTTAACCTCCTGCTCTCAGGATCCCTCCATCAACTTGGAGCACAGCATAGGGTTGGAATGAATGATGAGCCTAAGCATTCCACCTACATACACCACATTTAACCTTAACAGTGCAGGATTGAAACTACTCTGACTCATGCACGTGAATCTGGAACAGGATCTAGTCAATAATTGTGTATGCTTATAGTGGGTCAAAACAAGACAAAAGCCATCCACTGCAAAAAACATACAAACCAAAACACATTTGTAAGTTGCTGTATGTTGGCTTTGTAAGGGGGAGCAGAAACAACAGCATGTCAGGACAGCACGTTAGATATGTTACTTGTACCATAGATTAATTACGATAAAAGAATTTAAGAGTAATATATCCAATACAACTACACAAATTATAAAATAAAAGTTCAATTTATATGTAGTTTTGGGACAGAATGATACAATCTGAAGAGCTTGCATGAAAAGCCACTATAAGTATAACAGCATACAACGTAGTATAAAACTATATGTAACCAAGTATAATTCTGTGTATTTGAATTCTTGAATACATATTCCAAATTGGAGTATTTTAGAAAAAAAATCTCTTGCACAGATTTTTCACATAACCTAAAAATGTCAAACCGTGTGTGCAGTTGAGCAAGTTGGACTAAAAATAAATTGGCAAAGCCATAGGCCAAAAGTGACAGTGGAAGGACCAATCTGAAAAACCCTTATATAAAATACACACAAGAGCAAGTACAAAACATTATAAAAGTATAAAATGCAAAAGAAAGACCAGACAACTCTCTTAAGCAGCACCCACATCAGATCTGTAAGTTTATTTGCTTAATGTGCGACAGTTACATTATGAATCACATTCATGATATTCCATCACTGAGGAAAAACTGCAAGAAATGGTCCGTGTACTAAATAAAATTCTGTACTGAAACAATGAGGGGAGGGGATGGGAAAAAAAAATCCACTGATTAGACCTTGAATAATTCACTGCATTACCGTGACAAAGAAGCACAAACATAGGCTTATTTAAAAAACAGTAATTTCCTTAAACATTAATAATTAGAATGTCACCATGACTAACATCAGACACTGAGGTTAGGCTAAAAATGGTGTTTACCTCCATACCCACTCCCAAATCTGCCCGAGTCAATTTTTAATGATCACCCCCCCTTTTGATTTTTTTTTTGTTTCTCATTTTCTTTAGGTAACGGTATTTTTGCATACCATAATAGCAACATCCATATTGACAGTTAACATTTAGTAGAAACAATGTCTACCCCATTTTCATCTTTCCAACTGAGAAAATTTAGATTTTTTTTAAATAAAGGCAATAAGATTGAAGACTAGTTGGCTTGTCATAGGAATACATAACATCTACTGTACAATTTAATTTCAAGCTACGTTATAGAAATACAACACTAGCATGCACAATATTGTATTGAGATTAATGCAGCGGTAATCATTTCATTGGAGAAACTGTTATATATGCAAGTGCATTACAAAATAAAAACAAAAAATAAAAAAATAAACCTATGCTGCTTAGAACCCATTTCTCAATCCTAGCTTTTGGAGCCCTCCTAAGATCTTTAAGGTTTATAGCAGCCAAGACACACAAATACCCTCAAAATAGCTCATGTAATTCCAGTAAATTACTTCTATAATGGACAATAAAATAACAGAATAAGAGTTAAATATGATTTTGGAAGTTTACAGAATATGTCATTTGTACTTATTACCAATTAGTCCCGAACCCCCCCCCCCAAAAAAAAAACACATGGGCGAGACAGCAGCAAGATCCCTCCATTCTAAACTAGAACGTTTAGAAAAATGGGCTGTATAACGAATATACAACAGAATGGTTTTCTAAATAAAAAGCCAATACTAATAGCATTGGTTTTCTCAACGTATGCATGACCGAGAAAGCATGTGTTGTACTCACACACTTCCTTTTCTAGGACTGTAGATATGTTACAATAATATTGTATTAATCCAGAAAACACCATTTTGAATCTTACAAATGTCATCTGCACATTTTCTATTTTTGATGGTCACTTGCTAACTGCAATACATCCCTGTATATTACTGCCTAAATAATTCAACATGCTCCAAAGTAGTAGATTACTTTGTGGGGCAAATGACTTTAATGCTGAATATGTTTGGTATTAACTGATATAGGAGTAAATAAGTTTGCTGCTGGAAAGTCTACCAACACCATGATCTTACAGAGGCAAAAAATGTATCAGTTGAGGTCTTCACAAGTCTGAAAGTCACACAATACCGCAAACCGCTAAGAGTGGTTAATGTTACCCCTTCACTTTCTTTGGATGCTCAACAAGAAATGTTTAGCTCATAACTGCAGAGTAAGAGGCAATCCAGCAACAATGCATCAAGGCACTCAAACCTGTGACTCAAAGAACCCCCCACAAAACAAAACAACCTACATATTGCGCCAAGAAAAGTAAGCAGATGGATATATTGTAAGATAAGAAATGAGTGGGTCTGGAACACCAGCATTAACAAAAATGCAAGTCTAGATTTGCCTTCTTTGACCCAATACTGCCTCTTATGCAAATTTGGGCCAACACAATTGAAGTTAAGATGGGAGAAATAAAATGGCAATTTCAAATAGACATTTCTTCCATTAAAGTAGAAAATACTTTTAGTGAATACTGTCAGTTTTAACTAATTAAATGTAAGACATGTAAGAGATGCAGTGCACGAAGTACACAACATATGAACTAGATAAATATGAGGGCCAAGACGTGCACACAGCTAAAAAATATAAATATAAAATAACTTACTGGAACCACAAAACTATTAGAAGAAAAAAAAGCCATTCCATTCAAGTTATTCCTACTCTTAAACTCTTTCTAAATATTCTAGCGATAAATTAAAATTAAAAACAGCTCCACTTGTATTAACTACAGAACAGTCCATGTGCCAGTGTGAGGCTGCCATTCCATACCAGCACAGCCAGTCTAACTTTCCACTCATGGTGTTTTGGCAAAATGTCGAAGAGGCAATCAAAGACGGGTGGCAGGGTCTTCCCTGGGGAGGTTGTCCCTTTCTTACCCTCCCCCACCCTCAACCCCCCACTTGTGGGAAAAAAATAAAGACTGCGGTAGTAGCATCAGCGTGCGGCTGCCAGTCCATCAAGATGTCTTAATTGTTGCCTTCTCCACCATCGTCATCCTGTTGATCACTTGTCCAGAGTGTTAGGTTGTCACGAAGAAGTTGCATGATGAGAGTTGAGTCTTTGTAGGAGTCCTCATTCAGGGTATCCAGCTCAGCAATAGCATCATCAAAAGCAGTTTTGGCCAAATGACAAGCCTGCTCTGGAGCATTTTGGATCTCATAGTAGAACACAGAATAGTTGAGCGCCAGACCCAGCCTGATAGGATGAGTTGGCTGCATATGCTCTTTGCTAATCTCATGAGCCTCACTATAAGCTTTTTCTGAAGACTCCACAACAGTTGCTCTCTTCTCACCAGTGGCCACTTCTGCAAGATATCGGTAATAATCGCCTTTCATCTTCAAATAGAAGACTTTGCTTTCATATTGCGTTTCACTGCAATTCTTAATGAGAAAGTTATCAAGGAGGTTGAGCACATCTTGGCATACTGCTTCCAATTCTTTTTCAATCTTTTCACGATAAGCTCTCACCATTTCAATCTTTTTTTCATTGCCATCAGCAGAAGTCTTCTGCTCAATGCTGCTTATCACCCTCCAAGACGAACGACGTGCTCCAACCACATTTTTGTAGGCAACAGAGAGCAGATTTCTTTCTTCGTTAGAAAGTGCTTCATTCAGCTCCGTCACCTGAGGGGTAGAGTAACACCAATGCTTTAGTGTGAATGCTTACAAAACTGATGAAATATAAAAACGTTAGAGATTTCATAAGACAGTTTATGCATTTCATAAAGCCTACTGATTCACAAAAAAGTAATTTATGATCTCATTTTGAAGCAAGCAGTGTTTTCTTCTATCTACACCTCAAAGGCAGGTAAATGTAAAAATAAAGACATCACAATCTAAAACTACAGGGCCAACGTTTTAGATGGAGTGTATTGAAACTTTAAAGAGACAGTAGTAGATGTAACAGCGTCTCATTAGAAGTGGTAGAGGACTGAGTCTTTTACATCAGGAAAATGGTAGACTAATCTGCCATAAAATTCTGTTTCTTGATAATGGATAATGCTTTTTTCCCCCAACATATTCCAAATCCCCCAATTCTTATAGCTCTAGAATGTTAGTGATATTTTATACCCATAAAAACTTTCCATACTAGAAGAAATCATTTAACACGAATAATCTGGCTCATGTTTTTCCCCTCCATCTTTTGTAAACCACAAGCATTGATAATGTCTTAAGCTCAACATAGCATTATGCCTATCCTATGCATGCTTTAAAGTCCTTAGAATATAAAAAATCTACTACTTTTGTCGGAAGTCGCTTGAACAACCACGTATCTGCCACTCATGAAGCATCTGACACTAAATTATAGGCCATAGCTTCTTGTCATGGTATTGTTCCTCCATCAAACTACATATGACATCTATAGTTTTTAACCACTTCAGTCCCCTATGTACATACATGTACATCCTAAAAAGACACTCAATAAAGCCCTTTAGGACGTACATGTATGTCCTGACTTTCTTGTAGCGGCAGGGGCGTTTGTAGAAAAAAAAAAAAAAGGTTACATCCCATTTCGGCAGCTCTACATGTACAATGTATAACACCCTTTAACCTCCTCCAAACCTATTAAGTCATAATTATTAAAATGACTACACTAGAACATTAAAAAAATGTTTGGGTATGTCTTATTAGTGGATGTTACAGTAGACAAATATGGTCATTCAACAATGGCACCTAAAGGGTATTTTTTTTTAACATACTAGCACTCTATATTTTGCATGTCTCTGTGGTTTCAAATGAAAGCCTATTTGTTGTGAAAAAAAGGGATGCATAATTTTTGTGGGTACATCAGAGGGGAATCTTAATTAAACCCACATATGGTAAAAATAGCAAAGTAGTCCTGGAACTTAGGGTACCAAAACCCCTGGGACTGAAGGAATTAAATATCCTTTCAGCACCACCAGAACGCGTCACAACCAGTGCCTGCACATGAGCTGCAGTTCCGACAGGTCTCAGCGATTTAAGAGAGAAGTGTGTGCATAAGAGTGTGGTGTTACCGTGTATGGGGCTGTATGTTATCATACGAGTCTGTGTCAGCATATAGTATGTATGGTGTTAGCATGTGTGGGTATGTTACTGTAAGGCATTAGTGTGTATGAGTATAAGGTGTTAGCATGAGTGTGAGTTACTTTTTGGTGTTTGCGTGTCATGGATAGAGATTGAGGAGCAGGAAACCACTTGATAGATGTGCGCTGCATGGAGTCATACAGCATCACATGATGTGTGCAAGCATGAAGTACATAAGTGACAGACACGGTGAGCTCCATCTCAGGTACATTAAAGTTACTTCCATTATGTTTAAGAAGATACCAATGCTTTATTTAATGAACACGGATTTATTTTTTTCTTGAATATTTAACATTTGTCAAATTATGAATTAAGCTGATTTACCAATTTAATGAAATGTATCACTATTAAACGAGCAATACTATATTAAAAGAAATTACATTTTGTTATATATTTATCTTTAAAATATGACAATATATAAGACTATATAAGACTATGCCCCCCCCAGCACTGATTACAAGGATTGCAGTAGGACACAAGGTAACTATATATGCAGAGTCAAAACACAATAATATGGTTCCATACGAGTACAATATGGAACGGCACTCTGCTAAAACTTACAAAATGTAGTTTAACCCCATTTTGACGGAGGACGTAATAGTACATCCCCAGATTCCAGTAGTTTGTCGTATTGTGTACTGTCACTTTAAGCATCAGATAAATCCCTGCGGATGCATGGGAGATCAAGGTGTCAACTGACAGCCTGGTCTCCCTGCTTCTACCTAATTAATACAATCGTGCTAACATCACAGGAATTTAAACTCTAGTACATTTGCCTTCCGGTGACTTAATCGGACGTCACTAGGCTATCCCCACACAATCATGGAAAACCAAGATGTCTATAGAGACCTCGCCAATAGAGGCAGATCAATGTGTGATCAATCACTTCATGCGCCGTGACAGGCTGTCACAAACAGTGGAAAACTAAATGGTAAAAATATCTTTAAGCAAAAGCTATAACATACATACCTCTATAACTAGTGATTTTTGAAAACCTTGCTAATAAATTGGGTTAAAGATACCACCACTACTATATAATTGCCAATTGCCCTAGTTCCAACAAAATTAAAGCTCTGAAGAGTACCCTGTGGGCAATGAAGCAACTCAGAACTGTTTGTGCAGGTAACGCTGCTCACTTAAAGGGACAGTTAAGCAACCCTGGCACTCACACACACGAGAACACCTTTCAGGAACACACCAGCCATCATATGCAGCGTATACAAAAGCAGCGTGATCCCTTTGGCAAATGTCATTGGGATTGTGCTGAATACTCCAATACACACTTTTAGGGCTGCAACTAACGATTATTTTAATAAATGCAATTTTTTAAAATTTAAAATAATGTAATAAAAAACGTACAATTTACACTTTCATCTCTTTATTGCAATGGCCTCTCCATTCACCTTCTTATTTTACTGACATAATAATAAAAGCTACAAGAACCCAAACACTGTGTTTCTCAAACTAGGTTTTAATAAAGTTATTAGTAAATATTAATAATATATTTTTCATATTTAATGAAAACTATGAGAAAAAAGCCTTGTTTATATTTTCTTTTATTTACCAAACTGCCCCCAGTTATGCACATCTGACCCCCAGCTTGCCACACTGCCCCCTTATATGCCTAATACCTCCTATATGCCAGATTCCACTGTGCCCCCGATATGCCTTTTACCCCCAGATATGTTTTATGCCCCCTGATATGCCTAAGATCGATATGCCTTATACCCCCTATATGCCCTGAAATTCATATTACCCCCCATACACCACTATAACTCACCTATACACCACTCTGGCTCCTCCCCCTCCCATACACCACTCTGGCTCCTCCCCTCCCATACACCACCCTGGCTCCTCCCCTCCCATACACCACCCTGGTTCCTCCCCCTCCCATACTCCACTCTGCCTCCTCCCCCCTCCCATACACCACTCTGCCTCCCCCCCTCCCATACACCACCCTGCCTCCTCCCATACACCACTTTGGCTCCTCCCATACACCACTTTGCCTCCTCCCCCTCCCATGCTCCACTCTGCCTCCTCCCCCCTCCCATGCTCCACTCTGCCTCCTGTCAGCAACGGAGGTTCAGAAGACACCAGGGAGCCAGGTAGAGGCAGAGTGGCGTATGGGGGGGGGGCCAGAGTTGTGTATGGGAGGGTGCCTCCCATACACCCCTCTGACTCCTCCCCCCTCCCATACACCGCTCTGCCTCTCTCCCGACTCCGTTGCTGACAGGCACTTTCACTGCAGCTTCATAGAAGCCTCAGCGTAAGTGAAGGGCAGTAACTGAGGCTGTCTGTGCGATGCAGACCCCCACCGGCTGACAGAGAGGATGATCCTCTGCAGGAGACCTCGATTCTCTGTCAGCCGGTGGGGGTCTGCACGATGCGCACAGACAGCCTCCGTTACTCCCCTTCACTTACGCTGAGGCTTCTATGAAGCTGCAGTGAAAGTGCCTGTCAGCAACGGAGTCGGGAGAGAGCCAGAGCGGTGTATGGGAGGGAGGAGAGAGACGGAAGTGAGAGACCGGCCGACAGTGAGGGGAATCCAGGTCCCCTGCAGTGTTATAATGCGATCTCTGTTTGAGGTCGGATTATAAGGAGAGGAGTTTTTCAGAGCATTTGAAAAAAACCTCTTTTTATAATCGATAAAAATCGATTCGACTAATCGATAATGAAAATCGTTGACGATTTTCATTATCGATTATCAATTTTATCGATTAGTTGTTTCAGCCCTACACACTTTCCCCAGCTAGCCACAGTGCGAGATATACAACAGACTTAACTAGGGCTGCAACAACTAATCGATAAAATCGATAATAATCGATAATGAAATTCGTTGGCAACGAATTTCATTATCGATTAGTTGAATCGATTATTATCGATTATAAAATGAGGGTTTTTTTCAGCAAACGCTCTGAAAAATCCCCCTCATTATATAATCCGTTTAGTCTGACTCACCGTCTCACAGCAGCAGCTCCTACTTACTCCCCCTCCCTGTAATCACTGTGACAACTGGCCCCGCCCCTTCCTTCTCCAGGCCAGAACCACATGGCTGTGACACTCATCTAACTGTAAGTATGTGTGTGTATATATATATATATATATATATATATATATATATATATATATAATGTGTATGTGTGTGTGTATATATATATATATATATATATATATATATATATATATTTGGGCTACTGAAAGTTAGGGGAGGTGGGGGTTAATTTAGGGGCAGTTATGGTTAGTGGGGTGTTTAGGGTTAATTTAGGGGCAGTTATGGTTAATTGGGTGTTTAGGGTTAATTTAGGGGCAGTTATGTTAATAGGGTGTTTAGGGTTAATTTAGGAGCAGCTATGGTTAATGGGGTGTTTGGGGTTAATTTGAGGCAGTTGTGGTTAATGGTGTGTTTAGGGTTAATTTAGGGGATGCTGTGGTTAAGGGGGTGTTAAGGGTTAATTTAGGGGCAGTTATGGTTAATTTAGGGGAATCTAAATCCTGGGGGCAGTGAAGTGACATATCTTGGGGTATAAGGCATATACAGTATATAAGGCATATGTGGGGAGGGCAGTGTGGCATGTCTGGGGAGGACGGAGTGGTGTATCAGGGTGTATAAGGCATATCTGGGGGTAGAGAAGTGGCATGTCTGGGAGGCAGGGTGGCATGTCTGGGGAGGATGGAGTGGGGTATCAGGGGATATAAGGCGTATCAGGCACAGTGGCAGATGTGGGAGGCAGCGTGGAGTGGCAGATGTGGGAGGCAGCGTGGAGTGGCAGATGTGGGAGGCATTGTGGAGTGGCAGATGTGGGAGGCAGCATGGCGTGGCTTATGTGGGGAGGGCAGGGTGGCATGTCTGGGGAGGATGGAGTGGTGTTTCAGGGGGTATAAGGCGTATCAGGCACAGTGGCATGTGGGGGGTAGAGTGGAGTGGCAGATGTGGGAGGCAGCGTGGCGTGGCAGATGTGGGAGGCAGCGTGGAGTGGCAGATGTGGGAGGCAGCGTGGCAGATGTGGGAGGCAGCGTGGCGTGGCAGATGTGGGAGGCAGCGTGGTGTGGTATATGTGGGAGGCAGCGTGGAGTGCTGTGGTAGGCAGCGTGGCATATGTGGGGGGGCAGCATGGCATGTCTGGGAGGCAGCGTAGCAAGCCTGGGCTCAAATGTGCATATATTGGGGGGCTGGTTGGGAAATAAAGACAAGAAATGTATTATCAAAGTTTTTTTATTCTGCTGTTTGTATTTAACATCATTTGTTTAGTAAATTATTTTAAATAAATGAAAAATTTACATTTTTTTTATCCGATTAATCGAAAAAATAATCGGCCAACTAATCGATTATTAAAATAATCGTTAGTTGCAGCCCTAGACTTAACATCTCCCTGCAGTCACCTCCAACTTTGATATGCAAACACTGCACTCACTTCAGAAAACACTCCATTTGGCTTCAATGGGAATGCTTTCCTGCAACTGATTGGCTGCTTCAAGCAGCCACTCAGTGGAAAAAAAGGTCAGACCACATGGGCTGCCATAGGGCTGACGATTATACATAAATTTATTCAGCCTGTTAACCCCTTAATGACAAGACTGTTTCTTACTCGTGGTACATTTTGGGACAATGGCTCTTAACATTTTTCTGTGTCGCTGTGATTTTCTTCTCTCTCATTTCGTGTTCCCACACATAATATATATATATATATTTTCAGGACAAACAGGGCTTTCTTTAGATACCATTATTTTTATCATATCATCTAATTTACTATAAACAAAATGATAAAATATGGTGATTTTTTGTTAACTATGGGGCAATAAGTACCAGTAGTCTTTTGCTATTTCAAAAACATTTGTTCCCCAAAGCTGGTCGTTCTGCCCCATTTGCTATTTCAGGTATCTCTGAAGCTGGCCAATGAAATTTACCCCATCAAACCATATGTTTTTAAAAAATAGTCACCCCAAGGTATTTCAAATGCTGGTATTTTAACCATTTCCATGCACTAGTTCTACCATCAGCCTTTGTCAAACTTTATGGTAGTAAAAAAAAATTATTTTTTTCCCCACACACATTATACTCCAGGTATAAGTTTACTGCACCTGGTATAAGTCACTGACAACCACTCTCCTGAGTGCATTGATACCAACGAATTTCATTATCGATTAGTTGAATCGATTTTTATCGAATATAAGATGAGGGGTTTTTCCCCAGCGCAAATCCTCTGAAAAATACCCTTCATCTTATAATCCGACCTCAAATAGAGGTCTGACTACAAGACTAAGACCCAGATACCCCGCAGCGCCACAGGGAACCCGGATCTACCTGACAGCCAGTGGGCATCTGTGCAATACGCGCAGACATCCTCCACTACTGTCCTCCACTTCCGCTTCTATGATGGAGCACCAGCGTGACCTTCCGGTGCTCCAACATAGAAGCCCCAGCAGAAGTACCAGCAGCGGAGGTTGTCTGCGCGCATTGCGCAATGTTTGCCGGCTGCCAGAGAGGGGGATCCCCCGCAGCGCTGCAGGGGACCTGGATCTCCTCTACTGCCGGCACATGACCTTCCGGCACGCATTCATAGAAGCTCCAGCAAAAGAGCTGACAGCAGCAGAGGTTTATCTACACGGTTTATCTAGACTGCCCCTACTAGACACCAAGGAGTATGGAGCATGGGTAGGTTTGCAGAGTGTCAAAGCAGGGGGTATGTGACATATTTGGGGGGCAGACTGGCATATCAGGGGGCACAAGGCATATTTGGTTGGGAGAGGGGCACAGTGGCATATAGGAGTTATAAGGCATATTTAGGGGACACAGTGGCATATCTGGGGTATAAGGCATATCAGGGGAGACAGACAGTGTGGCAAGCCTGGGCTCAGATGTGCGTAACGTTTGTCGGAGACAGGTTGGGAAATAAAAACAAGAAATGCATTTTCCTCAGTTTTTTTATTCTGCTGTTTGTTTTTAACATTAAATAAACAAATTACATTTATTTTTTTATCCGATTAATCAAAAGAATAAGCGGCCAACTGATCGATTATGAAAATAAGCGTTACTTACAGCACTAGACAGGTGAAGCCAAGGTACTTATGCTTAAATGGGGCAGTGGTGGGAATTACTGCTATGATGCAAGCATGAGGGGAAAAAATGCATTCTTCCTAATGGCAAATTACCAACCCAAACGGTGTTTCAATTCATTATTACATATTAAGTATACTTCCTTAATTGTGTTCACACTACATTGTTGCTATTTAGGCAAATAAAAAACAGGGCTACTACATTCCTTAGAATTTTCAGACACAAAACATCACAAGAGGAGGTGTAAAAGGGTAAAATGGAATACACTGGTAATTAATTATATATATATATATATATATATACACACACACTTTTTTTTATGCCCGCAATTCTATCTAACAACAAGTCATAGAACTCATCAATCATGCATACAATTATATTTCTGAACAGCCAATTCAAGAGAAATGAATACTCCCACAAACAATAGTTAGAAGTAAAAAAAAAAAAAAAAAAAGTTGTCAGGTTGTACCGCCGGGTATTCTGCTTAAATTCACATGGTGTTGCATACAGAAATGCTGGAAACCTTGGTAGTGAATCCTGACTTGATCACTATCTGCATCACTGTAAGGGAAGAGGCCAACATGTTCTGCAGAAAAATTTACATGGAAACAAAGTCTTCATTTTGAAGTGTCAAGAATCTGACTATGAAGAGTTGATAGGGTATTAAAAAAAATAATAAAAAAAAATAAATAAAGCACAAACAACCAAAATGAAGACAAAATCTAAAAAAAAAAAAGCTCATTACAAAGGAATGTTTGCTAGATGTAAAAATGTGATATGCACCACAGTGATATACAAAATATACAGGTTACAAAACAGACATACTAATTATTTTAATATATAAAGCAAAAAGTCGCACGGCTGCAGCATCTTGGATAGTTGCCATGCAGGCTGTCTGGTACCATCCACATGGGTGCAATGCAGATTTAGTCTCCATCTGACATCACATGTTGCCATGGAAACCAGCAAGGTAACATTTCCATCTAAACTGGGTGAGGGCACAGAAGGACAATCTTGCATAGCAATCAATCTACCCACAAAGGCACATCCTTTTAACATTTGTAGATGCCTGTCCCAAAGTTAGTAGTATTCTAACACTATTGTGACTTAAGTTTCTCTATTTGCTGGTATGCAATTTGAAACTCCTCTTGGCCTCCCTAAATAAAAGGCCTTTCTTTACAGTCTACATCACTGACTGATATTGCAGCTGTGGATATATTATTCTTGACGGGTGTTTAGTAACTAATTTTGCTTAATTTATCAAATTATGTACTGCATTAAATATTGCAACACTATAATGCTTTTAAGCATTCACAGGCATTCTTGATGCATATGAAACATCACATTGATTAAAAAAAAAAATGAAACTGCGTGATTTAATCAGAAAAACAAGCCACGATATTTTGCAGCTTGACACATCACATTTAAATATTAATCATAATGGCATCGTTTGATCTGTAAAACGCTACATTGTGCAGCTTATGAAAAAAAACCCATTTAATTTGATGGGCTTAACTACACATCAGATAGCATCGCTAATTAACGCTGAAAATAAAATGTAAATGCTTGTAATCTTATGACTATACCATTCATTTAATATTATATAGGAATCCATTAGAATTGTGCTCTATGCAGACATCTGCCCTCCTGTTAATTTGTGTGATCAGCAGCTTGAACTCACCAAGTAATTAAACAAGGTGGTTTTAAGAAATCAGTAAAAAAAACTGAAGGAGAAAATAAACGGGCACCTGCTACATAACACTTTGCCTTCATTTAAACAAGTGGCCCTTTTCTGATTCCCCTCCCTCCTCCAGCCAGCCCAGCCTCTTCTCTGCAATATGACAAATACAGAATCTTCTGGAAGGGTTGGTACAGCCTCCCACCATCGCTTTGTTTCTCACAAGTGATCGCAGACCAGTTTTTTTTTTACCAACCCTCCTCCCCCAAAAATTGTTCAACTGCCATTTATTTCTGCCAATGAATAGGAAAAGCACAGGACAGACAAGTCCCGATCATAACGGACAGAATATAACCGTTACTTAAGGCAGGGCAGGAGAGGAGCTGTAGTAAAATGACACGTTACTCTCCAAGGGGTCCTCGATTGCCCTTTCCTGCTATAGATGTAATAAAACATGTTGGGGATATGTCATACCGTTAATGTATTATTACTTAATGACATCATTTTGACTCCGGATAGCTTTATACTGGTGGGTTTCGTGTAGGTTATAAGCATTCAATCTCAAGAACAGAGACACCGCCCTTCAGCTCCTAGAGCTGGAAGCATTGAGCGATTCATACATTTAAGGATATGAAAGGATCTCCCAGTGCAGGCGAATGGCAGCTCGGACATAAAAGCTTTGCACTCTACATACCATATTATCTAACCGCACCAGAGATGCAGCAAGAGGCCTATATCCCGAGGGACACAAAATGTACCATTCTCCTAGAACTGCCTGAAGACACTCAATGCGGAGATCGCATGCCTTTACGTACAGGTCACCCAACGCAAAGCGACAACATTATAGATTGACCGGCAAATATGTGCGCTGTACCGTTATGTAAAAAAAAAAATTAACGATTGGCAATTAAAGAAAATTCTACTCAACCGTGTCCATAGCATGCGCAAGGCGTGCACGGCGGGACAACTGACAGATGATGCCCAGAGACGCGTCTGGATGGTAGCGAATGCTCCATATCAAGTTATCAGAGGTTACATGAAATACCATACCATACAACATACAGCCAAACGAGCTTTACTGAAATATATATATATATATATATTACATCCTCTCTGGTCACTGGAACACCCCCAATTAACTATTTAATTCCGCCAATTAAGCAGAAGCCCGGTGAAGGAAAATGTGAGGCGAGCATTCATCTGTCATTAAGTGAAATACCGGCCTAGACACTGGCTCCCAACACCGCTACCCACATCCCCAACGGACTTACGGCTTTCATAGCAGCCGCCATATCGTCGTATCTCTCGGCTTGCTCGGCCAGTCGGGCTTTCTGCACTAGTTGCTCGCGGTCCACCATCTTGCTGCAGTTGACAGGCGGATAGAGGCAGTGACGGGTAGCGACTGCTCAGATTCGGCGCTCGCGCGGGCTACAAGACACCGCTCGTAACGTGGTATATGCTAAGGGCTAAGAGACAGGAGTCCGAAGCAACTAAGGCGACAAAGAGAGGAAACGCGCCCTACTATAACTGTATACTTTACAGCTACTGTCCTACTCTGTCAACCTACAGCTGGCAAATAACGGTCACTCAACTACCCGGTTACTCCCCGTTGTCTGCGCGTGCCTCCTCAGGCAGCTTTTTCTCATGCTCCACCTCCCGCCTTTGGTACTGCCCGATGACGACATCGATATTTTATATGGTCCTTGTCATGTGTTGACGTCAGCATCCTTAAAAGGGCAGACGGAGGCTTCTTTGCTCGTGAGAGGAGCAAACGGTACACGGGGCGTCGGCTTTGGGGGTGCTCAGCCACGGGCGATGGACAGGAGGCATGATGGGAAATATAGTTTATGAGGGCATGCGGTAGCGATGTTTGCAGAGGGAAACGCCTCGGTTAATAGACTACAAATGCCACATAAGATTCTGTACCATAAAGCGTTCGCATCCATTTTGTCCTGTTTTTTTTTCTGTCTGTAGTTCGCGTAATCGGGCAGCGTTTACTCGGTGAATTCTAAAAACTGTACTCTGGGCGCGTCAAACGATTAGGCTTCCTTAGGGACGTGGCCGCTGCAGCTGAGGTGGGCGCTGATTCACCATGCAGAGCATTAGTTGGCATGCGGACACAGCCCGCCAGACTAGGCTCAGACACACCTGTCATAGGAGAGGCTGGAGTTAGCATCTTGTTCGCCCTTACAGTAAGAAGGGCTGCTAGGGTTATTTCACACTGTAATTCGTGATAATAAGGAGCAGCCATTGCATTACTAAAAAAGCAAGCCATTAATAAAACAAGTAAATGCTTTATTGGTACGTAAATTATTATTACGTAAAAAAAGAGAAGGTCAGCAGTAACCCTATGGAAGTTCTCACGTGGCATCATCTCACATGCTAGCAAATCCTTAGATAAATTAAACGTTGCTTCTGGTAGACCAGATGTTGCTGCTTTCAGGGAAGTCACCTAATTAAGACTTACTTGCCTTGTTATTGTTTGCCCTGGGAAATTAGTACCAAATAATTAGAACATCATATTAGTACTACAAACTCTTGAGACCAACATTCACAACTAAGCATAGATATCCAATGTTTGTATTAGGTTATATATAATCAGCTTTTATAAGTAGACTGCGTTCACATTTTGTCCGCTACTTTATGGTGGGCTAGAAATTCCTTGAGGTTAACGGGAGAGCTTTCTGCGCAGGCAGGTTTTGTGAGACCCCTGGATCTCATGCTTAAGCCGGAGCTCAAGCTGGCTGGTGGGGAATATCCTATACGTGTCCGTTGCAGATGTGTTTAATGGAAAGTGTCTCCCCCAAAACAAAGTAAATGCACTGATGGATTCAGATTTATCCTCTAAGCACTTACATGCAAACAACCCTTAAATTACAAGTTAACGCTCACCTGTCATGCATTAGCAAAGTTGGTGCAGGAGGCCAGCTACATATCTCCCAGTTAAAAGTGATTGTTTTGAGCATTTACTAAAAATATGTTTCAGAAGTGTAGTGGCAGTCTTAGCTCCAGAAGTCTTAAGTGTACATGCGTGGCTTCCATTAAAGTCTGACCCTGCCATCTGAATGTCACAGCTGGAATCGAGGCTGATCAGACCAGGTAATATTCTTCCAGTTATTCATTGTCCAATTTTGGTGAGCCTGTGGGATTGGTAGCCTCAGTTTCTATTTCTTAGCTGACAGGAGTGGCACCGGGTGTGGTCTTCTGCTGCTGTAGATGCGCTTAGACAACCTCCGTTGCCGGCACTTCCGCCGAGGCTTCTATGGTGGAGCACCGGCGAGACATAACCTTCTGGTGCTTCACCATAGAAGTCCTGATGAAAGCACCGGCAGCAGAGGTTGTCTACGCACATCACGCAGGCGGCTGCGGCCGCGAGGAGGATCCAGGTCCTACGCAGCGCTCCGGGGGATCTGGATCCTAACTTACCCGCAGCAGGGCTAAATGAAAGAACAAACAAACATGTATTGGGCAATACGAATTGCGCATCCCTGCTCTAAACCCTGATTATAGGCCGCACCCCCACTTTAAAGACTCAAAGTGGGGGAAAAGAGTATATATATATATATATATATATATATACCTGTACCTAATAATATATACTGAGAATGACTATATTTATTGCATTAAGCCACAACAGCACAGGGGAACTGCAGAGGCAGAGAACCAGTAATACACACTTTACATGTTTCAAGCTACACAGAGCTCATAACGCACCCACACAGGCTATGAAGGCCTAGGCCTCTACCACTGATCTCGGCTGCTTGCTCCATTGTGCCACTCAACAGAAATGTGGGAAGGGGTGTCAGGCTGAGATCTTTTTGGAGAAAGACATAGGTCCCACTGCCAACATGCTGAACAACCACAATTAGCAACCCCCTTGCACAATTTTAAGTGCGGACAGGGTGCTCAGGAGGGGGCCCCCTGATGTTTGACAATCTGCAGTTCTTTTCCTCTTTTGAAGATTTTGTCTTTTGAGAGAGGCTGGAAGACAATATTTAAAAAAATATTCTTGTCTTGCAACACAGTTTTATGGTGACATTCTATATATTGTGAGTACTGTCCTAGGAAGATACATTTGATTTATTCCACTATTACCCATGTCAACTGAATTGCGAAAACCAATACATTTATTTTGTCTATACCTGAGAAATTTGGTGTCTTGTAAACTACATCCATTTCATATGAGAAGGGATCCTCTGAAATTCTGCTGCAGTATTATAATGAATTCACAACATAACACTCACTGTGAATTGAATAAACCACTGAATACGATAGGAAAAATGGCTAGGAACACACACCCTACAAGCACACACAGCACATAATCTGTTTACGAAAAACACCAGAAAAGACAAATAGAGTAAGAATGGCTGCAGAAACAGAAATCTCCTATGCCAACACCAAGCACACAGTTTTGCCAGGAAAAAACACACACCCAGATACTAAAATACTGTCACACACCCTGCTAGAAAACAGCAGAAATCACTGCGAGAAGAAATGGCAAATATTGAAAGGACTTCTTACCCTTTATGCAGATTGTCTAAAGTAATATTACTACATAAAATCAAGGGGGTAGTAAATCTAATGGCACTCTGGGTGAATACTGAAATTACTTCCCTTGTTTGTCACATACAAGAAATGCACTTGATACACAGTGTTGTGTATTATTCGGGTGGTACACAGCTCCTTCCTTCACAATTCTGCACCGAGTCTGTTGATGGAAGATGTGGAGACATAATGTCATACACAGAGCTCTGTGGGGCTGAGACTACCAAAGGCCCTGTAAGTTAATGTTACAGCCCCCAGTAAGCCACTGTTGAACATTTATATACCTTACAACAGTCCCAGTTTTCACAGGACAGGCCCAATTTCTAGGCCGCTTTTGCGGGCAAGGGGACGCATGGGCTGGTTAGGGACACCCCCTGATCTTCTCTGACCACCCCAAGCATGTGAAAATCAATGAAGGTCTATGCTATTGCATCCAGACACCTATCCTTTCGCCATACCCCCAACACATGAAATCTTGGGGGTATGTGTTTTATTTACTGGACTTTAAGCATTGTAAAAGGCCAAGCCTAAAACATTTTTCCTGCAAGACGGGTTGAGTTGGTCCTGCACGTTAATAATGATTCTTGAATGTCATCTCCTAGCGAGCACCCTGACTCCTTATTATACCGCCTGTGGTAAACAATACAATGGCTCAGTCTTAATCACCCAGTTGGACACTCTAACGAACACCACCCAAAATATCAGGACTGACAACAAGAGCAGCCGCCAGATCTGCAGATAAAGCAGGTGGACTGGAACAAAATAAGATGAAACCAAGTTTTTGTCAATCTAAATGATACGGTACTGTACGTAATGCTCAAGGAGAAAAAAAATTCAATGGGACTTCCCTTTTAAGCATATTATATGTATTAAGGGAGTATTCAGTTTTGTACCATGAATGGGACAAGTCATGCAGGGCTGCTAACACTGCCTGGTAAGAGGATTGAGCGGATAAACTCAAGCAAAAAGCAGAGCCACATCAGCTTTCATGACCTCAGAGTTCCCGTCTTCAGATGTCAGATGCTTTAGACCTCTCTTATTTCATACCAGCTTATGCAACAGACCCGGTTGTGTGTTTAGATCAATGATGCACCCTTTTCAGCTACAGTATATGTCCCTAGTATTGTGCACTGAACAAATAGAATTGAACTGGAGGAAAACTGTAGAAGAGAAAAACAGCATTCAAATTGATTATGTGAAAATCAGCTTCCTGTAAAGTGTGCTGTGCAGAATGCACAAGGCTTTTTCCTCTGAAATTACTTGTAGCAGTGAGTAGATGCTTTAATAATTTAACAGGCTAGTCAGGACCCAGATGTCAGCTCTTATTTAATAAGTCAGCAGAAATGCCGCATATGCAGCACTTAATGCCTATGCAAAAGAAAGTACTTCACATTTTGTGAGACATCAGGCTTGCTTAATTCCTTAGGTCCCACAATGAGAAGGATGCAGAATCGTGTCTATGAAGAAATTGCCCATCTCTCTTATACAGTATATTAAAAAAAGTGCTGGAGACAATTGCAGTACCCATTTTATTCTTATTCCTCTAGTGTTCTGTGCAACAAAGGCTGATCGGTTTCTTATAATGTACTACAGCCAAGCACATTAATTGACAGCTAAAGCATTTGGACATCCAGCAAATGGAGGAGTGCCACTATCTTCTGCATTCGTTGTAGCTTCATAGTGTTGCCAATTAAGAGATCTTTGACTTCCAGAAGTATGGTTGTGAAATATGTATGGGGTACCAATAAACATTCTAGGACCTACAGCATTTGTTTTATTGTATCCACCCAGCTTTCTTGCCATCTGTTCCACTTGACAGTGTCACATAATGATGTCATAGGTATCACTGTATGTCTATCACTGCTTGTATGTGAAACAAAGGATGATTACGAGATCTACTTATGGCCAAGTAGACCATATAGCACTGAAAATGTGTTTGTGGTATCTGCAAAGCTATCACATTGATTTGTCAATATATATTTTTTTTTACTAAAATGTTACTTGTAGAAAACACATTGACAGCCATATTCTGGCCTGGGCTGATATGACATCATGTCTTGGCACTCAACAGAAAGGAGATGCAGCACACTGAGGAGAGCCTGATTGAGGTATGTGCTGGGGTCAAACCAAGTTTATTTAATCTGTTGAATTAACAACATAGCTGACTATATATATTAATTTGGGGCAAAATACGGCTCTTTATAGCTGATTGTTAAGGAAATTCACCTTGAGATTACGCAAGTTGATTCTCCTTAGATTTTGCCTCCTATTATGTTTTCTTTAATGTTTGTACCAAGGGTCAATGAGGATACAGCATCTTAATACAATACAGTCGATCACCCAGGGAATCTATTGTACAGTTAGCATGTTTGCTTTCCTGATTAGATTTCCTTCTTTTTCACTCATGTCCAATAAGGTCTGATCCATGTTCAGTAGTACACATAAATAATTTTTTCTGGGCTACTGCAAAATGCGCTAATTTCCTACAACTGCAAGCCTTACTATACTGAAATCAGTCCTGGTGAGATATGATTTTAAGATCCATATTGCACATGTTTTAAGTACTCCTTACACATAGTATAATAATTAATATACTTCCTATTAATCTTAATTATGCTTCCTTAATGACCCTGCTCTTTGAGTAATTCCGCCCCTTCTATAAACCCTTCATATATAATAAAATAGGTTTATATACCTATACTTATGCATTTCTTATTCAGTAGCTGGCATTATCAGCACCAAAGTATGTAACACACACTCACATTTAGTTACAATACAGCAAGACTAGGATTACAGGGATCAACTCCATACGATCTGTAGAGAGGTCATAGAAAACTCCATAGCACCAATGTGGGAATTCCATTATAAGCCCAGTAATTTCAGCAGCTCTGTACAATTAAAGTACGAAACGTCTTTCAAGTCTAATATTTAATTCATCCTCTTTGGCTGAACAGATTATTAAAAAGAAAGATTGTGGTTATATAAACTGCAAATGTCCCTGCCACATCTCATGCAAGTTTTAGGACCAGATAAATCACTCGCTTCCCAAAAATGGAAGGAAAAGTATATGCCAAGGTTATTAGAATTTTGAATTGCCATTGTTGTGCCCAGTGTAGCAGATCTTGGCTTGTCGAATTACTTCAACCAAAGTATAAATAAGAAGTGAGCACTAACTAATAGTTAAATGTATTCTAAATAACTGAAAAGCTCCCTGATTGCAAAAAAGAAAAGCCCTATACTACATGTAAACAAATCTTGAAAGTGTAAATTGTAGCAAAAAAACTATGAAAGTGCAGGAGAGATGCAAAATTCATTCATCAGCTGTTTTTAAACAATTAATAAAAAAAATAAATGCATACGCAGAATATTGAACTATCAAGGCTTTGGAATAGTTCTTGTTAAATGAGCAGCTCATGACCTTTTTTTTTTTAGTAATTATTTCAACCTGACCCATTTTGTCCATATACCATCTAACTGGAAAACTAACATTTTCCATTATGGTAACGTCTAATACAGTGCTAGAAACTATTCATAAAACTAGCATATATATGTTACACACGTAGTGAACTGCTAGAAATTGATATTAAATTCACACCGGGCACTTTATTTTGCACCTTACTAGCATATATGTTTTCTTTTCTCTCTTTCCCTTTCTCTTCTTTTGTTCCCTTTCTCTCTTTTTCCATCTCTTTTCTTTTAACCATGGTTCCTTCCTCACTCATTTTATCTTTCTTCTCTTATTTTTATCCCTTCCACCTTCTCTTTTATACCTTTTCTTTTTTCTCTTTCTATCCCTCCCATTTTGTTTTTATATTCCCTCTTTCTTTCTCCTTTTTCCTCTTTTTTGCCCCTTCAGTTTTCTTTCTTTTTTCTATCCCCTTCCCTTTTTAAATTGTTCAAATATTAACAACCAGATGCATATTGACATTGACTTCAGAACCACCCTTTGGAATAAGGACTACTGGTCATAAGCTTGCATCATCCAAAAAAACGATCAAAAAGTTTAAAAAAAGCTATTCTTCAGAGAATGTTGATATGAATCTGTGAGAACATTATACATACCTTGCAGTATTCCTGAAGTAATGAAATATAAATATGTTTAGAACATATCTCTGTAGTAAACCCCTCAAAGGCTTTTATTTATGTAAATATAAATGTGTCCCTTATGAAAATCATGTTTTTCTGGCATGGCTGACCTGATGTCAAAGCTGTGCACCCCAAATCGTAACATGGAACTTTAACAACACTGTCCAAAGTACAGAACATTCAAAATATGAAAACAATATAGAGTCTGCTTAATGTTTTTAGTCCTTTTAAATATTTTATTTTAGTTACATGTAGCTTTCACTGGAATACTCATCTACACATGATCATCTATCACTCTTACCTTATGACCTAGAAATCAGAACACTGCAGGAATGATGTAGCATCCAATATCACATAAGCATGGAAGCTGCCTATTGCAGCCTTATTATCTGCAATATATGACTTCATGCGTGGAGTGTCAAACAGAGGGAACAAGGAAGCACGGATACCCATGAGCAACTTCAGGTAAACTGACCCTACTTCACCTAATGCTAGCTAGCTAAGCACACAATAGTAGGCACACAAATTATTACATAACTATGCCAAAAAATGGGAGATCAGGTTTAGGTGGGCAATTTACAACTATGTTCATAATTAGATTTTGATTACAGGAGATTCAAAATTAAAAAAATTACAGTACATCCAAGTAACCAACAGTGATTGGACTGATGAGATATGATTTCATGCCTGCAGTAACTGGACAGGGAATCGTCAAAGATGTCCGATATATCCAATGCAACCAGTTCTGTCTATACTATAAATGACTGAAATGACATTGCTGTCCTGTGATAGCACATCACACGGCTGAGGTTTGGCCCACAGCCTCCGCAGAACATTCCTAAGGGATGCACTCGAGTGCTGCCGCACAGAGCTTCTGTAAACTCATCCCTAGCTAATGCACAATATTCTGATTTTTAATGCTCTTACATTTCACTAATCCAGATGGGTAATTAGTGTGCGACTACATCCAGAGAAACAATCAATAGGCATGCAGAATTATTCTGAAAAGGCATACATAATTAGATGTGTCATCACTTGAATAATCCTCTGAATTACCATTCTTTTTACTATTTTAGCGGATTTCATTTATTGTTACAGCAGATTAGAGGTTTCCTCACATAACAGAAGCGGTATTTTGTATTAGACACATGTTGAAATCTGTTTATCCAACAAGTGTTACCTCGTGGGGTTGAAGAGCAGAAATTGGATGAACACACACAGCTTTGCTGAATTCACATAGTACATAGGGTAGGAATGGCATAAAACAAGCCTGTCTCACCTACTATTTTAAATATATAATGAATGGCTTCATAGGCATTAATATGCTGGTAGTGACAGCCATCTTTTTACATTCGGTGGTCTAACACCAAATTCTACCATCACCTGGAAATAAATATAAGCAGTTGTCATATGCTTATGGACATACTAATAAGTCCACAAAAAAGATGACTCTCCCCTGTCAGCAGGAGCTAGCATTGCCATGACATCACTGGCATACATAACAAAAGATCTAAGAAAGAAGAAGAACACACCTCAAAAGTATCTGTATCAGTATTGCACTGGTAAGGGTGAAAAAAACAAGGAAAATAATTTTGAAAAAAAAATGAAAAAGTTAAAAAATATATAAAATCATGTCCCAATGCCCTTGTTAAATATAAAATGGGTTATTTAGCCTCAAAGTGTTCTTGTATGCACGAAGTTAGAGCCCTAACCTTCCTGTCTAGTGGGGGCCACAGTGGTAGTCCATTCAAAAAAGGCTGGTCCAACTTGCACTACCCACTGAGAGAGGCAGGAATGTGGTCTGATCACTTAATGTGATGCAAGTGTGTGCAAGCAGCTAGAAAGAATGTTCCAGCCAATGTAAAGAGGTTTCAGAATGAGGAAGGGCGTAAGAGTGGGAGGGTAAGAAAGTTAGGGAGTATGTATGTATGTTAGAGTGAGTGTGTATATTTAAGTGTGTGTTAGTATGAAGTGTCACCTGGCTTCGCATGACCCCATACATTAGTGTAAGTGCTTATAAGTGCATCCAACCTCAGGTGACCCGTTTCCCCTGTGTGCTTCTATTCAGGCAGACTGTTAAGCAGCAATTTCAGTGATGAGCTTGAGAGGGGAGGAGGCTTGGTCCACTGAATAAAAGCCTATGCTGGCTTATCCAACTTTCGTTTCTGAACACTAAAATGAATGCTGCTCCCCTTCTATTTACACAGCCGCCTGCAGTGTATTACTTTAGGCATACTCTGCGTAAGACAGAAGTTGTATATTTTACAGAGTGTGTTTGTAATGGTTGAATGCTGTACATTTCAGTGACAAAATTCACAAAATTGTTGAACCCAAGGTTGCCTCGGTAGACCCTCTTAGTCATCAAGCAAAATGGGGAACCTCACTTGCATGGTGATGTCTTGATCCTTCATGTAAGTAGTAATTGGTGGAAGTGCTCTTACATGGCAACATAGATTTGGCTGCATATAAGAAAAATTTGTCCTACCTAGTCCTCACATTTTTCCTGATATAAGGATTTAGACCTTAATCAGTCCTTGGTTTCATAGATTCAGCATAACATTATGCCTGCCCCATGCATGTTTAAATTCCCTCACTGTGTTAACATCTACCACTTCTGCTGACTGCTCCACCTATCTCAGAAAAGTAAAACTTTCTTACATTAATTCTAAGTCTCTGACCCTCTAGTTGTTTAAATGTTTCACACTTTTTATCACTCATCTTTCCTCAAAGCAATACATATTGAGATCATTTTAGTCTTTCTTGATAATTCTTATCCTTTAAACTGTTAAAGATTTTAGTAGCTCTCCTCTGAAGTCTCTCTTCTGTTGTCACCGACAGAACAGTGTCCCCAATGCCTTTCTTGGGATTTTCACATCTTAAATGCATTATTTTACATTTATCGATGTTAAACTGCAGCTGACGCACTCACAAGCACTCATCTAATTTACTTAAATTGTTTGCCATGTGTCTTATTTAACCAGGGATGTCTATCCTCTTGCAGATCTTTGCACCATCTGCAAACATACATATCTTACCTTTGAAACCTTTTAAAATATTGCAAATAAAAAATATGAGTCCCAGTACTGATCTCTGAGGTACCCAGCTAGTACCAAGACCTTTACCTGAATATACAGTGTTGACTACAACATTCTGTCTCCTTTCATCGCATCACTGCCTTATGGATTCAACTATTTTAACATTTTGTCGAAGTTTAATTCAAAAGATCTGTAGAAATTAAGATTTTTGTTCCCCAAACCATTATTTGTTTAAGAGCACATGCTATTTCTAGAAATGCATCATTGAGAGTGTAAGAGTGAATATAGAAATTAGGTCTCTGGGAGGGGGAGCCTAGGAAGGGCCTTCAGGGCTGTATCTAAAATGATCCATGTCTCTGGAGCTTCTTCAATGATGAAGTTCAAGAGCTCAACCACTATTTGATGTCTTTGGTGTCGATAGTCACCACTGTTATCCTTCAATTATTCTTGCATACCCTATTGTTGTGGTCTTCCAGTTGTCAGCAGAGGAATGAAATCTGTTAACTATGTTCTCTAATCCTACTTCCCAGATTGCTAAGTGAAATATTTACCCTCTCCTGGTCTGTGTCTACCATCTACAGACACATTATGCCTTGTAGCATGAAATCTGATTTAAGCTTATTTAGTTCAATGAATAATGTGATATAGTGTGATTCAAAAGCTAAAATACATTTGTCTGTGGCACCTTCGATTATGGAGTAAAATATGTTTCTACTGACCCCAAAATTGGCTGAATTAGATCTCTGTTGGCTAACAGACTTCTTACTATGACAGTACTTACCTTCTATAAAATCCTATTTTTTCAATTGATTGTAAGCTCTCAAGGGCAAGACCCTCTCTTCCATCTGTACCAGTTTTAACATGTGTTAATGTTATAGTCCATTTTGTATATTGCCAATTTTAATGTCAGTTTTCAATTTACTTTTTGTAACAGTGCCACAAAATATGCTGGCATACTATTAATAAATGTAATGTAAATTTAATGTAAACTCAGCAGCCAAAGAAATTGAAGCACATTCATTTCCTAGCTTGTCCTCTGGGTTTATTCACTAAACTAGGATTTTGCAGGAGAATTTCATGTCCCCAAATCGTTATGCAGTAACAAATCATAATTTGCTGACTTTCACAAAATTTTAAAAGAAAATGTCAGAATTTTAAACTTTTCAGTAATAATGAACTATATTATGTGTTAATATGTTTCAGAATTGTCTTCTTTTAAGTAACCCTTTATTTAGAGAAATGACACAGTAATGATTCAGAATTGAACCAAACGGTTTCTATATGAACAAATATTATAGCATTGAATAATATAGAAGGTAAATGTACAACCTAATTACTTTGCTTCTTGTTGCCAGCGATTAGCCATAATGAAACCAGCTACCATTTGATGTGCTATGTCTGCACTTTAGATGTTGAAATGCTGGGAAAGAAACCTGCCTTTCTGCCAGGGTTTGTGATTGGCTACTCTGCTCAATTTGTATGCTGTGCTTCACCGGGTTATGACAGCCTACCCTGGAGATGCTTCGCGTTTATTGAGCTAACCATGCCTGCTTCAATTATCCTAACGTGTCCACTGCTCGAAGAAAAGGAAGCGCAGTTGGGAATTGCATTGTACCGAACCAGCATATGATGCGCATTTCAAAGCCTCGCACGGCAATGTTCTCATCTCTCTGCTAAATTATGGCTCCTCTGAGCTGTGAGCATAACAACAAGTACAATACATACACATACCGAGAAATGTCTGATTCTAGAAACTGAAGCAAACATATATATCCAGGCATATAACACATATATCATACATCAAGTATATGTAAAAACCAATACACGTTGGTATACAGAAATATAACCACTTAGTCAACAATTTAAATATAAAAGCATATAATAAATGTTGTGCCTCCCTGGCTTTGCCCCTGAGAACCTGGGGACCAGACCATTTGCACGTGCGCACACACACTAAATTACTGTTATTGAGAAAACACTAGTGCCTAATTCTACCTAGTTAGTACCTATAAGATTATATTAAGTTAAAATGTATTTTGATGGCATCAATTATGACCCTGCCACCACTAAGACAGCAATGCCCTATCGAAGATAGCATTCTACAATGTTGTGTTACAATACCACTTAATGAGATGTGGCATTCATCCACTCCTTTGCTTTAAAAACTTGGTACATCACGTTACTAATAGTGACAATCATGATGTATGCAGTGATTCCTTTTTCTATTTTGCAAAGACCTACCCTCATCTTGTTAATGAAAATGCCCAGCCAGTCAGCATTTAAGACTCATTTTAAAGCATTGCACTGCGATGTTCTATAATGGTGCAGATTATGTAAGATTGCACCATTTTAATGATATTTGTTCCCAACCTTTTAATGGTTGTGCACTTCGCCACCCACTTTTCAAAATGTTCATTACACTGCAGATGCCTCAAGTACTAAAATGACTGGAAGCCTGCCATTAAAGCAATCCATGTGAAGGTAACTCAGATCAAATTGGAAATTAGAAAATCTGTCTATGTGCTATAATAGATGCAAGGGTTTTGTATTCATCTCTGTGGAAAGAAAATAGTCAAAGATTGTTGTGAACATTCTTATGAAGCAATTTGGGAAAAAACTATTGAGAAATGCTTAAAGTAATACTGTCACTATCGTTGCTCTTTACCATAACGTTTTCTGCCTTTTGTCAATCAGTGTAAATGATTTGGAATATTGAGTTTCAAAGCTGAGCAACAGCAAGGCAGTTCCGGTGTTAGCTAATCAGCTTCTTGTCCCAAAGTTCTCTCCTTTCTAACCCACTATGATCATACCTGGGAACTTCTGGGCTCCGGCTACCCGGAGCCTTCCCTTGTGGGACACGGCCAGGACTGCACACTGACGTCGGTGGGCGGTCCCGCTGACATCAGTGGGAGTTCACACTGACGTCAGGGGGCGTTCCCGCCGACATCAGCGGGAAACACCCCCATTTAAATGAAAAATGGGCAGGGAGCGGGGCGTGTCAAGAACCTGCTCCCGCGACCCGGAGAGTTCTCAGGTATGACCATGATGGTAAGTGAAACATCCAAAAGCCAAAATCAGAAATTAATAGACAATCTTACTGAATAATCATTTGTATTGCTACGGATTACAAAGTGAGATTTACCCCTGGAATCTGCAGTGAAATATATAAACAAAGAAAAATGAAATTTACAAGTTAAAATTAATCAAAATACATTTCCCATGAAGAAAATATTACTGGTAAAGTGAATCCACAGAAGAAAAAAATATTCCTTCATTTTTTTTTTATTTTAACATATTACATAAAAGCTGTGAACACCTAAATCCTTCTCTCTCAGGGACGCCAGGTATTTCCATTTATTAATTTGCTCATTGGTTTTCTATTTTTTATTATATTCGATACACAGCATTATCTATTCCCTAGAATACAGGCCTTTTTGTATATTCTGCTTCATGCGGAAATGTGTTGAAAAAAAAAAAAGTTTAACAAGGACCAAATGAATCAGATCGCACCAGGGAACAGTTGTCATTTATAATTTACACCCTATTACATTTTCTACATTTACAAATTAGCACAGCAGACAGTCATTAGAACAGTGTTCTCTTAACGTTTTTAATAGAGAGGGCACAAAGGCTGTGGGCAGGACCATAGAAAAGCTATGATGTAATATAACAGAATCTATAAAATGTCCTACTGGGCTGGTGGGTGGAAAATCTTCATGGGGACCATATGCTATAAGGAGCGGGGCGTGTCAAGACCCCGTGACCTGGAGTGATATGCCCTGCACATGGGTGATATTGTTTTAGATTAACCCTCCACCTTCAATTAATGAAATGATCATTTAAATCCTGCATTTTGGGTTACTTACATTGTCTTTAATATAGTAAAATTAGTTGGATGGTCTTAAGCATTTAAATGTTTTGCACAAAAACATTGTTGTGGTAATGGTTTATATTCGAATAGAAAACTTTGTACATGGTGGATAAGAAGCTGGTGAAATAAGAAGCCAATTTCAGCATTGTCTGTTACAATAATTGACACACTCAAAGCTAGAAGTGTCTGGGCAGATTAAGTTAGTAAAGATGGTAGACATTTGTGAAACCAATTGTGTATAGTATACAAAGCAGAGGACTCAGGCTACCTAAATCCTGTCTCATTTTAAATCATATCTTTATTTTACTGTATTTGCTCGATTATAAGACGAGGTTTTTTTCAGAGCAAATGCTCTGAAAAATACCCCTCATCTTATAATCGGGGTCGTCTTATAATCAGACCTCAAAGTCTGACTATGAGACGACTAAGATCCAGAGCCCCCGCAGCATAAGGCATAAGGCATTTCTGGAGGTAGGGTGCTCTGTGAAAAGCCTTTTAACCCCCTTAATTTTACTCTGCCTCCAGAAATGCCTTTTTAACCCTCTATACGCCACTCTGCCTCCTGAAATGCCTTAAACCTCCCTATATGCCACTCTTCCCCATAATATGCCTTTTAACCCTCTAAGTGCCAGAGTGGCATATAGGGTTAAAAGGCATATCATGGGGCACAGTGGCATATAGGGTTAAAAGGCATATAATGGGGCACAGTGGCATTTAGAGGGTTAAAAGGCATATCATGGGTCACAGTGGCATACAGGGGGTATAAGGCATTTCTGGGGCAGATGTGCATAACTGGGGGGCAGGTTGGAAAATAGAAGGAAATAAAACCAAAATATTTTTCTCAATCATAGCTTTTATTAAAAAAATTGTTTAAATGAATTAACATTTACTGGTAAAACTTTTTTCCTATAGGGTCGTCTTATATTCAGGCTTTTTCTTTTTTTCCTAAATTAATATTAAGATTTGGGGGGTCGTCTTATAATCAGGGTCGTCTTATAATCGAGGAAATACGGTACTTAAAGCTGTTAATTTGCGCTTTTGACCATATTAGACAAAGATAGTCTGCATTACTATATCATCTATATGGCTGACAATTTTTTTTACTATTTAATTTGATAATTTTTCATGTTTCAGTGCAGGGGCAATCGTTAACACATTTCTTTAAATTTGATGGGTATGGATGTCTGCATGTGGATTGTTGCACATATACAGCCATTACCTTCAAGAACACTCAGTTATAATTCAACATCTATAGCACTGCAGGATTTTGAATGCAATGCAGAGGAGTTATGATGTGTGTGAGCTAAATCAAGCATAATGCTGCATCTGACTACAGCGTACTGAGTGGAAACCAAGGACAAGTGATGTGCATTCGTCTGCACAAATTAGATTTTATATCTGTTCACTTGTTCTTTGGCAGCGTTTTCCCTAACTGTAATAATCAGCAAGAATACAATTATATACAATTTGTGGAGACTGCATTCTGCTCTGCTAATGATCGATACCTTAAAATATTCCAAAAATGCAATTGTACTTATGATCCAAAGAATACCTGAGTATGTGCATTGCCCCAAATGTTAATTAGTTTTGATTAAAAATATAATTAAAAAGAAATATACCTGTTATTGAATGATTAAGCTATTGTTTTGAGGGGTTCTGTGTAATGCAGGGATATGATGGATATATATTGTGGGAAAGGGTTGGCCCTAGTTCCACCTACCTTTCCATACAAGACACTAAGGGAACCTGCCTATATCAATCTATAAGGAGGAAAGGAGCCGTGAGGAAGCTATACAGAGTAGGGTGCAGAGTAATTATTTCTTATGCAGATGCATCTGAGCCAGGTACACCGGGTGCTTTACACCCAGACACTCTGCTCCCTACTCTGTACTGCATCTTTTTACTTGGTGCTCTGCACATTTTAACTCTTCACTCAAACAGTATACAAACACACTGTTCAATCTAGTTCTGTATACTGATACCCCTATACACTCTCATTCTGACATTGTACACTGACACACATCACACTACATACTTACTCTAACACCATACACTCACAAACTGTACACTGACACTCTTGACATACACACACAATTTAACACCCCACACAGTCTAGCATTGCACACTAAAACACATTGTAGTACCATGCACTGTCAGTCCCTTCACACACAAAAACACCATATGCTGACATACACAGTCTAACAATGTACACTGAGACATACTATACACAGTAACTTGTACACTGTGTCCCACACACACATGTATTTTAACCTTGTAGATTGTCAATTTGTCATCCAAACATACATTCTTTTTAACCAGAGATAGGCCTGGACATGGTTCATGGAGACAATTTTCACAATTGCTGAACTCAGCGAAGTCCCTTTAGGCTCCAATCGTAATGTTTCTTGCGGGTACTAATTATTAAGGCTATAAGCCTAAGTGAAAATATGAGATTGGCCGGAAGAATCTGCCTTTGGTCAATTAAAATACCCCAAATAATAACCACAGGATATGTCCCATCAAATTAATAAATACAAACATATCCAGCTTACTCTCAAATAACCATCCAACATAACATGACAGCTATCCCCAGACATGTGTGAGAGCTCATAGTTCAGCTCATTACTGCCTTACACTGCACCAGCAGAATACACAGCAGACTAAACGTCTGTCAGAAACCCATCTCAAAAAGCAGGTGGGTAAATTCCACAAGACTGGAAGTACGGTATATAAACCTATTAACAGATATATACAGCACATACATAATAAACACAACAATGGTGTTAAACTTTGGCTACTATGATGCTTTTTTCCTCTTTAAAGTACACCCATGTCACACCAATATCAGCTGCAGGTAAATGACATTAAATTCTGTTATTCCAGTAGGTATGAGACAACCAACCAATGGTTTCAGATCTCCTACTTAAAGATTATTTTAGTTCAGACAAAGAAAATACTCAGAGGCTGACCAATTATTCCATAATTTAATAAAGAACACATTTAATTCAACATTAAGAATTTGAAATGTAATTTTAATTTCTTCATCAGCGATTACTTTAGAAAATGTCTATACAAATACAAATTCTACAGATGTACTGCATGTTATGACTTCTTTACAAAATAAAAATAAACATATTTCCAAACAGCTGGAGAAATAGATCTTTTCCCATTAACTGACTTTTTCCATTCACTGATCTCAATGGAATATGATGCAATAATATTTTCTTTTAAATGTAATAATAAAGTGCAAGTGTATGGGACATGAGAAGAGATACAAAATTATATACAAAATGTATACATTTACATATTTCCATGATATTTTGAGGACTAAAACATTCCACACATCACCCCAGCATCTTCAGAGTGGTCACAGTTATGAACGTTCCATCGTATATAAGAACACTGCAAGATGGAACTTTCATTGCCCTGACACTTCACGTTGTCAAGGAAGATGTAGCCACTGCCTTGCCCATACCAAGCTTCTCCCCGAGCTTTTATGGCAGCACCGCAGCCTAGAGATCGACATGCCACATTTGCAGCCTTCAGATCCCACGCATCATCGCACACTGTTCCCCACTGTAAAAGGAAAAATATTTCCAAACGACCTTCACAGCGGTGGCTACCATTTACGAAGCGGACAGACCCTGGTAAAGAAAAATGGATAGGTGAAATAATTAAGGAAATCTACAACAATCACACGTTCAGTTGTTAGTATATGTGAAGTTATATTGGCCTGGATATAAAAGGATAACCACAGTCTCTGACTATCCCTCATCCTCCCTTGTGCTCAGGCACAGATTGGCCATCTGGCACACTGGGCAAATGCCCATTATGCTGGTGGCCATCAGCTCCCCATGCTCACCCAATCTGCAGATTGGGCTCTGCAGCATGCAACCAGCGGCTTGATATTGCTGGCGATATGCTATATGAGCATATCCATCTGTCGTCCGCACCTTTGTCATTGGATGGCTGCTGACCTTGCCAGGACGACTTAATGATCATTAATTAATTACTTTCCCTTTAAATCAGGCAGAGGCCTAGACCAAAGGGGCTATAGAAACAGGCAATGATGTGAGAAATTTAAATATGAGCCACTGTTTCCACAACCCTTATAAATTTTAGTTTGATAAGAATTACATCCATTAATTAACTATAGTACCACAAGTCCTGTTCATAATGTGTTTAACCTCACTTTTGTTTTGCAGGTAATGTTCCCCAAATCTTCTTAAAGGGAGAATATAATGTCCCTGACACCCCAACATATTAAAAAGCATTTATTGACAAAGAAGGTGCAGCCATGCTGTTAACATTTCTTCTAAGATCTGACAGTTCTTGCAACTGATTGGCTCCTTAAGCTGTCAATCAGTGGCAGGAAAGTGGTCAAATTGGTTTCAATTTGAGCGCTTTCCTGACACTGATTGACAGCTGCAAGCAGCCAGTCAGTCGTAAGAAAGTGCTCTCACTAAAATCAATAGGAGGACTTTACACATGCACAGACCCCTGAACAGACCCCTGCATGCAGCATTCACTAGAGTCAATGCTGGAGCTGACTGGAGGTGAGTACATCATGTGCATTTGGGTGAATGCATCTCCTGCAGGGCATTTAGCTGGAGGGAGAGGGGCACATGAATTGGAGGGGGTTAGGTAGAAAGTACATATGATGGCTGGAGTGTCTCTCTTATGTTCTTCAAATGCTTTAGTTATTCATACATATATATCCTGAATGCATGTGCTGAGGACAATACAGTTTGGCCCTTGTCAGTTACTTGTGCCCCTTTGCTTATAGTCTCTGCATTACTAGTAGGAAACTGCCAGGGCCAACTGCAGAGAGAGAGAGCATCAGAGAGAGTGGTAACACATAATAATGTCATCCTGGGGCATGTCATATGTAAGATGTTACCACCTGGAAATGTCCTGTAACTAGGCTGGTGACTAGCACAACTGGCCAGTAAATTGTGGCGACATGGGGGGAATTCGGCAATAAATATTGGAATATAAGAATGGGGCTTGGAAGATAAGAATAGTAATTGTAGTTTAATGTATGAATGGTAGAAGTGCGGTAAAGAGGGAGGAAAATGTACTGGGTGACTTCGAACAGACACAAGGTAGCAAATGGGCATGGAGAACAGAAGAGGGATGGTGAATTGACACAGGATGCAGCAGGAAATTGAGAGAATAGTAGGAATATTAAGGACACATACTCTAACACTAACACACACACTTACACACTAATGCTAATACAGACTTCCTCTAGAATACACTTACATGTACACTTCCTCCCTCTCTCAGCTTCTTACCTGCTTGCATATGCTGTGTTAGCAGCCTCGCTTTAACCACTGGACCACATAATATTGCATTATGTGACCCAGCTACGTTCCCGCCTTCAGGAGTGGCCTGGTCCGCATTGGACTGTCACCCTTTGTGAATAATTTTGGAATGGCCTAGGGGCAATCACCCACCAGGCCAGCCCACCCATGAAAGTGAGGGTAGCTAAAAATGGCAGAGAACAAGAGAGTGACCAGGGAAGCAGCATTCCTGAGTCAAATCTGGAGAGAATATGTGGCTGACTTCATATACCTTGGAATTGCAATGCATACCTTCTTTTGGAGGCGTTGCAGATTCTGTTGTGACTTCAAATCCACTTTCTTTAGAAAACCATTCTGACTCTTGTGAACCTACAAAAAAGCAAAATTGAAGATACTTTAACTTCATGAATCATTTGCAATGTTGGTGTTTAGGACACATTTTTACTCTTGGGATGCTAGTCCAGTTTTTGCTCTAGTAAGGTAAGAAAAGGGTATATAAAAGTAAAAGCAGCAATAGTGCAGTATCTTCCAGATCTGCTTTGATTTATCACATTCTCCTGAAGAAGATGGGACAAACCGGCGAAACGCGTTGAGAGACTTTTTTGGACGTTATATCAACCTTCCTTACTTATACTGGGCTCGTTTGCATGACTCTTTTGTTATGCCTCCATGTCCTGTAAGTGTTTTTAGTATTTTTAATGTATGAAGCTGGAAGATACTGCACTATTGCTGCTTTTACTTTTATAGATTTCAAGAAAATATATTAAAGAAAACCTTTTTACAACATTTGAAGAGCTTGAAATTCACCTACTCATGTGAGTATAATCAGAGTTTCTCTAGTCTGCTTTTCCCAAACATATTACACTATTGTGGGATTTGTTTTTTCTCCCTATGTATATGCGCCCCTTCTTCTGACTACATTTGATTTTGGAGTATTTGGAGGAATACTCAGGCTGGGTGCTGCAGTGCAATATTGGGGGAGTATTATATTTTTATTTTATTTAGTTCACATTCTATTGAGCACATATACCACGTGTTAAGGAATACTTCTTATTGATCAGTTTTTGCACCTCTGGCCAGAGCTGTCATTGGGGTTACACCTAGTACTGATGCACTAGGCATGACCTCCCTGCTGTCTCACAAAGGGGTGTGCTGAGGCAGGTCAGTAACCCGCGTATATTACTTGACTCCCACAGTAGTATGGACGTGGTAACTAGCACAGAGAGTGCAGGCTGCAGTCTCTATAAGGCAAGAGGGAGAATGAGAGGGAAGGGGGATAGTGTATGTGTGTCCTGTATTGTAGTGTTAGAGTCAGTGTGTATGTATTTATGTATAGTGTTAGAGTCAGTGTGGTTATACTTAACTGTGTTACAGTGCACATAGCAAAGTCCATAATTGTTAAGCTTGGTGTGGAAGAGCTTGACTGATCTACACCTAGCCCTTACATCAACCCCATTGAACACTGACCGCACAAATACTCTACTGGATGAATGGGCAAGACTTCTCAAATCTTGTGAAAAGCCTTCCCAAAGTGGAAGCGGTTAAACCTGCAAAGAAGGGACCAACTTCATATTAATGTCTATTTAGAATGAAATATCATCAAACCCCTGTTGGTGTAATGGTCAGGCATCCCAATAATTTTGTCCGTATAGTGTGTGTCCGCAAGTGAGCCTATTGGTCGCCTGCAGGGGCCTCCTCTGGCATCAACCAATTGGTTGATGCTAGAGGAGGCCCCTGCAGGTGACCAATAGAGTCGTTCTCAGGGCCCTTTAACCCCTGACCACGAACCTAAGGATTTCCGCTTCCGTTAACCCCTGCGATGCTGCGTAGATAAGGTAGGCTAGATGGGGAAGGGACCAGGGAGATTAGTAGACGAAGACGAACACAAAGATTATTCGTGTTGTGTGTCTTCGTATATGCTTTGCCGCCGCCATGTTCGTGTGTTTGGTGTTATCAGCTTATGCTGTAGGAGTGACATGGGTGGGCCTCCGGGTTGGGGTGCTCATGTAGCATGTGATCAGGCATGTATCTCTTGGCATTGCTCAATGGGCTAGCTCAGTAGCTTGCACTGTAGACAGTGGTGGGATTCAGCCGGTTCGCGCGAACCGCTTCTTAAAAAATGATCGGTTCGCGCGAACCGTTTCCTAACTACCCTATTATAGGCCGCACTTTCCCCCCCACTTAAAGTGGTTGTGCAGCCTATAATTGGGTTTAGGATCCAGATCCCCCACGGCTCTGCAGGGGACTTGGATCCTCCTTTCCGGCAGCAGCAGACGTCTGTGCGATGCAGAGAACCCTGCTGATGCCGGCGGCTCCACCCACCCTCCTCACTGAACGGGGCTGTCACCGCCCACAAAGGTCACTGAGTCGCGCTGGCCAGCTGACTCAATTCTATTTCGGATTAACGGGGACGGCTTCTAAAAATGACACCCCTGTCGATTCGAAATAGAAGTGAGTCAGCCGCTGCTGCTCAATAACTTTCGTGGGCGGCACCAGAGCTGCTCAATGACCTTTGTGGGCGGTGCCAGCCCCGTTCACTGAGGAGGGTGGGTGGAGCCGCCGTCAGCAGCAGCGGGGTTGTCTGCATCGCACAGATATTTGGCAGCGGGAATCCAACAGAATGCACATCGGGGTCTTCGGTCAGGTAAGTTGAAGTAACTGGGGGAATGCTTGGCAGTGGGAGGATGGGACAAAGATGCTTATGGGAAACTGGGGACAGAGTTAATTAATGTGATTAATTAATGGTAATTTAAAGTATGCACCGGTGCTTTTTAAATGATTGCTTGAGATTTTTTTAATGTGACAAATGCAATTGATAAATCATCAAAGGAGGCATCATAGATTTGTAAAAAAAAAAATACTTTTTGAAAACAAAAGGTGAAAACGGCATATACCAATTTGAGTCAAATAGTTACTTGCAGTTTTCACCTTGTTTTCAAGAAGTAGATTTACAAAAACGTTTAGTGGCTCTTTGCTTTATTAATAGCATTTGTCACATAAACAATTCACAATCAATTATCTAGCACCAGTGCATACTTTTTCCAGACTTCTATTGAACACTTTGATTAACTGCTTTTCATATATATATATATTTGCTAAACAGCCTGCAATTGTTCAAAGTGCATTTTTTACAGTAGATTTTACTTATTTACGTGTGACTGTCTGAGTCTCTGTGTGTAAGAGAGACTGCCTGAGTCTCTTTGTGTGAGAGAGACTGCCTGAGTCTCTGTGTACGTGTGTGAGAGAGAGAGACTGCCTGAGTCTGTGTGTGTGTGAGAGACTGCCTGAGTCTGTGTGTATGTGAGAGAGAGACTGCCTGTGTGAGTGTACGAGAGATGGCCCGTGTCTGCCTGAGTCTCTTTGTGTGTGAGAGAGGCTGCCTGAGTCTCTGTGTGTGTGAGAGAGGCTGTCTGAGTCTCTGTGTGTGTGAAAGAGACTGCCTGAGTCTCTGTGTGTGAAAGAGACTGCCTGAGTCTCTGTGTGTGAAAGAGACTGCCTGAGTCTGTGTGTGTGAGAGAAACTGCCTGAGTCTGTGTGTGTGAGAGAAAGAGAGACTGCCTGAGTCTGTGTGTGAGAGAGAGAGAGAATGCCTGAGTCTGTGTTTGTGTGAGAGAGACTGCCTGAGTCTGTGTGTGTGTGAGAGAGACTGCCTGAGTCTGTGTGTGTGTGAGAGAGACTTTTTCAGTCTGTGTGTGTGTGAGAGAGACTGCCTGAGTGTGTGTGTGTGTGAGAGAGACTTTTTCAGTCTGTGTGTGTGTGAGAGAGACTGCCTGAGTGTGTGTGAGGTTTTTATTTTTTAGTACGAAATCTCGGAAGTGGTTACTAAAAAAATTGAATCCCACCACTGACTGTAGAGGTACTTCGGAGGACACAGAGGCAGGACATCACATCATATCATGCCCCCATGTAAAAAGGAAGGGTAGCCAAGGGGCTAAGTCATAAGAATCAGCTGGATAACTGCCTTAGGTAAAACCTAGCGTAGCACACAACTAAATGTACCACTGTCTGAGGCATAGCTGGTTGGCCGACCTGCACACTTCATTAGCCTACTTTGCAGAGATCATAGTTTATGCTTCTACGATGACATTATATGCTATTCACCTTGACATATAACCCCAGCATCCTCATGGTGTCCGCAGTTGTGTTGACCCCAGCCTAGGTGGAAGCAGTCTCTTAAGTCTTTCTCTGTACCATCGCAATCCACATTGTCAAGCAGGATAGGGCCACTGCCATAGCCAAAGTAACTCAAGGTTGTAGCAATAATGGCGGGGCCACAACCCATCTGTCTGCAGACCACTTGAGCATTGCTGTAATCCCAGTCATCGTCACATATAGTTCCCCAGCTGTTTTGGTACAGCACTTCCACTCGACCCTGACAGCTGCTGTTTCCATTTATCAATCTAATACTGCCACCTGCTGGACAAAAAAGATAAAAATAAGTACCGTCTGCTAAGGAGAGAATTTCTGTACAGTATGAAAATATCTGAAGAAAACGGTACCAGTTACAACAATGTTATACAGGCACAATACAAGAGACTATCATGGCTTCTTCACAGTCAATTCTTTCTAGGATTGACAGCAAGCGTCCACTTTACCACTTTAAAGGAGTATTATGGCACCTTTAAAATGAACCTTACAGTCTTGTTATTATTCTTTGAGATAATCAGTATAGAGACTGGACATGTACAGTAGTGAGAAAGTACACCCTCTTTGAATTCTATAATTTGACATATCAGGACATAATAACAATCATTTGTTCCTTGGCAGGTCTACAAATTAGGTAAATAGAACCTCAGATGTACACATGACACATGACACCAGCTTGTAGAACCCTTTAGCAGCAATATCTTGAAGTAATTGTTCTCTGTATGACTTTTTTAGTCTCTCACATCACGGGGAGAAATTTTGGTACACTCTTTACAATGTTGCTTCAGTTCATTGTGATTTGCCTGCATTTGTTTATGCACAGCTCTCTTAAGGTCCTCCCACAGAATTTCAATCAGGTAAAGGTCTGGACTTTGACACGGCCATTGCAACACCTTCATTCTTTTCTTTTTTAGCCATTCGGTTGTAGATTTGCTGGTGTGCGACACGCTTTAGCTGTCAGACAGATGGCCTCACATTTGACTCTAGAATACTTTGGTATACAGAGGAGTTCATGGTTGACTCAATGACTGCAATGTTCCCAGGTCCTGTGGCTGTAAAACAAGCTCAAATCATCACCCCTCCACCACCGTTCTTGACAGTTGGTATGAGGTGTTTGTGCTGATATGTTGTATTTGGTTTTTGCCAAACGTGGTGCGTTATGGCCAAACATCTCCACTGTTGTCTCATCTGTCCAAAGGACATTGTTCCAGAAGTCTTGTGGTTTGTTCAGATGCAACTTTGTAAACCTAAGCCATGCTGTCATGTTCTTTTTGAGGCAAAGAGGCTTTTCCTGGCAACCCTTGGAAACAAACCATACTTGTTCAGTCTTTTAAAATTTAGCATGCTAACAGATCCAATGCAATTTTTCTGAGCATTGGACAGTCTGACCTTGGGGTGAATTTGCTGGGACATCCACTCCTGAGAAGATCGGCAACTGTCTTGAATGTTTTCCACGTTTGAATAATCTTTCTCACTGTAAAATGATGCACTTTAAGTTGTTTGGAAATGGCCTTTTAAGCCTTTGCAGATTTATGGGCAGCAACAATTGCTCCTCTAAGATCATTGCTGATGTCTTTCTTCATTGGCATTGTGTTAACAAACACGTGCTCCAGGCCAGCATACAGTTGAATCTTCAACTTTTATGAAGTGGTCACACTTGCTGAAGATCAATTAATGAAGGTCACTTGATTAGAAGCACTTGTCTGCATCTTAATTCATATTGAATCATAAGGCATACTTAGTTTTTCACACATGGCTTCTCCATTTTGGCTTTATTTTTGTTGAATAAATCATGACACGGTAATATGTAATATGTCATGTGTTGTGCCGATATGTAAAATCATAGAATTCAAAGAGGGCGTACTTTGTGTATAGAAGAATAAATTATGCTGCATGGTTTAAATACCATTTTTTAATATCAGGCTTCTGAAATCTCTACAAAGAAACGTTTAGGAAAAATGCACTAATAGTGTAAATGCACTATTTTATTTTATGGGCTGTATTAACCATTTTTGTTAAGGTCTAAGTAAATTACTAAATTCACTAAAATGTATGTTTAGATAAGAAGCTACCCCTATGGAAGTGAATGTGATGTAGGCCTATTTAACTACTAATTCAGTGGCATAAGGTTTAGTATATGAGTATTATAGCAGCTTCACTTTCATATTATAGGTCATCTGTTGGCAAGTGTTAAATTGTCACCGAGGATCTGTGTTGTTGCCCGCACGTGTGCAGGGTGTTTATTTCAGCTTTAAATTTGCTGTACACCCCTTTAAAGTGTATAATGGAAGTTGTTTCCTATTTTTTGTAAATGTACCTTAATTTTAACATAGAATCCACAACAATAAATGGCAGTTTTGACTGAGAGTTGAATAGCAAACCATGCCTTTTTAACCACTGTTAACATTTAAGGTTAACAAGTAAGGTTTAGTTGAGTCACTGACTGGAACCCCTGGTGTTCCTTCTGGCTCTTCCAATGTGGAACCAATATGTGTCTGGACGAACAGTTACTTGGTGGGAACTACAAGCAATAAGAAGCATTCTGTAAATTCATGTAAATCTGCTGGCTGCTTTAGACTTGCCATTTGTTTATATTGTATGATTATATGATAGATATAATTATATATGATAATATAATTCCCGGCAGAAACTAGTAAGAACAGAGTGGATGCTTACTCTTTTTCCAAGGTTGCAGAACTGCAGTTGAAGGTAAATCCGTTTCAGTAGATGGTTGATCTCTACTCCATGTAACTGCAGAAAATAAATAAAAATATAGGTAATTACATATTTTACCCCGGAAAGTGCTGAGTAGCAGTTTATTCAGTGGCGGAACTACCGGGGTCGCAGGGGTCGCGACTGCGACCGGGCCCTGGAGTTCTGCCAGTCAGAGGGGCCCAAGGGGTGCCGAGCGGTTGCTGAAAACGACCGCTCGGCAACTCTTGTGCCCCCCTGACTGACAGAAATCCAGGATGCCTCTGCTCCCCGCCGCTGCCGCTGCTGCCGCCGCCTGCCTCAGCGCTGCCCGAAGTGCAGTGTTGGGAGCGTGAGGGGTTTGTCTCGGGTGCCGGCGCTTCACGCTGAGTGGCGGCATATGACGTCATATGCCGGCGCTCAGCAGTGAAGCGCCGGCACCCGAGACAAACGCCTCACGCTCCCAACACGGTAAGTGACCTACAAAGGGGAGTAGGGAGTGGGTAGATCGTGAGAAGGGGGGGTAGGGAGGGTAGATCGTGAGAAGGGGGTAGTGAGGGAGAGGGTAGATCGTGAGAAGGGGGTTAGGGAGGGAGAGGGGAGATCGTGAGAAGGGGGGAGGGAGAGGGTAGATAGTGAGAAAGGGATAGATGGGTTGGGGGTGGGGGGGCCCTTAACAGATTTTCGCACCGGGGCCCCTGAGGTTTCTAGTTACGCCCCTGAGTTTATTACTTACCTGTAGCAGTGTCAGTAACATATTCAGCAGTATCATGAGACACAGGAGTTGTGTTTGGAGGAGTGGTAGAGATCTCCAAACCTAAATAGAAAGAAAAAAAGATGAACAAAGTAAACTATCCGGAAGTAAAGGATTTACATCATACAGTCTTAATCTTGGATAAAGTTAGCCTAGAATCTATGTTGTTGTTGTGTTAATAAGTATTTCGTAGTGAATAAAGGAATTTCTTATGTGGATGCTACCAGAACACAGGTTAAGTTTTAATCCTTTTTTTATAGCGGGAAAAAGGCTGTAAATTCCAAATGGTCACCTCTCACGGCACTGATATAAAAATGCATTTACATAGAACCTACAACATCATTAATATTCCATGAAATTAATGAATCTTAAATAAATTATAATAACACTTATTCACCGTCTTCATTATTGTATATTAATCAATGTTTATTTAAAAAGAAAATTTGGAAAATGGGATCGACAGTCTACTGTAGAAATAAGTGATATTTCTCACTGCTTGATAAACATAATAAAAAATGTCTAAAAAGGATGCTAGCGTAACTGCAGTAAATAAAATGGTATGCTAAAAAGCACTATTCAGACACCATGATTATACCCAGATAATGAAAAATGTATCTCCCCACATAGTCAGCTTGAAAGCAATATGCAAAATTGCAGCAATCTTATTATCCTTTGAAGGATATGCCACTTAGCTTGATGTACATTTGCACATTTCTTGAACACAGGCCTCATCAATGGCAGACGTGGGCCACTGAATGTCAGCCATTACATAAAGTGCCATTATTTTAATAAACACCACAGAATCTTGTTTAAAACCTAGACCAAGTGCTATAAAAGAGAGTGTGCATGAGAAAAGAGAATGAGTATATTAAACCCAAGTTAAAAAATATAATGAAATATGATACTTCCCATAATATGTTTTTTCTGTTTTTTAGACTCTTCCAGGTGCCATTTGACGTTGGGACGTCCTGGCTGTACCGTTGTGCCGACAGTTACATGGAATTAGGGACTTAGACACAGATGAACTCTGCCCGCTTTAGACATCGATTTTAATTGTAAGATTCTACTTTTTTTTGTTATAATTCTATAAAGTTTATCGTCTTAACTTTTGTCTCCATCCCCTTCATAGTCTCCTGCGATCTAATACATAACCCCTTCCTGGAGGGTTGATTTTCTACTGCTGGATCCATTTCAAAGGGTTGTCTGTGCCTACAAATTTGAGCACAAAACTGTTCTATGGCAGTAAGAGGCCATTCTACCAGTTTTATTCATAAATATATTCTATATTCCTTGCCTGAGAGTCCGAAAATCAGAAAAAAATCCTGTTTCAATGTGTTTCCATTGTTTGGAACATTTACTCTAAAGCATGGTTGTATCTAATTAGATACTATTGAATCTGTAAAAGTTTGCAGAAATTACCAGTACATATGATTCCAGCATCTTCATGATGTCCACAGTTGTGAATTCCCCAGCCAAGACTGTAGCATGCGGAAAGGTATGGCTCCGACCCATCGCAATTCACGTTATCCAGTAGTATTAATCCGGTACCATAACCAAAATAGGCATTGCTCTTGTAGTCCAGTGCTTGTCCGCAGTTAAGCTGTCTGCACACCACACTTGCATCACTCATTCCCCAGTCATCATCACACACGGTACCCCATTTTCCCTTATAGAAGATTTCTACTCTTCCTTGGCAGTTGTCTGCCCCATTTACCAATCTGATGGTGCCATCTCCTGAAAATATTTGAAAAAAAAATCAACAGGTCAGATTTACCAAAGATTATAATACTGCCAAAAGAGCTATAGCTTAAAATAGAACTAAAAGTTAGATGAGGTCATCTAATTATTCTGTTTAGGTGTTTCAGCCACACTTTTTGCTAACAGGTGTATAAAATCAAGCACATAGGCATTCCATCTCCAACACTGGTAATAGGATGGGTCATACTGAAAAGCTCAGTGACTTTAAGTTTGACACTGTCACAGGATGCCGCCATTGCTACGAGTCAGTTTGTGAAACTTCTGCCCTGCTAGATCTGCCCTGGTCCACTGTAGGTGCTATTATTGTGAAGTGGAAGCATCTAGAAGTAACAACAGCTCAGCCATGAAGCAGTAGACCATGCACACTTGCAGCCCATAGAACGTAAAAATTACCTGTCCTCTGGAAACAACATCAGCACAAACGCTGTGCATCGGGAGCTTTATTAAATGTGTAGCCATGTCCGAGCAGCTTCACATAAGCCAAAGATTATTATTCACACTGCCAATCATTGGATGTTGTAAACCATGTTCTTTGGTGGATGCCAGGAGAATGCTACCTACCGAAATGCATTGTGCCTACTGTAAAATTTGGTACAGAAAGGATAATGGGTTGGTGCTGTTTTTCAGGGTTTGGGCTAGGCTCTTAGTTCCAGTGAAGGGTAAAATTAATGTTACGGCATTATGTTGCAAATGCCTTATTAGCAAATATGTCGCTTTGATAAGACTGTGGCTCTGATATTCATCATTCCTTCTCTGGTAAATCTAGGGTCACAATAAGATATGTTTTTCTTTAATAAAAAACAAAAACAAAAAAACAAGGAGCTCCACAAGGTGGCTCTTCAGGTAAGGTAGATGGGCTGACCCACCCTTGGGTTTGGATACTTATATGTTAGGGTGTAGTGTGAGGTTAAATCTCTTGGTATTTAAAGCAAAGGTAGCATTTAGTTATGAAACAACACAAATATAACCTTAGACATACTGAAACAGAAAAGGACAGAACTATATGTTCATTTACATTATAAAAATAATTATTTGCTACTCACTGAGACCATTTTGTAAGGAAGGTGAGGGGCCCTTTGTGGAATGACCCTTATTAGATGGGGTTGGTAAAAGCTCTGGAAAATAAGAAGAGTTTTTAAGAATTTTACCTTTACTAAAAAGAATATATTAATGATTCACTTGTGTAAAACATTCATTCATTGTGCTCTTTAGTAAAAAAAAATCCTTAGTATATCTTTCATTTTGCTCTTTCTTCTAAATATGTAATCACATAAAAACATGCAGACATATTCAAGAAGCCTTTCAGTTTCCATAGCAACAATCTATCAGCGTCTCCCTTCATGTCACATGACAAGAGTTCTCAGCAAAAAGTGTAAGGAAAATGCTGCATGATTAAATAATACTGTACTTTCTGGGAATGGCTTGGTCATTTAACAGTACTATGGATAATGTTTTTTTGATGGATTCATTTAGTCTGGACAGCCCCTCTGCCTCCAAAGATCAGCAGAGTTCCTTTATTGGGTGATTAGGCTCCCTAGTGCGCCACTGCTTAATGAGCTGGTTACAAAGGGGGATCTTTAATCTCTGTGACCAACCCGTTAACTTCAGTGAGGACTCTGCCATAGCAGAGCCGCCTATATAGCATGCTGTTCCCAGGTGCTTCATACCCCGAAGAGCTGTCATGTACTGGTGCTTAGCAGTAAGGACAGTGGCCTTGTAGGGGGTGACTAGATGGGCTGGTCTACGGCAGCACAGAAGAGAAATATGCCGCCGGGTATTCCACAATAAGATACTTTTCTGTCCTCCCTTACAATTTGAATGTAGTAGTTTCCATGTATGGAGTGTCTTGCCAAAATGTTAATAACTAGACAAAAAAGAACAGTGACTTTCAAAATATAGGCAGGTAAAGCAGTCATGACATTCATACCACAATGTTTGATGACATGGTTAAAACCTTAAAACCATTTAAGTGCTAGACAGGGACCATTAAAATGAGCAAAGCTTGTGCTTTATGGATAGTCTAGACCTTTATACCTAGCCACTTTTCTTAAAAAGTGAAGCTCCAGCTCTAACTTCATGTTTGAGTTGTTTTGTACGTATTAGTTATCTAATTTGTGTAAGGTTTGTGTCACTTACATGAAGCAATTATTTCAGCGAGGATTCAATTTCATTTGTGAAGCATATATTTGCAACATAAAGATTTAATAGATCTTTCACATATGGGAATATTCCAAGCCGGACAAAGGTTAGTACAGACTATCATAAATACTTATAATTCTACAAAGACAAATGTTTGGCCTATCATCCTATCCCTTTTTCATGACAGACTGGAAGCAAACCTTTTTACCATTGCAGGTGACAGCAACGTCCTCATAGTGGTAGCAGTTGTGTATTCCCCATCCAAGGCTCCTGCACTGGCTCAATGCAGTTTCTCTTCCTTTGCAATCCACATTGTCTAAAAAAATTGGTCCCGTGCCCTGCCCGAAGAATAGTCGAGGAGGCAGAGCTGTAGCATGGCCACAACCCAACTGCCGGCAAACCACATTGGCATCCACAATGTCCCAGTCATCATCACATACTGTGCCCCAAGTTCCGTTATGTAGAATCTCCACTCGCCCTTGGCAGCGAGTCTCACCATTGACTAATTGGACCTCTGTAAGTAAGTGAATAAGAATGTAAACAGCAAATACTGTTTGGAAGTATTAAAATTAAGATTAATGGACAAAGATTTTGTAGATAACTAACACAAAACTAAAACTAAATGCTTTTCCACTGAAATTTGTTCTTTTCTTCAAATTCAACCAGGGATTATATCAGCTGCTTCAACATCATAAGTAGTTTCCCCCCCTAAATATTGTGACAGCTAAAACATGATCTGGTTAGCTATTTAAAAGGCAGAGTAAGTGTGAGAATAAGAAGCCATGGACGCTTTTATAGCAACAAGGACCTGGTGCATCATTCAGCCAAATAAAAATTAAGAAAAAAGGCATACAACAATGTTTTTATAGAAAAACTAAAAATATCTAAAAATCTATCTGTGTATACAGTACAGTATATACTAGATTGTAAGATCGCAAGAGCAGGGCCCTCTTCTCTTTTGCACCAGTGTGTTATTGTATGTGTTATTGTATGTGTTTATAAATTGTTCTATTGAATGTAACAGCGCTGCGGAATTGGCCGGCGCTTTATAAATAAATGTAATGTAATGTAATGTAGAGTTGCCAAACCTACATGTTAAAATACCTACGAACAACAGGTATTTGAAAACGATATATAGTTTTAGTATTGATTTTATCTTATTAACAAGCACTAATGGATGTTACATAAGACAACAGCAGTGTAAATTACTGCACTATGCAAGGAATACATAATAGCAAGTTTAATACAATGTAAAATTGTATAATGAAAACAAATTGCAGGTGTACATAGACATTAAAAGCACGGAGAATGTTCATTGTGTCATGAACAATCTTTTGTTTTCACAAAACACGTTAACAAATAAATATGAATCCAATGTTCTTAAAGAGGTTTAGGAAAATTACATGGGGATTACCGTATTTGCTCGATTATAAGACGACCCTGATTATAAGACGACCCCCCAAAATCTGAATATTAACTTAGGAAAAAAAAGAAAAAGCCTGAATATAAGACGACCCCAAAGGAAAAAAGTTTTACCAGTAAATGTTAATTCATGTAAACTATTTTTTTTAATAAAAGCTATGATTGAGAAAAATATTTTTTTTGTTTTTATTTCTTGTATTTTCCAACCTGTCCCCCAGTTACGCACATCTGCCCCCAGGCTTGCCACTCCAATATGGCACTGTGGCCCATGATATGCCTTTTAACCCTCTATATGCCACTGTGCCCCATGGTATGCCTTTTGACCCCCTATGTGCCACTCTGCCTCCAGAAATGCCTTATACCCCTATATCCTATTCTGGCATTTAGGGGGTTAAAATGCATATTATGGGGCAAAGTGGCATATAGGGAGGTATAAGGCATTTCAGGAGGCAGAATGGCATTAAGGGAGTTAAAAGGCATTGTATAGAGCACTCTGCCTCCAGAAATGAATTTTACCCCTATATGCCACTCTGGCATTTAGGGGGTTAAAAGGCATATTGTGGGGCAGAGTGGCATATAGGGAGGTATAAGGCATTTCAGGAGGCAGAGTGCTCTATTAAATGCCCCCTTAACGCCACTCCAGAAATGCCCTATGCCCCCATTTAACACACACACACACACCCTATACCCCCATTTAACTAACACCCTATACCCCCATTTAACTAACACACACACACTCTCTCTCTCACCCCCTCTCCCCTCTCAGCCCTCTCTTACCGGTGCTTCCAGCCGGGGCAGCGGGTTGACGTCGCCTTCCGCTGCAGCCGGAAGGAGGTGGAGTTGGCAGCGGGGGTTTGTATGCGTCCATCGCGTAGACCTTCCCCAGCTGTCAGAGATCAGAGTTCCCCGCACCGGTGCGGGGAACTCTGATCTCTGACAGTCGGGGAAGGTCTACGCGACGGACGCAGATAACCCCCGCTGCTAGCCACACCTCCTTCCGGCTGCAGCGGACGTTGTCTAAGTGGATCGCGTAGACGTCAACCCGCTGCCCCGGCAATACAGCAGGAAGCACCGGTAAGTGTGTGTATGATGGGGATGGGGGGGGTGAGACAGGAGGATCCAGGTCCCCTGCAGCGGTGCGGGGGATCTGGATCTTAGTCTCCTAATCAGACCTCTATTTGAGGTCTGATTAGAAGACGACCCCGATTAGAAGACGAGGGGTATTTTTCTGAAAAAAACCTCGTCTTATAATCGAGCAAATACGGTGCATGACGTCTTTAAAAGGATTATTGAATAATCTAGGCAGAAAGTAATAATACTTAAATGAATTCACAACTGTGATAACTGCAATTGATCTGTGTCTTCTAAGGACAGGAAAACACGAAGAACATAAAATGTAATTAGCTCAGTTTTGTTGAACATGTAGCTACCGTTTTATTAATACCACTAACCCCTCAGCAGGTACAATTGTAAATATAAAGGATCTGAAAATGTTTTACTAAAACAAAAGTATCAATGTCAAGCAATAATGATGTTAATACTGTATTTCTATAATATGGCAAAAAAGTATATGTTCCTTCTATTTCATTTTTCGCCTGCAGTAGACATCGGGCTCAGAACTTAGCTGAAGGGAGACCGATAGTGATGTGTCCAACTCAGGACTGCTGCCGTCTGTAGCCTTAGTCTTCTGTTTAGGTGCCATCTCTAGGCAATAAGGGAGCTATGTATTGTTTGAGATCATCTATTCCATAACAAGAGTTTATTCTAATAAGAATAATTACCACACATTTAGTGGTGAGAAGCATACCACTTCATACATCAGATCATCCCAAAATACTACATCTGAAAAAGTCGAGATTATTATCTACCATATGTAAAAATGTTGTCCTGTCACAGGAACCTGTAAATTGAATTTGGGTTTAGTGATTTTAAGATATTTAATAAAGGTTAAGTATTAGAATATTAGAATAGGACTCTTTCTTTTAACATTATTAGAGCCCTTACTTTAACAGTGTCTGATTCATTAGTGCAAGGTTCACAGGAATTTCGGAAGGCACAATGCTTAGGCTGATTGTCTGTGAACTTGCCGAGTAACACCTGAGTCTGGAACCCCATGTCCTGCTTGTAGATCTTGTTTTTGACTGTAAGCTGAGGAAAGACCCCTTGCAAATCTTGCACCATGTTGCATGTTCATAAACAGGACTATGCATAGGACACGTGGTCATGCGTTTAGATTGGAAGAAAGGAGATTTAGACTAAAGCAGAGGAAAGGGTTTTTTACAGTAAGGACAATAAGGATGTGGAATTCTCTGCCTGCAGAGGTAGTTTTATCAGAGTCTGTACAGACGTTTAAACTGCAACTGGATGGATACCTGGAAAAACATAATATTCGGGGATATAATCTTTAATTATGGGGAAACAGCTTATTGATCCAAGGAGAAATCTGTCTGCCGTTTTGGGGTCAAGAAGGAATTTTTTTCCCTGGTTAGTGCAAAATTGGAAAGAGCGAAACCGGGGTTTTTTGCCTTCTTTTGGATCAACAGCAACAAATTAACAGATATAGGAAAGGCTGAACTTGATGGACGCATGTCTTTTTTCAGCCTATATAACTATGTAACTATGTAACTATATGACTTGCAAAGATACTGATAAGGGCAATCTAAAAGCAAAGTATATATATATATCTACCTACATATTTAAAACATACATATGATGATAATGTGTAGGGTTTAAACTTAATCTGTAAATGTTGGTTTAGTTGAGTTTTAGTTCATATCAAGGGGATCTGGACACATCTGCATGCCTAGTTTGGCTTAATTGTTACTATTACTATTATCGTTATTGGCTGCCTGGAAGTTTGCTTTGATCTGATTTGACAAGCGCTGATTTAAAAAAAAAACGGTAAGTTGTGTTTGAAAAAACGGTGTGTTGTGAGGAGATAGAAATTTGCATGTGCTAAATGTTTACATGTGGTTGAATGATTAGCGAATGTTACTTGACTATGTACCATGATAGTTGAATTGCAGTCTACTTTGTAACAAGGTAAAGCATTTTTTTTTCTTAGTCTAGAAACTTGACTTGATTATTAGGACTGTGTTCCACTTTGTGCAGTCAAGGACCCTGAGTTTGTCAATAAATAATAATATACATAGTCTTACCTGCCTCTTCTCTCCTGGCCACAGTTATCAGTTCTAGGAGTAAAGAAAATATAATTTTGAAAAACCAAAAACTTAGAGTAGCATTATAAGAACTGAAATGGATACACTTGGGTCAATCCTGCACCATATGGGTCAGTGTCCATATACTTGAGGTGAGGGCCCTGTATGTAGGTGGTGAACAGGTCTGGCATATTACCCATATATCCAAAGGCAAATTTACTCATAAGGCTAGTCCAAAGTATATGTGCCCTAATGAACACATACAATACAATACATAAAAAAATAGCTTAAACAGGCAAGCGGAGCAGGGCTTCTCATTTCATTTGTTTTTGTTTATTTGCAGTCCCCAGTATAGCAACAAGGATGTATCCTTGTATAGAGTATCATCTCACCAGAACATATGGAGCATTTCAACCCCACAACTACCAGATGCTCTGTGTGTCCATTTTATGGGCTTTCTATGCAATATTTTTGATAAATGTGTATTATCAAGACAGCCTAGTGCCTGTTATAAGGCATTCATGCAAATTTTTTATGTAGCACACTAATCAAATCATTCCGTAAGCCTTCCTCATAGAAACTAAACATAGCTTAAATACATCTTTGTCGAATTATCTGTATTCAGGCAGGTATTTCAACTATAATACTAGTAGTAAGAAAAGCACGAAACACCAGGCAAGAGATTATATTAGCAACAAATAAATATATTTGTTTACATTTAAAATAATGCAAATAAGGATAATAATAATAATACTGATATAATGATGATGATAAAGTCACCTGAGGGGTTGCATAAAATGAGTATGAAAGTTAGTGGCACAAAGCAGGCAGTCAACATCCAGAGAATAGGTGTTGGCAGGTGAAGCTCAATCAAAGGACCCTTTCTCATTTCTGCTTCCACAAAGTAGCACCAGTTACAATATGTCTCCCAAATTCTGGGAGAACTCTCCACGCCTGTAAGTTAACAATCTAATATGAGTTACAAGCCGAACATATCTGCATTTTTATTTATTTTTATGAAACAAATATTCTTAACTGAAAAATGTATCATTTCATGATTGCATCTTTAGCAACATTGTATGAAGAAACTGGACTCAAAGCACTTTCAGAACCTCAAAACCACAATTCAAATGTTGTTACCATACATTCTACCCTGTTGGTCCATGTCTCTTTTTCTAAGAGGGCCTAAGTAAATAGATATATTGGGGGCTAACACAAATAATCATTTTTTTTTATTTCAGCCTTTCTGAAAAACTAATTTGTTTGACAAAATATACAGTATTTCTCAATAATCCATAAAATTCAAGTTTGTGAATATTAGAATCCACATTATTCCAGCACTCTTTTAGGGCATCTAAAGAGAATGTCTATAGATGTCACGGTGTGTCTTGCCTTTTCCCTTTTCCAATGTTCCCAAAGATGCTCAATGGGATTTTGGTCCAGTGATTGTGGTGGGACAGTCAGTGAATTTTGATTTATCAGATAACAGGATGTTTTTCCAGTCTTCCACTGTGACATTTCTGTATTATTTGACCCATGCTAAACAATTTCAACCACAGAGTGGTTTAGAGACCACTACTCTCCCATGAAGGCTACACTTTGCGAGTCATCTCTTGACTGTGCTTTTGCTAACTGTGGTGGGAAGTACCTTGTTCAACTTGGCTTAAATTGTGGCAGTAGATGCTGTTCTATTCCTCATTGATGTTAGGTTGACATGCTGGTCTTCTGATGTATGGTCACTTAAGGTCTGTTTGGTCTTGATTTGGAAGAAAGTTACTTGGCTTCAAAAAATCTCTTTAGTGTTTTATATACCCCCTTATAAATATTCAACTTAACTGCTATTTGGGGCTCGGAAAGTGTTTCAGCAAAAGGTATTTCAACTAACAAAAGGTCCTTATTCAAAGGCCCTAACAGGAGCATTAAGAGGACTAGTAGAAGCACTAGCAGGATCATACTAACAGAATTAGTATCAGTTGTTAAACATTAAAAGATAAATACAAATCATATGTGGGCTAGGATGTTACACTTTAAACTATATATATATATATATATATATATATATATATATATATACTGTCATAGCAGTTTTGAAAACATATAAATAAATAGTGTGCGAAAAGGATATTCATATAACACATGCCACTTGGAAGAATGATCCCATTCTTGCCATGTAAATTCCTTGCCTAAATTTGTATTTTAATGTCCTTGTTAGGATCTAGGAGAAGCTGGTAGCAGGAAAAACTTTTCTTACAGTGACTTGGCAATATCTTAATCTGTCACTTGGATAAGCGGAGAATATTTAAGTGATTATTATTATTATATTATTACTAGTACGGAAACTAAGGATAAAGTTGATACATTTATGTCAAGTCTATCATTGTGTCTATCATTGTTTTGATCTGTTGTGACCTGGTGTGCTGAATTCACATTCCTGACGGTTCCAATCTAAGCTAGTTTCTGTTTTTGTCTGATCGCTTCCTGTACAAACTTTTGGTCTGATTCCTAATGATCTGTATTCCATTCCTGAACCTGGCTTGTCTGACTTCTTTCTACTCTGTCTGGACTGAGGGGCCAGGTGGATCATTAGCAAGCCCATGGCTGCTAAGATCGAAGGGCTCAGCTTATGAGGGAGTTGTTTGGCGGGTAAACTGCATTTTGGTCTACAGGTGTAAATTCCTTTGCCCGACAGTCCAGGGGCAATCTCCCCTGCTAGAATCCTAAACCTGCATCCTGAAGCAACCATCTGTCTTCCTCGCCTTCAAGTTCTTCATGCCACTGACTATTCCACACAATCCTCTCTGCAATCAAATTATCCTTATCCAAACAGCCCTTTCCGTGTCTTTCCCTTCAAACTCCCAATAGATTTTAAGAACATGTGTTACTTTTGTTATCCATTTCAATGATATTGTTAATTGTCCCACTATTGTAATAGTGCTAAGGAATCTTTATAAATAAATGGTACAATGATTAAATGAAGCATTTCCTTAGGCAGGGCACCCTAGACTTAATTAGTGGGGAGACAGTAAGTATTTTATTTAAAAAAAACGGTCTTTTTTGTTTATTTACCTGCAAGGCTCTAGTCATAGAGGAGCTTGTGGCAAAGTTGTGTGTCGAGGAATGCAAGAGACAGCCAACATCTGCCTCTAAGGTAAGCTGCCCCTTTCCTGCCATATTAAAGATGGCACTGATAAACTTCAAAAAGATAAATCTTTTACAAGTGTTAAATGAGTTTATAGGTCAAAAATATATATGACAAAAATACTCCTTAGTCCAGGAACCTCTATTAGCACATAGTCCTTCAGGATGCAGAGAACGCATAGTTGCAGAAATGGTTTTATAAGGAGGACTGACCTGCTTTTATTTGTTCAACACAATTTAAGCAGATCCCTCCCTTCTGTCAGGGAACAAAAATGATCTGGGGAGTATTTTACTCTCTCCCCTATTAATTAGTAGATGCAAGTGAGTCAAATTAGAGTGTGTTAGAACTACTGGACAGGATTCCTCACCGGCTGTAGGTCAGCCTACACAAAACCGTGGAGTCGAGTGGAGCACTGGCCCATCCTGCTCCCAGAGGACCCAAATACACAATTTATCAAACACAAGTGACACCAAAGCATCTATTTCTGACCACAAAGGAGGGCAATGCAGAACATCTGAGTATATACTGTATGCGTATATTTACATATACCATCCACCACCATCAGGGCCGGCCTTAGGGGTGTGCGACCTGTGCGACCGCACAGGGCGCCATGGTTGCAGGGGCGCCTGACCGGGACTTAGATTAAAGCATCGTTTTTTGTTTTTTTTTAAATAAAGTTTTAAAAATAGTTTTAAATAAAGTTTAAAAAAAAAAACCGATGCTTTAATCTAAGTCCCGGTCAGGGGCGCCGAGTGGTTGCTCGTGAAGTTCTCGGCAACCGCTCGGCGCCCCTTACTCTCCGTGACTCCGTCGCGGTGCCAGCATCTCATGTTGAGCGCCGGACTATACCGGCGCTCAACATGAAATGCCGGCAGAGCGAGAAGACGGATGCCTCCCGCTCTTACCGCAGGACTCCGGCAACAAGGTAAGTGTGGGGGGGGGTAGTTTGAAGGGGCAGAGGGGGGGGTAGTTTGAAGGGGCAGAGGGGGGGGTAGTTTGAAGGGGCAGAGGGGAGGGGTAGTTTGAAGGGGCAGAGGGGAGGGGTAGTTTGAGGGGGGGTAGTTTAAAGGGGCAGAGAGGGCGGGTAGTTTGAAGGGGCAGAGAGGGGGGGTAGTGAGGGGGGGCGCCAGAGGAGTAGTCCGCACAGGGCGCCACAACGCCTAAGGCCGGCTCTGACCACCATCTCATTTATTGTCTCTTAATATATACAAAATATTCTGTCATTCATACTCGGCTACTCTTGACAGTGGTAAGTATGGTTATTACTTTTATAATCCTAATGGAATTATAAGAGTGTATTGTCTGTTAAAAAGAAGATTGGGTAGTTATAATCGTCAACCATTTTTTTAAATAAAAGGATGAAGCAAATATTTAAAGTACTTACTTTACAGAGTGTTCCACAATCCTGAATGCATTTATCTGGCGTTGCTCCCACAAGAGGCACATCTACAACACTACGGTGGTCTAATTCTTAACAACACCTGCAAATACAATCTACACTTTAGCAATACAGGAACAATATTATGCAAACCCTATTTCAATAGACTGTGAATGGCCACAGAGGACAGTTTTGTTTAGGGAGTGTGTTAGGTGGCATGGCTAAGGGTCAGGATGTATAGAGGGGTCTATTCACTAAAAAGGCAGATGATCATCAGCCAGATGGAGGTGGCGTGCCTTTCCTTCTGGTATATTCACTTAATTTTGCATATTGCACGAAAGGGCATTTAAGTTGAATGAACTCATGTGTCTATAATATAAATTTAGTAACCTAACAAAAAAAATCGAAATTAAAGAGCAATAAATGAAATAAACAAAGACCACATTTTAACCTAGAAGAAAAGGGGTGGTGACTGCTCACCGTTCCCCTTATATTAATCAAATGTCTTCCTTGTTTCACCATGTTCAGCCGTATGGGCTTGTTTCCAGGATAGTGCATATATATATGTAGACTGAACCCTGGTGATATGATATACTTTATAGTATTTTTTAAGATATAGTCGTTAAGATTATACATTTAAAAAAATCTACAAAATAATGTGGGGGAAAGTCATAAAGATCACTCCTGGTGCAAATGTGAGAAAGTCTCCATGGAACACAATGAAACATTCCTGCTGATTGCACAAAATTTTGCTTAACTACCTATAAAAGCAAGTTTGCATCCATATTAACCCAGAAATCCTATTCAGTCTCATTGCAGTGCAACTATGCCCTACTCCAAACATGCTCTCAAAGTCAAGAGAAGAACATGTATATTTCCCAATTTCAAGCATAATATCAGAGTCATCGTTGCTTTGTGGAACTTTGAATCACATATCCTAAGTCCTCAAATTCTTTAGATTCCATTCCCAGCTTCTTATTTTTGTCTGTTGTCTAGAGTGAAATCCATTCAAACAAGTGAGGAGTGAGGACTGTATTCACACATTGGGGGTTATATATATAAACAAAGTTTACTCTCCGTAGCCTTGCTACACCAAATAAAAATTGAACTGGGTGGCAATCTTCTTCATATTAATACATTTCAACCAATCATTAAAAATTATTTATTTACTGGAAATTAAGATTTTTTTAAATAACTGTAAATTTTAATGGAATAAGGAAAATGGTTGTATTTGGATACTTGGTACCAAATGTAATTACTGCAAATGCTCAGAATAGTATTTCCGATTGTGCCAAAGTTGTATTGCATTAGGTAAAATATGCCAGGTTAATGGGATGAAAATGAATCTACGCACTAATTTTGCATTTCTCAACACTTCATTCATCCAACATGTACTGTGATTCTTGAAGAATAATGTTGTCTTTTGTTCACAGTAGAACTCAACTCCCTCCTTATTAGCAAAATACAGAAAAATGGCTGAAAGATGGTAGCAGCCAGTCATGGGTGATAGTCAGAAGAGACATAGTTATTTAACGAACTGCCGGAAGATAAAATCTAGCTAAAATAATATATGACTTGAGGTTCACATACATTACATGCACCAAGAACAGAAATAAAAAGGGCATTTATAAAAATTTCTTAGTAGAAAGAGATAGGATTCCTTGAAGTGTTTATGTATGAAAAGAAACAGAAGTGTGCTGTCTTCTTTGTTGTACAACATTGTTAAAAAGTTAGATGTTATTGCTTGGTTTATGTATTCTGTAGCTGCAAGCTGCGTTAGACACAAACTGACAGAAGGTATGACTGTTTTAGGAGATTTGTCTAATCCTTCATATCTGTTAAAGTGGAACGACCAGGACAGTCACTAAATTAAAGGAGCTGTCCTGTGTCCCAAGGTAACCCTGTTTAGGGTCAATGTCATGTTTCAGAGTGAAATAGTAGTGCAGGACACCCTTTGCAACCTGTCTCTTCAACCAGAGTAGGGAGGGACAGAAAAAGTAACTGACATCAGTAAATCCTGCTAGTGAAGATACCATGTTGTTGTGGGCTTTAAAGGCAACTGGAATCCCAATTTATCCAGTGTCATATTTTACATTTCCTTTAATGCTACATAGCCCATCCTTCATGATACATTCTGAGATTGGATTTTAGGCAATAGCTCAACACACACTTTTTAGACTGAAGTGATGGTTCTATACACTAAACCCTTGTATACCATACCTTTTTGTGATCTGTATTATTATTTCACCCCATAAGCTTATCTTACATAGTTACATAGTACATAAGGTTGAAAAAAAGACCTAAGTCTTTAGGAGTCTGTCAGGGGTGAGGAGAGAAAAACAACACAATTGATTGAATAATGCTAGCTGTGCCTCTAAGCCACATATCTCAGCTTCATCGAGGGTACTTTTTTTACTATACATATGTCCCAAAAACATTTACACTGATGGCCAAACAAGAAGCACAAGCTATAGGTATGGATCATTAACTTAGTTATGCTAAAAAGCAGTTTCCACAACAGTTACTGAATAACTGTGTTTTTTTTGTACCCTTCATGACAATGGCTGTTTTGACATTTCTACTGTGTTTGTGTTTAACTGTAAGTTTCTTTTTTTCTCATTTATAAAGAAGAAGGGTTTTCTTCTTTAATTTACTATTGAAAAAATGAAGTATGATTAAAAAAATGAACCCCTCCCACTTTTCTGACTTTTATTTGCTAATGGAAATACCAGGTAAATAGATTATAATATTTCTCCTGAGCTTAGAAATATCCAGTGTTTTTTTGTGGGCAATAATTACAAATAGTATATTGCTATTTCAAAACTGTTTTTTTAATCTGATCATATTGCGCCTATGTCCTATTTGGGACAACTTTCAATTTTCAGCTGCTGCTATATGTCACTGCCAAACAACACCTAGATATGTGTTCATCGACATTTCCTGAGTACAATGATACCACCCTTGTGTGGGATTGATACATTGTTTGAGGGCTGAAAAGCACCTTTTGGGACATGGGCATTTCAGTTTCTTAACAAATTTTGACATTTGGTCATCCTGCACCCATGTCCTTTTTCAAAATGCGGAACCTGGCCAATTCATTTTACCCCATCAAACCATTTATTTTTGAAAAATAGACACCCTAGGATATTTAAAACACATTTTCTATGTCAGGATTTTTGGGAAGATACATTGCCAATTTTGTGGCTCGCTCATAAAATGAAACATTTTATTTTTATTTATTTTTAAACATTTATTGGACATTTTTTTATAATTTTTCTTGTAAATGGATGGTTCCTAAACGCGTTGCTGCAGACGGACGCCGCCTTATTCTATATGGGAAATGTGATTGCCCCGGAGAGCAATCACACAGAGCCCCAACATTTTTTGTTTGTTGCTGAATGTCTTGATGCCAAGGCATTGCAGCAACGCAGACTGATCAAAGAAAGCAATTGTTGATCACTTTCTGAGCTGATGTGCCTGGCACGTCAATTGTCTTCAAGGAGTTAACATAACATAATGGTAATATTGCATCATCAACTACAACAAAAATCACTGCTGAGCAGACTAAAAATCTATTATCATATAGTTCTACTTAATGATTCTTGTTTTTTTTTTTTAACAAGGCAAAATTTAACAATGTCTAAAAAAATATACATACAAGCAAACCTACTACAATTCTAGCATTGCAGAGACATCAATCTGAATTGAAACTGAATTAGAAAAAATAACTAGAATTAATCAGGTGTGTTCTTTTGTGGATAGATAGACATATAGATAGACAGATAGATAGACAGATAAAAAAACATCACTGATAGCTATTGTACCAATAGTAAAACGTTGCAGCATCATGCAATGCTCCTATTGTATTCTTGTGTTTTAGTCAAAGTGGCAGATTCTATATAGGATATTTCTATCCTTCTGTTAAGTATACATGTTTAATAAATACACGCAAAAGCACATGCATCAATATGTAAAACAACACTCTCGGGTGTTCTAAAATGAGGATATTGACATGCAATTGTAATATTTTACACACAATTATTTGTTTTATAAAGGATTAACAAGGAGCAAATCCAGAAAGATACAAGTTCTAAGGTCCTCTTAGTTTTAGTTTACAATTAAAGAAAATCACCTTCAGTATATGAACATAACAACCTAATTTACTACCATACATAAGGGAAATATCTAAATCTAGTTTAAATTTATTAAACTATAATTTTAAATATCAAAATGCTGTCGAAGGAACATACTTTAATACATGCTTTAAGCAAACATTACAATGTTTGGCAGAAAATCCATATTAGAACATAGAAATGGATTATTTTTTGTTTTCTAAAAATATGATATGGCATACCTCATTCCTTTGAATTTTCTTCTCAAGGTCACAGATGGTATTAACTTTCAAAACCGTTCCTTTCCCTAGGGTAAAATTATCGGAAATGTAAAAAAATACCCAGAACACCAAAATAACTGTCATTCGTCATATGGACAATATATCTCTGTCATTTCAGCCATGCTTGACTTTGTTTCCAGAGTTGAAGATACCAGGACAGGGAATAAAGGTTGTGGCAATGCAATTTAGGTTCTCTTGGGTAGATTACGAAAAAAAGGAACACAGGAGCAAACAATAAAACTGGACTATGGTGGGCTGAGGGAAAGTGTGGCTCGGGTTTCAGGAAGGCAGCAGCAGATAGTGCCTAAAATTACTGAATATCTTGTTGTTGATAGAAAGTGGAGACTGACAGGAGCTTTTAGGCAAAAGTCTGGGAAACAGGAACTAAACCAAAAATAAATGTTGGTAGGTAGATACTTTATTATTATTATTATTATCAATATTGTAATTTGATTGTTTGCACTTTGTTTGGTTTGTTGTGTTCTTTGAGTTTTTCAGTGTAGGTTAGTTAGGGTTTTGAATTTCTGTATTGATATAAAACATTAGATGGAACAATACATGAGATGTGTTTTATGAACTGTATAAAGTCTACATAGAATGGATAAAGGGGTTTATGGTGTCCATTTAGGATGTGTGCATCGAATGGCTGATGTTCTGTTGGAACTTACTACGGCTTGGTTTGCAAGTGTTGTGGGTTTTTTGGAATTGGACTAATCACACATTGTCATTGATAAACAGTGGTGATTAATTGGGAAATGAGAGGGACCCCAAAGACCATTTATGGTAAACTGAACTGAATAAACCCAATACAATAAAAATGTACAATAATAGCTTTTATTTAATTTTTATTTATTTATTTCTATTTAAAGCCTAAAATACTAGAGACCATTCATTTCAGCTTATGTTCCTCACGTTCGTTATCATCTCAGGGAAAATTGATGGCCCTCTTACCAGCCAAAAGGCAGTTTTGTAGAAGAGATGAATCTCTACACAGAGTCAGATTCACAAACAGGATTCTGCCTAGAATTGTCCTCTTTAGTAATACTATTGAAGGCGAAAGGGGAGCTTTGCAGTATTGAATGGTAGATTTACCATTACTGTCTGTGCTCTTCAATCCACTGATTTTTTAGCATGTCATTGACCTGCTTGCAACTTCTTTTGTATGGTGCAGTTTTGCACACTCTCAACCTAGCTTCCAACTGATGTCTGAATCTGCCCTCTCACAGCTCACATTTCAACATTATAACAAAACAGCTGGCTCCAGACATTGTTTGCAAATGTGGTGGGGTGTTCTTGGCAAAGTAGGACAGTTTTCCTTTAGAAACCTAGCTCAAAAGTTAGACAGTCAATACTGTGTGCTGGCACAGTCACAGCCTGGGATGTCAGAGGAGACCACCAACCACAAGGACCTGTGCCTGCATCAGTGAATATGGCTATGCAGTGATGACTGTTTCTATATTCAGAATCTATTATTGTTACAAATGAAATAAAATGTAAATTTAAGACATTAATTTATATCATAGAATAGGTTTCAATAATAATGTTTTATTCATGCAGTATACCATGTTGCCTACCAGCTGAATCTAAATAAACAGGTGTGTATCAGTATTTGAATGAATAGTAGTTTCTGTAGAATGATTAATGTCATGGATCCTTCCAGGTCTGCAAGTTCACAATTGCCTGATGTTGTCTAAAAGCACAGGAATGAAAGTACATTTATGAATCTAGGAAATGCACTGTTGATGCTGGGCAAATTAAATCCATAATTTCAGTGGATGATATGTGGTTGAACACATGAACAAATAAAACTGTAGCTTTGAAAAGCTTTTAAATATCTACTGCAATAGTTTGTTCAAACAGAACTACATTCTGAAGTGTTTTAAGTGCAGTTTTCCTTTTTTTGAACAAGGCTGCTATTGTCTGTGTCTTCTTATCTGGTCATGAGAGGAATGTGCTGTGGATCCTGCCCTGGTCGAGTAACGAGAACAAGGTGAGAAAGAGCGGTTCAAGGACACCTTGATGAAAAGGATGGCCTGATGGGACTCTTGAGTTTTGTATGGAATTCAAAATTCTGCTGTTGCATTTGCAGAGCAACAGAACATAGCATGAACCAAAAATATACTTTTTTATTTAGTTAGAGAAGGAAACATTTGTATGTACGTCTGAGAAATACCGTATTAAACTAAAGGTAATGCTAATAAACTGAATTCAACAAAGTGGGAGTTCAATGCATCCTGCATACTCATTCCAACAGACTAACGGGTGTATTTTGGTTCATAGAGGAACAGTAACGTATACAAAAGACATACTGTATGTAGCTAATATTGTTATGCTTCTGTACACTGACCTCTTGGTGTACATGATTTATCTGTGTTATGTAGAAATATTTGAAACAGTAAAACTATTTTCTATATTTGTTATTGCATTTGTTATTGTCTTAAATATAATAATAGTGTTATTGTATTTTTTTATATAATGCCTCAGTCATCTTTGGCATTATTTTGTAATGACTTTTATTGATGCCATTTTGCAACAGCTTCATAAATACAATGGAAACATTATCTGTTGCTATGCCTTTAACCACACTGTCTAACTTATAAATGTCTGTCCATGGCTAGTATTTGGAAATGTATAGGGCCCACCTGAAGTCTGAATCTGCCCAATTACACCTCACAGGTATGCTAATTGTAGAATATACAATGTTATTACACTGTTAAAAAATAAAACAGTGAACCCCTAGGCTAATCGCTATAACAAAAGCTAACTGGAGTCAGGAGTTAACGATCCTGTGGTACAATTAATTAAACGGGATTAAAGGTGTGTTTTAGATTTGAGTTTGCTATTCTTAAGAACCATCTGCTGATGTGAACCATGTAAACCTGCAATCAAGAATTGTTGATTTTCAAAAGTTGGAAAGGATTACAAAGTAATCTTAAATAGTTTACATACTCATCAGTCCAGAGTTAGACAAATTGATTATAAATGGAGAAGATTTAGTACTGTGGCTTCTCTCCCTAGAAGTGGTCGCCCAGCTAAGATGACTCCAAGGGCACAAGGTAGAATGCTTAATGAGGTAAAAGAAACCTAGAGTAGCCGCTAAAGGATTCAAGGAATCATTGGAGCTGGTTAACATCTCGGTTGATGAGTCTGCCGTACGCAATACATTGAACAGGCATAAAGTTCATGGGAGGACACCACAGAAGAAGCAACTGCTCTTGAATTTAACATTCACTGCTTTGCTGCCTTGGGGCCTGAACAGCTTGGCATGATTGAGGGGACAATGGATTCCCATGTTTATCAAGGTATCATACGGGAAAATGTCAGGGTGGCTGTCCAAGCTCAGTAGAAGTAGAACAATGACCCTAAACATCAAATTAAATCTATTGCAGAATGATATAAAAAAATAATTGCCTTTTGGAGTGGCCCAGTCCTTAACCCATTAGAGATGCTGTAGGATGACATTAAAAGAGCCGTTGACACCAGACATCCTAGGAATATAGATGAGCTTAAGCAGTTCTGTGAGGAAAATGGTCCAAATTCCTCCTAAACTTTGTGAAGGTCTGATCTGCAGCTACTGGAAGTTATTGTTTCCAAAGGAGGTTGGACCAGTTATTAAATCCAAGGGTTCACTTACTTTTCCCACCAAAACTGTGAATGTTTAATGGGTACTTTCAATAAAGACAGGAAAGATTATCATTGTGCTATTAGCTAAAGCACATTGTGTTTGTCTATACTTGTGACTTAGATGTAGATCAGATCACATGTCATGAACAATAACTGCAGAAAAACAGGTAATTTCTATGGGTTCATTTACTTTTTCTTGCCACTGTGTAAATGTATGTTACATAGATGTGCATTTATGTTATTTTTCTCTTCTCCTTTTCACCACTCCTTCCAAGACATATTTTACTAGCCGTCTCACTCCACCTCAACACTTCAAGGGACGTTCCAGCCTTCATATGCACTCTACGTCATATGATAACTGAGAGGTAACTTTACATTTCTGTTGTGCCTCTTTTGCAGAATCCTCCCATATGCATTTGCCCCCTTGCCCAATCCCCAGCTATTTCCCCTGCAGAGGATGCATCTCCTTGTAAGTCAGCTCTAGCACTGGCTTGGTAAAAGCAACAGGAGAGTGTCTATTCAGACTATATGCACATGCATGAAAGCTCTAGCTTTGATTTCAATGAGAGCTCCTTCCCTCTACTGATTGGCTGCTTCAAAGCAGCCAATAAGTGGCAAAAATCAACAGACCACAGAGTAGGTGAGCCCTTCTATCTCAAGTAAGTGCTTTTATTTATTTGTTTTGTTTTTGAAAAATGCATATATTGATTCTCTGTAGAATACTCTAAACAGGAGAGCTATTTTTATTAGTCAAGCAGTACCAAAGCTCACTAGCTCCCAGTGTATTGCGATGCCATTATGAGCTCGGTTTACCTCACAATGCTGGGATTACCTGATACAATCTACAGCTGATGCACAAGATTACGTTGTACTGGAATCATTAATTAGGTCTTATTCTTTCTCCTAAAACCATCAGTTCACGGGTAAAAACTGTATATGATTTATAGATAATAGAAACCATACAACAAAGTTTAGTTATCTGTTAATAACAAAGACATATTATTTTAAACTTATAACCGGTACTTGGACAAGACATACGTTTTACCACTCTTCCAAACCTCCTGAGAATTGCAGCTCATAGACATATTTTATTAATCCTCTTCTATCCCATCACACCAGGTTGTACTGGAGTCATTAATTAAGGCCTAACTCACTTTTTTCTGTAACAATCAGTTCACAGGCAATGAGCAGGCCCGGACTGGCCATCGGGCACACCGGGCATTTGCCCGGTGGGCCGGGCCGCGGCAGGTCCGGGTTGACTTAGGGGCTCATGGAGCTGCAGCTCCAGGTCCCTACCTTAAAATAGGCCCAGTCAGGACCTCTACGGCCGCATTAACGCAGGGCATAAGGGGCACCTGCCCCTTAAGCCCACCGCAACTGCGACCGGGTCCGCCACTCTAAGGGGCCGGGAAGCCCCCACCAGGGCTGGCCTTACGGGTGTGCGGCCGCACAGGGTTTAAATGAAAACATCGAGGTTTTTTTTGTTCTTACTTTATTTAACATCCTCCATGTTAAAGTTTTTGTTAACATTATTTAACATGGAGGATGTTAAATAAAGTAAAAAAAAAAAAAAAACCCCGATGTTTTAATTTAAGCCCTGTGCGGCCACAGACCCCTAAGGCTGGCCCTGGTGGGGGCTTCCCGGCGGGCTTAAGGGTCCCTGCGTTAATACGGCCGTAGAGGCCGCATAGGCCCAGTCAGTCCGGTCCTGACTGGGCCTATTTTAAGGTAGGGGCCTGGAGCTGCAGCTCCATCAGTCCCTAAGTCAATCCGGTCGCAGTTGCTGCTTGCTCCGGCAACAAGGTAAGTAGGGTGAGGGAGGGGGGTGCAGTGAGAAGGGGCAGAGGGGGGTTAGATAGTGAGAAATGGGGAGAGGGGATAGATAGTGAGAGGGGGTACATATTGAGAAGTGGGGAAGGAGGTACATAGTGAAAAGGGGGAACATAGTGAGAAGGGGCAGATAAGATGGGGAGAGGGGGTAGTGTGAATGCGTATGAGAATGAATGAATAAATGTGTGGATGAATTGTGTGAATGCGTATGACAATTAATGAATTCATGTGTGGATGAATTGCTTGAATGATTTGTGAGACTGCATTAATGAATGTGTTAATGATTTGTGTGCATGAGTGAGTAAATGCAAAGATGGTACATAAAGGGTGGCTTTAACAATAAATAAATAAAAAAAAATGGGCTGCTCAGGCTTAAATGCCCGGGCCTATTTTTTGTCCCAGAAACAACACTACATCTACTACACATGTCTACACACCTACTCAGCATTATCACATATTTTTTCTCACTGCTATGGGTGCTATAGCCCAAAGTTAGCAAAAATAATCAGGTATTACAAATGCAATTTAACAGATTTTGACATTTGTTTATTAAATGTTTATGTGCATAGGTTGGTTAGCGAGTTTATGGTGGATACAAATTAGTTTTATGATATATGTGTGGGGCATAAGTCTAGATAAAGCTTGGTGTGCTCTTAAGCTCCAAATCTTGAGTCTAGGGATTCTCCTGGTTAAGGATTTTAGTCTGCCATCAAATGCTCTGTACCATAACTTAACTAGAGATATATACTGTACATTTTTCACTAGAGGGCGCCAAAAACTGTGGTATATTCCTTTTTATTATCTGAACTTGTTTAAAATAGAACAGTCGCATTTCCCAAACCCAACATTTTACAGTTCTGTACGCCTAATACATGTAATAGTGTTAAATACATGTAATAGTTTAATAGAGATTAAAATAAAGGTCACCTCATTTATATATTTTTCTCAGGATCCGCATCAACTTTCTAATTGTTTCTGGGAGAGAACTTCAGGACAGGAAATTGGTTTGATAATATTAGCTCTGCCACAGGCTCCTGCTGATCTTTTTACATGAAGTGAAGTTTTAAACGAAATATCTCCTGGCTGGCCGCTGGCCGCCATCACTCGACATACACCCGACCTGCTGCTCCTGTGGCAGATCAGGTGCTGGGGTTTGGGGCCACTGGCTGGACATGCCAAGTCGCACTCTGCGTGAGCATAAAAACATAGCGTGCGGCCTCTGATATCCAGCCACAGCATAGAATGCACTTTAAGGCTACAGCTGCCTCGTTGTACCCTGTCCGGCTCAGTCCCTAACAATTGCACTGAATGACGAACAAAAAAAAAAAGCCCAATTTTAAATAGCTCTTTTGTTTGTTACATTTAAGAGGAAGACAAACAGAATCAGTTTGAGGAAAGTGCTTGTGCAAGACTGGATAGCCCTGACTCAGTTTAGCAGTCAAGGCGGCATGTGGTTGTAGGGATAAAGGGGTCAGATAGAGGTCAGGATAGTGGTAGAGGTTAGCAGGCATAATAATAATAATAAAAAGAGTAAAAAGCTTCTAGTTGTGCTCTGCCACTTAGTTTGCCCTGCTTTTTGCCCGATTTGCGCTCAAGGACATCGCGCGCCGCTTAGTTGCCATCCCCTTTTTTGCCCGCCTTGGGCTCGCGGGTGCCTCACGCTGCGCAAAGGGCGGGAATTCGCCCTATAAATAGCACCTGTTGAGGTGCGTCTTACTCACCTGCGGCGAACTGCTAGCTGTCTGCTCTGACCTCCTTTGAGCGTCTGGTGAGCAGCAGCATAGCGGGAGAGCCAAGGGATGAACATGGAGGAGCTGCTTCTCAGGCGATTACCCTCCCACCCATATAATATAATATTTATATATATTTATATATAATCTTTTTGTCGTGGCTTTTATTGGGTTAAGGCTACCCCTTTTTATATATATAAAAAATTTAAAAAAAAAAGAAAATATATATCTATATATAATATACAAGGGGTCAACCAGTGATGCATTTGGCTGTCCTGGCTTTAGGGCGGATGGTTGTTAATTGGTTAAGTATGGTTGCACTCTGGGGCTGCTTGGGCCAAGAGTGCTTTTATGGTTACAAAGTTTCAAGTTTATGTAAGTAATTTGTTAATGATACATTGTAAGCTAAATAAAAGGCCACGGCCTGCTTATCCAATTTGAAGTTGTTTGGTGTCTTCATTTATTATTCGTGGTTTACGTGAAGTCTGGTTCAATGTGTGTTGGTACATATCCCTTACAATCACATGATTGCTGAGCTTTTGTGTATCCTATTGTGATCACTATAGTTATTCTTCAAACTACATTAAACTTACAACAAGAAATGTGCTTACCCCTTGTAGAGCACTCCAGAGTATGATGGCGCTATATAAAACAATAAATTATTATAATAATACAAAGGCATAAATATGGAAGTGGGATTTCTGTACCATGTTCAGGGGTAGGACAGGGTGTTATTTACAGAACTTTGTAAGGCACTTTTTGTGCAAGAAATACTGTCTATACTATTATTGCTCCATTCGGGTTCTGACTGACTAGATAGATAGATAGATAGATAGATAGATAGATAGATAGATAGATGATAGATATATAGATAAGAAAACACTAGATACATTCACATTTTCTACGTCGCCCAAGCAGTTGTGTTTATGTAAGCAGAACTATTTGGTGATACAATACACACTTGAGTGGATATAGTGTTTATTAAAGTTTTAATTTGGGTGAATAGGAGTGATCCTGTTTATGATCGTTACTTTCGAAAGATGTTACATTCAAATAAAACGCAAGGCTACTGCTATTATAATAAAACGTAATATTATCAGTTATGTACAGGGAATGGGAAGAGTTTTTTTTCACACACCACAACTGTGCCACCTGGTCTAATACAGGACAGTTAGATGGCAAAGATACATAAGTAACGTGTATATTGAAAACGGCACTTATAAACATATAAGCCCACGATAAAAGCTAGAAAGATGCATCACTAGGAATACTATAGCGAGTTAGGAAGCGCGAACACTTTTGTCCCTGCCGTCTTCCCGTAGCCGGATAACATCAGAGAGTGACGCGCAGGAGCGTTCTCTATCCTCTGCCCTGGGAGCCAGCAGTAAGTGGAGAGTAGACCTCCCGTACGAGCGCGTCTTCGTGCTGCTGCTATTTGGATTGTCACAGCTCACCTACTTTACTGCACTACGGGACGGGGGCCGTAAAGAAAAGTAAAGCAGTGTAGGTATGGCAATGGGGTCCGGCTTTCGGGTGACAGTCTCATAAAGGTGTGTTTGTTACGGCGTAACAGTATACTATGTGGATTTAGCCTCGCTTCTATGAAAGCCGTTATTTTTAATTCCTGTTCATGGGTAGATGCGAAGTGTTGGCGGTTTTTACGTGGTACTGATGGGTGTGCACTGTATGGTGGACGTGGACGGGGTGTTACAGTCGTAGAAGTTGTGTTGTGTTTTCACAACCTTGAGGAGAGAAGCTGTCGGGCTGTTGTGAAACACCGCACAGAGAGAGAGTGTAAGCTGGCATTTGACAAATAAACCATGGGGTGTATGTTTAGCAGTGGTGTCAGTGGGTTTGTGAGGCCAAGAACATATCTGCTGTGTGTGAAGTTAAGTGCTTGTGAGGGGGGGAAAGTTTTAGTAAGGCCAGGAAAAAGAACCTCGCATATTACTTCCTAGTGAGTCACTAAGACACGCAAAGTACGTGTCGGGTCGCTACAGACCCCCGTGAGGTTTGTTTGTGTCTGGATTGCCAGAGGTTCCATATCCTCGTTGCTTTAAGGATTAGTTCTGTTTTAGTATAATTTATTCTAGCTAAGAAGGTTGTAAGATTTCAAGATGTGAGTATCGAAGAAGCGTGACCCTGAATACTAACTTAAGAAGTATTCAACGTGCAAGAGGGTGCCTGTTTATAAGATGGCCCGATAATAGAAGGTGGTAACCAAATTGTTACGTAATTAGCTATGTTTGATGAAGGCGAGGTGACGCAGGCACGATGACGTGGTACGGTAGTCTTAGGAGAAGAGTCGTGTTGGATAAGTGACTAGTAGCCAGCAAATGAGGGGCTGGTGTAGGCTTTCCCTCCATAATCACACTATGATGCAGGAATTTACATCGCTAATGTCACTCTTGAGACAGAAGAAAATTGTGATGTCAGCCTTGCACCTTCTGAGAACCTGACACACATCATGTTTGCATTGATGAATACATTGGAACACAAATATAATCTACTCATATATCAGAAGATGGTATCAGTGGCTGTTAAAAGATCACATGTCATGATGACCTATATATTTTTAGGCAATTATAACCTAACCCTGGGTGCTGTTAATGGAGTTTTACATATCCTGACAGTGTTGTTGCTGGAGAAGGTGTTACCCATCTTAATGTGTCATATGTGCTATGAGATCATCATAGATCTTGATTTTTATTTATTTATTTATTTTTTTTTTTTATATATGTGATCCTTTTTTCTCCTTCTTCTTCTTCCGGAATGTTTTAAGCTCCAGGATTCTACAGGAGGACATACATCGTTGAACATTTTACAGGAGGAGTAAGTGGCCATTGTGCCACTGTAATTGACTATATGCTGTTAAAATACATTGGCACAAAAGCCCTGTACAGTCACATTTTCTAGTGTACTCAAAGAAATATAATTAAAGTTTTATATCAAAATAAATTATAAGTATTGTAAAATTATTGTATTTTAGACACTACTAAACCTGGATGTACGGTATATCCTGTTCCTCTAGGGTTTATCACCGTACTGGTGCACCTCTGTCGGTAATATGAGGCACAGAAGGTGATAATTGGCCTTTTAATTAAAGAAGTGTAAAAAGCAGTTGTTAAAATGCATAAAGTCAAAGAAAGGTAGAAGGAACTGTCAAAGCAGATTAATGAGAGATAAAGGTTTTTGCAACCGGCTTAATAGACACAAACACCACCCGATCTGTCACTTATTTAATGCATCTACATGTTATCACATGCTTTCCAAACAGTTTGGCAGCTTGTGTGGTTTCAGTTCATATTCTGTTATGTGAAGAAGAGGCTGAAATGAAAGGCAGTTAGTAGATATCAAGAATGAAAGGTAAAAGCGTAGCCTGGGGAAGGTTGGCAGAAGCAGTAAGGGTGATTTATTTTTTTTATGATTTCCGCGAAAGGCCGGTACTACTTTTTGATGTAGACACTTATTTCCTGAACAGGGCAATCTCTTTCCTTTTTTGTCTGTGCTGCGCTGTTTTACTTGTCGCCAGCAGCTGTGCCATATCTCTTTACGATTTTCACGGTGGCAGTCATGTATACCTCTTTTCTACAATATCTCTTTACAATAACCTAAAGCTCTTTTATTTTTTTGTGTAAGAGGTGAGCCTTTTTTTTTTTTTTTGTAACAATGAACTTGTAATACATTTGGGTAAATGGGACTGAACATATGTGAATACAATAAAGGGAGGATGCTATATTTAAATATATATATATATTTATTACTAATTGATCAGCCTACTGTAAATATATGTAGTTGTTATTACAAATAATCATAAATTGGCTGTTGGCTTCACATCAAGGGATATATTTTATAAATTCTGGCAATTTTCTTTTAATTCCTTTTTCTGAACTTGGTATGTTTTTATATTTTTAGGCTCTAAAGATGATTTTTGAACACATTACCCCTCAACTATTGGCTTTCTAAGAGGCTGACTTTCAGAAGGACTCGTAACTCTTGAATATGGCAGCTGCTCCCCCGCATGCAGGTGGTGCGGCTGCTGGGTTCTCTACGCCCCCTGTGCCGCATAACCCCTGGAATTCTGGCTCTCTCGCTGTTGCTGTTTGGGAATGGCAAGATGAACACAAGAAATGGAGGCCTTATAGCAGTGTGGTGAGCAGCTATATAGAACAGTGTATGCAGTTGTCTCAGCAGCAGAAAGGTCCTCGAGGTCCTGGAAACAGCAGCAGTATCTCACTTGGACAAGCTGATCCTCAATTGTCACCTTATATAATTGATATTGTAACACTTACACAGTTTCGTCAGGATACAGGTAAGTGATCGCATTAACTGAACAATTCTTCGCTTGCCGTTTAGAGGTTTATAGGAGTTGCGTTACGTAGGTTAAGTAAATATCTCGGAAATGCTCATAATTTGTTGTACTTGTGTTAAAAGGGTGTTTTTGTACACCTTCTAACTTTAAATACATTGCTGGTTATGGAAATGATAGCAGTTTGAGTAACTAACTGAGGCTAACTGGTATGACAGGTGGATTAGGTTGGCGTGAATGTATATTGCAACGCAAATATTAATTCAAACCTTTCATCCTAAATTGTCAAGAGACGCCCTTGATTCCTCTTTGGCACATTGAAAGGAGTCATCAAAATATAACATAAATATCCCAAGTGAACGTAAACATTTCTTTTTAAGCAAAATAATAAACTTGTCCTTATTCATTGCAAGAGTTGCAACCAAATGGCCTATTGTTGCAGGGGATGAATTGCATTTTCCCGTAATACACTTTGCTGTATTGCAGTCCACTAGAAAATGAGACTTCCTTCCCTGACTGTTGCTGCTAAAAGCAGGGAGTACAAGCTGGAAGCATACTTTTCTGCACATGCTCAGTAGCATTCCTATTAAAGTGGAAGTAGCACCAGCCAATCACAAGTATGCTAGCCAGACATAAGTGTGGACATAGCATACATGTGATTGGCTGCTGCCGATTGACCAGAGTGGGAGTAGTACTGACGAACATTCTCGAGGCAGCTGAGGGGGGAGTTAAATTAGACAGAAGTCTCATTTTATAACTCCAATATCTAAAAAAATACCTGCACTAATTTGCATGTAGTAAGATGCTACGGAATCCTTGCGAAATGAACACGAAAATAGTTCTGGGATGGGCCTTTGACTTGTGTTACATGCTTTGTAAACATTCAAAAGTCTTAAATGAAAATGCTTTTCTAAATGAAATTCAATTCTAGTTTTGTTCAAATGATTTGTTCAAAGTTCATAATGACAGGAACAGTATTAAAAGTGGAGATATTCAGGAGATAGATGTTGCTGGTAAGAATCTTGCATAGATTTACACCAGGTCGTCATGGCGACTATAAATCACTTTCTGGCACCCGGAAAGCAGGGAATCTGCCCCCCCCGGCTCAGCTACAGGGGCCAGTATTATGTGATGGCAGCAGCAGACAGCTTAGTTTCTTGGCCCTGTCGGTGGAGCCACAGCTGGAGTGCAGAGAAACAGCTGTGTGAAATCAAGGCTTTTTGCTTTTAACTGCTACATATTTCTATTTGCTTAAAGAAACATAATTACATGTTTCCATTGTGGCCGCACATTCTGTTTTTACGCTCACACGGCCTGGGTCTGGAAATATGCAGCCAGTGGCCGTGTGCTGCAGGACCCAATCTGCAACTTAGCATGGATTGCTTTTGGCCAGTGGCCGTGTGCTGCAGGACCCAATCTACAACATAGCATGGATTGCTTTTGGCCAGTGGCCCACCAGGCTGCAGGGCCCAATCTGCAACGTAGTATGGATTGCTTTTGGCCAGTGGCCCACCAGGCCATGCAAGATTGCCAGTCCCGGCCTGACCCTATTGTTAACCTTTTAATCAGCAGTACTTACTCTTTACACTTTCCAAAGAAAACAAGATGGCCAACGCCACTCTGAGGTAAAGCATCAGAATGAAAAAAAAAAAAAACAGGAGGAAATTGGGTGTGAGAAGTTTTTACCGACATGACCTATCATTTCTTGGAACTCATTCTTGTACTTACAAAGGCGTTGTTCACAAACTCTCTGTTGGGTTTTTATTTTTCTTTCACCTGTGAAATGTTTAATTTCAGGATCAGGTTTACATTTGTTTTTCACGAATGCCTGTAACTCATTTCTGTTTTGTGGTTTGTGCACCGATGTGCAAACAGTTTACTGTTACTGTTTGTCGAGCCCTGCCAGCTACCTATGTGGTACGAAACTGGACCAAAAGGGCTAAAGGACATTTCGAATGAATGTAAAACTGTATATAAATCTCTTCACCTGCCTCATTCTGGGTAACTGGCTTTCCTAATATTTTCCTTTGTCTAACCTCAGTTGTTGGAACAACAGGCCAGAGATACAACGGGAACTCCCTCCAATACCTAAGCTGTTAGCTACACAATTCAGAGAACTTTCGGCCACTATAAATATAATGTGGGGAGGTAGATACGCAGGTTGTCTATTATGTTGTGAGTTTATTAACCTGCAAAATTTAGTAGGATCAACATTTTAATCTTGCTGCTCCTAGCTATGAATTATAAAGATCAGATTTACTTGGGTTGAAAAATGTATCCAGTTGAATGACCACATGTAAAGAAAGGAATATTCTTAGAGACAGATTAGTCCTAAAAATTGGGTTTTTTTTGTTTTTTTTTTACTGCAACTTGGAGATCATTTTGCATGGATTCTAATGAATTTACAGCATGAAAATTGGTACATGGACTGTTGGCTACTGGAGTTGGAGAATGAGACTTCTGTCTCATTTTTCTCGCTCTCTCGCTGTCCCTACTAAAACCAAGACGGCTGTGCACGCACTGTAGGTCTACCATTGAAATAAATGGGTGCGGAGGCAGCCAGTAGCACCTTTATGCAAGCTTTATTATTATCTTTTATTTATATAGCGCCAACAATTTACGCATCTCTTCGTACAATCCATATATTAAAGAGGTATGACAAGACTAGAATTGACAGACTAAGACAAACAGATGTCTCGCAAGCTTACACGCAAACTATTATCTTTCACTGTTCCCATTGATTTCAATGGGAGTACTACGGAGCATGTGCGTACTTACTTGTTTCAGTAGAGCTGCCATGGGGTGGAAATCTAATGTCCTTGCTCCGGTAACTAAAGAATGCATGCAGTAAAATGCAAAACGGACTAGTGCAACTGTCTGCATTTCAACTTATTGTTAAGTTTTCACTAATATTTAGCCATGTTCAGACTTTCCCTTGCATGGACAAAACCGACATAAAAGGATGAATGTAAAAATGCTGTATATTAAAAAAAAAATAAAAACGGAAACAAAGCTGATGGGACTATGGATCAGGCCCTGAGATTATGTTTTACAGCAGCCTCCTCCCGCCCCAGGGTTTGACCCCCTGGATTTTGGCAGCTGTGGATAGTTGAATGGGATCTGTTTATTCTTCAGCTAGAATGGAGCAACGCTACGCTGGGTTTTAATTGAGAAGCTTGAAATAACAAATTATAAGCATGTGGCATAGTTAGGTTAAATGAGGACAAGAATACAACTTTGAAAAGGAACGGAAGCTATTGAGCCTTGATTACTAAGCACATGCGTCTAAACCCGGAACAGTGATCCTTTCGTGAGGTGGAGACAGATCTGGGTTTAAATACCTGTTTTAATAAGCTTTACGCAGAGGTGTGGTAATTGGCCTGGTATAACGGTAAGGAAACCAACTGGTTAGTGAACAGCTCAGCATGTAGCAAATTGGCCAGCAGTACAAGGAAACCCTCAGCTAGGACGGCCCGATCACTCCTTTAACCAGCGATACTGGCTGCAGGGATTTTCACAAAGGCCCTTCGCATGCCTCCCAACTTCTACGCCCCCAGTGAATCGGGACGCCAAAGGGGGGGAAGAGCCTGGGAGGTAGAGGGTCACTCAAACTGCCAACGCCTGAGAATGAAATCGCGACTGCAGGACTGGAGTGCCTAATCCCATAAAGTGGGACAGAGGCAAAGCTCGGTGGAAGTTGGAAGGCTTGCTGTTGTATAAATGTCCTCGTGTTAGTTAAAAGGGGGAAAAATGGCCATGGGTTTTTGGGGCTGCTCTCAAGCATTAGGCATTCATATCTTTTGTAATACCCTTCTGGATGTACAGGTGTGATTTAAGATGCATATGTATTCAAAATATATTTTTTTCGTATGCTGAACATAAGGATTCAGTTTGGAGAATGGTTTATATGCTGGCAGTTGGAAAGTCAGCCTTCTTTTGTATTAATTAAATCTCTTGTTGATCTATCAGAACATCTGCATTTGTAAAACGGACTTGATAACTAATCCCTGGCCACAAAATCTGATTGAAAGATCTGAGCAGCGTGGGAACTTAATCTTGGAAAAACGTTTGGCCTGGAATGGCATGGGGTAGAGACGGCTAAATCTAGGAATTATACTTTAATCTGCCTCTTGCTTTTGACTGGCTGTTTTGAACATAAACAGAAACTATTTTTATGAACAGGCACAAGATCACAAATGTATTACTAAAAGTTGGATGCCTTATAAAAAAAAAATAAAAAAAATAAATAAAAAAATATATGGTTCGTTTGCGGTTTCACTAAAATTTTATTTGGATATCATATGTCCAATAAAATAAGATGGTCTCTATTCATCTCTATGCAATTTTTGACCGATTTGAAGTCGCCTATATTTCCCCCACAATGCGGTGACAGAATACTTTGAGCAGTTCACTAATTCCAATTTGCTAATCCTGTCCACACTTATTTGTTCGGTTGCTCATACAACTGAGTTCTTGTTGCAGTGCTGAATAAATAGCAGGACTCGGGTACCCATGACAAACATATACAATAATGTCGAAATGATATTTGCGTATACATGTTTTATACCATTGGACTGACACTACTATCTTTAGTATTAGTGTCCCCTGGAATACTGCTGTCTTTCAGATGGCCATGTTTTGTGGAATTTCTTTCCTTTACTGCCAAATTGCCTACGTTTAATGGAGCCTCCCTCATTAAATCTAAATATTTATGAGAAAACCTGGGTTTGTCTTGTCTGGAAGTATCCCGTATTACAGAAATACAACAGAAAAGAAGCATCTTCCAGACGGACAGACACTGGGCGCTTCCCAGGAAATGGATCGGAATAACAGGATGGAATATTTTTAAGCATCTCTGCAAAAGGATGGGGGCAGCTGGAAAGGGGGGGAGGGAAAGCATACGATTCAGATCATTCTATCTTTGAAAAAAATCTGCAGGCATTAATTGTTTCAAATGTATACTTTCATCACCCTCGCCGAAAAACTAAAAGTTTACAAAAAAAAATCCTTGCAAAGTAAGGCTTTTGGAACTTTCGAATATTTGTATTCCACACACAACAGCCAACACAGATGTCTTTGTGAAATGTAAAGCTGCCAAGTCCTCTTGCCTTAAAGTATTGTATGCACAGAGCGAGTGGGCCTCCTTTGGGTTCTAGGTTACGAGGTTATGCATGTGATTGCCCCGTTGAGAGAGAACACCTGTCCATTCAGTGAGTATATGGTTTCATGGTTGCTTTTCGGTAAGCAGATGGCATCCAGGCCAGGGAAAAAAGTATGTTTAGTCCTTTTATAGAGGTTATAATGAAAATATGACATGCAGTATATACAAAAAATAGTTATTTAGACCAGGGTTAATAATTGGGAAGCTTTTCTTTCTGTGTGTTTCGCCGGTGTCAAAAGTCTCTTAATATGATCTCTTGTTTGTAGTAAATCTAGAGCTTAGAGCTCTGCAGACCAAGTGCCAGCCGTCCACAGCTGTTGTGATGTCATTAAAATGCATTTACCCAAAAGTTTCCAGAGAACATCGTGGAGCTGATTTAAAAACAAAAAAGCGGATGCTTAAGGCGCTTACACATTCCAGTGTGTATTGTAAATTATGAGTTAATTGAATGATCTGTCTTTATGCAGAGCTGCTGTGTGCTATATGCAGAAGCATTGGATAGAGGAGTCTACAATTTGGTGACAAGGCCATGGGAAACTTCCACACATAGAAGCACATTTGCAATCCAGGCAGTTCTTCTAGAGGAGTTTAATAGGCTAAATGCTAAATTGTAATATTGTAGGCATTCCTGACTCTTTACTTCCATATTTATTAAAAGGATTGTTTCAATTATAAGAAATGAAACAAACGTTATTTAACTGGTAGACAGTTGATAGGCGTTTGATTTATGGTAGGAGGAAGCTACATAGGATGAGGCATGTAGGGAGAAATATATATCAATGAAACACCCCTGTATACGCATATCTGGGAACTTTCTAAATGAGCTCACCATGAGACTCTTGAAATGCTAAACCCTTAAGTAGCCCAAAGTGAAGATTATATGTAGTGATGCTTCAAATGTGTTAACCAAACGGCTGTAACTGTCCTTATTTAAAGATCGACTTCATTGAGTCACCTGCACTCAAGCAGTTACATTAACCACAAGATAGCTGGTAGTATCTTATGTATAATGAAATCCGTGCAGAATAGGAAGGAGTCCATTCCAGACAGTGTGATCCTGAGAATTTGCCATTTCACCCTGAGAGTTTCCAGGTTTGTGTATACGGCATGAGAGGGCCTCTACACACAGGCAAAGCGGTACAGACTAACTGGCCCATAGATAAAGATGATTATGATGTCTGTGGCAACTATGCTCCTTAAAATATTATGTAATTTAGAAGTATATTTTTAGACCACATTTGTGGCCTCCCACTGTTTGGTAGCCTATGTTGACATAGCGTACTGCTAGGAGCCAGAAGGGCACATGGGAGTGGTTAGAGGCAAAAGAAAGACAGAAGTTTCCAGCCACCTCACAATTCTACAGGTCAGTGGGCCACTTAGGGGAGATCCCATATCCCCAACCATAGCACGATCACTGTTGCAGTGATTATCATTTAGTTTCCCTAGGTGGCTTAAGAACTGGCTAAAACAGGCAAGAAGCCACATTCTGCACACAGGCCAAGATTAGCCCTATGGTACACCAAGCAAATGACTTCTGGTCCAGTGCTCATTGTGCCTCCCGCTTACCATTATCCCCATTCCTGCAGCGGACCCGGTTTTAATGTGCACTTGTCTGCTGGATACACATGGCCGCAAGCTGTGGGTGATCTTAGAGTGTGTTTACACGATTAAGCCCCAATTAGTTCCCAGCTGTGCATACCATTTCATGAGCATACATATGGCAAGTGGTGTATGTGTTAACGAGTATAATGACATTTCCAGACAACAGAGAGCTGGTTTTGCCTATCCCAGCTTCCTGTGTGGGGGAAATAAGAGGGATTGAGAGAGCTGAGTGGATAGTTCATAATTGTATATGCATAGAAAGAGGGTAGAAAGACACCATGAGCTGTGATTTCCTTACACAACTTCCAGTTTAGAACGAGGTCTGTTAGAGTAGGTTCTGGCTGGTTTTAGGTGACCGGATGGATATGTCCAGGCTCTGTTGTTTGCACTCTTGACCTAAGGGAAGAGGCTGACATGAACGCCCAAACATACTCTTTTGTTGTACCAGGTCAAGGGAAGCTGTAGATTACCTTGCTACCAGTTTGTATTTGTAGCAAACGTCTAACTTCCTACTTGCTGGGTGTGGGCTTGTTTAATTCATCCTGACTGCGTATTATTCAACATCTTGGGATTGCTAGGCTGCTAAAATAAAGAATTTTTTTTTTACAAAAAATGTCTTGAATCTGCTAAAAGGCATGATAAACCTATACACAGTGAATGTGTAAGGAATTTTCTAGTGCTATTATTTTACCTTTCTATGTGCATTTATTAGTTTAAGGCAACCAGTGCTACCTTTTTTTTTGATGCATACAATTTATACGCATAAATTTTTTTTTCTCAAGACCCATTGAAACAGCAGCCCTTTTTATATGTGTAAATAAAATGTTGTATAAAAGTAAATGTTATTTTTAGAAGCCTTTGTGGGAAAAAAAAGTAGACTGCTAATTTAATTTAAAGTTTCAGGATGCCCAGTTTTGTTAAAGAAGTTGGAACATCAACCTAATGCTATTGTTATGCTACTATATAGCAGCAACCAACAGGATGATCCAATGGAAACTTGTATCTATGTGAGCTTCCAATTCAGCTACAGTTAATGTTACCTTCCAGCTGCTTGCTAAATGTATACAATGTTATACAAATTTGGTTTGAATCTAGTAGCCAGCCCAAACAATTGGGAGCCAGCTTTTTTTCCTTCCCCAATCCATGTTTTTATTTTCATACATTTCCCCTGGAGAGGACAAACTCGAGGAACAGAAAAAGGTGAGAGGTAGTGTTTTAAGAATTTAGATAGGTGTGTGTTAACCAGCAAGATTATGTGCTGTGACAATGAGAAATTATACATCTGCACATGTGAGCAGCCAGGAGAGTATTATTATTATTTATTGTTTTATATAGCGCCATCCAATTCCATAGCGCTGTACAATGGGTAGACGGGACATAACAAGTAGTATGTAACATAACACATTGACTAACATAGACAACAGGTGAGGAGGGCCCTGTGCTTAATTCTCAAATAGTTCCAGAATAGTTTATTTTGCTGGGGTTATTTTTCTCTGTTCAATCAAGGCCGTACATAAACCACTGTTCTTTTTCAGACTTGCAGGCGTGCCTTTTTTTGGTAACTTGGCATGACGGCATAGGTTTTTTTTTTTGCAACGTTTTCCCAGATACAAGCAGAGTAATTAAGGAATAGTATGTTTACCTGACTGGTCTCTGAGCCACAAGCACTCCACCATTGTCTGTTTTCTCCAAATATATTATTTAATTATTATTATAGTCATTCCCAGCACTTTGAACCAGGTGGAGGGGTAGCAAGATATGCAAAATACTTCTACACCACTAAGACCCCAGTTTTTCTAGTGACTCATTGCCACATGCCTTCCAAAACTACTTATATCAACCACATTCTGTATTGAGCTTTTGGATTGGATGGGAACATGTATTGCTACTACAGTTAGACCAGGGCTTGACAAATTTGTTGTGAATCTAGGCGCCAGCTAAAAAAGTTAGGAGCCAGGATTTTTTTTAAACTACCAGTTGGACAGGTGTGATCAGATCATCATCAGCCTACGTACTAAACTCACAGCATTTGACCTGGAAACACCCTGTCAGTGCTGTTTTTTGTTGAGTTTTTTTTTTTTTAACTCTTTCAATGCTGATGTTTCATTGGAGCACAGCATTGACTGATATTTAGTCCCCAGCTTGTGTCCCCAGCTAGCTTGTGGGGACAAATGTTAACCCCTGCAATGCCACAAATGTGTCATACACAATTGTGGCATTGAAGGGGTTAACGCTGCACTGTGGCTCTCATGGAGCGATCAGGCAGCAGGGGAGGGTTGGGACTGGTCAGCTGGGACGCAATTGCTGGTCTATAGACCAGCCATTGCAGGGAGGAGGGCTTCCAGGCAGAGCACCAGCAGCAGAGCCCCGTACAAAACGGGAATTAACCCCTAAAATGCCGCGGCATTGAAGGGGTTAACGCTGCACTGTTGGATCAGGCAGCAGGGGGGTGTTGTGTCAGGTCAACACTCAACCCGCTTTCCTGAATCTGCCTGTGGCAGCTGAAAATCGCGGTTTCAGCCTACAGAATCACTCTGGGAGTAATCGCAGGCTCGGGGGCGGGCTCGGGGTGGCTGTGCTGGTCTGTGGCGACGTGGGGGCATTTTTGGGGGATTTAACAGGCTGACAAATACCTAGGCGTCACGGAGTTAGACAAATTGTTTAATAACGTTTTAGTCACAGTTAATATATTCTTTTTGATCTACATACAAAAGGATGTAAACTTACATAACTTTTCCAGACTTAACCCCTTGATGACAATTGACCTGTCTGGCACGTCACAGAAGTGCATACCCTTAATGACAATTGAAGTGCCTGGCATTTCATGGGGTTAAACAAGCATAAAAAGGGATCAACAATCACTTTCTTTGCTCTGCTGATATTGGAGAACTATCTCTCCAGCACTGCCTGCAGTATACTGTGCATCAGTCTGCGATCATGCACACATACGAGCCCCTGGTTTCACTAGGACTGTAAACAATCCAGCGACAATAACGATGCAGGGTGGTAATGAAGCTTTTCAGCCAAAGCCTGCCTGTTCTGGTCTTGCAGAAGATCTACTTCCTCTTTATGAGGCTCACTTCTTTAGGTATTCCTTATAAAGGAGCACAACGCTCCACTTTTTTCTCCTCTGTAAGAAGAAGGCAGCAATCACCCTGTGGAGACAGCCAATATAAACCTAGACAAAGCACAGGAAGGCAGGACCACATATGATCTGGAACAGGTGGTAAAGAATTCAGGCCATCTTTGCGGTTTATCTGAAGCTACACCTTCCAGTTAATTTGGCAACATCCTCCACGTTATGCTGCAGGTTGCTGACAGGTCCATCAAAAATAGACTGCAGTTCAAAAATCTCCAGGTACACATGGCCTTCTTTGCCTAAAATATTTGGTTCCATTATGAGTGTGGCACAGGGAAAGTGAGATGTATCCCAGTCTATGGCAAAGGTGCCAGTTATCCCATACAGAAGGTTTGCCTTTTGTTCGTGATACAGATTTATTGAATGTATCAACAAGTAATAGATCCCACTGCCAATTATGCACCACAGAAGGACTTTGTCATGAGAAATTCATTTTGGTCACCGAAAAGGAATCTAAGGCTGAACATAGGGAGGGCAAATGTCAGGACCCTTTTGAAAGTGGAATTCAGTCTATCTTGCTTAAATAAACATTGTGTCGCTCTCCTTCCAAGTTTGTTTCCACAGTTCTGGGTCATCTATCTCAAATTATTTCCCCTTTTTCTCCTTCCACATCAAATTCCTCTGCTTCCTCTTCTATTTCCTCCCCCTGCATATTCATGTTTTCATGTGTCTTAAATCTGTCTATGCTCAGATATGTGAGGGGCTACAGTAGTCGGCACTTCACACTCCAAATGCTGACTGAAGACTGGAGAGGTCTGTGGGAGTCTCAGTGACTACTGCGGAGCTATTATGGAAACATATGCTTTATCACCACCGGTGAAAAATAATACTTGAATTTATAGGGCATTAGCTCATGGTCGCAAATGAATCTGTTTGAGCCCAGCTAATTGGCATCTCATAACTTGAATCCATAAAACCCCACATAACATGTCTATACAAAAATGTTTTTTTGTCAGTTGTGATATAGAAAACGAAGAAATTGTGAGTTGGAAGCAAAGTTACACAGCCTTTGTATTTTTTCTTTTTTTGACCCGTTTTCACAATACTCATTCGTACATATGTGATGGAGCAAGAAACTAGGAAACATCGTGAAATGTGTTAATGTACCCTTTTCCCGACACACCTTTATTATTTACACAATGTAAAATGGATCAACACGTTGTGTTTACAGAGCAATCAAAAGTCGCAGAACAAAATATATATTGTCAAGCCCTGGCTTAAGCACATTGTGTTCGTCTACTTGTGGCTTAGATGTAGATCAGAAAACCAGGTAATTCCAAAGGGTTTGCTTGCTTTTCCTTCCCACTGTGTGTGTGTATGTGTGTGAAAATTGCAGGGATTTTCAATACTTTGTAGCATTGTATACCTTGCTTATGGTAATCACTTTATTCTTTAATTGTTTATTGCAGGAACAATGCGGTTTGTAAGGAAATTTCTTTATCCGTCCGATTCTGCACCCGGCAAGGGAATTTGTTGGGAATGGATGAATGATGATGGTAACTGGGCCCCTTATGAAATGCAAGTCACCATATTTTTGGAAGAGGCTTTCTGCAACAGACATCAGTCGGCTGATCTGACGATACTCGGACTGCACTATCACGTTGACTTTGTGTCTTGTGTTCAGACAAACAAGATGACTGGATTCCGGCGACAGGTTCAGAGACGCCTTGATACACCGTACACATTGTGCCCCAAGACAGGGCCAGTACACAGATCTGCTGCATGTGCGTGCCACCAGTGTCTAGCGAGCAGCGGAGCTGGGCCTATTTCAACTCGTAATCGACATTCCATGGTTAATTTGCCAACATCATCAAACTACCAGAACTCTAGTCGGACGTCGCTTATTTCTACCAATAATGTTGGTTATCTACCATACCCCAAACCGTCAATGACTAGTGCAAAGTCCACACCAAAACTGAACAGCACATATCAGCCACCATCGACATCCATGTCCTTTCCAGGTCCATCATCCACTAATGGAATCAGGTACTTTGATCATACTGCTTTTACAGTGTATTGTGTTGGAATGAGGTGCCGTTTTTCTTTTGTTTTTTTTGGAAATGCAAAACTTGATATTAGACTTTTTAAGCAATTACAAATTAGAGTTAAAACACATTGTACTTTCATAAATAACAGTTTATCTCTGGACAACCAATACGGGGGATGATAGTGTATGCTATTCAGGAAGCATTAAGTTTCAAGATTCAAGCAAATATCTGCCCAGTGTGTGTCCCCAGAAAACAAACCGGCCAGACTAATGACACCAAGTTTCCCTACTTCTAAATTTCTGTAAGTCAGGGCTTGACAAATTTGTTGTGAATCTAGGCGCCAGCTAAAAAAGTTAGGAGGCAGGATTTTTTTTAAACTACCAGTTGGTCAGGAGTGATCTGATCATCATCAGCCCACTTACTAAACTCACAGCATTTCACCAGGAAGCACCCTGGACTTTCAGGTCAGTGCTGTTTTGTTTATTATTATTATTATTATTTTTGATTATTTTTTTTAACTCTTTCAATGCTGATGTTCCATTGGAGCACAGCATTGACTGATATTTAGTCCCCACAAGCTTGTGGGGACAAATGTTAACCCCTGCAATGCCACAAATGTGTCTCACAATTGTGGCATTGAAGGGGTTAACGCTGCACTGTCGCTCTCATGGAGCGATCAGGCAACAGGGGGGTGTTGGGGCTGGTCTCTACACTCATGTGGACACCAAAGAACCCTCTCCCCCTGTCACTGAAGCTGCCTCTGGTAGCTGGGGCACAATTGCTGGTCTATAGACCAGCCATTGCAATCAACACTCAACCCCCTTTCCTGAAGCTGCCTGTGGCAGCTGAAAACGGGATTGATGGTTTTCCTGCAACCGCGTTTTCAGCCTACAGGATCACTCCGTGGGATGACAAACACCTGACAAACACCTAGGCGCATTTGTCGAGCCCTGCTGTAAGTTATGAAAGAACAGTATCACAAAATGATATAAAGGTGATCATTACAAAACACACAAACTGTAGTGTACTTAAAATTATTACTCAATAATTTCTGTGATCATTACAGTGTTTTGCGTATTTCCATGGTATTGACCCGTTGATGTTTCTCTGGAATACACTCAGTAAATGACCGTCACCATATTTTAATTTACTTTAAAAAAAAAAAAATAGGTGCACATATAATATAATACAGTAATCGTGTTACAGACAATAGGTTGGTCTTTTTCTTTGCGGTTAACTTCACTAAGGAGAATGTTGACGGTACAGTTTGGGGTAGTTGTGTTTCATCTCCTTGACTGCACAATGCATTGAGGTGTAAACCACAGTGAGCTTCTGTTACAGGAAGAACTTTGCTAACCCATGTAAAATTTATCTTTAGATCAGCAATAACTTTACGCCTCTTTACGCATTGAATTTTGCATAACAGACGGCTAGCTCAGCCCTCTTTACTGGCTAATCTTGCTAGTGTTGGTCCCTTGTGATAAATAAAGTGTTAAAACTGCTGCTCTCGTGCAGTCTGTCTTTTGAGCAATGAGTACAGCACTGTGTACAGTAACAGATTTTAGGATTTGGGGGGAAAAAAACCAACTTGATTTTATCCTGTTTGGTTCCGCTAGGCTTCCTTGATTTGCAGACATGGAGGCTGCCACTTAGCCGTACTTTCTTATCCTCAATAAGTAAATAAATGCTTACCCTAGGGAGAAGCTGCAGTTCTCCCTGTTATTGAAATCAATGGAAGCTCTTTACACCCATCCATACAGGGATCCCGCTAGACTCCCTTGCGACGTGAGCGGAACACGTCTTCTGCACAGAGAATAGCTGGAGGGTGAGCAAAGAGTAGTGTAGAATCCCCCATGTATCTGCATGGTCCTGTCAGCTATCATATGATCGATATGCATAGGAAGGCTGGAGTGTCCCTTTAAAGAAATTACTTTTGTGTGAAATATTCCAGTTTCTTAACTTTTTTTTTTTTTCTTATTTTTGAAATCAGATTAACCCCATCTCTCCTTGAGGGTTACTCTGGGCGCAAACAAACACCATTTATTGTTTTGTAATCCTGTTTAGATGCCCACTGACTGCAGTTGGATACCTTCTGTATGATTATAATTCCTTCCCCTAATCCGCATAATATTCTCAGAGACAAATATATTAGTGCCCCCGTACTTCATTTACATCAATGTTAAAGCTAAGCAAAAATCAAGCCATAACATGAAGTTTTAGCAGAGTTGTTTAACAAGCAAAGGAAAACACTAAAACTTTGTACTGTTTAGTTTTAGTGAGTCCTTAAACCTACAAACCTTTCAGTTCTCTGATCACTTGTAAAACTTCACTTTTCACAACATATCTCTGGGAAACAACTTGTTTGTGTTTTGTTTCCAAATCTTTATTGCCAGTAACCAGGCAAAGTAAATCCCACGTCCCAAATAATTACAGTATTTGTTCTTTCCAATGACGTGCGACTGGGGCTTTTTCAGTCAGACTATTAACGCGTAGTACCTATCCTTCTCTGTGCCTTTGCCATGCTGAAATGCAAGGTGAAATTGCGCAATCATCCGTTTGATTTACACCCTGGATAATTGCAGAGAAATCCGTTTTGAAATAAAGGGAGTGAAGAGGGCGTCAATCTCAGATTAGGTTGTTACTTATTACTACTTTATGGGCTTGCTAGAACTATTGCATAAAATCAGAAGGAACAAGGTATCACAAAAGCATAATATATGACAACCTGATATGGTTCTAGCCATGTAACAACCATATTACTAGATTAATTATTAAAAGAAAATAAGGTAGAATCCACCTAAAAATTCCCAATGTAATTTGCAGCTAGTGGTACTAATATTGTATGGCATTGTGTGTATATGTGTGTGTGTGTATATACATATATACATATATACATATACATATACATACATAATTTGTTGTTTGGTAATGCCACATTGAAAACTCAATTACATTTTTTTACTATCACACTCATTTTGGTTTTGATTGCCAACACGGTCAGTTGTCAGTCAAGTAAAAAAAACTATTTTGTTTACTCATATCAAAAAAAAAAAAAATCGCCTTCTCTGTCGTCTGTAAGCAAATGACGACACTACTTGTTCCAAACAGGTTTCGTTGTTCAGGGTGTAGGCTGATGTCTCCCTGCATTTCATTGTGATCTCGCGACTTACCGTTAACGGACATTTAATTTACTGCAAATCCATAGCATCTTGGCGGATAACATAGAGCAGTGTGGTCTGTTAATTGTTAGTTGTGCTATTGTTCCTTAATTAAATGAAATTGAATTTGCTTCTTTTTCTCTTTGAAGGATACCATCTATACCAGTTCAGACTCAGAGACAAAGCATCATTCAGCCAGCTCTTGCAGGTAACATAAAACTGTATTCTGCTTATACGTACTTATTAAATTGATTTTCTTACTGCTACGGAAACGGCTTTTGGGTTTTTTTTAATTGGGAAAATTGTCGCGTATATTAGGAACCTTACATCTTCCTGTATTTTTGACGGCCATGCTGTAACCTCTGCTAAACATAGCATTTTTTCTATAAATGATAATAAAAGAAAAAAGAAATATTCAAGGAAGAACTTCACAATGGCGTGGCATTGATCAGTTATTGCAATAGATACCGAAATGTTTTTGTGCGGTAAGTATCTTGAAGAAAGAATGAAATGACAGATCTGCTTAACGTGTTAATGCATTTAATGTTTCGACTATAAGAGCAAGTTATAAGTTATTGCAATAGATACCGAAATGTTTTGATGCGTTAAGTATTTTGAAGAAAGAATGATATGACAGATCTGCTTAATGTGTTAATGCATTTAATGTTTCGACTATAAGAGGAAGGTTTCTAAGGCTTTAGTCGTTTCTATTGACAAGGTGCTCTCCCTGTACATAGTTTGCAGTAATCAAAAAAACAAACTTATTGCATGACAGAGGACGGTGCCATGTCGGTATGTTGGTTCGCCAAATGCTAAATAACGTTATTGACAGCTCACATGCAGTGTTATATTACATATTTTCACGAGTTCATTAGCTACAACCTGGAGGCTATTCTTCTACACCACAAATGGAATGCCTCGAATAAAGCAATATAACAGATTAACCGTTTCTTGGCAGTGTATTGGTAGCACAATAAATTGAAACTTTAAACCTCTATATGTTCCAATTAACAAGTACTTTTGTGAAGCTCTGTTCGGCTCAGCTTTTCTATACAATTGCAAATTGAGGCGTTTCTCAGATCTGGACTACATTACGATTTCTTTTTCCCAGCGTAACATTTTTTTTTTTTGCCTAATCCTCACCTGTTGGGATATTTTATACTTCGATATCGCAAAGAATAGAAGAGAAATATTATACCTTTGCTTTTACTAAACAACAAAAAAAAAACATGCCAGGATACTGTGGCGTTTAGGTGGGGATGTCGAATTTTACGAGGTGTATTCTGTTACTTCACCCAACCTCAGTTTAACCCTGGTGAGCTCCTTCTGCATGAAAAGAGACAAATATTTAAAACAATGAAATGAATGAAAAGAATCCTCTACACATTGACTATTGTCATACAGGCCCTGCTCAGCCATCCTTGCGGAAGAGGCCAGAGAGTGAAGGAACTTGGCCAACAGTGCAGAGTTAACTGTATGAGCTGAAATGCTTAAGTCGCTTGCAAACTCCCATTTAGTAAGACCTTTTCTGCGCATGTGTGTGTGGGGATGGGGTAACTGTTGAAAATTGGCAAGCAGGGGATGTTTTTGGCTGTAAACATCTCCTGCAAACCAAGAATCTGAGGGGAGAGAGAGAGAGAGAGGGATAATTGCTGGAGTTTTTCTAATCCCGCTTTGAAATTCCCTACCTCCCAAAAAAGAAAACCTAAATATAAAATTAGTAATCTGTTGATCTATAACAATAAGGATGATTTAAGTGCCACTATGCCATAGTTACTTGGGAATAAATGTGACGGTCTTATTGAAAATGCTATTAGGTTGCTAACGGTGATAAATATTTGATTGACACTCCTTTACGACTAATGCTTTACACTGGCTGTCTATCACTTACCAATGAACTTGTTACACGTTCCTTCTCCGGCTGCCTGGCTGACTGTAACAAACTATTTGCTTTTTTGACACCTGCAGTTCTTCCTCTTGTTACAACTGTTCCTTCTACTTCTTCAGTAGCGTGTACACTATGTTGTATTTTGTGCCATCAAGCACTTGAATTCTTGCACTCTTACGTTTTATCTGTCAATTATTTGCTGTTCAGGGGCTGTTATATTTATTGAAATGTCTGATACCCAGGCTGGCCTGTAAAACTCATAAATCATTAAATTCGCTATAGCTTTAAAACGAAAAAAAAAAATACAAACGTGAAACAACACAGATGCCCAGCAAATGCAATTTTTCAGGATTTGCTACTCTGATCATTGTTTTGATGTATTTTTTCTGTGAATCGGAATCTATATATTTATATGCATACAGAAAAATGCATGGAAATTGTGTCATTGGATGAGGGTAATGATGGTGCTGATAGAGCGTTTCATACTGCAATATTGAAGTTTAGTTGTCGGCCATACAGACAATTTACACTTTGGGAAATCTCAAATATAATAACCTTGTCACCCTGGGAATTGTGGGTCACGCTAGAGGCTTAAATCCAATGTCCAGTCAGAATGGAGATGGTGGAGTGTGGTGGACATTCGCATTTAATTCTGCCTAGCCTGTTTTAAGCTTGTGGAGGACATGATTGTGGGAACAGATGAACTAATCAATTGGGACCAGGGCAGTGTAATGTGGATGGGAGGCGGGTAAGAGATGAGCGATTAGGGGAGACGCGAATAAGGCAAAGGAGTGAGAAATATGTGTTTTCCTGACTGAAAGCTTCATAATGTCATAGAAGAGGGTGCTGCCTTCTACATGTCTCTAGATTCTCCGCAGCACAACTCACACTATGAGAGAACCTTTAACCGTTCGCAAGTAACCAGTGCTTGCTCTGATTGCTGCTGGGGAATAGAAGGCTCACCCTGAGATGGGGTTCAGATGGAGAATGTGGTGGGGTAGGACTTTTCTAGTGAGAAGCTGCTGAATACTGTTGTTTTGAAGAGGAGGAGATCCATTAGAGTTAAAGGGAAGGAGATGGAGAGAGACCGGCCAGCTGCACAGGAGGAGAGGAGAATAGAGGTACAGAGGAGTTGAAGGACAGATGTGTTTAATTCCACTTAAATAAAGTTGAAATAGTCACCTCCCTGGTTAATTGTAATTATTGCTGCTAATACTGTGGTATTAATATAAACATATTGTCTTCTTTTGTGCTGTGTATGTGAGCTGCATCGTGTTTTAAATGTGTGCCACAAGCTACTTTGTGGCACTGCACAGTCACAAAAAATAACTAGTGTTATGTGAAGTATGTCCTTAAAAATATGTTTTAAAGAATGCAGATGTAAGCCACCAGGTAAGTGAATTAGCGAGGTTTCTCAATGATACTGCTTATGATGCAAGAAACGAGCACAGTGAAGCAAGTATTGTGTGCTTCACTGATCCCTTCAGTGCTGACTCAGCTTTGCTAAGCTCTTGACCAAGGTCCATTCACTTAGCTTTGCAATGAACAGATGATTGTATTACCTAAAGTTTACCCGTTCCTCTTCTATGGACTTTATGGTTTTGGCTGATTTTTAAAAGACAATGCTATCATCAAAGTAGTCTTCTATTGCCAGTTAAGTCTAGAAGTATTTCACAATGACTTTTACAAAAAATCTTTGAAAGTAACTGCAGTTCTAAGGGACTGGCACATGCTGAAGCCATGGCTTCTAGGTTTTTTACCTTTTGGATCACACCTTCCCATGATATGTTAAATTGATTTGTTTCTTCCTGTGCTCTTGGTCAAATCAGGCTGGCTCTTGAAATTGTCTGGCTCTTAAATGCTATTTACATTTATCTAGCGTTGAGGTTGCATGCATATTGACAAATACAGATCTCAAGGGGGAAATAAAGTGCATTGTGCAGTTCCCACCAATAATGTAAACCTAACCCGGGTGCTCTTCTACTACTAACACATGCTTTGACAGCCACAAAAGCTAATGTGCGGTGACATTCACAATTCATAAGTCAGTCATATCTTTATTAGTACATATCTACAGGAAAAGATCCATTAACCGTTTAGGTGTCTCCTTAAAGCAAGAACATGTTTAAGCTCCCAGTGTTTGGAGTCAGGATGAAAAATATTGCATTACCATCTATTATTCCTACACATATATATTTTTTTTTTTACTCTAAATATAAGTTATTTTTGCATATTTTATGTCAAATGCCATTATCCTTTATCCATTTTATTCGCGATTTGTTTTATTTATTTTATTATTATTTTTGTGTCCCTTCCCTCCCCCGTCCTGTTTTTTTTTTCTTTTGCATGCGGATTTCATGTACACCTTTTTAGGCATGGCGGCTATTCTGATGTCAGCGGCTGGGCTACCCGTGCGTCTTATCTCTGCACCTCCACCTTCCAACCCACTGGTGACCAGTAAACCCGATAAAACCTCAGTTAAGAAACTGAGGAAAATGCCAAAGAAAGGTAGTTTTTCATTTAATATCTATCCTCTACCTCTCTTTTTTTCCTATTTTACTTTTGCCAATCCGTTATTTCATATCCATATCCTTGCATATCAATATAACAAGAAAACTAGTGGGAACGAAGCACATACTTTTTGGTTACTGAAATTTAACGTGAGGCGGTGCTGCATTGTTTCCTATAATAAAAAAACACCTTTGGTTTGACCAGCTTTTCATACTAATGCCCTTCACCTTTCCCACCCTGGGAGGTTCAAATGTATACAAATCACTCCTCAAATTGTCTTCCAATAAACTGTTGTGTTAAAACAACCATAGCGTGGCACCACCTTGTCGCCAAGTAAATGAATGGGCTATTTTTGTTGAATGACAAGAATTGCTGAAGCCAACAATCATTGAAAAGTAGATAACACTTCCATTAGCAACCATTAACAATATGTTTGCTTTTGAACTCTTTGTGAGCTACATTTATGCAGACAGAACATTTTAAGAGCCAGCTACAAATGGTACATTAGCGTTTTATCATGCATGATATTCTCTAACACTAAATTCACTATCAATTATTGTATGCTGACATCGGTTCTATTTTGGTAATAGCAACAGCAATGTTGTTGTGAATATTAAACACTAAAATTGACTTGTGATTCAACCACTGTGCTCTAAAGACCTACAGTTTCCAAAAACTAACCCCTTAAGAGCAAGCAAGGGAAGTGTTTTAGTTTTAAACCACATAGGTTGAATTTTTATTTATTTTTATTTTTTTTGTAATTTTGATGAACTTTTTTCCACAGGATAAATTTCTCTGCTTAAAACAAACCCAATTTATGATTCACGACATCCCTCGAGTATAGCAATATCCCACATGCGCAGCCTTTTAAGTTTATAGGGGTCAAAACACCCCTCCCCCTTTTTTTTAATACTTCTGTTTTTTCTTCCAGTTTCACACTTCAGGGCACACATTGAATAGGATCCAAGGCTTTGCAGCCCTGCTTACCTGGTTATTGCATATGTAATCATACACAGAGGAGGTCAGAATCTCTGATTCTCTCCCCTATGCTTCCCACAACGTTTCCTTTGACACTTCAGGAAGGGAATGCCAGAACTTGAGGCATTTAAGCATTTTAACAAGTCAGTTTGGTGCCATCAGTGCTGGCTCTGGCTGAGGGAGGGGTGTTTCTGAAAGCGATTGGTGCCGCAGTGTTGATTGTAGCCCATGCTGTACCAGGTATGTCGGTGATCCTCCAGATATATTTATTCTCATGGCATACCTGGTACATCATTCTTAGTCCAGGGTTGAAAACAAACAAGGTAAAGGATACAGTTATCTCAGCATATTTAATGGCTCACAAGTGGTACCCAATGCTGTTAAATTTGAGCTACAACAATCATACTGTGAGTCTGAAGAAAAATGCATAAATTAATCAAAAAGTGAAAGCTAAATCTCACCGCTCACACTGCCAGGAAATGGCTATTCCTCAAAACCTGGCACTCATCCAAGAAGGATGCATGTGATAGAAGCCACAGACAAGTTAACACAAGCAATCACATTTGAAGAAGGACAGAGTTCAGTGGCTGGGGATGGTGTCATGGTGGACTATCCCAAAAGCTCTGCGTACCGCTTTCATTTATGGGAAGACAGAAGCCATTAATCAAAAAGTACTATGTGATCACACATCTGCAATTTGCCAAAAAATGTGAGACTACTCCAGTAGCAATGTACGAAAAGATTGTATGGTCATAGGAATCCAAGATAGGATCAGACCACATATGTTGCTTTGATGTTTGTCTAAAAAGCTCTAACACTGCCTATCCCTATGGTAAGTTATGATGGGAATCCTTTGCATCAGCCGCCCTTGGGCATCGTTTAAAAATGAAAGACTAATGGGAGTAAAGAAATACAAAGAAATTACTGCACTTGCTTCATCCTGCTACAATATTAAAGCTTGAGAGGAAATTCACCTTCAGGAAAATTATTTCAAGCTTCAGTGGAATGACCCAAGAACAAAATGGTAGATGTCCTAGAGTGGCTGAAATCCTCCTATTGAAGATATGTGGCGCTATGAAAAAATTATAGTCCACAAGCAAGGTTTTGAACAACCTGGGGCAAATCTTCCTAAAAGAATGAGCCCAGCTAAGTCTGACCCTGAGAAAATCTGGTGCATACTTACACCAAAAAACTTAACCCTTGAAGTGCCAGCTGTAATGCTGTGGATATCTGGCAAACTGGTCTTGAAGTTTTATGTCAACTGTGGTGACAGCCTGATGGCTCACTCTAACAGTTCCTATATTTTGTGTAATGGCTACCCAAGAGCTACTTGGCCAATGTGTAGCCTTCCCTTACCTACCCTGGAGGAACTCTAGAAATTTTAACTGTATATGTGCAACCTCTGTTAAAGACAGGTGTCTTGTTACATATTCATGCTGAGGGCTCCATCTGTAGTATGGAGAATGCTGTATTTTGTATTGCTTTAAATAAAAAAAACAAAAAAGACCAATGTACGTGTGTGGACTACAACTCTCATCACCTGCAACGAGAAAATGCCCATGATAGGATTTGTAGCTCATATTTCCCCACAGGGGTGCATGGAATGTCATGCTTGTGGAATAGACTATTCTTTAAAGCATAATTATGGAATATTATGTGGCAGTATGTTGTGATCACAATAAGAAACGATAATGGTTCTAAATATTAATGTGTGAGAAGTTAATAATCACATTAAGTCACATTTCTGTGACTCTAAATACATAGACATTAATATGTAGTTGGTCCCCATTTGCAGCTATTACAGCTTCCACTCTTCTGGGAAGGCTTTCCGCAAGATTTTGGAAAGTTTCTACAGAGATTTTTACCCGTTCATCCCGTAGAGCTTTTGTGAGGTCAGGCACTGATGTTGTACAAATAGGCCTGGCTCCCATCTCTGTTCCAGTTCATCCCAAAGGTGTTCGATGGGGTGGAGGTCAGGGCTCTGTGCGGCCAGTCGGGTTCTTCCAGACCAAACTCATCCAACCATGTCTTTATGGACCTTGCTTTGTGCTCTGGGGGCACAGTCATACTGGAATCGAAAATGGCCGTCCCCAAACTGTTCCCACAAAGTTGGAAGCATAGCATTGTCCGAAATGTCTTGGTATGCTGAAGGGGACATAAGAGTGCAAGGTGTTATAGCTGCAAAGGAGGGAAGAATGCAATGTCGTAAAAGTCCCTGTCGGTGTAATGGTTAGGTGTCCCAATACTGTTGTCCATATAGTGTGTGTGTGTGTGTGTGTGTGTGTATATATATATATATATATATAATTACACACGCAGATAAATCTGCTGGTGCCCACTAAACTATAAAAAAAAATAGTTGCTATATAAAAACTCTAATCATCACAATGTTACCATTCCACAGTATAATTGTAAAGCATTAAATAAGTATTGTCACTAGATAAGACACACGGCTTAAATTAATTTCATCACTTCTTGATGGAGAGAAGGCCAATCAAGCATTGACACTTAGAAGTAAGTGGATAACGGTGAACAGACGCTGAAGAAAAAAACGTGAATAATTAAACGCCGATCACTTACTTAAGTAGAAACATCCTATCTATTTTTTTTAGAAAAAAAACAAACATATAAAAGCAGTGCAAGAAGTATATCTATTATTTAAACCAGTTAAAAAGAATGTTTAATATAATTAAAATATTTATAAACTGTTGTAATGATTGCTTGATGATCTTTTGCATTTTATAGGTATACCAAAAAAAAATAAAAAACAACAATAAAATATATAGTGCCCTCGGTTTGAGGCAGATTCCACAAAAAATAAGTCTCACAATTCTCAATTTAAGAACAATATTCTGCTCTGGTATTAAAACAGCGTTATAGGTGAGGACCATGTTGTAGCAATCTGCCAGTCTTTAGGCAAAATGGTGTAGCTCGGCTTCAGTTATATCCGGTAGCAAACAATCTAACCATAAAAGAACAAGAAACAAACCATCATGTATATAAAAAATAAATAAAAGTTTAATGGCAGAAAAACTGAGTCTATGTGAGCACAGCAAAATGACCAAGCACTTCCTCTCAGACCTCCTCCTATCATAGGCGCTGGGTCCTGGAGCAAGGAGAGACGCAAATGCCGAGACAGCAAGAACAAAGAGACGGGGTGTGTCAGATGTGTTTCGCCACATCGTGTTTCCTCAAGTTCATGCCCCCCTTCCTCTAGTGTTGAACATATTAATTGCAATTCATCCAGTGTACGTCGTTTGTCTTCTAAGCTCGCTTGTGCGTAACTTCTATTGATTGAGAGTGTCTTGTTTTGTTTTTACATCATTTGTAGTATATGAAAAACAATCAGAAGTATAATATAACCAATTTGGTTTTCATCTAGGAGCCAGGCAAAAATGTAGGAGCTGGTTTTTCCCCGAATCATGTTTTTATTTTTATTTAACATTTAACCATTAACAATTTAAAACAATTCAAAGAAATAAATAAATCAAGTATATATAAATATAAAACAACTATATGCTACCCATATGCTGTCCAGATTCTGTAACGACCGTAAAATGGGAACCTTCTAACCAGATCCCCGCACACTAATTTAGTGTCCTCCCATTTAATAAAAATCAAAACCCCTTTGTAAAATATTACCAGTACTAAGTACACTGACAGAAGCATGAATCTTTATATAAAAAATCTCAAATATGAGCCACACGCACAAGATAAATGCCAGCAAGCGACCACAGGTCACACAGAAATTAATCTTCCATAGTGCTAATAAAATGAGATTTTAATCTGCTCGGCACACAGTGGGTTTACAAACTAGCAGAATTAACCACTCGTTAGCGCGCGCGCACACACACACACACACACACACACACACACACACACACACACACACACCACACCCCCCCCAAAGACACTGTTTACACAAAAAACACCCACACGCATTCTAAAGTGTTCAGACACACTAACACACCCCAAAACACACACACATAGGCACACACAAAGCTTACCACGCAATGTGATGTTGCGTTACCCCGCTCAACCGCGCATCCTCCTGGAAATTAGATAAAGAGGTAAATCCGTGTGTCGGGACTAACCTCCCTATCCCTACTCCCGGGGCAGGTATGGTTATAGTCTCACGTGGGCCACACCTCAATGTCCAGTGGGCCGTAGGTTGGAAGCCTCATAGACATTGGCATGTAAAACCATTTACCTGCATTATTATTCTGCTTGGTCTATACAATATAGTTTCTGAGGTTGCTCTCTTTATTACGTGAATTCTGGTTTCTACTTGTGATGTACTCGCTGCTGCTGATAGTAGTGCATTCATTTCTTTATCGTTGAACAGTAATTGTGTCTAGATTTCTGTTATATACATTTAACATCATCTTTGTGTTTGGGAGTTTCATGTAGATCCTCCAGAGGCGAGTGAACAAAAAACATTACGCATAATTACTACGATTCATTAGAGAGGGCACAGCGTAAAAGGAATTCTCTGCTTTTTCATGTTTCGCTCATAAAAAAATTGCAGTATTAACGTAAATCTGCCGTTAGAGGAAAGTTATATTTTCTAACAGTTACCAAGGTCTTCTAGTTAAAGTAGAAACAAATGTTAAAGATCTTAAAGTGATAGTCCAAGTATTAACAAAGTACTTTAATATGTATTGCTGAAAAAAAAATCAAAATTAAGGTAATGTAGTCTTTCCTTTATAATATAGCTCCTGTGCCATCACAATATTATTCGACATGACAACCTGATAATAAAAACAATCTTAATTAAGATTAAGGAGCAGCCCTGCCTCAACCAACCCTGGTCCGCGACCTGGATCCCAGTGGCGGTATTACTTGCTCACCCCTCTCCATGCAGATAGGACTGTTGTTGAGTACCGGAGAGGTGCAGCGTAGGTGATGATGTAGCAGTAAGGTATCTGTTGAGGTGTGAACCCATCAAGATACAGCTCAACATTTTGAGACTACTCCTCTGTCCTGTAATACAATTGAGTTATAGTAAATGAAGGCACGATATCAACGGTTAAAACAAACAATAACATATAAACAAAAGTGCGTCCGCTGAACATTGTGGTTTACGCTTAAAGAGCAATTAATATACAATCACCATAGCACTCAATAAAATGCTTCTGCAGATTGCTTTGCACCGGCCCCCTTGTGCCAAAAACAAAACATTTATTTTTATATGTGCCAAAAATTGTATTGTACTAGGGTCTAAAAGCCAAGGATTCACTGTTCAGTTACATGTCGTAAACTTTTATTTCATGATCCACAAACGTTAGAGATTTGTCATATAGGAAAAGTCTGATGGGTTAAATTATATAGAAATCACTTGTCATTTTTTTTATTATTGGGGGGGATCTTCTGGGACACTGGTTGAGCATCATGGTGCTTCTAGCTCCACAGCTGTAGAGATGTATGCATTGTTTGGTGCACATTTATATATTATCCATGGAATTTGTATAGTGCAATGTATCTATTGTTCTGTGACTACATATATATTTTTAAGTTTTAATAATTTATTTACTAGTTTATTGTCTGATTTGCCGCACGCTTTATTAACCCTGCAATCTATATACACATCCATATTGATCTGAAACCAATGCATGTACATAGAGCTGTGATTTAACTATTTTTTCTGCATGTTGATGCGTGGGGGGGATTATGGAGAACTCAAAGGATTAAGGTTTATGTAAAATATGCCATCAAATATTTTTTTTTTTCTTTAAGGAGGTCCAGTAGAGCCAGAACAAGTTGTGAAGAAATACCTTGAAAATGTTGAGAAGCCATCTAATGAGGTGTGTTGGGAAATCACATTAAAAGGGCACTTTGGCCAGCGACCTGTGAAGCCAACTAGGTGTTTTTGTCTTTCAGCAACACATAGTATCACCACTGCCACTGGTTATTTACTTATCGCTCCCTAATTGTTATGCTCTGCTCGTGACAAAGCTTGTTACTGATACCGATATATATTTTTTAAAAACTTAAGACATATTCAGATTCATTGTCTTTTTATCTTTAAGGACTGCATCATCTGCATGGAAGCTCTGAATTCTGCTTCAGGATATACAGATGCATCAGAAAGCAAAAACATCAAGCCGGCTGCAGTGGGGAAACTAAAGAACTGCGGTCACATATTCCATCAGCTCTGTATGCTGGCTATGTACAATAACGGGAACAAGGTACCTATTCTGACAATGTCAAATAAACGGCACCTTTTATGACATCAGACTCAAACCGAAAGCAGAATCCTGCACCGCCTTGCTTGTTTAGTAACTTCAGCATGGGCCTCGTTCACTGGGTTTTTACTGTCACCCAATGTGTGGGTTTTCACAGTCTGTGTTTCTCCCACACACTATCTTTTAGTGTTTCCTGTGTCTTACACACCCCTATCTTTCACTCTAAACAGAAAGCTTCTCAGCTCACTAAAAAAGAAATTCCAAGTACAAATATGTCATCACGGTACTTTGTGCCATATATCACGCTACTTTTCTCTACAAATCACTTCTCTTTATAGCATCCTTTTCAAAATACTTTAGCACATGTTCACTTCAGTTGACTTTTCCAGCTCAAGTAAACACGTGAGCTTTATACAGGTGAAGGTTTTGTGCTGTTTTCATGCTCTTTCCTGGGAACAATTTTGGGAAGATTAATACATGACCTGTCTCATTGTTCTCAATGTTTGGGTTAATCATGTGCCAAATAACCTGTTTTAGCCTAACAAATCTATCAGTGTGGACCTTGTATGAGAGCAGAGTACAGCCTTTCAATTATTTCACATACACTTGCTGACTTGCTTGCTGACTGGAATTCCTAACTACCCCAAGCCCACCTTTTTTCAAACAAAGTACTCTGTTACAAAGTGTTTTATATTGCGTGCAAACATACATAGAAGAAATATCTTTCTACTCAATGCACCACTAAGAAAGCTGCCAGTTTTCTTTTGTATTTTGTATGTTAAGCAGCAAAAAAACACCCCAAAACTGTAGGATACTCAACCTCAAAGCAAATGTATTGAAACAAGTGTGTGGGATGTTGGTTTTGTGACAATACTGTACCTTTATGCTTTGATCTAGTGTTGCAAAAGTGCTTCATAGAAATGTTGTTTACACATTATGTTCCTTTGACTCTCATTATCCAACGTATGGTCGTTTTATTTTCTATATTGTCTTTTACAGCTGAATGTCAAAACATTCTTCAAATCTTACATTTGTAGAAAACTAATAAACTGTTTCAGAATTAGTTGCAATAAGGTGATTTTAATTATTTTCCTTTTCTGAAGGATGGCAGTTTGCAATGTCCATCTTGCAAGACAATATACGGAGAGAAAACGGGGACACAGCCCAAGGGAGAAATGCAGATTTTCCTAATACCCCAGTCTTTGCCAGGCCATGAAGACTGTAAAACAATTCACATTGTGTACACCATTAATCCGGGAACACAGGTACATCATCTTTAAGTGGTCCTAATTGGAGACATTCCTCTACTTGGCAGACTCCCACAGCTTACCTCTGACTTCTTTTGTTCTTCATTTGATATAATACTGTTGAAAAAATAACTTGTTTTGATTGCATTTTAGTACAAAATAAAGGTGTAACAAAGGAAGTGTGTTGTAGTATAAGTGACTTATTTAATAAGGTAACCACCTATATGCATTAAATAGTCAGAATATTAGCTTGGATACACATATCTGATACTCTTTGTTTAGGTAGACATTCATCTCATACAGTGATGTACCTAGGCTGGGGCGGCGGGGGTGGCTGTTGCCATCAAGACTAAAGATCAACAATGTGTCCATCGCCCTGATGGTTCCCTCCAGTGGTGGACTAAATTGTCTGCCACTGGAGCAGCAGGGCCCCTTGGAGAGAATATTGATTTCCTTCTAACTAGCCCCAAATTCCTACAGATTTCTGTTTCAATGTGAGGGAGCAATGAAACCGGTATATAGGAACAGGCCACGTTCTCCCTGCAGTGGTAGCAAGAGAGAGGGGACAGCGAGAGGAAGGGAAGAGGTATATAGAGAAAAGCAGCAGAGAGGGAGAAAACAAAAAGACATTTTGTAATAAGGATAGTTTTATGCCTGTAAAATGGCAAATATGCATGTGTAATATGACAAGTGTGTGATATGATTGTGTTTAATGGCAAGAATTAATATATATTTGTGTTTGTGCGTAAGGACAAGTGTGTTCATCTCGATTGTAAACTCGTTAAAGCAGGGCCCTCCTCACGCATTGTCTCTAAGTGAAATTGCTATGTAACATACTACTTGTTATGTCCTGTCCACCCATTGTACAGCGTTACGGAATTTGAGGGCGCTGTATAAAACAAATAATAATAATACTGTACCTTGACGGTCTATTACTACAGTTTTGGGCCAAAAGGGATAGAATGATTAATTTGAACATATGTTAGCCCCAGGTGTCAAGTGTGCTAGGTACTCAACTGGTCCCATGTCATACTTTTTGTACTATACTGAAAAAAATATTAGTGTTTTCATTCTAAAAGATAAAAATATATATATATTTTTTTTTTAGGGCCCTGGGCATCCAAATCCAGGAAAACCATACACAGCTCGAGGCTTTCCCAGACACTGTTACCTTCCAGATAACAACAAAGGAAGATTGGTAATAATTATAGCCTTTTCAATGCATATTTAACATGAGCTAGAGTGTTTGTTGGAAGTTTCTGTGGTGGTAAAATATATGCCTTCCATGATATATTCTTTTTTTTTTTTCTTTTTTCTTTTTAGGTTCTAGAACTTCTAAAGCTGGCATGGGCCAGGCGCTTAATTTTCACTATTGGAGTATCTAGCACAACAGGTGAATCTGATACTGTAGTATGGAACGAAATCCACCACAAGACCGAGATGAACTCTAACATAACGGGACATGGCTACCCCGATCCAAATTACTTGGACAATGTCATTGCAGAGCTCGCTGCTCAAGGGGTCTCCGAAGACTGCTTGAAAATGTAAAAGACTACTAAACTAGTTGTCTTCTGCTGTCTTTGGTGGAATTCGATTTATTATAAAATGCCTTAAAATTTGATTTTAATTTGTATGTGTATATAAATATATATATATTGCTTTTTTCCTTTTCTTTTTGCAAAGCAATACATATCTAAAATAGGTTTCACATAGAAGCTGGGGAAATCTTTTTGTTAAAAACTACCTGACGGTTCATGCTACCACCCCTGCAGGACAGGGACAATCTTTATGTGAGCTCTATCTTGTTCTTCTATAAACATTTATAATAGTATAACACATTCACTTAACTTGAGAGCTTTTTTATTATTAATGAAAAGGAAGAATATTACAGCAAAAAGTGCATATATTTTGGTTTTTCCCATTTTGTGTGTTATCGTCTCTTATACCTGGTACGCCGATGGCCTTGACAAATAATTTTCGGTTATATTTAAAGTGGTTCTATAATTCTGTTCTTTTCTTGACTAAAACAATTGTTTTACTTTTCCTCTTTGCTATTGATTTATGTTATTGTTAAAAGAATGAATGAATCAATCAAGGTCTTCAGTTCATAAACACATTCTGATGCTTGTGTCTGCTCAGGCATCGTGAGTGGTCTTACACATTCTTTCATTACCTCCCTCCGACACCATATGTTCGGAGAAGATACACAGAAATGGACTTACAGCCATTACGACTCAATGGCAGTTAAAACTCAGCAACCTATTTTTCTACACTTTATATTTACAAAGTAATATTGTGCCTTTAAAGGTGCTCTGTCTTGTAAAAAAGGCCCTCTTTGTATTTATCAGCTATTTTGATTTTTGAGTAGATACTAGTGGGGCAGTGACACTTTTTTTTTACAAGTTTCAGATTCCTTTAACATTGAGAGCCTAGGCGGCTTATTGTGTGCTTTCAAATGAGCCTCGTAGTCGTCTGAATACGCTAATCAGCACTTCAGCCTTTTCGCTTAAATATTGTCCGTTGTCCTTTTCATGCTTTTGTAAACGGCTGGCAACTAGTGGATGAATTTATGAAGCTATACACGCTTTCAATTCACCCCTCTACAGAATCGAGTGCAGATGTCAAGGGTAAGGTTGTTTGCTGGTAATGTGAACTTTTATAAAATGTGACCTGAAGATTTATTCACAAATATCATAGTGAGGTTAATTAAACTGTTAATTATGCATTTTGGCATCCTGGCAAACTGTCCTTATGGAAATACATAGTTGATTCTTCATAATGCATAATTAATGCTGCTAGATTACCAGAGACATTTAAATGTGCCCTATGTTGGACAAGTTCAGCCCATATTGAAGAGGAAGTGTATGGTTAGATTTTTATAGTGCAAAGCCAGTAATATAAAAGGTTTCATATGACTTCAACTCAACGGCAGTTCATTGATTATTTAAACCCCAGAGTAATTCATTGCTGATCTGCTAAATTGTTTTAACTTTATTTATCCAATGAAGACTGTCAGGAATAAATAATCAAACAAGTACTTTTGCAATTAAAAATCACCATTTCAGTTGTCTTATTTTGTTTTCTTTGTGCCATATGTTAACTAAAATGTAAACATGCTGATATGCCAGTACAAAACGAAAGCACATAAAATGTAAGGTTCGGTGAATAAACGGAAACAAATATTTAAAGTATATTTGATCATCTTGCCTCACCGGCTTCGATATGTTCACTTCTTCAAGAAGGGTAAAGTCAACCCTGTAAATTCAGTTAATATAGTGAGATGACATCCAAAAAAATCTTACTATTCATTAGGCAGGGCTATCTTGGCCCCTCTTGCTGAAGAAGCCACCCTTCGCCCCTCGTGGGAAGTTGGCACCTGTCTCAGGAACACCCTGCCAAGTTGCTTTCGTTTATTTTAAACTGTGGTTCAAATGTGAAAAGGGGGAGGGAACACACTGCAAAAACAAGTTTAGTTTTAATGGAGATTTATTAAAAATGAGAAATTGTATTGCATGCAATTATCACAAAAAAAGAATATTAAAACTTAATATATGGTATTTTACTTGTGGCATAGACCTTTTTTGTTTTCTGAACATAACTATGCAAGATAAAGGCCAACTATGACTATTTGTGTTGAGTAGTGCGAATGAGGTGATAAGTTGTTTGTTTTTGTTTTTTTGGGCAGGGGGGGTTGTTTTTTAATAGAGGCCATGGATGATGTCAAGGTTTTTTACTTTTAATTATGGCCTTGGTAAATTCTTGAACTGCTAGGATCCTGTATTAAATGGCAAAATGTGTGTGTGGGGGGATATATATTTAGTATAATATAATCCTAAGTAGATTTCCTCTGCTCAGGGTCTCACATCATAACAGAATTTTCTATAGCTTTGACCTATATATGTGACTTACTCTATTTTAAAACAACAAACAGCCACTGGCATACTCAAGCCAATAAATATAATGTATAAGCTATGATGTATTGGCTTTTATACGAGCAATGACAACATTGAGAGTACTCTTACCTTACAGGTTAGAGCTCACCATTACAATGAATAACAAAGTCACCACTTACACAGTTTAATAGACTAAATGCTTTATACACCTTATCTATATGGGGCTTTTGGTTAACTTTCACAAACCCACCTTAAGCAGTTTCTGCAGAAATTGCCCAATTTTTTTCTAGATGTAATGGCATTAGATTCGGTTTTCTACCTTACCATCTCCGAGCAAACCAAGTACATTATTTCATGGGCTGCTAAAATACTGGGACTTTTTTTTACCCCGGAATAAGCAGTTGAGTTCATATTCTACTTCACTGTTAGATTTATTCTCTAAAGTAGATGTTTGCAGGAGATTTGTGCTTTCATTTCCTTGACCTCGTTATACAGCAAGAAGGTCCTGCCCCCAATAATCTTCTGTTACATAAAAAGCTTGTTGGCCCTATGTGAAAAAAACTTGCCGGTGTTATTCCCAGTGTCAGCCTTTTATAGTGAATAGTAAAGTGAGAGAGTTGATGCCAAAACTTCCCTGCTAAGTCATGTGTCAATGATCCCTTTAGTGAATAAACCCTCATGAAATTATATATTGTTTGCCTGTTCAGCACATTTTGCAAGCGAAGGTTATTGGGTTGGTCCTTTGCAACACAGTGATGTATAAAATTGTTCATGTTCAAACTACCCGTGCATCTTCTTCACCAATTTCATGTTCAAGGTTCATGTGCTTTGATCCTGAATGGCAATACTGACTTTTTAAATTTCAATACACTAATAGCTAGGATACACTAACTAGTTGTTTTTGGGTGTTTTATTTGTAAAACATGATTAGAGTCCAAGATTATGTAAATCATTTCTGAATATGAAAAGGCAAGTGGAAGACAAAGCATAAAACAATACATGTTGTGGCCTTCATCAAAACGTGTTAAGTGCTGATACAATGAAGTTGTAAAACAGCAGTGTCTTTTATTAAAATAAGGATCTCATTTAGCATGCATACAATATAATAACTAAGTAGTAACGTTGAGAAAAAAACCCGTCGCAACAGCACCTTCAGTAACATGTTTTTTTTTTCATTACATTAATCTTTTTTGTGGTAATCTTGATTTTAAAAAAAGATATATATTAGGTTGGCAATTGGGTGAGATAAGTGGGTTAGTGTATATATATATATTTGCGTAAGTGCTCAATTACCAATGTGAAATGCTGCTGTAGCAAAATCATATGAGACAAACTCCAGAATTATCTCATAAATAGAATCCAAGTCCCAAAAGAGACTGTGCACACAATAGTCTGTATAAAAGTGTTTTTTAAATAAAAAGTCTTCCATGATACAGCTTGAGTGGGAGTGCTTTTAAAACACGTATATGAAAGGAACAAACAGTATAGTCTAGTGAGTGGAATATAATGGATGGTGAATCAAAATGTAGGAGACACTCTTACAATATAAAGTGTATACACTGCTCAGTAGAAATTATGTGTAGTACCCCCTCAATAATGGTCAGGAGCGTCGTCTTTTACTTCAAGCATAAATGATCCCCAAGGCGTACAGAGTCTTCCCAAAAAGTAACCGGAAAGGACAGAGATAGGAAGTTAAAAACATAAATACCTTTTAAATAACAAAGCCAAATAACACATAGAACCCAATCACAGTCAGAGTTGAATAACTTACAGTCAGGTTTGCGGCAGCACTACCATGGTATCCTTGTGTGCCGTTTTCCTAGTAAATGTTTGACTCCTCACGATGGGGGTGGACAATGTCTTTGAAAGAAGAAATACAAAAAAAATACTACAACAAACTGACAAATGTTAATAGAATAAGTGCTTGATATATATGATTTGATGGGGATCATCTTCAATGATGTCCCAAATAACCTATGGGTGCAGCATGGCCATATGTCAAAATTCCAAGTAGAAAACCTGAAATGCTCGATCCAAACGTGGCCATTTACCCCCAAGCAACCCAACAAACTTATGCATGGGTATCACATTACTCAAGCAATGTTGGTGAATAAAAATTGGGATAATTTCTTGCAGCATCACACAGCAGACTGACAAACCTAATCGGAAAACAGCGAACTTAGTTTTCTGTCCATTAAGTACGTATGTTTAATATTGAAATGCAGTTATGCTGTATATATGTATGTGGTATCCAAAGAAAGCTCATCTTGTATTTCATCAGATTTATTTTAGCAAACCAGTTTTCATAGCACAAGTCAATAAATCCAGTGTATATTTGCATGATGGTATCATAAAAATGTTTGCCATTTGAAATGCTGAGTCACATCTGTAAACATCTGTCTTGTTTCAGGGATAGAAGTAAGATTTTTATGATATAAAATAAACTTTATTATTAAATCTCTGTATGTTAATTTTACATGTATGCATAAGGTGTCAATCCAAAAAGAAACTCTAACTTAACAATAGACATAGATGTGCAGACAGTATGGAAACATGCAAAAGACAGAAATATAAATATCTGGTACAGTTGACCTATGCAGGATCAACAAACAAAGCAATACATGAATCCAAGCCTCTTGTGATCTTAACATTGTTATAGAAGACAATAGCACCCTAACTGCATGGCAGACCAAGTTTGACTTACATTATATTGTAATGAATAAGAGTGAAAGACGGGGCGAAGGAAAGAGGATGTAATAAATTTGCTGTATCCTGTAGGAGGCGGCGATAAGAATCCTAAAATTAAGAATGGTGCCTAACTACTATCTTAAGGCAAACTGAGTTGCCGTGGGCATTGTATACCATCTCACCCATACTACTGATGAATTCTACTCTATTAATCACAGGGGACTGCTTGTATTTTCAATGTAAATGAATGAGAGTTGAGAGTACAAAAAGCAAGACTTTTTTTTATAATTCGATATTGGCATCAATGTAAGGTGGAGAAGAGCAGCTTTTGGAGTAGATTGGAAATTGGTGATATAGGTCTCCTGCATTACCTCCGTTACAGCAGTCAAAATTGGACCACCATACATGTATGTAATCACCCTAGCCTCCTGGCACTTCAAGCACAAATCCAGCTGGGAAGGAAAGAGCAGCAGTGCACACTCCATACCACCACATTAGAATCTAGAGTATAAATATAAGATAGAAGGAGTCAGATAGAGAAGGAAGTCACTGATCCATCTCTGGTCAGGGGTCTCCCTGTGATTGGAAATAAAGGCTTTAGTTTCTGAATCACCTGTGGCCAAGTGTAACCTGTATAGAGAAGAGGGAATCAGGGAAAATGGGTGTGTCAGGGTTTAGGTCTCCCCCAGTTGACCACTCTACAAGTCTAGTGAGGAAGGTGACATAATACATTTCCAGAACTGAATGAGCTAAACCCCTCTATCCCTCAGCATGGTAAAGTACTAAAATCTCAATCAAGATTTCTTTGCAGAGGTAGAGGGATATATTTAATACTATATAAAGCTTTGATATCTGCTGTCAAGTCAATGACCAAGTATTTCAGGGAGGGTTTGCACTAGGAAAAAAATCACAAGGTCAAAAAAAATAAAATTAAAATTTCTTTTCAGCGCAGAGGTGGGTGGCGTAAAAAAAAAAGTGTTCAGCAACCGCACTGTGCCCCTCTCCTCTGCTCCCTGCCACCTGGGTACCTTGCACCCTATGCACCCTCCTCGGCGCAGCCCTCTCCTGGATTAAATACAATGAGCAAATTAAAACATACATGCGATATGCATAACATTATCCATAACCTAAAACATCCAATAGTAATAAAAATGAAGACACAGGAATTATGGGCATTCACTTATATAAAAATTAAGAAAGCCCACTGTGACAGAATGACCTGTCATACTTCAGTAACATTTTTAGCAATTGCTCATTGGTCTGTGGACAGGCCTGGACAGGCCATCGGGCACACCGGCCGTTTGCCCGGTGGGCCGGGCGGCGGCAGGGCCGGATTGACGTAGGGGCTGATGGAGCTGCAGCTCCAGGCCCCTACCTTAAAATAGGCCCAGTCAGGCCTATATGTAAATGAGTATCTGAATGAGGGAATTAATGAGTATCAATGTATGAATGAATATCTGTAAATTACTGAATAAATATATGTGAATGAGTGAATGAATATGTGTGTGTGCAGGGCCGGCCGAAGACTTAACGCCGCCTGGGGCGAAGTTTAAAATGTCACCCCCGCCGACGCGGGGGGGGGCAGCATTTCAAACTTCGCCGACGCCATAATCTACCCCCCCCGGTACTTACCTTTAAACAGTCCTGTGGCGAGTCTCCCTGCTCTGCCACGGTGCCGGCTTGTAATGCTGAGCGCCGGAAATTGACGTCACTTCCGGCGCTCTGCATTACAAGCCGGCACCGAGACCGAACAGGGGACACTCGCCGCAGAGGAGAGAGAGAGAGGGGCGCCGAGCGGGTAAGCGAAAACCACTCGGTGCCCCTCTCTCTCTCCTCCGCTTCAAAAAAAAAAAAAAAGCGCTTGGGGCCCTGTGTGTGTGATAGCATGGATGTGTAAGGGGGGGCAAAGATGCCACAGGCAGACTGTTTTGGTGGCCAAGATGCCACAGGCAGGCTGTTTTGGTGGCAAAGATGCTACAGGCAGGCTGTTTTGTGTGCAAAGATGCCACAGACAGGCTTTTTTGGGGGCAGCGACCATCACATAAATCAATACCAAAGTGAAACTGTCCGTGGAAACCCTCCGGATGCGGTTGTCAGTGTGGCAGAACCTGTCCTGGTGTTTGTGATTGGGTGTCAGTGTGGCAGAGCCTGTCCTGGTGTTTGTGTTTGGGTGTCAGTGTGGCAGACCCTGTCCTGTTGTGTGTGTGTTTGGGTATCGGTGTGGCAGGGCCTGTAACCTAAGGATTGGAAACTGATTGAAGTGCTGGGATTTTTTTCTGTGTTTGTATACTTCAAGAGGGTTTATGCTGTCCCTTTTTCCCTGCTAGCACCCAGCTTCCTGGGAGTTGAGTGCTGAACCATTTTTTCTTTTTTAACTGTCCTGGTGTGTGTGTCTGGTGTTGGTGTGGCAGAGCCTGTCCTGGTGTGTGCTTGGGTGTCGGTGTGGCAGAGCCTGTCCTGGGGTGTGTGTTTGGGTGTCGGTGTGGAAAAGCCTGTCCTGGTGTGTGTGTTTGGTTATCTGTTTCCTTAATTTACAGTAGGAACTATTTCATTTTTACTTATCCAGAGATAAAACGCGCTCTTGAATTTGTAGTGACTTCAGGGGACAAAACATTCAAGGTCCTGAAATCATTTAGTGGAAAGGATAAGGTATTGTGTTATTTACTGTATAATATTTATTTCAAGGATTAGTCACACTAAATTGTGGCTTCAGGCTTCCCATGTTGAATGACCAAGTATTATGTATGTGTATGTACATATATGTTTTTTCATAAAAATGGGCTGCTCAGTCTGAAATGCCCGGGCCTATTTTTTGTCCCAGTCCAGGCCTGTCTATGGAATTGTGAGAGAACAACTATATATGAATTTAAGTTGTTATTTATGTTAGATGATTTACTACACCTTCATAGTAAACCAGACATAAAGAAAAATGGGCACTAGAGGGCAGCAAATTCTAGCTATATGTACTAAGAAACATTTTTAGAATTTTTTTGTTAATTTCCAGACCAGTTCTAAGTAGGCAAATAGAGTGGCTGCTTTGTCTTGTGTTTTATGATTTATCTTTTATATAAATTTAAAGGGGCAGTTTAGCCCTGTGGGCACTTTAATATGCATTCTTTTGAAATAAAAATTAAATAAGCAATTTACCTGAGCTTTCGTGCCACTAAATGGCTGCTTGAAACCGCACGTAGGCATGGGGTCCAGTCTGTAGCATTTGCTGAGTCAGCGTTGAAGCTGTAAAGCAGTAAGTATATTGTATTGGCAGGAAATGTGTTTGAATTTCTATGGTTATGCATATCAGGACATAATAACAATTATCTGTTCCTTACCAGGTCTAAAAAATAGGTAAATACAACCTCAGATGAAAAACAACACATGGCACTGCGTCACGATTTATTTTACAAAAATAAAGCCAAAATGGAGAAGCCATGTGTGAAAACCTAAGTACACCCTTACCGATTCCATTGGAATTACGATACTAAGTACCAGACAGGTGCTGCTAATCAAATGCCCTTGATTAATTGATGATCAACAAGTGTGACAGCCTATCTAAAGCTTTAGCAGTTTGCTGGTCTGGAGTATTCAGGTGTGTGTTAACACAATGCCAAGGAGGGAAGACATCAGTAATGATCTTAGAGAGGCAATTGTTGCTGCTCATCAATCAGGGAAGGGTTATAAGGCCATAATTCTACAGAAAGATTATTCAAAAGTGGAAACATTTTTTTTTTTGCGGAAACATGAGGATTTTCCTTCTTGCTTATTATTTGTCTTGTTTTGGGGTTTTTCCATATTACATTATTTGACTGTACTTTTACCATGATGGCAACCAATCTTAAGGGTTAGCAACATTTCATAGCGCTTGTTTGGTAACTTTACATTGGTACGCCTCAAGAAATTAACACAATTGACTTTTTTAAACATTTCTCCAGAGTACTGGTGAACATGTTAATTCAGTAAGCTCTTGAAAATGTAAAAAATGTGGGCTTTCCTGGCTACATATTCTGGGTGGAAACTACTGACATCAAAGAAGCATTGTTGTCTGTTGGTTGAGCTTCTCATATGAAATATACATTATATCTACTGAGTGAAAACCCCCCAGGACATTACTGCAATGATGGGTCAGAATTTCAGACTATGGCTGTTTGCTGCAACATTTTCAACTTCTTTTGCAGGTAACTTTTTCTAATAAAACCATAATATGAGGTTACTTTCAAATGTTATTGTAATTTCAGCATTTATCAATTTTCTCCACTAACCAGACCTCTGTCTGTTTAAAACAGACATCTGGGCAGCTACCTTCCATGGGTGCTGTTGTGAGACCCCATAATTTGATTATAGTTGAAAATTACATGTATTACAGGAGTGCATACACAAGTCCAATTATTTTTTAAGTACAAGGGCATTTTCCATATCCCAAAGACAGATTATAATATACATTTGTCTCAATTTATGGTTTACATCAGTTTCGAATTCTGCTAATTCTGTTTAGAAACCGTTGCTTAATTTACTGTTTTTTTAGTTAAAGGCATAATTGACAAAGACAGAGATGATATCTGCTATCCTTAGGGATATATTAAGGTAAAACAGAAGTCCAGGTAGTTGCAGGTTTGACTCCTGTTTCACCATGCATTATGAATGAATAATAACAGTTAAGTTCTACTGCATAATGTGATTGATTGAAACTATAACTCTCCTGCAAATTACTTCTTTAAGAAACAACCCCTAAAGCTTTAGGTAATGCCAACTGAACAGGTATTTCTCTAGTATTAATTCGATTGTTTCATGATCGTCCATCTGAAGCTTATGTAACACAGAATAAACAACCTTTATTGGAAAGAAAATGCATCGAGCAATTGATACTATATACATTTCTTTAATGTTTCTTTAACAGATAAGATAGATTACAGTATGTAGGTGATATCAGTAATCATAGAAATATTTTTGATCACTATTTTACGATGGAGTACAAATGCTATAAAGACATTCATGCACTGAAAATATTAACAGTACACATACATTTATAGTATTTTCAAACATTTGAATGTGCAGAACCGCCTCAAAGAGACAGGGAAGGACTTAAATGAGGCAAAAGTATTATTTTCAAAATCAAATGACTAAACAGTTTGCATGTAGTAAATTAAGCATCCTGAGAGCAACTGCACGGTCAACAAACTCACAATGTGGTTAAGTATAAAAAACAAAGGTGAAATAATAAAAGGTGAAATGGATTAGTGAAAAGCATATTTTTCAAGGGTGGGGTAAGGTATACATGTAATCTCTAAGGCAGGGCTACACAAGAGACTTTTTGTTTGCAAAACGTGTTATATCAAGCAAAACTAGTCAAAGGGCATCTCAGATTTGAATGGTCTGGTTGAAAGGGACACTTTTACAGAATTTGTAAAAAAAAACAAAAAAAAAACTATTTATGTAACTGGGTAAGACATTGAAAAGAAAAAAAATTTAATTTGTTAAAACAATTTTATTCGTAAATCCATTTCGTGAAGACGTTGTAGAACACTCACACCCAGAAAAAAATCTGAGCTTTTAGAAAAGAGGGACATCAGGGAAGTAAAAATGATGGAGTGATTTGAGTCCAAAACAGGGATTCCAGGGATATCTGGAAAGTATAGCTTTCCCATCGTAATACCTCTTTCCGTAATACCAACTTCTGTTTTTCCACCCAGTGGAAGCAGGAACAAAGCAGAGTCACGTGTCATAATATGACCCTGCTGCATTTTTCTTCCCCTGGGTGGTACAAGAGAGGTAGCTAACACAGTGTGCAAGCAATGCAGAGGTAAGCTGTCAACCAATATGGAAGTGATGGCAGGGGTTGCCTGGGCCACCTAGAGTGGAATCGTGGTTTATGAGGACTCAAAGGGCAACTGCAATGGTCCCCCAGGAATGACAAGGCCTGGAGCAGCTGTCCCTTTTGCCCACATTTAAGACAGCCCTAGTGTCCCAAAGTCTGTGTTTCTGGAAAAAGAATTGCTCCATCTGGCCTCCTAGAACAACAAATTATTTATTCAATTCAAACAAATACCCAAATTACACTGCAGCAAGTTGGAGCCCCTTGCCACCAGGGGCCCCTTGGACAAATGTCCCATTGTTAATCTGCCCCTTTCTACTATACATATTCTTAAGATCTATTAAGTATCCTTATTTCTCTTGTTTCACAGATATCACTTCCTATGTTCCACAAGTCACAGGTCATTCTGTTCGAGGAAATATTACAGCCACTACGTTTGTTTTAGATTTGCCTCAATGTATCTTCAATGGCTATAATGCCAGTGATGTTTGGTTGGTTATAGCAGAAAACTCTGGTAAGGTATTTTGCGATCTATTTGGTATGGTTAATGGGTGATTTGGCCTGCTCAGACACCACCCTGAAGTGATTCTTTTTGGCAATGCTAATAAAGTCTGATAATTCATAGCCCTTCATTAGTCTGGCTGAATGACTAAGACTGAGCCATTTTATTGTTTATGATAAGACATCACAGTGTTTTTCTAGTAGAGTGGGCTATAATAGCTAAAACACATGCAAATGGCTACTAAAAAATATTTTATGCAAAAATAAGAAGGAAAACCACGCTACTTTTGAAAACTTTTTTTAACCTGATAACAAACAATACGAAAGTTCCCCTTTCCGTATATAAAATGTTTGAATACATTTTCATTCTTTCCGTCAACATCAGTTTTGCTTCTTTTTACGGTTAAGTGAATACTGCCATTTCCATGAGTTTTTTTTTATTTTTTGAGTTAAAAGGATGTTTTAAATGGGCCACTTTTTAAGGTACACAGTCACAAAATGGTACATGGTTTTACAAGGAAAATAAACCAGGAAATACAGTACATCAAAATCTTAATATGCTTAATTATGCTAAACCAGAACATTCTAGCGGTATGTAGTGCTCTAGGTAAACAACATTGTCGTCATCTTCTGCATCACCAGGTGTTTAAATTGCTTGCTCTTCTGTCTAGCTGAACATGGAGATGAACAAGTCAGGTGCTAGCGTGTGTGAGATGAGCAAGGGACAAACCAGACCCCTTTGCATTTTAAACTGTGGACTGGCTAAGATAGACTTGGACACAACATAAAGAATAGAAACAATAACAAAACATTAACCTTTTCCGATTTCCTTACAGTTGCAGGAGCGTTAACCGATGAACAATTGTCTATTCCAGTCCAATATTCTTCATCTAAAGCTCAGGGGTACTATCATTTTCAGCCTCTTTCTGCAAGCAACTACCCGTGTTCTGATTCTTTCAGTTTTACCCGGGTTGGTGATGATGCAAGATGTACTAATTCAGATTACTGCAATGGTCCTTTAAATACATCTTTATCATACAGGTGAGCAAAATATTGATATACCACCAACAGGTGACAATGTGTACTTTGTAATGTATATGAATGTGGTACAGATCTTAAATCATCAAACTTTATTCAAATAAATGCTGCAGGGTTTATTTTTTGCAGAAATAATAAAAGAGAGAAATGTAATGTTTGGATTTTTTTGTTTCCTGTGTGCATCCTCATGCTGTGAGGATATAAAAACATTATTACCCATAGTTTGGTGGTGGCTGGCCTTAAAGTGCAAAGATGCTTCCTTACCCCAGTCTGGCCCTGTCGCTCGCTGATGTTTTATGAGCACTGATGGATGTTTAAAGCCAATGACACTTTTAACTGTCACCAACTGTCAGCTTATAGTAACATTAGCTAGCTAATCAGGGCTTACTTTAATTCTAATGGATGTATCTTCATATCTCTGTTGTTGGCGCACATATATATAGATAGTATAGACTTTGGACAACACAAATATCTTGTTTTGCCAGCACATTCTGAGTAGATTATAGACACTTTTTAACTTAACAAAAATGTCATCTTACAGAGCTTTTATATATAATAAGGATGCCCCCACCTCACTGTAATCACTAATATTCACAGAAAAAGTGGCCACTAGATAACAACTCCATTGCATTTAGTGGTAGTTTAGTTATTTACACTTTCTACAGTTGCTGTCATCTTCCCAAATAAGGTGGACAGTATCACTATTACTGATATACACTCAAAAATATATCTTGAACATTATGTATTTTATGTATAGCGTTTTTCACAGGGCAATCCCTGTGTAGCTGCCCTACTGTTACATGGGCTGGCTGGGGAAATGCTGTGATCTCCCCTGACCAGCTCAATGGAGTTACAGAACAGATCTCCATTGCAGATCCCATATGGTCATCTCATGGTGCTCTGCAGCTGAGCGATGCAACGTGGCTGTTCTGTTAAGGTGGGCAGTTGGTCCGGCCGGCCGTCCCTCCCACTCCCAGCTCTGGCCATGAGCACCTTCAGCCCCCTTCTCCGTCAATAGCCACACCCTCAATGCAGGTGTCCCAATATGGACACCTGAAATGTTGGAAGGTATGCAGTACTGTATTCAGGGTGCACAGAAATGGTTGTTAACAATACAACTGACTGCTTCCAGCAGTGTTGACATGACACCTGAAATGACCAGGGAATTTTTGATGACTCTATCAATAAACATACATGCAGAGTCTCACATTCCAAAGATATTCCTGCATTAGCTTCCCTCTCTCCCTCACCTGCTGTTCTATACACAGAGGGGTATTTCAGAAGGAGCAGATAACATACAGAGGGGTTTGTCCAAGATCTGTCTTTATTTATGAAAATAGAGAGGATCTTTGACCCCTGTGTAATGTTTGCTTGAGTTAAACTAACCATTAGAGTCTTCTATTTGTAAACTGTTTCTTGGATTACCCACTTCAGGAAAGCTGTCTACCTTCAATCACAGTAGATAAAAACAGTAAAGTCACTGTAAATTATTACCGGCCAAATCACTTGACTATTAGAGTTGGGGCTTAGAATCTATTCTTTCCACTATGAACTAGTTTATTTTGCCTTTTATTTGGAAAATCTTTGGAAGGCAAATGTGAAGCCGGAGCAAAATTGGAGCTGTCCTAGGATAACAGGTAAGTAGTGAAGAGAATCAAGCAAGATTAATATGCTTTGTGCTGCATAATAAATAATAGCATGGACCACATGGAATGCAAATGTTGCCCTTTAAATTACTTATGTCAAATAACCCAATAAAGATACAAAACTACAAAAATCTATATAGTTTTTAATTGTATTCTGTAGCTCATCAATAAACTATTGTATCATTCCAGTGTAAAATTTGTTGCATGGAAAGCTGATACTGCGGTTGTAGGAACAAAGTGGTCTCCAAAGATTAAACTGATGGCAGGTAATCAAGTTTATTAAAACTTTTTTTTAAACCTGTTTATGTTATTTAAAGATACAGTGGTCAGTAAAATTCAATAACAGATTTGCCTAAGGCTGCATGCAGCAACACTTGAAAGGCAACTGTGACCTTTGTACGTGTACGTGTTTGGTGAGGGTGTGTGAGATGAACGAAACCTTTCATATCCTCAACTGAAGCACACAAAACAAAGACATTACCCCCGGCAGCATTTTTGAAATATCAAGTAAAACAATATATTAATAAAATGAAAAAGGGGTCCACAGGACCCCATATTAACTAAGGTATTCAACGGTTATCTTTCCCTCTTCCAGCAGCCTGTGTGTGATGGAGGGGAATGTAATAAAATCAACCTTGGGAGGAGGTTAAGGTTTACTAGTATAGATTATCAATGTCCATTCCCCCAACCCTAACTAACTAACTAACTATCCCTAACTAACAAACTAAAACTGGTAAATCTACTGTAAGGGGGCATAAACCAAGCAAAGAAAATATAAAGACCTCTTTATTAAGCCAAAAGCATGGTAACAACATTGTGATCCAAAAGACGTAATCCAAAAAAGAAGTTGGAGTCGGTAACAAAACAATCAGACAACCGGGGGTCAGGAGTACAGAGATCAATGCAGTCAGGGTACCGATGTCAGGGAACAAGAGCCAATAGGGAAGTCAGACGAAGCCTGGTACACACAGGAACACAGGATGCTAAGGAACGCCCTTGGTAGCCGGAACAAAACACAAGGGCAAAGAGGAAATGAGCCTTAGCTGTTAAATAGCGTGAACTGGGCGGGCTGGAATCCTAGATGGTCAAGCAGAAATTCTAATTAAACATATTCAATAAATAATGAATTTCTTGTCCATATTAGGGAAGGATCCATCTACGATTGACACCTGGCCTGGTAGGCGGAGTGGAGGCATGATCGTCATTACCTCCATACTCTCTATACTTTTGGCAGCATTCCTTGCTTGCCTTATTGCCTCTGTCATTATCAGAAGGTAAGCAAACAATTACACAGCTTTCCAGTCACTCATTGATACAGATTTATAACCATGTGTCACCTAGTTCTCAATCAAAGTAGATTGAAGATTGGCCTATAATGCCTAAAAAACAGAATGTTGCAGAATCTTGTAATACCTTTTTTATTGGACTAACAGTATTTAAAATAATAGACGAGCTTTCGGGAGTCCTCCCTTTGTCAAGTCAAAAGCATTTCTGACCAAGCAAGTGAAAAACACAGTTTAAAACAGTTTAAAACTGACCAGTACATGTTCTGATACAGGGTTAAAACAGGGGTTAAAATAACAAGATAGAGAATTTGCAGACAAAAAACTAAGAGGGTCGTAAATAGTAAATAGTGGCATATACTATAATGCCTATTATTCATAAAATATTTATGCATCCCTATAAGAAAAGACTGTTAATTTGAAAGACAATCAATAAAACCAGGAGCTCATGAGGTGACTGCCAAGTAAATATTGTAACAGTAGTTGACTACAAATGTAGCTGGTCAAGTAATGTCCAATCTGTAAGCTGTATATAGACTTTAATTACAACAGTATCCAATATAAAAATCACAGCTAGTCAATGAACTGCCTGGTAAAATGGCTCCAGCTGTGGGATAACGTTAAAACAAGACGGAGAGAAACTTTACTGTTCGCCCACTGTTGCCATAACCTATTACTATTCTATCCTAAGTAACTGAATAAAAAAGATGCAGGCTTCAAGGAGGAATCTGTACGTGTAAGAGAAAACTATAATCCATACAAATAAAACACAATAATGGCATTAATGACTCAATCCTGGTGATATTTATTTATTATGCAATTATCACCATCATTGTCAATTGGTGTGTAGCTTGGTGTTTTTTCCAATTGTAGAGATTTAAGGTTCTGACAGACAAAAGACTAGTCATTTATGTGAATTTATGTTAATGCTGAATGCATATTTATAACTACATTATTTATGTATTTGGTACTTTATTATATAGATTGTGAGCTAGTTGTTATTTCAGTTTAATTGTATTCATTTTACAATATACCGTACTATATAATTTATCATACAATTCCACAACTTGCATGCTTAATTTTAATTAGTATATAATATTTGTTTAAATAATACTAATGCTCTAGAATTTTTATGTATGATTTTCAAGTAAATGATATTTTTATATATTTTTTTATCAGCAAGGGCATTTCCTGGCATAAGAAAGCTGAAAGAACTCAACCAGTGCCAAAGGGGATTGATATGAAGAATTACAAAACACATTATGCACCCAACCAAGCATATGAACGCTACACTGTTCCTAATACTGCATAGATTAGCAATAGACAACTAATTCACTTCAAAAAGCTATGGATTAGACCACCAGGGGTGGGCTGGCTGGGGAGCAAGGATCAATTGCCATGAAAGCTGGTCCAGAATTCTTAAAATGTTTAATTCTTCAGCATAGCCCTGCTGTAATTGCGCTGTGTTTGTGCAGCTGCTTGCACAGTGTGAGGTGTGTGGTGTAATGGAGTGAGGTGTGAGAGAGTCAGGTGTCATAGGGTGATATGTGATTGAGTGTGGTATATTTCAGTGTAAGTGTGTAAATGTGTGTGTGTTACACTGAGTATGTATAGTAGTGCGTGTGTTAAAGCATATGTTATCTCCTGGTGGGAGCAAGGGAACTCGGCTTTTATGTGTTTTATGTGTTAAATAATGTGCTGGGATGCATCATTTTTTTCTTAAACTAAGTAAGCTAACAATAAATAGCTTCATTTGTCCTGTAAAAGTATAATTCTCCATGGGGAGAAAACTGGAGAACAGTAACCTGTCTAATCATCCTATAGTGTTCCCACAAGGCATGGCCTTTACCTTAACGCTGTTCAACCCATGACCACAATATTTTAAGAAAACCTTGTGTATTTCACCAATCTGCTCTATATTTGTATCCTCTCAATAATAAACATTCTCTTTTTAATGTACATCAAATGATTTTGATACATCTCTTTGGCGCATTCTATTTCAAACATTAAACACTACAGGGAACTGGAGATGAAGATGTGTGAAATAGCTGGGTTGGGGAAAGGGGCAAATGCATATGGGGATTCTTCATCATGAAAACATGAAAATCTGTGTCCATCTTTATTTATTTATATGTCGTGTAGAGCCAGAGTAGCTGATCATATTGGCCCAAATATAAATGACTCCCTTGTGTTTCAATAAATCAGCAGACTCAGAGATAAATAAAAAAAAAATTAGATTCCTTGAATTTTCTGAATCAATTTACAATCATAGTTTGTGTTATATGATATATTCTTTCTTTTTATGTCAATTGAAGTATCATGGAAGAATTTTTGAAAATCCCCTTGATTCAGGACATCTACAAGTATCTACATCATTTTGGTGCTGGTGTCAGTTTAATTTGTTTTAGCTCACCCTATATTGGTTATTTATTTTTATTCGTTTTGGGTGATCTCTGTTTTAGGGTTATTTAGAGCACCTTTATTATACAGCAATTTTCTTCTTTCTTTTTTGGTTTACTACAGGTCTACATATGAATTATATTTTTATTCCGTTGCCCATATTTTGGGATAATATGGAGGACATAACTGCTTGAGCAGTTATATAAAATGAACAATAATGTAAAAAAATGAATATAATTTTATTGGATATAGTGTAAACATTTGCTTAAAATATCCCATATTTGTATGCCAGGATAAACCTGAACACTATAGAATGAACTACATACTCTTCTCTGTATTTTCGCTGCCCTACACCAAGAAGAAATTCTCTCCTCAATCCCACCAGTGAAGTGCACCACTCTGAAGCACCCTAGGAGTAGTATACCACAACACCTACCCCAGCATTTTAATTTCCTCACAGTCTAGCAGATATGGGTGATCCATGAAGAGCTGAGTTGAGAAAATCCAGTACTGCTACTGTATAGAGCTAAGGGAAAATAAAAATAACCAGCATTACAAATCCCCTTCAAATACAAGTGTAGTAAATATGGTAATGTTACCGATCTTTTAGCATGTAAGACACATCTTTATCACCTCTCAAATTTAAATATTCTGTGTTTCACAATTCATTAGAATACCACTGCTTTAAGTTTTAATGTAGAGCATTCAACTTGAAAGTGATTGCATGTGTCTGTAAAGAGGAACATGGGGACCCAAGGGAAGAAGAGAAGGATGACCCTAATGAGCCAGATTAAGCCAAGTGTTCGGTTCAGCACTACCTAAAGGATTTGTTGATGTTGTTTTTGTATGCTAATGCTTATCCCAGCACTATGTAGCAATTATTAAGAGTTATTTAAGCAATTTGCAGCAATAAAAATTCACAGGACCCAATTATAATTTATTAGGTATGGCAATAAGGATAGCATTTTGATTGTACCTAGATGTGTCATCTTCCACAGAAAGTATGCTTAGCCTCAGCTTAATTTGGTAACAAAAAACACGTGCTGAAAAGATCAAAAAGCCACTTTTCACCAGATCTAGGATTCAGAAATTGCAATAATATAAAAGGAGCGATGTGCGCTGAGAAGAAATAAGTTTACAATGCAGAAAATTCAGGAACCTAGACTAAACTCATCCTCTTCAAAATGATTGGACATGGTAGTTATTAAACCTGATCAAGAATGTTGCGTTTTTTCGTTTGTCAAACCAAATAACAAACAAATGAAAATGTCAGCGGATAGACGTACACGAAGATGCACAACATGAATAATCTTCATTTCTTTGTGTTAATAAATATACTAGGCTAGCCTGTTAGTTAAGACAAAATCCCCCTGCCCACAACCAATGGAGTCATTCTTATGGACCTTTCTGGCGTCAAAGCCGGGTTTTCCACTTAGTGACTCCCTGCTCTGATGAACCCGAGGTGCATCTCGGTGAAACAAGCGCAGGTGAAGGTTTTAGGGATTATTTTTTTGGGTTAGATTGCTAGGGATCTAACAAGTAGTTACCAGCACTCAGGTCTTCTTTTTAAGACACAATGGACACACAATGAAAGTCCTGATGAAAGTCATTAAAGACTGAAACGTTGACCCTAATGGAGCATCATTGCATCATTTAAAAAGAAGACATGAGTGCTGGTATAAATATAATATAAAGAAGGATGTATTATCACTGGGTTTCTCCCTCACACAAAATGTTGCCAGCCATCCTTCTTTGCAAAAGGTACATCTGGTAGAAAACATACTCCACATACATCATCAATTTTGTCCAAATCACATTAACAGAAATAAAGTAAATAGAAAATCTATAAAACCTATAGGGAAAGTATTCAATCATCATTGAACAGGCTAGACACCCTGGTGGTTAAGTGTAGAATTGCTATAATTTCATATGCTAGTGCATTTAACTGTTAGTGAAGGATTTGGAGAACTGGCAGACACTTAAATGCCTCCTAAGTAGCAAAGTGAGTGAAACGAGAATACTGCGTGATATAGCATTTTTACAGCCCTGCTATAAAGTTCGCAACATATCACTAATATAAAAGGGAGCAGCATAAGAACAACTGCTGCCTAAAGGGAAAATCACACTCGAAGAACATTGGGAGAATGTTTTAATGATTACAACTTCAGTGATGCACTTGGAAATTCTGCAAGTATAATTTATTGGATTTGTCATAGGTAGCAATCAATAATACCTTGTAAATATTTGGGAGTGCAAATTGCTGTCTCATAAAAATGAAATAATAGTGTTTAACAATAATTATTGTAACTATATTTATATTTTATTATCCTGAAAGAATCTGCAGCCATTCATTAAACAGTAGGAGGAGTAGGAATGAAAGAAATAAGCCTTCTGTAATAAATGAACTTGAATATACTGGGAATACATTAAAGGGTGTTCTGGGGTTATGTATAAAGGTGGTTCTGATGCAAAGCTTGAAAAGTGACCAGAGCAGGCAATTGAAGGGTCCGTTCAGGAATATTGTGACAAAAAATATCATTTCTTATACACAACCAGTAAATCACTCTTTAAATTTACTTCATATATCATTCTAGGCAAGAATTTAGTATGTGGGGGTTTTTTTTATTTACATTTGCACTTACATCAAAGAAATAAGATACGGTAATAACCAAAAACTGTCACTGTTAACATTGGGCCGCAAGCAAAAAATTCACATTTTATTCAATACCTGCATTGGTGGAAGTGGTGATAAACGTGATATATTCATGTGTTTACATGCTGTAGCTGAGTTGCAAACAGTTCATCTAAGTGTAAAGTTGATTATTCCAATAATCCTGTATATAGTATCACATCTTTATGGAAAGAATAAAAACCTGCCCAAACTTGTTTGCCATCTACACCTATGTCATTGTAATTGCAATAAAAATCTTGGAATGCATGACCTGATTACTGAGATTTTTTTTTTACCGTGTTTATATAAGCGGAAATCTGTCAACAAAATTCATAGTTGAGTCTGGTAACAGATCTTGTGGTGGCACACCAACTGAAGAGATGCTATCACCACTGCCATGCCTATTGGCCACTGTGTTCCTTGTCGGCCATGCTTCTGCTCAAGGTAAATATCAATATAATAGCTCTCATTCTATTTTGAAGGTAGTAGGGAAGGTATTTTGGTCTGCTGTATCTTCAATGGTTAACTGAAAGAAAAAATAGAGGTTCAAATATTATTATTATTATTTTAGTAGGAAAGAACAATTAAAAATGTGAATTTTCCTGTAATAGCAAATCTGTGGTTGCCTAAAAAATCAGGAATTCAAGCTAGCTCAATTTGCAGAAACAAACCAACATATGCAGGCTCAGTCTTTAGATCAAAATTATTTACCTCCACTGGTCAAGCCAAACTGAGACAACATCTCACGTCACATCTTTGGAAACGAAATGAACAATGAGGACCATCACACCTAAATGAAGAGCAAAATTCCACAAATGGTAACAATGTAATAAAAGCTGTTCTTTAATGTAATCCACAAATGTGAAAACAACGAGATCATTATTATAGCAAAAGATAATTCAGTGCAGAGCAATGACAACAAAAGATTGAAGTGTTTTGCACCACTGTGCTTATTCCAATACCTCTTCTGAATAAGCACAGTAGTGCGAAACGCGTTTGCTTTCATTGCTGTGCATTTCATTTTTTTTTTGTCTCCTAAAGAATTACATTGTTGTTTTTACATTTGTAGATTACAATAAAGAACAGCTTTTATTACATTGTTCCCATTCATGGACTTCTGCTCTTCATTTCCGTGTGATCACCTTCAACGTTCATAATATGATCTTTTTATATATTTTTTTCATTTTAAAAAAATAATCACTGATGATCTACACAAGTTGAGTAATTAATCATTGCATTTAACCCCTGGATTTTTCTTTTTTCATGATGTAATATTTCTGTCATGTTCAAAATGCTTAAATGAGCCTTTATACACCCTCCTCGACTCTCGTTTTCATGCATGTCGTCACAATCTATGCCCTCTGTGTATAGTCATCTGTAGGCCTGAAATTGTTCCTGAGAGCATGTTGGGAAGAATCACTGGCACCACTGTTTCACTGGAAGTGCCCTGCTGTCTAATCCAAAATCCTCTTGTTCCACCTAATGGCTTATTGTGGACTGTCGTAGCAGCAAGCAATGGTTTGTAAGACACATATATATTTAGATATGAGTGAAAACATCTATTCTTTATATGTAGGTACATATGTCGATATATGTTTGGTATAATTATTGGACTGTCCCAAAACTGTAACCAAAAAATCTACAAAAAGTTAGCCTGCATAGTGAAAGGAAAAGGGAATATCACAAATTACCTTTATATAAGATGATACACATGCAGAGTGTTTTTATGAACCTCCTGCTAACAAGAGAAGGACTATGCAAGACAAACATAACAACATCACATAAAAGTATAAAGGAATTATATCTGAAAAGTAATTGTGGTGCAAAGTTTCAAAAGAAACCAATGTAATTGACAAGTCAGCTTTGCACCAGGATGTCTCTTTATAAATAATTTCATATTGGCGTGTATCTGCTGTATATTCCATTAAGTTTTAGGAAACTTTATTTGGATATTTTTGTTTAATCTGTAGACAAGTAATTTTAACATTATTACGACCAACATTTAAACTTTGAGTATGTGTTTTCAACAAAACGATGTCCCAATTTTATTGCATTGATGTAGAACAATTTTAAAAAAAATCTTTTAAGGACAAAGAATCTTTTAAGGAGATTTTAAAAATCTTTTAAAGATTAAAAGAAATCTTTTCATGTTACATTTTAATCAGTATAGTCATAATAGAAACTTTGAAATTACTATTTAAGGACCCCTCAAGGCCTTTTCTTGTCAAAAAGCATTCTAGTTTCTTAGTGTATGTGACCATCACCAAAATTGTCTCTCTCCTCTTTCTATTCCTTTTTCTTTCTCCTCTCTGTTCTCTTTTGTTCTCCATCTGTTTTTCCTCTTCCTTGTTTGACTGTCTTTTATCTCTCTCTTCCCACTTCCTCTTTTCCATCTCTCTTTTTTATCTTGTAACTCTTCTCTATCTTCCTCCTTTCACTCCCTCTTTCTTCTCCTCTTATCTTTTTCTTTTTTCTTCTCTCTCTCCATCCATTTATTCTATTTCTTCTCTTTCTTCATCCCAACCCCTTTCTCTTTTCACTCCTTGTTTTACATAAAAAAGACACCGTATAATAACATGAAAACATCATCCCAACTGTGAAGTACAATAGAGGGAGCATCATAATTTGTGGCTGCTTTGCTGCTCTGGGGCCCTGACAGTATGCCATCATTGAGTAGACAATGAATTCCCAAGTTTATCAAGTCATCATACAGGATAATGAACCTTTGTTAAACCTGTGCTAAGCAATTAATTTCCATAAATATTTGTGTATAAGATGAAACACCTCAGGGCCCAAACCAAATATTAGGAACATTTCATAAAAATACCACGTTGTTTTTTTGTAGTTTTTTTTTAATTTGTATTTTCTTTTAATAACACTTGTTGTTTCTCTTTTTCTGTTTCAGCTATTGCTAATTTTAATCCTAGTGCTATCACTGCAGGAAATATACCATCTTTTTTCAACTTCAGCAGTAATTTATTTTACCTAACTCTTGGAACACCTGTTAATACACTGATATGTGTTACTCCTACATCGGGGATAAATCTCCTGCGTATTGGAAATGACATTAACTGTATTTTCAATTTGGGCATACTAGACTGCAATGGTCCACTTAATCCTGAATTTGCATACAGGTGGGTGTAAAATATCTATCCATATCTACTTCATCTATCTATCTATCTATCTATCTATCTATCTATCTATCTATCTATCTATCTATCTATCTATCTATCTATCTATCACTATCCCAGATTTGAAGCTGTCTTATTACCATTGCAACCAACCAAGTTACATATTGAATGTTCACTATACTGGTTGGTAGGTGAGACCATGTTGCACCAGAATCAATAGACATTACCCCTAGTGGAATAGCACTCCCTAATCAACCTGGCTAGGCAGGTTGTCAAATAGAAAAGACTAGGGTATCATCCTTATCAATTCACACAAGTTGCCACCCAGTGACAACAATAAATTAAAAAGTACTTCCCAACTCAATCCAGCAGCAGTCCAAGGAAAGACACTCTCCAAATGTCCAACTTGATATAGATCCACCAAGGGGTGCTTGCACAATTTAACCCCTTAATGACAAAGCCCGCACATGTACGGGCTCAAAATGCATTGTTTTCAATGGGTTCTGGGACTGCCCATTGTCCTTAAGGGGTTAAAAAAAAAATAAAAGGTACAAGAGTGTAGACTGCATGTGTAGCACAAAAATATAAATCTATGTAATATATGCACGCACAAGAGGATAAATGAAATCAGGCTCTTCTGATAATCTCATAATCTGTAAAACACTTGCACTTTAAATATAATGCCCTATAAAGTAGAAGTATAACAAAAAAATAAGTTAAATAATAAAACAAAAATATTGAAGATGGCATATCATCTACAGTAAATTTTCCTGCAGAATTTTAAGTTACTGTTTCTTACCATTGCATCTTTACTCACCGTTTTTATTTTTATTTTTTAAGATTCAAATTTGTAGTGACTAATGAAAATGGAACTATTGTTGCTCAAAGTGAATGGTCAGCTGAGATTTTTCTTAATAGAGGTGAGTTAACGATAATAATATAGTAAGTACCACTAAGAAATTGTAGTGCCTAGTATAGACTCTCTCTCTTACATATCTATCTATCTATCTATCTATCTATCTATCTATCTATCTATCTATCTATCTATCTATCTATCTATATTTATATATATACATAGTATAGTTCTTGGCCCCATCTTGTAGTTTTCTCCACTGATGTTTGCTGAATTCATCTTTCTGTCTCTCTGATATTTTTTTATTTTTTTGCAGCAAGACCATTTTCTTCCATAGATACCCAAGTTAAACACGGTGCTGGGATGATCGTTATCACCAGTATTCTGCCAGTTTTCCTTGCCTTTATATTTGCCTTTTTGTCTGCCATTTTGATCAGCAACTGCTGGTAAGTTGATGATAAGTTAAAGCAAGTATACGCTCTATGCACTGAAATTGTTAAATTTGCTCCTGTGCTTTTCCCTTATAACATTTTACATTTGTAGTTAGTCCTACCTTTTTTCAGAGACATAACCTAGATATTAGACTGGGCTCTCATCACTACTCTCTTGTCTACCTATATGCACATGGAGATGATAGTGTCCAAGGAGCCAAAGGCAAGTATGAAGAACCAATGCAGACAGAGGCCTGTAACTATCTTTTTCTTGCCCTCTGCCAGTCTGCATATGATGTCATAACCCAGGACTCTGAGATCCTAAAAGCATGCACATTAGCATGGAAAAATAAAAAGAGAGATCTTTGCCAACCGAAATCATGTTATTTCCCAACTAGACCACCAACACATAGTTTAGAGGGGTGCAGAGTGGCTGGGTTCCCCACACACCTGCATCACTTGCAACCCCTATTGTATTAATTTCCACAAGACCCTCTACTGTATTACTTACCTCTACTTCTTTTTTAGTATCAAAGCAATGTCAAATGCATGTTGTCATTCTGGAGAATTAGATCATCGTGCTCATACTTACAAGAACAAAATTAATAGTTATTTTTGTTTAAAAGGGATAGGTGAGGGAAAATATTTATTGACAAACAACTTGGAACAAATCAAATGGTTAATTAACTTAAATGCTTAGCCACACCAAAACAGTTTGTATCAAATAAAGCTATTATTTTTGCAACTAACAAGATGATAACATAACTATAATTGATGTTGTGTCATTTTCTTTGTGTCTCTTTTTTATTTACAGCTGTATCAAAGTTTCATCGACACAGGTTGATGTATCTCAACATACATAAAACCACCAACAATTAAATCAATCTGGAATCTTACAGCAATTGTGTCCCCTTTTTCTGTATTATTTGGATTATATTTCAACAAATATGTACAGTGACAATCATAGCTCACAATTTAGATAATAAAGTAGAAACCCAATGTACATTTGCCAAATTGTTATTGAATAAAACATTTATACATCATGTATGTTGAGTCATTAGAGCATCAGCTACATACACTTAGTTTTTGTATACAGAGCAATTTCCGTGGAAAATGGAATAAGCTGACATATCGCAAGGAGCATTCCATTGGTTGCTATAGTGATTGCTCAACAATTAACACTCCCGGTCTAAGGTTTTGTCTTAATTTCTGAACCTAAAGGCAGTCATCAAGGAAACCAAAGAAAAGGCATGAGTGAAAACGGCAAAATAAATGAAAGCGTAACTGCTTTAAATACGGTACAATTATTTATTTTTTTAACAAGCCATAGATATTTATGACACAGTGCACCTCTTTACCGATACGTAGTAAATTGGAATTGAACACAATTCACGTGCCATGTTTCCCAAAGTAGAAGAGACTCTAAAGACTGTGGAGCTTGGAAACAGATTTGGGGCTCCTGTATTTTGGGAGGGGGTTTATGTGTAGTGTTACTCTCCATCGGGTCAGGACTTACAGGACAGAGAGCTCCATGGCCAGTAGTCACACCAGGATCTGATATCCAGCAGGTTTCACCCAGAAGTCAGGGAAACAACCGTGTTTCCCATCCTCCCCACAGACTACAATAGCGATTCCCTACTGGACTGAGGTGGACTGAGTGCAAGTACTGAGCCGTGTGCAAAGGAGGACCTGATGGAGAACTGTGTGTGGCTTGTTGTGTCTATTGTATGTAAATTACCCCCTTTTACTGTTTAAATACCCCTGTTTTCCAAATAAACCTGTCCTGAAAAAAGTCCTGTTTTCACCTCAAGATAAGTGCTGTCTGATGCTTGGGGTGGGCTGCTATGATCCTTTATTGACCTTTTCAGGACAATAGACACGCTGTGTAGCTCAGCTTCAGCTAGCCACAGTGCCAGCACAGCTCTGGTGCAGTGGTGCCCCCCCTTCCCTCTACAACACTGGTTCTGTCTGGCGCTGAAGGGGTTAATCGCTGGTGTCCCGGCAGAAAGGAAGCAACGTTTGGTGGGAGTACCCAGTCAGGGTACAGGGCGTCCCTTCACATTGTCTATCAGTGTGCCATCAGTAGTGACCAATGATGGTAGAGAATATTTTATATATATGGGAAAACATATAATGCAATGTTGGATAACAGCTTCCAACAGTAAGGGAAACTAAAATGCTTAGATTAAATGCTTTATAAGTAGGGGAAATGTTAATGTCACCTTAAATTTTATGGCCATAACAACCAAAGCCACAACAATGATTGTAAGTTTCTGTTTTGTTGTTGCTGGTTTTATTATTTATTTTATCAATGTCAGCATGCCTTTCATGGGGTCCGATTAAAATGAAGTATGGCTACACTGGGAATACACAGATAAAGCCAAAGAGCCTGTCAGTGTAAACCATTGGCATTGTAGAATAAGCTATTAATTGCAGCTAGACAATCACAGCCCTTGTTTGTAAAGGAGAGATAGGCACATTTTAGATAGGCGCATTCTACGTAACTGGCCCATAAATCAACCTAATATCCAATTCTTTTATTCCACCGATAAGTATTTAACATTGCCATCTGGCTTGGTAGTTTTCCTTATATACTAGATGGAAGAGCAGCTTCATGTTCATTGGATGGAAAAATATGCTCCGAAACACATTGATGGGATTAAAAACATTCAACAATTAAACCAAAGTGAGGGATCCAGAGGAAACACGGGTCCAGCAAGCACAGCTTACGGTGAGAAAGGAGGCAATGAGAAGACAGCATTTTAAAGGTCAGTTTTTCATCGTATTTGGAAGCTACTCTGATCTGCATCAACTGTGTACAGGTAATGGGAGGTCTTGAGTGAAGTAACTAAAGAATGCAATGTGTTTATGATCACAAGTTTATTGAACAACAATCAATATCTGCTACATTTCTTAAGATCAACGGAGGCTGTACATAGATGTTTTGTGTATTTTCACAAGAGCATTATAATATTATTATAAATGTAGGAATCTGGAAAAGCCTTAAGCCTGAGTATTTCACCCATCTCTATAGACAAACATTGGCAGTAGAATGGGTAGACCTGAAGAGCTCAGTGACTTTAAATGCGGCACGTTGTGGGATGCCACAAGTCAGTTTGTGAACTGTCCTGCTAGATCTTCCCCCGGCCACTGTAACTGTTATTATTGCAAAGTGGAAGCTTCTAGCAGTTGTACATTTGGATGCGTAAAAAAAATGTAGTTGTCACCAAATTTCCCAATTTTGTTAATTCTTACAAATGTCCAAAAACGTTAGGAATTTAAGTTTTTACTAATTATAAATGTTAAAAAGACACCCACACACTAGGCAAAATACTGATATTATCGGAATTAGACACACACATATGCAAAAAGTTTCTTAATACACTACTGATTTTACAATGCGTATGACATTGTTATTTCCACCAGGTGGCAGCAGCGTCAAAAAGATTTCCCATAAGATTGTTTTCTGGTGTTTTTTTTAAGTAGTATCAGTTTTTAAACAGATTTTTTAGTAATTCCTTTTTTTGCAGAATATGTTTTCAGACAGCTACATATTAGCCATTTGTATGCGCTTTAGCTGTATTAGACTTTTTTTTAAATCATAATTGAGAACTAGGGAAGTGTAGGGGTGGAGCTATCTCCAAACTGCCTTTTGTGGGAGGGACATGGGCAGTACTAGGGGATAAGTAGGCAGGGAGTAGGAGTGGCAAAACATTTTCCTTTCCACAGAAAATAGGACTTCACTGTGACACTCCGTTCAAACCCAGAGGTTTCCCAGGTATGCTTAGCGGACTACCTTGTGGTAGTATTAAATAAATTGTCTCCCTCCTGTTCTCCAGACACTGGCTTATTAAAGTCTGAGGAGGAAAGGATTTCATTGGACAAACAGGACTTCTTTACCAATGTCATAAACTTCTCAGCATGGTGTTTGAAATAAAAACATGACTGACAACAAGAGTGGCCCCCAGTACAAATACCGTATTTGCTCGATTATAAGACAAGGTTTTTTTCAGAGCAAATGCTCTGAAAAATACCCCTCGTCTTCTAATCGGGGTCGTCTTCTAATCAGACCTCAAATAGAGGTCTGATTAGGAGACTAAGATCCAGATCCCCCGCACCGCTGCAGGGGACCTGGATCTTCCTGTCTCACCCGACCCCCCCCCCCTATCATACACACACTTACCGGTGCTTCCGGAGGTGAAGTTGGCAGCGGGGGTTTGTATGCGTCCGTCGCGTAGACCTTCCCCGACTATCAGAGATCACAGTTCCCCGCACCGGTGCGGGGAACTCTGATCTCTGACAGCCGGGGAAGGTATTTGCGACGGACGCATACAAACCCCCGCTGCCAACTCCACCTCCTTCTGGCTGCCGCGGAATGAGACGTCAACCCCCTGCAGCAGGAAATTGGAAGCACCGGTAAGTAAGTAAGTAAGTGTGTGTGTGTGTGTGTGTGTGTGTGTGTGTGTGTGTAGGGCATTTCTGGTATGCCTTATACCCCTATATGCCACTCTGGCATTTAGGGGGTTAAAAGGCATATTATGGGGCAGAGTGGCATATAGGGAGGTATAAGGCATTTCAGGAGGCAGAGTGGCGTTAAGGGGGCATTTAATAGAGCACTCTGCCTCCTGAAATGCCTTATACCTCCCTATATGCCACACTGCCCCATAATATGCCTTTTAACCCCCTAAATGCCAGAGTGGCATATAGGGGTATAAGGCAATTCTGGAGGCAGAGTGCTCTATACAATGCCTTTTAACTCCCTTAATGCCACTCTGCCTCCTGGAATGCCTTATACCTCCCTATATGCCACTCTGCCCCATAATATGCATTTTAACCCCTAAATGCCAGAATGGAATATAGGGGTATAAGTCATTTCTTGAGGCAGAGTGGCACATAGGGGGTCAAAAGGCATACCATGGGGCACAGTGGCATATAGAGGGTTAAAAGGCATATCATGGGCCACAGTGCCATATTGGAGTGGCAAGCCTGGGGGCAGATGTGCGTAACTGGGGGACAGGTTGGAAAATACAAGAAATAAAAACAAAAAAAAATATTTTTCTCAATCATAGCTTTTATTAAAAAAAATAGTTTACATGAATTAACATTTACTGGTAAAACTTTTTTTCCTTTAGGGTCGTCTTATATTCAGGCTTTTTCTTTTTTTCCTAAGTTAATATTCAGATTTTGGGGGGTCGTCTTATAATCAGGGTCGTCTTATAATCGAGCAAATACGGTACAAAGGACATTTCTGGAAATAAAGGAAATAACAAACTACGTTTTCTTTTATGGTGAACTACGTTACTGTATACATTCCTGTATTCATAATATTTAAAGTGCAGTAACATTTCTCCTAAGGAGACCTGATTGGCAGGAACATTATTACAATAAAGATGCAAAAGATCTGCCAGTCCTCCAAAAAAAGCTACTGTGTACAAATACAGCAAAACAAATACTGGCAAAAGGTATTTGGTACACGCAGAAGAAGGGCAATTTCTTAAAATAAATCATTGACACCTAAGGAGAACCAGAGAATTAGTCAATGAGCTAGATGGTAATCTCGAAGTTACTCTACTACAATTGTCACCGACCAACACACAACCAGGCCAAACACAAAATGTTTTTGGTCCACTAGGGGGCGCTTGTGTTTTTGGTCGGTTTTTCAATTTGAAACATAAACAAAAAAATAACTTATGATAGTGTAGTATGTCAAATTGACTCTTTGTATAGAAAATGGTGTGTATGCACTCACACTTTAAATGAGATGATCAGACCTTGTATATAAACCCACCGCGATCCGTGTGAGGAGTATATATGGAGAAAAAACAAAATGTGCAAGAACCAAGAACATCTGAAACATTGGACATTGGACAAAGCAACTCCATCTGAAAAATTATGTCTGACTTTATCTAATCTATTACACTATTTAAAATCATATCATGTTTTACATTACTCATTTTTTTGTTTTGTTTTTGTTTTAAGAGAAAGGATGTAGCAATGTTATACTAGCAACCTGCAGAGGAAGCTGTAGCATTCAGTGAGCTTCTGCCATTTTAGTTTAGCTAAGTATCCCGGCATGGCAGTTGTATGTCTTGAAGCTCTGCGTAATAAAGAAGTTAGTTTAACACTAAACTGAGAGTGCATCAATCTATTCCTAGGAGGTATCAAAACAGGACCCTAGAACCTTTTGGTCCATGGAAATGTTCTGCTGGACAGTTAATTTCCCTCACATTTCCCTGACCCCTTAAAAGACAATTGTAACCCAGTTTGATTTTTGCAAGATGGCTCCATATTTTTTACGCCTCCTCTGTCTTACTCAGGTAATATTCAGCTTGAAGGTTGATTTACTGAGACTTCTATTTGAGTTTCAGACCTGCAGTGCAGAGGGAGGAGAAGTGGAGACTGAGGTGGCTAAGGAACAGCACCACATTACATCGTAAGCAGGCACATCACTAACTAAAGTAGCTTACAGTCCAATTCATTTTGCATTGTGCAAATGGAAATGGCTAATAACATAATCATTGATACGTCAGATAATACAAAAATGTTTATTTTGTACTTAAAAATGTTTGCGTATGTGTGGGGAGGGCATGTCTAAGTCAAACATAAACTCTCTCAGCTTACACAAACCACTTAATAGTTTACGTTTGTCCTTAAAGGAAATCCTTTCTGAAGAATAAATCAAACTCTGGGGCCGACATTCCCAGGGAAACAGCTCTTTGGAGTTTTCCAATTTTAAGCACAGGTATTGCGTGTGGTATACTACAAAATATTATTTTTTCCTGTTTGGATACTGATATAAGTCTGGGTCAGTCTCTCTTCAAGAACGATAAATGCTAGCTGTATTCAGATAAGCTTCCAACTACATACCTCCTAACTGCCCCCTTTTTCACAGGATAGTCCCAGTTTTGTAAAATCAACGAAGGTCTGTGCTGTCGCAGCACATCTATCTCAGGTACCACATAGCCACCTTGAGAAGTTTGAATCGCCCCATTTTAGGTCCTGCACTGCTGACTGATGCAGATAGATGGAAAGCCTGCACTGGCATGAGCTAGGATTGTCCACTTGTGGGTAATTACGTCGGATCTGGATGTCAGCAGCTTAGGATAGAAGACAGAGTACTTCCCAAGGAAAGCAAATTCTACAATTTTGAAATGTACATGTATTCATAAGAATTTTTTTTTATGGTTTAAAATAAATATTAAACTTTCCAAAATTCTTGACAAGGGACGGACTGGTCCTGGGATGTAAGAGGTCCAAAATTCTTCAAACATGGTCAGTCCAACTTGGACCATACCACTTTTGAAAACAGGATCACAGTCAGGTCACATAACACAAATGGTTTTGACAGTTTAATGTCCTTGGGACTCCCTATTTTAAAATATTATGTTAGTAATTTAGTATGCATTATTTTAATCCCCAAAACTGGGTTACAGGCTGCAGAGCAGCTCAACAATTCTTACCAAATCCTAAAAACAAAGGCCGTCCATGGGGCAGGAAGCTTAACATGGCTGCTTGGTAACCAACTATGCACAATGCCAAGCTTTGCCTGGAATGGTTTGAAGCACACCGGCACTGGACAGTGGAAAAGTGAACAATACTTCTGGAAGTCTGACTGACGAATTGGGGTTTGGTGGATGCCAGGAGAATGCTACCTACTGAATGCATAGTGCCTGCTGTAAAGTCTGGTGGAGGAGGATTGTTTTTCAGGGTTTGGGCTACGCCCCTTTGTTCTAAAGAAGAGTAATGTTAATGCTAAAGCATACAAATACATTTTGACCGTGCCCCAGTGCACAAAGCAAGTTCCATAAAGACATGGTTTAGCTTGTTTGGTGTGGAGGGAGTTGACTGGCAGCACAGACCCCTCACCTCAACCCCATCGAACATCTTTGGGATGAACTGGAACATCTTTTGCAATCCAGGCCTTCTCGTTCAACATCAGTGTTTGACATCACAAATTCTCTTATAGCTAAACATGCATACATTCCCACAGAACGGAGGCTGTTATGACTGCAAAGGAGGGGCCAACTCCATATCAATGTCTGTGGTTTTGAAAAGGGATAGCCAACAAAGTCATATAGGTGTGATGGTCGAGTTTCCACATACTTTTGGTCATTGTGTATTATAGGATATTCGAATGTATATCATCTATAACATAATCGTATGCAGTATGCATATTTGATTTAATATTTTCAGCCCAGCATGTAAAGATCACTTTAAACAAGAATATATCATACATTGCTGTCTATAAAATCATAAATTCATGAGTCATAAAGCCATAGAAGTAATATTCCACTGTCACTATTTTCTCTATTGATGTTACTCTTTCCTAGGAGCACAGTGCACTAAAACATTTATGATACAGTGTATATAAAAAGAAGAAGGTGTATATATTAAAAAATATAAATCAAAAAATGAAATCTACAAGTATAACCTTGATAGGTGATCTAGTGTACAGCTAGCCAGTTGCTAGGACCAGCTCACTGGTCCAAATATATTGTGAAGTCACTTACACAATCTTCATCATGTAATCACATGACATCACATGAACATGAACTCTTCACTATTGTTGCATAAATAATGCACTGCAAGCAAGGTGCTGGCAGACTTGAGCCGACAAGCACTCTGGTGCTTTTGTGAGTTGATGTTTTCTCAGTTTTTTTCCTGTTCAGTGTGCAGATAACAGAGGTCAAACCAGCTGCTAGAGGTGTACACATTAGGAACAAGCAACATCACACAGTGATGCTGCTTGACGGAAGTCTCTAACTAGCCATTGGGAAAGTACCCCTGAGTAAAATGTTACTTGCTTGTATTGTATTTGCTTCACTGATCCCAGAAAAAGTGGGCATTGGGTGTAACTCATCTATGTCTCCAGCCTGTTTATCTTTCCCAAGTGTTTTCAAATTTTGATCACTTCCTGTCAGGGTCCACCCTGCCTGCCAGGACTATGCAATAATAATTTCCAGTCATGTCTACCTGCAGCCACTAGTGGCCACCCTTCCCTTTCTGAAGCACCCATATCCAATCACTTGGGGCAGCTGAGCCTTGTTACCTGAGTTTAGCCCTGCCTTTATATACCTGCTCTGCCCTTCAGTCTGGGCCTTTGCATTTGTTTGGCTTGGGTCCCTGTTAGCCTGCTTGCAGCTAAAAATCTGTGTTTCTGTTCTGATTTCCTGTGTTATGACCTTGGCTACGTTCTCGATCCTGATTTGTGTCCCAGACTTACCTATCTCCCAAGCCGTGTGCCCTGCCTGAGGGCTTCCAAGCCGTGTGCCCTGCCTGAGGGCTTCCAAGCCGTGTGCCCTGCCTGAGGGCTTCCAAGCCGTGTGCCCTGCCTGAGTGATTCCAAGCCGTGTGCCCTGCCTGAGGGCTTCCAAGCAGTGTGCTCTGCCTTTGCTACAGTTTCCCTGTCCGTGCTACAGTTTCCCTGCCAGTAGGCTTCCTGCCGGCTGCCCTGCCACTGGGCCTCCAATTTCAGACATGTCAGGCAAGACTTTCTAGTCCATGTGTTACGATTAACAGAATCCTGTTGCTTTACTCCACTGTATATACCAGTCCTGTTCCTGTCCATCAATGCTATCTATTCTTGTATATCAGCCTAGTGTGAGCCTGTTATCTCTTGTCTGTACTTACCTGCCTGTCGATATGCATCTCCGAGCACAGACAGAGCCTCAGATATCCCCTGCAGTTGGGCTCCTACCCGACCTGCTGGCCCGGGTCCTGACACTTCCCTTCATTCCCATGCAAAGTACTTCCCTGGTTCACTCAGAACTGACTTCCCCTGTAGTCTCGTTTACATTTTCATTCTTCATATAATTCTATGCTAGAACAAAGTAACATTTAAAAAGTACCCACCCAATTCAGAAAAATACCCTTACATCATTTTTACAAATCATACACACACACAATATTTTGTCATAGCATGGTTAAAGTAGTTAGAAAAAGGGCAGGTTGAACAACTCTATGAAAATTCCACATTCGCCCCTGCATTTAATGTTCCCTGTCATAAAGGAATATTCTTAAGTGTAATCCATGCTCTTGAATTAAACTGCTCCGACGCAGCAGCATGCTAGAAGTGCAGCAATCTTTTCTGGTACACGTATAATGGGGGCATGAACCAGTACTTAGCATGCTTTATTTCCACTTGAAAGAAATAGCTTTTTAGTCTTTACTCTCCTGTAATTAATACTACAGCCATGGTTTACCTTGTCAATCTTTTTTTCTCCTAGTGTTCTTTTCATTTCATGGTTATTTCTGATGAAAGAGCAAAGAGCTGTATTGGGATCCCGGGAGAAAGGTCAACGTGCAGTGAACAGTGGGTACTGTTCTCAGCGATTTTCAGTGACTGCTTTGGTAAGATCTGTTCAATGTAGATATCACTCAGAGTTGTTTTCGTGTCCTGGAAATGCATGAATTTTTAGCTGTGCTATTTCTAAGACAAATAATACATAGGTTTGTAGTATGAAATGTTCATTCATTTTTATGAAAACACACAAAATCTGGGAGATCATTTCCATGAATCTCTGAAACAGTGTGCTTCTTTTATAAATATAAAATGAATATAATTTTCACACATTTTAATTTTATTTGTTCTACGAGTGACAAAGCAAAGAATACAGACACCGTCTTAAGCTAAGCCATGTCTTAGGCAGCTTACTAGCCACATTCCTATGTTTTCTCCTCATGTGCCTGGTAGCGTGTATTTTGGGATGATTGGACATTCCAATTCCATGATTTAGCCAGAGTTTTGGCACCTTCCTAACCCAGAAGCAGACTGCACCTCCTTGCCAATGTAGTAAACCTTGTTAATTCTTGGGTGTGCTTATATGGTTGCTTGAACCTGATTATAAGACGACCCATCAAACTTTCGATCTTATTCAAAGACTGTTTTTGTTTTCATTACTGTCACACTCTCACTCTCTCTAACAATCTCAGGAGTACTCCATGAGGCTAGAATAATGCAAATTGAGAGAGAAATTCACTAATGGAAATTCATATCTATATACACGCACACGCATACATATTATATATATTCATGGAGAAAGAAGTGTTTCTGCACGTATTTCTCTGCAGATCCGTCTGCGATATTCTAGAGTACTTCTGCAAAACGACAGAGCCATAGCATGCACCACAGGGACAGCCTCTCCTCCAATACTTTTCTCAAATCGGGGGAGATGGTGTGCACTAGGTCTCCATCATTTTACAGAAATACCTGGATAACAGAACTGATACCAAGAAGAAGTGGATGAAGATAGAAGAAAATGAGACAGTGACAAGTTGGTGGAAAAGATAGCGAGATATTGAAGGAGAACGTGAGAGTGAATGATAGTGTGAAAGAGTGAATAAGGGCATGAGAGAATATGAGAGAGGGTGAGCAAAGGTGAGTGACAATTGGTTGATGCCAGAGGAGGCCCCTGCAGGTGACCAATAGACTCACACGGCCCTGTAACTCCTGATGGCGCAACTTGGCCTGGGGAGACCATGGTCTCCCCACTCCAAGAGTTAAAGGTCCGTACAACCGACTCTATTGGTCGTTTGTACGGATCTTTAACTCTTGAAGCCAAGTTGCGGCACCATTTTAAAAGTCAGTACGAGTGACTCTATTGGTTGTCGGCAGGGGGCTCGTCTGTCATCAACCAATGTCTCCCGAGGCCAAGTTCTGCATCAAGAGTTAAAAGGCCATGCCACTGACTCTATTAGTCGCCTGCAGGGGCCCTGCCAGAGACCTATAGAGTCGTTTTTATGGCCCTTTAACTCCTGACAGCGAAAGACCTTTAACCTCTTGGAGTGGGGAGGCAGGCCAAGTTCCCCGTCAGGAGTTAAAGGGCCATGCAAGCGACTCTATAAATTCTATAGACCAATAGACTCCTGACGGCGCAACTTGGCCTGGAGAGACGGTGGTCTCCCCGCTCCAAGAGTTAAAGGTCCGTACAAGCGACTCTATTGGTCATTTGTACAGACCTTTAACTCTTGGAGCGGGGAGACCAGTGGTCTCTCCCGGCCAAGTTGCGGCACCAGGATTTTAAAAGTCTGTACAAGCGACTCTATTGGTTGCCAGCAGGGGACTCGTCTCCCATCAACCAATGAAGTACATTGGTTGATGGCAGAGGTAGCCCCTGCGGGCAACCAATAGAGTTGCGTTAACCCCAAATTAACCCCTTCTACAAAAAACTAAAAAAAAAATGAACTTAGAATGTACACGAATATTCGCCCGAACCGAACACAGGAAAGGGCGAATATTTGTGGAATGCGAAGATTTTTTCCCCACAAAGACGAACACGAGGATGACACTGGAATAGAGGTCAAATCAGAGCCGGCCTTAGGTGTTTTGGCGCCCTGTGCGGACTACTCCTCTGGCGCCCCCCCATCCCAAAAAAAGAAAGGAATAAAAACTTGTAACAAAACTTGTAACAAAACCTCAATCACTATATACTACGCCAAACATTGATGTGGTGTAGGCGTACCACTTCATTGTCTGGCTTAGTAGTAGGGATGCACCGAAACGAATTCTGGACTGAAACCGAAAGTGCAGCATTTACCTGGCCAAAACCGAATAAGACCCCCCCCACACCATAAAAAAATCTAACACTTTTATTTAAAGTAAGTAACACACCAAAATAGGACAAAACAATTAAATAACAATATTATATATATATATATATATACATATATATATATATATATATATATATATATATGATTAACAGCAATCACATTCCTATAATGCCCAGGCATACCCAGATTCCAGGATGTACTCGCAGACTTGGCATGATAGGAGTATGATTGCCCTATCTACCCCTTCTCACTCCCTTCTCCCTATCTACCCCCTTTCCCCTGTCTCACTCCCTTCTCCCTATCTACCCCCATCTAACTATCTACCCTTTCCCTCTTTGAAGTTCACTTACCTTTCAGGAGTCCTGCGGTGGGGGTGCAAGGCCTCTGCCTCCCAGCTCTGCCACTGTATGGAACAGTATAGAGTGATGGGAGTTATGATGTACTTTTAGAGCATAATTAGATCATGAAAAAGACATTGGAAATGGTACAGCATAACACCCATCACTCTCACACGCTTACCAATCCACACATATACCAATCCACACGCATACCAATCCACACGCATGCCAATCCACACGCATGCCAATCCACACATATATACCAATCCACGCACATACCAATCCACGCACATACCAATCCACGCACATACCAATCCACACGTATACACTAATCCACACATATATACCAATCCACACATATACACTAATCCACACATATACACTAATCCACACATATATACCAATCCACACACATACCAATCCACACACATACCAATCCACACACATACCAATCCACACACATACCAATCCACACACATACCAATCCACACATACACCAATCCACACATACACCAATCCACACATACACCAATCCACACACATACCAATCCACACATACACCAATCCACACACATACCAGTCCACACATACACCAATCCACACACATACACCAATCCACACATATACCAATCCACTCTCACTGAATGCTTTCCTACCTTTCCTCTTTTCTCCTTACAGCTCCTTTTCCTTCTCTTCGCTCCTCTACTTCAGTTCTTCTGTCTTCTTCCGGGTCAGAGGGCACGGACAGCGGTGGGCGCGGCTTCAGTGTTGTGCGCCGGGATCTGACAACAAACCCCGGCGCACAGCAGCTGTTGCCGCGCGGATCACAAGGGAGCGGTATCGGAGGTCTTTAACAGACCTCCGGCTCCCTTGAGTGATTTTAAGCCGGGTTCAAGGGAGATCCTTGAACCGGCTTAAAATCACTCAAGGGAGCCGGAGGTCTGTTAAAGACCTCCGATACCGCTCCCTTGCGAGCCAGCTCCTCCAGCGGCGGACATTACTGTCGGTCTCTGGAGGGGTGCCGGGTGCCCCCCTGATGAGCAGCACCCGGTGCGGAAAGCCGCGGCGGCGTCGGACAGCGCGGCGGCGCCCCCTGGAGTGTGGCGCCCTGTGCGGTCGCACAGGTCGCACACCCCAAAGGCCGGCCCTGGGTCAAATCATCGGGTTTATTTTCTGAAGTGGTATTTTGCAAGAGAACCTGAGTTTTGATTTACCCAGTGTAATTGTGAATTATGAAGGGCTAACCCCACAGGGTTTTTCACTTCCCTGTCATATATGTATACCTTAATCAATGATCATTCTTCCAAGTGTCTTGCAGAACAAGCTTAAATCGTCTTGCTGAACAAAAGTGTTGGTTTTTCATATGGGTTAATGAGGTTGGTAAAACTCAAGCTGTTCTGCAAACCCTACTTCCATTGACATATGTGGTCTTGTTGAATAATACTTTTTATATGTACATCCACAAAATGGTATTTTCAGAAGTAGCTAAATAGCTATTAACTTTATATTCATTACTTCATTTATAATTTAATTCGAATAGCGGCACATCTGCATTTACATTCAGACTAAACATACAGTATGTATTAAAAACCTACCTTAAAAGTACTTAACTGAAACAGTAATCAAGTATATAATTCTGTAACAGCATAGAGGATATAGTTTAATAGGCTTTACCTAAATCTAATTATATAGATGATGGAGATGCATCTGAATGGACAAAATACATTAGTCTAATTGGATATCCTGAGACTCATTACGCTAATATTTCAAATTGACACAACACAGGATTATTGACTCATTTTGAGTTAACTTAAGTTTACTTATGGTAAATACCACAGCAATGCCAGAGTGTATCTTGGTTACAACTACAAAATAATACAGGTTCCCTGCACCTCTGTACCCTATCCAGCTAATGATATATTTTCCTAGGAATGCCATAGGTTTAAGCAAGGACAGCAAACCACTTACAAATGGGTCAGTTCCTCCATTACAATGGGCAGTAGAGAATGTGGAGATCAATGCTGTGGTCTCTATCACCATATCTAGTCACTCTCTAAGTTTAACCTGAATTCTCAGCTTTACCTAGTCTCTAGGTCAGTTTCTACTTTCTCTGGGCAGAGGAACAATGCCCACTTGACCTTGCCCACTTCCCCTCCCCAGCCTAGGCGTACATTTACCACAGTATGCAGCACTTCACCTGGCAATCTACCAGATGGCAGGAAGATAAATGTATTTGAACCTTCCTATACCTTATACCTGAATGAAGGAATTGATCAGTGCGGCTCTAGCACACCATTTATTCACACACTGATATACATTGTACAAGTTAACACACATAAATGCCACCTGATACATGTACACCTTTATATGAACAAGGACACATTCATATGCACATATAAATCACTTGCACAAATATTGTCCCCATTGGTACCCTCATGCACACCCAGGGGCATGCTAAGGAAAGTGCGGCAGTTGTAATACTGCAGAAGCTCGCATAGAGAGCATGAGCTGCACTAGAGAGAGGACTCGGCATGTGGGAAGGGGGTGGAGGAATTCTATACAAGCTGCGTTGAAGATGGAAGAGAGAGAGAGGAAGAAAGGGAGAAGAAGAGTTATGGGGTTTAGACAGAGTAAGAGAGAGGAAAAAGTGTGCATATTTATATGTGGGGGTGTCAGAGTCTGATGTTAGGGAACGTGTGTGTATATGTGTATAGTGTAAAGGGTAAATGTGTTTGTGTGAGTACATGGTGAATGTGTGTATTTTACTTGTGTTAGTGTATGGTGTTAGCATGTGTATGAGCATATGATGTTAGCTTAAGTGTGAGTATATAGAGTGTGTGTGTGGCGTTAGCATGAGTGTGCATGTCAGCACAAATATGTGTGTTAGTATTTGGTGTTAGCATATGTCGGGGGGGTTTCATCACTTCTTGTAAGTGAAAGGAGTAGGAAATATGTTCCATCGCTGCTTCTTCCTAATACATTTCTCAGTTGGTGCACCGTGAAGCAGTGGGGTACCATAACCAGGACATGCAGTCTTGGGTGCCTGCTTCTGTGTGTCATCTTGACATTCCCTTTAGAGGCAGACTGAAATTTCTGTCTCTAGAGGAGCAGAGCCGGTGGGGTAAATCATGGATCTTTCTCTAACCAGCTCAAAATGAGGGGAGTTTGAGGTTTGTTTCTAGAGACCTCCCAGCCTCGCTCCTGGCAGTGTCCTTCACTGAGTCCACTTACTTTAGAAATGTCTGCCATGAACCATCTACATACCTGTGGTCACTACACTAAAGTGCTGCTGCTCAGAAGATTCTGTGTTTCTCAGTATCTATTGTCAGTGGGTCCAATGATGCAGTGATGTAGGTTGTTCAAATATTGTTTCTGTATGGGAGTGTTAAAAAAAACATCAGCCCAGGGTGCCAATTGTGCTAGGTATGACACTGCTTTGAAGTAACATGATATCATGGGAATCTTTTTTTCAAGACCCACAAAGTGTGACAACGCATCCATTTCATTTCATTTCATTTCATTAAGTGATTACCTAAATTTGGAGTACCATTTAAACCTCCTCCCCTACAAACTGCACCACTAATCTCATATGCTTATATAAAAGTTTGCCAAACTCTTGTAATGTTTCATCAAAACAGTATATGATTTCCCCATCGACTGCATGGATCATTTACATAAAATATGCATGCTGTCAATCACTTCCATACATCCATCTCTCATTCCCTCTTTCATACATAAAGTTTTTACATAAAGCCACCAAAAACTTTCAGTTTCTGCCAGGTGATCACCATGTAGTCTCTTCAACATCATTCCACTTGACAATTGGGTTCCAAGAAAACTATGTAGTACTATATTTTTTTTTTATTTAAGTATTGTCTTAAATTGCATTGTATGAATAACCTGATCGCAACAATTTAAGCAAGTGCCATTAATAATAAATATCAGAGTGCCTTTAGTTTGATGTCAAGTAAGTAATGATTGAACAATGTCTTTGACTGAGAAGTTCTTACTTGCTGTTGCTTTTTATCCCCATATCAGTGACAGAAACGTCCTTCCAAAGAACACATAAATTGCCACCAAAGATGCAACACCTGCCAGCCGTATGTAATAAATGAGAGCAATGACTTTCTGAAGAAAATGTGTCAAGGACCCAAACAAAGTAATATGCTAGTTGTGGTTCTGCAGAAGACACAGGAGACACTGGATCACCTGCTGGTCATTTACACACTGCTGCTGGGAGTATTACTCTCTTTTGGATTTATATTGAAGTTCATCCTTCCAGAGCCAATAGACTGAATCTCCAACTTCACACATTACAATTTTGATCACCATGGACAAATACCGGTAAATAATTCTAGGTCTGAAACATGCATCTCGTACACATTGTATGAACCTGAGTTTTACTTTTAGAGTAAAAAACTGAGGGGTACCACAAATCTCAGGTGTAGGATTTGTCACATTGTCATCTTTAGGTAATGCATGCATTAAAAGTTATAATTAACATTGAATTTTAAGATGCGTTGTGTGTATAGCTGTCAGAGGTATAAAATGTTTTGAAGGAACTATTGTTCTTATATATTATTAAAAAGATGCATCATATATCATATAGATGTTACCTCAAACCTACTGCTTGCCTATGGCATCAAACCTGTGGGCCGAACCTAACGGGAGTACCTAGATAATATGGAAGGTGTAAGAAGGCAGGGTGGCCAATCTCTTATCCAATTTCATTTATCCTAACAATAATAATCACATCTTAACCTTTTTAAGGCCCACTTTCAGTATATTTTACATTTAATCTCCTTTCATGGCCTTTTCTTTCCCTGCTAAGTCCATACTTCTCCCTCCTCATGTCTGTGTGCACCAGTAACTTTTGTGCATGACCTCATTGATATAACAACTGCCTAACATTCTAGCGTCAAACCCTGCCACCCCTTGTCCACACGCACGGGCCCGCAAGCTTACCTCAAGTGCGCTTCCACAGCTAAAGTTGCCATCCGGCATGGATTTTACCAGCAACGCCAGTACTGGTTTAAGTGAAATACCTGCGATGCAATGGCGGTAGTTTTTTGTGGCTGAGGGAAGGGGGGAGCAAGCAACAGACTTCCTCAGTGCTTATAAGTATCTGTGCAAGGAAGAGTTAAGGGAGCACGCCAAGCCAGGACAGGGAACTACTCTAACCACCATTTCCAGACTCCAGTGAGGCATCAACCTTAGAAGTGTGGGGGCATTGGTGAATATTTGTGGTCTTGGGACAGTCCTCCTCACCTTTGGTGCTTGTAAGGAAGTATATATATGTACAAAACATGGTCCACTTAAAATCCTGTGTTAATATGATTCGGTCGCTCCTTAACGAAACACTACTTGCCGGGGCTCATTCTATGAGGCTGCCTCCCTGCTGCACAATCGCTCAATGAGATTGTTTGTGGTTTGTTGGACAAGCCATAGGGAAGCAGCAGGATCACATTACATAACACCACAGTAAAAGCAAGGCTGCTCACGAAGAGTGCAAGCGCCACAGAGAAATGGGTGAGGTAAGGGGGTGCGGAAATGAATGTTAGAATGACAATGTATGTGGAAGTGTGTGTTAAAACAAATGTGTAAGTATATGTAAGCATGAATTTTTATGTGTACTTATGTGGGCATTTGTGCATTAGTATGAACGTTTATGTGTAACTGTTTGTGGGGCAAAGATGGCACAGGCACGCTCTATGGTGGGCAAAGATGGCACAGGCAGGCTATATGGGGGCAAAGCTGGCACAGGCAGGCTCTATGGGGGCAACAATGGCACTGACAGGCTCCTTGGGGGAAAAGATGACACTGGTAGGCTCCTTGGGGCAATGATGGCACAGATATTCTGTTTGAGGGCAAATGTTGCACTGATAAGCTGTTTGGGGGCAAAATTGGCACTGTGTGACACGTTGCTTGTGAAGTTGGGGGGCAATTTTTCCATCTGGGACCTGTGGTTTCTAGCTATGACCTTGCATGTGTTCCTCTCCTCCTGTGTGTTTTCACAATCTCCACATGATCATCATTTAATATATCAAAGGGTCATTGTATTGCAAAATATATAGTTTAGCTTGCAAAAATAAAGAAACTAATTATTTAGATTGTGCAAATAATTGTGTGACCAAGCTGAGACTCCTGTTGTCAGGTAAATGGGATGAGTCACAGTACAAGCAGAGCAGCAAGCATTTTTTTTAGTAATATGACCCAGAACATTTCATTTACACTGCAAACTCTTGAAACCCACTGCGGCTCTATTAGCTATGACCTAGTTTAAGTAATCTTCCCAATTCCAACAACTCCAGCACCACATCGATGCAGATCACAACCACCATATTTCATGTGCAAAAAAATTGCATTCTAACCATCAAATGAACAGATAAACATGCCCACAGAAAAAAAGAAATGCAATGAATGGCTCATTGTGTGCGATCAAGCAATTCTCACTGTCCTATAGCTTTTAACACACTTTTTTTTCCCCGAAGCAAGGAATGAGTCATCAGCATGAACAAAGAAAACCCAGCTCTTATTATTTCTCTCTTTATCTATAATAAGCTGTCATCATGCAGGGACTTTTACTTTAAATATAATAATCTAATCTATACCTTTCCTTTTCTTAGTATTGTTTATTTCACAAAATTCTTCAACAATATGAAACTGCTGAAATTGTTTGCACCTCTCCATTATTATATTGGTCTTGTAGGTCAGGAAAATCATCAATTGAAAATTGCTGGGAAAAAAATGGAAATGATACAGCTTTTCCATTCTGGTAAAAATTGGCATTAGAGAACATGAACAATTTACTACCATGAATAATGGTCAATAGTGACGACATTGGAGGAATAAAAAGTATCTTGTTAGCAGACATTTTAATACTGAATGTAACATTTATTCTGCTTTAAAACAACTGTTACTCTGGTTTTGTTTAGTAATTATTAGACTTGTGCATTCCTATTCGGGCGAATATGAAAACGAACACGAAGAGTGTGTTTTCGTTGTTCGTCCCAAAGGAACGAAGAAGCGAAGATAGCGGTGGTAAAACGTACACGAAGACAAAGACGCACAAAACGAAGAATCTTGGTGTTCCTCTTCATCTTCGTCTACTAATCTCCCCGGTCCCTTCCCCATCTAGCCTACCTTATCTACGCAGCATCGCAGGGGTTGATGGAAGTGGAAATTCGTAGGTTCGCCGTCAGGGGTTAAGGGGCCGTGCGAACGACTCTATTGGTCGCCTGCAGGGTCCTCCTCTGGCACTTGGGCACTTTCTAGCTCCTAGGAATTCCCTAGTGTTGTAGCCCAAAAGTATATTTATTTACAAGAAATTTGGAAATCTCACCTCATCTGGCAGCGAAAAGGTGCTAGACAAGTTCTAAGAAAATCTGCCAAACCTTTAAAGACGTACAAAGCATGTGACAATCTTTGCAAATGTCATGGCATAGCTCCTAAACAAACAAAGCACCAGTCTGTTTGGGTTTTTATCCATTAGCCTTTATAAAAACAATACAGTAATATTTACACATGTTTTTGCCTATTTTAAAAGATTTATAGTTATATGTCACCTTGGTAACACTAAAGTAGATCATACAAAGATCATTAGCAGTATATTCTTAGTGGGAAGTATTTCAGGCGACTGTGAGCTTATTTGATGAACAGAATACAGATGAAACGGGTAAAGCAAGTTATAAAGGGATATTCCATGTCACACTTGTATTTCAGCTCACCCGTCCAAAATAAATACGGGAACTTAATCTCTTTTAACAAAGTTTGACCGTGGACCTGGCTTATAGTTATTTTACCAAGAGATGTACCTAGAGTTTGGCACCCAGGGTGGATCCTATATTAGGCCCACCCTACCATCTGCCCCTTGCCACTCCTTAGAAACTCGCATACATATTGAAATATGTTTTTACACATTTGTGTTTCACATTTGCACAGACTTACACACTCTTGCCAACACACATGCATACTCATTAAAACACACTTACACCAGACACAGGCAAAATAAGAGTGCTTGCGGTGGCGTCCTCTCTCCCCTGAATGCAGGAAATGGCAATGATGTCACCGGACTAGCCACCATATTGTCCTGAGTTCAAGTTAGGGCATAATGATGGCGGTTTAGGGGATATCATCTCCCTCGGTTGCAGGATTGGGGAGAGGGCGTCACGTCAAGCACTACCATTTTGGCGAAAGTTCTTGCTTGGTTATTTCCGTGGAGATGAGGATAAAGATTAATGAAGAAGATGCAGAAGTGGTCGGCAGAAAAGGTAGTGTGTAAGAGTGAAAATTCATGTCCTTTTGCTCATTTTCATGGCTTAAATTTACCAAATTCTGTATATACATTTGTATATATATACTTTGTTGGTCCAGACTGCCCAGCCTAAACACCCACTAACTATATCTCCCAGCCAGACCCAGCTAAGCTAGGATCAGAAAACCTCCTCTAAACAATGCACACAAGTCCAGGCAGATAATGTCACACTTGGCTCAGGGGTTGTCTCCAGGGCCTAGCCCTGGGAGAACAATGGAGCTTATTCTCACAGTCTTCTGATTGGTAGGCTCCAGGGGTTTTAATGTCCGGCACCTGGTCCTGACATCAAAGTTCTGGACTGGATCCTACAAACCGAGTTTAGGCATCCAGTCTGCCACAATACTGGAGTTAAAGCTTTGGTCCACTGTACTCTCCAAATGCTCCACCCTAGGGACCCATTCATATAAAATACAACAAAACACCCCCTACGGCTGTACAGCATCACAACATACATGCTCATACACATTTAAGCATACAAATCAATGTTCACACACAAGTAATTACACATACACATTCATGCTCATACATATATGCATTCATGCTCATACACATTCATGCTCATACACATTCATGCTCACACACACTTAAACATCCATACTCAAACAGTTACACATCCATGGTCACACACACACACACACACACATTTATGCTTACACACACACACATTTATGCTCACAAACATATATATATACACATTCATGCTCACACACAAACACTCACTCTAACATACGTAGAGTCATATAGACATGCTCCTTCCTGGACCCTCCTTCTAACCCCTTACCTCAACTGCAGTGTCATATAACCTCTCATTACCTGACCCTGCTACTGTCCGGGGTGCAACTCAATAGATCTTGGGCTGGATGACTGCCAGGTGGTATCCAAGGCTACTTGGGATTGTAATGGTAAGGTCTGGGATGAGCTTTTTCGAGGAGTCATGGGGGGTTACGCAATAAGGGGGGCCAAGGCCTGCCTATAAGCTTGTTTTCAATCCATCTCATGGTCTGTTTTTCTGACTTCGAGGTCAATCTGTTTTGACTGGCTTCTTTATTAGCATTTTTCAGCGCCATGTGCATTTGGGAGTAGGTCAGCCCCAGCTAGTACCTTCCTGGTTGGAGTTTTTTGGAAGGATGTTTTGTATGATGGTCGGTCCTTACTCTTTAGAATGATTGACATACTCAGGAAGGATGTTTGGGTGCCATTGCGGACCGTTGCGGTCTGCACGTTTGCCGCCTCTGAGCTATTGTGCGGATTGCCCTGATGTCTAGTGCCCCTTTCTTGTGCATTGGTAGGGCACCATACTATCCCATTTTCAGTTTGTTTGGGTTTTTCAGAAAGCTCTTGTGTTGGGTTTACCTAGTTCATGCTATTCATTTCAGATCGGAGCTACAAGGGTGGCTGGTGGCATGTTCTTGCCAGTCAGGGATAATAAGTAGATGAGGAGGGAACAAGTGTTACAGAAGTTGAGTTGAGTCTGAATCCCTCCCTTATTCTCTTCACCAAAGGGTACCTTAGGGTTCCTTATCAGTGGACATGCTTTGAAGTCGACTTTCAGTCTGCATTTTGATTGGAAGGTGTTTGAAGGCCTACAGTGTCAGGCTTCGGGGGCTCCCATGGAGCAGGGGATGTCTACCTGGGGCAGCAACTTCTGTATCCACTTCCATCCACAGTGGGACCACACAGTTGTGGAATAGACCGCATCCCCCACCTCAAGTAACACATGCATCACACTCAGCGGCGCAAATGTGTTGTAGCCGGCATGGGGGTGTCATCTCGACCGATCTCACGGCCTCATGGTTCGGTCCCTGGTTGAGGAAGGAGGCAGAACCTCTCAAACCTGCATCCCTTCACTGTGTCATTGAGTAGGGTGGCACATTGATATTGGAGGGAGGAGCCTCAAGCCTACAGCCCTATTTAAACTCTGCACTTACTACAGTCTATGCTTGAATGCTGCCAAGTTGTGATGACCTTGGCTTATTCGCATAAGAACCTTTGCTGCCTGCCTTGACCTTCTGGATTGATATTCCATCTTGCTTTTGTCTCCTTTTGGCATTTTGGATTACCGTGCCCTGGGTCATTGTGCTCACACTGCATTTGATTCCTCCCCGCTAAACATTGCCAGTGCAGTCCTCACACCGAGTTACATATGTATTAGACCTGGTACGTCATCCATACCCTATACATTATCGGTAATCATTTATGCTTTTCTACTGTAACTTTATTTTTCGTAACATTAGGGAAACTTCTTGTTCTGCTATACCAATATTTCTCTCTGATTGGGAAACAGCAGAAGACATTTCTAATCACTGTTTCAATCATTATATTGATTTGTATACTTCCTTAGGCAGTTTCTAGTATGTATTGCCATATGTTTCATTGGAGATTAATATAAGGCTCTCATCACGCTCCACTTCACTGATGGCTTACACCTAGAGACTGCAAAGTCAAGGATTAATCTGCCAGGACAACCTTTTGTTTGGCTTTTAATCCTGTGTGTGTGAGATGAAAGGCACTTGTTTCTTCCCACACAAAGGTCATGTAGCAGGTAACGAGCCCTGTACCTGTTGAAAAAATATCAAGCTGTGCCTTCTGTTTAAATATATTAGTTTCCAAAATATCACCTTTTCATTAAGGCTGCCATTAAGGCTGCCAAATAAGACGTTCTTGTAAGAAGAAGGTCATTAATGCCAAATGACTATGAGCTTGTTTCAAGGTGTTCCGAGTCAAGTGGGCCAGTTAAGATCACTACTCATAATACCCATAAAAGATCAAACTGATATGTGCATCTAGGATTTAAAATATTCAGGGACAACTTTTCCCCCACTGAAACCAATGCGGGCTTGGCCCTTAACACCATCTTTATCACGCCTCCGTTTAGGTACACTGCAGACCCTCTGGTCTCCTCCACCCCCTTTTCCCCATTTCAGTTGATAAACTTGCACAAAATTAGGCAATGTTTTGATCCATACAAGGACCTCCAGTACCCCCCCCCAAGTTCTCTGTCCTAATTCTCATAACAGTACTAAGCAAGGCTTAGAACTTCTTTACTTATATACTAAGAAAATGCAAGACATTCTCCAATCTATGCCTTTCTTATACTCTGATTATATGTATTACATAAAATAAATGCATATGCGCAGGTACTGATCCATATTAATATGAAATGTCACAAATAAACATGGGTGGTATGGTGTATGTAGGGGACTCGCATATTCTACTTAGTGTAATTGCTTTGCATTAACACAAAATACAAACTAAAGTAAAAAAAAATTGCCTAATGATATTTAGAGAAAACGGTTATCCTACATAGGTAATTACACCTAACAACAAGAGGTTTTGTAACCCTGACACAAAACTTGTAACATGAATAATATATTAAATAACATAAGAATAATATAAGAATCAACACATACCCCCGGCTTTTTTTTTTTTTTTTTTTTTATCATATGATGTATTATATAACTTACATCTTAGGATGATATTTAGACCTTTCAACCGTTATTTTGTCTTCATTTTTTGTTGTACTTGTCTATTTAATGCTTAATTTGTTTGTATGTACTATGAAAATAACAAAAATAAAAATTTAAAGAAAAAAAAAAAATATGAATAATATAATATAGTGTCATGTCTATATGTCACTTGACATCTGGTTAAATTTTGTTGAACTACAGGATCCAACAACAAACAAAAAACACTGGTGGATGTAGGGAATATAGGTGTTGGCTTTCACTAAAGTACGTCAGTTACCCCAGGGCCACATTAAAACCATTGCTGCTATACATGTTTTTTTTACATGTTGCTGGTTAAAAAAAGTGTTTTGGTCAGGGTAACTCGCCCCAAGCTAATTGATATATATTTTAGCAGAAAAGTAATTTGAAGAAAGTTTGTATGAGCATTATTTTCCTTTTTGTGCACTAAGTGATGGCATGTGATGTTTGTACATCAGGTGATCTTATATACCATCAAGCTGTTTTGACTTTATGTTTGGTGTACACAAGCATTAAGCACACACGGGAACAGATGCTGCTGAAATCCTATGTTGTTTTATGAGCAGCACATTAAGCTAATCTGGCTGAATTTGCTTAGTGTGTTATTTGATGTTACCTACCCTTTAAAACAACTGTGGCAGATGGTCTTGTCTGCATCTAGAGACGTGTTAATTTATATCCCAAATACTATCAAACTGTAACCTGGACAAAAGGGGTTAGAGAGGTTTGCTACGTTTTAAAGGAAGACTACATTTTGAAAAATCCTCTGCTATTTTAAAGTCCAAAAAAAAGTAATGAGGAAAAGCTGAGTAGTAAAAACATAGGAGGAGTTGTTACCTTTGTAATAGACGGGCTACGTATAAATAGTAGTTTTACTTTGTATCCAGCTGTCCGTACTGTACAAGATGATTGGTATAATGGCCCAATACTGCACAATATACCAAATCAAAATACCATAATTTGAAAAATCTAAATGTTTTCTTGCTCTGTTTTTATAAAAAGTGTTTTTACCCAATACATAAATAATAAGGAAAATTGCTTGTACCCGATAAAAATCTTGTTGTTTTGGGAAATGTTTATTTTATTGCCGTGCAGAAAATAGAACACACATAAATCCTGCGCACAGAGAACATTCTGCCATTAATTTAGGTTTCTGTGACTCATAAAACCCACTATAAACTGTTGGATGTTCCACAGAAACAGAAATACTGAATCACAGTTATATTTAAATCTTGTCATCCTAAAATGTTCACACTCAATGTGAAATCGCTCCATTCCATGTAGTAATATTCTAAATTTAATAAAATGCCATCTGTTAAGGCTGTGTATGTTGACAGCATGTAAAAAGGAAATAATCTTCACAATCTGGAAATGTGAAACAGCAGGGTATTTTCATTTTAACATAGGGAAAGATTGGCTAAACTGACAAAACTGTAGAAATATATAGATTCACATAGTGGATGAGCAATGCAGAGGTAACATTGGATCCCTGTAGTAGCATCCTGCTACACCAACTCCAGCTTGCATCCACCAAGTATTGGAAAGAACCAGGGACAGATTGAAGCCAAGGTTATGCATAGGCAAGGATCAAAAGACTCCGAACACAGGGGGGCTGCAAGGGCGGAAGCGTCCCCTGGAACACTCTGATTTTAAGGTTTTGGGATGAAGCCAAATGTTTTATATTTCTATTCTAATGTTTTATACATTTACAGACAGACACAAGGGCTTTGGGCAGCATTCACACATGACAGTATTGCAAGAACCCAGAGACAGACTAAAGCCAAGGTTATGTATAGGCAACGATAGAGATGGGTGGCAGAGAATGCAAGGAAGGGCGGGTAAGGGAGGAATCGCCTTTTGGAACACTGATTTAAAGATATTGGGACACTGTCAGATGTTTTCTGGTTTATAGATATTCATACAGAAACAAGGGCTTTGGGCAGCATTTACTTATGACTGTAAATGTATTTGGCAGATCTGAATTGTGTACATTATTTAAGTTCATGTGCATTTTGGACTCATATTACTGTGCCCTTTTGGTTGAGCTTGCACCCTTGTCAAATTTGCCACTTCCATTATTAAGTGTTTAAAACCATCTTTATACTAGTTGGTCCAATTATATTAAATTACAATATTTTTTAATATTTCTTCATTCCACCAGGATAAATATTTTAGATATATATTTTAACCCCAACCCCTTGAGCAGGGCATAGTGATGAAAGTTGGGGTACACTTGTGGAAAATACCCCCATGATTTTATCCCCCCACATACCATTTGTGGGAAAGAGGGAGATTGCCATCTGGAGCTCTGTTTTATTTTTATCATGTATTTATTTAAATATTATGTGAGGGGGTATTTTTATTGCTTGTCAATTTTGCAAGTTTCAGGCAAGGGCATGCAAGATTTTCTTGCAGATGTATTCCCAGACATGCCCTCAAAAAATGTAAGTCACATACCCTCACAAGCACAGTTAGACAGTCCAAATTCAGGAGCAGGCAGCACGGATTTGTATTTGGGTTCACAGGCAAGGAATCAATAGCAGAATAGCAGACCACATACTGAACAAGGATTACAGTTCACACATTAATAGTACCCTACGAGCACTTTAGCATACAGGTCAGCAGGCAAGTAACCGCAGCAAAAATGATCAAGGATCTAGCTTGCCAAGTGGCTGGCTCAACAAGACACCTACCTGCTAATGAAAGGAACCCAGTTTAGGTTCTGTGAAAGGCTTGGTCCTGATGAGCAATCTGTGTGCATGGGACATGTCCTAAGTCATAATCCTGACACTAGGGTGCCAACCCTATCTGGGACACATTAAGCATGTTGTAGCCAGTACATGATCATTGTTAACATATAATACATGAGACATGCTTGTTCATAGGAGGGAATCAGGGATTTTGTAAAACTTCACAATTGACACAGACAGCAATGTGCTAAATAACTATGTGTCCTAGGAAAAAACATTTACAAATCCTAGATAATATATGTCTTTTTTATGCCATCAGAACAGTTTTTGGCTTCCACGTATAATGCTTCTCAGTTGTGTATTTAGGATCAATTTTGAACTTTTATCAAATTCAACACCACTGCTAAAGACTAAAAAAAAGTACTATCCACTTGTCTTAGTAAAACATGTCTCTTTTGGTCATGTAGTGTTCCCTGCTGCTTTATCTTTGATTAGGCTCCAGGCTCCAGCTGGGCCCTCTAAAGACACAGGTACTCATTATTTCACTTTGATTACAATTTGTAGCAACTCTTTTTCTTCACTTCTTTCTTTGATTAAGCCAGGTATAATTTATAGCTGTTGCAAATTAATTTGACTGACCAGCTTGTATGTAATTAAATGTTTCTTTTTGTGGCTTCGGTCAAATCCAGTAGACATCAATAGCAAGTTGCTTAGTTGCTCCTAGTATTCTATAAACATGCTACAGATTTGCTTTTGTCATGTCATACAAGATAACAATTTTCAGCAGATGTATTGCCTGAACATTATAAGAATCCACATGGTAAGTATGTATTGTTGAGTAGATATGTATGTAATATGTTGTATATATTTATTACACATTCCTATCTTTCCACCTCTGAAAGTTGTGCCGAATCTATATTCTTCAGTCTAATGGCGAAATCCCAACCTCCTACATTTTCAGTAGACTGTATGCTCAATTTACAAGACTAAGGGAATTAGACTGTACATCCTGTTTGTTAGACTCCGAGATAAAGAGGCAAACTTTAGTCCATGCTTGCCAAGTTCCGAGACAAGTGGGCCACATCCCTAACTCTAATGGACGCAGATTGTAATGACACCTTGTTAAAATCTAAGTGGAGAAGAAAGTAATAACTGCTTGTCAAGTTTACAGAGAATCAGCCAAAATCCAAGTGAACTAGATTATGACCACCTTCCAATTTTGTCACAGAAGCAGACAATAATAAGTGCTTGCTGGATTCTAAGAGAAGCAGACTGAAATATTTGCTTCCCAAATTCTGAGAGAAGCAGACTTACCATGTTGTGAGGGATAGACTGTAGTCACCTCTTGCCAAATTCTGAGAGAGGCAAAATGTAATGCCACTTATCTATATTATCGTAGCTGCTTATTTTCCTGCTCAGCTATTAGTTTGTAATATTAGTAGTTTTTTTTCATTTCGTATATGTTTAATACATTTGGAAACATTTCATCTAAAGTTGTAACTAAATGGCGTATGTATTGATCCTAAGATAACTACATTTGCACTTCACTTACACACCCCGTCGTGTGCACTGTGTTTAAATTAGGTGTGCTCCATAAATAAACTTTTGATGTCACAGTACATACGTGCTTACACTGTCACTGAGTGAAATATGAATGAATATAGGTGGCATGTTCAATTCTTCATTTGTAATCCAAACTTTGCCTACATAAAGTACCAGCAACTTGGACATTACAGAAAGGACCATGATGTAAAATTCAAATATATTTGTTTGTATTCATGATGAGTATTGTTCTGTTCCAATGTAAAAAAAAAAACCTAATAACATAATTCAAAATAAAATAAAATTCAAACAACACTGAAAGCAAGAAGATCGTATTATATAGCCTGGCATTCTATCTTGTCTAAAGCCTTCTTAAAAAGAGCAGCTAGTGACCTGTAACAATGAGGTATTTAACAATGTGCAATGTTTAAGATGATCAAATAAATGAGCCTTACCAACAAATCATTAATACTATACCACAGTGTGCTAAAAAACAAACGTGGAATTAAAACATGTAGGAAACAGCAATTACTGTAAGGTTGTTACAACCTTTAATCTGTTAGTTGAAACAAGGTTCAAGGCATATCGTTTCTGAGCAAGCCACGTAATCTGTAAGGTTAAAGGTAAGTATAGGATGCAAAATGGATACACTTTTTTTCTAAAATCAATGAACAATACCTGGGACTTGGAAATATATATACTTGAAAATAAGGAGTAATTAACAACGTCCATATGCTTTCTATGGTAGCCATAAATGGCATCACCTGTTTCAGAAAATGATCTTTCAGTAAATACATTGAATTTTCCACTGGCAAAGCTTCACTATATATTACAACAGATTTTAATTGTGCACTTTTAACAATTATTTAATGCTTTACAATTACCTTAATTGATGTTAAATTAGACATGGAGGATTAATTCCGGGATACGCCTGCCATATTGGTTTTAAACTCAGTTGTAGTAGGCATGTGCTTTATCACGGAGCTCTGATTTCACACCTCACTAGGCCTTGGAAAACCTGCTTAAGTCTGTCACGCCTGCAAGCTTCACAGCGAGACTACTTACCACCACTTAGCTGCCTTATTCAATACAGAAGGCAGGAAGAGAGCAGGGACTCATTAAGGGAGTGCAAGGGAGTACACAAGTATGCTAACTGCCGTCTCTAAAATGTTCTTACTTACACCACGGTATACGTTCATGCTCCATTTCTACATCCAAGCAGCTGATCTAAAAGTGTAGCCTATGGCAATGTAAACCCAGGAGCACCTGTATACCTGTGATTTTTGGTTACACCTGTGTGTGTAATCTCATCTGCGCCATACCGTGTCCATGAATGGCAGAAATCAAATGTGGTCACTCTAGCCCTCACTGGTAGAGGCCTCTCTAGTCAACCATGGTGCTTCAATAACATCTTCATCCAGAAGCATCTAGTGTGTGGCCATCTTTTTGCCCAAACAGTTTTAGGGGGGGGGGTTCAAAAAGGGGACAGGACAACTTCACTGCACCATCAAAGGGACGATGGATGGGCCCATGTACTGTCAAATCTTGGGTGAGAACCTCCTTCCCTCAGCGGAGGATGGGTATTCCAGCATGACAATGACCCAAAGCACATGGCCAAGGCAACAAAGGAAATAGACACAAACCTATGCTCTACAGATTTGTAACCCTTTTGACTCTGCTACCCTATGACAATGTATAAATCTATCTATAACCTTTCAATTACCTCCTAGTATCTATGTCAAAATCAGCAGGTCCAGGAAATAAACCTCTAAAGAGCACCTGCCTGAGGCCCAGACACATTAAAGGACCCTTTGATGTCCCTGTTACTGTGAACCAGTCACAAGAGGGGGTGCGCTGTCTTATTCTCTACTACTAATAAAACAACGTGCTGTGTACAACAGGCATCATGACAGAAACAGAGCTCTTAAAACATTTTAAAATGTGATAAATGATAATGTGTGATGTAAAGCTTGTAAGTAATATATATTGTGACAAAATACCCCTTAACTTGGTATTCTGTTCAGGAATCTTTGCTGTCTTCCAGGTTGCAGATACAGCTCAGACACAATGAGGGTTAAATAAAAGGCTGGTACCTGTTTTTATTTTTTAAGACAGGCATAACAGAACAAAACAAATCAAACTGCGGTTGCGGTCCGTTACCGACAAAACCAGGATTAACGTAGGGGCTGATGGAGCTGCAGACTGACTGGGCCTATGCGTGGCCGATGTGGGCCGTGGATGCGGTCTTACAGCCTGCACGATGGCTGATTTGAACTTCGTGGCCGGGCTGCTGCTTTGAAGACGTGATGTTCAAGGGGGCGGGCTCACAGAAGAGTTCCTCGTGACAAGGAGAGGATCTTCACATTGGAGGAGAGCAGGAAAAAAGAAAAAACTAAAATGTAAGTATTACCATATTCAAGGGAGGGGGTGGCTGGGTTTTGGCATTACGAAATTGGTGTGACAGAGCCTATCCTTGCGTGTGTGTGTTTGGGTGTCGGTGTGGCAGAATCTGTCCTGTTGTGTGTGTGTTTGGGTGTCGGTGTGACAGAGCCTGTCCTGGCGTGTGTGTTTGGGTGTCGGTGTGGCAGAGCCTGTCCTGGTGTGTGTCTGGGTGTCGGTGTGGCAGAGCCTGTCCTGGTGTGTGTGTTTGGGCGTCTGTGTGGCAGAGCCTGTCCTGGTGTATATTTGGTCATCTGTTTTCTGGCACTGTACTTACTGTAGAAATAAATAAAACTATGTAGTTTTACTTATCCAGAGATAAAACACTCTCCTGAATTTGTAGTCACTTCAGAGGACAAAACACTCCAGAAATTAGTGAGAGGAAAAGTAAAGGTTTTGTGTTATTTACTCTGTTTCTATCTGGATATTTTATTGAAAAGGATTAGTGGCAGTAAATTGTGGCTTCAGGTGTATCATGTCCTTTTTAGTGTATGGATGTACTCCCAATTCTGTCCTCTCCCAGGTACTTATTTGGACCTTTTAACACTTTTGGTTCCTGGAATGTGAAGATCCTGGAATAATGTGGTATTCTGTTATCGTAAAGGAACAATTTAATATAGTTTTAAAAATAATGATTTATAGCTATTTGGGTGGTAAATAGTGTGGCTCAGATATGCGTGTGTAAGGGGTGTGGCGTGTGTAAGGGGTGTGGCGTGTGGGCACGCGATACAATACACGGGGCTGGTGTCCAAATATTTCCAGGGCTGCTTTTCATTCCCAGTCCGGTCTTGCTGCCTGGGCCGTCTTTAACGCAGGGCAAAAGGGGCAGCTGCCCCTTGAGGAGCCGAGGAGTTAAGATTATGTCTGTCCTGCCTATTTTATTTATTTCCATAAAAAGGCCCACCAAAATCCTCAGCACGAGGCACATGATGCTCTTAATCTGGCCCTGAAACCAGGCTACATGTAATAGCAATCAATAATATAGCAGCTCTCTCCCTCTCTCTCAGGGAGCCAAAATGATCTCTCTCTGCTCAGATCAAGAGGCTATTTAACTGCCTCTCCCATTAATTAGTGAAAACAGATGAGTACTGATGAGTATGCTGGAATCTCCGGACTGGACTCCCACCTGCTGTTGCTCTGCTGCTCATAAACTATGGAGTGGAGCACTGGCCCACCCTACTCTCCACCCCAGGGACCCAAAATACACAATTAACATGGAAGCAATAATTCCAAATATAAGGGGATATATACATTCCCTCCATTATTATGCCATGCTTACTGTCACTAAATATAGATAGATAGATAGATAGATAGATAGATAGATAGATAGATAGATAGATAGATAGATAGATAGATATAGACATATATACACATATCCTTGGCAGTGTAGCTGCAGTGGCCCCATCCCAAGTTACACTGGACTATCCAGTCATTCATCCCTGGTCTTCATGCTTTCATCCAACTACTCAACCGCAAACTGTATTAATCTCAACCTCTCTTACAGGTATGATTCTCAGTGCATCTGATCCACCCCTGAACCCTTCATCTGCTGCTGTAACCCGTTGTTTTCACCTGGTATGTCTCTATCCTGCCTGTTTCCATACCCTGCTGATTACAAGGGGTTAACATTGATGCCCTCTTGTCCAGCTTAATTTCAATTGTTAAGACAATGTGTGAAGCATGTGCATCCTATATAAAATGACCTTATGTGACTCCTTGTGAGGTAGCCCTCTAATATCCTTGACGTCACTTGGAAACAAGCTTGCTTGGAAATGTAGCTGCAGTGGCCGCATCCCAACTGGCCTCTTTATAAGGAATTTTTCGAGTTACACTTGAAGAAAATCTCAGAGAACTGCAACACCATCACCCTGTGCAATCAGCAGGCAACCTACCTAATCGCTTGTCCCAGTTGACCTCATCCTTACTATGAATGTTTTTACTTTTCATTTATTTTCCCCTACTCCTTAAATATACTTCATCTCGTTGACAACCCCTCCATAGTCCACATTTCTACCTCTCTTCTGCCATCACCCTACCTTAGCATACCTTTCCCACCACTAACCACTCTCAGGTGAAGGAATCCGATCCCCCCAAATCACCATCCCATTTGTTATCTGTCTGCTCTCTGAAAACCCCCTTTTTTGTGAAGCATACAACCCTTCTTCCTAACATTATCAACTATCACCCTAATCACGCCATCTGAACCATCAACAATCTCTACAGATCATCTGGACCTTTTCAACTCATCCCCATCCAAACACTCCTCTCCCACTATTTTACTTCACCCTCAACCATTGACTAGCTTGTAAGCTCGCAAGAGCAGGGCCCTCTTCTCCTTTTGTACTGATTTTTTATTATGTGTGATTTGAAATGATTCCATTGATTGTCACAGTGCTACAGAATCTGCTGGCACTATATAAATAAAAGTACAGAAATGTAACCTTGGAAGGTAAGTTTACTAAAGTCCCCTAAAACATCGGGACTCAAAACTGATTTAACCTAAACCTTGTGTTTTTCTTTGTAAACCCCCAGCAATTATTGTTCGACTGTACATTTGTATATAAACAATGTTTTCATTAAAATATGTTGACCTCTATAAATTGCATGTTAAATAATATTATTTTGATAAGAAATTTCCCTCTCAAAATAAAAGTAGATTAGCGAAATATCAGGTGAAATAAACACACAAGATGTCCAAGGGAGAGTTTGTGATGCATAGGTTTGCGGATAACAGGGTACAAGTTAAAGTTAAGGTCCTGTCAGAAGCAGAGGGAATTCTGAAGCATTGATGGTGAAATAAGATTTGATTGGAAGCCACAAGGGGGTGTTTATGGATTAGATGAGCAGAAAGTGTTCTCGGAGAATGTAAAATAATAACAGAGCAAATTGTGAGGCAGACAGAGCCATTAGAGCTAAATTGCACTAGCAGTTTCATCAGTAGCATGCCAGAGAAAGGGCACACGGTAGTACTGCTCTGGAGAAAAAAAAACAAAAGCTACAATGTTTTTCAGCGGTTTGTTTTCATGATATGAATATCAGTGTTTGAAGTAATAGCAAAAAAATAGTCTTTAAATATACTGAATAAAAATATCATTAACATTTATTACTTTTACTACGTTAAAAAAACAGGCACTGTATTTTGATAAAATTGTATATACTAGCACTGCCACTGATACCAAAAACCTAGATTTCCTGAAATTCATATCTTCCAGTTCTTGATCTCCTAAAATGATCTGCTATAAATCACCTGGATATTCATCAGATTGGATGTGTCTACAAATACTGTTTTGGAAGTGCTTTCAGACTGCTACCCTCATTTCTCCCAGTCTGAATTTTGTTCCTGGTGGAGGCTTCCCCGAACCCAGAAGCCCTTCTTAATTCTTAAATAAGAGTATTTATTTAGTGAATCCTATTGTACTTTAAGCATTCTGCAACATGTTTCTAAGGTTTCCTAACCCTGACAGAGAAGCATATCTGTGTTATTATCTGTGAAATTGGATCTCTTATCTCATAGTTTTTGCTGCTCAGCACTAAGTTCTCCATGATGGAATTAAAGCTAATTTCGTCTAATCAAAAAGACTACATATGTAAGTACTTCAACATGTAAAACAAAAAATACTTACCTTAAGGAGAAGTTGGAGCTCCAGGTCTGAAATTTACTTAAAGCAGCCAATTAATAGCAGGAAAGTGCCTCCAATCAGATCAGTGGGAGTGATTTTTCCACATGCATATGGCGGTCTTGTCAGACCCCCTGGAACTCATGAACCAGCGCTGGAGCTGGCTTGCAGTATACTACGTTTGGCACATGCCCTGCAAGCAAAGAAGCTTGGTGGTGTGGAAAGGGGCAAATGCATGGGGGGAAATTACTATTTAAAGGAACCACTGAACTACCATATGTGGTAAAAAGAAAAGGCATGTCATTAGTTACATTTTCACCTAAGTTTTTAAATATAATACTATTCATAACAACAAATTTCTTAACAATTCCTACACTGACATGGCATTACCAGCTTTTGCTTTACCTTCTGTGACCATTTTACTTCAGTGAATTATCTGTCATTAAAAGACACTTTGCAGATGCTTCTCCAACCTTCATGTCAACCACTTGAACTTTGCTGTGCATGATGTGGGTTATTCAACTTTCCCACAAAGGATTTGGGGTCCACTAGTGACATGTTTATCATCGTTTATTAATGTTTCTCATGAGAGATTAGGACAGTATGTGACCCTTGTTAACACTACTGAAATAACCCCCATTATATCATTATGTTTAAGGTATAGCAAGTATCTATATCTACCCATTTCTATGAGTAGATTTGAGTAGATTAAGTGGACTGGGACCACCATGGTCGGACTGGGTACAACGAGGTGGCCCTGGCACTCTAAGGCCAGTGGCAACCTAACGATGTACAGTGCAGTCTTCAGCTGGATATGGCAGGTCGCACAATTACAATTTTATGATAACATAACATGATCTGCTGCTGGGTCGTAAATCACGTGAGTATGGGGCATTTGTGTGGAGACCACACATCAGCCTGAGTAATTAAACCACACCAACAAACAAGTTAAATTATTCCATATTCTACCCTATGAGAAATCAGTAATATTTATTCATTTGATTTGCTGTTGGGTGCATATCTAAGAACAACCAATTCAACTCCCACGGCAGAAATCCAAACATTGTTTGTTAACTGTTCAAATGCACCTTTTTATTTAGCAAGTTTATCAAATAATTGCTGCCCAGCATATGCTGATCTTAAATCTAAACCACTGTGTGCCTGATGAGATCAATTAGACGCTGTGTGTCTAATTAGGAAAAGCTCTAATTGATGTAAGGACATGTTGTTGCCACAGCAGGAGCTCTTTACAGCCGAGATGGCTCAGCCAGTAGTGTGAGATTGCTGATGCTAGAGGCGATCCTAGGTTTAGGTTTGGTGCCCAGGTGCAATATTTCATGAACACCCACTTTATAAATAACACACACTAATGCGCAAACTCACTCTTACACCATACCAACACACAATCGCTGTAATACTGTAAACACTTACACTAAGATACACATACTCTAACACTATACACTTACATAGCATATATATATATATATACATACATACACACACACATGCACTCATTCTCTCACCATGTCCTCCTCTAACACTAACACACACTAACTGTAATGCCGTAAACTTCCACTCTCTTTTTTGCCCAGGGGCCACTAACCCTGGACTCACCCCAACACCATTAGCTCACACGCACTCACACTAACACCATATGCTCACACATGCCAACACCATACACTCACACACTTGCTCTAAAACCATAAACTTACATGTAAACCCATATACTCTAACACTATACACTTATAAACCATACATATATATTGATACACACACACTCATTCTCTCTCCCTGCCCTCCTGTTCCTCTCTCTAACCATCTCCCCACCTCTTCTCTGTGCCTTCTCCTACTCCCCTCTCTTCTCAACCTCTTCCCCTCTCATACCCACTTCTCTTCCCCTTTCCCCCCTCTTTCACTTCTCCTTTCACCTCTTCTCTTCTCCCCTTCCATCTCTACATAGTGCAGCTTGTTTGCTCTCTGACCTCGCTTGCAGAGGCCTGTCTGTTGCCCAGGCTAATTGAAAGGACTATGGAACTTCTAACTCAGTGGCATTTAAATTGTTATCGTCTTTTGGCTTCTTTTTAATGCTACAATACATGTTCTGTATTGAAAGGGTTAAACTATGCTTTCTATAGTGCATGTTTTGTGGATTATAGTTTTTCAAAGTCTAGACTGTACTGGATAAAAATATATCCATTTAAGTTGAGCTAATGATACTCAGCACACCTGGTTGAATCACTTAGGAGTAGTTTTCTATTGATTTCCATGTAACTTTTTTAGTGGTCACAGTCTGCAATCAATGATTGTTATTAGGGATTCAGGGAAATTAATCCTAAACTATGCATTTTCAATCAGTGTTTAAGATTTCACCAGGCCATTGAGTCCAGTCCCTATTGTTTTCCTCTTAACTTGCATGTTCCATAAACATACACTGTATAATAGTCGTCTACATACTATTGCCAATGTTGTAATTTTGTAAAATTTTCCATAAACTGAAGGAATTAATATAGACAGATGTCATAATACAAAAACAAAGTCTGTGAATTTCAAAGTCATATTTTCATTATATTCATTGCAAATCTGAAAGAGCTGATTTACTATTTACAAAAAAAGTTTGAGATAAAGCAGCGAACACAAAAAAACTTGAGAAAATGTAAGAACCAGTGATGTGACTAAATAAAAACTGAGCAATTTTGTGACGTGCCGTTTCCCCAAATAAAACTAGATTCCAAGCAGAATGTCCTAGCAAAGTCAGGCGCATCTTTAGTATATTTTCACGCATGTGTGCCAAATGGTTTCTAAATGAACAAAGCTTAAAATCTGAAACATATTCAACACCACAATGTAATATTTATGTTTAGCTAAATCTCTTTTGTTTGGCATAAATGGGGGTTTATAATAATTTTGTGTAATTTTTTAATTCAATGTTCAGAAAGCAGCTTCAGCTACAGAGTACCGTCTTCCTCTGTGTGTCTAGCACTGTCTGCCTGGCATGGGCAACTAGGTTTTGTCCTAAAACCGATACAAGGAAACGTCACCTACTTTGCCAATTTTGGGTATAACAAGTCTCACTTGCAAGATCTTTTTAGCTACTTCCAGTTTCCAGCTGTTTGGCTGCAGGCCCAGACTAGTCATTGGGCATACCAGACAACTGCCAAGTGGGCCAAGGGCAGGCTTGTTAACACTTCTCGCCACAGTCAGGCTCCCACTATAATAATGTAGCATGTAGCCACCTGCTGGACACATGCACCTGCAATCCCAAGCTTTGTACAAGGAGGCTAATGTTATAGTGTAGCAAGTAGCCATGTGTACACAGCAGAACATCTCATCCCTTTGATTTATCAGCCACTGGCTTCAAAGTGCCAGAAGATCCCCTGTCCAGTTCTGACTGCTTGAACGCATGCTTCTTGATGATGAGGTTCCAGAGGCTGAATAGACCTCGGTGTATTGTTATAACAATGTTATTTAAAAAATCCAAAGTCAATAACAAATAACTATCCATTTCAAGACATGCAAAACATTGTTTTTAAATCGTAAAGATAGTTCCATCTTACTTATTGAAGAGGAAGAGTGTGTGTGTATACATGTTTAAGTCTATGGGATTAGAATGAGTGTGTTAGTGTATAGTTAGTTTGCATGTACATGTGTGTTTTATGTATGGGTGTGGGGGCACCCAAGAAATACTGTACCCACGTGCAACTAAAAATGCACTTAATTTATACAAACTAAATCTCTAAACAAATTATCTGCTGTTCAAATACTCTTTACGGTTATTTTTATGATTGTGGAACATTGTAGCACACTTGTTCACACTTGTGAGAGGCATAAGGGAAAGAGGACCTGGTGTAGATCCAGTCTTCAGAGCTGTTCTCTGCAAGTCTCGGGAATTGTGGACATTTTACAGGTGCAAGTCGGTATTAACAGGAGGTATCATCTGCGATTTGTGCGCAAGCTAACAGTTAAAGCAGCGGCAGTCAACCCTTACGTAGCCTGTCACCATGACGTCATTAAGAGTCTGGAAATCCTGCACTTGCACAAAGAAAGAAGGTGGTGGTGGGGAGCAGCTGACAGTCTCCACTTTCTTGGTCCCTCCTCCCGAGGTCGCCAGCTACTGGCTGCGATCTGATTGCTGTTTATTTTGTACCGCTAGGACTACCTGCTGCAGCAGACCTCTCGGAGCCCCGGGCAGAGAGCGGGACCAGGAACGGAGAGCTGTTTCTCCAACCTGCTCTCGGTGCCTTCCCTGTCCAGCAATGGCCAGAAGGAGTTCTTTGTTTATTCGTATTGTGGAAGGGAAGAACTTGCCCGCAAAGGACATGTAAGTACTTAACCACGAAGTGCAATACTGGGCAATTGGCGGTATGCACCGGGACATGTAGGGTCCAACATGTATACATCATTTATTTATATGTCACGATCTCAGTTCAGTTATTTTGGGCATATTACAGGAAATTCATCACTTCCTGAAAATGTATTTACGATTCTGTATTTTTTAGTCAGCTTGAATCTCTAGCCGGTCTCTGACACAAAGGCACTATATGTGTGTATGTGTGTGTTTAAACTGGTTAGGTATATATTAACCGGTTTCCTGCTTGTATAATGTATACAGTCCCCGTGTCACGTACATGCTACTGTAACCCTAACAATAAAGGAATAGTATTAAAGGAATCTTTCTGATCTGTGTCGTCATGGTGGGTATGTAAGGCTAGTAATTGTGTGTCCTCTTTCCTTTCCTTTCTGCTTCTCACAATGTTTGGTGGATACAAGTGTGCTTTAATGTACGACAGTCCTAAAAGTTACTATAAACAGCATATGAAAAGCAGAAAATGTGTTTAGAATTTCATTTGTATGAAAAAAGTGCACCTAGGACCTCTGAGTGGAGTATTTCTTTATGCCCCACAGCCAGACATAACACACATATACATGCAAACTGACTATGACACCATACACTAACACACACTCATGCTAATACCATAGACATGAACATGCATACATATTCTTACCTCTGACCTCCAGTACTAATTGGCCTGTGCATTATGTGTGGTATGTGCTTTAAATGTTAAGTTGCCTGTTGTGTCTAGCGTGTTAAGGGTTGACACGCGTGTGGAATGATTGAAATGATTTTCAATCATCTCAATCTTGTATTTATTAATTAAAATTGGTAAATCTGTAGACAGCCGACTCTTACATAGATAAATGCAGCATATACACATTCAAAGGCTGCTCCTTGCTGTTGATGATTAGGTACTTTTCCCAGCAGCATAAAGAAAAAAATTATCACATCCCCCCCAAAAAGGGTTCACATGAGGAGCTTTGGGCAGCTGGAAAATGAAGAGTAATTGCCAGACTCAAAATAAAGGGGTGATTTGAGATTCTGTAAGGATCATTACCTGGTACTGCCAGTTGCTTATTATCTGAAATACAGGCAGATAACCAAAGCCCATGCCACATCACAACACGAGGCAGTATAGGTATAATGCAAATACCATTTGCCACAATAGATCAAGGTATATGGCTATGTTTTAGTAACTGTCTTCACTTACTATATTCATAGTAGAAATAGGCTATGAATGTTTATTTATTATTGTCATTGTAATCAGGTTTGTGTAACTATACATCCCATGTTAGTGTGCAAAATCCATGCTATGCAATGGAAGGCATATGTAAAATTACAACACGCATATTAGTTAGATTCCCATGCCGTACAATAGAAACAATGCTAGATGGCTATGCTGCATGTTAGTAGAAAAGAAAGAAGGCTAATAGATACACGTCAACTATCAACTGTCATTTTAAATATCTGAGGGATGGCGCTACATTTCATTTTATGTTTAAAGACACAATAAAGCCACATAACATATTAACACGGTAAGATACATATGTATTTGTTTGCAAAAATGCCTCTAACCCCTTTTCCAAGATAAGGGCCCAATACAAGCCAAAAAGGATAAAGGGTAGTTAAAAAATGAAATCAATGAGCATTAAGCCGCAGACACTGAGGACACCTACGCATCTGAAAGGTGGCAATGCTCTTAACTAATTCTTATTCCCTTTAATCTTATTTTCAAGATTGTTTTGTTCAAGTGTCTGAAGAAATATGCTTGACCAGAAAAGCGCAATACAGATGCAGTCAGAACAGTTGAGGGTCTAATGTGGAGTTCTTAGTCTGTAGAGGCAAAGGGCCTCTTGGTCATATGCACTAAACCTTCAAAACATGCAAACATGCATAAATAACCTATTTCCCAAGATCTTGAGTGTTCTTTCTGGGACTATATATTGTCCTGGAGTTCTGCCACCCATGAAGAAGTACACAGTATTAGGTTAATGGAATGTACCAGGCAATCCGGAATATATTGGTCTGGTATAGACAGCAGTGTGGGTAGCCCTCTCCTGCTTCAGATGACACACAGCATTTTCCTTAAAGGTTTCAGCTATGATGTAAGGAGAAACCTTTTTCACTAGAACGAAAAGCTCCAACAAGTACTTATTATATACCGGTAATCTTCTTAGTAGAAAGCTTTCCATATACATGTTTATTTTAGAATGTATCCAATTTGTTTTTGTTATGTTTTTTACGTCCGCTCTTGGTATAACACAAGTGTGCGTTATGTTTCATTAGATAATTTCAATATGAAATACTTCATTGGTTAATTCTGAAATATTCGCAAAGCGTTATCAACCATTTCTGTGGCCCTGAATGCCCATTATACAAATCCTTCCTATTTTGTTATCCCTAATCCTGTCTATTTGGGGTTTTATAGATGGAAAGATTATTTAAAATCAATTTTATGGCTTGACCTGAGCTTCAAATCTGTATCTGAGTAAATGACGGTATAAAGCATTTGTTAGTTGTTCCCTCCCTGGAGAATATCAGGTAGCATTAGGTTATCAAGCCATATGCTAGGCTTACCTGATCAACTGTACAAAGCGAACAGACGGTGAGCAGGTGGAAATGTATGAAAAGCCAAATGTTAGTGTCGTATCATATAACAGTATGGTAGCACCGTCAGTATGATTTGGGGTCATATTTACTGCTAATATCTAGCTCTGTCCCACGAGATACAGCGGCATAATGGGACTAGGCAAACTAACAGTTAAAGAATCTGAGATTGCTTCTTGATATTTTTGATACAACTGTAGTGCTTCATGATCCAGTAAGGAAATGTTTTATTTTCACGGCAATAATGTGAAATAATGAAAATGTTTCCAATACAGTTTAAAAATTATACAAGGGGACACAGATAATATACCAGTTTTAGTAATATACTTAACTCAGTATGGCTTTGCTTAATAGGACATGCCAGCTGATATCTACAATGGTTTTGGATGAGGGACATGGTTCTAAATAATTGCCACAAATTGGGAAAAATCCAGATAAAAAAAAAACCCCTATAACCTACTGGAATGGAGCTATTGAATAGATGTACTAGCAACATCCAATAAAATTACTACCTGAATATATATTGTGAAGTCTGTAGATGGGATTTTCAGGCAATTACTATAGTAGATATGGGATTTATTACATACATAAATATTAAATACGTTATATTAAATACTTTATTAAATACATGAAGTGTGGCTCTGGCCACACTTCCACATTTATGTTGTCAGATGAATCTTTATCTGAAAGGAGGTCCTGAGCTGTTTCCTCTCTTAATCAACCATTTAGTTGTACAATTGCGAAAAATACATTATAGGGAAAAATGTTTTGTATATGCCAAGGGGACAGGGATCAAAGTAGTAGACATACAAATTAAAAAGGGGGGCATATCAATAGCCAATATTTTGTCCTGCTAATCATTTCAGTGTATTAATTTATATGTCGTGGTGGTTCTAAGTGAATACATTACCATACCCCCTGTTTTAACCCAGGACTGCACACACCTGCTTGGAAAGGCAGAGGTTAACAGGTTTGAGGATACAGAGATGACATTTTCGCTCAATGGATGAAATCATGCATATAGCTTATTAACCAAATCAACATACATTCATAATAATCACAAACAAAAGAGGAATGAAAAAGATAATGCTTACGTGCCTTCCTGCACTGGGAGACCCTGGAAGCTATACACTGCTTCACAGCGCGAGACGGCCTGCAGAGCTAATGCCAGGCTCCATGCGCTAATCCGTGGCCGAGCCTCATAATTGCTGGAAAAATCTTACTTTTAATATCATTTAGCAATACGAGAATAGTCTTTATACTTATCTGTCTACATATTCTATTAAATCTATTAATTCACTTAAATTTGATCCTCCTACTGTTCTCCATATCCTGTCAACAACCCGATATTCTGGGTTCATGGACAATGTTAGAACATTCTACATGATATCATTGTACATGACGTCACTTTGGTTTAAAGCTCCTGTCATACTTTTATACAGAGAATAACTAAAAAAAACATCATATTAACCCTTTCTTTAACTATTAACCCCTACACCAATATGCCTTCATCACAATATTAACCCTTTCATGTCACAATCCTCTTTTGTGCATTACACCATCCCAACATTTCAAGTGTCCAAGTTGGGTAAGAGGGGTGGGGCTATTCACAAAAGTGGTAGGACAGGTAGGTGGTCTGTGTTGCAAAAATGATCTCCCCAACTGGCCTGTGATATTCATTCCTGGCAAAAGCTGTTGGGAGGTACGTATTAGAAATCTAAAATGGGAGATGAAAGAACATTGGTAGATTTGAATCCTGCGTCACATGCCATTATATGGCTGTGGAAAATGTAGGATTTAGCTCAAAGTGGACAGAGCATTGGTAAGACAGACTGTTTGGTGCCCAGTGCAGAAGGCTGGAGGACAAGAGAAGACTAGGAAACCTGATATGCTTAAAGTACAACAACAGATATGTTCAAAACATTATGTACTTGTTCTTTAACTTCTTCTTAGCTGCATGTGTTTAATGCTTACACCCCATTCAGTTAGTCCTCCAAAAGACTATTATTATTTTGCTGGTGTAAAAAAAAGTCACTTTTAAACCAAATATCCCATAACAAAATTAAACTGAAAGACACCAACGTACAGCTAGTTTAAATGCATGAATTTAGCTATGCTAAAAGCCGCGGAGATAACAATTCACAAACACACACGAACACGCCAAAACTGTACTTGTTTACATCAGTTTATCATGTCATTGCTTATATGTTTTTGTGGTATATATTTAATTTGCTGAACCATCTCTATGGGGAACCTCAGCCCTTGCGTAGTATTAGCATATCATCCATCAAAATGTAAGTCATTTTGTTATAGCTTAGTGTAAGGCATGTTCCTTGAGGAGATCCCATGAGTCGGTTGGAGAGGCGAGTCCTTGCCAGACTGGTTGAACAGTCTGCATCTTATTAACAAGATTAAAAGACTTCCCAGAGTTGGAATTAAAATGCATAGCCTCAAGTGTGTTATTTAAAATGAAATTGGAATCTACCTATACCCTTCATGCGCACAGACACTAGTATGCATGTATGCAGTTGAGACATTTGGAGCCTGCTGGAGTTAGTTGGCATTAATATGCCAACCCTCTCAGTAAACATTGAAAGGATGGCATACAGGGAATTTAAAATGCTTGGGTTAGGCATATGCCTATCTAAGATGAGACCAGGGACTAATTATGGTTTGAGTCTCTACAGCAGGAAAAAAAGACCTTGGTTCTAAGTTGTCATACCATATTTTAAATGCATAAATATTGTCTTCATAATATTAATTTTAACTTGTTTCATTATGTTACAAAGTATGACAAGGTAGAAATTAAAAAGGAAATTGTTGGTGTCTGAGCTCCTTCATTGGTAACACAGTCAATGGAATGGCTGGCCATAGGGCTGCAGATCTTAGCCAGGCTTAAGGTACCATCTATAAGAGGGCATTAGAGGGGGTTTTTAACATATCGAAGTGGGGGTATAGAGATTTGTTTGTATATAGGGCCACTTGTGAATTAGTGTTTGCAACTTTAAGCTTTACTCTTTAGTCCTTTCTCACTATTTGTTGTTCACATGTAAGGCATAAGGATAAATGTAATGGTGGCATTTTTGCACTAAATCTTGATATTGAGATATTTCACTAGGTCTCATAAAAGAAAGTTAATTAGGAAAAGTATCACTGGGATGTGGCCAGCACAGAGGCCAATTATCAAATGTGCCTTGTATGCCTCCAGGGACCTGTAAAACAATATAAATGTCTCAGCGTATTGTAGTCTCTAAATACAAGAGAAACCACAAAGTATAGCCATTTTAACTTGTGGTAAGACAAGTCCACATTGTCACATGGTCATCTGAAAACACCTGCAAAAATTCTTGACATATTGGCATACCTGGGAACTCCTGGGCTCCGGCTACCCGGAGCATTCCCTTTTGGGACGCGGCCAGGACTGCCCACTGACGTCGGTAGGAGGTCCTGCTGATGTCGGTGGGCAGTCCTGCTGATGTCGGTGGGCGGTCCCACTGACAGCAGCGGGAAACACCCTCACTTAAAGGAAAAATGGGTGTGGAGCAGGGCATGTCAAGACCCGGCTCCCGCGACCCAAAGGATTCGGGTCTTGACCTGAAGAACCAGAGGTGCAGTGCTCACCCGGAGAGTTCCCAGGTATGCATATTGGGTCAATCTTATTATATATTGTTTTATATAGCTCCATCATATTCTGTAGTGCTGTACAATGGGTAGACAGGACATAAGTAGTATTTGGCATACCAACTTGACTTACAGAAACAACAAGTGAGGAGGGCCCTGCTTAAACAAGCTTGCAATCAAGTGTTAAGAGTGTATGACACAATAGGTAAAAGGTAGAAGTGCCATTGTTAAGGATGGCCCAGCCACACTAGTATAAGTATTGCAGGACAGGGATGAGGAAAGGTGGGCTAAAGGAATATGGGAGGGCGTTATTGTGCAGTGTTTAAGCGTCCTTAAAGAAATTTGCCGTCAAAAAAACAAAATTGACCAAAACCAAAAGAAAAATAAGTCCAAATAGTTTTTGGCCAATGTGCATCTCTTTTATTTTACAGTATGTCCTTGATACAATGTTTTTTGGCATGTATTAAAGATGAAATGTCATTGACACATAATTTAGCGTATCTAAATAAACTTACTAAAACTGGCCCTTTCTTGTGAGTTTTTTTGTCAATCAGTGTAATTTTTTGGACATATTTAGAGATGTTTGATTTGGAATATGGGAATCTTACCTCATTGCAGATATATGGCACAAAGCAGAAAGACAGCATATCAATACATTTCCTGGACATGTTAGTTTCAGTTGTCCCATCCTTAACCAGCTACCACCAAGGTGGGGTCTCAACAAAATAGGGAAGAATAACGATTGAAACCCTATGATGGACGGTCTCCCATATACATAAGGAATTATAAAGTAATGATGCATAATTCATTTTAAAACTGATCTACTTCACTTTATTTCTTTACAATAGCAGTTTTGCTGTTTTCTTTAGAAACTACTACATACTCTAATTAGAAGGCAATACAATCAAAAAATGCAAATTAAATATTTGCTAAAATGTGTCTACTATTTACCTGTGTGTTTGCATTTTTAGGTTTTTCTTGCCTCTATTTATTTGCTAAGGTTAAAAAGTACAGTCTCTTGTTGATCAGTTTCTTTTGATCTACAGTTGTGTCTTTCACTAACATGCATCATTATCTGACTAATCTACTTCTTATAACTAGATGGCTTATTTGTTTCCTATGGTCTAGATTAGACTTTTAAAGTGACACCCTAGGCAGCCTCCTGGAAAAATGCATATTAAGGTGCTTTGTAAGTACTTTAATATACACTCTGCCAAAAAATAAAATTATTTACCTTAGGGAAAAGCTGTGTTAGACATGCATTTTTAACTACATAATATGTACTTATCTCTTTGAAGTAAAGACTGTGATTGAAATATGACTTCAAAATAACAACTGAACCGGCAGCTTCTTTAATATTAGCCCCTGCTGCCAATATATATATATATATATATTAGCCCCTGCTTCCAATATATATATATATATATATATATATATATATATATATATATAAATATTAGCCCCTGCTGCCAATATATATATATATATATATATATATATATATATATATATATATATATATATATATAAATATTATGCCCTGCTGCCAATATATATAAATATTAGCCCCTGCTGCCAATTGAAAAAATTGGACCCTACGCAAGCATTTCCTTGGGCCCCGCTCCACGCTCCCTATCCCTAGCATGCAATCACTCCCTCTGCTCCTGCACCACAAAATAGGTATAGATCAAATAAACAACACATAAAACAGCACTTGCATGTATAGATCAACTGAATAAGACATGCAAACCTACATAACTACATACATAAATAATGTATGAAAACATCTCATAGCACATTTGCTTTGCATGTATAGATCAATTGAAATTCACATGCGAACTCAGCACTGAAGGCATAGAATCAGACAAAGAAATCCTGTATTTGCAGGTATACAATAATAATTTATGGAAACATAGCATTGCAGGTATAGATCAACAGAACACACAAGCCCAGCATTGCAGGTATAGATCAACTGGAAATCACGTGTAAACTCAGCACTGATGGTATAGATCAAAAAACACACGGAAACAGCACTTTACAGGCATAGATAACAGGTTGTACACCCCAAAGCCAGCCCTGGGGTCCACACTGCCCACATAGAACCTGACCAGAACCCAGATAACACACATAAGACTTGTCCCCAAACAGCCCAGCATGAGTCAACTTTGTTTCCAAACAGTCCGTCCTATGCCATCTTTGTCCCATAAACACCATGCCTGCGCCATCTTGGTCCCCAAGACTCAAGCACCCTTTGCCTCTTTAAGTAATGCATTGTCCCGGACTGAGGCTGCCCAGGACTACCCCAGGCAATCCGGGACATGTGGTCACCCTAGCCGGTAGATGTCATTGTCCGAACATAACTCTTCTATTCCAAACAGATGGAGGATGCATGTGCATGTAGGAGCTTCTGCAGAATTTGTGGTTTTACTAGGTCCTGTGATATATACTATATTTTTCTCATTTACATGTTGCTTTTGGTAAACCTTAATCTGTCTATGATGGTTTTGTGATTCAGAGGGCCTTTCTGAATATGCTGGGCATGGAAAATGTCTCATGACAGATGACTAGCTTCATGTGCGTTTGCTCCTTCCTAGTCTAAAAATATTCACAGTTGCAAACCTGGGAACTTTTGGGAATCTTAACTGTGTTGTAATCTAAACAGAAGTGAGAGGCATATATGGGCTGCCAACGTGTAGCTAGATTCCAAATGATCTGGTACTGCTGGTCTCTCCATTACACTTAAATGTTTGACTTTGTGATTATATTAACAAATATATTTCCTTGTAATTTTGAACATACATTAGCTGGTCTGAAGATCAGATATACTTTGTTTAACCTCTTATGGACCAGTGCTGTGTTACAATACAGAACCAGAGCAATTTTTGTGTTTTTGCCAAAATAATTATATATAGTGATGTTAAACCATATTCATATGTGCAAGACATTTCTTAATAAATAAAAGAAAACATTTTTTCACAGTTTTATACATAGCTAGTATAAATGAGGAACAAATGACAAACATATATCCATTAACTTGCCCTGATTTTAACATTTTTTTAATTTATGGTTTTAATCCCTACCTAACTCTACCTAACCCCCACCATACTAACTACACATTTTAAACCTTCATGTCAAGGTCTAAAAATGTAATTAAAAAATGATTTTACTTTCATTAAACCCTTTACCATTATTTGGATCATATCATCTAATCATCACATTATAGGGCAATAAGTACAAGTAGCATATTGTTTTTCCAAACCATTTTCCCATCCTGCCCCAATGTACTTGGGACATCTTTAAAGCCAGCCAATTCCATTTACCCCCCCCATCAAACCATATATTTTTAAAAACTAGACAACCCAGGATATTTCAAATGCCAATATTAAATTGTTTAACCCTTTTCACGCACTAATACTACTGTGGTAGTATTTTTTTTAGTTTCATACCACCAATGTATAGGTATGTCAAAAGGCCACATTTGGGAGTTGAATATTTTTTTTTCTAATCTTGACATGTGGTTAGTCTGCACCCATGTCCTATTTGACCCCAGATAGTTCAATTCAGCCCATCAAGCCATACATATTTATTTTTTACAGTTTGTTGGTACTGGATGGCTAGGGGAGCAGCCAGTCACGTCTACTCGATGTGCACCGACAACCTCCGATTCTGCCCGGCATTTCCGCTGGAAGGAAGTGCCGGCAGTGTATATTGATTACATATACACACACAATGTAAAAAGCACAAATATTTTGTAACATTATTACATTTTAAACATACATTAGTTGGTTTGCAGATCCACCAAACTCATACATCACTTTAAGGCCTTTATAAATTTTGTATGGATACAGATACACAAAAGATTGTAGATAACAAGTTCTACTTGTAGTTCCAGAAGTTCCCTCTGGGCTTTAGGGCAGGGTGGATGATATGAATGGTACAATGATAAAGTGATATCTCATATTTGAATCGAAGTCTTTTAGAGCACTTCTTTATTCCTACTCTGAAGATAAATGCTGCTCCTTTGTTTGTAGCTTAAATACACTGACGCCCGGTTCTAATTTATGGAGCTACTGGGCGAAATTTATAGAGTTCCCAGGAATAGCTCAAACACCAATATGGTGCTAAGGACACAGTTTTGTTACCTTAATTTAAACTAAAACATGAGAAGCTGTGGCAGTGTTTTTCACTTGACCATTACTTTACCGTGGCAATTAATCCGAAATCTGTAAATGTAAATATTTGTTTTAGTTTATTAGCCTCAGTTATGAGGTTTTAGCTGCTGAACACATCCTGCTAGCCCTATTTACCTTTATAGCTAATGCATTTTAAACTGATAGATATATTTAATTTATATATATATAACAAAGGATAGTGAAAGAGCTCAAGTAAACAGTGCTGCATAAATACCCAAAGGAAACTATTCCTTTACAATACAAAAGAACAATAGAAATAAGAGGCTTGGCACTCCGATCCATCGAAATGCGAATTGGCATTAAATATGGTGAAAAATACATAGTTTACAATTCAACTACATGTCTAGTAACATAATTTTTTCCAGCTGTAGAAAATAAACTTCTTTGTAGTACAGTAGGCTCATATGTTGTATTGAAAAACTTTAGTCACAGAAGTACAGGAACGTTACATCGAAGCCCAGCATGAAGCAAAGAGGACGATTTCACTTTTTTTTTTTGCTCACATAAGGCGATTTCTGTATTACAGTGAGTGACCTGTGCCCAGTTGTTGCCAACATGCTTGTATGAAAGACACATTACGATCTTGAGTCGCATAATGTAATGTACTGTAACTGGAGATCAGGATCCTGGAGACAGTGGAAATATAATAAAATGTGCTTTATGGTTGTCGTTTGACAGAGACTCAGGTCAACGAGCCAGTTATGATATTTTGTAGCCTGTCAAGTGCAGGCATCTATTCATAGTAAAAATAAATCTAAAAAAGGTAACGATATGCATTTCTGGAAAAGAATGAAAAAAAATCCATCAACTCCTTCAGGGTCATACTTCTCATACCATTTGCCAAATGTCTGTTAGTTCCCCTTTCCAGTATTTAAGGTACCCACACAAACAGAAGAAACTAAAAAAAAAGTAGATGCATGTTCACTTTCTGATAGGACCAGCTAACTCCAGGTATTAAGTATTGTACTTACTTCATGCAACTCTCCAGACAGATAAACCTGATAATCCAAGAAAGCAGCACAAGAAAGCAAAGGAAAATAGTTTCTGCAAAAACATCTGAAAGATTTCCAATCTAAAACTAAGTCTAAAACAATAACAAAATGCCATTTCTCTTATTATTTTCCTGGTTTCACTGGAGATAGGATGGAACATGATGAAAAGAATCGCTTCATATGTCCCCTCAAACAGAAAATGTAGTTTTTGTCCAAAAGGGACAAAAGGGGTATTTGCCCTAGTGAGCCTGTTAGTACCTGCTGATGTTTGGTTTTTATACATGCTTACACTGCACACCAGATTGCTTGTTATGCTGGGCAATTTGGGGGCACAAGTGGGGTATTTGGAGTCACTGAACAACTCCAATTACAGGGTATAATGACTGATGACAGAAGAAGGATCTCACTTTTTTGCTAAGTGACAGGATCAGCCCCATAGCAGCTAATTTTGTAATAAAATGCTACCAACACCATCAAGCCTCAGAATCCTAGAATCCCAAAATCAGAAACACCAGGATCCCCGAGCCACCTGCTAGTAGTCACTGTGCTAGTAGGAACTTGGTTCAATATGTATGCATGTGTGCTTATTTTTGGAATGGCACTGGTCAGGATACATCTAAAGCTGTAATTCAGTGAAGTATTTGGAGACCCAATGAGCTGGAACACTTTTATTTATTGTAGCCTCAGCATACTGTCCCTTTTGCAGTGACTGGACAACAGGATTCATAAACAAAAAGAAAGAAACAAAAATCATACTCCTGCTTAGGAGACTAACACAAAAGTAGCTTTCACCCTAGAATGATGGATGGATGCTAAGCCAGTTGTCAGTCAGGACAAGCACAAGCACAAGCACAAGCACAAGCACAAGCACAGTTAACAATAAATCTGGCACTAACTTTCACTTCAGGTTGTTCAAATGAGAGCAAGTTGGTTTTGAAGGGAGTTGTTTTAGAAGTGTTGCCTCACTTCTCATCACTAGTGTCTCACCTGAACTTGATCCGCCACTGATCAAACCTTGTCACAGTAAAAATGGCTTACTTAAATCACTATATATATATATATATATATATATATATATATATATACATATATATGTATATATATATATATATATATATATATATATATATATATATATATATATATATATATATATATAATGACCTACACTTGCTACACCTTTAGCAATGCCCCTTAAAATAAACAAGTTATTATTTTGGCAATTTAAGAGGCTTGGAGATACGCTCAGGCCTTGATCATTTCGTGCCTGGGCCCTGCCTACTAAGCCTTTTGGATAAGAGGTACCTGCTGTCATTTGGCAAATCAAGGTGTAAACATGATTTGGACATCAATCTGCAAACCACTGCAGTATCATGGTAAAGGTATTCTCCGAGAGATTATTAGTATAATAAACTGTAAAATACGGTATATCAGCACCAGTTTAGTTACTGGTTTAAAAAAACCCATAAGGAAAGGAATCACGTAACTGTTGGTTTCATTTTTGGAATCGACAAGTCGTCATTTGTGAAATGGTTCCCTCCATCCTCTGCAGAAAATGGCTGTGCATATCTAGAGCACAGCAGGTGTCTAATATACTCGAGTGACGAGCAAGCAAAATCCAGTTTTAAAGATATTGGATGGGGAAGGAGTGAATAAAGTCAATTCCATCATCCTGCATGCTAATGATGTGAGAAGTAAAAATTCACTATAAATGCCATTTCCAAAACCAACACAATTATTTAAAGGTTAATAAATTCTAGCAACTGTCATCTTTAAAGAATTACTAAATTCAAATATTGAAACTATCTACATCTATATTTTGGGTGTATTTGGTTTAATGAATATAGACTATTTTGCTTTGGGGAAGCTATGATCTTTGGCAAAAGCTGGCAAGCTAGCATTTTAGCTTGCTTTCTATTCTCCATGGCTATTATAAACATTGAATATCTTACTAGTGTTTATCTTTGGGACTCAAATCCTTCTGTCCTTCTTTTGTGACCTGATGCCCCTCTTTCCGAAGAGCTCAGAATAATTGATGGGTATGTTTTATCACAGTTTTCTACAGACATTAAAGTTTCAATGTTGTGTATAAAATAGCAGAACATGTGCAATACAATTATGCAAAGAAGACATTTGTCTTCTTCTAAATACCTTACTCAGCAATCAATGAGCTTCGGGGCACACTCTCTCCCTTGATTGGAGGAAAGGAGGAGAGGGTATACACAGAGTGGCTGCTAATGTGTTTGTATGTGTAATTGCATGTCACTATTGTAAGAGTGTGTGTCTGAACGTATGTGTAAAATGTTATTATATGTATGTGTATGCATATTTATGGCGTTAGAGTGGCTGTATGTATGTGTTAGTATAGAGCTTCCCTTGACTATCATCATACTCCCAACATCCTAATTCATTTCAGTACCCAAACACAATCATTATCCACGACCACTATTTTCATACCCCCATCATCATATATCTCCCCACCATAATTTCCATCCCCTACCATTACCACCCCCATATTGTACCACAATCACCCCCTCCATCTTCAAGCTCTCTAACATAACTTCTACCCATCCTTTATTTCCCCATCATCTTAATACCTTACCATAGCATGCTTCCTTCATATTCATACAATATTCAACAATCATTTTCATTAATTCATACAACTGTTTGGGGACAAAAGTGGTACAGCTGGATATGTTGCTTTTGAAGTGGGGAGGCATATTAAAAGAGGGACAATACAATGTGGACTCCAATGAATAGAGAAGCACCTATACCTGACATGTCTATAATAGGTCCTGGGATGTTTCCTGCCATTTTGCTTCTCCGTCTTTGTTCCCATTATTTGCCTGAAAAATCCATTATTTCCTTGGTGTGTGTGAAATTTGATTCAAACAACCTGAGTCGTGAAGTCCTGCCAGATTCATCATTTACTTAGCATTCACACCATTGTTAAAGCTTATGCACCATGCCCTTTATGGAACAACAAGGTAATCAATGATGGCAAAGGATTTACATCAGATCTCCTGCAATCTTTGTAAGGCATTATGTTAATGCCACTAACATAGCATTTCTAGAATGTTACATCTGGCTCCATAGAAAAGCTAGTTAGTTTCAGAAATCTTATCCTGGATTCCCTTTTTTTTAAGGTAAAGTTATACAATTATAAAAGCATTCATCAGCTATGATGTCTTCCTCTCCGTTCTTTTATTTAATAAATTCACCTCTCTTCTCCTTGGATTCACTTTCCCAAGTCTGCTGTAATATCTATCATATAAAATATTTAAACAACAGCAAAGAACATGTCAAAGGAATCAGAAGAGTCATATACTGCTTCATGAGTTATGTATCACCTTGCACATTTTCCAAGGACAAAAGCTGCTACTATAAATTATCAGAGGGCCATCCAAGTACTGGTATATCCCCTCATATCTTAGCATTTTCAACATTGTTCTTTATTTTAAGCCCTTAAATGCCACAAAATTCAAGCTCCTTAATTTTTGAATGGTTTATAAAATCTATAATTTCTGTTGTTTTTAAATGGTAGGTGTGTTTCTAGATCTTTAGCTCAAACTTGATTTATGGGTTTCATAAATCATAACGTGTTGGTCAGTATTATGACCTAGGGTTTTCATACCCTAAAATAACTTTTTGCCAATTTTTCGTTCAACTATGATTCTGCCCGCACAAATTATACATTGGTTTTAATTTAGGAGAAATCGGGCCTTCTGATTAAACCATGTTTATGCAAAAACAAAAAAAAATAGGTAATACTACGGAAAGGTCAACCAATTTATGTTCGGCAATATCTGCTTTTTTATGGGTCCCTTACGTAGTACCCTATTTTTTTGTTTGGCTCTTTTTTCTATTTTTATTTTTATTATTATTATGCAAAATAGTAATCTCACTAATCAGTAAATTCCAACAGCACTTAACCTGCTTCATGTTTTCAGTCTGTTAAAAAAGTAGAGTGACTTTCCCCTTTGGTGCTATTTTGCTGACATATTTCTGTATTAGGATTGCGGGACACACTACATATGTTATAATGGTTAATATATTGAATGGCATTGTTGTTATGGTTTATTTGGGGCACCTCTATTAACAATATATTTATCATTCATTTTTTGGAATGCTTCATTGGGATGTTTCCTTTTACCTCTTTTAACATTTTCAGCATCACTGCCTGGATGGAATTGTATAGCATATGCTTCATTGACAATAATTTAGAAAATGATAATCCGCATGGACCATCTGGTGTTGCTGATAACATTGGCTGTAAAAACGAAAGCAAAATTAAACTTGGTGCAAGCCAAGAAAATCCATTTCAAGCTTTGTTTCTAAATTATCACAAGTAGCTGCGATAGATGCTAGAGAAGAGCTTGCAGTGTTGCCAACATAATCTCAAGAGATAATTGTCACAATTATGCCTTTGCTCAATGAAGAACAGGGCAGCCTTTATATAAGATCTCCCTTTCAGCTAGTGTCTTAAGTTTTGGCCATTTTGGTGCCCATTGGTTGTGTTGTTTTCCAGATCTTGGATGCTGCTATTTTACTGGTCTTCTGGACCCATGGGTAGAAACTCTGATTAACACACATGTTTGCTCTGTTACCTGCTGTGTTCACTAAAGTTGGGGTTGAACTGTTGAGAATCACCATCTGAGATTCTTCAGGCTTTACTGTCCCAGTGAATGTGTAGCCCGCAGTTTCACACACAAAAAGTGAGAAGTGGCTTATGAAACAATAATATTTGGACTATTCATTTTCAAAGTCTTCTTGAATTCTAGATGACTGGTGAGCACCACATAATAAGAACTGTGCCCTTATGTGACACCAGAAAGAAAAATCTATTAAGAACAAATGGGATTGTAAATGAATACACTAGAAAGGGCATGCATAACATGTTTATTACTGTGTTGTGTGATATACTAGGGAGTATTTGTGTCATGGTGTAGCTGCCTTTGTACATTGTACATCATGTTTTGTATGTCAATACCGCCATACTTCCACGCCAGCCGAATCGGGATGCCGGGGGGGGGGGTTATCTTGGGAAGTAGAGTGTCACTCAAACTGGCTGCGCTAATGTGCATGTGCACTGAACTCAAAAAGTGGGACAGTGGTAGAGTTTGGTGGGACAGAAGTAGAGCTTGGTGGGACAGCAGGATAGAGTGCCAAAATTGCGGGATACCCGGGAGGGATGTATGTCAGTGGAGTACAGCTCTTATCGTCTCTGTAGAAGCTAAGGATGGCTACCAGGAAGCCACGGTAAAATCATTATTACAGCAACTTTATATTAGCATTCATATATCCTCTAAATAAGGAGGTGACTTCCTGTACATAAATGTATCCCTCAGGTTTCCTGTCCGAGTTTCAAATTAGATACATACGTTCTCAGTGTAGCTTTACCACCACTTGTAGACATGTAGAAAAGCAGATCCATATATGTGAATGCCAGTATCAGGTAAGACTCTGTTCTGGTCATGGCAGAAACCGGTTCTGGAGTCTGAATGCAGCAATTTTCACAGTGGGCCACTAAATTACTAACACTGACCCTGTGTGACAGACATGAGTAATAGTAACCTTGGCTTATTTTCTAACATGGGGAGTGTTTTCAGCGAGAGCTTCACGGACCATTATTTTTCTTACTGTTATATATGCAAAGCACTGAAAAAGACGTAATAACTATAATGTTATTTCAAAATGGGAGTGACGCATTTTATGGAAACCACTTGCCATGTAAAATAATTTTGATGGAGGACAGGGCGACATTATGAATCCAATAAATTGCACATATGCAAATGTTTTAGGTATATTTAAAAATCACTGTAGCCTTTGCTACATCAAATATTAAAGATAACCTGTATTTTTCCCTGTCAGCACTAAAGAGTTCCTCACTGTAGGCTATAGTAATATTCGTGGGGCTAACACATGCTCTTATTCCTGGCTGTGCTGAGTGCTTTATTAGAGTGTATCATTAGTCCTTTTGGTATTAAAATTTAAGCATCATAGTCTCTCCCTCAGCATAAGGTATGCATTTTTTGCATTCTCTGGCAGGCACCAATGCGCAACCACTATCTCCTGTGACCTCCAAGTTATTTACCAAGCCAAGAAGAGGAAACCTTGGCGAGTGGGCTGCTGCTATTTATAGGACTATTTATTTGATTGCTGTTTTTATTGTTCTTAGCGCTTTTACCTTCCTATTTTTTGCTAAAGGTGCCATTACGTTTGGTACTGTTACAGGAAGTTTACAGGGGGTGGAAGCAGGGCCGGTCCAAGACATTGTGCTGCCTGGGGCGAAGTGTGAAATGCTGCCCCCCCCTTATGTGTGGTGTATAGTCCCCTCTATAGTCTCCCCCCCTGTATGTGTGGTGTACAGCCCCCTCTATAATGAAATTGGGTGTTGTGTTTCACAAACTCCGAAGAACCAATTTAAGTTTCCTTTTTCATAATATATTCAGATTGAAATAGCGTAAATAACACGATACCTTCACTTTTCCTCACACTGATTTCTGGAGTTTTGTCCTTTGAAATGACTAGAAATTCAGGAAGGCGTTTTATCTCTGGATAAATAAAAATTGCAAAGTTCTATTTATCCCTACAGTAAGTAAAGTGCCAGGAAACAGATAACCAAATACACACCAGGACAGGCTCTGCCAGACCGACACCCAAACACACAAACCAGGACATGCTCTGCCCTACTGACACCCAAACACACACACCAGGACAGGCTCTGCCACACCGACACCCAAACACACACCAGGACAGGCTCTGCCACACCGACACCCAAACACATAAACCAGGACATGCTCTGCCACACTGACACCCAAACACACACACCAGGACAGGCTCTGCCACACTGACACCCAGACAAACACACAAGGACAGGCTCTGCCACCGACACCCAAACACACACACCAGGACAGGCTCTACCTCACTGACACCCAAACACACACACCAGGACAGGCTTTGCCTCACCGACACCCAAACACACACACCAGGAGAGGCTCTGCCTCACCAACAGCCAAACACACACACACCAGGACAGGCTCTGCCACACTGACACCCAGACAAACACACCAGGACAGGCTCTGCCACACTGACACCCAAACACACACATTAGGACAGGCTCTGCCACACTGACACCCAAACACACACACCAGGACAGACTCTGCCATACTGACACCCAGACACACACCAGGACAGGCTCTGCCACACCGACCCCCAAACACACACACCAGGACAGGACGGGATAAGCTACTAAGAGCATAAAAAATGCTTTCCACATTGCTGCTTGTTGTGTGTTTGCCCCTTGTGTGTATCTGTGCCCCCAGCCAGGCCCCTTTGTGCATTTTGCCCCAACACACCCCTGTCTATTGATTTATTTGATGCCCCCAGCCAGCCCCCCACCCTGGTGTTTTGACCCCCCCCTTTTGTACTGGTTAATTGTAATGCCCCCCATACCCATGTATATTACCCCCCTCCCCTTTGTGTATAGATTGTCCTAATCACCCTGTTGTGTACTTATGTCCCCAGCCACCCTCTAGGGGCATGAATATGTCTCTCCATGACTCCATCCCTCCGTTTATCACCTTAATTATTTATTTTTAAAAAAATACTTACTTTTTCTGCTGGCTTTCTTCCACTGACCTGCTCTTCTCCCTCGAGATCTTCTCCTTGTCACGCGGTGACGAGCAACTATTCTGCGTGAGCCCGCCCCCTTGAGCGTCACGGCGCATCTTCAATGGGGCGGGACGAAGAGCCAAACTGATCGGCATGCAGGCAAGCCGACCGCTTTCAAATAATTAAACGGAGGCGGTTGTACAGCTGTTTTAAAAAGTGCCGCCTGGGGCAATTGCCCCAGTCTGCTCCATGGTAGGGCCGGCCCTGGGTGGAAGTTATAAAAAGTATTTGTGCAAGTAACAAAATTATTGTACTCAGCCAAAATTGTAGGTAGAGTAATCTGACATTGTTTTGAGGGCCAACAGTTGTTTAGACCCAAACTACTGTGATGTCACATTAACCTGCACTGATTTATTTAGTAGTAGTAGCCTGTTCATTTAGTAATACAGGTCAGATTTTCAATTAGCGAACATTAGGTGGAGTAGTAACTCTGATGTCAAGAATATTGTCACATTTTGTTATATGTAAATGTTATTATCTAGAAATTGTTTCTATATACCGTATTTGCGATAATATTCGATAATAAGACGACCCTGATTATAGGACGCCCCCCCAAAATTTGAATATTAATTTAGGAAAAAAAAAAAAAGCCTGAATATAAGACTACCCTAGAAGAAAAAAGTTTTACTAGTAAATATTAATTCACATGTAAACTATTTTTTCTTTTATAATAAAAACTATGATTGAGAAAAAAGTTTTTTTGTTTTTATTTCCTTTTATTTGCCAACCTGCCCCCCAGATTTCCCTTTAGCCCCTTTATGCCACTCTGCCCCCAGATATGCCTTATACCTGCGGGGGAGCTAGATCTTAGTCTTGTAATCAGATCTCTTTTTGAAGTCTGATTAGAAGACGACCTCGAATATAAGACGATGGTTATTTTTCAGAGCATCTGCTCTGAAAAACTTCGTCTTATAATCGAGCAAATACGGTATTTTATGTTTCTCTTATTGCTGTGGCTAGACTGGCCTAGAAATAAGAATAGCTTAAATTGGCCAAAAATCCATTGAAACAACAGAGCCTAATTTCCCTAAACCCTTAACGTGCTGTTTTCCAGTGTAGCACTGGAGACACATTGTGAACACTATTTGCCCTATGAGTTGATAGTGTGACTTGACCTTTTGTGGCTCTACTTGCAAAACAAACAACGAACTTAAGCCAATCAACAAACATGAGCCTGTAACTCTTTAGACAGAAATCATAGTTTTCGAAAAGGCATCACTGGGTGAAACTATTCTTTCGTTAAGCACTAGGGAATTAAAACAAGCTTTACAAATTTACACTACAGTGTTAGTCTTTGTAGTATAGTTTCTGTTTAGTATTGTGGGCTTTATTTCACAACGTTTGCCATTAATGTTGTGATGAAGATAAATGTGTGTAGCATACCTCACACACCTATTTAGCACTCATATGCGTCTGTTCCTCTTTCTAGGAGTTTGCTTGAATGTTTGCTGAGTATATTGTGTATCGCAGCCCTCCACATCTCTAAATGTCACAATAATTTATATATAATCAGCCCATAATGTGAACGTATTGTAACACATTGAACGTATTGTAAAGCCATGCCTCTGATCACATCCCCTGAAACAAAAGTGACTCTCTTTAATAATTTAGGATGTATAGTATATAGAAAAAAGTCAGCAGGGATAGGCGAAGTGTCTGTACAAGGAAACCAGAATCTGTCTAACAGAACATTGTTGAATTGTCCACCACATACCCCAGTAAATGTCCACCATGTGTAATGTTGGTGCCTACCCCAGAAAGTTGTTGAACTGGCAGCCAGTAATTTGGTAATTTTATGACCCGATGCCTACCAAAGTAATTCAGTGGTATAACATTGTTAATTTAAAAGTCATCTACAACTTTTAGATGCATAGCATCTTAGACTTTTTGCATAGCAAAATCATTTCTGTTTTCTATAGTAAAATGGGTAAGAATTTGACTGGCATCTTTTAATATTGTGTTTTATCTTTTTTTCAGTACAGGCAGTAGTGATCCATACTGTATTGTGAAGATAGATGATGAGACTATTATCAGGTATGACATTGATTTTTTTATCTAAATTTGTAGTGCGATGTTTGCCGTTCCTTTTAGCTGCGAGTTTCACTTTAGAAAATTGTGTTTCTTGTGTGACTTGTTCCTTGTTATATTTGCTGAATGTTTTAGATGATATAAATGGCTGCCATCCAAGGCCAACTATTTGGCTTTCAGCATAATATTATATTGCTCCAAACACTTTCACTGCAGCTCTGGGGATTAATGATGCAGAGAAAGTTTATATGACTGCTGTTTGGAGAATATCAAGAGAGTTATATATAGAGATGTTACAATACCAGATCTCACAACCTAGAAAGAGGAAAAATATGTTGAATGTATGTCTGGTGTAGATGCTGATGCTACACTGTGTATTGAGGTATTATAATCACAATAAATGGCCAGGGCCAGGTTCTGTAAAAGTGTGTCACAATTACTGCAATAATATTTACTTTAATAATGATATGCTGTAGATCATATGAGTCGTTTGTCAATGAGCCTACTCTGCTTTACAGTTTGGTTCTCAGAACAATAGCTATTTTATATAAACGTGAGGTTAACTATACTACGAAGACAGGCTCCAATAGAGAGTGTAGAAAGGTAATCTGAACAAATGTATGGTGTCTATCTGTACTCCATCCCCTCAATCTCCAACCTACATCGTCCAAAACTCTTTCATCCATCCTGCCAATCTCCTTCCTCCCCTCCTCAAATTCAGTGCTGACTGAATTTGTGTCAGGCATCACGTCAGCACTCAGCAATCAGAGTGAAGAAGAGACCTAGATAGTCTCAAAATCTTGTAATCCATTATATGCCAGTTAGCCAATAAATGTATCATCTTTACCACATTTGTTGTATTAAAAGAACTACTGTTAGAGCTTGTGGAAGAAAAATGCTAAAAACACATCTAAACAGACATTAAACAATATTTTTTTTGAACATTTAAACCTCATTGCTAATGAACTGGTCTGGATGTACTGAACTGCGATCAGTAAAGAAAAAGGTGTAACCGAGTGGGTTTAATGAGTGGTGCACATAGGGGAGAGAACATTGAGCTGCTAATATAGACATATTCACAAATTGCCCTGATCCTGGTAACTAAATAAAGCCTAAGAACATGAGTGTACACAATAAAATTACGGTACTCTTAGATCATTTAGTTGATGTCATAATAGTAAAATGTTGCCATCCTGCAATGCATATCTGCTGCTATTACTGAGCTATTTTACCATTTTTTAGGACTGCGACTGTATGGAAAACACTGTCACCATTTTGGGGAGAAGAATACAAAGTGCACCTGCCACCCAACTTTCATTGCGTGTCTTTCTATGTTATGGATGAAGATGCACTCAGGTATTTTAATTCTTTATTTAGCCTTTTTAACCCCTTAAGGACAATGGGTGGTCCCTAAACCCATTGAAAACAATGCATTTTGAGCCCGTGCATGTACGGGCTTTGTCATTAAGGGGTTAAAGATTGTAATCCGTATTGAGAGAAGCAGCAAAGCGGTTATTACTGAACTGTACTATAAAAACCATCGGATTAAAAAAAATATATATATATACACAAACATCCAAGCCTGTAAGGTAGACATATTCAGTTAAAACACATACTTCATTAATGAAAGGGCCGTTCAGCCATGTTTGTTATGTGTACAGGGAAACCAACTGTCTTGCGATGACAGTCTAATCGTATGCATAGGGTTGTTGTTTCCCTAGACTGCCCTCATGGAAGGATATAGTCTTTCCCACTGTATTATCACAAGTGAACACAAATCTCACATTGTGAAAAGCTGTTAAGTGCTGCATGTTGAGCTAGTCTTGTACCTCTATGTTGGTTTGTTTTTCAGGTTGTTTACAGGACTAAACATCCCAATGCTAGTTTATTTCTCTGTTAACAGACACATTTTATGGCATGTCTGCTGTTTACTCCCTTAGACCGTAATATATACTCCTCAGACACAGAACATATATTTGTAGTTCCCTCTGTAGCTTTAATATCAGTAGCTTGTGGAGTACCACAAGGATCCATTCTACCTCCCACTCTGTTTGCCATGTACATGCTGCCACTGCGGGACATCATCAGACAACATGGATTAAGATACCACTGCTATGCAGATGACACGCAGCTCTACTTTTCCTTTACACCAGGAACTAAGGATCCAACATCTCTTTTCAACAGATGCTTAGCAGATCTCTTAGAATGGATGCAAGCTAGCTGGTTAAAGGTAAATCCTGATAAAACAGAAGTCCTGTTGATCAGAGGAGAAAGGATAAGTGTGCCTATCCTAGGAAATACTAACCAAACTGGCATAGAATTTGGGGGTTCAGAGTTCAGGGGGGTTCAGAGTCAGGGCCGGCCTTTGGGGTGTGCGACCTGTGCGACCGCACAGGGCGCCACACTCCAGGGGGCGCCGCCGCGGGGTCCGCCGCCGCCGCCGCAGCGCGGTCCGACGACACTGCCGCCGCGGGGTCCGCTGCCGCCAGTATGGGGGCACCCGGCACCCCTCCAGAGACGGACAGTAATGTCCGCCGCTGGAGGAGCAGGCTCGCAAGGGAGCAGTATCGGAGGTCTTTAACAGACCTCCGATACCGCTCCCTTGTGATCCCCGCGGCAACAGCTGCTGTGCGCCGGGGTTTGCTGTCAGATCCCGGCGAACAGCACTGAAGCCGCGCCCACCGGTCTCCGTGCCCTCTGACCCGGAAGAAGAGAAGACAGAAGAACTAAGAAGAAGAGCGAAGAGGAGGCAAAGAAACTGAAAGAGGAAAGGTAGGAAAGCATAGAGTGACAGTGAGAGTGGATTGGTGTATATGTGTGGTTTGGTATATATGTGTGGTTTGGTATATGTGTGGATTAGTATATATGTGTGGTTTGGTGTACATGTGTGGATTGGTGTATGTGTGGATTGGTGTATATGTGTGGATTGGTGTATATGTGTGGATTGGTGTATATGTGTGGATTGGTGTATATGTGTGGATTGGTGTATATGTGTGGATTGGTGTATATGTGTGGATTGGTGTATATGTGTGGTTTGGTGTATATGTGTGGATTGGTGTATACGTGTGGATTGGTGTATATGTGTGGATTGGTGTATATGTGTGGATTGGTGTATATGTGTGGTTTGGTGTATATGTGTGGATTGGTGTATATGTGTGGTGTGGATTGGTGTATATGTGTGGATTGGTGTATATGTGTGGATTGGTGTATATGTGTGGTTTGGTGTATATGTGTGGATTGGTGTATACGTGTGGATTGGTATATATGTGTGGATTGGTGTATACGTGTGTGGATTGGTGTATACGTGTGTGGATTGATGTATATGTGTGGATTGGTGTATACGTGTGTGGATTGGTATGCGTGTGGATTGGTGTATATGTGTGGATTGGTATATATGTGTGGATTGGTGTATATGTGTGGATTGGTGTATATGTGTGGATTGGTGTATATGTGTGGATTGGTATATGTGTGGATTGGTGTATATGTGTGGATTGGTATGTGTGTGTGGATTGGTGTATATATGTGGATTGGTGTATATGTGTGGAGTGGATTGGTGTATATGTGTGGATTGGTGTATATGTGTGGATTGGTGTATGTGTGTGGATTGGTGTATATGTGTGGATTGGTGTATGTGTGTGGATTGGTGTATGTGTGTGTGGATTGGTGTATGTGTGTGTGGATTGGTGTATATGTGTGGATTGGTGTATATGTGTGGATTGGTATATATGTGTGGATTGGTGTATATGTGTGGATTGGTGTATATGTGTGGATTGGTGTATATGTGTGGATTGGTGTATATGTGTGGATTGGTATATGTGTGGATTGGTGTATATGTGTGGATTGGTATGTGTGTGTGGATTGGTGTATATATGTGGATTGGTGTATATGTGTGGAGTGGATTGGTGTATATGTGTGGATTGGTGTATATGTGTGGATTGGTGTATGTGTGTGGATTGGTGTATATGTGTGGATTGGTGTATGTGTGTGGATTGGTGTATGTGTGTGTGGATTGGTGTATGTGTGTGTGGATTGGTGTATATGTGTGGATTGGTGTATGTGTGTGGATTGGTAAGGGTGTGAGAGTGATGGGTGTTATTCTGTACCATTTCCAATGTATTTTTCATTATATAATTATGCTCTAAAGTACACCATCACTCTATACTGTTCCATACAGTGGCAGAGCTGGGAGGCAGAGGCCTTGCACCCTCACTTCTGAAAGGTAAGTGAACTTCAAAGAGGGAGAGGGTAGATAGTTAGGAGGGGGTAGATAGGGAGAATGGAGTGAGACGGGGTACATAGGGCAATCATACTCCTATCATGCCAAGTAGTCTACGAGTACATCCTGGAATCTGCGGGCATGATAAGAATGTGATTGCTGTTAATCATATATATATATATATATATATATATATAAATATTGTTATTTAATTGTTTTGTTATGTGTTATGGTGTGTGTGGGGGGGTCATATTCGGTTTCGGCCAGGTAAATGCTGCACTTTTGGTTTCAGTCCAGAATTCGTTTCGGTGCATCCCTACTACTAAGCCAGACAATGAAGTGGTAGGCCTACACCACATCAATGTTTGGCGTAGTATATAGTGATTGGGGTTTTGTTACAAGTTTTGATTCCTTTCTTTTTTTGGGATGGGGGGGGCGCCAGACGAGTAGTCCGCACAGGGCGCCAGAACACCTAAGGCCGGCTCTGTTCAGAGTTCAGAGCGGTTCAGAGTCCGGAGTATTCCTTGACAGTGGTTTGTCACTTAAACGTCAAATTTCTACTGCAACAAAATCTGCCTTCTTCCACCTGAGGAATATAGCCAGGATAAAGCACCTAATCCCACCAGAGGATACTGCCACCCTAATCCATGCATGTGTGACATCTCGTCTGGATTATTACAATGCACTGTATGTAGGCCTCCCAGAAAAAGAACTTCACAAACTGCAGTTGGCTCAAAACGCAGCAGCCAGACTATTAACAAATCAACCCCGCTCATGCCATATTACATCTATTCTATGGTCTCTTCATTGGCTTCCTTTCAAATGGAGAATTCACTTTAAGATAGGGGTGTTGTCATTTAAAGCCACCCTGTTACCTGAAAGAGGTATTAACACCCTACATCCCTGCTTGCCCCTTCGATCCACACATATGTTTCTTCTCTCGAAACCCAAAGTGCGCACAAAATCCGGCTCCAACGCATTCTGTCATGCTGCTCCCACATTCTGGAACTCTCTACCACTGTCAATCAGAGAGGCCTCATATTTAGAGACTTTTAAACCCATCTTTTCTCCCAATTCTTCAGATAATTCTCTCTTTTTCTCTTGTATGCATATACCTGTAAAGTGCATTCAGTCCCACCGGGAGAAAAGCGCTATGTAAATACTTGTTGTTGTTGTTGTTGTTGTTGTTGTAATAGGGGATATAACTATTGTCTGACTGGAGACAGTATGAGTCTGTATGCAGAAAAGGCCTACAACATTAGTACATAAGTGGGTGACATTACAAACAAAAGTATACCTACAATACTTGAAGTAAGCAAAAGTATAAAAATGTGCCCATTACAATGAATTAACTAAGTTTGATCAGGGTAAAATCCAACACAGTTTTCTAATCAGGTTCCCCTTTAAAGGCTCGCCATCAGCAATCATAACTGACTTGGGTGCCAAGCAGTACATGTTTTGCAAGCTTTTGAGCATATGACAGGTGGCTAAGGCTCTCCCAAGCAGCAATAATCACGTGCAGTTAATTTGAAGCTAATGGAGCTTTCAACGCCTTTAGCTGTGACCTGTTTCAGTCACAGTCAATTATACCCATCAATATCCTTATCCTCTAGCTGTGGACTCTATGCAACTGGCCATTTGACAAGTTTTAATGCTCATGTGTGTGGCTGGGCACAAAAAGCCATTGGCCATATGATGGAGTGACAGATCAGATGTACATGGATCCATGTTGGCCAGTGACCCAACGGGCATTTGCCGGATGTGCCAGGTGGCCAGTCCAGGCCTGCTGAGAATTCATCCACTTTCACCAACATGCAGGGAAAATCAGAACAAATGACTGGACCTCTTGGACAGTAGGTTTCTCAGGATGGGGAAAAGGTGCTCACTCCCCACAAATGTTTCACACATGTGTCACTGAAATGCACAAGTCTTTGTAATTGATCTCTCCCTATGTGCCTTGCCCCTTCCTTCCCCCATGGCCCTACCATGGAGCAGAGTGGGGCAATTGCTCCAGATGGCACTTTTGAAGGGGCCCCAAGGCCTTTTTTTTTTTTTAAGCGGAAGAGAGTACAAAGGGGGGGGTAGGGTAGATAATAGGGGCGGGGGGAGAGTAAGGGTAGATAATAGTAAGGGAGAGGAAGGGTAGATAATGGGGGGGCGGCAGAGGAATGGTAGATAATGGGGAGGGGTGCGGCATTTTAAACCTTGCCCCAGGCGGCATTATGTCTTGGGCCGGCCCTGAGTGTAACTATCCATAAGCAAAAAATCTGCCTGGTATTAAAGCGACTAATGCCAGTCTTTCGGCACTAGGGGCTGTCTGAAAGTCGTAACAGTAAATATAATTATGTAAACAATGTTAGAGATTCTGCAGTCTCAGCATGCTAAAGTGTCCTGTCAGCTGGCACACAAATTGCCAACAAATGCATACTGTATTATCTTAGACAAATAGCACTCTAATTTCTATAAATGTTCTAAAAGTAAAGGACCTGAAAATTGTGACACATCCTCTCCTCTCACAGTTGAGCTTTAGGGCTTTCTACAAGGTATGAAAACTACAAAAGTAGTTGGAGACAAGACATAAATCAACAATCTTGCCAGCATGATTGTCTTTTATTATGAATGCATGTATCTATGTATCTATGTATTTCTATGTACTGGTTGATTGATTTCCATTGCATACTTCCAGAAACCTTGGTGTTCCCTAATAGTGACAATGTCTACATAAACACAAAATATATATTAAACTGTGTATGTATGTATGGATATACATATGGATGGGTGTATATGCACACAGATAAAAAAAGTAGTTTTGAAGAAGTCTTAAGTAAAAATAGCATACCTGGCAACGTCCCTCGTTTCACCCAGAGTCTCTGGATGAAGCACTGCTTCTCCAGGTCCCCAGGTTATTGTTACCATACCCAGGGCCGGCCTTAGGGTTGTGCGACCTGTGCGGCCACACAGGGCGCCATGGCAACAGGGGCGCCTGCCCGGGACTTAAATTAAATTTTTGTTTTGTTTTAAACTTTATTTAACATCCTCCCGCTCCCACCGCAGGACTCTACAAGGTAAGTAAGGATAATGAGAAGTAGGGAGGGGAAGACAGTGAGAAGGGGCAGAGGGGGGGGCAGTGAGATGGGGCAGAGGGGGGGGGCAGTGAGAAGGGGCAGAGGTGGTAGATAGTGAGAAGGGGCAGAGGGGGGAAGGCAGTAAGAAGGGGCAGAGGGGGGAAGGCAGTGAGAAGGGGCAGAGGTGGTAGATAGTGATAAAGGGGGAGAGGGGATAGATAGTGAGAAAGGGGAGTTTTGTGACAAGATTTTTTTCCTTCCTTTTTTTGGAATGGGGGGGCGCCAGAGGAGTAGTCCGCACAGGGCGCCAGAACACCTAAGGCCGGCTCTGGCCATACCATGCCATACCCACACACTTTCCCTCCCACACCTTCTACTACCTCCCTAATATATGGGTATCTGGAACTATCCCCTCCTCCTTGAGTGGTTAGCCCTGCCTCCTTACATGGCTATCTGTCTCTTTACGCATCTAGCCTCACCCCAATGGGAAGCAACTCTCTCAGAAGAGGGGAGTGCTCTGGGTGGCGTACCTTGGGGAATTCCCAGGAATGAATACAGGTCTATGAAGGACAAGTATAATAGGAAAGCCTGTCTGCATACTACACTAATCATCATCAAGTCCCAAATGAAGTGCAAAAAAGCATCCCTATTTATTAGTATGTTGTTGTGATAGACCCAATGACATCCTAAAACACCCGAGGGTTTGGTTTTTCAGTGAAGACTGATAATATTCACCTACATGATTGAGAGTTTCTCAGTCATTCTCCAACCAAGTATCCTTTGTATCATCTTTGGCCTATAAAATAGATCAAACAAAAGAAACCATTGTACAGCATTTTTGAATTATTATATGTATCTATGTTAATTTATTCTAGCAAATGTGAATATTAAGTATGTAGATGATAAATGAACTTTTAAAATCAAGGGGTTTTTTATTACCATGCTAAGAAAAACCATTTATCAAAATAACAGGTTTTTTAAAGTGACAGCCACTCTATAATGAATTCATTTTGGTAAGCAGTTTTCCTATCGAGTTTGGGTTTCCATATGCCCCAAAGTGCTTTATTGATAAACATAATTATTTCATTAGCATAACAATTGAAATGAACTATGTTACATATGTATATGTGCACTACATCACAGGTGCTTTCATTATTTTGTATTGGAGGAGTCTAATATATAGTGGAGATCCCATTCTCATTAGGCCCTCATACTTTATACGTCACATGTTAACAAAAGGTTCTATTGAGAGGCATGAGGCAAGTGAACATACACAAGCTCATTATTATCTGCCATGAGTGTTTTTCGCCATTAAACAAAAGCCTCTTGTTTGTTTTTCTAGTCGTGACGATGTCATCGGAAAGGTCTGCCTAACGCGGAATGTATTGGCTGAACATCCTAAAGGTAAAAGCTTCCTACATTATACACAACATCTACAAAGTAAAAATTGGTATCTCTAAAGACACTATAATAATATTAAATAGTTCAATTTATTTTCATCCCAAAAAGGTTATTTGTTATTTCCAATTACCTAATTGTGTATTTGATAGGTATAGTATGTGTATGCTATTGCTAATCAAATCTTAATCAAATCTTTGCAGACATGGTAACTAACTGGGAGCCACGCAAAGGGCATTCTGTCATAAATCATTTAAAATTGCCTATTAAATTGACATACTTATAGCACTCACATTGACCTACTATGGAAAATAATCAATAGTACTTCATGGATCCCAGAAACTATCACACTCTGCATAATGAGTTCCTGAAATAGCACTATATTGAAGATATTATTAAAGTCCAGTTAAAAGGGTGTTGTGTGCTTGAAAGTGTGTGAACACACTAATGTTGTACCTACAGTCTGCAGGTCTTAACCGCAGAGTCAGTAGGACAGCTGTGCTAGGACAACCAGTCGCCTTGTAGTTGCGGTAACACAAGAGGGGAAATGCTTAGCCCGTACACAAAAATAAGCTCATTAGGAGTTAGGCAACTAATCACGTTGACGTCTTCTAAAATAAAGCTTGCACGTGTTTTTTTATATAAAAGGTTTGAAACAAAATGTTCTCACTGGAAGATATTGTCCTGGTTTAGAATCAAAGAAAACTGTCTCCCAACTTGGAAATCTCTCCCAACAGGGGGAAAAAGCCTTCTGATCATTGAACTTTTTCACCATCTATTATTTTCTGTCGTAATGAATGTGTCAATCCTTTATTCGAATGAAAGCATCAAAATCCATATTAACGTCTTCTTTGTTTTTATTATCTGAATTTGTCGTTACACTGTGTTACATTTATGTTTCTCTTTTCCAAGATAAACTTCTCCCACATTAAATGTCTTATCTGCACCAGAGAACACAATTAATTACAACCAAAGAATTCATCTACTTTATTGTGTTTCTGTTTGGTCTTACAGTATTTTCTCTTTCAGATAAGAAAGGTTATATGTAATTCTGGATTAGAATCTGGATCATAGACTTCCTTTGTTGTTACGCCAGGAGTGTACGGATAAATTAATACATCTTCTAACACAATAGCACGCTAAACTAGTAAAAGCTGGAATTAAAAGAAGTAACTATTCAAATCTGTTCAGATGTATGTTACTGTATGAACCCTAACAGAAAGGGGCTTACTGCAACTGAATAAAATGATAGAATTATCCGAAGTGCTGAACAATCACCTTTTTTGTTTTCTTTTATTTACAACTACAAAACAACAATACATGGGGAGATTTACATAGCAATTGTAGTTGGAGAAACTTCTCTCCCATGAAACCAATGTGCTGTTTCACTGAGCCTCACTTGGGAGTCAAAAAATAAAAGCTGAAAAGGCAATATCAATGATAAAACACACAGAAAAACAATATTCACAGTGTCTTATACAATCTGGGTTTTATTCACCAAAGTGGGAGTTTGGAGGTAAGTTGCAGGTGTAAGACTAAGTAGTCACTATATAATGCTTAGTTAAATTAGTAAGATTTGTTGAAAGAATCAGAGTGAACTGTGCATTATACAGGACTAGATCACACACTAGCTCAGTGAACATATAAATACACATACAATACAATGCAAAAGTTTTAGGCATGTGTGAAAAAATGCTATAAAATAAGAATGCTTTAAATAGATCTGTTAATATTTTATTTTCATCATTTAACAAAATGCAAAGTGAGTGAACAGAAAAAAAAATCTAAATTAAATCAGTATTTGTTGTGATTATCAATTCTTCTAGATACACATGCACAAAGTCAGTTAGTTTTGTAAGCATATATTAAGGTGTATGATTAAACAATTATGCCAAACAGCTGCTAATCGTCAATGTAATGTGTAGGTTAAAACGCAATCTTTAACTGAAAATGAAACAGCTGTGCAGGAGAAATAAAACTAGGTGGAGAACAGCCAAACTCACTAACAGGGTGAGGTTACTGAAGACAGGTTAATGTCACGAGTCATACACCATGACAAGACTAAGCACAGAAACAAGACACAAGGTAGTTATACTGCATCATCAAAGTTTCCAGATGTTCTGGCCAAGCTCTTTTGAAGAAACACAAAAAAATGTGTAATGTTGAAGACTGTAAACACAGTGGTTGGCCAAGGAAACTTGATGTAATATGAAAGACACATCATGCTTACTTCCATTCGCAATCAGAAGATACCCAGCAATGCCACCAGCGGAGCATTGGCAGAAAACAGTGGGACCCTAATACACCCATCTACTGGATGGAGAAGTCTGGTCAGAAGTGGTCTTCATGGAAGACTTGTGGCCAAAAAATCTCCAACGTGGAAGCAAGGCCAAGCGACTCAACTAAACGTGAAAACACTGGAACTGGGGTGCACATATATAGCATTTTGCTGAGTCAAAATATGAAACATTTGGATGTAGCAGAAGACTGTTTGCTGAAGGACTGGAGAGAGGTACACGAATGAGCGTTTGTAAGCAACAGTGACACATAGTGGAGGTTCCTTGCAAGTTTAGGGCTGCATTTCCAGATTGGGGATTGGGGATTTGGCAAGAATTAATGGTCCCCTCAATACTGAGAAGTACATGCAGATATTAATCCATTATGTGATATCATCAGGAAGGCATCTGATTGGTCCAAAATGTATTCTGTAACATGACGACGACCCCAAACATACAGCCATACACTCAATAAGAACTACCTTCAGCGTAAAGAGCAAAAAGGAGAACTGAAAGTGATGGTATAGCCCCCGCAGAGTGCTTATTTCAACATCGTTGAATCTACCTTGGATTACATGAAGAGAGAGAAGCAATTGAGATTGCCTAAATCCACAGAAGAACTTTTGTTAGTTCTCCAAGATGTTTGGAACACCCGGTACAAAACCAGTGCAGAGATCAGCAGGAAAAATACCTTGTCTTAATTAAGTGCAACAGAATTTGATGGCGCTATATAAAACAATAAATAATAATAATAATAATAATCACACTGTTTCACAGTAATTAAAAATGTAATTTAAAATCTGATTTCATACAAAACATTCAAAAAATAGCAATGAATTATGTGAAAGGTGTATAGAAAAGTCAAATGAGATGCAAACTTAGTTGACATTGCAAATAGAATAATAGTATATTTCAACTAACAGTATCAGCGGACATATTAGCAGAACAGAAACTAAAAACAAAATATGAAAATGGGCCAAGAAGCTAAAACATAATAGGGGGCATAAATAACATTATATAGAATATATTATAGCAGTCACTTCTAAATGTTCATCTTACTGTGAGCATCAATCCTGAAGTTATCTATGGTTTTTATGGAATGTGTTAAGTATGACACAATAATTAAATATTTACATGAGAACCACAAATGAAAATATTTTGTTGAAAACTGATGAATCAATTACCTGATACAATTGAGGAGGTAGGTGCTGCTCCATTTGAACTTGTACTACTGCTTATGGAAGATGAGATGAAAGAGAAATGCAGTTCGATGCTTTGCTGCAATGTTCTTATATGGAAATAGCATAGCAATAAAAAGCCAAATCATCCTTCAAAGCAAAAATAAGACTTTCCCCACTGACGATTCTTTATTTCATAATATGGATACTTCTGTCTTTTCACAGCCCAAGGCCAATGGTTTCATTCTGCCACATTCTATTTATCAATAATCATTAAATAGTATGTATTCTATCTCTACACCGATGTAACATAGTAGAGTAAGGGTATAGATTATTATTTATGTTCATTGATAAGTTTTACATTAAGTTCTGCTTACTGCCAACCACGTTGTCCAAGTGTACTCAGAGGAAGAAAAACTGTTTCCTTGAACAGTTCTGTATTGCAAATTACATCTTTATGTGTTTTTAATAAATTGTTAATTTTTCTTCCTAGGATACAACAGATGGATGAATTTAACAGAAATAGACCCAGATGAAGAAGTACAAGGAGAAATTCACCTTAAAATTGAAATATATAGTACCGAATTGTCACGGAAAGTACGCTGCACTGTCTTTGAAGCAAGGTAAGGAGTAGAATATTAAGTCTTTTTTATATATATTCTTCTTTTAATTGATCATCAGCATACAGAAAATATAATGAAACCAAGATAAAACAGGTTACAAGTAAGAAGCAAATATGTAGCTGTACTCTAAAACAGTGACATTCTTACTTCATATCAGTGGTATAACACATAACCAAATAAGCCAAAAAAGGATACGCCTTATGAAAAAAAACATAAGACAAAAATATAATCAAGCATGGAGCATGCCTTAAATTTAATAAGTTTGTTCTATCTTAACCCGAAGTAGTTTCATTAAAATACCAAATCATGGGCTTTGCAGCATTTTTGGTAGTGGCTTGATTTAGGAAAAGACCATAGCTGGGTTAAGACTCCATATGCCTTAGACATCAAACTACCGTAAATTTATGGCTGGATATTTTAGACATATTTACTAAATGCACAGTAATGAGTTGATAGAATACATTTTAACCAATAATTACTAGGCATTGACAATAGATTATGGACATTTTAGTCATAAATCACTTATTCATTTGTTTTTTAATGAAATGTAAACTTCTCCAACTGGGGATCATCAAACAATGTTACATCGTTGATTTATTTGATGTACTTCAAAAACAGTAAAGAAATGACTACAAAAATAAAACAAATAAAACAAACAACGAGTAATTCCACGGCTAAGCTCTAAATGTAGGAGGAGGGACATCATTAAAGCTGGCGGAATGTTCCTACTCACTCCATCTCAATTAACACTTTTGACCACAATTGTTCTTTATAAAATAGGACCCATTTGGAACAATGTTCTTGAAAATAATCAAATTATGGGGAAACACAAGTTCTCTCTGGTGAGGTCAGACCTTAAATTTAGCCCAAGAAAAATGAACCCCCCGTGTGTGGGGTTCTAATACTGTCAGCATTCAAGAAGTTAACAGCGTGTAAAATCGCTCTTCTTAATGCCTTTTTTGTGAAGCTTGTCTTTCGGTTTTATTTTGGTCATTATAATCCACAGCATGATACAAAATCCTATAATGATCTCCACTGAGTCCCTGGGGTGCCTGACACATTCTATTGCAAGACAAAACATCATTTAAGTTTAGTTTAAAATAGTTTTTTCCATTCACTACTGTATACAAAAATACAACAATAAATGAACGATATGTATGATTGTAAACATATTTCATGAGTAGGTGTCATTTGCATCGTGTAGATAACATGTATATGTATATTTTAATATGTATAACATCGCAGCTTATGTATAATGCTGATCTAGTCAACATGTTTTGGAAATAAAAATAAATGTGTGTCTATTAATTAAAGAAGTTGACAATAAGTGTAAAATATATAATATATAATATATATATAATATATATATACATATATATATATACACACACATTACTGCTTCTTTTGTATGATCTATACTATGTATATCAAAGATCTTTTTAATAAACTTATTATCACACCTGGGAACATTCATGTTCCGGCTACCTGGAGCCCTCCTTTCTCGGGATGCGAGTAGGCGGGTCTACCAACATCAGTGGGCGGCCCGCAAATGTTGCATGCCAGACCCGCAGAAAAATTGAAAGTGGTAGGAGGAGAAGTGGGCAGGGAGTGGGGTGGGCCTCAACGACCCAAAGAAGTCACAAAACCCAGAGAATTATGTCTTTGAAGCACTGTTTGCCACAGTAAAAAAAAATAAAACAAGTGTTAAATATGAGTTATTCTCCAGGAATCACAGACCTATCTGGTGTGGGATTATTTTATGCAATGCAAATCTATGGCGTGATTCTTTTGTGAAAATGTAATATTACCACAAATACTGTTCTTTATATATATATAAAGGGACTCTTTGGGTTTTAGTCAATAAACCCTTACGACACATTTGTCAGGGTAATTTTCAAAAACACAGACCTGGCGTAATGTATAAACCAAACCAGTGAGCACTATGGTGACTAAATTATTATTATTCTTCCATGTAGTTATATCTTAACAAAGTTCTTAGCTATTTTTAAGCATATAGATGTTTGTGAAATCAGTGGAACATGCCTAATAGCTTTCATTTTGAACATTAAGGTTTTTAGACCACTATAATCAATGCATTGATGTGTAGAGTCATCTTTTTTTCCAGCAGGCAGATGGATTTATTTTACAACGTCAAGAGAGGCATTCTCGTCTGTGTAGTGTTTCATAACTAATTCCTATGACTCATGGCATAAATGTTACTTGGGACTGAGTGTGATAAAAGATTAATTGCGGAATCGTCTGATCCTTTGAAAAATAGTTTAACCTGCCCTTTGTTCTAGATCTACAAATACCCTTCAGGCGGAATAGTTCTGAATAGGTAGAACATAGAATGGTGTTAATAAGGCTAGAGATGTGACGGACTCCAGTTAGTTAACCTGATTGATGTTGGGATTTTGAAATTGTCACACCAAAAATTATTTTCTTTTGCGGTGATGCCATTGGATGAATTGCCAACCTACAAAACTACGGCCTTTTGATTCCATAGTTATAGCTACTTTTATCAATCTCTTTGTTTTGCCTCATGGCGAAGGCTTGTCCGGTCTTCCCAACTTCATCTTCTGGAGCAAATTAGAGGTTAAAAGGTTAGAAAAGATAAACAGGTCTACTTACTCATTTGAGACAAACACAAAAACAATAGGATGTAGCAACATACCAGTGAACGGACTGAGAAGACAGATCAGCTGAAGCAAGAGATCAGAAAATCACATAAATTAAACAATAAAAATAACAAGAGCGGTGATGATCGGTGGACTGATTAAAGAAGTCCAGTTCCTCATTCAGCCCATTTCATTTACCCACCATAGTTGAGCTGTGTACCTGTCTAAATCAGCAAGCTTCAATAAAGAACAAAAGGAAATAATTATAGCCTATCACACAAGATAGGAAAAATCAACAGCTATAAATGTATATTTTACTTTTCAGGGACTTGGCTCGAAAAGACAGAAATGGAGCATCAGACCCCTTTGTCAGAGTACAATACAATGCCAAAACACAAGAGAGCTCAGTAAGTCACGTTGTCTTCATAAAAGGTTTATAATTATTTTGTCATGAATTTACAAAGCTGATCTACACAAAATGAAACAGATTGTCAAGTATAAATGTATGAGTACTTTCCATACGAGAGCAAGTTGTCAAGCGGATTCATAAATACAACTCAACTGTGACACAAAAAGAGTGAAATATATATAAATAGAACACTGTAGAACACACCCAGCAAACATTTTGAGCTCCTAGAAACAGGGGGGCATCAGGAGAGGGAAAGGGGATGGTGGGATTTGGAGACTAAAGGGGACTTGGTGCGTATGCTATATATTTAAAAAAAAAACAAAAAAAAAACGCATATGTGTGATAGAACTTTTCAAAGGCCATGGAAACCTTTAAAATACTTAAATACTTTACATCACGGGGCAAAAATAATTCTTAGTTCAAGGTTTAAACCTTTTGAAAGGGGGTTCCCAAACTTGAATTTAATTGGCGCTACTTATGATTAATAACCATTTTCAAGAACTGCTGTGAAAACATCTTGTGAACTTCAATGTAAGCGTGATTAGACTTAAAGCCCTGTGGTGTACTTATCCTGGTAAAAACATATTCCAGTAAATACACATTAATAGGACATCCTGTTAATGATAATGAAGGAGTGTTCCAGAAAGTGTCTTATAATGTTCTTGTTTTTTTGTGTTTTTTTTGGCACTTACGACATTGCTTTTGGTCTTCTTAGCTATTTATTTTGTAAGATCAGATAATTTACATTAGACCTTATCACACATTAGATGTGGGCTGGATAGAGCTTGCCCATTCAGATAAAAAAGCATTTGTGAGTTCAGATACTGATGTTGGACGAGAAGCCCTGGCTCGCAATTGTCATTCCAATTTCTTCCAAATGTGTTCAGTTTTGTCCATACTGGCGTCCTTAACAAGCTACTTGCAGACACTTTGAGCAATTCATCCAGCCCCCACCACTCACGAATCATCATCCACACTATTCTACCAACAAATTTTATAACATCAGAAGCAACAGCTATCAGGCTTGCTTCCCCTAGCAAGCCGAAAAATTATAATCATATTGGGACATGCTAGGGCAGCACCTGCTGTGTACCCACACAACGATAGACATATCTATTAATCAAGACTGTCCCTTCATGTCCAATTTCACTCCCACTTACCTTTAAAGGCATCAGTATTTGTATATGCTTGTTTTTTATTTTGTGATATTTTTACAACAATATTGAATATAAAAAGTATTCAATAAACTAAACTAGCTATGACATCACTGGAGATGCCTATGTGCTTTATTTCATAACCTGTGAGCAACGAGTATGGCTGAATTATCTAAACTATGTTATTAAGAGGGCTCTCCACATGGGCGTAACTAGCAACCAAGGGGCCTTGGTGCAAAAATTGCACTGGGCCCCCCAACTTCAACAGCTGGTCTGTGCCATCATTGCCCCCTCGCAACTGGTCTGTGGTTTCTTTGCACCTTGTCCCCCCCCCTTCCAACATACAACATATGTAAACAGACTTACACAAATGACACACTCCATCTCACCCCACTTACACAATTACACATCCATGCTCATACGCATACACAATTATACATCCATGCTCGCTCACACACACACACAAGTACACATCCATGCATGCTCAAATGCATACATACACACATGCACGTTCACGCATGCTCACACACACACATGATCACACACGCATGTTCACACACACATGCATGTTCACACACACACACACATGTTCACACACACACACACATGCTGGTCTGCAGTGCTGGCACTGGGAAATTATTACCAACAAACAAAACCATGTATTGCATACCTGTGATCGTACTGAGTTATTCAATACTGTATATTTAATTATATACAGGTTGTAAAGAAGTCCTGTTACCCCCGGTGGAATGAAGTGTTCGAATTTGACTTGGATGAGACCTTTACAGAGAAATTAACCATAGAGGTTTGGGACTGGGATCTTGTCAGTAGAAATGACTTTCTAGGAAAGGTAAGATAGCCAAATAGTATATAATAGAAAGCTGAGCTGGCATATGACTAGCAACTGGCTGTAGTGCCCCACCAGACCAATGATCCACTGAATATTTTTAAACAATCACCAAATCCCCTCCAAAATATGTGAATAACAAACTATACATATTTTGGCCATTTACATTAAAATACTCATGTCTTTTCAGGTGGTGATCAATTTAAGTGGACTTCAGACTGACTCACAAGAAGAAGGTTGGTTCAGACTGAGTCCTGGGAAGTCCAAAAACAATGAAGATGAGTAAGTTAATACCTACTAGCTTGTAATACTTAATGGGAGAATACAAGAACATGACTCTTATATCGACTTTCAAGACTTGCCTTTTTTAAATGTAACAACCATTACAAATTATTTGTGATATAAACTTTCATGTGCATTTTGCCAATTAAATACCAGCAATCACATTTCTCTGCATTATTTGCACACATGGGGATACTTCATAAGAACATCTTTAGACCTATGTTGTAAAACCACGGTGTCTGGTCTTTGGAACAATCAGATGATTCTCCATTCTCACGGTCCCCGGCAAAGTCTTCATGTTCGTCTTTGTGTTTGTCTTCAGGGGGAAAAAATCAAATATTCGCCTGTTCCTGTGTTCATTTTGTATACCTTCTGCCAGTATTTTCTGCTATCTTAAACATGTGTAGTATAGCAGGGGTTAATATGGGAATCCACAAGGGAGAAAAAGCTAATAGCATGACAAAAGTAAATCCCTAACACTCTAACCTGATGCTTGTTAAGCCGAGATGCACCCCGGCTTCATCAGGGCGTGGAGTCATTAAGTGATAAACCTGGCTTTGGCGACAGGATTTAAAGGTCTGTAAGAGCAAACCTATTGGTCGCTGGCAGGAGGCTCGTCTGGCATCAACCAATGAAGAAGAAAAAATGTCGGTGCGCTAAGCTAGTCTCAGGCTCAAATAATACAAATGTGTAATTCGAGGCCTACCAACCAGGTGTATGCATGCTGCAAGAAACAGTGTATTGGCTGCACAATGTATACAAGAAACAAAAACTGTCTGCGCTTCTTACCCTAATAAGGTTGGCAACAAATATATAAACATAATATAAACATAACCAATGAAGAGCAGCTGCCCTTTCCCATTCATTCTCCAGTCTGAGTGCAATTATGTCAATGCTGCTGCTAACTGTTACAGTGGTATACATTTGTTTCATTCATAGGAATGAACATCCAGAAGTAAACCTATGAATCAAATTAATGTATAACACTGTTATAGCCTAGAGGCAGTGACTAGGGGGAAGGGACCAAGGAGATTAGCAAAGAGGTGTTTAGGGATTTTGTCTTAACTAATAGGCTAGCCTAGTATATATTCTATTCTTCATGTTGTGCATCTTCGTGTAGGTTTATCCGCTGCTGTATTTGTTTGCTCCTTTATCGGTTTGATGAACAAAACGCAAAAGCATACGTGTTTTCATGTTCTCTCGAATACGAGCGCACAAGTCTAATTCTCACGACTCTTTAAATTCTCATCTGTGGGCCTTTGTTTCTTTAGAATTTGGTGTTGACTTATCTTAGACTAAACACAATGTTAGAAACATAGAAAGGGACAATACATAAGAACCATTCCACCCATCTAGTCTGCCCAACCTCTTACAACTCTCCTTAGTCCCTGGCCTTTTCATTTATCTAGCTTAGCCTTATGACTATCCAGTGCTTGCTTAGACTCTTTCGCTGTATTAACCTCTACCACCTTTCAGTAAAGTAATATTTCCTGATTTTACTTTTAAACCTTTGCCCCTCTAGCTTAAGACCATGTCCTCTTTTTGTGGTAGTATGTCTTATTTTAAATAAAATCTCTTCCTTTATCATGTTGATTCCCTAGTTCTTCAAGAATTCCTATAACCAATAAGAAACTTTCGATTTAGATTCCTTTTAATTCCTGTTTAATAACTTATTTTCAATGTTGCATTGTTCCACATGACAAAGTGTTGGGCTTTGTGTATATGGTGCCATAAAACCAGTAATTGGTTTAAACAAACAGAGGGTACACAGTATTCTTACATTCCAGTGCTTTCTTTGGCCGCAGTTTTGGAAAACTGACAGACATAGAAATGTTAAAAATATCAGAATCACCAAACATTTGAAAGTTTCATAACTTCAATAGCTTGCCAGACTTTCAGAGTTAAAAGACACAGTACGAATATAAACTCGATGTTCCAGATGCTAGTGAAGTCATATACGTACAAACATATGCAAAAAACTGAGGCAGTATAGTAGTCTCCACTCATAAATGCCATGGTTCGAAAACATCCCAGTAGTCAAAAGTGGTTATGTATAGTGCTACACACTGTTATATCGTAATAAGAAACCTGTTTAGATGTTCGCTAAGATCAGTTCTATCATTTGGACCTTCATTGCCTTGACGCTGAAAATAACCCATGGGAAATAGTGTAGCTGCACGACTTGCACTTAGGAACCATGAAACTATGTAGTGTGAAATGCATTGGCTGGCAAGATGCAATCGGTATGCCAATATTTCTTTTTTGTAGTTTGATGCCATTTAAAATACCTATCAGAAATATTAGATAACGTATAATGTTAGGAGCTGTTCGTAAAACTTATATAGTTAATACAATCTCTTGTGTAACATTTTAAAATGTCACCAAAACAATTAACTGTCTGAAAGATTTTACTTTGATTCATATTTAAACTGAAATATATTTAAAAAGTATTTTAGCTATTGTAGAGGTAGGCGAGCCAGATGACAGCCAAACTCAAGGAGCGGGTCTGTAACCTTAGCCTAATCCAACTGCCTGCCTAAGGGGTAGGTCGTACTTATTCCCGGTTCTAGCTAAGCTCTGTCTGCTATTGATAAAAAATCATGTATATGTATCCAAAGCAGGGGCGTACCTAGAGTATTTGGCACCTGGGGCGGATCCTGTATGTGCCCCCCCCCACACACACTTTAAAACTGCATAGCTTCTACCGTTATATACCGGCGCAGACACTGAAGGTGGTACAGCATTACTGTTATCATTATATACTGAGGCAGACATTGACGGTGGTACAGTATAACACTTATCACTATATACTGAGGCAGAAATTGACGGTGGTACAGCATAACACCTATCACTATATACTGAGGCACACATTGATGGTGGTACAGCGTAATCCCTATCACTATACATTGAGCCAGACATTGACAATAGTGCAGCATAACCCCAATCACTATATACTAAGCCAAACATTGATGTGGTGTAGGCCTACCACTTCATTAGTATTAGGTATGCACCGAAACGAATTCTGGACTGAAACCGAAAATGCAGCATTTACCTGGCCGAAACCGAATATGACCCCCCCCACACCATAAAAAAATCTAACACTTTTATTTAAAGTAAGTAACACACCAAAATAGGACAAAACAATTAAATAACAATATTATATATATATATATATATATAGATATATATATAGATATATATAGATATATATATATATGATTGATAACAGCAATCACATTCCTATCATGCCCAGGCATACCCAGATTCCAGGATGTACTCGCAGACTTGGCATGATAGGAGTATGATTGCCCTATCTACCCCTTCTCACTCCCTTCTCCCCTATCTACCCCTTCTCACTCCCTTCTCCCTATCTACCCCCTCCTAACTATCTACCCTCTCCCTCTTTGAAGTTCACTTACCTTTCAGGAGTCCTGCGGTGGGGGTGCAAGGCCTCTGTCTCCCAGCTCTGCCACTGTATGTAACAGTATAGAGTGATGGGAGTTATGATGTACTTTTAGAGCATAATTATATCATGAAAAAGACATTGGAAATGGTACAGCATAACACCCATCACTCTCACACACATACCAATCCACACATATACTAATCCACACATATACCAATCCACACATATACCAATCCACATATGTACCAATCCACATATGTACCAATCCACACATATACCAATCCACATATGTACCAATCCACACATATACCAATCCACTGTCACTCTCACTGAATGCTTTCCTACCTTTCCTCTTTTCTCCTTACAGCTCCTTTTCCTCCTCTTCGCTTCTCTTCTTCAGTTCTTCTGTCTTCTTCCGGTTCAGAGGGCACGGACAGCGGTGGGCGTGGCTTCAGTGTTGTGCGCCGGGATCTGACAACAAACCCCGGCGCACAGCAGCTGTTGCCGCGCGGATCGCAAGGGAGCAGTATCGGAGGTCTTTAACAGACCTCCGGCTGCCTTGAGTGATTTTAAGCCGGGTTCAAGGGAGATCCTTTAACCGGCTTAAAATCACTCAAGGGAGCCGGAGGTCTGCTAAAGACCTCCGATACCGCTCCCTTGCGAGCCTGCTCCTCCAGCGGCGGACATTACTGTCCGTCTCTGGAGGGGTGCCGGGTGCCGGCAAGTTGGCACCCCCCGCTAGGTACATTACTGATTCAAAGCACACCTCCACCTAGGATGCAGGCAGAGGCTTGTTGATTAATACAGTATAAGAATTTTAAGCAACATTAAAAAGATGGTGGGATGTGAGTGACAGAAACCGATCTCAGTTGTTTCTTTAAGAAGGAAAAGAACCGCAGACTCATGTTGTGATATTTCAACACAACCCATAAACAATAACCGAGATTCTGGTTTCCACATCCCTTATCTTCCTCTTGTTCTTTATTCAGGAAGTCATCAGTCAGTACAGAACTAGATTGCTGGAAATGCTAGCTGTATCATGGCTCAGTGCCACGGGTCACGGTTCCTTTTCCCATCATCAGGGTAACTGTGCGACATATTTCGGAATTTTCCAATGTTGACTTAGTATGTTTAAAAAAAATGGGGAAACAATCAAAGGGTCAAAAACTTTTCATAAACAGAGTTTGTTACCATAGCGATTCAGTTGAACATAAATTCGGCTGTAAACATGTATATCCTGAATCATCACATAAATCATGCAGAAAAACAAATGTAATTTGTTTGGAGATAAATATTAAAGGTAATGCGCCAGTTCATAAGGAGAACATTTTCCTACAAAAATATTCTATTTAAATTATGAAACTTATTTGCAGAACTGAAGATTTTTGTTTCACAAATGCCATTTATAGCCGGAGCTGCTTTGAGGGTTTGGCTACGCTTTACAAAAACATTCTTGTGTGCGGTTTTCAGACAACTTATGAAACTAATGCTGTGTTTAGGGACTTATGTGGCTAAGAGGTAATTAGGGTCATATATAAAGATATTTTGTTGCAAAGTGTACTTTGTACGCCACCAATGGAATGGTCCAATAAGTAGGAACATTTGTTTGCTATGGTTGTAACTTCACTTTTCAGACATTGTCCCAGAATCATCACTTTTCTGATACTGTCCCAGAATCACTTTTTATAACGAACACTAAAAAGTTAAGCAAAAATAATTTTGACGCCTGATATCTACAGCAGAATTTGCGGTGTCACCAACAAGCAGCCTTCTCTTACTGTATGTCTGATGTCAGCACATTCTGATAAACGGTATATTATACAGTCAGAAAGACTGCAGCTCTGTGATCAAACATTTTGGCTAGCAAAAAAGTTATAGCTACTTAGAAAAGCAGTTTTGATACATAAAACATTACATGTCACAGATCTTGGTTTTGTCTGTCAGCGGTCTCACATTGACCATTCAATGCTTGCATTTTAAAATAATTAAGGTAAGGAAATGCATAACAAGGCACATATAGGTCTATTCACTAAAGGGACAGTTGACAGGAGAATTTGTTGTTGTTTCATCTCCTTGACTTTACTAGTCATTATGACCAACCACAATGAGCTTCTGCTGTTGGAAGATCTTGGCTTGCCCTGGTTAATGGATAGTTAAATTAGTTAAATGTCTACAGTCTCCTTGCCCGTTAAATTATGAATGATTCTGGGACAGTGCAGCCCTTCGTACTGGAGAAACTTGCCAGTGCTGGCCTTTCACAAGAAATAGTGAAGTGGGACAGTTAAATCCACAGCTATCCTGCAAATACTCATGCCAACTGTCCCTTTACTGAATAAATCCAAATATATTACTTTCTTTATATTAATACCATCTTTTTATTTAGTCACTTGTGGTAACATATTCAGCCTAAACAATCTAGTATACTCCCTGAAATCCCCTCACTAGATAAAGTAATGTCCTTTCTGTATTCAAATATTTACCAAATATTTCATTTTTACTTTCCGTTTGGCTTGTTCTGTTTAGTGGAAACCTTGGTTCCTTGCAGCTCCAGGTGCGACTTCGTGACGAGACAGTGTTACCTTCAGACTACTATCAGCCTTTGGTCCAGTTGCTGTGCCAGGAAGTTAAAACATTTAAGAAGGTAACATTTACAGATGAGCCCACATTCCACTCAAAATCCTACATAATTTGCTCACTAAAACTTGGAAAATGTATTATCCTCCATGGTTACAAAACTATGTTTGACCTGGGATTATGCAATTACCAGGCACTAGGCAGCCGCAAGTTTCTACAGGTTAGGTTTCTTCAACTCTCCATGGACTTAACAATACCTGAACACTACGATAGAGGCTGCTGAGGGATCCTGTTGAATGTAGCACTTGAGATATAAAGCCAAGTTTTCTTCATTGTATTTTGGATATCTCCAGTGATTGTAGACAAACATGGTTGTTACAAAAAATACTAATGGAGACAAATGTGGCTTTGTATAACTTTGTCGTTCTTGGTCTGCTAGCAGACAGCCAGTTTTAAAGGAATCAGATAAAAAAAATTCTTCAGTAGAAACAAAATGTGAATAGCACCTAAACATTTTTGCATGATCAAAGAAATAAAAAATTAGATTTTATCTGGTATAAATATGTCTTGTTTTAAGCCAAGCCAATTAATATGTGGTATACAGTTTCTTAAACATACGAATTGTGCATATTAGCATTACAGAGTGTAGCACATCTAAGTTATTAAGTATTTATGAACATTTATGAACCAGTCCTCCCAAACAGCACTGCAATTTTCTTACAGCATCTTGTGCAATTACTTCCTAAGCATTTGATTGTTTTTCTACATTTTAATGCATTTTTCTCTATTCTTGTTTTGTTTTTGAAATAATGTTTGTTATTGACAGGAAAAAGGTGGACATTTAATAACTCTAATAGATGAGACCACATCTACCGAGTGTAGACAAGAAGTAGCCACTAATCTTATCAAACTATTCTTAGGACAAGGGCTAGCAAAGGAATTCCTAGATCTGCTCTTCAGACTTGAACTGGACAAAACAAGTAAGTCATGAACACTGAACTGGAATTGTTATGGTTTATTACAAGCCACTGTTGTGTTCCAGTTTTCAATAATTCTCAGCAGTACATGTTGTTAGTGCTTCATCACGCCTGTACAAGCAAAGCAACCAGTCATTCTACCTTTCTAACAGATCAAAACTATTAAGAGCTACCCTGACACGGTGTCATTTGTAGTTTTTTGAGCCATGTGCCCATATTTTCTTTAGCTTGCTCGCATTATGTTTAGAGCTACTTTCTTTTGGCCTTGTGCACCACGTTCCTTTTTTTCAGCACACAGGGTGAATTACATAGAGAGCAGAAACTGATTCTCTGTTGCAAGACACTTCCAAGTGTTTCTTCTGAAAAGTAATGATTCTGCTAGGCGTTGCATATGCAGTAAGGGCTTACCTGGCAGCTTCTGCTTCTACACCCTAAGACACTAAATTTAGTGGTCTTATAATAGACACTGCAGGGAATGGGTCCTTGTCTGGGCATTTTCATAAATGTCTAGAAAATCCTCACTTGAGGAATGGAGTGGAGGACCACTGCTTTAGACCCACTGGCCATCAGTACTAGTACTCATTCAATTCTGAAGCCAAAAAGCTAAAATTTGTAACAGTAGTTGGTAGTAGTTTGGTAGAGCTAGCCTTCTGTTTCTCAAATAATACCTGGCTACCCTACTTCTTTTAGAAGGTAGCTTTGCCATGCCCATTTTGCCTCTACCAAAGATTGGTTTTGCTAGAAATGTTATTGCAATGTCAGTGCCAGTTCCTGATGTGGTTAAGCTCTGATATTTGTAAGGTTGTGAAAGATGAGTGGTAGAAGCAATTTAAACTAGTGGCCACTTCCTAAGTTCCAAGCAGGAAGTTCCTGGTTGTCAGCATAAACAGTTTCCTTTTATATTTACTGCAAATGCTTAATACAGTTGATAAATATATATGTTAAATAATTGAACACTGTGTATTCTCTATTGAATGTATCCACACAGATGAGCCAAATACATTATTCAGAAGTAATTCATTGGCTTCAAAATCGATGGAATCATTTCTTAAGGTAAACCCATTAAAAGCAAAGGGATTGAAAACTGAGGTTACTTGCACCATAAATTTGTCATCTAGAAAGTTAACAGTTGTGGTTCCCTGTCTGTACTCGTTTCGAGCCGAGGAAGATCTCCCTTCCACTGCAATAAAGGCTGGATGTACCATTACATTGAAATAATCATGGCCCCTTTTTGTGGACATAATACTACATCTATAGAGCTGGATGGTAAATATTAATTATATGAAAATACACACAAACATAACAAGAAGTCGGTGACGCGAAGAAATAACCATCTGTCAATAAAGTTGGTTTGATTAGGAGACCAGGGTCCCTCCTTTGTTGAAATGGAAGTGTATGATGTCTTAACACTTTTGTCTGATAATTGTAGGTGGCAGGAATGCAGTACCTTCATATTGTTGTGGGACCAACAATAAATCGAATATTTGAGGAGAAAAAGTATGTCGAACTTGATCCAAGCAAAGTAGAAATTAAAGAAGTAGGGTAAGTGCACATTTATTTTGCATTATTATTATTATTAGAAACATGGACATTGTACATACTGTCACAAATAAGCTGTGGCTGGCACCATGTGGGGTTACACTGTCAAAATGATTGGAACAAAAGCCTGCCAAAATAAAAATATGAGGCAAAAAAGAAAAGAAGTCGATCTTTAGCTGATGGTACTGGATTAAGAAATGGCTGCTGGCTGCATGAGAGCATGTTTATAGACTCCTGTGCACAAATGGCCCCCAGTGGGAAAAGTCTGTATTGCATCTCCATTGGTTTCAAGTCTATACAAACTCACCAATTTGCAAGCACTTGCGCTTTAGTGAATCATTGTGTACAAAATCATGGAGTTCTTTGTATGTTAGTGTCATTTAGTTACTCAATTTATGTGAGCTAAAATTTGTGGATTAAATATTTTAGAAGAGTGTATTTTTAGGTATGTTATTATTGTCTTTAAAAATAAATCATAAAATAGAATTCCAAAATAAAACAGTACAGACATTATCCACAAACAAAAACCCTTAAATATCCCATTAATTCTCTCTTAAATAGCTGCTTCTCAAAGTTTTACGTGTCACTACATGAAATCATTTAGTAGATGTATGGGTGGAGATAAATTCTGAGACAGATTGCCACATATAGCGCACTGATACCTGTGATTCCTTTATATAGGTGCTCAGGTTTACACCGAATCCAAACAGAGAGTGAAATAATCCTGCAAAGTGCTCAATGTCTTCAGTCATACCTGACAGATCTCCTAATATCGATAGCAAAATCCGTTAAGCTGTGTCCTGCCACCATACGGGCTACGTTCAGACAGCTCTTCAAGCATGTGGAAGAACGCTTCCCAGAAAATAAACATGTGGTTTGTACAAGAAATAGGTGTCATACCTTGTAACAGCAATATCTTCCTTAACATTTACACATACCTGAAAAGTATTTTTCTTTTGATGTCACTATTCTGACCCAAACCACTATGTCTCTCTTTACTTGCCTAATTTCCCTCATAGTCATAGGCTTAACCCCTTAAGGACAATGGACGGTCCCTAAACCCATTGAAAACAATGCATTTTGAGCCTGTACATGTACGGGCTTTGTCATTAAGGGGTTAAAACACAGTGTATAAAAGCAAAAGGAAACATGTTTAAATGCATTGTATAAATCAACCCCATAAAACAAAGACAGAACATAGTTGATGATCTACTGATTATGTGTAGTAAAGCATTCAGAAAGGCTTCCATGCCATATTTCTTTGTTTCCTTTTAATAATTGACTTGGACTAGCATTCATTTGCAAAGAGTGATGACTTGGATGTCTACATTTTTTGTGCAAAAACTAAGCTTACTGTTTTGTTTTACAGAACGTGAAGTTCATTGCTGTAACCAGCTTCTTGTGTCTTCGTTTCTTTTCACCTGCCATTATGTCCCCAAAACTCTTTTACCTCAGAGAAAAGCATGCAGATGCTCGGACAAGCCGCACCTTGCTTCTTTTGGCCAAGGTAGAGGTTCACGCTTTACCGAACATATCCAAATTAACTTAAGGCAAAAAGACATGATTACATTATATACATACATACATACATATATATACACACACAGTACTGTGCAAAAGTTTTAGGCAGGTGTGAAAAAATGGCCCCCTGATCAACATCATCAAGTCTGTCTGGGGTTACATGAAGAGAAAGAAGCAACCTGTGATTAGCTCTCCAAGATGTATGGAACAACCTACCTGCCGAGTTCCTTAAAAAGCGTGTGTATCTAAAATAATTAATGCTGTTTTGAAGGCAAAGGATGGTCACGCCATATTGATTTCATTTAATTTTTTGTTCTGTTCACTCACTTTGTTAAATTGTAAAAATAAACTATTAACATGTCTTTTATTACATAACATTATTTTTACACACCTCCCTAAAACATTTGCATGGTACTGTATGTTTATGAGAGAGATAGAGATACTTGATGTTTTATGATAATGATATCAGACAATTGGTGGTTTTGTAATAGTGATATAGACTGTCCTTGATCCTTGTCAGTCACCTCCTGTAGTATCTGTTCCATGTGAAGCAGATAGTATTTTGTGGAGTTGGTAGAGCAACACAAGTGTTACAGAATGAAATGTTTTGTTATAGGCTATTCAGAACGTAGCAAACATGGATGCTCCAGCAAGTAGAACCAAGGAGTCCTGGATGGCTCCACTGCAGCCAACAATCCAACAAGGAGTTTCACAGCTGAAGGAGTTCATTGTTAAACTTATTAATATTGAGGAGAAGGAAGGTAACATGATGGACAAAACCATGTATTATTATTATTATTATTATCTTTTATTTATATAGCGCTTAATACAATAAATTCAAGGGATATGACAAGACAAGAATTGACAGACTAAGACAAACCGATACATTTGGTGGAGAGAGCCCTGCTCGCAATGTACTGCTTTTACAATAGATTACAAGATTCCCTCTTTAACCTGAGCAGCCCCATGTGATTCAGTTAAAAAACATCCCCACTTTGTCCAATTAGCTATGTCACCATACAAATGTAACAGTGTACATGTGTTATCAGTATTATATATCATTATCTATCTATTGATCAATAGCTCCTGAAAGTGCCCCATCATTTTCCTGCCTAAACATAAAAGATGGAGTTTAATATGTTATCATGTTAAAATGAAGCCAGTTGATGTTTTATTACCAATCTATGTTTTTTTACAGAACTCGACTTGCAGAAGGCACTAAATCTGCAGGGCCTTACAGTGAAAGAGGGCCAACTAATGATCTACAGAACAAAATGCAAAGGATACCTGCTGGCTTCCTCCTTTAAGAAACTGTTTGTTTCATTAACTGTTGATGCTTTGAGTTTTGCAAAAACTGCATATTCCAAGGTACATAGTGGCTTATTTGTAGATCATCATATTGAATATTACTTTACCGTTTTTCTTTTACTTTCCTTATTGCATCATAATGCAGAGTTGGGCAATAGCAGAGTGGAAATTGTTGGATCAGGTTTATATCAGGTATTCAGATATTCAGTTAGGTAACCTTTCAGGCATAGAGCCCATAAATCACTTAAACCTTTATTAGTAAACCTAGGAGGAAAAAACTGATTAAAAAATACTTTACCTCGTCTCAGCCACCGTCCTTACAATATATCTCGGCAATCCGCCATTTAACCGGAGCATTGAGCAGTGGCACTAATAGCAACAAAATACCTGCAAAGTAGTAAAACAAACAAGGAGGGAAATCCTAAAAACCAACAGAGAACTAAAGCCATAATTTGCAGAGCTAAGAGTATGTTAATAACCTGTTTACAGTGAAATGTAGTAGAACCAAATATCTAATAGCTATATGATTCCTTAAAGAGGGACTCCTATCATACCTATATATTTTAGTTATCCTTTAGTATAGTGCCCTGTGGTTGTAAGGAATATATATATATATATACAATCTTTATCACAAAGTATCATAATCAAAAGCCATAACTTATTTCTCTGTTTCCTGCGAGTAAACAACTACTTGTGATCCTGTCCTATTTATGAAACTAGTTCTAACAACTTGGAAGCCTCTTGGATTGTCTCACAACTGATACAGCATGCAACCTAATCATGTAAATATCCAGAACATTGAGTCAAGCATTTTCATGCAAGCCAAGGATCATCACCAAATTTGCTCAGCTCAGGCTAGCACTGCCGGTTAGTGCCTAAAGAAAAGTGAACAAAGCCACAGCTAACATTGAATTATGACATACCCTTGCTAAATGTGTATGTGGCTTTGAGTGGTTAGTAGATGTTTTGATCCTTCACCTATATTTCATGTGTCCAAATCAGGACATGACAAAAGGTAGGGAGGGACATCTTACCCAAATAGTCCTTGATTTTACAGCTCCACAGAAGCCTTAGGCGTTTACCTTTTATATATTTTGAAATGCACAGACCCTACCATTTATTGTGCTTAAAATGTGATTTCAACATATTAAATAGATGTCTGCATCATTTCTTGGCTTTAGTGCATGCAAGCTGATTGCATTGTTTACATGGATTACTTATCATGGTATGAACTGATTTATTTCCAGAAAAGTTCTTTTATTCCACTATCACGGATCCGAGCTTTGGAAAAGGTAGAAGAGAAGAGCTTTGGCAACTCGAATGTAATGCAGATTATCTACACAGATGAATCTGATAACCTGGAGGCCTTATATTTGCAATGTAAGGTACTGAGAAATTCAGTATTAAAGACGCAGAGAAGAAATTAACAATAATATATGCTGTGTAGGCAGGATTGTCCTCCTAGAACAGGATGTGTTCTTCTTGCACATACTTACAGGTTAATGTAGGAAATCCCATGGTCACGTTTGCCAAAGAATTCTACCTGTCTGAAGAACAAGGTGTTCGACTTTGACACACAGCTAGTGGCTCCACAGAGCTGGCTTGATCTATGATGAGGGCAACATATAACATACCCCTGTGCACAAAATATTTCTGGACATCACTTGAAGAATTCTCAGTGTGTGTCTTACTTGTTCCTTTTGTTTTTCCCTAGTGTGTCAATGAACTAAATCAGTGGCTATCAGCACTGAGGAAGGTGTGTGTGAACAATGCAGATATGCTATGTTCCTATCATCCTGGTGTGTTCAGAGGAGAGAAGTGGAGCTGCTGTCACCAAAAGGAAAAAGGAGGTACTACATCTTGCGTAATAAACAACATATTATTCCATGTAGCTTACATGAGGTTTGGAGATTAATAATATTACAGCACTTTACTTTTCATTCTACTTACTGGACATCATAATCTGACACAATTCAGTTACAAATGAAATTATAAAAGGGGTTGTTTAAATACACAAAGATAGACATACTAAACACTCCTTATAAGTTAACAGTCCTTGGCTATGTGAACCCAATGGGTACATTTAAACAAGGGACAGTTAATTCTAGACTACTTGTTGAGTCAGTCGTATGCTGAGCATGGTAGTTACTAGACTTGGGCGCCGGCCACGTCTTCAAGTTCGTATTCCATGAATATTCCCTTTCCTTCGTTCTTTTTGGGTGAATATTTGTGTATGTTCTTTGTGTTTGTTTTTTAATAATTTCAGTTAAGCTATAGTTGAGTTTGTTTGTTTTAACAGTGGCTGGCTGTGATAAAACTCGCCATGAAGTCACCTTACAAGAATGGAACGATCTCCTGGAGCCAGATTTAGAGGCACAGCTCATTTTTAGACACCTGCTTGGGATAAGAGAGTTGCTAAAGTGAGTACCCTAAAACGTCTAGCGCTATTAGCAATTGAATTTCTTATCCAGTGTTCCTGTTGCAATTAATCTGTACTGCATTATTAATATAATATACATTACTGATAAATCTACATTAACCCCTTCAGGCCCGGGGTTTTTATAACCTAGGGATCAAAATTGTTTATTTTTTTATTTTTACCATATGCTTGTTAAACCTTGATTCTCTTCATTTTATTCAGGAGAAGTAGGGTCTTCTTTTAAAACCATAATTATTAGCGAAAGTAGATGTAAAAAAAAAAAAACACAGACTAACTATATTGATTTCTTTGATTTTGTCCATAGGGAAAAACACCTGGAACTCACAAAGCAAACTAATGATGACTCTTTTACAGGTAAAGCACTGCAATGTATGACAATACAAGCAAAGTGTGGCATTAACTTGTGTGCAACATCTGAAAAAATATTTACCAATTTTTTCTTTTACTTCCTAATGTGGAGATATCAGGGTTTTTTTTATCGTAATCCTAATTTTGCTGGAAAAATACTTCTAAAAATGCAACTTTTCTTCAATGAATAACTATTTAAAAAAAGAAACCTAAAACACCACACTTTTTTTCTACGCTTTCCATACAATGCGAATGTTCAGATTTCGCACTTCGTTTTGCACTAATATTTTCTCAAGGCTTACATCATATTAAAAATATATAAAGGAAATACATCCTTAATTCATGAACACCAAACTGTTCTAAAAAGAGACATAGAAAGATTAACCTTTTAGGTGACATAGTGTGATTTTTTTTTCTTTTTCTTAAACCACGTTTATATATCTACTTTAGATCCTGGAAGAAAAGACACAGCTAACCAGTTGTTCCAGATTCTCCAAGATCTTGAAGCTGCTCACAATTTGTTTTTAAGGGATTCACCGAGTATCGCTGATCGAGAAAAAAAGTACTTACTGGAATTATAGACTAAACATTGGCATATCTGTAGTGATAGTTAATCATACCTGGGAACTTCTCAGAGCTCCCCTTATTCTGGGAAGGGGCTTGTTTCAAGAGGCTAGGGTAGCCACAGAGGAGGTGGGACTAAGCCTTAAGTGGATGGGGATAGGTGCTGGAAATAGGTGTCACCAAGCATCGCTCCTTTGCCCGGAGAAAGAAAATACTGACCCAGAGATCCAGGGAAGCGGTGCTTCACCAACAGACTCCAGGTAAAAAAAAAAAAAAAAAAACAGAGGTCCCAGGTATGTAGGTAATGTTAGTCTGACTATGTTGCATATAATACTATGTTAATATTTTATTAGCAAATAGCACTTTAAACTGCCAAAATACATTGATCTTGTAATTAAAAATATTTAAATAGATTAGTGTAGTTTTTTTCTTTCAATTTTCATTTTAAAATATTAAATTGTTTCTTTGCAAAAGAAAAAAAGGGAGCAAAAATACTAAACAAAAACAAAACACAGGCTTGCAATAACATGATTAATACTGATAGCAATAAGTCCTGGTTCAAGGTTTGTGACATTTATTCCAAAGTATAGCTTGTGACCCAGGCCTACACAATATCTCCCTTTAACTTTTTAGGTATAAACCCTACAGAGTAAACACTACAAGTAATTTGCGTAAAGAAGGTTGGACACACATTGCCACCCATTTCAAGAGCCTGAAAATGGGCAGTTACATTGGGCAGTGTTGGGAAATTCTGTTGGCTCTTCATAATGTATAGAGACATAGGATTTGTCAGCAAATAAAAACCATTCGGCCCATCTCGTCTGCCTGTAATTCCTGCTGTGGAGACTCAGACCTTAATCAGCTCTCCGGAACAGTCAGTCACAGTGCCTCCTGGGGTGGGTTTTTGGTGTTGCCGAATGCCTCGCTTCCAGCCCCCTCAAAAAAAACAATGCTCAGGTATCCTGGAGTTAAGGAGACAGTTCACACATGCTATGAATGCTGGTTGCAGAGAAGCAGAAGCTGGCCATGCATGTGCACTTGCCCGAGAGGCTGACTGTTGCTATAGCCTACTTGCTCCGGATCTGACCCCCAGAACCCAGTGGTCCCCTCCAGGACCTAGGAAGAAGGAGGCTTGCCAAAGAGCTTGTAGCATGCCAGGTAAGAACCGGATGTCCACAATAACAATGCTTCTCCCAGAGCATGTAGTGGGAGGAGATACATTGTTATTCTTCTTCTGGCTCTAGGCAGAGCCAATCAGGATTATGGTCTCACTCCTACCCTCAAGTAAGGCAGGAAGAACAATGGGTATGTGGGAAGGGAGGTGTCTTTCATAGAGTTCTACTCTTCCTGCCTTACCTCAGATGGGAGGAGACTCTTACCTATGTTGCCAAAGATGACATGGAAAAAGCACTGGTAATAACACCCGAGGTGACGTTGGGTTGCAGTCAAAATTTAAGATGAACAGGTGGTGGAGAGTCAACATATGTTGTGTGATGAGTTGAAATGTATACGATTTGCAAGCTGAATTCAACCAGTCAGATCCCATATGTTAAAAGTCAATCAACTTAGCATCTTAAAAGTAAAGTTACTGCCATCTGAGACATCCTAATCACACTGTGATTTTAAAAGTGCATGTAAGTTCAGTTAAGTCTTGCCAGTCAAGTTACACCCTATAATAACGTATAAACATGGATGACTGCTCTACTACCGAGACTTCTACATGGTATTAGTTCATGCCACCCGAATTTATCCCAGTGCAGAGAAAAACATGGAACATTTTAAGGACAGGAAACCGTTGTGTTTTAATATTTACATTAATTAATGAACATAGTAATTTAGCAAACATAATAAAATATAAAGAGAAAATATAATTTTGAAAAAGGCATAATATACCATTAATTTGGCAATAGCAACTATACAGTATATGATATTTAATATGCAGTTTACCTATAATATGCATTACTACTTGTGCAATATTACTCTACACATGTCCAAAAAATAAAATCCCATAATAACTTATTGAAAACTGATTAAATAATTTGTTTGATAAAAGTTTCTGGAGAGGGGATTGGAGTACCAAAGCACCAAACTCAATTTGTGAATTTAATAGTATTTCGTGGAAACAAGTTATAATAGCCCAAACAAATTATATTCCCTTCACTTGTTACAAAGGGTATGCAATAGACAATAACTTGAGACCATACCTCTGAGAGTCCTCCTAAAATCGATGACATGAAAAAAATCAATCAACACACAAATATATCACAAAGGTTTGAAAATACAAGAATTTCAATAAACGTATTTTGTATAGATAATAAATCTGTTACTGAAAATCAATGCTGACCAAAACCCATGAACTATTACAGAGTCAAAGGAATGAATGAAGTAACTTCCACAAACCAAAACACCAGCCAATTAACTCTCCTGTAGTAGTTCCTCAATCTCTTTGTCCCAGTTCTCATCTTTAATTTTGTCAGAGTCTGAGACAACTTCATATTCCTGGACCACTTGCTGCAATTCCTTGATCCAATCTTCTGACTCTTCTGTTCAAAATAAAAACATCACAATTAAGCTCAAGCTTGTAGCGTGCCATACTGGACTTTCAAAACGTTTTTTTTATTATTATTTATTTTTTTAACTTTGACATTAACACTATTGTGAAACTTCTTTTTATAACGTATACTATATTTCAAGGAAAAGGCTATTCCTCTGTATGCATTGTGAAGCTCCATTACCAAGAAATTGTTTGGGTTTTTGTCCAGCAAAGATTGATGGTTTATGTGTTCTATGCACAAACTTATTTATATGATTATATATCATGATTACAGTAATGACAGGCCCAACTCTAAAATATTAGTTAATAGTTATTTTATTATAATAAAAATTTGTCACCGCACACAAATTAATTACCTTCCGCTGTGTCAAGTTCATCTTTTTTGTCAAGAACAAGTTGCTCCATTTCCTTTCGTAGGTCCTCTTGGTTAAGGTTGGATGTGTCAAAAGCCTCGCTCACAAATTCTGATACTTCTGGGCTTGTGGAAATGTCCTCTTCGTCCTGTGTTTGTAAATCAATAACAGTGAAAGCTCACACTCTGGCTACTTACGAGTGGTAAAATAGTTGATAAAAATAACAACCACTGCAGGCAGCGCATACAGATACAACATATATATTTGCAAACATTAAGTTGCGTCCTCTTACTGTGTACCTGTACCATGATATCACTGGCATAATGTATGAGTGATCCCCAAAGTACCCCTTATCTCAGAAATCTCATGGTACTGCCATCACCTTTACTCACCATAACTTTTGTTATTGGTATTTTTTGTGCTTCCCAAGCCTCAAGTATTAAGCCAGTATCACAACCTCATGCAAACGAGTCCCATTAAGGACGAAACAGCTGTCCATGAGTGGTGATCTGGCTACTGGACCTCTTACCCGAGTTTTGTCTAAAGGCTGTCTTGTACAGCGGCCGTTCACTTTCAAGGGATCCATGTATAAAAAGTGGATATAGAGGAGCACCAGAAGGTCATGTCACGCCGGCGCTCCGTCATAGAAGCCCCAGCGGGGGTTGTCTGCATCGTGCAGATGTCTACCAGCTACCAGAGGAGGAACCAGATCCCCTGCAGCAGTGCGGGGGATCTGGATCCTAACCCTGCGGCTTGACCGCAGCCAGGCTAAACAAAACCAAAAAAAAAAAAAAAATCACGAATTGCACATCCCTGCACTAATCACAGATTATAGATGGCACCCCCACTTCAAAGGACTTAAAGTGGGGGGGGGTGCAGCCTATATTCTGGCCAATACGGTACTTTTAAAGAATGCCCTACTTCACCCGAACAAAATTACATATAATTTGTGTGGGTTCATCAAACATGAAAAAGAGGAATCGTGCTTTAACAAATATGGTAAAAATGACAAAAAATATTTTGGTCCTTTTCTTATGAAATCCCCTAGGACTGAAGTGATTACATATACACTATATGACCAAAACTATGTGCACATCTGACCATCACACCATATGAGCTTGTTGGACCAAAGTCCAGTAGCAGCCATCTCTTGGCATTGCAGTCTTTGACTTGTGTGCAGCTGCTCTGCCATGGAACCCCATTTCATAAAGCACTTGTGATGATGTTGCTTCCAGAGGCTGTTTGGAACTCTGTAGTGAGTGATGCTACAGAGAACAGGAAATATCGAACACTATATGCACTTCAGTACTTGAGAGCACTGTTCTATGAGTGCGTGGTCTACTGTTTCTTGGCTGGGCTTGTTACTCCTAGATGCCTCCACTTCACAATAGCAAGTACAACGGACCGGGGGCACCCATCCTGCTGCAAGTGTTTGTGTAGATGGCTGCAATGTGTGGGGGTTGAAACACCTAAACTCAAGAACTAAAAAATTACGAAGGGTTTCTACATAATTTTTTTCATTGAAACACTTGTTTGCACAATTATATTTATTTTTCTGTGAAAACCATATAACATTTATTACCTCTTGAGTTTTAAGTTGTGAACTGACAGCCACTGGTGGAGTCTTTGGGCGTACACTTTCTAAAGAGGATTGAAATAGAGAAGCAAAATTAGATTGATTAATATATATATATATATTATATATATATATATATATGCGCACACACATACATATATATACATACACACACTGATTATACAGTTTATAGTGTTCCACAGATATACTTATATGAATGTATAATAAATACAAGCAAAATGAAGTTACATAATACGGCAGGATATGAAAAAACCTGAAATAGTGTGTGTGTGTGGGGGGGCTTTTTGCATATTCACATACCTTCCAAGTCAACGTCGTGTTGCCATCCACTAGTCTTCCCTGTAGGCTGCCGGGCTGCTAGGGCAGTGAGCTGTGCAGATTGCTTAATCAGAGAAACTCGATAGAAATAGTTTCTCCAAAAGACTTCTTCCTTTACCCTTAAATATAAAAGGTTTCTTTTATAGCGCTAAATAACCATCAGTTTCATGACATAAAAGAATGTGTCTAAAGTCTGAAGATATGAACAGCAATAATACGATCATCTTTTTCAATTAATTTTACAGATTGCAGATAAAACAAGGACGCAGAGCACACCCAGTACATATATACTGCATATCCTATACATACTTGTTCTGTTGTGCATGTCAATATTTTGGCAGCATCATAAAATCCGTATTTATATGTGTGCTATGCAAGAGTTTCCCCTTTTTGTAATGAATGGACATGAAAAGGCTTCATCTTTCTAGCACAAGAATTCGATAGCAGAAAGAACCATTTGGCCTATTTAATCTGCTTTTTCCTGCTTTAACCCTTTAAGCATTTTTCACCTCAGTTTCAGAGGGTTTTTTTTCTATGTCTTTGTCCAACTGTACTTTCTTCTAAATTTATTGTACCCACAGAAACAATATGTATATTGTGTTCTTCTGAAGCCGCTCTCATTTATATAAGCTATAATTCAGACGAAACAAAAGCGGGAAAATAAAACTGGAACAATACGTTTTTCACAGGATCAGAGTGGATTTCTTTAAGAATGTGTGCAAATCCATAACAACCTCATACCCTGGATGTAGCCAAGTCTCACATACATATGTATGTCATGCTTTTTGGGATGTTATGGGGTCTAAATTGGAATATTTGCATTTTTTCAAACTTTTAAAGACCAATTTACTTGTCCCATGTCTCAATTGAGGCAGTAAGGTGGTTCCAGTTTCAATTTAATGCAAGAAGGCCATTTATATTTCTTGTGGCACATTTTTTATTCAGGTATGAATTTACCACTCCTGGTACATAGTACTGTCAAGCAACACCCCAATATGCGTTCAGCAACATCTCTTGAGTACAGCGATACCACCCATGCATAGGTTTGTCTGGTTGGGGGTTAAAAGGTCACATTTGGGAAGTGCACCTTTTTTCCCCATTTTGGTCAGTCTGTGTCTATGCCTTATTTGGGACATCTTTGAACCCGGCCACTCCAATTTACCCAATCAAACCATTTTTTTTAATTTTATTTATTTATTAATGTTTGTTTAAATGGACACCCCTTGGGCATGTGAAATGCTAGTATTTTAACTCTTTCCTTGTCAGGATTTTTAGGAAGATATAGGGCTAATTTTAGCACTTACTCATAAACACTTTTAAAAAAAAAAAAAAAAAAAAAAAAATCTCCCCAGTGCATCCTGAGGCATCTGCCGCCATACAGTGTAAGGCGGACATTGAAGCCCCTGGAAGGAGCCACGCAGGGGCCCTGATGCCGATCTTGGTGTTGCTGAATGACTCGACATCAAGGCATTACAGCAACACAGTTTAAAGAAGCTGATCGTAGATCACTTTCTAAGCTTGTATAATGCCATGACATCAATGATATGAACTATTGTATCCTACTGTGTCTTTCAGTTTTGTGAATAAACCCCACAGCGACAGAAATAATAAAGCTGAAAACTGAACAGTATGACGTACATTCCCTCATTGCAAGGGAGGGGGGAAACATTAAGTATACAGCTTCAAATATGACTCCACATTCCCTCTTTCTTTTTTCCTGAAAGTCGGCATTTGCAAGAAATGAACAGGTTTTAAAGTATTTTACCCCAAAAACACAAAATACTCACAGTTTTGGAACAAGATCAAATCTCATCCGATTAAGCAGTTCATCTTCCTGTAGCATTACAAGGGCCACGGGGTACATCTGATCAAAATCGAAATTAAAATGGACACCAGCAGGTGGATCCCTGAGAAAGTTTCGCCGATCCTTAAAAACCCAAAGACACATCAGTAAACACTACATAGATACACTCAAGTTGTTAAAAGGGTTTATTTCATGGAACATACATTTCTTTGCTAAAAGTAAACTATGATTCAACTGAAACCTGCAGAAAATGCTAAAAACAAACTTTGGTGTCTGTACAGTCTTACTGCTGATAAGGCCAGGATCTGCTGCTGAATGGTTTCCTCTTCATTATAGCCAACCCAAGGAGGTACTGCTGCTTCTGGAAAATAAACAAAAGGCAAAACACATTTGCAGCCAAAATAAGGCAATGTTACAAACAAAGCATGAAGTAATCAGACATTTAAATAGAGTTTAATGGACAGCTGATTCGAAGCAGTACAAAAGTCAGTCCGTATGCTTAGAATTAGATCGTGTTTATGCTGCTTGCCGATTGTCCACGCTTCTTCTAAGTCTAGATCTCCCTGTTTCAGCGCCAGGGTTGTCAAGTCAATTAACGTGTACAAGCATAATAAAAAAAAAAAAAAAAAAAAATTACCTGTTTTTTTGGTATTCTTTTCATTCAAAAACTTTTCTTGCTCTTTTTGGAAATCGCCAATGATCGTCTGCAGGTAGAAAAAGGATCGTCACAACTATACTATAATACTATATATGTTTTTCCTGTGATTAATAATTTAGCTAACGACCAGAAGTATGCAAAATATTAGAATGTACAAATGGGCACATTAAACGGTAAAAATGTTAAATTACACATAACAAATCATAACATGGAAGCCATTGTCTGCAATCCTCCTAGCAATGTCCTAACAGACAGTATAGTTTAAAGTCAATAAAGGCAGACATTAAAGACCAGAAAGTTATTGGATGGACTATGCGTAGATGTCAAGGAAGAATTCTTATTATGAAAAGGCGATAATATAAATTGGATCTGATGAATCTCTCAGTCTTGGTTTTCTTGTAGTTATGAAATATGATAATCGCTAAAGCCATCTTGTAACATGTATCAATGAAAAGACTAACATCTCCATCAACATCCAGATGGCAAAAATGCAAACGCCTCTAACATCAGGCAAAGTAGGCACCGATAATAGGCTGGAGGAAGGATGGGGGGGGTTTAAATTAATAATAAATGGAAAAAAAAATTTTTGTTGTTGTTGTTGTTTTTTTTTTTTTTTTTTTTTAAGTTTTCCAAGCTAGCTGATATCAACAGATGCTGCGATGTATTTTAAGAAAAAAGAAAAGTTATGTGCATTGAGTTACAAAACAAGGAAGAAAATACCGTTTTGGCTCGAATATAGGCCGCACTTTTTCCCCCCCACTTTAAGTCTTTAAAGTGGGGGTGCGGCCTACATACGGGGTCTAGCGCCTTTTCTTTAAAAAAGCACCAAACCTTTAGGGTGTGGCCTATATACGGGGGCGGCCTATATCCGAGCCAATACGGTATTTAAATCATAAAATGAGTATAAAGAAAATTAGAGCTGAAACAACGAATCGATAAAATCGATAATAATCGATGACGGAAATCATCGATAACGATTTCCGTTATCGATTAATCGAGTGATCAATTCGTTGTTGGAGCACTCGGCTCCTTTTACTTACCTCCGCGAGCGTTCCCCGCTTCTGCTACACGCTCTGCAGTCTCCGCCTTCTTCAAGCTACGTGACGGATGTGACGCGTTCCGGAGGTAAGTATTCTTCTGTCTATGTGCACGGATCGCACAGAGCCACTCGCACAGAGCGAATCGCTCTGTGCGAATGGAGCCACTCGCACAGAGCGGTTCGCTCTGTGCGAGTGGCTCCATTCGCACAGAGCGGTTCGCTCTGTGCGAGTGGCTCCATTCGCACAGAGCGGTTCGCTCTGTGCGAGTGGCTCCATTCGCACAGAGCGGTTCGCTCTGTGCGAGTGGCTCCATTCGCACAGAGCGGTTCGCTCTGTGCGAGTGGCTCCATTCGCACAGAGCGGTTCGCTCTGTGCGAGTGGCTCCATTCGCACAGAGCGGTTCGTGAGTGTGGGTGCAGGGCAGAGTGGGGGTGGGGGTGCAGGGCAGAGTGGGGGTGGGGGTGCAGGGCAGAGTGGGGGTGGGGGGTGCAGGGCAGGAGACTGGGTGCAGGGCAGAGTGGGGGTGGGGATGCAGGGTGTGAGTGTGGGTGCAGAGCAGAGTGGGAGACTGGGTGCAGGGCAGAGTGGGGGTGGGGATGCAGGGCAGGGTGTGAGTGTGGGTGCAGGGCAGAGTGGGTGCAGGGCAGAGTGTGAGTGTGGGGGCAGGGCAGAATGTGGGGGCAGGGCTGGGTGCAGGGCAGAGTTAGAGACTGGGTGCAGGGGCACAGTGCAAAGTGCTGGGTGCAAAGTGCCAGTGCTGGGTGCAAAGTGCCAGGGCTGGGTGCAAAGTGCTGGGTGCAAAGTGCCAGGGCTGGGTGCAAAGTGCAAAGTGCTGGTGCAAAGTGCTGAATACTGGGTGCAAAGTGCTGGATGCAAAGTGCCAGGGCTGGGGCAAAGTGCTGGGTGCAAAGTGCTGGGTGCAAAGTGCTGGGTGCAAAGTGCCAGGGCTGGGTGCAAAGTGCTGGGTGCAAAGTGCTGGGTGCAAAGTGCAAAGTGCTGGGGCAAAGTTTCTTGAACAGTAATAGTCCACCTCTTTTCAGAATGTTTGGGGTTATTTTGTTTCATAAATATTGTGTTTGGGTTCTTGTACTTTGAAAATATTGTTTTTTATTACATCATAACAAAATAAGAATGTTAATGTAAATTTTAAGTTGTTTTTTAACATCCAGTTCATTAAATTCTTTTAAATAAACGAAAAATTTGCATATTGTTTTTTTTTATCCGATTAATCGATTAATCGAAAAAATAATCGGCCGATTAATCGATTATTAAAATAATCGTTAGTTGCAGCCCTAAAGAAAATAATCGTATGTACCTTGTCGATGATTCCATCAATTTTGCCTTCTTCCACTGACTTCTTGATACTCTGAGCGGTTTCACTAACTGAATCGGATATCTTTCTTGTAGCAACTGAAGCAAAGTTCAATAGATAATCTTTGGAAGAAAAACAAATACATTTCACTAGAGAAATACATAAAATAAGTAAATATTAAATAAAACAAAATCAAAACATAAGATGGTTCTTAACTTACAAACGCAACAAAAAGATTTGATAGAAAGTAAACTTATTACAATGTTACCTTAAGCCTGTGAAACTATATGCATTTTTTCCTGAATAATCAACTCCTTTCTCAAAGCCAAGACAACTGCCTTGTAAACCTGCATTGCTTCAAGACAATCATTAAAGGGACAGTTTAATGTCACAGGCAGCCTCACCAAAAAAAAAAAGAATGCATATTAATGTACTTTGAGTGATTTAATATGCATTTCTTAGAAGACAAAGGACAAATGCATATGGAGGGAGGCGATTCCGCAAAGCATGGCACCTCTCGTAAGCTCAATTTGACCACTCGGCTATGATACGAGTTAAAGTGCATCAGGTGGACGGAGTGTCCCTTAAATAGGACGATTATAAAGTTTCAGGGGGAAAATGTCTAAGCATCTCACTCGTAGTGGATTTGAGTTCCAAACAATCCTGTAATTCATAGAAGAGGTGATTGAAATTGATTAGAAATCAAAGCCTGCAGGAAGAGACAGAAGAGAGAACTTGTTCTGCAAGACGGAAGCACTGCATAAAAAGTAAATTTATGTAATTAAAGGACTACATAAATGTAATATCGTTGCCGAAGCTCAATGGAACCGCATAAAGGAATGTGCACACCTCCTAACATTAAATGTAAATCACATCCATGACAAGCCAAGGTCATGAAAAAAATAATAATAATGGGGGAAAAAATTAAAAAGCGAACCCAAAAAACCTGCATGTTGCAGAGTATAGATTTCCAAATGCCAGTACTAGTACATACTAGCTGGGCCCTTAAATTCCCTTACAGTATTAGCCTCTACCAATTATGACGGGAGGCTGTTCCATTTATTGACAACCCTTTCAGTAAACGAAAACGTCCTTATATTACAACTTAACCTCTGACTCTCTAGACTATGGCCTCTTGTTTTAACATTGCTTAATGTGTAATAAAAAAATAAAAAAAACCCTCCTTCAGGGCTAAAAAAAAAATTGCTAGAGCAATTGTATGTGCCAGCTCCTGTTAAACCAGTAAGAAAAAATTCAACAGCAACGCAATGTCACAACATCTCGGCATCAGAGAAGCAAAATAGTTTACATAATCATCATGTAAAGTACAAACATTTGTGTTACTGCTTTGTATGGTGCCAGAAAACGTCATAAAAGAGACAAACAAGGTATGGAGGGCTAATGTTTTTCACCATGCATTAGAAAACTAGATGCTTCAGGGGGACCATCAACACCCCTAGCAAACACTCCCAGCTCAAGCACTTGTGCCGAGCCGGGGCAATCTAAGCCTGGGGGCAATCTAAGCCTGGGGGCAATCTAAGCCTGGGGGCAATCTAAGCCTGGGGGCAATCTAAGCCTGGGGGCAATCTAAGCCTGGGGGCAATCTAAGCCTGGGGGCAATCTAAGCCATCTCTTGGAACAGAAGACACCACAGGGGACTGTTGGTGGCAGCCAGATCTGCCCTCTGTGGCAGAAGCTACTGCTGGCTCTGATACAGAGTAAAGGCGCGTGGTGCCAACACCATTACATTGTTTGAATGCCAATTCCTGCTGTAGCACTAAACTAGGAAAAAACAACTACAAAGGTGTGCTGCTCACATACAAATAAAAGTCTGCAAGTGTGCTCTGCCTATGCTATTCGATCCCGCTTAACGTTAACTGGATAGTTATTAAATATTGTGCGCTGTCGCATATACAGATATATTATATATACACATACATACTTATTATTTCTATATTATATATTTATTATAGCTATATTATTAGAAGGCAGTCCTCATTCCGCTTCAACAAAAAAAAAGTTGCTCAGGTATTCTAAACAAGTGAACCTGACAGATACGGCAAGAATGCTCTGGCCAACCGCAAGAATGTAAGACAGATTGGACCTTAACGGGTTAAACAATGAGCTGGCCCTATATAATGCATGATACAATGTTTGATGAGAATCTGGAGAAATCTCGCTGGTAGAAGGGTTTAATTAAACAGGCCCAGGCAGCAGAAGCTCACCGAGATGTATAGTGGAGTCATGGGGCTAAAACAACTCTCCTGCAGACTCTTTAGTGAATAATCCCCAGAGCGGCCCCCATAACAGCTGATAACCCCGTGTCACTGCATGCAGCACAAAGCATCATACTCACTGCCGAGTCCCTTCGCCTGTCTGACCAGCACGTCATCCTCTTCATCGCCGCTGGAGCGCTTGATCTCCGCGTCCTGAGACCCATCGGCCTGCTCTCCACCTCTGTCCGTCGCCTGTTCTACCTCCCCGGTGCCTTGTGCGTCCGGTTCTGGGTCTAGTCCTAACCAGCTACCCAAACCTTTAAACATTTTGAGTGCTGACACGGAGCACACAGACGCGGTAGTGCGCCGTGCCTTCACCTATACACTCTTAGCCTTATTGTTTTATGTTGCCTTGTTTCTTTTTTTAATCCAACACCGTCAAAACTTCCTCGTCCTGGGAGGTTACGTCAACTGGTGATTCCTGATCCAATCACAGAGCCTCTAACGACCACGTGACGTACAGAGCGCCAACCCACAGATAAGAAAGACTCGGCTAGCTCCTCCCACGGTCAACACCGGCGCAGGGCTGCAGAGCTCTAGACAACAGAAGATTAACAGGTTTTAGAACGGGCTTTTTCTGTAAGGCATACAATGCAAATGACAGCCAAGCTGGACAATAATCATTGCTAGAATTGCCAGTGCTGTCTCTACGGTTTAGAACTACCGCATTGCGTCGAGGCATGGAACGTACGTGGTGCGGAAATATTTGTTGTGGTGGTGTTTGCGCATGCTCACGTGACCCACGAAACGCAACTGCCGCTGTGTCAAACGTGACATGCGCGCTGTTGGATACTAAATAGATTGGTCAGAGTAGTTAAACGGCCGAAGGAGTATGTTTGTCGCCTAAATCGTGTATGATGCCGTCCTTTGCTATTTGTGTAAACAGCGAATAGGTTTAGGTCACGTTGTCTGCTCTTGATAATGAAAGGGAGGGATTGTAGTGCAATGATTGCAAAGTTACGTTATCTCCATGGCAACCAATAGACTATGCTTATATTATGAAAGCCTGCCTGCCTGCGTTAATTTTGGGAGCAGTGATCACATGGTTTCTGCATTTCATACACTGAAAAACTTACGACCATATACATTTATAAGTGGCTTCACATACGATGTACCGGGTCACTGGATGTGCAGGCGGTGTTTGGGGTGTTGCGGGTGGTCAGATAATGTACCTGCGGGTCCCAGTAATCCTGCACATTCCCGCAAGGCTGCCTTCGCATTGCTCACACACGTCTCTTCTCTTGTTCCGCCCAGGAACCCAGCGGAGTCACGAGAATTTACGTCAAGTGACTCTGCTCTGTTCCTGCGGAACAAGAGAAGAGACGCTGTGTGCGAGCAACGTGAAGGCAGCCTTGCGGGAGTGCGCAGGAAATCTGCAGTTCAGGTAAGGGGGTGAGGGAGTTTGTATGAATGAGTAAGCGTGATTGAGGGAATGAATTAGTATCTGAATGAGGCAATAAATGTTTGTGGGAGGGGGCAGTATTGGACACATATGTTGCGGGTGGGAGTGGAACACACGCATGTTGGTAACGGTCAGAAATTCAGCGGGATTAGGAAAAAAGTCCCGCGCAGGGCTCTAACACAGACCTAGACTAACAATGGCACTTAAAGGGGAAGTTTTATGGGAAAAACCTGGCTGCGTTATGTGCCAATAAACTTCCTTTATTTTCCATTATTGGAATTTTCCTGTGCAAGTACCACACTGAGCTGAATCTTTATGGCAAAGCATTAAAAAACCAACATGGGCTTTGCCAATTATCCTAAATTCTAGCATCTGATCGTCATGACATTCCTTTGCATCACATTTGTGTAATTTTTTTATCATGACTGGATTATCTGTCAAACATCTTAATCATTTATAACACACAAGTTACTATAAGCATACAAGTGATAGTGCCTTCCCATATAGTCATTTCCACTTCTGCATTCTTTACATTATATGAGTAATTATTCATACTTTAGGTTAACTGAATATTAATTTCATTCACGGTTTGGCTAAAAACGTACCTTGTGAACTGAAATCTTTTAGAAGAGTAATCCTGTGCTCCTGGTATCTCTGGTGGGGGCATGTCCACTAAATGTGATGCGCCCCTGTGCCACTTAAACAGTGTGACAGTACACTGTACACATTCTTATAGTTTTACAGCGATTTTCCTGATCCTGAAGAAAACTTTATACTTAAGCGAAAGAGATGTATTAAACATCGGAGCTATGGTAATTGGACATTAAAGAGGTGAGGGAGCAGGGGATCAAAAAGGTTAAAAATTCTAAAGGTAGAGGAGTTGTTTAAAATTAACAAGTGAGACAGAAGGGCTAAATGACAAGTAGGGACACAAAGTTTAAGAGTAGGTTAGCACCTTCAGGTCCAGTTGTAGCTTCCACAGCCATTCAGGCAATAGGTAGGTAATCAATGAGAGGTACCTACTTACCTCTTCTTCAAGAGGTCAACATATACTCAAATAAGAGTGTTAGACATATGTGAGTAGAGCGCACATAGAAATAGATTTCTCAAATGTTTCTATTAGGTTTCTTCTATCCTCTGCTCCTAGGTTTTCAGGTGCCTGCAGATAAGGATACATGTTAAAGGACTAACACACAAAAGTACCTTAAGGTGCATTCTTCATCAGTGGGGCTGCATGGGACACTTTAAAAATGCTCAAAACAGCTGCACATTGAAGAGCGGTTCTTGCCTCTGTATCAACCAAGTCACTTGGATCTTCAGTTATTTACAAAAGGCTTCCCAGAACATATTCCCAGACAATATTATACGAATGTCATAATAAATACACAGCCCATGCAACCCTTTTCACCTTAAACCAACATGTTTGGTAACAGCAACCATATGCATTTTAATACATGCAACCAATATGTTAATGCTTCAACCAGCCAGTCAGTGTGGCAAAAAATGTCAGACCATGAAGGAGAAGAGCAGCCGCAGTAACACGTCAGGGAAGTTTTTTTTTTTAAAGTTTCATTTTGAAGAATATTTTAAGATGCATTCTTCTTTAATGGCGGTGTCAGTTTAACCCCTTAACATCCATTGACGGTCAGGCGCGTCATTTCATTAAACAAGCTCAGAAAGCGATCCACGATCACTTTCTTCGCTTAAACGGTGTTGCTGTAATGCCTCAATGTCGAGGCATTCAGCAACACCGAGATCGGCGTCACCCTCCCCGTGGGTGTCCACATGCCCAATAACTTGCAGAAAAAAAGCAAAAAAACCAAACATTGGGTATTTCTACACTCAGGACAAATAGTAGAATCTATTTCGCAAGTTTTTTCATTAGCTTTTTTGGACGAGTAAAAGATTTTTCGGGTAAAAGTCAGAAATTGTGTCCCCCCCCAATGTTTCATCATTTTATTTAAAAAGGAAATTAGATAATATGATAAAAAAATGGTATCTGAAGAAAGCCCTTCTTGTCCTAAAAAAAAAAAAAAAAAAAAAAAAAAACATATAAATTTGTGTGGGTACACTAAATGGGAGAGGAGAAAATTACATCTAAACACGAGCACCGCAAAAGTGTTAGAACAGCCTCAGTCCCAAAGGGTACAAAAAGTAAAAAACAGCCTGGTCCTTAAGGGGTAAATATCCAAAGGCCGACGAAATTCGTGAAGTTGGGTCCGAGTAGGTCCAGGAACCCGTGTACTCCAGCATTACGCATGCATACATTCACATACAGCAGAGTAAGATGTGCATGGTTTTATTTTAATACTGTAGTATTTTAATTGGGAAAGCACAATGCTTTGGTCACACAAAATGTTGTGTTCCTAGTAAGTTTACATTGTGTAATACATTCTAAAATAAAGAATTAAAGAAAAGATTAAGACACATTTAAACCAGTACATGGCTACTTTATTTTAAAAAAATACAGTAATCATATATAGCATACAAAGGACTGTTTTCAACTTTGACAATACTTTCCCTACAAAAAAATACACATTGACCACAGAAGCACTCATTCAATTCCCTCTTGTTTATCTTTGATGGCAACCTGTAAAATATTAAAACATAAAATTATGAATTTGCTCATAAAAAAAACACCTTGAAGCCATAAATAATGACACTGTAATGTGATCTCAAGCTCTATATAAAAATGTATTGTCAATATTAACTATATGCCCAAAAGTATCTGGACACCCCTCCTAGTTAGAGTTTAGGTGTTTCAGTCACACTCATTGCTAACAGGGGTATAAAGTGAAGCATGCAGGCATGTCACACGCTTACATAGAGAGAGCCACTGAGAGTTTTGGGGTTTGTTTTACATTTTTTACACTTACGGTTAAAAAAAGACTGGAAAAACAAAGTGCACAATTAATTTTTTTTTATTTGTTTTATGGTCTAAAAGTAAGGAACTATTTTGAGGAAAGCTGTGTCATAACGTGGCAGATTCTGCATAATATAATTTTATTGTGAGCTGCCAGAATCAGTTGCCACTAAAGCAAAAATGCTTGCTAAATGTAAAAAAGTAACCCAAACCACATACTATTTTTCAAATATCGTACTATTAGTTAGCAGAGCCAATTTCTAACCAATAGTTCCCAGTTATTGCCACAGTTTTTTTTGCATATTTGCCCGATTATACCACTGACAAATGATTTATGTGCTCGTAAATACAAAATAAGTGTAATACGTACCCTAAATCTTTCCTCGAGAAGGGACAATTCACTTATTAAGTCAGTGATTGCATTGGTAAAGGCCTCTTGAGGACTATAGTCTGGGGTTGTCTGAACTCTAATAATAATTTTATGCTCCAGGGGATGCGGAACTTTGTAACCAGCAAACAACACCTGAGGATCCTTCAGCAGTTGCCTGGCAAAATAAAATAAAATAAAAAAAAACATAATAAAAAAAATAAAATAAAACTCTAGGTAGATCCAAATGTATCATCAACTAGCCTTTGCAGTAAACTATTCTCCCCATGCACCTATGGATATAAGCAAAGCTTCATAAAACATATACTAATGGTTTCACACATGATGATAGAACTTCTAACATAAATTGTTGTAGAAGAGTTTTTTTTTTTATTCTGGAAACACACTTGTAAAAAGTACTTAAGAATTAAGATATATTACTTAAAATGCGGTGAACGTAAATGAGATATTGTCCCTGTTCCAGGAAGTGGCATATTTACACCAACGTGGGTAACGAGATCATTATACAGATAGAAATTGAGGGTCTCTTTTTTTTTCAGGTTTGTTGAATGCAAATTAACCCCTTGACGACAACACCAAGATTGGCATCAGGGGCCATGTCTGGCCCCTTCCCAAGGCGTCAAGGACTTATTCTGACTTTTACTATAAATCTAAATAGATTTTAATATTTGACATGAGTAGACAAATACCCATGTTTTTATGGGTTTTTTTGCACATTATAGGGCAATAAGTACAAGTAGCATATTGCCATTTCAAAACCATTTTGTTTTCAACTACGGTCATTCTGCCTTCATGTCCTATTTGGAACATCTTTGAAGCCGGCCAATGCAAATTACCATCAAACCACATACTGTATGTTTGAAAGTATCGTGATTACCCCCATGTATGGGTTTGTCGAGTTGTTTGTGGGCTAAAAGGCCACATTTGGGAATTATGCATTGGACACGTTAAAAATACCTCGTGTCCTATTTCGGACATCTTTGAAGCTGCTCAGTTTAATTTGCCCCATCAAATCATATTTTTGAAAACTGGACACCCCAGGGTGTTTTAAACTTTTTCATGCACTAATTTTACCACCAGCCTTTGTCAAAATTTGCGGTGGTATTTTTTTCGTGTTTCTTTCCACACACATTGTAATTCAGGTATGAATTTACAGCTCCTTGTAAATGTCACTGTCACACAACATGAAATATTTTCAGCAACATCTCCTGAGTATAGTGATATGTCCCATCAAATTAGGATTAGTAAACTGGGCTCAATTGACTTGCAACCTCTTGAGAACTTATTTTTTAATGGGTGCCACCATCTTACGAGGGGCAAAATCTCTTGCAGGGTGGCTCGTGACCACTCTTCGGAGTCTTTGCATTTTTGAGATTGGGGTAAAATATATTTTCTCTAGCAAATTAGTCGACTGTAATTGCCCTTTTAAAATAAACCCATAAATATTTTATAAAACATTATCATGCAATACGATCACTGATGTTTACCAACCACAAGAAATGATAAAGCTACATACAGGAAAACATATATACAATAACCCAAGTCTAATGTGCAACTATACATGCATTTAGAGCTGAAACAACGAATCGATAAAATCGATAATAATCGATAACGGAAATCATCGATAACGATTTCCGTTATCGATTAATCGAGTGATCAATTCGTTGTTGGAGCACTCGGCTCCTTTTACTTACCTCCGCGAGCGTTCCCCGCTTCTGCTACACGCTCTGCAGTCTCCGCCTTCTTTTAGCTACGTGACGGATGTGACGCTGTCAGGCATCACCTAGAGTCCCACAGACCGCAAGGCGTGGCCGCCCCTTTAAGAGGCCCAGCTGGACTTAAAATCACTATCATCACCTAGTTCTGTTCTGGACTGAACCCCTCCTCTCTCACCTGGCCTCATCATCAGGCTTTAAAGGATCAACCTCACCTCCAGCCCAGGTGTGCAGGGGAGGAGACCAGGTCGACTCTGAAGGGGATCAGGTGTGTAAGGGAGGAGACCAGGTCTCCTCTGAAGGGGATCAGGTGCGCAAGGGAGGGATCTCCAACCAGAAACACTATAAAGACCCTGCAAATCCTACACTAGTGGCTTGCTAGTTGAGCCGTGTTCCTTGTGGATACCCTACGACCTTCTGCTTGAAGATTTTGGATGTTCCCTGCTTGACTTTCTGGTGATTGAACTTTGGCTACCCTTTATTGGATTCCTCTACCTGCCTTTGCCCCTTTAATTGGAACTGCGCCTCAGGCTTTGAGAACTGTGCTGCTTACCTGTTGAACCTGGAATTGTTTGCTAGACTACGGTACTGTGCTTGGTGTCTTTTGAACTGTGTGTTTAAATCTACCTTATTCATTAAAGCCTTTTGGTTACCTGATCCTGCGCTACGCTCCGTCTCTGGTTCTGACAAAACTAGCAAGCCATATGGAGCCTGCAGGAATGATGGACGCTATCCAAGCTCTGACCCAGCAAATAGCTGTTATTGCCCTTTGTACTGGAACTGTGATTTCGTTTATGAATCTACACTGACTGCCTTTGTCCTTGGCACCGTTTAATTAACTACACTGCCGTCTTTCGTTGGGACTGTATGTTTTATTATTGGTTGCACATTAAAACACCTCGCTTACCAAATCTGCGCTACGCTCCGTCCCTGTTTCTGACATAACAACCAGATCATATCATGGAGCCTGCAGAGATGGTAGGAGTTTTGTCTACCCTCGCCCAACAAGTAACCCTCTTGTCCCAGACGGTGCAGGATCTGCAGCATGGCTATGCTGAATTAAAGGAGAAATTACATCAAGCCCCGGAACCTGTATATCCGGAACCTAAAGTCCCGTTACCTGACTTTTTCACAGGAGATCGCCTCCAGTTCAGGAGTTTTATTAACTCATGCCGTCTGCTTTTTTCTCTGAAGCCCAGGACCTATGCTACAGAGTATGTAAAGGTCCGCACTGTGATTGCTCTGCTCAGAGGGGAACCTATGGCTTGGGCCCACAATCTGTTAGAGACCAACAATCCTGCGCTTACTGACTTGTCCTCTTTTCTGGCTGCTTTTGCAACACTTTATGAGGACCCCCAACGAGCTTCCACAGCTGTATCAGCACTCTGGGCACTAAAGCAGCGCAAACGTGATGTGGAGGAATACACTGCAGAGTTTCGACGCTGGGCAGGAGAGACTGGCTGGAATGACTCTGCACTGAAATTCCATTACCGCCAAGGACTCTCTACTCAGCTTAAAGATGAACTCGCTAGAGTGGGTATACCGGATCAACTAGAAGACTTAATACGTCTATCGATTCAAATAGACAGGCGTTTGCGTGAACGCCGCAAGGAGGCTATAAATCCCTGTGCTCTGGACTTCACCTCACCTGTCACTTCCCCTCGTTTTGACACAAACCCCGAACCCATGGAAATTGGGGCAATAAGTGCTACCCGTTCCTTGGAGGAAAAGACCAAGAGGAGGATACATAACCTGTGTTTTTATTGTGGCAAAAGTGGGCATTATATCACGCTCTGCCCAATACGCCCTCCTCAACCTAAATTCGGTTTCATGGGGACTATGTTTAGCCATTCAGCTGGGTCCACCGGTCAGTCCACGAAGCATCACTGTTGTTGTAGCAACCATCAGCATCCAGCTGTAACTAAGAGACCCGTGACTCGGTCTATAGGCATCCTCACTGACAGGGCTCGCCATGACCTTGCTACAGATCCTACCAGCGACAGGTCTTTGCCTCCATTTTGCCAACCAGTTACACCAGATGAGTCATGCCGTGATCAACAGGTGTCATCTTCCCTGCGGGTCACTAATTCTTCTGTTCACTGCTCTGACGCCACAAGCCTGTCCCCTGACAGCATACGTGCATATGATGGAACCATAGTGCGGAGGGAAGATGTTGAGGCCTTTGAACAAGCACAGAGAGCCAGAAATGCTCCCCCACCAACCACAGCAAAATCTCCGAAGGCTAAAGATATCCCAGGAATTGCAGTCCTCGCTTCTACGACTCTTTGCAATGGGCAAACCACTCCATTGCTTCAAGAACCTGAAAACTCTGATTCTTACTCTGATCTGGATTCCAATACCGACCTGGATTCTTTGTCTGATGATGACATGTCGACTGTTCGCGCCCGGAGTTCGCTCCTTGTGGGGGGGCTCTGTCAGGCATCACCTAGAGTCCCACAGACCGCAAGGCGTGGCCGCCCCTTTAAGAGGCCCAGCTGGACTTAAAATCACTATCATCACCTAGTTCTGTTCTGGACTGAACCCCTCCTCTCTCACCTGGCCTCATCATCAGGCTTTAAAGGATCAACCTCACCTCCAGCCCAGGTGTGCAGGGGAGGAGACCAGGTCGACTCTGAAGGGGATCAGGTGTGTAAGGGAGGAGACCAGGTCTCCTCTGAAGGGGATCAGGTGCGCAAGGGAGGGATCTCCAACCAGAAACACTATAAAGACCCTGCAAATCCTACACTAGTGGCTTGCTAGTTGAGCCGTGTTCCTTGTGGATACCCTACGACCTTCTGCTTGAAGATTTTGGATGTTCCCTGCTTGACTTTCTGGTGATTGAACTTTGGCTACCCTTTATTGGATTCCTCTACCTGCCTTTGCCCCTTTAATTGGAACTGCGCCTCAGGCTTTGAGAACTGTGCTGCTTACCTGTTGAACCTGGAATTGTTTGCTAGACTACGGTACTGTGCTTGGTGTCTTTTGAACTGTGTGTTTAAATCTACCTTATTCATTAAAGCCTTTTGGTTACCTGATCCTGCGCTACGCTCCGTCTCTGGTTCTGACAGACGCGTTCCGGAGGTAAGTATTCTTCATGTCTATGTGCACGGATCGCACAGAGCCACTCGCACAGAGCGAATCGCTCTGTGCGAATGGAGCCACTCGCACAGAGCGGTTCGCTCTGTGCGAGTGGCTCCACTCGCACAGAGCGGTTCGCTCTGTGCGAGTGGCTCCATTCGCACAGAGCGGTTCGCTCTGTGCGAGTGGCTCCATTCGCACAGAGCGGTTCGCTCTGTGCGAGTGGCTCCATTCGCACAGAGCGGTTCGCTCTGTGCGAGTGGCTCCATTCGCACAGAGCGGTTCGCTCTGTGCGAGTGGCTCCATTCGCACAGAGCGGTTCGCTCTGTGCGAGTGGCTCCATTCGCACAGAGCGGTTCGTGAGTGTGGGTGCAGGGCAGAGTGGGGGTGGGGGTGCAGGGCAGAGTGGGGGTGGGGGTGCAGGGCAGAGTGGGGGTGGGGGGTGCAGGGCAGGAGACTGGGTGCAGGGCAGAGTGGGGGTGGGGATGCAGGGTGTGAGTGTGGGTGCAGAGCAGAGTGGGAGACTGGGTGCAGGGCAGAGTGGGGGTGGGGATGCAGGGCAGGGTGTGAGTGTGGGTGCAGGGCAGAGTGGGTGCAGGGCAGAGTGTGAGTGTGGGGGCAGGGCAGAATGTGGGGGCAGGGCTGGGTGCAGGGCAGAGTTAGAGACTGGGTGCAGGGGCACAGTGCAAAGTGCTGGGTGCAAAGTGCCAGTGCTGGGTGCAAAGTGCCAGGGCTGGGTGCAAAGTGCTGGGTGCAAAGTGCCAGGGCTGGGTGCAAAGTGCTGGTGCAAAGTGCTGAATGCTGGGTGCAAAGTGCTGGATGCAAAGTGCCAGGGCTGGGGCAAAGTGCTGGGTGCAAAGTGCTGGGTGCAAAGTGCCAGGGCTGGGTGCAAAGTGCTGGGTGCAAAGTGCTGGGTGCAAAGTGCTGGGTGCAAAGTGCAAAGTGCTGGGGCAAAGTTTCTTGAACAGTAATAGTCCACCTCTTTTCAGAATGTTTGGGGTTATTTTGTTTCATAAATATTGTGTTTGGGTTCTTGTACTTTGAAAATATTGTTTTTTATTACATCATAACAAAATAAGAATGTTAATGTAAATTTTAAGTTGTTTTTTAACATCCAGTTCATTAAATTCTTTTAAATAAACGAAAAATTTGCATAGTTTTTTTTTATCCGATTAATCGATTAATCGAAAAAATAATCGGCCAACTAATCGATTATTAAAATAATCGTTAGTTGCAGCCCTACATGCATTTACAACTAAAGTTGCAAGAAAACATGTTCTATGTGCTAAAATAAGTAAACACTATAATATACAAAATTGTTTAGGTGCCAAATGTATTAATTGTTGTGAAAAACAGGATTAAGTTCATAGTTTAGCTTTAACCTCATAAAAGGGAAAAAACAAAACATATAGTACTTACGATTTAATGATGTTTCCAATAGTGTGATCTTCTTTGTTAATGGTAAATAAACATGCATTTGGTACTTTAGTGTCCTTTGTAATTGTTATCCTGCAAATAAAATTATTATTATTATAAAGTAAATAAGAAAGCTGTTATAGTTGAACTTGAAATACACCCAACATCCATGATTGCTGGCTGATATCAGTAGTTCAGTTCACTATATGACCAGACATTAATACTTATACACACAGAATCCTCTAGCATGTAAGCTAGTTTGAGCAGGGCCCATCTCACCTGCTTCTGTAAATCAAATTGTTATGCTATATGCTACTTGTTATGTTCTGTCTACCCACTGTGCAGTGCTACACAATATGATAGTGCTTTTTTTTAAACAAATAATAAAGTCAACCAGAATTTGCATCAATTGTCCACCTAGGTTTAACTTTTGTAGCCACTGATTGGCAGTTTGAAGCAACCAATCAGTGTCAGGAAAGCGCATGCCACACAACATCCAAACACATTAACGTGCATATGACGGCTGGCATGTCCCTTTAACTCTGACAAAGGGATCTTCCTATATCAAAAACGTGTTTACCTCCCTCTCAGCAATTAAAGGTATCACTTGTACACCCATTTTGTGATTTATGTTTATTCTACCAGCTTCCACAGGAACAGTCATTCCATTTTAGTGTAAGTGATTAGAATAAACACAAAAAAGCGTTTTAGGACAATGTGCTAAGAAGTAGCATGGTGACAGCCATTATTGATGATGTTACTGCTGATCGATCCACGTTTTCAACAGGCCAGTACTGCTCACAGTCTGAGGGACACAAAATCTGTCATTTTAAAAGATAGCACTGATGATAAAAGCATGACCACACTACTGTATTAAACGTAAACTTCCTCCACGTCGCTACGCGTCTATACTTACTTCTTCTCTCCTTCAAACAGAAGAAAGGATTCGAAGGCCGGTGGCGCATTCATACCGGTAGCGTTCTACTCAGCTCCTCTTCACTGCAATTTCACTGCTGATCCAAAGCCCCAACAGATTCAAACCTCAAGGCTCCCACTGATGGCGTCATCAACGCGCCAATTTGCCACTTCCTTCTCATAGTTCCATTACATCCATGCTGAAGCACCGACTACGAGCTGGCTGCCATGTTTGATATGGGCAGGAGTTGTATTCGCGTGCTGTTAATAAAAAGCGTATATGCTAGATATTTCTTATCACAGTATTAGATAGTAAACCACACCAAATTAAAGACGCAGCTGGCATTAACAATTCGACAGCACTTATAACGTACTATGTTGCCAGCGTCCAACATGGCGACACACGCACTTCCTCCTCACGCAATTGGCTGGCACGTGGGAATTGGTCATCGTTCTCTTGCTAGACCCTTCGTCTGATTGGCTAGTAGATTACAGCGTACAGAGGTATAGCGTTTAGTTGGGGGTATTGCTGGTGTTTGTAGCGCGGCACTTACAAGACTGCGTCACATTATGTCGACCCAAGTAGAAGAAGCTGCGGCGACGGTGAAAGACACGAGCAGACTGGAAGAGATCTCACAGGTAATAACAGACGGACAGGGAAACCGCTTTTACATTCAGTATGTGCGCGATCAGCCGGTGTAATGATGATGGTCACAGACACGAGGGGACACATGATTATTGGGGGGTACACCTGTCACATCTTGTTGATTTCACAGCCCAGTGCGATATTAGGGTCTCCAGCCCAAGACATCGACTAGATGTGGAACTCCGTACGGGATTTACCGGCAGGGCTGCTTCATAAATCTCCAGCTCATCCGTGTATGCGATCCCTTTAAAGCGCTTCTGGCCATCAGTCATTGGGCTTCTCTGTGAAATGAGATGCGCTGGGATCTCTCGGTCGTCTAGCATGGTGTTTATAAAGTTTGGCCAGTACTAATAAGAGCTCAGGCAGTCAAAGCGTCGGTAATATTGCCTCGCTGTGGCTGTATAGGCACAACATGGTGTGTATTAGAAGACCAGCATAAGACGTTTGGGTAAAAGTGTAATTTAGCAAAACAAATTATTTTCACTTTTTACATTCGAGTTAAGAAAAAACTGTTTGTAAATTCCTAAAAAAAAACCCACTAAGAACACCCATGCTTTAAATGCAATCTATTTCCACACCCTGCCAGGGGAAGGAGTGATAGCATGAACACCCGCATGGAAATGGTATACGTGATCAGTGTGTTGCAGATACAGTATAAGAGACCAGGTGTTTTATTATTATCAGCTGGTGCAAGTCCTTGCGTTTTTGATTTGGCTCTGTATTTTTTACCGTTTTATATTGATCTGTATGGATGTATGTATCCCTTTCTGGCTCCTAAGAAGCTGCCTCTAAGATTTGTCTGTCTGGCTTCTAACGCCTGCTGACAATTTATCAAGTTCTCTTTTAAAATGAGCGTGCAGACCCTGTTTGTGTCTGATCATCGCTGGTCGTTGAGTCCTTTGGCGCTCAGAACTGATTAAGGTAATGGAGTCTACCAGATGTTGAAGACTTTCCACAGGTATAGTGGCCGATGTCTATTCCGTTGGTTCTAAAACCTGGTCGACGTTGCCCGGTGGCGAATCTCTACTTCGGGTATCTTTCACCATCTTATAAAGATGTTTAATTGGAGTGAGAAAGGCCTCTGCAGTAAGCTCAGCAAAATGAGTTTGTGGAACAAAGCATTATAACGTTCACCTTTCCATTTTTTTTCAGGAGAAAAACAGGCGTTTCTATCAAATCATTTTAAATAATAATTGGGGAAAAGACTACTCGTTAAACCTTACGCATGGCAACGTTATGTGCCTTTAACTGGAGAGTCCACTCAAAGAGACACAGGGTTCTTCCAAGACCCAGAAGGTGCCCTAACCCTTACTCCTAATTCTGGTGTATTACCCCCTGATAGGCATGCACAAGCAGAGTTCTTTCACAATCAATGTCATAAGTATTTATTAAATCTCGTCAGGACATTATGGGACACTTGAGCCATCAGATGGACTTTTGATACCCAAGGGAACCTGTGGGAATACTCGGGGGCAGCCATCACCAGCCCTTCGTGTTTTCTTGCTAGTGATTGGCTACTTAAAGTGTGAAAAGCAGACGATCGAGGGACGGTAGACTGCAGCTCAATAGCTGTAGCATTTTTATTAGTATTTTAAAGTAAATAACACATTAAAATCCTTTTAATATGCCTTTAATACTATAACATGTATAGGGCATTACACTGTCCATTTAAATAGGCTGATCCAGGATTTGCAATTTCCAGTATAGTAAGCAAAAGAAAACCTGTAATTTTATTTATTTATTTTCCCTTTGCAGTTTAAACACTAAAATTTTGAAGAAACCTTTTTTTTACGTTCCTGTCATCAACAAAACTATGAGAAGAAAAGTTTACATGATTAAATATCTTTGTGTAGGGTTCATGCATTCAACAGTACTATTAATAATATTTATTATTCTGCATTTAATTGTAGAAATGTAGTTACCTTGGACCAAATATGATTAAGAAATACTTTTGCTTATGGGATCCCAGTGTAGTGTAAAATAAAAAAAAAAATTCTAAAAAAAACATTACATTACTACAAGGTGCTCATTACAAGAAGTGGAATTACCTGCCCAGGTCTTGCCAATATATAAAAACAAAAGGTCACTTCATGTGAGCACTACAGAAATTGTAATTGTCTCCTTAACGATTTACATGACTGTGGAATATATTTTATGAAACCCCAAAAGTGAGTCATTTTGCGGGAAAGGCTGTTGGCAGCTCGAGGACAGCTGCTGGCCTACAACATGGTACATGTACAACAAGTAAAAGCCATAGTTGTGGGTTTTAATAAATATCGTGCAAGATTTTTACTCTTGTACCGGTATGCCTTAATATGTGTTAATGTAATTGTAAATTTTCCATATTGTAAATTAGAATTTTAAATATATAGGTATAAGCGGTGGTTGGACTACTTGCGGTTATCCTTTGTGTGTAGTTGCTGAATATTTACTGCTCACTAGAACGGTCTAGTCCCCAAAATGGTATTTTTCAAATGCACGTTGGAGTCTATTTAAGTTCATACAAAATTGGAGAATGCCGGTAGCTGTGGCTCCTAGATATTTGTGTCTAGCTCCTAGCATTTTGTGCCAGCCCTGTTGTAAATGATTCCAGCCTGTCCTACGTCGTATCTTCAGAAACTGCATTGTCTGTAGATGCTGTGCCTCAGATATTTGTCGCAGAACCGCAAAGGTTTCCCTGAGTGAACACATGCCTTTGCCCATAGCACAAGAAGAAGGAAGGTGAAGCCAAATGTGAAAAAAATGCACGTAGACTATCAGTGGAATGCGGTTGTATTTTATTTTCCACCTCAAAATAAACGTAAAGTGTCTATCGATCTGTTTGCGAATAAACCCCTTGGGCGAGAAACAAATTTGCTGTGCTCTCACAAACAATTTAGAGTATCAACTTCTATGAATCATATGTTTTACTTTTTATGTTCTAACTCCGTCCTAAAAAAAAACTCAATAGTTGTTAAGTACACAGACATACAAGGGTTGTTAAAGTTTTACTTCCATAACCCCATCTCAAAGCTGATTAAGTGCTGCTTAAGATGACTCACTCTGAAGGTCGGCTATGGAAGCTTGTTGGGTAATAACTATAAGTCACTTTCTAGGTGTCATCTCGGTACAGGTCATGGTATTTTCAGTAGCTTTTCTTTCACGTTCAGTCTGTAGAAATGAATTCTCACATGCATGTCCTTACACGTCCTCCCTACCCACTGCTAAAATCCTAGTTTTATTACTTGAAGAGCAAGAAAATTGGAGGACACTTAGAAATCATTAATATTCCAGAAAGAGGTGCGTGTGGCTGCATGTTCACCTCTCTACACACTTAACATATTTTCCAACAAGAATACATAGACCATCTTAGAATTTACTGTTTTATAGAATAAAGCAGGCGATGAACATGGAATCCTGTTGTGTATAAGATTAAAACAATTTGAGTCTGCAAATCTAGGCTTACCTTGTACACCATGAAGTTGTTGCCCATTCCTGGCCTTTTGCAAGGGTTCATATGTGCCCATAAATGCTCTGACGTGGAGAACCATTCCGGATAAATGCATCGTTGTCTGTGTTTTGAAACCATGCCGCACATTGGGCCAGCAATAATCTTTCTTCACATTAGAGAGCCGGTGGATGTATAATGTGGATGTCATGTGTATGAAATCCCACCATATTGTCTAATCGACTCATCATATAATCAATACAGTAAAGACTATTCCTCAATTCATCGTGTTCATGTGGTATGTTGTGCCCTCTCGAATTCTGTGTGCCCCGTTGTAATTTTGTTAGAAAAGGGCATTGTAGCAGGTGTACTAAATTCACAGTGAGGTTCATAAATATTTTGGACAGGGACACATAATTTTGTCTCTATGCCACCACAATGAACTTGAAATGATGGGTTTCTATCCTTGTGATGCTCCCTTTAATGCAGCATTCTTCAGTTGGTGCTTGTTTACAGGTCTTTCTGCCTTCAGTTTTGTCTTCAGCATGTGAAATCCTTGTCCAGTTAGGTTGAAGTCAGGTGGCCAACTCGGCCGTTGAAACGTATTCCACTTCTTTGGTTGATTCTGCAGTATACTTTGGGTCGTTGTCCATCTGTACTGTGAAGCGCCGTCCTGTCAGTTGTGCAACACTTGGCTGAATCTGAGCTCATAGTACATCCCAAGACACTTCAGAATTTATCATTCTGCTTCTGTCATCATCAAAGTGTCTTATCGATAAACAGTAGTGCACAGTTACATTGGCAGCCCATGCCTTAACTCTACCTCCACCTTTCGTCTATCTAAAGAATATTACTCCAGAACAGGGCAGGCATTTTTGTTTTCTGGCAAAGTCTAATATGGTTGTTTTATGTTTGAGGCTTACTAGTGGTTTGCACCTTGTGGTAAACATTCTGTATTTACTTTCATGAAGTCCTCTTGGCTGTAGACTTTGACGATTACACCTGCCTCCAAGAGAGTGTTTTGGCATGCCTAGATGTTGTAAAGGAGTTTTTCTTCCCCAAGGAAATAATTCTGTAATCATACACTATTGCTGTCTTCCGTGGCGGTTGAGGCCTTTTGGTATAGATAAGCTCACCAGCGTGTTCCTTCTTTTCCAGAATGTACCGCATTGTTGATTTAGTCAAACTGTCCAATTACATCTGATCCCTTGAAAAGAAGGGTGCTAACCTATAAGAAGTGATGTATGTGTGCCATTGTATGGATACATGTTTGTTTTTGTTTTTAATTAAGCGTTTTGACCTAGAGCTACAAAACATTGACATGTTCTAAACCCTTTCATCTCCATCTTTAGATTATAATGGAAGAGACTGATTATAAGAGCGTTGACGAGAATGGCTCTGACTATTTAGTGACCAGTCGTCTTCCAGAGACTATAGTAAATGGTGAAAAACCTACCTCATCTGTGTGTCTGGGTGAAAAGAAAGAGCGAATAACAAGTATTGAAGGCACTATGTTGTCCAGTTACTTGGTGAAAGAGACCAGAGAGGAAACTCCAGGAAGAGAAGAGACCAGGCTGGACCCACCTGATGGGCAACAGGACTTAGCCACTGAGAGGATCAAGGAAAAGACTTTAGGTATGGCCATTTTAGAGTTGAAAAAGGTTGATGATGAAGCAAAATTGGTAATTTTGATTATTCCACCCCTTAAAACAGTTCTATGACTGTTCCAAATCTTGTATCTTGACCATAGGGTTTATTCGCCAAACTGATATTTGGTAGGAGAGTTTGCAGGGTAGTTGTGTTTTCAACAACCTCACTTCTCTATTCCTTATGAACGACCAATACTGGCATATTCCTTTGGCGTGAAGGTCTTACCTTGCCCTGCATAATGCATAAGTTAACTTTTAAGGGGACTTTGACAAAAGCCCACTGGTGTAACTATACATTACCATTCCTGCAACAGAAACTTACTGGGAAGTAGCTGAAGCTCAGCTCTCCTGTCAACTTCCACTTTAACGAATAGACCCCATAAAGTTGAAATGCTCACAACTCCCATTTCTTCCAGGCCTTTAATATGTGGTCACTCCATAAACCACTTCTGTGGAGATCTTGTAATCGACCACAAAGTTAAGTGTATGAACCTTCCCCAAATCACCTGGATTACACGCTGTATTTTTTTTTAAACTCCTTTATGGGGTATATTGTGCCCCAAAGGCTGCAGAACCAAAAAATATCGATAGCATCTTAAGTATCTAGTTTTAAATACATGTTGAAATCTGTTGTCCCTTTTTGACCCACAGGTAAAGAGGTATTACTTTTGATGCAAGCTTTGAACACACTGAGTACGCCTGAAGAAAAATTAGCTGCACTTTGCAAGAAATATGCTGATCTTGTATGTATTACTTTTCAAATGTATGGGTTTTTATGTAAACAGTTATACGTCGCATAGTGAGGGGTATAGCCTGACCTAAAGTGTTTTAGAGTCTTATGCTAGGTTTCGGGTACTGTAGTTCTCTTCATAATAAATAGTCTTTGGTAATGTTCATATTGGCTTTAACCCATCAATACCAGATAATTAAGTAGGGCCCAGAGCAATTCTACTTTAACATTACTGCTCCAGTCCTTACACCCTTGACCTTAATAAACCACCAAAAGCTTCTCAGTGGGTATTCATGGCCTTATGTTTCTTATATTCTTGTAGTAGGATCTACTTGTCATCAGTAGCCTAGGCTAGGTTAGTGGTTTTTATAACTATGCCATCAGCATCAAGTCAGCTCGCCTTGCTTTTCTTCTATATCTGTGCATGTTTTGGTCGGATTTTTGTTTGTCCTATGTAATTGAACGGTATATGCCCACCTTCTCGCTTCCAATAAGTGTTACATTGAGGGAAACCTGATAGGTTACTCTAGTTTCAAGTCTTTATGGTACCCACGTTATTGCATTGTACAACAAAACGTTCTGGCACCAATGTGGCTGCATATTGTAGTATTGTGGCTGATAACCTGGCTCGTTTCTACCTTTTTGTCCGTCTTTTTTTTTTTTTTGTCAATCAGCTGGAAGAGAGTCGAAATTTCCAAAAACAGATGAAGATTTTGCAGAAGAAGCAGGCACAGGTTGTGAAAGAGAAAGTTCACTTACAGAGTGAGCACAACAAGGCTATCCTGGCACGGAGCAAGTTGGAATCCCTCTGCCGTGAACTGCAGAGGCACAATAAGGCATTAAAGGTCAGTTTCAACTGGTGTTTAGGCATTGTATGGCTACTACAATACCCATGTAATGAAACATACGCGTTGTGTGTCAATTACATACTACTGATTGATATAAATTGTATGTGATATTAACCTACTGCAGCGTTTCTGGCATGCAAACCTATTTTAGATTTATGGTTCTAGTTTGTGATGGGATGCTTTGTATTTATTCCCTTGGCCTTTTCTTCTGCTGTACGGTAATTCTTTAAAACGTCACTGGGGAATCTGGTGCGCTATATATTAAATAATAAGTTTTAAAATTGTGAAATGTATTCTGAACAAATTCAGGAAGACAATCTCCATCAAGCACGTGAATATGAGGAAGAACGTAAAGAAGCCACTGCCCATTTTCAGATGACATTGAGTGAAATCCAGACTCCGATGGAGCAGCATGATTTGTATAACGCCAAGCTACAGCAGGAAAATGTGGAGCTGGGGGATAAGTTTAAGAAGCTTATTGAGCAGTACGCGCTGCGGGAGGAGGTATGACATTACATTATTGTGCATGTGTGTTTTATACACTCTAGCAAAATAAAGTGGACTGGTGTCAATAACATTTTCTAAAAGCAATCATGCTCTTAATGTAAAAATTAAAAAACACTGTGGAAGCTTTCAGATTTCTTGTTAAGGGCATAAACATAAGTTCACAAAGTATGACACTTTTTGCAAATTATAGCATTTCATAGCTACATATTTTTTCCTTTCAAAATTTGACAACATATAGAAATCGACACATCCAAAAATTTTCTTGCATTATGGACTAAGGTTTTTACAGGTTTTGTGAGCTACCTAGACTATTTTTAGTGAACAGGGTTCCTAGTTTACTAATCACAATGTGATCATTAAAGAAAAAGAATAAAAAATCAAATAAATAAAAATGTGGTTACATGTAAAACTGATTCCACCATCAGGGGAACCATCCGGGTCTAACAAAATGTTAAAAAAATAAATAAATAAAAAGTCCAAAAATATATTATTATATATCACTTTTATGAGCAAGTCCAAGATTTAGCGCTATATCTTCACAAAAATCATCACCAGGTAAAATACTGCCAATTATGGAGTGTCTAGTTTTCAAAAATGTATGATGGGGTAAATTGAATTGGCCGAGTTCAAACTTGTCCTGAGTGGGACATGGGCACAGAATGGCCAGATGTCAGAACTCCCCAAAAAATGCATGCCTCCCAAATGTGGACTTTTACCTCCCAAATAACCCAACAAGCCTATGCATGGGTGGGATCACTCTACTCAGGAGATATTGCTGAACACATATTGTTTGATAGTGACTTATACCAGGGGCTGGAAGTTCGTACCTCAATTACAAATTACAATACTACCACAAACCTTGACAAAGGCTAGTGGTAAAATAAGTGCATGGAAGCGTTTAAATAAAAAAACAGCTCTGTCTTTAAGGGATTAAAGAGAAAGTAACACTGCAATCAGCATTTAAAAATGTGTAAATATACCTTTCCTCTTTTTTTGCCCATTTATCTTATTCTGCTGCTTGTCCTAGAAAAGTCTGTATATCTGTTAATCTGTCTGCTCCTAACATCTTGCTTGTTTTAAAATAAGGGCAGTGTGGAGTGTCTGGGTCATTTAGCAAAAGCGTTAGTCCTATTTATTATGATTCAAAGCATTTCCATTTGTAACCTATGGTAGTTCCTTTAGTGGCATTAGTTTTCATAAAGCATCCGTACCTATACTCAACCCAAAACTCTTACTTCCTCCAGCACATTGAAAAAGTTTTCAAACACAAGGAACTACAGCAACAACTTATTGATGCCAAGCTGCAGCAGACCACACAGCTTATGAAACAAGCTGAAGAGAGGCATCAACGAGAGAGAGAGTTTGTAAGTCAATGTGTATATTCTTTTTATTTAAAGTGACACTCTAATGTTACATGCAACGCCACCAATGCATTTTACACATTAAAGTAGTAATATGAAAAATATGCATATTTCATTCTGTTCAAACAAAAACATAACCTACACCGCAGTAGAGCCCTGCTCAGGACTATTTTTTTTTTAACCCCACTCCTGCTGAATTTCTGACCATTACCGCCCGCTCCCGCAGCATATGTGTCCAATCCCGCCTCCCCCCTTACCTGATCTGCAGATTTCCCGCGCACTCCCGCAAGGCTGCCATCACGTTGCTCGCACACAGTGTCTCTTCTCTTGTTCTGCCCAGGAACCCAGCGGAGTCACGTGATGTAACGTAAATTCACGTGACTCCGCTGGGTCCCTGGGCGGAAAAAGAGAAGAGACGTTGTGTGGGAGCAACGCGATGACAGCCTTGTGGGATTACTGGGACCCGCAGGTACATTGTCTGACCGCCTGCTCCCGCCCACAACACCTGAAAAACCGGCCGCAAGTTTTTTGACGGGTCCCGTGTGACCCGCATCCCAATGCAGTCCTCTACACTGCAGCTTCTCCTAAAGGTATCCCCCTTTCAAAGACAGAACTTCCAATCAGCTGCAGGAACGCTTTCCCACTGAAGTCATTGGGAGTGCTTTCTGCACATGTGCACCATGGAAGTCTCACTTGAGCCAGCACTGGAATTAGCTGATGCACTTTAGTGAGCAGGAGATATATTCAGTCTTATTTTTGCAAGCTTATCAGTTATGGGAGAGCTGCATTAAAATGAATGTATTGGCTAAAGTGTTCCTTTGATGGGTGCAAAGTGATTTCTTTTTTATTACTATTTGGTTTCTTCCCACTTGAGTCCCTCGTTGTGTCTACTTGTCATTTGCTCCTGGCAGTGTGCTGTTTGATTTCATTTTGTACGAACTTATGTTGATTGATTTCTCTGTGATTTTACTAGTTGCTGAATGAAGCAACAGAGACCAGACAGAAATTTGAAGAGCTAAAGCAACAAGAGACCCAGTTAAAGCAGCAGGTAAGTGTTCAGTGTTGTCGATGATCATCCAACGTGCAGGGCAAGTAAATGCATAACCCATTTTTATATCTGGTGACAAATTTAAAATGAAAATCTTTTTCTTAAAGTTCTATTTTTTGCATGATATTTTAGATCTCTCTTTATTATTTGTACGTGTTCTTGCTCTGTTGTTTTAGATCACTCTACTTCACACCCTGACTCCTTATCATACTGCCTTGTGCCAAACAATAAAATGGCTCAGCCCCTGAGAATAATGAAACTCTACGTAGAGATATATATCTAACTGGGCAAGGACGACACCTTTAGTCTGTAGATAAAGGAAAAAATATTTCGTAACTGTTCATATCTCTCCATACTTTACAGACGTTCATCCACTCCAGTGACACACAGTGGTCTGTTTCCTACCTGTGCAGTGGAATGTATGTACAGTGTGGCAAATGTTAGACTTGGGAACATTAGCTGGAAGCCCAGGCTGGCTTTGGTGAATATATATTAGGCCATTTCCTTAATACTTCTGCTTCCGTCCTTAATGATAAAATGCCTTGACCAGTAGAGTTAGATATAAAGGTCCTTGTTTGCGTTCAAGAACGTGTTATGTACAGAATTGTACGGCAACGCTTTGGCAGTGTTTTCAAATATTTGACATATTCCCAACCTTCTGTGCCATAACTGAATGCCTTTATCGTTCTGTTAGCAGTTTACCGTTGTCCAATAAAATCACTTTTTAATGCGGTCACGGAACTTCCCACATTTTGGAGAACAGGTTGTAATGACTGCATCCCAAGCAGAGATCCACTTTTGGTAGTTTTGCCAGCTTTATCAAGATCTATGTTAATCATTTCTCACATCACTATTTTCAACACTGGAGATTTCCAAGCACAGATACATAGTCATAACTGAATATAGTTTGATGCCTAGTTCATTTTGCAAGAGAGGAAATTGACTCCTCTTGTTTGTACAGGAACCAGCTTCTTCCTTGCGACTAAAACAGCTTCCACTCTTCTGGGAAAGATTTCCACAAGATTTTGGAGTGTGTCCGGACAATCTATGCCCAAAAGAGCATTTTTGAGGTCTGGCACCGATGTTGGATGAAAAGGCTTGGCTTACAATAGGTGTTCAAATTTATACCTGTGTTTAATGGGGTGAAGGTCAGGGCTCTGAATGCCACTTGAGTTCCTCCACACCAAACATGTCAACTTGTCTTTATGGACTTTGTTTCGTGCTAGAACGGGAAAGGGCCTTCACCAATCTAGTGCCGAGTTGGAAACATACAATCGTCTAAAATGAAACTAAGAGGCCTAGCCCAAACCCTAGAAAACACCCTAAAACCATTATTCCTCCTCCACCAAACTTTATGGTAGACACTATCCATTCTGTTTTTCTCCTGGCATCTGCCAAACCCAGATTCGTTCCTCAGACTTCTAGATAATGAAGCATGATTTATCACTTAAGATTCTATTGTTCCAGAGTGCAGTGGTGGTGTGCTTTACACCACTCCAGCCAATTAGCATTGCAGAGAACTTCGGCTTGTGTGCGGCTTCTTGGCCATGGAAACCCATTTAATGAAGCTCTCGACACACTGTGCTTGTGCAGTTGTCGCTTCCAGAGGCAGTTTGGAACCATGTAGTGAGTGATGCTACAAAGGAGAGTGTGAGTGTGCATGGCTGAGCTGTTGCTCTAACACGCTTCCACTTCACAATATGAGCACTTCCATTGGACTAGTTTTCACAAACTGTCAAAGTTGGCATCCAATGATGTGCCACATTTAAAGTCACTGAGCTCTTCAGTGCGACCCATTCTGCTGAGAGTGTTTGTCTATGGAGATGGCTGCCTTTGTGCTTGATTTTATACACCTGTTAGCAGTGAGTGTCCCTGAACCATCTAAACTGAACAATTAGCAGGGATATCCCAATACTTTATATCAGGGTACATTGGTGTTGGTCGTATAGTTTGTATTCTAGAGGATTCGGTAGCACTTTATTCATATAATATTTATGTAACAAGAATGTCCTTGTCTTGCAGTTCATCTAAATTTGAAATACTGTTGGTTACGGAAGGAATATAAATATTTGACCTTAGTTTGGCAGTGATCTTTCGCAACAAAATAGTGGAAACCTCCAAAACCTGTGCTTGTGTAATGATGTAAAAATGCTTTATTGCTACTTTCAAATTGATGCTACGCAAGGTCTTACGAAATTATATTTTATATTCTGTTAACGTTCACTTTATTTGATATGTTTTTTTGCTTTTTGCTTTTTTTTCAGCTTTCACTTTACATGGAAAAATTTGAGGAATTCCAAACAACCATGGCAAAAAGTAATGAGCTTTTCACAACTTTTCGGCAAGAAATGGAGAAGGTCTGTTATCTGATATTCCTGATATTCAAGAAATCATGTATATGTCGTTTGTAAAGCTGATATTTACAAAATGTAAAAAATGATTTAAAAATAATGTAGGGGAAAGTCTTCAAAGGCTTTGTGCCGCTGCCAAAAATTCTAAGGAAACCCCTGCACTGACGAGTAACCAAAAATTAATTAAAAAAAATAATAAAAAGTGTGTGAGGGAGACACTTGGTCTTCCAATTGCTCATCCAAAGCATAAAGGAAACTATCCATTTGTAGGAAATGTTGCCAAACATAAATTAGGTTTTATTTTTTTCAGCATGTGTGCAAAAATAGCCATTATTATGGTTATATTTCTAGCATAACAAATGTGAGAAAATATAGCTCATGAAAATTAATGCATGTCTTCTATTTGCCAGCCAACTGTAGCTATATAAAGGGACAGTAAATGGTAAGACATGCACATTTTGTTAGAAATGTATGAATATTACATACTTGTATTTCTTGATATTTATATATGTAGTTTCTAAACTACATATATAAATAAAAATAAACTGATTGTGATTATTGAAACTAGTAAATACTAAGGGCATAAATACCAAATACCAAGTAGAAGTCTTGTGAGTTTCCGGGTTATGAGCTGTTGAAAATCCTGCTCATATGTTGTCAAAGCTGTATGAATTGGCTCTGTCAGGTGTTGATTAGGAAGGATTGCACAATGCTTCATCACAGTGTACACATTTACACTCTCTCTTGCATTCACACTCCTACCAACGCTCACTCTTATTTACACTCACTCACTCACTCATACTAGCATTATTTTTCACTCACACTCTTACTCGCATTCTCTCATAGTCTCCCTACCTTCTCAGCCGACCACTTCCGTGTCCGTCTCCTTTTCCGCATCTCTGCTTCTTTCTTCGTCCACCTCTCCCCCGTATCAGCACACACACACACACACACACACACACACACACACACACACACACACACACACACACACGTTAGACGTGCATTTTTAACTACATAATATGCACTTATCTCTTTGAAGTAAAGACCGTGATTGAAATATGATTTCAAAATAACAGCTAAACTGGCAGTTATTTCTCATTCTTTAATATTAGCCCCTGCTGACAATATATATATAAATATTAGAACCTGCTGCCGATATATAGAAATATTACACCCTGCTGCGGATATATATTGATATTAGCCCCTGCTGCAGATATATACTTATATTATACCCTGCTGCCGATATACATAAAAATTATACCCTGCTGCCGATATATATTATTTGACCCTGCTACCAGTATATATTAATATTAGCCCCTACTGCCAATATATATTATTAGTCCCTGCAGTCAATATATATAAAATTAGCCCCTGCAGCCAATATATATTAATATTAGCCCCTGCTGCCTATATATATATATATATATATATAATACTAGACCCTGCTGCCAATAAATATTAATATTAGCCCCTGCTGTCGATATATATTAATATTAGCCCCTGCTGCTGATATATATTAATATTGGACCCTGCTGCCGATATATATAGTATTAGTCCCTGCTTCCTATATATATTATTAGCCCCTGCAGCCAATATATATTAATATTAGCCCCTGCTGCCAAAACATATATAAATATTTGCCCCTGCTGCAAATATATATATAAATATTAGACCCTGCTGCCAATATATTTTATAGTGAAAAAATTGGACCCTACCCAAGCATTTCCTTGGGCCCCGCTCAACGCTTCCTTGCATGCAATCACTCCCTCCGCTACCATACTAAAAAAAAAAAAAATATTTCCCACACTGACTGCAGATCAGGGGAAGACCGCGAGAGTCAGTCCTGCACCGTTACATTGAGAGGTCCTCGCCCCTGTAATCATCCCTTTGTCCCCTCATTCACTAAACCATAGCTCTCTTTTACTTCTCTTTCACCCTGTAGTTCAGGTATAGATCAAATAAACAACACATGGAAACAGCACATGTAACTGAATGAGGTTAAAAAAACCTTGTATTTGCAGGTATACATAAATAATGTATGGAAACATAGCCGATACAGATGAACAGAATGACACAAAACCCAGCTTTGCAGATATAAATCAATTGGAAATTACATATAAACTCTGCATTAAAGGTATAGATAAACCCCCTAAATTACAGGCATAGATCACTGGTCACACACCCCAAAGCCAGCCCTGGTGTCCACACTGCCCACATAGAACCTGACCAGCACCCAAATTACACATTGTGGCAACTTTGTCCCCAAACAGCTGAACGTACGCCATGTTTGTCCTATCTACCCCCTCTCCCTCCCAATCTATCCTATCTACCCCCTCTCCCTCCCCATCTACCACATCTGCCCCCCTATCTACCACATCTGCCTCCCAATCTATCCTATGTACTCCCTCTCCCTCCCAATCTATCCTATGTACCCCCCTTTCCCTCCCAATCTATCCTATGTACCCCCCCTCTCCCTCCCAATCTATCCCATCTACCCCCTCACTCCCAATCTACCCTATCTACCTCTTCTGACTCTCTAACCCCCTCCTAACTTTCTACCCCCCCCTTTGAAATTCACGTACCTTGGCCTTGTCCAGCGGTGAGATCGCGAGGTCTCTGTATCCCTGGTTCTGCTGGCTTCACTGCTGGGCGCCGGATATGACGACATATACCAGCGCTCGGCTTGAAATGCCGGCACTGTGCGAACAAGGCAGAGGCCTTGCGGTCGCGGAGAAGAGTGAGAGGCGCCGAATGGGTGCTGAGAACTTATTCCTCAGCAACCGCTCGGCGCCTCTCACTCTCTCCTCTGGGTCTATTAAAAAAAAAAAAAAAGACGGCGTTTCAATTGGGGGGGCACACCGGGGGGCACAGCATGATGTAGGGGGGGCCATGGCCCCCTCTGCCCCCCCCCCCTGCCGACGCCACTGCGTTGCACGCACCCTGTGGACAGCCTCTACTCTGTTCCTTGAATCGGGGGCATGGTATGTGCTGAGCCTCCACCCTTTTAAGTAAACACTCTAGAAGTCCTGGTCAACTGGGAGAGGATGGAAACGGTTGTTGGTGAAGGTAGGGAGACATTGATAAACAGTAAATGTCAGAGTGCACGGTCGTGCTTGCAGGAGTTCTGAGGTCTAAGTGAGCTGGCATGAAAATGTTGGTCATACCAACGCGAGCTGCGCATTACATTACAGGTGCAACGGTTTGGCCACCCCTGTCTTAAGCTAATAGGTGTTGAAGTTATTAATAGTATATATTATTTCTAACAGGAGGAACCATGAATTGTTGCCCATACTAGTTGAAATTATATGAATAGTGTATTAAATAGTGTATTCAAATAATTAAGAAAGATAGCATCTTCTGCAAAAAAACTATGAGAAGGGTATGTTATGTAAAAGCGTTAAAGTAAACCAGATACAACACAGATGGCACTCATCATTTGGGGGGGGGTAGCACATTTTTGCTACATAGGCAAATCAGGAAATCAGTATATTAGATTGAATCAGTGTAACTGGTAATTTCATCACTTACTAAAATATTCAAAATGGTGGCCCTAGTCATTCGTCTGTAAATAACCTGTTCTAATTTGGTGAATGTTAGGCCTGTAATTATTCTAGTTCTAGACTATTTTTACCTTATACACAGATGACTAAGAAAATAAAGAAGCTGGAAAAAGAAACTGTTGTGTGGCGTACAAAGTGGGAAAACAACAATAAGGCTCTACTACAGATGGCGGAAGAAGTAAGTTATTCTACTTTGTTTCTTGGGGCTGTTATAAATCCCGAGTGCACACTTTTTTCTTTTTCTATGTATGAAACATCCACAAGATGGACCTGAAAAAGAAGTAAGCATACTTGTATTGTGCTGTATTGTCTTTGCTTGTGCCCCAATATAGTGTGGTAAACCCTGATTAGGTGTTGCTTACTTTTGGAGAGCAATCTTAGCTCATTATTATTACATGTGGTACATAAAGTTACTTGGCATCTCCATCTAGTGCTTGTCTCAACACACAGTTTCTACAGCTTTTGAGTTGGCTAGCACAAGAGTAGAGAGAGCAAGTACAAAAGCTTGCCTTCCTGGAAAACAACTTCTCTCAGGCGGTAGTGTTTTAGGCTTTACACAAACCTGAATGGCATAATTTTTGATCTCTGCATGCATACCACATTTTTGGAAGATCAAGCGACAGATGGGGCATACAGTAAAAATAATTCAAACATGCATGTTTACTACTAACGGTGCCTTTTTTATTCTCCTCCACAGAAAACTGTGCAAGACAAGGAATACAAAGCTATGCAGGTTAAATTGGAACGTTTGGAGAAGCTCTGCAGGGCCCTGCAAACGGAGAGGAATGAGCTCACCAAGAAGGTTGCGAATCTTCAAGATCAGGTGTCTGTTCTAGATGATGAGGAACCGGGAGGAGGGGACTTTTTAGAGACAAGTACAGTGACGTCTTCAGAAGAGCTGTATGTGATCGGCCACAGAGAAGAATTTGGAATTCAGCCCATCTCTCAGTCGTTAGAGGAAAACACCAACGGAGAAGAAAGACTCTTGACAGGGCCTTCTTGTGCAATAGATTCAGTTGACTAAAATGAGCAAACCACTGTTTAAAAACCCAGGTACACAATAATATATTTGTGTATAAACTTGTTGTTGGTAATGTTTTTTTTTTGTGGTGAGAAATTTCTTACTTTTTCTACCATATCTGTATTTTCCTAGGACTTCTTGACTACATGTGGTACATAAAGCTTCCTAGCATCTTTGTCTGGTACTTGTCACACCGCACAGTTTGACAGCTGCCTTAATTTAGTTGTCCATATTCTGGGATGATGGGTGCATGTTGCAAACTCCCTCGTTACAAGCAACATGCTTAGAAATAACATGTGGAATGTAGAGACTTGTTTTGTTTTTTTTTACCACGCCTGTTCAATGAGAAGCTACTAATGTTCAGTATAAAAAAAAAAATAATAATATTTTTGACCATAATGAAGTTGAAATGTTCATTTTCATATCATTTTGTCTCCATTGTACAAGTCTGGTTATAGTTTTGTACTCAGACATTTATAAAAAAAAAAAAAAAAAAAAGGGGGTATATTTGTACGTTCTTATGGATTAATAATGTAATATTTCAGAAGGCCTCTGACTATATATACATTTGGAAGTGGTTTAAAATGCATTCCTTGTACATCTAGGAAATGGCTCCTTTTGCTCAGTTTATTCTAAACTTAAAACTGGTCAAGCCTTGGCTAGCCTTGCTGGAATCACGCTACATATATGTTTATAAGGTGTTTCCCATGTGCATGTCTATAGTAAATGTAGTAATTTACTATATAATTATATGGACCATAATTCCTATAAAATGTGACTGTGATTGGAGAACCGGAAAGTTATTAGTCAGGGAAATGGTAACTCCAACAATGAAACCATTTGTGTGTCAAATTTATATTACAGATTCTATAACTGCACCTGTCTTATTTGAGCATATTGGGCATTTTTTACATGTTATAAAGTCATTTGTCCCTGTCTATTTTTTTTTACATTGCATTTTTTGGGAACTAAAGATTATAAGAGCTTCAACCAAAACCATAGCCCATATAAAAAAAATTGCTCCATAGATTCATCTTTAGCAGCAATCGCACTCTTCCTGCCCACAGCACTATTGGCCCACTTGCCCTCACAGAATGGTTTTAACTTGTGGGTTTTTGAGTAGAAGCTGCTTGTTTCAGGTCTTGTCCCAACATGAGTTTTACACCACTACCATCTACAAAATGTTCTGACCAAAATAAATCCAAAAATGCTATCCTACAAGGGCAAATACTTTTCCAAATAAGTTTCTTGCTTAGCCTACAACTGTACTGCAATACAGCAGATCATAACCTAAATAACCGTGTGTGTGTGTGTGTGTGTGTGTACACGCGCCACTTCAGGTGACAAAAATGTAAAACTATTAAAAATGTACAACCCCCCATTCCTTGTATACATAACACTGGTTGTATATTTAACCTTTCTAAAGCAAAGTTATTTTTTTTCATAAATGTGTGTATGTAAATAGATAATTCGGTGAACAACGCTGCAGCACCCCAAAGAAATACTGCCCCTTAGACTTGCCATTGCTTGCATAAAGTGCGCTTATGGAAGGATTGAAAGGCTATGGGAAAGGTGGGTGTTGGGATTGGCATGGGGCAAGCTGATGGAAGGGGCATGGAGGCCGGGGCTTCTGATGGCGAACCTGTCCAGTGTTTCAAAGCATAAGAAGAGGCTGGGAAACGGGTAGGAAAGTTGGGTAAACTGAGAAGATAAATTCGACCTCTCCTTGCTTAAATACTTTGTTTCATGGGCTTTTTGTGTTTTGGATTGCTGGCAGCTATTGCTTCCTGTACCAAGGTGCTTTTCAATACTTCTGAGAGAGTGGCTTCCGTGTTTGCAAGATATCTCTTTTGTGTGTGCAAAAAGTAAGTGGATGACATATTAATGTGCTTCATACATTCCATATCTGTGTTAATTAGTACATAACCTAAATATCCCTAAATGCAATTAAAGCTGTAATTGGTGGAAAAAGAAAAGCGCGATGATACACGTTGGGATATCAGGTTGTTGTGGAAAACCCAGAAATGTTTAGGCAGCCTAGTGTGCATCATGTTTGGAGCGTTGACGGCGGTTGCAGTATAGGGTTTTGCTATTACCGCGTTAGGTTAAGTCTTTATAGGCTGACCTTCCCATCTTCTATTCTGATAGAATTCTGATAGAATTATTGGAGTTGGGCTAGGTCGTTTCCACCTTTTCAGTTATGTGCAGCTTATATAGTGGGAAACCTTAATCATTTTTAAAAGGGACATGGAATCGGATGCAATAAGAACTGTACCCAAGTTTCTGTGGGGTCTTTTCACAAGGAATTTGAATGGTCAGTGGAAGTTTAACATGGCTGTCCAGGCTCGACTTTACTCACAAAACCTTGCATGCTGATAGATGTAAAACTACGTCTATGTTCAGGGATGTGTGTTCTGAAGTACGTGTTAACATGTGCTGCTTTCTTTTCTGAGCTGCAGGCAAAACATTAATTGGTCCTCAACTGATCCATGAAAAGCTGCATGTTAAGCTACAATATTAACAAAACAATCTACTTTAAAAAGGGGGTCCACAATACACCATTTTAACAAAGAGGAATGACAGTTGCTCCTCTGCATAGGCTTTAATAAGTCACTTCCTTTTATGGTGCATAGAACCCAAATATTCACTTTTGGCTGGTTTCCATAACCACCGCCAGCTGCAGGGGCGTAACTAGAACCACAGGGCCCGATGCAAAAATTGCCTCAACATGTCCCACGGTGCTTTTCAGTGTCTTAACCTCCATTGTGCCTATGGCATCATTGCCCTCAAACAGCTTGTCTGTGCCACTATTCACCCTAAACGTCTTACTTGTGCCACCATTGTGCTCAAACATCTTCTATGTGCTTTCTTGGCTCCTTACACTCTTGCACACATGCTAATATACATACTAATACACATACTCAACCACATTCCCTCTCACACCACTTATGTATACAGATTCAGGCTCACACACAACCACTCCACCTCACACCTACAATTACACATTCATGCTCAGACACTTATACAGTCATTCTCACAGACATTCATTCTCGCATACACTTATACATATTACCCTGGTGGCAGATTGTGAGTTAGGCAGGTACAAAAGTACAAAGCCCCTTCCCTTAAGGGCTCCTCAGAAAAACAGAAGACTAAGGTATGCCTTATGCTGCAAAAATTACAAAATAATGTATAAGTACGTAAAGGGGAGGGGAGAAAAGCTGTGCCACCAACGTAATAGCAAGGAAAAGAGAATTCTTGTTGAGTAGAATCTGTTTCTTGGTAGCGCATTACATGAGATATACAACAGAAAAGAGGTTGAGAGAACCATACTAAGACATCAACAAAACTCATTATGCTGCCATAAGAACCCTGGTACCAAAAGAAAGTTCTTTCATTGCCAAGTCATCCAAATGGTAATGCTTGGCGAACGTGTGAAGAGAGGTGCGAGTGCCAGAGGCTCAAATCAGCTGATGGAGCACCCCTTTACTGATGAGGCAGCTGTAGTGCACCTTCAAACAGGTCCAAGGGCAGCCAAATCTGTACCACAAATAGAGCTAAGCGCTGAAATATGTACCTCACTAGTGGCCAGTGCAAGTGCTTTAGCAAATCTTTCTTGTACAAAGACTAAAATAATTGTGTCAGGACAGAGGTCAAAATCTCTTAGGTGTACACCGGGATAAAGAGGTTTTTCAGATCTTAAGAATTGTAGTTATGTCACCAACTCCGTATCGTGCAGTAAAATATTCTGAGAACCCCCTTTTTTCTCAGGCTCCTGCTTTCAATATCCAAGCTGTTAATTTTAGTGTGGTCAGATTTGGACAGCATATGGATCCCTGAGATAAGAGGTCACTTCTCAAAGGGAGATGAACTGGTAGCCCCACACATAGCTGAATCAGTCTGGAGTACCAAATCCGTGGAGGCCAATCTGATGCAATGAGGACCGAAGCACTGTCTGATGATTTTCCAACAGGAAATTCCACCTAATACCCTGCACATTCAAATCTCCCTTCATAGGTAGGGCTGAAAGAGACTTACCACCTTTCTGCCCAATTACATACTGGTGGTACACTTAGTTCTTGACTTCCTGTTCCTTTCTTTATGTAGGCTACCAACCTGTTATCTGACCAAATCTGAACTGCTGTGTTTGAAAGGAGATGCTGCCAAAAGATTAGGGCCTTTTCTCCTACCAAAAATTCTAGGTGGTTTGCTGGAGATGAGATTTGTGTCTTTCTACCCACCAGTCGTGAATTGGTTGATCTGTAAAATTAGCACCCCAATCTTAACTGCCGGCATCCGTGGTGACAGCCACGGTGCAGGCGTCAGCCAGTCTTTCTCCGAGGTAAGTCGGTTCTGGTCTAACCCCCAATCCAGAGAAGTAATCTGACCAAATTGTGTGATGTCTGTCCATCCCATTGGGACAGTATGGAATACTGAAGTTATCTCATACACAACAGGGACAGCGTAACTTGATGCAGTCATACGCAATTTGGAAGGTAGGTCATCTAGCTTCAAACCTGACATATTAATCTAATCAATTTCTACCTTTCCCTGGCAGGTGCCCAATTCACCAGCCATCCTAATTGTTGGAGTAGTGAGAAGGCGATCTGCAGGTGTTTAACAGTAGCCAGTAGACTTGTGCATTCCGAAAACAAGGCCAGGCACCCCCCATATTTGTTGCTCTCATTCTCTAAAGTTCCTCTACCCACTTATGCAGCTTCAATCCTTCCTCTTTCTTCGTCCACATCTTGGTGGACATAACCCGGCAACTTGAACTGAGGGCAATAAAGAGGTCCTGATTCTCTAATAGGGGGGAGAGGACATCACTGCAAGCGCCGCTAAATCGCCTTACTGCAGATTCTATATATTATATATGTACACTCCAGCCATATGTACTTTAATGGATGACAGCTGATCCAGTGTTCTTGCAAATGCTTGGGGGATTCTGCATAATCTCAAACATTTGACTCTTTCCCTTGCAGAGGATGCATTCAGGCAAGCATGCCTGCTTACCAGTACACCTATGCTGGGACAATGAAGTTTCACTTCAACAAAAGGACTACCTCCACCGCTAATCTTCCCAGCAAAGTAGCTGCTGCCTCTACAACATTTGCACATGTTCCACTCACAATCTAAGATTAATAAGAATGTAACTTTATTCCACTGCACTGTGACATGGGTAACATTGGCATTTCATAGGACTGTAAGAATAGAAAAGTTTATATATATTTTATTCCACCAGCCAATTCATAAGACACAAATATGGACACAATATACATGAAAAATATTGTGAAGACATGTTTTAGTCATTTTAACCAAACATAACTTAGAGAAATAACCATTTCACAATTTGGTATTTCTTTAAAACCAAAAACAAAATTATGATCCTTGTGCTTCTAGTTCAGAGGGCTGTACATCAGGTTCTTCATCATTATATATATTTTCAGCCTGCAGAAAAAGATTTGAAGAAATTAAAAATAACTAAGAGGACCCAGAGAACAGCTGATGTAAGACAACAACCTCCTCTTTTGTGACATGTTGGTTCAATAAGAGTAGCCGATCTATATGTCAGTTCTACTCACCATCTGCCAAATCTGCATTATGTTATCTTCAGATACAGAACAAATAACCCATGGTTCATTAGGGTTCCAACTGAAATCTGATATTTTTGCTGTGTGACCTCCATGGATAAACTACAGAAGAGAAAAAAAGTATAGTAATAGTGAGGACCAAGTATATTAATGTGTACTGTAACTGGCAGACAACTCTGTATGCATTACAGCCCAGCCCAGCATCCATCACATTCCATTCATAAGCAGTCTACGTAAAGCTGTTAACTTCTGGACTTGTGTGCGTCAACATACCAGTAGCTCAGGAGGCCCATCCTCAGCATCTTCTGCTGACTGCTCTTCACCAATTTTACTGGAAGAAAAAAAAAGTCCTTGCAGTTAGATTGTAACTCCTTTAATGTTTTCTGGGACCAGTGCTTTTTTAAAACTTTGCCTATGGGGAGTTTGAACAAAAATGCAAGAAAGGTGAAATAAATAAGTATCATTTATTAACTAGGACTTGCTTTTGTGACATAACCCTTTATGTACTGTAAACAATTTAATAAAGTACACAGAAATAGAAAGTTTTCTGGGACAGTGTCTCTTCTCACTCAAATTGATCAGTGGGAGAGGGAGAATTTAGAGTGTTCACAAGACACCGATTGCCATTTATTGCATGCGATTACGATTGATTCACAGTGATCACATGAATAAATACAAAAATAATGATTGATCCTAAAGACAACCAGGATCAAGCCATTAACTGCTTCTTCCACTAAAACGCCTTCAAGCCTTAAGGTTTGTGGTCCTTATATGTAGTCTTCTGGCAAACAGAATAGTCCTAAAAGCTGTATCAATAGCTGTACATTAATCTTTTCACCAAGACATTACGGAAACACAAAGACACCGCAGTACTAGATCCACACCCAAATACTTACCGTGTTAGATATTCTAGCATGCATGGCGCTTCAGCCTACTGTCCTTCAAATGGACAAAGGCAATTACTTCAATTTAAAACCAAGAGCAGCTCACCTCAAATCCCAAACATTAAGTCTGCGATCCGTGCCACTGGAAGCCAGAATAGTTTCATTGTGAGGTGACCAATGAACCTTTGAGAAAGGAGACATCTATTAAGGAAAATATTGAATCTCTATACTCTGAGTGACAGCACAACGAGACTTTTACTCACCTGAAAAATTTCATCTTTATGGGATTCAAAAGAATGTAGCTTCAGTTTTAAGTTCCTGAGATCCCACAATGCTACAGTCTTGAAGGGGGAACAAAGACACCAATAATCAAAACAAAAACACCCAATATGAGTTCCAGTGTCATTTTAAACACAGAAAGTACAGGCGCTCTGAACTATAGAAACCCATTTCGTGCACAAAGCCTAAATTATACAGGACTGCCATCTCATCTCGCATCTTTAAAGGCATGCATTGAAGAGCATTTTATACCCTTGCATGGGTGAATAGTGTTGCGATTCTCTACAGGAAAAACTTTCAATTCCCTACTAGCCTTTCCATAACATTACATGGTCACCACAGTGTTACTGATGGCACCATACAATTGGACTTGGTGCATTTAACAGTCTCCAATATGTCCAAGTTTCTTACAAATCTACAGGCAATAGGTCAAAAGAGATGCAAACTTTATCAAAATGTTTGATTTTTGTTATAACTGTGCTTTGGCTTCCACAATTAGAACGCGCAATTTAATTTAGTGAGATTACCATGTTATATCACACTATAGTTGATGAGTTGTATACATCTTGAATACTGTGCCATTGTGTTGCACAATGGGTAATTGGGTCATCAAAGATATGACGGCTCCCCTTCTTTTAAAAAGGGAGTATAGCCTGCCCTTCAAGTTATAAACCGCAATTTATTGGACCCATTTATACACATTACTCTATACAAACATTTGCACAACATTTAACTTAAGTGTGCCAAAAGAAAGGAAATTCACAAGTGGTTGTGTCCATGCAAGAGTAAAAATAAAAACCTTGTCAGCAGAACCGGTCGCCAAAATGAATTCACTATATGGATTAAAGGACAAACAGTTGACCTCTGCGGTATGCGCATCCACTGAATGGCTGGGCTTAGATGTGGTATTTGATCTTGTGTCCCATCTATTGAAAGCAAGGTAGCAGTTATTTAGTTGAAATTAGTTAACACTTAACCTATGAGCCTGTTGGCTATGATTACTCCATATACATCTATATCAACGTGAGGCTTAAAAATGTACTTCAGAAAGTTTGGACTTGTAGACCACAATACACTCACATCATGAGCTTCTGATCATCTGCAACAGATCCAAACAAGGACTCATGCAAAAGGTGCCAAGCCACATCCTCAACAACTGCTGAATGGCCAGTAAAGATGGCTTTTGCATCAATTATTTTGCCTTCTTTTGGTCCAGCACTTATATCCCATAAGCAAACTGTCTGCAGGAGGGAAAAACACAAATTGTGGGTGAATTAAACAATATTTGTAGAAATCTCATCCATCAGTTTCCTTCAGACAACAAAAAGTGTGGAGAAGACCTGTTAAATGTTCAAAGAATGTTACAGCTGCCCTATGAAAAACATTAACATTTTATAATCCCCTAGATCAGGGCTTGACAAATTTGTTGTGAATCTAGGCGCCAGGTAAAAAAGTTAGGAGCCAGGATTTTTTTAAACTAACAGATGGTCAGGAGTGATCTGATCATCATCAGCCCACTTACTAAACTCACAGCATTTGACCTGGAAGCACCCTGGACTTTCAGGTCAGTGCTGTTTTTTTAGTATTATTATTATTTAACCCTTTCAATGCTGATGTTCCATTGGAGCACAGCATTGGCTGATATTTAGTCCCCACAAGCTTGTGGGGACAAATGTTAACCCCTGCAATGCCACAAATGTGTCATACACAATTGTGGCATTGAAGGGGTTAACGCTGCACTGTCGCTCTCAGGGAGCGATCAGGCAACAGGGGGTGTTGGGGCTGCTCTCCACACTCATGGGGAGACCAAAGAACCCTCTCCCCTGTCCCTGAAGCTGCCTCTGGCAGCTGGGACGCAGTTGCTGGTCTATAGACCAGCCATTGCAGGGGGGGGGGGTCTCTCTGATGACTGCTGTAGGCTTCCATGCCTACAGGAATCACCAAAGGGCTTGTGGGGGCTCGTTTTTGCTGTTGCTGGTCTGCCTGGGCAGACCACCAGCAGCAGAGCCCCTTACAAAAACGGGAATTAACCCCTAAATGCCGCGATCGTGGCATTAAAGGGGTTAACGCTGCACTGTCGCTCTCATGGAGCGATCAGGCAGCAGGGGGTTGCTGTGTCAGGTCCCCACACTTGTGTGGGGACCCAATCAACACACAACCTCCTTCCCTGAAGCTGCCTGTGGCAGCTGAAAACGCGATTGCTGGTTTTGCAGCAACCACGTTTGCAGCCTACAGGATCACTCGTGGGAGGGATCTCAGGCTCGGGGGCGGGCTCGGAGTGGCTGTGCTGTCTGCCCAGACTCCTGGGCAGACAGCAGCGCCCCCGTGTGGTGACTCAGCCTCTTACATCCACATTTTTTTCTGGATGTAAGAGGCTGACAAAACCTAGGCGCCAGGACAAAATTCTGTCGCCATGGCGACCTGGGATTTGTCGAGCCCTGCCCTAGATCAATAAAGTGTTTAAAATAGGTTACAGTGTTAAGAACATATGATTAAGATTATGTCCAGGCACACACTGTTATACATAATCCAACAGATTATGGATATAATTTAATCACTAAAGTAATTTTTAAAGTAGGGTGCTGTTCTGGCTAAAATCACTTGGCAGTTAAATACAAGAAACGAGGTGGCACAATCGAGGTTGTTTCACAAAGAACATATTCCGATACAAAGGGGGGGGGATAACTTGTATTGCTGACATTACTTACATGATCATCTGAAGCACTGAGCAGATGTCCACTGAGGTTTGAATTCCATGATAGACCGTAGCCTTCTTTCTGGTGACCTCTCAGCCGAAGATCAGGGTTACACTCACCACTGGGGTCTAAAAGACAACGCTCAACTATTAATTTTACATTAAGGAAGTTGACACACAATAAGGTTTATAAAAATAAATAATTTGATGGTAGGATAACAATACCTTACAGTTGCTCCCCACCCCCCCATATGCATTCTTTTTTGTGCTAAAGAGACAAGTACTTTGGAGTATAAAATTCTTAAGAACACAAAGGCTTGTGTGCAAAATGAATGCATACAATAGCTGTTATTTGTGCTTTTGTCAACAAGCATGCCAACTTAACCCAGGTCTAAAAATGTAAAGGCACAGTTCCATGCAGCATATCCATTAAAGAGTGCATATTAAAGTACTTTAATATGCATTGTTCAACCTGTATGAAAAACAATTAAAACAAGAAACATTGATGCTTCTGTGTGCTTCCCCCTGTGCATTGCCAGTTTCGCTCCACTCCTGTCTGAAATCAGCAGTACTCGAGGCTTTAGCAAGCAAGATATCTGTTTAGACAAATGGATTTCTGGCAGGCTCGGAAGCACTCTTTGAGGGGTCACAATGGTTTACACTCACCTGGCTTTGAGGGATGCTTAGTATAATCAAAGACCAGCACGTCAGATGAAGGCGTTTTTGTTGCAATGATACATGGATTCTGGGGCATATACCGAGCACGGTTCACCTCACCCTCGTGGTTTATTTTGATTTCGGTTTCAATCTTGCCGCTAACTGAACCAAAGCCGCCGAACTCTGAAACAAGATTACAAGTAGTAAATTACACACATTCATATATATACCTTATTTCCATCACTCTCAGACTAAGCTTGGAAACTTTACGTTTGTATTAGTTGCATCTTGTCGATTTTAGTTTTTGTACCCTTTGTGACAAAGGCTGTTTTAACTAGGGCTGCAAATAACGATTATTTTAATAATCGATTAGTTGGCCGATTATTTTTTCGATTAATCGATTAATCGGATAAAAAAAATGAATGTAAATTTTTCATTTATTTAAAATAATTTACTAAACAAATGATGTTAAATACAAACAGCAGAATAAAAAAACTTTGATAATACATTTCTTGTCTTTATTTCCCAACCAGCCCCCCAATATATGCACATTTGAGCCCAGGCTTGCTACGCTGCCTCCCAGACATGCCATGCTGCCCCCCCACATATGCCACGCTGCCTACCACAGCACTCCACGCTGCCTCCCACATCTGCCACTCCACGCTGCCTCCCACATCTGCCACTCCACGCTGCCTCCCACATCTGCCACTCCACGCTGCCTCCCACATCTGCCACTCCACGCCGCCTCCCACATCTGCCACTCCACGCTGCCTCCCACATATGCCACTCCACGCTGCCTCCCACATATGCCACGCCACGCTGCCTCCCACATATGCCACGCCACGCTGCCTCCCACATATGCCACGCCACGCTGCCTCCCACATCTGCCACTCCACTCTACCCCCCACATGCCACTGTGCCTGATACGCCTTATACCCCCTGAAACACCACTCCATCCTCCCCAGACATGCCACCCTGCCCTCCCCACATATGCCACGCCATGCTGCCTCCCACATCTGCCACTCCACAATGCCTCCCACATATGCCACTCCACGCTGCCTCCCACATCTGCCACTCCACATCTGCCACTGCGCCTGATACGCCTTATATCCCGATACCCCACTCCATCCTCTCCAGACATGCCACCCTGCCTCCCAGACATGCCACTTCTCTACCCACAGATATGCCACTCTATCCCCAGATATGCCTTATTCACCCTGATACACCACTCCGTCCTCCCCAGACATGCCACACTGCCCTCCCCACATATGCCTTATATACTGTATATGCCTTATACTAGAGCTGAAACAACGAATCGATAAAATCGATAATAATCGATAACGGAAATCATCGATAACGATTTCCGTTATCGATTAATCGAGTGATCAATTCGTTGTTGGAGCACTCGGCTCCTTTTACTTACCTCCGCGAGCGTTCCCCGCTTCTGCTACACGCTCTGCAGTCTCCGCCTTCTTTTAGCTACGTGACGGATGTGACGCGTTCCGGAGGTAAGTATTCTTCATGTCTATGTGCACGGATCGCACAGAGCCACTCGCACAGAGCGAATCGCTCTGTGCGAATGGAGCCACTCGCACAGAGCGGTTCGCTCTGTGCGAGTGGCTCCATTCGCACAGAGCGGTTCGCTCTGTGCGAGTGGCTCCATTCGCACAGAGCGGTTCGCTCTGTGCGAGTGGCTCCATTCGCACAGAGCGGTTCGTGAGTGTGGGTGCAGGGCAGAGTGGGGGTGGGGGTGCAGGGCAGAGTGGGGGT